>NC_090302.1:102458474-103708474 GCF_039906515.1 Pseudorca crassidens | reverse complement strand
GGTCTTAGTTGTGGCATGCGGGATCTTTCGTTGTGGTGCGTGGGCTTCTCTCTAGTTGTGGTGCACAGGCTCAGTAGTTGTGGCACGTGGGCTCAGTAGTTGCAGCATGCGGGCTTAGTTGCCTCTCAGCATGTGGGATCTTAGTTCCCCAACCAGGGATCAAACCCTTGTCCCCTGCATTGGAAGGCAGATTCTTAATCACTGGACCACCCAGGGAAGTCCCCTCCAGTTTAATATATGTACCACATCTTCTTTAGCCATTCATTGTCGTTGGACAGTTAGGTTGTTTCCATGTCTTGGCTTTTGTAAATAGTGCTGCTATGAACATAGGGGTGCATGTGTCTTTTCGAATTATAGTTTTGCCTACATATATGCCCAGGAGTGGGATTGCTGGATCATATGGCAACTCTATTTTTAGTTTTTTGAGGAAGCTCCATATTGTTTTCCATAATTGCTGCACCAATTTACATTCCCACCAACAGCATAAGAGGGTTCCCATTTTTCCACACCCCCTCCAACATTTATTATTTGTAGACTTTTTAATGATGGCCATTCTGACTGGTGTGAGGTGATGCCTCATTGTAGTTTTGATTTGTATTTCTCTAATCACTAGCTGTTGAGCATCTTTTCATGTGCCTCTTGGCCATCTGTATGTCTTCTTTGGAGAAATGTCTATTTCGGTCTTCTGCCCATTTTTTGATTGGGTTGTTTGTTTGTTCATTTTTGGCTGCATCGGGTCTTCTTTGCAGTGCGCGGGCTTTCTCTACTTGCAGTGAGCGGGGGCTACTCTTCATTGCAGTGCACGGGCTTCTCATTGTGGTGGCTTCTCTTGTTGTGGAGCACAGGCTCTAGGAGCGTGGGCTTCAGGAGTTGCAGCACGTGGGCTCAGTAGTTGTGGCTCGCGGGATCTAGAGCGCAGGCTCAGTAGTTGTGGCGCACGGGCTTAGTTGCTCCGTGACATGAGGGATCTTCCTGGACTAGGGATTGAACCCGTGTCCCCTGCACTGGCAGGCGGATTCTTAACCACTGTGCCAGCAGGGAAGTCCCTGTTTTTTTGTTATTGAGTTGTATGAGCTCTTTGTATATTTTGGAAATTAACCCTTTTTTTGGGGGGGTGGGTACGTGGGCCTCTCACTGTTGTGGCCTCTCCCGTTGCCGAGCACAGGCTCCGGACGCGCAGGCTCAGCAACCATGGCTCACGGGCCCAGACGCTCCGTGGCATGTGGGATCCTCCCAGACCGGGGCACGAACCCGTGACCCCTGCATCGGCAGGCGGACTCTCAACCACTGCGCCACCAGGGAAGCCGAATTAAGCCCTTTTTGGTCACATCATTTGCAAATATTTTCTCCTAGTCCATTAAATAATTTTTTAAACCACATGAAAAATGGTGATAATCAGAGAGAATGTAGCTGTGAGACCTGCTGATCTCAGAGGAATGAAACCACAGCATGAAATGGGATGTATTTTAGCATGGGATGGACAGGAGGGAGTGAGCTGTAGGTGCCCTCTCCAGGATCTCACGGAGACCCACCTCCACCCCCTCCACTGCGAACACAAAATCTTTGCTCACGTGATACCTTCTGAAAACAGTTTTATAACAATCATTGGTCAGTGTACCTTTTCGACTTCTTCTTGAAGAAGTTTTATCCTGAAATTCAGCATTTTCCTACAACTCGTGGATTTAGTCAACATTTTTCATACTCATTAACAAGTAGTTCTCATAGTATTCTACAGTTTTAAAAATCTCCACTTCATCTGTGTTTAAATCCCTGATCTTCCTTGTTTCTGATGAAGTAGGTGCATTTATGTCTCTTTGCCTCTCACTCCCTCACCCTCTCTTCCTGTTCTCCTTGGCAGAAGTTCGTCTAAGTTATACTTAGATTATTTATTTAAATTTATTTGTCAGTTCTACTTGATTGGGTCTGCTTTTATCTCTGGTAAGTCCATCTTTTTCCTTTGTGGGGTTATTTAACTTTCAAGTTTCCTTGATTGAAATTTTAGCTTATTTATTTTTAGTTTTTCTTTTCTTTTTCACCAAAAAAAAAAAAGCATTTGGGGCCATGCATTTTTCTCTATGTACAGTTTTGGATGTGAGCTGCCATGCTTTCTTTTTTTCCCTTGTCATTCATTTATAAGTACTCAAACTGCATTTTTGATTTCTAAGTGAATTATTTTTGTTAACATCAAAGAGGTTACCTTGAATTATTGCATTTTGATTAGAGAATGTGCTTTGGACCATTTCTACTTCTAGGGACCTAAAAAAAACTTTATTAATGTTATTCACATCTTCTCCAACCTTGTTTATTTTTTAGTCTATTTTATCTGCCGAAGAGTAAAAGGGCTATGTTAAAATCGCTAGCTATAATGATCATTCTGCAAAGTTATTCTTGGCATTCTAATATTTAAAGATTTATATATTTTGATATAGTGCATTTACATTCATGATTACTATGTATTATTATCAATATAAATGTTAACTTTTTATTATTATAAACATATGTTTTTATTCAGTTTAGAACGTTTTGCTTTTAACTTTACTTTGTCTACTGTTAATTTTGTGACCTCTCCCTTGTTTTTGCTTACCTTTGCCTCATAATCCTTTGCAAGTCCTTTTATTTCTCATCTTTGAGTGTTCTTTTTCTTAAACAGTTTTATTGAAGTAGAGTTGACATACTATAAAATTCTTCCATTTTCAGTGTTTAATTTATCATTTTAATAATGGAACATCAGAACATTCTTTTAAATAGCATGCAGCTGGATATATTTTTCATTCAATGTGAATATCTCATTCAGTCCCTTAAAAAAATTTTTTTAAGTTGAAGTATGTTTGATGTACAATATTATATAAGTTACAGGTGTACAACATAGTCATTCACAATTTTTAACTGTTATACTCCATTTATAGTTATTATAAAATATTGGCTATATTCCCTGTGTTATACAATATATCCTTGTAGCTTATTTTATACATAGTTTTTACCTCTTAATTACCTACCCCTATATTGCCCCTCCCCCCTTCCCTCTCCCCAGCGGTAACCACTAGTTTGTTCTCTGTATCTGTGAGTTTGTTTCTTTTTTTTATGTTCACTACTTTATTGTATTTGTAGATTCCACATATAAGTGATATATACAGTATTTGTCTTTCTCTATCTGGCTTATTTCACTTAGCATAGTAATACCCTCCAAGTCCATCCATGTTGTTGCAAATGGCAAAACATCATTCTTTTTTTTATGGCTGAGTAGTATTCCATTGTGTGTGTGTGTGTGTGTGTGTCTGTGTGTGTGTGTATAAAATACCACATCTTTATCCATTCATCTGGATGAAGCCTTAGGTTGCTTCCATGTCTTGGCAATTGTAAATAATGCTGCCATGAACATTGGGGTGCATATATCTTTTCATTATTCAATACCCCTTTAATAGGAGAGTTTAAGTTATTCACATTTATTTTTTTTAATTAAAATTTTTTTTAATTTTATATTGGAGTATAGTTGATTAACAATGTTGTGTTAGTTTCAGGTGTAGCAAAGTGATTCAGTTACTGTTATAGCTGATAATTTTGGCCATAATCTGTCATCTTGTTCCTTTTCTATTTCCTTGCTCTTTCCTTTGTCTGTTCTCTTTTTGTACATAGAACTTGTTTTCTTTGCTTTTAATCTTGAATATTTCTGAATAAATGTATCTTTTAAAATTTTACTATTGGTTAAATTCTTTTCAAAAACCTTCTTAGCCTATATTTTTCTTACTATCAGCCATGAGTGAAATGCATCTTTCTATTTAATACAAGTAATTTAGCACAATTTTGCCTTTACATCATCCCTTTCATCCTCTTTCTCCTTATGCTATTTCTTAGTCTTTTAAAATGATAAATTTGGCTTTTATAACCAGATTAATGTAATTATATAAAAATTTTAAATTACATAGCTTCCCTTTGAATAACTATTTTTAGCACTTATATTTAAGTTTTGTAGCAATATTTGTATAGATTATTAGGCTCACCTCTATTTTAATTGATCTCAGCGTTTCCACTCATTCCTTCATATTATAATATCTACACTTTTGAACTTTTAATTTTGCTTCAGTTTTCAGAAGTTGGATTACATCCTCAATAATCTTCTCATGAAGGGTGCATAGGTGCTATATGTTTTGACACTTTGCATATCTAAGAGTCTTTTTCTAAGGTTTTCACTTTTAAAATATTGGCTGTAAAACTCTTGGGTCATACCCTTTTCCACTTAAAACTACTTAGACATTGCTTAGTGATTCTAGCATTTAATGTTGAAATGGGAAAGTCGGGTAATGCCTTGATTTTCATTGATTATTCCTGGAACACATAATGAGCTTTCAAAATCTACATATATTTCTTCAACTCAGAAAAAACATTCCTCTATTATGTTTTTTAATGCTTCGTCCATTGCATTTCTTTGTCCTTTCCCTCTGTTTTCTGGGAGAGCACCTCAAGCTTGTGGTCCACATCGTGGTTTCAGTTTTCTCCTTGGCTGCTGTATGAAGAATGGACTGGAAGGTAGTTGGGGATGGAAGCAGTTGGGAGAGCAATTAATGTGGCTCTTCTGACTCAGATCACAGAGGTGGCAGTAGAGTTAGAAAGAAGCAAATGAATTTGAGATACATTTTAGAAGGAAATGTCCATGTTGTTGTCAGCTTTCTTTTGTTTTGTTGCCTCTCTGGCTCTTGTAGTAAGAAGATAGCAGAGATGACATAGGGATCTGTTAGCTGGAGGCCATTTGGAACCAGAGGTTGGCTCACAGACTCTTGATGTGCCTATGTGGCAAATTTATAGGGAAGAGGAGTCCTAATTGTTGAGCATCTATGAAAGCCTTTAAAATTTATATAGTAATGCCTTAATTGAGCCTCTTACCCTAGAGTGGTTGACAGTGCAGATGGAGACAATAAAACTAAGACGCTGGGTCATTCAATGACTTGCTTGAAGTCACCACTTTGCGGTCGAATCATGACCTCATGTTCTGTTTTTTAATGCCATGGACTTTCTACTTAGCTAGTATATTCATGGCCTTGGGGATCTGAAGAGACTCTGGAATTGTCACTGGGGTGGGGTGAGGGGCAGTGAGAGGTAGTGGGTCAACTCAGCACCCAGGACCTGGCCCCCATGCTGCCGCAATGACCAGAGCATCGCCCCTTTTGCCTATCATATTCTTGTAATTTATAAGCATGAAATTGTTATCTAGAGAAATTCTGTTGCTAAACAATTGAGTTTGGAAAGCATTTCAGGATACCCTGTCGCCTCTAGTCTTTGGGCTTGATGGGTCAGTGACTTTAATACAAAAGATGCTCAAATCCTCTCCACACTCTTAATCTAGATTCTGACCAAGTGTATCCCCACATGGCAGTGGTACGGCAGCTATGAGACCGGTTGTACAAGTCACAGTTCAGCTTCACTGAGCTGGGTGGTTTGGAAAAGACCCGGGCTTCGTTTACCACCAGTCTGTACGCTGTCTTTCTCCATTCTTGCCTGTTTCTCTCACCTCATCTGCCCTTCGTTTCTTACTACATACGTGGCCCCCTTTCTTCTTACTTTTTTCTTCCCTTTCTTGTATATTTTCCTCCCATGATTTCTGTTGGTATTTTCTGGCATCCTCCAACTTGACTTCCTTCCACTTTTCCTTTCCCAGACTTCTCTTCATAACCTTCCTCTCCCATCCTTTTCTTTTCCAAGCCTTTCCTTCACTTTCCTTCCTAGTCTGTCTTTTCTCCCTGTCCTGCTATTTTCCATTTCATTATAAAAATATTAAAATACACCGTGTTGAAAGGATGTTACACTGATACCTCTATACTCACCATCCAGAGTTCATTATTATTATTATTATTATTATTATTATTATTATTATTTTTTGCGGTACGCGGGCCTCTCGCTGTTGTGGCCTCTCCCGTTGCGGAAGCACAGGCTCCAGACGCGCAGGCTCAGCGGCCATGGCTCACGGGCCCAGCCGCTCAGCGGCATGTGGGATCTTCCCGGACCGGGGTACGAACCCGTGTCCCCTGCATCGGCAGGCGGACTTTCAACGACTGCGCCACCAGGGAAGCCCCAGAGTTCATTATTAAACATTTTGTAAAACTTGCCTTATCACATATTTGTTTATCTCTCTATCCATCCAGCAATCTGTATATTTTTGGATGATCTCAAAGTAAATTTGAGGTTATCAGTCAACAGTAGATTCTTTCCAAGTACTTCAATAAGCCTATCCCTAACTAGAATTCAGTATTTTTATACTGTTCCTGTTTTTCTCTTAAGGGAAAATGTACACAAAATAAACTCCACAAATCTTAAGTGTACCATTGGATGAGTTTTGACAGATGAGTACACCTGGGTAATCCAAAGCCCTCTTAAGACAGAGAACCTTCCAATCACCTCAGACGGTTCCTTGATGTCCCTTCTCAGTCAATTCTTGTCCCCACTCCTCCCTTGAGAGTCAGCTTCTGGTGCGATAATTTACCACTATGGGCGAGCCTATTCTAGAACTTCATACAAAAATGTACTGATTTCTGGAAGGCTTCTCTCACTCAGCAAAATATTTCTAAGATTTGTCCAGCTATCAATAGTTGTTCCTTCTTTATTGCCAAGTAGTAGTCCATTGTACGAAGACACCACTAGTCTGTTTTGCCCTTTTCCTCCTGATGGTCAGTGCTCACCATCATAAATAAAGCTGTTATGAATCCTCCCTTTTGTTTTTGCTGCCTTCCCGCCCGGTTACCTCCTCCCCCCCTTTTGGGTTCCAGAGTACATTCAGGATGTGTGGGCACAATGGAGAGAATAATTCCTGTCTCATGGGGTTATGGGAGGACGAAGTGAGATAATGTGTAAAAATCTCTGAGATCTGTCCCAGGCACACCGTAGACACTCAGTAAGTGCTAGTTATGATTATACAGGGTAGCCACAAAGGCTTCTCTTTGAAAGACTTTTTACGATTCGATTTCTACATCATTTTCTAGCTCTACTACTTTGCCAACTTATGTCACCTCTATCTGCTTTCATTTATCTCTCTAACATCTTTCCCTTTCCCCATGAGTTACCTAAGGATAAAAATATAAACCTTCCCAGTATTATAGAAAGGGGATGATGAAGAAAAACGATGGCAAAAGAGTTTGCAGGAGAAATAGCGTCTACTTTTTTTTTTTTTTTTCTCTTCACACTACTCGAGTTTTGTAAGAAATTGCTCCGAGATCCTTGGATGAGGAAACCTTATTCAAAAGCCAAGAGCTACAGTTTGAGGGATATCCTTTTCCCAGACCCATTAGCTGCCATTCAGCTAGGACTTAGTTTCCACTGGAGCATAAAGAAGTTTATTTTACCGTTTTAATTTCGTGCTGCTTTATTCACCCTGTTTGTGCTAACCCAAATTTGGCAGCCACGCTGTACTCCAAGTGCTAATTTAAGTGACATATTTCCGTTCTGCCTGGGAAGAGTACACAGAAGAGCTGAAAGACGTGTGTTTATAATTATAAGATACCCAGTCGGCTCAAACAACATCTCATAGCATATGGGAACTATGTGGGCTAGTTAGCAGAAGTTTATGCTGAAGCCTGATGCTGTTTGGCTGAGTTTTGTAAACTCAGAGTTGTTAAGCTGTGTCTAATAAAACATGGGTTGAGTCAATTTAATATTTCCAGGCGAGTCTACTGATGTGGTAGAGACAGCCCTTTCCCTTTTCTTGGCTTAAAAATGCAGAATATTTGAATTCAGTTCTGGGGATGGCAGATCTTGTTGAGGTAAGAACGACTGGCTATTTTTTTCTGAGGACCTGGACAGGAGGGCTTGCCCCCGAGCTGACTGAATTGAGCTTTTTCTTTTTCATTACAGGTTGACATGGAGGAGGGTTCTCAGATTACTCTCAACGTCGTATACCTTAAGCTTTCTGTTTAAAACTGTATATGACCTTGTAAAGTTTCTACTTATAGACCTTTTTGTTATCAATCTCATAATGCATATTTATTTTATCTTTCCCTTGATTGTATTATTTTTTTCCCTTTAAAAAAAATTGCAGTATAGCTGATTTACAATGTGGTGTTAGTTTCTGGTGTACAGCAAAGTGATTCAATGCATATTTAAACAGGATCTTTTTTTTTTTTTTGCGGTACGCGGGCCTCTCACTGTTGCGGCCTCTCCCGTTGCGGAGCACAGGCTCCGGACGCGCAGGCTCAGCGGCCATGGCTCACGGGCCCAGACGCTCCGCGGCACGTGGGATCTTCCCAGACCGGGGCACGAACCCGTGTCCCCTGCATCGGCAGGCGGACTCTCCACCACTGTGCCACCAGGGAAGCCCTAAACAGGATCTTTTAACCTCAGAGGAAAGATGTGCTGTTGTAGGAATGGGTCTAATGATTATACATGTATAGATGTGTGTGTGTGTGTGAGTGTGAGTGTGGGGACACCCGGAGCACTGTGCTTTATGTACGCATGTGTATCAGGATACTTATTTCCACAATGTGACTGATTATGTAAAACTGGTTTGGGTGAGATGTTATGTATACCTACTGTGTGCAGAGGAATGGAGATCTTGCTTCTTGACCTTCCGCTTCCTTTTCTATCTGCATTGGGGGCTGGGAAGAGGAGATGACAGGAGAGAGTCCTCGGGGGCTAAATTCCCAGGCTAATCCTAATGCGGCTTCAGGCTCTAGCAGTTGACCCCTAGGCCAAGTGAACTGGCAGAGAGGGAAACCATTAACCCTCAGTGGAAGGCTTCCTGGAAAGTGCGCCCCAGCTGATCACGTGGACTTACTGGTAAGCACAGGAACTGGGCAACCCACGCGCCCTTTTATCCTGAAGCCAAGTCAACTGAGCTTGTGGAAAGGAGCCTCTCAGGCCCTTCTTCTCGTTATTTATATGGAACACACCTGGTCTTTCTGTTGCAGACTGGACCAGAAATACAGGGAGGGTTCTCTGCAAACACCTGCATTGTCATATGTCGGAATCACTTTTACTTCCAAGTGCCTCAGAGATGCGGGGCTGAGTGGCATAGTGCCTGTGCTCTCTGAAACCCCCTGGTCAGATGGATATTTCTTTAAAGAATCAGTTTCGTATGCCAAATAATGTGCTTTGCAAATCGTGTTGTTTTTTCATCTTCCTGAGTGGATCAGATGAGGTCTCGCTCTTCCACGAACTTGCTACAACATCGATATTTAGAACCCAGATTTGAATGTGCTGTGAGCCAAACGGGGCTCCTCATGTCACTTGCGAGGCAGCGAAATGTGCTTGAAGGTGGCGCTGGCTCAGGCGTGTTTTTAAAATTAATTTTTATTAGAGTATAGTTGCTTTACAATGTTGTGTTAGTTTCTGCCGTGTGGCAAAGTGAATCAGGTATACGTATATCCCCTCTTTTGTAGATTTCCTTCCCATTTAGGTCACCACAGAGCACTGAGTAGAGTTCCCTGTGCTGTACAGTAGGTTCTCATTAGTTATCTATTTTATACATAGTAGTGTATATATGTCAGTCCCAACCTCCCAGTTCATCCCACCCCCCTTCCCCCTTTGGTATCCATAAGTTTGTTCTCTACGTCTGTGTCTCTATTTCGGCTCTGCAAATAAGTTCATCTCTACCATTTTTCTAGATTGCATAGGCATCGTTTTCTCTGCCGACATCCCCAGCTGAGGGCAGCCCCTTCCTGCCACGCCACCACCCATACCTAACAAGTCACACTCCTTTGTTCCTATTCTGTCTGTAGAGCATCTTCACAGACATTATTTCTCTTACACCCGACGCCAGCCCCCTGGGGTGGCTGCCGTTATCACTATTCTATAGAAAACTGAGGCTCGAATTGGCTAAGGGATTTGCGTGATGTCATCAGAGATTCCCCAGCAAGTGACAGAGCATGGTTGTCTGCATCTAAGTCCAGTGTTGCTTTCTTTTCATCCCACCTGTCTCTCATAGTCGGGTCTCACCCGTTAATTTAATATAATTGGATCATATGATACTGTTATTTTAGTTTTCCTGGATTGGTCTTGCTTTGCAGAACCAGCCTGGTTTCTTGGAAAGAGCTGTGGATTTGGAGTTTGAAGAACTGAGTTGAAGTTCTTGCTTTTTCACTCTTTAGTTATGCGATTTGGGACAAATCAATTTTGAGTCTCCATTTCCTCATCTGCAAAATGGGGATGGTAGTAGATGTCGTGTGAGGCATGGGGGATGATGTTTGAGAAAGCGTTCTGTAAAACAGGGGCTATTTTGCAAAATACAAAATGTTATTATTCTAATTCTCTCTCCAACTAGATTGTACATTCCTTGCTGGACTATGTCACATTACTTTTCTATTTCTAGAACTTAGCATAGTGCCAGCTACATAGAAGTTACTCAGTGTATATAAGCTGATTGATTCATTGATTGAAAGCTGAGATCATGCTTTCCATTCTTTTGTTTCTTTTCCCCACTGCGTTATATGTCTCCATTCAAATGGCGACACCCAAGAGATAATTTTTGCCAGATTGAAAAATGTTTCTTAATCATATATATGTCAACATTCATGTGTGTGTACAGGGGCTTTTAAAATTCATTTACATGTGTGCATGTATGATCAGGTAGAATATGTCTGCACATGTGTGGGGAGTTCACCATTAGTGGCGGGGGAGCGGGGAGGTGGTCACTAACAGCTGATGCACAGAGGCTAATGGAGCTTTTGCAAGATCGAAGCTTGTCTGATGGTCTCTGGTTGTTGAGGCTCTAAGGGCACCTCTTTGATGTGTCCAGGGCTCTCGGAGTGTGGCAAAGGCCCCAGGGTGGCAGTGTGTGTCCCCACCCCCTATTTTCGCACCTACCCACACTCCCAACCTTCCACCCAATGGCTGACGAAATGGATCTACAGACAAGAAGTACCAGGCTGGGAGGGGCAGGCAGTGCTAGGTAGTAGGAGCAACCCTTGAACACGACTGAGTTGTTCATGGAATGTACCTGTGAAAGAAGTCAGTGAACTGTAAGATTCCCTGTAGAGTGAAAACCCTAGTAAGTTGGTGTCCTCAAGAGATTTTTTTTAATTATTATTTTTTGTGTATTACTATAACATATATTTAAGTGGTTGATGATGTGTCTGTAGACACCCAGCTACTACCTGGATCCAAAGTTAGTGCTTGGAACCCCCTGGGAGGAGGGGCTTCCAGGAGTGTAGCAGAAGCTTTCTGGAGGGGCATTAAATGGGTGTGGGATTCTTGTGAAGTCTGGTTTAGGGAAGAGTCGTCTGATGTACAAGCACTGAACTTAGGGGTCAGGAGATCTGGGCTTTGGTTTGGCTGTGTTATCTGGATAGAATTGAACCTTTGTGAGACTCAGTTGGCTCAGCTGAAGAACTGAAGCCATGATCCTCATACACGATAGTTGAATGTCTCAGACGGGACACCAGGCGTAAAAGTTCTTAGAAAACTCTGAAGTGTAGTGCAAATAAAAGGTGGTTTGATTGTTGGTCTTTGAAGGCTTGAATGACCTGTGGAGACAGCTGTGCTGGAGTGATTAAGAGAAGGACTCTTGGGACTGAAAGTGGGATGAACTCCCAGCTTTACTAACTGCCGACTGTATGACCTTGGGCAAGCTACTGAACCTCTCCGTGCCTCAGTTTCCTCATCTGTAAAGTGGGGGCAAATAATACACACAGTTGAATACACAATTAAGGTCTCAATCAATGTTTTGTTTAATATAAAGCACTTATATATGATGTACATATACATATCATATCTTATATAATTTAGATTATTATCCAGTGAATGTGACCACATCATTGATTTCTCTCTCCGTGCCCCCTTCCCACCTCTTTAGCCTTCTCCTCTTCTGCTTTAATGAGAAAGATGAAAATTATTATGGATTTTTAAAAATTTGGGGTAAAGTCTAGAGTAGGGGTTTTGGGGTTGAGGGTCCAAGAGAAGGGCCACAGAGCTGGTGGGGGTGAGGACAGGATGGCCAGGCAAGGGCCTGGGCTCCCCATTCTGGCTTTGTCAGAGCCTTTATCCACATTGGGCTTCTCTGTAAAATTTTATTTGACAGAAGAGTTCAGCTGCTTGAAATAGTTTGAGACCCACTGGCTTAGAGTCAACACAGACTCAGCTCCTGTCTCAGGAACTTTCTCCATCCGTGTCTATTCCAGATCACGGAGCAGTGTTGGTGATGCTGATGAACCGCAAAGTCACGTGCCTGCCAAAACCAAAAACGCTAGCTTTCAAAAAATTTGTTTTTATTGATGTGCCCCCTTAAGAAAGTAGCCTACTGATCCTACTTAAAAGGATCAAACAGTAAAGGTTGAAATAAAAATTAACTCTCAGGTAACCAGAAGACTGCCCCCTTAACTGAGATTTTCACACAGGTAAGCATCAAAGAATAGGTATTGAGAAATGACAAAGTTTGGCACCATGGGGGATGTGACAAAAAGGGAGGCGCTGTCCCTGTCTTTGGGGAGTTTAGAATCTAGTTAGGGTAATAATTTGGGGGCACTTAACACTAATTAACGAGTGATATGATTTCACATTCAACAGTGCTCGTTGAAGTACTGTAGCCCAGAGAAGAGCGAGGTCAGTGTAGACTGCAGTAATAGAGGAAGGCTTCACGAAGGAACTGGGAGTTGAAATACATGTGGGATTTAAATAGGTGGAGGGCATTGCGGGTGGGGGGCTGCAGAACGACCGAGGCAAAGGAGCTGGATCCAGCCTGGTACGTATGAGCTGGTACGTACCAAGAGGATGCTTGAAAGCTTCAGAGACAACTGCCACACTGAAACATAAGCTTCAGGAGGGCAAGAACCATGGTGTTTTACACTCCAGTCTGTGTACCCAGCAGCCAGTAGTTGCTTAGCAAATACGTGTATTCATATAAATGAATGCATATCTTAGGGCTAGGCAACATCACTGTTAAGCTCATGAAACTTTGCCAACACCTCACTTTGTTTTTCAATAGCGAGAGTCCCATGACTTCCTTTCCCCCTTAACTGCTCTCCCGCTGGACCAAGAATAGCCTTTCCGTGAATGTCAGGGACTTGAGAATGACCTTTAGTGTATACCTTTACAGAGGAGGAAACCAAAACCCAGAGAGGTTAAGTGACTTACCCAGGGTCACACAGCTAGTTAGTGGTAGCACTACAGCGTCATCTTCTGTTCAGAAATTTGGCTTCTCCAGTGAGTGCCTGGCTTTCTCCTTAGGGCCACGTTGACTCAGGAAACTTTTCCAGTCCCCTGGACCACGTATCCTGCCTTGCTCTCCAGGGGCCTACCTCCTGGGTTTACTGAGAGAGTAGGCTGGAATTTTATGTGTATATCATGCATGAACAAATCTGCGGTGGCACCATATATCTTATATGCAGCCACTGGGTATTTCAGAGAAGATGGCGGCTAAATTCCCAGCCAATTTAAAGGGTACGTCTCATACAGTGGTGGCAGAAAAGAGGGGGCCTGCCACGTGGAGCCCCGGGGCATACCGAGAACTCATTGGCGGCCTGAATTGTACTGGTGAATTCCCATCTTGGTAACTTTCCTCTCCATGGCAGCCCATGCTTTGCTCAGTTCTGTTTTATCGCTTTTCAAATATCAAACAGTTCTCCCCCTTAAGAGCAGAATCGACTGTCCCTGAGATCTGAAGGCAGAAGAAAGATACCTTTTCCTTTGCTTATTGTAGAGGCGTGGGGTTTTTTTTGTTTTGTTTTGTCTTGGCAGAAGTCTCTTTTTTTGAGATGTTTCTCAGTTTCAGGGAGTGGGTGGATAATCTTTGAGAACACCCAGGACGGGTAGCTACAGATCTGAGCTTTGCAGATCTCATTCTGTAAAAATCTGACGGCCTCTACCCAAAGAAAGAACCCTGGGCTGTTCCCAAAATCTAGGCATCAAGGAACACTGGGCAAATGTCATCGCCTGGAAACTGGGCGTGTGGGGTGCTGGGTGTTCTGAGGTGCTAGCAGGCTTGATGGAGCACATTGAGTTTTCCCAGGCTCTGTGCCTTGCTTGCTTGTAAATGTAAGCAAACCTGGATTTTGGAGTCTGTTTACATACGCTTTTAATTATATGGCTAATGCAACTGTGTGTGAATCTGACACTCAAATTTAGTCGGCCAAGACTGTTCCAGCGAAACAGACCCTTTTTTTTTTTTTTTTTGCGCTGCTCTGTGAAATGCTCTAGCTGTTACAGTCTTCATAAATTTGAAGACCTAGCTCCTCCTCGATTTCACATTCCAGAAATATTTTTGGGGGGGATTCCAGTTTACATCCAAGTACCTACATAAACCCACAAAGTAAACCCACACCTTTTGGTTAGCCCCACACCTCTCCTTGACCCTGGTACCCATTACCACGAGCTCTCAGAGGAGAGAACCCAGCATACGGCAGCGTGGCAAACGTGGAGGGGAAAAGAAATCCACCATTGAAAAGAGTGCTTCGATTTTACTCTGTATTTTTAAAGCAATCATTGAGCAGTTATCCTAAGGTATCTTTTAAACAACACCCCACCGACGTGGAAGGATAAAGTTCACAAAGCAAAGTTTTTGGTTTTTAAATTGACATTGATACCAAGGGGGGAAATCCTTTGTTATGTCTCCAGCCCTCGGGTCTCAGCTGATCCAGATGCACCAGTGGGCACACCCAGAGAGCTTTCATAATTCATAAGCCCAGAGGCCCCTGATGAACGGGGACTACACACAGCCAAGAGCCGAGCCCAGAGCTCGGGAAGCTGGGGCTGAGGGGGTGACCTTGGAGACTGGAACTTGGGAGTCCTGA
Organism: Pseudorca crassidens; assembly: GCF_039906515.1. Lineage (NCBI taxonomy): Eukaryota > Metazoa > Chordata > Mammalia > Artiodactyla > Delphinidae > Pseudorca > Pseudorca crassidens. The sequence continues at coordinate 103,693,772 of NC_090302.1, read as the reverse complement.
CGTCTCCTTGCTTCCAGCTACCTAGGTAGTGCTGGGAACCCAAAGCCCAGTCCCCGAAAGGGGTGCCAGTGAGCGGCCAGGGGAGTGAAAGACATCTTCCCATGGGGGGCAGCACTGAGCTTGGATCTGGGGACATGTGTTTGATCAGTTTCCTTTTCAGTTATAAAATGAAATAGCAAAGCAAAATAAAAGTCTGGAAAATAGAGGGAAAAAAAATCGCTCTAAGTCTCCGCACTTGAGCATAATGATTTTCACTCTTGTGTGTTCCCTTCAGTCTTCTTTATGGGTGTATTTTTATGCCTGTTAGAGTGCAAGTGATTTTGTATTCCGTTATTTCAACTTTCACATTGAGTGAAAAGCATTTTCCAGGCTCTGATATATTCTCTGTGCTTTTTCTAATGAGTAGATACTCTTCCACTGAGCAGATGAATGTGACGTAATATACTTAACCATTTCAGTGTTATTTTTGAGATCTAGAAGTTCTAAATGTTTTACTTCCAAAAATGCTGGGATGAACATATTCGTGCCTGTAGAGAAGATGAGGGTGTGAGTCCTTGTTCTGCTACGTATTAGCTGGGTGATTTGTAGAGAGCCGTTGAACTACTTTGAGTCTCATTTTTTCACCATAGAATCAAGATTATTAGACCTATCTTACCTATAAATATAAACCTTATAAATAGAAATGTATAAATGTAACATATTAATAATATATAAATATAATATATGGACATATACCAATACATTTATATACAATGTTTATATACATTATAATAACATAATAATATGGTATAATATAAACACAAAAAATTAGGTGCGTATGTCACCCTTGTATGTTTCTGTTGAATTTAAGGACCTGTTCCATATTCTGAAAACTGAAATAAGTTAAACCAATGTTGACTAAAAAAAAAAAGGAACAGGGTCTTCCCTGGTGGCGCAGTGGTTGAGAATCTGCCTGCCAATGCAGGGGACACGGATTCGAGCCCTGGTCCGGGAGGATCCCACATGCCACGGAGCAACTGGGCCCGTGAGCCACAACTGCTCACAACTGCTGAGTCTGTGCATCTGGAGCCTGTGCTCCACAACAAGAGAGGCCGCGATAGTGAGAGGCCCGCACACCGCGATGAAGAGTGGCCCCCACTTGCCGCAACTAGAGAAAGCTCTCACATAGAAACGAAGACCCAACACAGTCAAAAATAAATATAAATAAATAAATACATTTAAAAACAAAACAAAACAAATCTAGAATTTGTAATTGGGCAACCTTCCCTTTAAAAAAAAAAAAAAGAAGAAGGAACAGAACACTTTTTCCCTCCATAGAGGTGGAGGTGAAAGGAGAGTGGCTGGTGAAATCTGACAGCACTAAGGGGTTACCATTCTCAAAAGGTTAGGAGCCACCGAACGGGCCTCTTGATGGTCTTGGAGGGCAGTGTAAACACAGATCAGCGAAATCCACACACAATCCCCCAGCCTCCTTTTAGGTGGCAGTTTCAGGCTCCTCCCCCACGGAGCCTGGCACTAAAACTCTTCTCCTGGCACTGATCTGAGTTTCACCTTGTACTTCTCATACCTACTTTTTGGTGGAGGGTCAGAGGCACTGCGGAAGGGGCCAGGAGTGAGAAGGATGGAGAGGATAAGGGTGAGGTTGTGGAGTCACCAGCTAACTGGGCGGGGGCTTTTGCTACGGAGTCCAGCTGAAGAGGGCTCAGGCTCGCAGCCGCCCAGCCCTTGTTCTGGGAACGGGGAGAAAGTACAGCTCAGTGTGGGTGTTCTGGGCAGTTTTCTCGCCACTTACCATTTAGCAGATGTCTGAAGGACTAGCTCATGGAGTTGGCAGTAGAGTTCAGAGAGTGTAGAGGATGAAGAAGGGCTTTAACTGTTTTTGAAGCATAAACGGGAACTTCAGCCCAGGTCTCTGAGAGCAGGAGCTAAAAATGCCCATCCGAATCCCAACTCTAATTGGGTCAGCTTGATATATTAATATGAGGGGCTGGAACTCCTGGGACCTCCCTCTGGGACCAGTGCAGGCAAGCGCTTTTTATTTATTTATTTTCCAAGCTTAGTCCAGGAGCACCGTGAGACTACCTGAAAGTGTTCTGGTCCGTAGAAAACCGTATGAACCAATTGTGAGACTCCTAACTTGCATTTAGTTGCGAGATGATTTTGAACATCTAGATCCTTTGATTTAAGGAAAGGAGTACTGGGTACCTATTCTGTATACTGTGTATTGAATGGATAACTGTGCACATTTTTAAACCAGGAAGATGCAGATAGGTGCTCTGTGGACACACTTGGTTGTGCTTTTCTCCCCACTTCCGTTGCCCTGTACATTTCATTTTGGAACCCAGACTCTTCGTTTTGCTTTGCAACAATCGACATGGATGACAGAGCATAGACTGGGCATCCGTGACGGTGTGAGGTGTGGGAGGGTGGCATGGGGGCTGGGAGCTCCTGCTGGCTAGGAGATAGAAATAGGGAGATGGCCAAATGCATGTGCAGAGGGAGTGGGGCAGGACAGCCGAGCACTGAGCCCACGTGTGTGGCTGCTTACAGGACGGTGGCAGCCGGAAGTGAGGGTCAGCCGCGGGTATGAGGCAGAAGGCTTGGGGGCATCAGAGGGAGAGGGGAGGGCTCTGCCATGGGCAAGAGATGGAATGAGCAAGAAAGGCTCTTGGAGTTTCAGGCAGAAGATGAGCCATTCCGGGGGCTGGGAGCCCCAAAGAGTTGATATATAAATGAAGTTCTCCACTCTGGGACATTCTCCCACTTAGCTGGACAAATCTTCCCAAGGACAAATCGCAGTTAACAAGGGGGTCCACAGATCGTCCCCCACGCAATGCCGTGGTTGCAGTTTTCTTGTGGTCCCCAAGGCACCCTTCCTCCCACATCTTTCCTCCAAGACATTTGGCATCTTTTTTTTTTTTTTTTTTTTAGTGGTGGCCTCCCAGTGTCATTAAGCAGGTCAAAGGTCATTGGTCTAGAAATTGACCCACTTGACCCATTTCCTTTCTGCGCTGGACCTTGAGTCTGGACCCTGCTCCCCCGGGGACCACGTGGAGGGCTTGAAGCCGCGTCTTCAGTCCTTTCTTCCCATGAGGTGTATAATTCGATATTTATTACCTCTCTCCCCAACAAGGTCTATGGTGCCACGGGGATCCATTCGGTAAAGAATGCTGATCCCCTTTATGAATTTTTGATGGTGGAGGAGGAGTGTTTGAGGCCACTAGGGGACCTTGTGAAATGGAAATGTTTTTTCTTTTTGATCTCTCTCTCTCTCACTCTCTCTCTCACTCTCTTTCTTTTCTTAATTTAAAGACGCACATACCAGTGTGGCAACGCCCGAACTTCCCTGAATGTAAGTGTGTATTATCTTTGTAAGAAAGCAGAATCACAGCTCTTTAAAGCCAAAACCCCAAACACCCCCTTACATATCTATCAACTCTGTTCATAAGAACCGTGGAAACTTGATTCAGGAAAAGAGATGTGCAGGCCAGAAAAACAAAAATTAAAAATAAAACAAAGCAACAAACAAGATTCACTCTGGAGTGGGAGAGGATAAATGATGTCCCACCCACCACCCCACCCCTGGCCCCGTTGTTCCTTTTTTGGTGGTCTGAGGGGGTAGGACTCCAGGGACGGGGAGAGTCAGGATCTGTATTTCATTGCTGAGAATTTGACAGCTACAGTGCAAAGCAATACAGTCCTGCTTTTTATTAGCCTGTGTGAGTCCAGCACAGAATGAAGGGTTTTTTTCCCCCTTTTCATTTTTCAGAGGTAGAAGTTTTTGCCAAACTATGAGATGATTTAACCACAATTTCCTTCCTGAATTTTTTTTTCCAGAGGGGGAGGGGTTGCTTGGGTGGGTGTTATTGTTTAATAAGATTTAAACAGGGTCTCTATTTTGTGGCCGGAACAGCCTTTCATGCCCTTTATCTGTACTGGGATTTCAGCTGGGTTTTTATTTTGGTGACATATGGCCCATCGTATAATAAAAAGAGACGAACCATTCAGATTTAATTTAAGCAGCTAAGGACGTCAGAAGGGCTGCGAGGGGAGCCTCTACCTGAGCTTTCATTTGTTTAAAAAAAAAAAATTGTGCAGAGAAGTTGAGAAGGTGACTTTTGGAATTAGTTTGGTTTGGAGGCATTAAGTCCCAGATCAAGAGAGAAGGTCAATTTGAAAGTTTGGGATATATGCCAGCTTTGCTCGCTCTTTTATTGGAGAATTGCCTGTGGGGCCTTTCAAAGTATCTGCCCTTCAGGGGTTCTGCTTTCCACCTGCTTCCCCCTTGAACAGGGAAATGGGCTTTTAAAAATATTACGCAGCATGCCACAGCCGTCTCCGGATCCAAATGCTGTGTGGCATGACACAAAGTGACTCGGGGGCCGGGGGCAGGGCCTGGGTCTGCAGCTGGCGCATGGAGCCTGTCCGGCGCGGGGACTGCTCCTTCCCGAGCACGTATTTCCCTCCAAGGACACAGCCCACCTGGCCTCCCAACGCCCCTGGCAGCTTTCCCCAAATCATTTACTCTCATTTCACTCCACTGTCGTGGAGGAGATGCCTTCTGCATCTGTGGGATAGACGGCAAGTCACCGGTCATGGTTCTGTGGGATACGGGTGTGAAAATGACAGAGTGAGCGGAGGATTGTACCATGCCGCGGGAGACTCACCATGGCTCTCTCGGTGGATCCTTCATGGGTGTGTGTGTGTGTGTGTGTGTGTGTGTGTGTGTGTGTGTGTACAATCCCACAAAGACAGGTTCAGGCCTGATATTCTGAGAACCCTCCACGGCGCAAGAAGATCAAAGGTGCCACAAGGTTTGAGCAGCCTGTTCTCCAGCCAGAAGCCACCGCAAGTTGTAGAGTGAAATCCCCCCTGGCATCAGACCTGTTATTTGCGCTCAGTGTCTAACAAGCGTCCTCGGCATCATCTTCTAAAAGCTTTCATTACGACATGAATTGTGCCCACCGTGCACCGAATCGCCCCTTTGTGCTGCTTCTAATTAACTGTAATGACAGCATTCGATGCCACTCCATGTGCAGAAGGGAGGTGCCTTGGTTGTGTGTCTTTGGGCAAAACACTGCCAAGGGGCAGGGGGAGTTCAAGTTCATAGGTGCCCTCCGGTTCTGAACCTGCAGTCTACCTTTCCCTTTGACCCATTTGGGCCTCAGGGGGCTGCTGCCCTCTTTCCTTCAGCTGCAAGCTACAGCCCGGCTCGGACCATTGCTGCGATGCCCTTTACCGCCATCACGGAATGACCCGAATGACCATCCAGGCCACTCTCCAGACAGCTGCCAATAGCATTTTTGATTTATTTGCAGCAACTTGGAGATCCCTGCTAACAGCCATCTTGATGGGAAACAGCACTGTAATTGCTTAGGGAGAAAGGCAGGCGTTTAGCAGTCATAAAAGAAAAGCTGCTTTCCACCAGACCAAATGCCGCCGCTCCCCTTGCATGTGGCCGTCTCGTTTTCCTCATGCAAGCCCCGCAAGGCGGGTCGGGGGCTACCCTGACTTCTTAAATCCTCTCCCTTCTGAACCTGGGGGTTTGAGTGATTCTTTTCCACTCCTCCTGGGGGAGGCTGAGTGTGTGGGGTGGCGGTTACAGTATTCAATGCATGTTTTCTGGAGCTTCCAGTGTGACGAGAGTCCAGTGACAGGAGCTCCTGACGGGCTCTGGGGCTGCCCAGCAGCCTGTGACCACAGTTGATCAGCTGGGGGCTCCTGGTGCTTTCTCTCTACCTCTTCAAAGTGACAACGGGGTTAAGACAAAACAAAACAGGACAGGAAAGCCCACACCAAACCCAAAACCTAGCTGGAGGGGAAAATTTAAAAAAAAAAAAAAATGATCCTAATTTTTTTCCCTAACTCGGGCATCACAGAGGTAGCATCCTCCCCACATGGCCTCCATTATCTTTAATCTCTGTCCACGGTCTTCATCTCACCTAATATTTCTGTAACCTGAAAAATGTCTTTGACGTGTGTCATGGAAGAAACTGTCAGCCAATAGCGTTTGTACTTCTGCACTTTGGGTAAAGAAATAAAAACAGACTCAGATCGAAGTACCCTGTTCGTGCCAGAGGTCGGGAAGGACCGTCACTCCTTTGCGTGGGAACAAAGGCACAAGCAGCTTGGTGGAATTAGGTGCTCTCTCTATGCCCCTGACCTCCTTTCTGTTTCCTTCTCTTCCCTCGCCCTTCTACTTTCCTTCTTCTGCCGTGGTCCGAACATAGCTGGGGGCTAGAGAGAGAATTGAAGGCTTGTGGACCTGGCAAATCAATCATCACTCATACTGCATTGATTGAGTACCCTTCCTCATGCTCGGGTGCCGTGCCAGACAGTGTACAAAATCACATGCCCCGCCCCTTTTAACTGGGGGGAGGAAGCTTGTGTTGGATTGCGGAATTAGCCAGGCTGGGATGCCAGGGCTCCATCCAGGAGTCAGTGAGATAGCCTCGTGGAAGGCCTTGGCATAGGTGATGTGTATAAGAATGATAGATCTGAGCCCGCACCCTCCCCTTTGCTGTCACCTCCGAGCGCCTCTCCCTCGTGCTGAGATGCCTGATGGTCAGAGATCGGTGCCAGGGAGTCAGGGCAGGCTCTGGGTTTGGAAATGCCTCTTTGCTGTATTCCCTAATCAGATCTCAGGCAGATAACAGCTCAGACCTGGGAACATGAGATTTTAATGTGAAATGAATAAGTACCCTGAGACTGAAGCTTGTCACTGCAGAGCATCTGGAATCACTTACAGCTGGGTAAATTCACTGGGAGCTGCAACTCAAGTGAACATGGGGTTTAAAAGGAGGCACACAGCGCGTTCCTTTTAATGTCTAAACAATCTGATGTTGACAAGCCTTTCACATTAACCCCAAAGTGGCAAAGTTTAAACCCTTTATTATCTGGTTTGGCCTGGCAAATCATTTAGAGGCTTACGAGTCCATATTTACAGGGAAAGGCCAACCTTCCTTTCTTTTTTTCTCTTTTTGTTTTTTTCAAAGCAAGCACCACTAATATATGCACAGTTATGTTTACTTGGAAGGCTTAAGAGACCTTCAGCATGAAGTGGGACTCAAGCTAGGGAAAGTAAGTTGATTTTTTGGTCTTTTTCAGGAAGCCCCTAATCTCTTTTTAGAATACAAAAGGCATGAACATTCCAAACCCTGGAAACTATATCAGGTTAACAAATAAGTAGAGAAGAAATACAGGAAATCATTTCCAAATATTATTAGTCTTCAGTAGAAATATATTGTATCTTGGCAACTAACTCTAACTCTGTGTCATTTTCCTAAGGTTTTGCCCAGAACATTACGAATTATTCTAAAGATGGAGAATGGTAGTTTGCGTTCTGTAGGGGACTACAAAATATTATGAAAGTTAGAAAGCTTAACAGTTGAGCATTGCTTAATAACCATCTATGGGACCTGTTGCCAAATTGGCAAAATTTTAGGGATCTCCATTGTAACATGTGGAAAAACATGGAAAAAAAGCTGCAAGTGGTTTTTGAGAACTAGATTTAATAATAATTTAATAATTTTAACCACATGCTTTAAAAGCAATGAAGACATTTTAATTCATCTTTATAAAAAAGCATGATGCAACAGAGTTGCATTTTTAATTTTCATCTGAGGAGAGTTTTAATGTAATCAAATTTACTATTATTTTATTTGCAAGAAGACCCAAACCTTAGAACATGGTAACTCTGACTCATTCTGTGGAAGGAATCTCTGGATAATTTTGGCATTGGTTTGAATCCTATCAAAGAAGTTCATAAAGATTAACATTGCAGCATAATTTTGACCACAGCTGTTCATCCTTTAGATGTAATTTTAACTTTCCTTTGGCAGCTGTGCAAAGTCAGATCTGAAATCACCAGTCATCAGCTCTCCCTAAACAGAATTTTCAGATTCTGTGATGACTTTCCACCTATTAATCCTCTTCGGTAATTGTGTACACAATGCCAGTTTTCACAACTCAGGATAAGTTTGAGTTACTGTAGAAGTGAAAAGAAAACTTTTTTTTTTCTTTAAATGATGATTGGAAATATAAACACTCATTTAACCTAATCCTGCAGTTTTGGGTTAGGCAAGAAAAAGATGAAAGAATCTTAGAATCTTGTTTATATAAGAACTTTATATAACACACACAAAATATATGTCTTGTTTACATAAAAATATAGAGCACAATTTAAAAAATGAAATAAAAGGCAGACCGTGTATTTCAGATATTTCGTTTAATAAAGTCAGTGTGTATGATCATCATATTAATAATCTGCAGAGCATATTACTTAACTTATGAATGCTTGGATGTCTCCTATAACCCTGTCACATTATTTAACTAGTAAAAAATTTGCATCTGAATTTTATCATAACGAAGCAGTGGGAAAGGTATCTGATATTGCTTCCATGTTTGCCTACGTTACATTGTGTGCCTGTGGCCTGTTTTCCTGGGACCTCACTGATTCTGTACTGACTCTACTTCAGTGAGAATGAAACCTCTAAGGCCCTCTCAGTTTTGCATGATGTAAACTGCTGTAAGTTTTGAAACATGTATCATTTCTTTCATTTTCCCCTGTAGTCCCTGCTCTCAGAGTTGAGCAGAAGATGTGAATTTCAGTTCAGTGGTAATAGAAGCTTCTGAGACCATGACGTAAAGTTTCATTTTATTTTTTCTAACCTGGGCACATGGTGTTTAAGGAACAGTACTTAGAGCTGAGTCTGGGACTGCTGTCACTGCGTCATGTCTCTGATTCATCTTTTTGCCTTGTGTGTCTGGTAGAAAACAACAACAGAAAGGTAACGCTTCCTTGAGAAATGGATGTCAGCTCGTAACGAGAGGGGCGGAGCGCCCAGTAGCGGGATTGTTCTGGACGAACTCTCAGGGTTCTTCGGGGAATACTGGTGCCTTGACCCTGCTGGCCCTCAAAGTGCTGAGTGTGGAAAATGGGAAGTCTCCCTGGACCTCAAAAGGCACAAGATGTCAGAAAAATGCAGTTCTTGGAAAACTGTATTTTTTGGCTGGGGTGGGAGCAGAGAGTGGAGGGGCGGAGAGGGAGAGTGGGAGCTCATAATGTTTTACACTTCAAGTCCTACTTACTTTACTGTTCATATATTTGTGTACTGTCAGATACATATTTTTAAAATATTAATGAAACTGCATATTTAAAGATGCTTGGTTGAATAGCAAATTTTTAACTCAGTTGTTTGTTTAGTTCCCACGACATTCAAAGTTCAAACTAAGATCTTACTCAGTTTCTGGCTCTCGTCACTAGTTATTCTCCAAATCAGAGACCTTCCCAAACCGGCATAAGGGTGGAGGTTTTCACTTTGATAACTAGGATATTTCTCCAGCAATGTTCTCAGCTTGTATTAAGTATAATTGGATGCACTAGGCTTTGATCAAATTTCTTATGTACTCTTGTTTTCTGGTGATCGTCAGGCCTGCAGAATGAAGTCACTGGTTGCTCAAACCACGAGTCGGGTGCTAGACAGTCAGTGGGAGGTGATGGCCAGAGCGCTTGGCGAGGAGTCCGGGGACCGGGTCCTGGCCTCGGTCCTGCCCACTCCATCTGGGAACTGTGCCAGTTTACCTGGGTGTTCAGTGAGCTCACCCGTAAAATCAGGGCTGGAAAACATGATCTCACCTGCCTCTCCCCGCTGTTAAGTTCTTATCTTTAGCAAGAATTTAGAATCTCTCAAATAGTGTCCATTTGGAAACTGTAATCAATAGACAGAGATATGGCGCTCAGACCTCGCCCTCTTTGGAAAGGAACAGATTCCTGTGCATTTCCTAATGCAGCTGAGAAACTTCGACAAGCTTCAAGGGGGTAAAACAATCTAACTGTGTGGACAGATGTGAGGATGAAAATGGAGGGATTTGAGAGTGTTTTTTTTTTTTTTTAAAGTCTGCTTGAATGGAAATAGAGCTCCCTCCCTTTTTTTTTTTAAAGTTAAACTGGTTTCATCAATGATTTTACACACTGTTGGAAATACCACCTTCTCCTAAGTAAATTTTCAAAGGGAGGTCAAAACACTGCTTAACAGAAACGGGTTGCTGTGCAGTCAAGCCAGTCAAATGTGGTAAAAAAAACAAGGTTCAGCCCGTAAATATGGTCTAAATTAGAACAGCGTCAGAAGCACTGAAATCGCATAAATTATATTCTGTTTAGAGGACTGAAGTCGGGCAGGGGAAAGAAAGGTAGTTAACGAAAAAGAATGGAATCAGCATTTAAAACTCCCTAAATACCTCCTTTAATGTTTACCTTTTTTTTTTTTTTCTTTCCTTTTTGAGTCTGCCCAAGTTCATATTTACCTGAGAGACCCATTGGCACCGAAGGACGGCCTGGGTCTCACAGGTAAATAACAGACACTCTGCAGACCGCCTACTTGTGTTCCACACTCTGGAAACGGCAGGCCTCTGGGTAGATGGTGTGCTTTGGAAACTCAAAGAAAAAAGGAACGTGAAGACGTGTCTTCGAGTTAGAGCGCAGGGCGGAGCCCAGCAGAGGAGAGGAAAGCAGAAGCTCCCACCCTTGGAGCTGGGCGTCGGGGGGCAGATTTTGAAGCACAAGCCAAGCTCAGACATGATTTATGAAAAAGGTGATTTAACAAACAACACCCAAACGGCATTCTATTGCATATTGGATCCGTTTATTTTATTTATTTATTTATTTTTGTGGTACGCGGGCCTCTCACTGTTGTGGCCTCTCCCGTTGCGGAGCACAGGCTCCGGACGCGCAGGCTCAGCGGCCATGGCTCATGGGCCCAGCCGCTCCGCGGCATGTGGGATCTTCCCGGACTGGGACACAAGCCCACGTCCCCTGCATCGGCAGGCGGACTCTCAACCACTGCGCCACCAGGGACGCCCTGGATCCGTTTATTTTTATGGGAACATCCTCTCCCAGTCATTGTTTAAAACTCGCACACCTTATAGATCCTGTGATTCTGCACATCCCCGGCACACTCGGAGCCCTGCCACGCCACGCATCCTGCTGGTGGCCGCCCAGGTGGTGCAGCAGAAGGCTGGCCCTCGGTGCTGGATCCACGTCCTCCCTCGTGTGACCTTGAGCCTTGAGCAAATCACTTTTCCGCCCTGGCCTTCTTTTGGTCCATCTGTAAAATGCGGGGTGAGTTGCAGGGGTGGGTGGGGACAGAGGCAGTTTCCATAGTTTCTTTAATCTTTTCCAGCTCTGACATCCTAGGAAGTAATCCGTGAAATTCTGTGTCCAGATTGAAAATCTTATGCACCCATTAGAAATGTTCCTGAGCTGCCTGCCTGGGTTCCAAAGTTTTATTCCACTCATGACAGATGTGGGCATCTGACCCTCCCAGGCTTTGCTCCCCCGACCCTGCAAATATCACCTAATCACCCCCAAAGGAATTCACTGTTTATTGGGGAAAGTCAAGTCGGGGTGCGGTGTGTGTGCGTGGGAGCTCTTTTGACCTCAGACTGATGGAGAGCGACTGTCCCTCGCTCCAGCCTTGGTCGTGGGTGGACCAAGGGTGTATTTTTCGGCTTGTCTGCAGGCCCCGTGAAGGAAGGGCCCTGAGACCCATGACTCTCCCCACTTCATTTGTGCAGCCAAGGTTTTTCCTTTGCACTCCCTTGTGTTCCCTTCCGAGGGAACAGCCGCTGCGTCCTCGCTGTTCAGTATCCTTGGCCCCTGTCAGCTGCAGCCACTCGGCCACCCCCTTGCAGAGCGCTAACCTTTTGATTTAACTTTATTTGCCACAGCAGGACTATCACCGAAAAGGGAACAATATGCCCTCGCCATCTGGCCCTGGCTGCCCGAGGCTCCCTGAACAGCCGAGGGCCCTTGGAGGGGCCCGCTGTGAGCAGTGACTGTGTTCCCACCAGCCTCGCTAGACGGGTGCCCTGTTTTTGTTTTTTTGCAAATCAACCTTTTAGAATCCACATACAGGCTACAGCCAGTGACTCAGAAGACCATAAATAATACAGCAGGCTTTGCTCAAGGAAAAAAACAAAGCAAAACAAAACCACAAAACCAAAAGAGGTGTGTATCTACATTATACTTAGCCGGTACCAAGTCGAAGATAAAGCTTGGTGTTTTTTTTTTCCCTGTGACCCTTAAGCAAGTGTGACAGGCATTAACCTATCAATATTAGTGAGTGATTTAAAATACCAACCAACATTGGCCTGCAATAATTTCTGTTGTAAATGACTCCTCCTGGGCCCCACCTACCACTAATTCAGGGCTCATAAATCAGAACCCAGAGCGAGTTGCTCTTCACTCTCTCTTGCCCTGGGCGATTCTTGAAGTCTCTTTTCTAGTGGGGATCTGGAATCCATTCACGTCGCATTTCCCTCCTTCTCCTGCTGCCATCTTCTCATGGGGCCTTAGAAGGGAGCTCATGTCTGCAAAATGAGGCAGAACCCCGTGCCCCAGCGCTGCCTTGTTCTGGTGACAGGAGGCATCCGGCTTCCTTTTTCATCACTCTTTCTGGACACATGGCCCAGGAGTCAAGCTGGCTTCTAGAGGAGGGGGTTCTTTCTAGATCCTTCCACATTAGCCAGCAGCACGGAAGGTCCACACCAAGGTGGAGCTTTTAGTTTAGGTGAGGACAGTGAAAGGTGAAGGTGTGGAATCTGATGAGAGGTGGGGGGAGCCACAGAGGTGGTCAGGAGATACAGGGAAACAATTTGCGATAGAAAGTTCTGGATGAGTACCAACACAAGTACCAACCTGGCCTGAACCAGCAGGCCTCAGTTCTGCAGCCTGCGTGCGTAACTTGTGACCCCCATTCTGGCCCACAGAGGCAGCTCGGGTCCACACATGCAACCACATAAAATACCCACTTCAAGCAAGGTAATTTTGTTAGAGTTAAAAGATTTATTAGGGGAGCCTGAAGAGTGGGGAGGAGGTGTCGGGGAGGGACCGAGACCCATCTGGTTTGTTGTGGGTCTTTTTTTATTAGAAGGGAGAAAAAAAAATCGCTCTGTGGGTTCATATGTCTAAGGAGAGCTCAATTAAAGTTATTTGCTGGAGCTTAAAATATGCCCGCACCTGCTTCAGCGCCAGGCTCGGAGACCCACACGTGCTCCCAGAGGCGGAGCAGATGAAGGCTCCTGTCGGGCGGGATGGAAGTGCCGGCAGAGCATTTCACTCACGCGTTGGCACCAGCTCAGGATGGGAAAGTCAGAGACCAACCAACAGCTTCCTGCTTTCTATCTGGAATCCGGGACCCTTGGCCTGTCCTGTCCAGGGATCCAAAGGGCTCTTCTCTTTCGAAAGCAGACCAGAAAGGATGGAACCACAAGAGGGAGTGATGTAAATGGGACAGCATCCCCTTACCCATGTCACTCACCTCTTGTGCGGCCACGTCATTCTTGATAATGGGAAGAGAATAAAATCTGTTTCAAAGGCCTGTTGTGAGAATAATAAATAAAATGACTCACATTCGTTGAGCATTTGCTACATATTAGGCACTGGGCTAAGCCTGTTTTACACGTCACCCCATTGGATTTTTACTGCAACCTTAAGAAATAGGTAATGACGTCATCCACGTTTTATAGGTGAGGAAAGTGGTGCCAGGAGAGCTGAAATTCCTGCCCATGGTTACTCAGCAACCCAGATTTGTCTGACTCTGAAGCCTGAGCTTTTAACTAACCTGCTTCGAATGAGATTCATGGGTGAGAGAGACCTTCCAAGTAATATGGCGGTGACATACATTTACTATGTCCTGAGATGTTCTCGGGTTCTCATTTAAAATGTCCTTTGCCCTTTACAGTCTCAGTTTAGAAAGTGTCTTCCCAGGATGGTTGCTCCACACATGTTTATACTGTATTTCCTGCCAGCCATAAAAGAGACCCAGGCCCGGTGGGACTCAGAGGGGTCCTTAGGCTCAGCCCCTGCCCCTCAGAAGTACGGGGAGACCACCAGGGACAAGAGTCTCAACTGTCTTCCATTTTCTGAAACAGGTGATTGGTTTCAGAGCCTCCTTCCTAGCTCACACTGTTTGATGTATTTTTTTAAATCTCTGATTCCTAGGCTGCCCATCAGAAACGGAGCCAGTTCTAGACACCAGGGAAGCCATTCAAATATGGAATAGGGAGGAATTTGTCAACTTTCAGGGGTGGATTTTTTTGTTAATCAGACTTGAACCTACATCTTCTTAGACAATTCTTTATTCTCCAAGATTTGACTTTGGGATGTCTTCAGAGAAGGAGTCTCTGATACAGGGAGAATCCAGGGACCAGTGACCATAATCTCCATTGGAAAAGGATTTTTTGATCATGTGATTCACTGACATTCTTAAGTAGCTCTCAGGCACCCTGTCTCACTAAATAGCCCACCAGTGTCCAGAAAAATTACCACCTGCAGCCTATATATATATATTTAAAAGCTTTTGTCCTGATTTTTTCAGTTAAGCTGCATATTGTGAGTACATAAGTATGTGCGTACATCCTGTGAGTACGTGCAGTGTGTGCCAGGCACTGTGAGAGGTGTTATACCTAGCTACCTCATTTTAGCTTCACAATTACACTCCTATGTGGGAGGTCCTATTATGACCCGTATTTTACATATGAGTATATAAGACTTAGATTAAGAAATCGGCCCAAGTTAGTAAGTAGGGAAGCAGGACTCAAACCCAGGCAGTCTGAGGCCAGAGCTGCAATCTGAACTCTTTGCTGCCTCTCATGGAAAGTGGGTAATGATCCATTAAATGTATCCACCCACCCCCAACACACATACACATACATCCCGATTCTCTACCCAAGAAAGAGCTCTATTTTTCTGTTTTCACTTTCAAGACTTAACAACAGATTCCCAAGCTCTTACCTCTAGCCTCTGTCCTTAGCCATGATTTAATAAACATCTACTACCTTTTCCTTTCCAGCCTCCACCCAAAGTCAGCTCCCACCCAGTAACAAGCTGGGTGCACCATTCATTAGAGGTTTGATTTCCCAAATATATAGACTCATCTGCATTTTCCTGCATCATCACTGAAGATGAATTCGTTGATTAGCCTCCCCACCATCTATTGAAGCTAAATCCACTGCAGCTTATCCATGATCACTTCTCCCATAGGCTGTTGATATTGACTTAAGAAATTATATATATTCTGGTACGGTGTCAGGGCAGGTCATCTACTGCCAGACCACGGAAAAAGATCTCTGGCCAACCATGTGCCAAGAAGGGTGCCAGGCTCTTTGTAGCACCATCTTGGTCTGGAAAACTCCTTTTTATCTTCTCATGCACTGCAGCACGCTGATTGTCTAGGTTTGCCTTGTTTTATCAAGGCTCTCGTCACCCAAAAGGCAAGAAGGTTGAAGCCGCAGGAAGGAGTGTAGTACGCTGGGTCTTTTCTCAGGCACACAGGGAGGAGATGGGCCAAGGCAACTTCTCATCAGGATGCTGAGAAAGAACTCTGGTTTTTTCACAAAGACAGTTCTGAAACCTCCACCTCATACTTTATGTAACGGAATACAGCCCTCCTGTAGTTTGCAGCAAAACTCTCAGACTGCAGTTACCTTCTTGGAACTACTGTTCCCTTTCTTTTTGCCTAGACTGATGCTCTGTTGTTTGGTAAATGGGCGGGTGAGGGCAAAGTCCAGGAAGTGATTCCCTCGGGGTCCCAGAGTCTCCTAGAAACAGGCTTGGGTTGGGAAGAGAGCGGAGGGAAAACAGTGCCTACGCTGCAGTGCTGCGCTTTGCTTTCTCCATCTGCTTGGGGCCAGGGGCAGTTGTCAGTCCCTTACATCAAATACGCCTGTGCTTGTCTTGCCAGGCATCTCATCAAACTCTCCAGAAGTCATGTGCCCCCCTTCCCACATTAGAAAGATGTGGCTGTTCCTCAGGCCTCAGGCTTTGAGCAAAAGCCCTCTTTTCCTTTGAGAAGGAGCCAGCCCAACCTGCAGTATGCTGGAATAGGTACCCACACCTGGGTTGCTAGGAGTTCCCCACCCTTATTTCCCTTCGGCTCCCCCTTCCTTGCACTGTTTCAACCTCCTCCCCAAAGGATCAGTTAGGGAAACACCTCCTCCGCAGTTAGTCACTCTTCAATGAGTCGTGCTGTGTCAGCTGCAGTCAGTGTAGCTGAGGGCAGGAAACACTTGGCTAAAGCCCTGCCAACGGCAATCTCACAGCCATGCTGCTCTTGGTCAGGGACAGACCTCTGGGTTTCCCTCTCATTTGATCCGATGTTTGCCATTCAAGTAAATGTCCTCCCATCTGCCAGCTGCATAGCTGGGACAACGGGTGGAAGAGGTGACTTTAGAGCCCTACAATGAGTTTGTGGGTGGGATGGGGAAGGAGGTGGGTCCCCTTCGGCAGGGGACTTTTAATGAACACTGTAGCCTTATAGCAGTCATCTGTCCTATGTTTTTAGTTATAATGGTAAGACTCAAACTACCGACAGTTTGAGTTGGTACCATCTCTGATGTCTGTCATCTCCTGCTAAAAGTTGACGAATAGGATTTCTCCCCAGGTGCAGGCTCAGCTTCGAGGCATTCATTTTTCAGTCCATATATTATTTTTGGCAACTGAGGAAAATAAATAGAACTCTTGGTCTCCGAAGGCATTAGCATTTCCACGCAACCTGGGGCGGGACTCAGCATTGCCTTTGCTGAGGAGTGATATGAGACGGAAGGCACACAGGCTCTGCATAGACGCAAAGCAATGGACGACAAGGTCTGTTAGTGCGTGCTTTTAATGTTGCTGAACAAAGTATGTTACACTAAATCTTTATAGACTGAATACGTACTTTGAGTTCCAACAAAGTAAACCAAAGTAAACATGGCTCTTATGGGAAATAAAATTCCATGTGGTTAGGGGCAGGGCTGTGATTAATTCAGTGACAATGAAAAGACCATGGAAATATAGTAAGGTTATTGACTGTCTGTGAAACAATGTAATATCTGCCACACACACACACACACACACACACATATATATTTTACATATATTTTACATATATATATATACAAAATTTAATTCCAAATGATGGGTGATAGGAGAGGAACCGGTGTTTCTCATTTTTAATTATAAATTAATGTACTGATGCTCTAGGTATCATATCTCAATCAATTATTAATACTGACCACTGACCTCACTACAGAAATCAGTAAGGAAAACAGAGTGAGAAAAGGCAGCATCGTAGAGCTAAGGACCAAGTTTCTGTAAGAGTCCGTGTGTGTGTGTGTGTGTGTGTGTGTGTGTGTGTGTGTGTGGACAACTCGGTCTACCTTTACAACCATTATCTACTGAACTGGAGATTTCTCAGAGCTCTCTTGGACTGCAGCCTTGCCCAAAGTGCATGCTTTCCTAATGTGCATTTTAACGTTAAATGATTTTTAATATTCTACATATGGTTTCATGGTTTCCAGTCTCTTCTCTGGGAATGAACAAGGCTGTGGTATTATGATGAATAGTGGATTGTGTCCAGGACACCCACTTACTTCCCTGCATATCAAACATGTGCTGCTCCCATTAAACACGGGCCTGTCTCTGGAGATTACAGTTGTCCTATCTAATCCAGTCCTGTTTTGTTCCCTCAACCCAATTGAGAAGGATACATTGTTCTCATACATTCTTCTTTTAATTAAATGCAGTAGATATGTCACGTCCATGAAATAATCCAGGTCTGTTTTCACATCTGCGGACATTTTCTCCTCCTTTACTTCCATTTGGCTTCTTGGAAAGAAAACCAAATTTAAATGTATACTTGGATTAATTGATGGGTGGTATGCAATTTGCCAGGACAGTTTAGATAGGATCTTACTTTTTTTTGTTCCTAATTGCAACAAAATGTTCTCTGTCACTGCTCTTTGCAGACACTCACCAAAGCCCACATCATCCATGTCCAGCGATTGGTTTGAACACAATATTCTCATTCAAGTTGGTTCATCCAAGTTCACTTCTACCTTCACAGGTGCTGGGGTTTACAAGAGAACTTTGGGGTGTGGAGGTCTGCCTGTGTGTGCTTTAAGTTTTAATTGCTGGGAGTGATTTGCTAATTGATCCTATTGATACAAAGTACTGTCAGGACTTTTCCATGTACATAGCACTTGCTTCATCGTCAGCAGGGAAACCTGATATCTCGTAAAATTCTCCATTCAATTATAATTTTAAAATACTGGAGTAAACTCCTAGCAATTCACAAGAGGCTAAACTAGAGCCCCATTAGAAGGGTACTACAAGTAAACATTATTAATTACAAAAAAATTGCCTAAATTAGATTTTTTTCACACCTGCTTCTTGCTTAATTAGCTAGCAATCCACATATTCCATTCAGTTGAACTCTTACTATTTATTCAAGCATACTTGACATTAACATACTGTTTGATGTTTGATATCCTCAGTTTTAATTTAACCACATGACAACAAATGGTGTTTATGAAATACCAGTGAGCTGGAAAAATACCCTGTATTGGAGACGCACATGGGACTGAAGAGAGGATTTTTCTCTAGGAAGAGCTTGAAGGCCATAAGAAAATTAGAGTCTAAGTTTCTTTAATTTTCCTGTTTTCATTCGTATTCTCTACCCTACCCCTTAAGGGAGCTTTGGAAGATCCTAAAAGACAGCACGAGGCTGTGTATGTTGCAAAATATCCTTGATAACATTAACGAGAGAAGAAGTACTGTCTACATGTTGGTACTTGGGGAGGATCTTACAGAACTGCCCTCGTATTAAATGGCCACACTCTGACCATTCTTTAGGGATTTAGGAAGACTGTAGGGACATGAAGATCTTACAGGTAAACTGGGCTGTCTGGTGTCAGGGAGAGTCATTTCCCTAAGTCTTGGCTAAGCCAAGGTGACCAGGTGATTTCTCCCATGGGGGGACGTGGAACTAAGCATTTCCCCCCCATACTGTTCTTACACCTGAGAGTCCAAAGTCATGCCCTTCAGAGTTATATAAACAACAGGAATGGGTTAGACAAGTTCAACATCGACCTGACAACAAAGACCTTGGGCTAGTTATTCCGAGTCTCCCACGTCTAATTGGATTTAATCCTTGAACTTCTCCCCTGCTCCTCCAAAGAGCCGTGTGACGGAGTCCTGGTTGTGATTCCTGTCAGCCACTTTGTAACACGAGTGCCTTGCAATCTAGTGATGAAACGCAACAAAAAACTCCCGGGGCCAAGAGACAAAAGAGAAAATCGTCTCCATAATGTATCGATTCTGACTAATGACATCACTTATTGTAGGGGATTCGGATTGATAGCCCCTGGCCTGTCTCCAGTGAGACACCATTTTACATCTGACTCTGATCAAACTGTCTGTAAATCATTTTTAACTTGGGTTCTGTAGATGTTGTGTTCACACCATGGAACTAGGGCTTGGGCTTGACATCATTATTCTTCATGGGGCTGTCTTTGTTTAAGAGGCACTTAAAGTTTTTGGCTGCTGGAGAATAGAGAAGCTTGTTAGCCGAGGAAAACATGTTGATGTCACACATTTGCAGATTTCTTTCTTGGGGTCAGGCTGTGTGGATCCCAGAAAGTATGTGGTATTTCCCGTGATGGATGGTGGCTTTGGGATCGGATATGTCTGGATAACAGAAGTGGATCCAAAGGGGTTGCCGTCTCTTGGGACCGGCATGTTTACATCGGGGCCAATACTTCTTGCTTCTGGAGGGGAATGTTATCCTGGGACTAACTTGATATCCGAGGCAGACCTCTTTGAAACTGGGTACCAGGAAACCAGGTGCATCAGAGGGTACCACCCCCGACACCCTGTCCTCATATTGCTCATAATCCTCAAGAAAGTGGGTCTTGGATAGGATTTGGAATCAAAAATTCGACCATCCTCTCGTTTCTTTGTTTTACCCTTCATGTGTGGGGATATACTAACTCACAATACATGTTTGAACGGTGCAGGAGACAAATAGGATTTGTATTTGGTATTCAAGATGCACATCCCTCCCCACCCTCGTTTATTATTTGTGTTTAGATATGACTATTCCTTATGCCCAGGTCAGCTGGGAAATGGGTGGAAGTATTTTTTTGGCTGTGCTGCACGGCATACGTGATCTTAGTTCCCCGACCAGGGATCGAACCCGTGCCCCCTGCAGTGGAAGCCAGGGAATTTCCTGGAAGGACATTTTAGAATTATGTAAAATATGGTTGGCTTATAAATTTTCTAAAGACAGTTTGGATAGACTGTAATCCACAGAAAGATAACAAAAAGTGAGCTTTTAACTTGATAGGAATAATGACGAATGTGTTTTCCATCTCGGGGAGAACACACACTACCATTTGGTTTACCCATTCTCAACTGTGGGCTCCCCTGGTGCGCGGAGCCCTTCCAAAAAGATTCATTCTCTTCCGTTCAGAATTTAGAGCAGTTTAGGAAAACCAGCAAAATGAGGAAGAGTCTCCATGTTGTTGTTTACTCAAAATGTCCCATAAATAACAAATTATAAAATTCATTTAAATTACTGCAGGGGAGTTGAATTCCTGTCTTTTAAGTTTACATTTTAAACTTTCTCTTTTGGAAAACTTCAAACACACATAAAAGTGGAGAGAATAATATAGTGAATTTTCATGTATCCTATCACCCAAGCTCTTTTCAACTTTCTTTTTGAATTCTAATTGTAACTTTCTGCTATTTCTCTTTTTCATCTGTACAACACAACATAGTATACATTTTTTGCCTCTTTTCCCACCATGTGCCATGCATATAATGAAATGAGTCTTTGGGTTTTTATATTGATTGATATAGATATTTATGAAGACACATATAACATTTAAAAAACATATGTGGATATATATACACATATATATTTCTATTCCAATAGAATTATCCTCATCCACAGTTTTAAGAGTCTAAAGTTGAGGAATTGAAAGAGGTGGGGAAAGATACCTTTAAGTGGATTTAATTAATTACATATTATATTCTGGCTTTCTGAAGAATCTACCAGTGATTCTTCACTGGTATAAAGAATCCTGACCAACCCAACAACTCCAGCTCTCAGGAGATCTTTTTTTTTTTTTTGCGGTGCGCGGACCTCTCACCGCTGTGGCCTCTCCCTTTGCAGAGCACAGGCTCCGGATGCGCAGGCTCAGCGGCCATGGCTCACGGGCCCAGCCGCTCCGCGGCATGCGGGATCTTCCCGGACCGGGGCACGAACCTGTGTCCTCTGCGTCGGCAGGCGGACTCTCAGCCACTGTGCCACCAGGGAAGCCCCTCAGGAGATCTTTTGATGATGCTTTTGGGAAAGAACAGTGTCGAAGAGTAAAGGCTCTTGAATATGCAAAATATTTTCAGAGGACCATTTCTTCTTTTACGGAGTCATCTAGTGTGAGAAACATCTACAGGTATCCTCCAGCAAAGCAGAAAATTTACAGTAAATTGAACCTTCCCAGTGGGGTTCATCTTGACTGTTATTGTGACAAATGATAGCCCCACAAATTTTAATCCCTCGTTCATTTATTGCACCAGTGTAATCTGATGACTATTTATTCTGGCCATCTATTTGTTTATTTGTATGTGAAGTTTGTTTTCGGAGGCAGTAATTTTGCTTTGGAAAATGGGCATTACTGCCTACTTTACAAGCTAGCTTTAGGGACCCTATGCCAAGCTGGGTGAAGAGAGCCACAGGTGGCCCGGGGTGTGGGATTGGTCCTTCCAGTTGGACTCCCACCTCTTTTAAAGTAGGCTGTCCATCTGATGACAGACTTTCCTTCACTCAGGAACTCAGATGAGGTCATGATACTGAGTATTCCTCCATCACGGAGCAAGGGCTGAATCTGCCCGTCATGGGCTGGAGGAACCTAGTAAGGGTGGATGGTCATAATCTTTGAGTTGCCAGTGACGTTCCGATCCTCCTACCGTAGATGCTTGAAGATCATTGCTTCAGGGTAACAGATGGGTTCAAGGGTAGCCCTGCCGGAAACCAGGAAACACAAGTAGGCTGGGATTTGGATCACTCGTGTTTACTCTGCCTTAGACTTGCCCTTGGGTGCAGCCCTGAACTATTGGTTTCTTATCTGCAGAATGGAGTTTTATCACCTAATTATTGTTCCTGTTCTTGAGATGGACTGACCAGACACACAAATAATTTTTAAAAATCGGAGAAATGCTTTCAGGTCTTTGGTGTTATTTAGGTTATACTATTTGAGGGACTGTTGGCCTGGGTTGGATCGGGAAGATAACCCAACTCTGCTCTACTGGAAAAATGACTTTGCTCTTAAAATGTGAATGAAGTAAATCGACAAAAAGTTATGTTTTGGAGACACATCTACACCATAAAACTGTGTAAGAAGGCGCCTTCCCTTTGCCCTCCTGAGAAGCGATATTATTGCTGTGCACGCTAGGGAAAGAAAGTGTCTGAGAACATTTCAGACTTTGTGGGATGGAACGTTCTCCTCTTGGACACAACATGTTTTAACTGCAACTTCAGAGAAGGAATGCAGCATAGGAGAACCTGGTATCAGGAGACCAGAGGCCAGATGGACAAAGAAACCTGGGTGTAGCGGGATTTCAGGGAGGCTGCTCTGCCATTTAGGGGCTGCAGTGGGAACAGACGGGAGGAGAGATGATCAGGAGTGCTTGTGACGACGGACGATTTTCTTTCCTCACTTTTTTTTTTTTTTGCGGTACGCGGGCCTCTCACTGTTGCAGCCTCTCCCGTTGCGGAGCACAGGCTCTGGACGCGCAGACTCAGCGGCCATGGCTTACGGGCCCAGCCGCTCCGCGGCATGTGGGATCTTCCCGGACCGGGGCACGAACCCGCGTCCCCTGCATCGGCAGGCGGACTCTCAACCACTGCGCCACCAGGGAAGCCCTCTTTCCTCACTTCTTGATGACATTTGCTTCTGAGGCGTCTGTCTTTTAACACTTCTATTTTGGATGCCATGTTTTAGACGGGGCTGCAGAGATGTAAATCTAGGTAATGAAACCCAGAGGGAGAGGAAGGGGGCAGAAGCTGCAGACAGAGATATTTGGAGTGATGGTGAAATGGCTGTGATGTGGAGGACCAAGCTGGCAGCTGAGCTCTGGGTTTAGGAAGAAAAAATTAAAAACAAACAAACAAAACCCCTCCCCAAACAACAGATTAGGATCAGTCCCTCTGTGGGAAGAAAAATGTTGGTTACCTTTTCATACCACAAGTCATTTGCTTGTAAGAACATATTTTAAGAATGAGTCGGCCCCTCCCCCCGCCCCCGCCCCCACCCCTCAAGCCCCGGAGGCCAGAAAACCAACCCTACGTTGCTTCCCTCTTTGCAGAACAATCTTGCTTTAATTTTTAATTGATTTTTATTGGAGTATAGTTGCTTTACAATGTTGTGTTAGTTTCTGCTGTGAGCAAAGTTCATCAGCCACACGTCTACGTATATCCATTCTTTTTTAGGTTTCCTTCCCATTTCGGTCACCACAGAGCACTGAGTAGAGTGCCCTGTACTGTACAGTAGGTTCTCATTAGTTATCTATTTTATACGTAGTAGTGTGTATATGTCAGTCCCAACCTCCCAGTTCATCCCACCCCGCCTTCCCCCCTTGCTAACCGCAAGTCTGTTCCCTACATCTGTGACTCTGTTTCTTTGCAGAACAATCTTAACAAATCTAAGACCCCCTTGAGCCCAAGAACTCCTGAGTGGTCCTTCCTCCACCTCTCTGTGAAGCTCGGCCTCAGCTTATCCTCCCACAGTGCCTTTCTCCTTGCCCTTTTGCTGCCCTGAGTTGATGAGGCTCCCAAGGACCCAGTCCTCAGAGCAGTTGAGCAGGGCCTGAGGTTGATCCTGCCACTGAGAGCAGGGTAAACAAAGCATCCAGGCTCGATTTTCTTTTCTTTTTCCTCTCGAAAAAGAGATGGAAAGAGGCTACTTCAGATTCTACTGAAGTCATAATAAAACCAGACCCACTGGGTCACCATAGGCGGGGGGAAAAGTTCTCTTGGGCCTTAGTGTACACACTCAGGGAGTGAAACAAAGAAAAGGAAAGGAGCAGTCCTGTTGGCAACTGTTGTTAGGTAGTATAAACAATGGTCAGTCACTGGCATGGAGCGCAGGCTCAGATTCCAATAGCACTCGATGGGGAGCCTTCCTTAAAAAATTAGAAGAAGCTGGGCTGGAGCTGGTCCATGCTGGGAATGGCAGAAGAAGCAAAAACAAGAGTAAATGAATGGAAATTAAGCAGCAGGAAATGGGGATTTGGCACAAAGTTGGAATTTGAAACTGCAGAGAGGTGTCAGTGATAAGGTTGTATAGAGTTTCTGGCCAAAAAAAAAAAAAAAAAAAGAGAGAGAGAGAAAGAGAGAGAGAGAGAGAGAAGGAATGCAGATGTGTTCATTGAATAAAGTGCAGATGGAGAAGGGCTAGGAAGGAAAAAAATATGCCCAGGAAATCATAGTGAGTAGAGGTACATTTCTGTTTCGCAAAGTTTTAAAAATTATTCTCCCCGCATGTCTGGTTGAAATTACAGGTTGGTTCAGATTGTTCCAATCTACGGGAGAGATTAAGGCAGCGTTTATTTACTTTTACCTTTTCCTGCTCTGGACCGACTGGGCTGTTTCTGTCGGGAGGCTCCCGGTGGGGCTGGGCAGGCTGAATCCAGGTGTGAGTTGCTCTTTGGGGTCCGCTCAGGAACTCCATCCATCAGTTGCTCTTTAGTTAGAAATGAGTGGGACATCTCCGGAGAGCTCGGATCACTGTGCGGGTTAGTTGTCTGTCTGGGGAGCTCACAGGAGGTCTGACCCTCTCTAGCAGTCACCCTCTCGGTTGGCTGTGGCGGGGAGGCTGAGCATTTTGGTTCTGCCCACCCCCCATCTCACCCCCATCTGGAGGTGCTAGGTTGAACCTCTTTGTCTGAGTTACAGGACAGTCCTTGAGTTTAAACATTGTCTTATTTGGCTTAACGAACAGGAAGGTTGACATTGGCCATTGGCCTCTGTACTGTACCCTCTCTCTTTCTTGTCCATCCTTGGGCAGAAGTAAATAATGTGAAGGACCCAGTCAAATACTAGATCCGTAGACAGTGGGGCTGGGAGGCAGTGGGCGTGGTGGAGGCAACCTGCGGGGGAGTGGAAACGTCTTCGATTCTGAACTAGGAAGGGGACACGGGCCAAAGTCACTTTGCCACCCTTAAATGTCAATTTCTCATTTTCCCAACAGGACTAACTGTAACTACCCAATGTATTTTAGAGCATTTGTTTGTTTGGTGAGAGGCTTGTGAGGAAGTACGTATGAAAGGGTCTTGCAGAATATCCTGTGTTTTCTTATGCAAAGTACCACCATCTTCATCATCTGCGGGCGGAAAGGTCTGCTCTTAGAGGTGACATCGCCGTTTTAGCAAAGAGGTAAGGTGTCACGAGGCAGAAGACAGTCTGGACACAAACATCCCACAGTCATCTTTCTTTCAAAGAGTGAAAGTGAATGCTTTTTGATGTGCCCTGTGGCCCCTCTGGTTTGTGTTTTAAGAGCAGTAGAAGATGTAGCAATAAATGTGGTCCTGGCCAGGATTTCCCATCTATCAATATGGATATTGGCAAATGCACAGCAGTGGGTAATATATCAATCTGGACTTCCCGCTTTCTTCCACTTGATGAGCAGTGTTTCCTTGGGGATATGCACAAATGTCATGTGTTTTATATCAATGCTGTTGACATAATAGTCTGGATTACATTCAATTCTGACTGTGTGTCATCTTGGGAAAGAATACTGTTTAAATGTTAGCATTTAAAAGTGAAAATTGGGTAAGAATTGTAGTGTGGGTGACCATGAAAACTTCCTTGTCTCAGCAGTGCCACCTGCCCCCCGTAGGGCTCCATCCTTGCCTTTCCAACTTCCTCTGATGTTCCCGGATCAGAAGTAATGGTCTCTCTTCCCCATCCATCTGCAGACCTACCTGTACATCCTACCATCTTGTACCTTGCTTTTGGGGAGGAGAAAATGTACATCAAGATTTCAATTTCTTATCTATTCTCACTTATCTGTACAGAAGGTAGCACTTAACTGTAGCCAAAAGGAGACCTTTTAAAGGGCTGTAACCTGGATGGGAACAGTTAGGTGAAAGTGGCCTTGAACAGGCCTTGTGAATGCATTTTTGAGAGTATAAACAGTCGACTCTCCCAAGAGCTATCCTTTTTCCTTCCTTCATTTCCTTTATTTCTTCTCCTTTTAAAAACATCAATAGACTACCTAAAAATATAGAAAATGTATTAAAAATAACAATATTTAAAAATATTTTTATAAAAATCCATTTTCATTTTTATATATGTTCCTAAACACATGAATGTATGTATTTTACAGGTTGGCAAGTATTTATTAAATCTCTATTATGCCCTTAACTTTTTAAGACCCCCTCCCCCCAATGCTTAGCATCTCATAATATAAATAATAATCCTACCCGTCAAATGTCTCTGGAACTTTTTCCTCCTCTCTATTCCCATGGCCTCCACCCTCATTTAGCCCCTTATCTCTCACCATGGCAAATATAGTGGTGTCACAGCTGGTTTCCTGTCTCCAGGCGCTTCTTCTGCCCCAGAATTTGTAACTTCCTAGAGCTCAAACTTGATGGCATCTGCACTTCTGCCTAAGGACCCGGCAGCAGCTTCTGGTACCTGCAGGGGAAGACCATGCATCAGTCCTTGGTCTCCAGCTCGGCCAGGCTAGGATGGAGCCGAGGCTTTCTGATCTCAGTGATGCACGTGGTTTCTCCACTCTGCTGCAGCCTCAAGTTGTTCTCGAGGATGTGCACTCGGACCCCCTTACCTCTGATCCTCCCAGCGTAGGGCAGTTCTTAGGGCACCTAGTTTACAGCTGTATCACAAGCTGCCACGCTGTGTCTGCATCCTCAGAGCGGAGACCCCAGGTCCCAAAGCCTGCACAGCCGTCACCGTGATGAACAAATTAGGCACAGCTTCTACCTTTGCAGAGGCAGCAATCCATATGGGGAAGACAGACATGGTATAATTAAAAG
This sequence comes from Pseudorca crassidens, assembly GCF_039906515.1. NCBI lineage: Eukaryota > Metazoa > Chordata > Mammalia > Artiodactyla > Delphinidae > Pseudorca > Pseudorca crassidens. The sequence goes on along the minus strand of NC_090302.1, from coordinate 103,666,894 downwards.
TGCAATGAATATCAGTATCATTTAGAACTGCAGGATGCTATGACAGCAAATAACCAGGGGACCCAAACCCGTGTAGGGAGCGGGAAAAGCTTCCTGTTGGGAGAGATGGGGACAGGAGGCCTGAAGATGTGTGGGAGCTCCCCAGCAGGAGAGGTGGGTGAAGCTGGCGGTGGGCGGGGACGAGAAGGGAGATTTGAGTAGGTCCTTGAACGGGGTGGGTGACATCTGGATGAGCAGAGAGGAAGAGGCAGCTGAAACCATGTATATATGTATATATTTCCAGTTGACTCCCTCGATGAAGGCTGTGGATCTGTTTTCTTTAGTGCCTCTGAGCACGGGGCATTTGTGAGAACCAAGACCCATTGGTTGCCCTTGGCTCTTGGGCTCCTTTTCCCTGGACCTGTGCTATCTCTGCACCTGGCAGAGAGCGACTGGGTGAAACAGGAACACTGCCTTCTTGGCCTGGGCGCTCAGGTGGGGCAGCCGAGATGCCGCTGGAAAGTTCCAGACCCAGGTGGCTGTGTTTCACAGCAGGCAACCACCTAAGGCGGCCCTCTGGGACACCAGGGATGCTACAGTGGAGGCTCCAGGAAAGCAGTTTGGATTCCCATGTAGCCTGATATCACTCTTCCTCTGCCTGAACTATTTTGAGACACTCCTGCCATCCTTCTCTCTCCCACACATACCCTTAATATGACTAGAATATAGCTAGTTCGAGCTAACATATGTTCTTATAATTATGTTGCTAGCATGATAGATTATTTATTCTCAATTTTTTTTTTGAGTCCCAGCTCTGGGTACCAAGACTTAAGGAGGCTGTTTAAATAAAGAGATACGAACACACCTTGACAGCAGCTTATGAAAAAAAAGGAAAAACCCCAGCCTTTAAGAGGTCTCAAATCTGCATCCCATCTGTTTAATATGTAACCTAATGTGCTACTGTGAAGCTCACTTTCCCACCGGGAAGCAGCTGAAGGGAGAGTCAGAGGCTGTGTCTGCTCAGCTGTCAATCCCTGACTGAAGAGAACAGGAGCCCTGGTGCATCCAGCCCTGTGGGGCTGTGTCCCCCTGCCCAGGGACCCTCATTCACCTGGAGGAGTGCTCACTGAGTTGGGGTTTGGGGCAATAAGCACTGGCGTTGGAGGGGCCTCTCCAGTCCTTGGGGTCAGGCTTCTTCTATTTCTGATGGTAAATCTGAAGCCCAAAGCAATGTCTTGCTGGTGGTGCTACAGACCCAGTGGAGGGCAGCTCCCAGATCACTTGCTCTGACTTTGAATTCAGTGCCTTTTCTGCTCCATGGCAGGATGCCGAAAGCCAATGGAAATGGGTTCTCCTAGCCAGTCTAGAAAGCAAGCAGAAGCCAGGAGTCAGCTACCCTGGTCTGCTTCCTATGACTTGTCTAGGGAAGGGAAGATGTCTCTTCTCTCCTGACTAAATTTTAGTAATCCGATTAAATCCAATTCGTGCCTGTATTAGTACCTTAAGGAAAACTATGTGTTCATTCATTCCTTCGATCATTCCTTCGATGAAGGTCTATTATGTATATACAGAAGATGTAATAATCCAGTAGAATTCCTGCCCTCCAAAGCTTTCCGATACGGTGGATGGACAACCAAGTGAACAAGTCATTATGGTCCAGTTATTACGGTAAAGAAATACCACAGTGGTGTGTGCCAGGCAGTGAAGTGCACTAAGTCCCGTGGAGACAGAGCAGGGGACCATACCCCAGGCTGTGTTAGAGCTGGGGGGTGTCTGGGAAGGCGGCACTGAGCTTCAGGTTCGTGATCTGCAGCTCAATTAGGTGGGCTCTGTGAAGTTTGTTTGCTTGTTTGTTTTCCCGTCTGAACATCTTTTTTTTTTTTTTAACATCTTTATTGGAGTATAATTGCTTTACAATGGTGTGTTAGTTTCTGCTTTATAACAAAGTGAATCAGCTATACATATGCATATATCCCCATATCTCTTCCCTCTTGCATCTCCCTCCCTCCCACCCTCCTATCCCACCCCTCTAGGTTGTCACAAAGCACCGAGCTGATCTCCCTGTGCTATGCGGCTGCTTCCCACTAGCTGTCTATTTCACGTTTGGTAGTGTGTATAAGTCCATGCCACTCTCTCACCCTCCCAGCTCACCCTTCCCCCTCCCCGTGTCCTCAAGTCCATTCTCTATGTCTGCGTCTTTATTCCTGTCCTGCCCCTAGCTGTCTGAACATCTTGAATAAGGTGTGAGGCTGTCCTGCGGAGGATGCAAGAGAAGCAATAAGACAGATCCCAGCCCTCCAGGGGCTTACAGCCTAATTGGGAAAAGAACTTCATACTCAACACAACAAATAGGAAAAATTCCAAAGCATTCTGTAGGTCAGAGCTGTGTTATATGACATACATAATAAATACTAAAAAAAAAAAAAATCAGAAAAGGAAAAGAACAGAATGAGTTGGAGTAGGCAAAAAGAGCGGTGGGGGAGAGATGGACATTCATTTGGGTTTTAACTGAAGTGTAGGATTTGCCCAGATGAAGGGCAGGTTAGGAAGGATACTCTAGGCATGGGAGTTGGGGAAAATTAACAAAGTCTGCAAGGAGTGAACCTGGCATATTGGGGAAGAGTCAAAAGGCTGAAATGATTTGTAATAGTTCTTAACTTAACGATTGCCCAGGTGGTTTGTAAATTCCAACATGGACTGGGTGAGCATATGCCCCAGGTAGCCCCAGACGGTTCTGGTTTACATGCCTGTTTTCCTGGTGTAATTATTAACAGAGCCCCCTTTGATCACTCTTCGAAGTGTTCCCATTAAAAATGACTAAACAAAAGTATCATTTTTGACGAACCCTGAACGTTAATCTCGACCTTGCCTTTTTGTCTTAGGGTGCATGCTTGAAGCCATTGTTCCTTTCTGTGCCTTTGATGACCCAGGAAACGCCTGGTACTTTCATTTCTTCCTAAGAACCTATGGAGCCCAAAGAAATCTTCAACCTCATTCTCCCTGTAGTAGAACATAGCAGTACATCCTTAGAAGCTGCAGAGAGGCAAAAACTCACTCCTTTCTGCTCCAGCAAAGTGTGTGTGTGTCCTCTCTCCTCCCAAGTGAATTTTCAGGCTTTCAAAGATCTGTCTTTGTCTAAAAGGGTTGGAGAACTGAGTTGGATGACTTGGAAAGTGTTTAAAAATTCTTTGGACAGAGGCATCATAGAAATACCAGGTGGCCATTGAGAAGTGAGGGGGTGGATTCCATCCAGTGGTGCCGCCATTTATCATGTTCAATTGGATGGATTCTGGAGCAGAGAATAAAGAGCTGTCCGTCGTGGGATTTGATCTTACTCTCACAGCTGGTAATCCCAGCCTGCATGGGCCTGGGCTCCAGCTCACGTAACCGCTACTCAGGCTCTCTCCCAGCCAGCAGGGAAGAGTCTAGCTGCTGGCACTGTCAATCCAACACCTTTTTATGAGTACTAAATTTGCAAAAATAATAAATGAAAATGAGGTTGTGTGCCATTTCAGCATGCGTTCTATATAATGAAATAAGATGGTGATATCAAATTACTGGCTAATTTAATTGACTGGAAAAATCAATTTCTAAAAATGACAAATAATTTCCAAATCAGATAAATTAGGGGAGCAACATCTATTTTTGGTTTTCATTTGGGGAGAAAGATATACAGCATGCTCAGAGAGATTTTTTTTCTTTTGAAAATCTGTAAAAACGACTTTGTTCTAGGTTGGGGTATCAGCTCAGGGTAGGGGTGGTGGGAGGAAGAAAAAACTCTTTTACTTTCATTTCATTTATGAGTTGCACTTATTTTTATTCTGATTCTTTATATCTGTTTGTGTTAAAATTGTGGAGGGTTGGCCTCCTTTGTTAACTGGCCTGTGATTTATGCATTTCTGATACAATCTGGAGCACCAAGGCATTAAAAAGATTGCCCGAAAGTTGCCCAAACCCTAAGATTGTGGTTCTATGCCTGAGGTGGATGATGAACAATTCCGGTGACATCTTTGAGCCTGGGTCAACAGTTTAACAGACTTTAACCCATTCCTCCCCTAAGAAGACCCAATCTTTTTGTTATTCATTTAGCTGTAATAACTCTTACTCCCAAGCATTGATACTAAGATGTAGCAATGGAGAAGGTGTCTTTTAAATAAATTTAGTTATTTATTTTTGGCTGCATTGGGTCTTCGTTGCTACGTGCTGCGAGCTTTCTCTAGTTGCGGTGAGCGGGGGCTACTCTTTGTCGTGGTGTGTCGGCTTCTCGTTGCGGTGGCTTCTCTTGTTGCGGATCACGGGCTCTAGGCACGCGGGCTTCAGTAGTAGTGGCTCGCGGGCTCTAGAGCACAGGCTTCAGTAGTTGTACCGCACGGGCTCAGTTGCTCCACGGCATGCGGGATCTTCCCGGACCAGGGCTCGAACCCGTGTCCCCTGCATTGGCAGGCAGATTCTTAACCACTGCACCACCAGGGAAGTCCCTGATAAGGTGTTCTTAATGGTGACTTTTGTCCCTCTTTGACCAAATGAGATGAGATGTTCAGGGCAGTGGTCAAAGGTGGCTTGACTACCTGCCTCGGCCCTCAGGAGCCTTCTGGAACCCAGGAGCATGCAGAGTCTGAGGACCCACGTGTTGCAGATGCATCTTTACGCAAAGACTCTGCATGAGCTTTCCAGCCTTTCATTGTAAGTGAGAAATGAGACCAATTGTATTGTAATACATTTCTATTATTCTTTTTAATAAAAGTGTGCAAATATGATATGGGGTGGGTATTGGTGATGGCAGCCATCTTGTTTTAGCAAACTGTGGAGAGGCCATTGTATGAGCTTAATGGAAGAGAGGTCTTTGCAAAAGTAGAGGAACCTAGCTTTCCACTATTCATCAGTAATAAAAGGGGAAAACAGCCAGCTTAGTGGGGTGGCTCATTTCAGGTGCTCTGATAAAGGAGGCCGCCCTTTATCAAAGTTGGTCATCAGACGCTATTCGTTAATACATTTCTAGACTGAGAAGCCATGCCCTGTTGTCTTCCTCAAGTAAAGGTTCAGATTTGCTTGGACTTTTGCCCATTGGTACAGTTTTTATTTCAAAAGGTGGTGAGGTTAATAGTTCTAGAAATAATGATTTAGCCCTTCACTGATTTTAAAACATGTCACCAAAAATGTCATCCTGTGTGGTACTGATGCATGCCCCTAGGCCAGCTCTAGGCAAAACTGTGAAGTAGGCCAGATTTATTTTCGACTTCCCTGACTGCTTCCGGATGTGGTCACTTTCCATCCTTTTCAGGACCATCTCCCTTTTCTCCTTTTCCAACACTCCCAAGCGCCCCTTCCCCTACTTCCCGTAATACCCTTTTAATGTCCTTGATTTTTTTTCTTTTCTGCTAATGAAGGAATGATCCAGAAACCTCACTCACGCCTTAACCTGAGTACTAGTGACTTCTTTTATTACCCTTGTTAGAGTACTTGCATCTTATAAGGACATGAAGAAGGTCACCTTTAAACCCACGGAAGAGATCTCTGATAGCCAACTTTCGGCATTAGCAGGAGGAATATTTTATCAGGAAGTAGCTCTTACAATATTTTTATTTAGCCCAATGAGTATGGTTCCAAACTATGTGAGGATCCTTGTTAAACAGAAAGAGATAAAAGGAAATCATCAGATTCCCAACATGCTTATGGGAGTAATTTTAACAACCAGTAATTGAGAAATGGGGGAGGCAGCATAATATAGTTAACTGTACGGCATGCTGGAACCAGATTGTCTGGCTTGAATGGCAGCTCCACTTCTTTCTAGCTGTGTGACCATGGGAAAGTTACTTGAGCTCTCTGTGCCTCTGTTTTCTCATCTATGAAGTAGGAACAATCATGGTAATGTCCCCCACCTGGGTGGTTGTGAGGATTAAATCAGTTCATGTATAGATAGTGTTGGAAGGTACTGGGCATGTTGTAAGCCCTCAATATATGGTAACGATGACGATGTTGACGGTGATGATAATGATGACTGAAAACTTTTGAAAGTAGAAGGTATATCTGTGCAAGAAAGTATATCTGTGCAAGACCTATTTTTTAATTAGCCATGATATCTGGTGTGCGTCAGGATTCCGAGATCCCTTGCAGTAACCCGCCAGCTGCCCAGGAGTCTGCAACCACAGCTGGAGTCTGGGTTAAGGCACACCCTGGTTGGCCTCCTTTTGCAGAGGTAAGAAGAGGCCGAAGCAGTGAGCACCAATGCAGGATTAGATCTTGGAACTTCCCGAGTTCCCAGACTCGGGAGTTCCGTGAGATGCGTTCATCTTTCAGTTAAGGCTCTGTTTATTTCCCTTGTGTTCAGGGCTCAAGGAGGGAACTACTGTTTCCTTCACTTTATGAGTCATGGTTCTGTTCTGTCATTTTGGGAAGGGCCTTAGGCCCTCAACAGTATTACCGCTGTACAATTATCTAGAGTGCAGGCACACAGCAAAGAGCATTTCCCTTTTAATGTAGTTATAAATGTCGCTTCAGTTTGAGATTTAGGAGTGCGATCAGGAGCTTCGTTTCCTAGTCAAACAGGGTATAATTAGAGTGGGACTCTGGGCCCATCCCTCACAAGACATTGTAACTGGGGAAGGTAAAGCAACGTGCTGGTTTGCTTCCTCCGGATCAGAGGGGTATCCGGAAAAGGAGCGACTTTTCACCAGTCGTCTTCTAGGCTGTTCTGTGCGGTTGCTTGTTCAAAGTCATAGAATTGCCTTGTTTACCCAGAGTAACAGTGCCTGCTCTCCAGAGAAATAACACGTTAAGAGTTCTCACTCGTCCACAGAACCCCTGAGCTGGGGTGAGTGTGTGTGGCGGGAGAGACACTGCACTCGTTGTCATTTTGGTTTCTTCAAGACAAGGGCAAGGAGAAATCGAATCACTGAGAGAACCAGTTCCCTTAGGATTAACCTCTAGTCAGATTCTACCTCCAAAGTAGAGGAGGCTTGTAGAATGACTATGAATGAATGAAAGAATGAATGAATGCTTGGCCAGCTAAGCTCTTTGGAAGAACTTTCTGGCATCATTCATACCCTTAAGAGATATTTATCATGCATCTTCCGTGGAACAGACTTTCTGCTCTATAGGTTGTGTTGGGTGTCACAGTCTCTGTTCTCCAGAGGGTCTTAGTTCAGCTAGAGGAAAAGACAAGGAAGCCAAAAATGACCGAAGAACGTGTGTTTATCAAAGGTCTGTACCAAATTTAGAGGAAAGGCACCCACTACTGCCTTGGAAAAAAGCAGAATCATGGATAATTTCCCAGAGTGGGTGATGCCCAGACTGGGTGAGGAGTGAAGCAGGGTTACTAGGGGAGGGAAGGAGGGAACAGAATCCAGGAAGAAGGAACAACAGCATGTGCAAAAGAGAAGGCGTATGTGCAAAACTTCCAGCAGGGCTCACGGTGAGGCTGGGGAGGGTGGGATCTGTCAGTTATCAAGGCATTCTTAGGCCGAGTATGGACTCTGGTCTAAATGCAGTGGTGGTGTTGGAGGTGGTTGGAGAAGAATTAAAAAACTTGGGGTGTGTGTGATCTGATTGATTTGCCTTTGACTAGAGGTGGAGTGTGGAGCCAGGACTGCGCATGGGGGAGAGAGACCGGAGGCTGGGCAACCAGCTAGGGGACTATTGGCTAATTTAAGCAAGAAGTGATGGAGGCTTGAACGAAGGCATAGCAGTAGGTACAGAGAGTAGGGGACAATCTTGAAAGCTACTGGTAGATGCAAAAGCAGCAGGATTTGATTGGATGTGAAAGTGAGTCAGAGGGAGAAGCCTGGGCTGCCGTCTGTGTTTCTACCTTGGTTGACAGATTGGATATAGAGGTGGGTGTCGACCTGAGGATGGTTTGGGAGTAGTTCCTGGTTTAGGTTATGGAGATGGGGTGGGTGGAGGGCACAGAAGGGTGAAAATGATACCAACTCTGTAGAAACTAGAAGAATAAATCTTTCCCATGAATGGCTATGGTCCCCCTCTCCACCATCCAGATGACTGTCTGGAAAACTGGGAGGTCTTTGGTACTTTTCCATTTTCCTTTCATTCACTTTTCTCTTAGCAGGCATATTTGTATATGATATAAGATACCATGCTAGGCCTTGGAGAATAAGGTACAGGCCCCATTCCCAAGGTGTTTACATACTGGTCTCGTTCGTATACGCTCTCTTTGGCCTGTCCTCCATCCGACGCTCACATTCGCTGTGTCTCACTCCCGGAAAGGGAATTTGTCCTTAGTTAGCTATTGCCTCATTCCAAATACACTGCTGATAAAGGCTTAGGAGATTTGGCCGTTCTAAATGGGTACACTTTGATAGGAGATTCTGGAAGTTGAAGAACTCCTTATCAGAAATGATTTAATCTCATGGTGGCATTTCCCCATCATACCAGACAGTGGAAGAGAAGCTTTCGGTCTGTGAGGACTTCCTGGTGCCTCGGCAGGCAAACCACAAAGATGACGGCTGCTCTGCTTTCCCCTTGGACCAACCTTCCAGTTCCAACCCCTTGTTCATTCTGAGACCACACTTCGGCATTCTTTATTAATAGTAAAAAGCTCTCCTGCATCTGGTATGAAAGAAAGATCGTTTTAGGAGGTTTAGGAGTCCTGAATTCCTAGATAACACCAGGAATATAAATTCCCTTTCCCCCAGTCAATTTAGTTACCCTCCAGCAGCATTGAAAATTTAACAGAGCTGGAATCAGAACCACCTTCCTTCCAACTCTCTGTATTTTTTCCCCCTATAATCTCAGTTATAGACCCATTATTCAGCGGCCCTCAAAGGAATGCATTATCAGAAACGAACTCCACTGGCTTTCACTGTACCCCTGAAGCTAAACACAGCTTAAGTTGAAAAAAGACATAAAGTAGGGGAAGAAAGAAATAGTCGATTCTTTATAAATTATACCACTCTCCCCATATCTTGAGTTTTGGGACAGGAGACCCTCAGAATTAGGTGAATCTGGGCAGATTCTCTTTGTTCCTCTAACCAGGGGATGCAAGAAGATTCATTCAGGCCAAGAGCTTGAACAAAATGAGAATAAAATGCAGGAAAAGCACAGAAGAGGGTGGCAGGGTTCCCTTAGTCTAGCTGGCCCTGAAGTTAGCAACACACAGCATTATAGAGGGGAAGAAATGTTAGAAATTCCCTGGTCTGGACCACCACGTAAATATAGACTGAGGGAGTTATGGCCCCAAAGAAACTCATGTGAAATAAGACATAGAAAGTTATTGGGTTCAGCTTTGAGGCCACGGCAGAAGAACACTGATAAACTGGGCCTGTGACAAAGAGAGAATTAGAATCACGCAGGCCCTGAAACTGGGTCATGGACTCATGGTCCAGGTCATGAGTCTGGAGAAGCTTGGAACAGAAGAGTCTGGGGCAGGAGGAGAGGGGGCAACAAAGCAATCTTCACATGTTTGAAGGATTATCACATGGAATAAGGACATGTATCAAACCCTTGGGTCTTAAAATCGAATCCAATATTTTGTTTTGCATTTGAGACACCTGAAGCCCAAAGAGTTAAACAACTTTCTTAAGAGCAGGCCTGAAGACCTGCATCCTTTCCTACCAAACAGAGGCCTCGAGTCAGAATACCTCTAAGGCCCCGACTCCTTAGCTGGATATGCCACTGCGCTTAATCATTGAGTCTCCATCTATAGTTTCTGAAGGCCAACCATGTACAAAGTTCTGTGCCAGATGCTAAGGGGGATTCAAACAGCATGCTTGGACCTCTGCCTGCAAAAATTCCTAGTCTCATCAGGGGACAGAAGACTGACACCCATGGGGAATGCCCTAGCCAAGCAGGCAACACTAGAGGTCTAAAGAGAGATGGGGTCGTAGGTGTACTTAGGAGTTTAGAGATGAGAAAGATGACTTCATCTGAGTTACAAAGTTGTCTATAAACATTAGGTTGTTAAGTTTCTTGCTAGTTCTGTCATTTACATCTTTTCCTCATGTTAGCTGTGGCTTGTTGGAGAGCTGGAACCCTGCTTATGCTTTTCTCTTATCCCCACAGAGTACCCAATAGAAGCCAAACAAATAATAGTGATTAACATAACTTGAATAAAAAATTTTAAGGAGATGAATTTTTTATGGAGATGTCCTCTTTCTGAAGCTCATGTGTTCAGACAAGTGTTTTCCAAGGGCGAACGAGAGCCTGTTTGGGGTGTGGCTGGGGGCCACGAGTCTGGAGCACAGTGGGGCCCCGTTCTCCTCCAGGATTTTTCTTCCTCTGGCTGAAAGCTGATAAGGACATTTGTGATCCGTCAGGATATCAAGACAGTCATGGGAATTCTCTGGTTTCTTACTCCGCTCTAGTTCCAACAAAGAATGGGGGGAGGAAGAGAAGAACGTTCTAGATCAAAATAGGCCTCTTGCATAGTGTTTTGGTGTTTTGGCTGGGAATTATACTGGGAAGACTGCATTTTTCTGGGACTGTCCAGCTTTCCAGCTCAACCCAGAGGGTCCTGTTTTAATAGGTGGAGGGTTATCACCTAATCTACGAGCCAGGTGTCCAGGACTAATGCAGTCGCCATCTAGTTTTTTGAAGGCAACCAGGTACAAGATGCTGCACTAGCAAGATGGGAAACAGGAAGGAACAGAGAGCCAGGAGTTGGGAAAACTCACTTTTAAATAAGATGTTTCCACCAGGTGGCCTCTGGAGTCTAGTTTAACAATTTTATTCCATAGAAGAAACAAATATTTGGCTATTAGTCCAATTCAGCCCCTACCCAGTTGAGACAAGGTGCTCAAGCTTGAAGAGAAAAGAACCCTGTGAAGTTCCTCGTGAAGATCAACTCTAGTTTTCAGACAAGTTTCATGGAGAAAATTCCCGTGCTCGAGGAACTTACCCCTCCCCTGAGGTAGAACGCATACAGTGCACCACGTACACATCTACAAAACGTCCTCCAACCCATTTGCGCCAAGTCCACAAAGCAACCTTGACCAATAGAAGAGCATATACAGTAGTCATTAAGTTCTGTGGCCCCAAAAGGAAGCAACCCCTAGGCTGGAGGTGGTAGGCGGGGCAGGGACAGAGGGGCGGTCCAGCTTTCACAGCCGCTCTGGGCCTCAAAGCCCCAGCCTCCTCATTTAATTATCGAGGAAAGGAGATATGTGTAGAATCTCCAATTTAGGCTTAGGTCAAGTTAGAGAAGGCTTTCAGTTTCCAGCTACAGAGCGACTTTGCCATATATGTATCTCTGCAGGCGCCTGGGCAGGGGGCTTGGGCTTTGACTCTGCTCTGGGTGACCCTAGACAGCAGTTAATCTCTCTGGAGCCTCTCTAAAAGGGGGGCTAAGCCCCACAGGAATGGTGTGTCAGTTTACTAATGACTGTAAAAGGCTTCGGAAACCCCCAAGTACTGGAGGAATGCTGCTCCCAGCAAAGAAAAACAGTGTATTTCCAGGACACTGCAGCCTAAAGACTTTCTCTTTGCTGGGTGGAGGAATTTGCAGCTTCTCTCAATCCTGAACCAGACTTAGGTGGACCGATTTTCAGACCATTCGAGGATCCAGGAACTTCTGGGTAACAAAGAGCTCGCCCCTGGAAGGGGGAGAAGAATTCAGATCAGGGATTTTGGGGAGCATTGAGAATACAAGAAAGAAAGGAAAGGGAGGAGACAGTTCTAAAATCCTTCTACCATGTCAGAGCTGCTGCCCAAATCCCAGGGCGCTGGAAAGGCAGTTGCTGTCATTAATGAATATATTGATAAATATATTAATCCAACAGACATTTATGGAGGTTAATATATGTATACATCTTACATAATATTCATTATATATGACATATGTTCTATATAATATTTATTTATATATATAATACATCTACATATTTTTTTCTCATATCAAGTACTAGGACACTAGGACAGTAAATCCCTCAGAAGAATCCTCAACATTTCCCATGATTGAAGTGAGTGCACACCGACAGATACACCATGCTAGCCATTCGTAGTGTCAGATTGTATCATGTACATACACCCGAGTGAGGGCCCAGAGTGACTGCAAAGCAGTGAATCCACAAACAAACACTCTTCCAGGACCTCGTGGTCACCCCCTGGGCCCATGCAGAAGGCTTTTTAGTTATCTGTTTTCCAGCATGAAAATGTTCTTTGTTACCAGTTTTCAAAGCTGCATAATATGAATGCCTCCAGAAAAATATCCTGCAAATGAACCAAACGTAAATTATACATCTTAAAAAGGTTCAAGAAATTGAATGCTTGACAACATAATAGGATTTATACCCAGTCCGTCCATTTCCAGATTCCCTGGAAACACCCCCTTTCCTTGGAGGCCTCATTTACTCCACAAATTGAGGACTGACATGGAGCAATATTAGACTGAGGGTGACTGAATTGTACATTCTTCACAAAAAAGGCGCCTGATTTTTGGCTACCATCTAACCACACTTCCATCCTCTAAGACACACACCAAAGTCAGCTGGGAAATGGTTATATTAGAATACAGGTTGCTGGAGGTGGCTTTTACATGTTTAGTTTTCAGACTGGCAACTATGCTTGAGGCTCATTCTGTGTCCCCTGGTGGGGTTCATTGTTCCTCCTGAGTTTCCATCCTGGGCCCACCTCTGTCCTGCGTCCCGACACATCATCTCACAATTTGCTCTCCAGCGTCCATCTCTTCCACTGGATCACGAGTTCCCTGAGGGCAGGAACATGCTTTTCTCTTTCTAGCCTCCAGCACAGTACTTAGCAAATAATCAATAAATATTTGTTGAATGAACAAGTCATCCATAATTTAGCCATGATGTGGCCTAAAATGGACTAAAACCCCAGGCCATCTTATGATTGGACATGGTTCACTTTGGAGACTCTCACAACATTTTAATAAGTTGATTGCAGTGTTGCAAAAAATAGTTTGGTGACAGTGGGAAGTTTAGTAAAGAAGGGGAGGAAGAGAGCAGGGCCAGTAGGCGATGCGGACATGGGTCTGGCCCTTCTGACAACAGCCAGTGGTCCAGGTCTGTAGCTGGATCCTTCTGGTCAACCTGGGTGTCTGTAATGCTTCTGCATGGCATAAGGCAGAGACTAAGGGGTCATATGGTGGAGGAGTCATGGTTTCTGAGGCCCCTTCCTTTCCCAGGTTCCTTTGCTTCTTCTGTAGTGCTCTTGTCCCACCCCCGCCACCCAAAAAATGTCAGATGGGAAAGGTGAACATCAAGTATGGGGAGCAGCAGTGACATCGGGGACACCAGTGGGACACCAGTGGTCATCCAGCTCAGTAGCAGTGGAAGCATGGGGGTGGGGAGGCCCCAGGACCAGAAAGGAGTGGCCTCTACCCCTACTATTACTGCCACCTCACTCTTCACACCCTTGAGGTTTGGTGTCACACCCTATCAACTCACCAATGAAATAATGCTTGGAAAAACGATTTTAGAACTAGAGTGCTGTACAAAGTATCATTATAATTGTTATGAAATCTTGCCAGAGTGAAATCTTTCCTTTAGGATGCAGTTGCTTGGCACATGGGAAAAATAATCCCCACTGTCAGCCTCGCAAGTAATTGGCAAACATTTACTAGTCTACCATGTGCAGGAGAAGGGGGAGGCGACGGTGGTCGGGGGGTCTCTCTCTACGTACACGTGCTCCACATGCCTTCCCTCAAGAGGCACATGGAAAAACGCAATGGATGAAATCATTCTTGCACTCACCTGGTTTAAATCATCACTTGCCTGGTTGAGGGGGCGGGGGCCTATTTTAGTGTCTTTGAGAAATCAAGGTTTTCATTTTGGAGGGCTCACTAAATGATGACTTCTGCAAGCCTCAGTTTTCTTTTTTTGGAAAACAAAAGAATGGAGAGAAATGACCATAGAGTTTCCTTTCCACCCCTGGTAATTGATGAGTCTCTGCAGCTGATAATACTCACGCGTATCTGCGTGGGTGCTGCAGGAATAAGGAGACTCAGAGATCTTGGAAAGAAGAGTGCCCAGGAGACAAGGGAGCAGCTCAGGGATGGCACCTGGAGTCCCAGCCCTGACTCTTCCACTTGCTGACTGCCCAGACTTACGCAAGTCACGTAAAATGTACAGTTGGTAGGTCCCACCTCAGAAGGTTGCTGTGAGGCTCAGTAGAGGTATATGAAAAACAAGTTCACAAAATACTCTTCAGACATGTCATTGCTAACCCTGACTCTGCCACCAGCTTCAGAGGAATGTAGGGGCTGCCCCAAGTTTCCCCGCCCCCCAAGGTCTTCTCCAGTTCTAATAGTCTATTCTTCTGTGACTATATTTCCAAGTATTTTGTGAAGCACCCTATTGACCAGCTGTGCATCTGAAATCATCAAAGATACACATATTTTGATTCGAAGGGGCTTAGGTGTCATCTAGTCCAAACCTGCTAAGTCACACAGCAGTTCTCTTTACAGCATCCTTGACAATGGGTCAGTTATCATGATGGGGAAATCTTGCCCAACCTGGGAGCCCATTTTGATTTTGAGCTGTGTTAAACTTTATCAAGTTTTTCTCATATTGAGCCAGATCTGCTCCTTGGTAGATCCTACCCACTAGTCCTGCTTTCCATCTTCCTGGAAACCTAATTGATCTGAAGTTATTCATACTAATTCTATCTCAAACTCTTCTCTTGTCTAGCTTAATAATCTTCTCTCTGCTTCCCAGATAAAGGACAAAGTGACTTGTCCCTGGTCACATCCCTGGGACATGTCAGAGGATGATGAGAACTTGTTGCCGGGGGTGTTCATCACTGCTGCTTACCCTCCCTGAGCCACAGAGAAATGGTCTTGCAACTGATGTAGGGAAGCCCCTGTGTCATTTTCCCAACAAACCACAATCCATTCCTTTGTTTTGGATTCCTTGGTTTAGCTAAATGTTTTCATTACATTAATTGCAAAAGATTTTTCTGGTCAACCAAGACAAACTCAATAACACACACACACAGGGAATCAACATATAACCAAAGTGATGCATCAGAAAACTGGAGAAAGCTGTCCCACGTTAATGTTTTTACATTAAACTTGAAAGACTATTAGGAAAATAGATAACACAGAGACACAGAAGAAAGATCGCTTAGTTTTCAAGTACTGCTCTCAACTTGAGTGGGTCCAGTGACATAAAATAAAGGAACTAGGGAAAAAAGATCACAGAACTGAAAACTGAGGAGTATTTGAGCTTTGTTTTGTTGGAATATGGACTATCACGCTTGGTCCCTCATTTTTTAATTTTTAGATATTTGTCTTAGGAGTGAACTCACCACGACAGGATGCACAGTAGTTATGTTTTGTGTGGAACAGCAGAAAAAAGGCTGAGAATAAAGGTGGGGGCGTCGTGCCAGTCCCTAAACTGCCATGGAGGGGTTGTCTGGTCCCTAAGAAGCTCGGCAGGAATGGAGTAGTCGTGACTTATTGATAGCAACAGTCAGCTTTTTCTCTTAGAGGTTTCGAGGTACCCTCAAAGGAGCCATGGAGATCACTGGGGACTCACTGCCTTCTTGCAATACCAGCTGTATTTTGCAGATAAGGAAACTGAGGCCCAGGCAATTGTCGTGACTCAGGTAATATCACGCAGAGAAGTATGTAGAGCCAGGACTGGAGGTCTGGCCCTTGATTCTGAGCTCAGTGCTCTCCCCGGTGCATGACTGAGCAGAGTAGATGACTTAATTCTTACTGTCCAGAAGATGGACACCCTGAAAACAATTGCCCCTTCCATCTTTCAGAAAGCAGGAAGAGTTATGCCTTTCGTTCAGCCACAAAGACAGTCTTATCGTTAGTTCCTTTATCAGAGCTCTAAGTCACAATTGCTTCGGATGAATTTCTCATACTTAGAGTTAGTATCTTACAAGGTTACTATATTTATCTTTCTATGTTTGCTGGAAATGAAGGAAAAATGTTAACAGCTGTACAACTAGAGGAAAAAAGGAAAGAAAGAAAAAGGAGAGAGAGAGGAAGGAAGGAAGGAAAAGAACAAAC
The DNA here is from genome assembly GCF_039906515.1 of Pseudorca crassidens. Lineage (NCBI taxonomy): Eukaryota > Metazoa > Chordata > Mammalia > Artiodactyla > Delphinidae > Pseudorca > Pseudorca crassidens. The sequence goes on along the minus strand of NC_090302.1, from coordinate 103,650,981 downwards.
TAGGCTCTTTTTTTTCAAAGTAAGGGAGGAAACATTAACACAAAAGAACACTCTTACTAAGAGTAGGTGGAGAAAGGCATCTGAAAAATAATACCTCAAGATGCATTGAAACATTTTAGGGAATTAGGGAATTCTGATCTCCTGAAAAAAAAAAAGAAAATTAATATTAAAGACAAGCTGTGAGTTTCCATCTGGCCTTGCCGCTTTCGACTAACGCTTCCATGACGGAATTCATCTGTCCATCAACTGTCAAAAATTCTCCTGTCAGTAAATCCCACGATACCCTAGCAAGCCCACCCCGCTCAAAATATTCCATGCCACAAACTATTCCGAATTCTGAATTCTTTTTTTCAGATCTCTGTTCCATAAGACATAAAAGTTGTCGCTTCCTGGCACCCCTTTTTTCTCTCCCTTTCCCCCAAATCTCTCTCACGCTCAACCTCTAGTGGCGGGGGGGAATGAAGGAACTTGTGTGGAAAATTTAGGGAGCCCTCAGTCATTTGGAGATTGTGTTCCCACCCAGATCCTTCTGAGCTTTTGCACTAGAGTCTGACAGCAGCCCACATCTGTTTTAAAACACTGAGTGGTTGTGAAGTGTGAACTCCCCACTGTTTAATGTAACTACATGACTATTTAATGTACACTGTGGTAGAGCAGCTCAGAATGCCAAACTGTTGTGACATGCCTGAAGGACATATATAAACATAATATACTGTAGGTTATTGTGACAAAAAACATCTATGCCACAAACAGGGGGATCTGTTTGTCCACCAGGACCACTGCATGAGAAAGGAAAAATGTTCGTGACATTCTTTCCCCTACCCCATCCCCACGTCAACTGTGAAATCGATACGGGACTAATGAATCGATAAATCCAGAATGGGCATAACGTGCCCGATTTAAATAGTTTCAGAATTTCAAAACCACTTATCTTTTAAATGAATCTGAATCTATAATGCAGAAGGAATGCGGAGAGAGAGGACCGAGAGGAACTGCTGAAGATTTTGGCCTCTTCCTAGAGACTTCGTGAACTTTTATGTTATGTGTTAGGGCACATTGGGTCACATTTTGGTGGTACTTTTGGTGGATCTGGGGGCCATCATTTTCTGCAGGTGTCATAGATGGAAAAACCATCTACAGCTGCTGCTAGCGTTAATGAACGAAATAAGAGGGAAGACATTATGGCTTTGCAAATATATTTCATTTTTAATATGTTTCTCCCAAAGGTGAATTCTTGTACCTTCCGACATCTCATTAATCAATTGATCAGAATCTGTTATTTTACATCTCATTGCTACAATTCTAATTAACCTTTGCTAGTTAAATACTCACCCAAAATCAACTCCAATCGTAACCCCCTTTCCCTTTAACCCAAGCATTTCAATAAAAGCTTTTCTTTTTCTCGGTCTTTAACTAGGACTTAAATGGAAACGATCTAGACTGTGTAGTATCTATTGCTCTTTAGGGGGTTTTGCAAACCTAGAATAAAATCTTTAGGTCTGAAAAACATATGAAGATTATGCTGTGAGTAGGCTTCCAGAGGGTGGACTCGGCTATTCTTGTGTGTACTTTTAGGAAAGTATTATTCTCTTTTTAATTCAAAGTTGCTGTTTCTCAGAAAATAACTATTTCCATGGAAAACAAAACAAAGCAGCCCGAAACAACAACCAAAAATATCCCTTTGTAAATGATACCGAGAAAGAGAAAGGGAGATTTGTTTTGAAAATAAATTTCAAACTGCTATTATTGTTGGTATTTAAGTTATGCTACTTTAATACAGACCAAGATTCTTCATCTATTATTTCTAGATTGAAAACACCCAGGCCAAGGTCCCGTAATTAGGAAAACTTGCTCCTGCCTCCGACTAGTGCGTTTCGGGCTTCCCGTTACTGTATCCCGTGGTCCGCGTGATTTTTCCTGATAACTTAGCAGTCACCGAGGGAATAAATCTGAGAAGGCCTTTAAAACAAAATTGTGAACCCTTTCCTGTTTGCCTTAGACCTGCAGCCTCAGTCCAGGCTGCAGATGGACTGTCCCAGGCACGGAGGACTTTTCTTACATTGAGGACTTTAAAGGGACGGTGTAGGGAAAGCAGCTCGAGAGAGGGGCCGAGGACGGAGAAATCCAGCAACACAGCAGCGAGGGGAAAAACCACTTTTGTAGAGCTGACAAACGGGGAGTGTGGGGATGAGGTCTTCCGAAGCCAATCGTCCCTTAACAATTCGGTGAAATTAGTTGGTTTTTGCTTGGACACGCTCCCCTGTCGTCTTCTTCCCCACTCATCTGCCGCCTTTCATCACAGTGAAGAGCCCCATTACCGAGGAACACCTCACATTAGCTCCTAATGCGGGTAAGTTTCTGGTTACACGGCTGCAGATGCTGTGTAATGTTACCACCCTTCCACAGCCAGCGGACTTTTGACGGGCTTTTATTTTAATTTCCTTTATCCCGCTGGTTGCAACTTTGGAGACAGACCGCAACCCTTGCCACGCAAACAGGGTTAGTGCCTCTTTAAGGAATATTTAAATTGCATTTCCTACTGTCAGTTAAGTCTCATCAATCATGTTTTTAATTAAAAAGAAGGACATCTACATCCCACTTTCGACTCAAAGTGCATAATGAAATCCTGGATTGGGGTAGCGCTGGAGAGTTTCCGCGTTGCTCAATACATTCGGTGGAGAGGCAGGCAGGGGAGGTCAGGGACACTGGTGCACATGCAAGTGGCAAACAAATAACGCTCCTGATAGGGCCGGGTGACATGTGTCAACCCTTGTCATCGAGAAACAAGAAAGGCAATGTGCCCAGACAAAGGGTAGGGTGGAATCTCTACACGCTGGCAGAACCTGACCCACGCGTGAGGCTTTGTGTAGCAGATGCCTCTCTCATTGTTCTGTGCCTCCCTCCCCAGTACCCCTGACAACAGCCATTGCCGCTGGCATTCCACCCTGACATCTGTTCAGCTTTATTGATGCGGCCCTGGAGGAATTCCCAGTGTAAACAGGGAATTCTCTAAGGGAACCCCATGTTGTAAAGGGATGAGCTGCATAATGCAAAGATTTAACCACTATTTAAAGGTGTGACACTTGATTGAAAGTGACTTGATTTTTTACCCCCTTTCCAATCCTACCTCCCTCTCCACACTTAACTGTATTTGGCACACACGGACTGCAGCAACGCCCCCTCCCCCACCCCATCGCTTTGTTGTCCTGATGCTGCAGAACCCATTAGAAAGGATGAAGGATGTGTGTGTGGGGGGGTGGCGCTGGGTACCATCATCCAAAAAAGCCACTTAAAAAAAATTCTGGGTTACAGTCAATTGAGTCTAGTTGTCGCGTTGGGAGCCTGCCCACTGCCCACCCACACTCCTGGCGAGAAGCAGCTTGAGAGTGGCTTGGTCCTGTGACTGAAACTAATGGGGTGGGCTTTGTGCTCCTTGCTAGAAGCAACTGTGGCCGTTTACAGTCCCTGGGCGGAGCCTAGTCAGCCCAGTCCTGGCAGTGCTGGAACTGAGGGGATTTGCCTTTGGAATTTTATGTTTTTGGCAATGGTGCCGTAGGATGTTAATACACGGTTTTTTAAAAGCAGACCTGTTAAGAAACACAATGCATCCATCTTCGCCCCAGCAGATGTACACGCAGTCTAAGGCCAGCTCTGCAATGCTGCAGCCTGGCTCAACTTCCTGGCTGATATTCAAGTACAGGGGGTGTCTTGAGAGCTCAAGTACTCACATTTTGTGGCTGAGGTTAAATATGCAGAGATCCGTCAACGGGGCCTAGGCAGCATGGCTGCGTCTGGTTAGGAGTGAACTTTACTCGTGATAACGCGCGGACGGAGTGTGTTCCGTGAGGCCGTGGGTTGGATCTGGATTTTTCTGAGTCCACGTGGCAACCCCCCCCACTCCCCTCCAGTCGACTGGTGGATAGACAAACCCTGAAAATTGCAATGACCCCCGCCTGCACGGCTTCAAAACAAACGAGGGTCTGTGTTATCACAGTAAGGGCAAAAGAAAACGACAAAATTACCAGAGTATGAGGTCCAAAGTCAGAAAAGGAAATCCATTTCTGTAAGGGCCTAAAGTGGTTGCTGACCTGTGTTTTCAGAGAAGAGATATCAAAAAGAGGGTTACTGTGTGTGTGTGTGTGTGTGCGTGCGTGTGTGTGAAATTAACCGTAATCAGCAGGCTGGCTCTTCACCTAGAGTTTTAGGACTTGCTTTCAGCTGGTCCTTTTCCTTCCCTAGATCATATGTGGCTTTTTAGTCAAGGAACCAACTTGCTATTTGGGAATATGTTTGTGCCCGCTGCTATAGATTGAATTTTTATTTAAAACAACAATAGAAACCCTCTAGAGATTTTTTTTAATTCTAAAAATAATTCGTGTATTTTCTTCTGACTGAAACAATACATGCTAACTTGAGAAAATTTAGAAAATATGGACCAGCAAAAGAGAATTAAATGAAAACTACCCATTAATTAGCCCACCACTCAGGAAGAACCATTAATCTTCTTGGTTACCCCTCTTCCAGTCTTGTCTCTGTTTGTGTAGTTAAAAAAGAGTGAATATCCTGTTTTTTCTTTTGTAGTCTTTTTTTTTCACTTATTAGACTATCTTCCCATATCATTAAATATTCTACAACAGATTTTACATAATTATGTAGTATTCTTTTGTATATCATAGTCAGTTATTCATTTCAGGACAAACGTGGTTTCTGCACTTATCTTTATTATAAACAATGCTGCAGGGAACAACTTTTGTAGGTAAAGCTTTAGGTGTATCCGTGACTCTTTCTCTGGGACAAACCCTTGAAAAAGAATTGCTGGGTCAAAGGCTGTATGCATTTTTAAGATTTTTGATCCATATTGCCATATAGCTAGAAAGATTGGACCAACTTGTACCCCCACCAGTAGTGGATCAGAGCACCCCAAAATGCAAGTCTTCTGGGCATATTCGTGTGTGTCCGCAAAATGTAGAACTATGTGTGGTGAAGTTACAGTCCCTTTTCCATAGAGTCATGGCGGCATTTCTAATTAATATGTCCATTCCCAAACCTCCTCCCATCTGGCTGAAAAATAATAAGTACAAACAGCTAAGTGTTGATAGAAGGTCAGAATCTGGCAAAGTTCAACTTTCCTTCCTGTCCACTTTAAAGTGAAAAATAAGTTAACTTTGACATTGTTACCAGTCACAGATTTAAAGTGAACTGTAAATAAAATTCAGGCCCTGTTCCGAAAAGGACCCCTTAACACCCAGCACCTGCACCCAGGCCTGTTGGAAGGTGGCAGGTGAGAACAACACAGCTCACAGCTATGCGGTGAATGCGCTTTCATTAGAACGTGGCTATTGATGGGCTGCCCCTTTAAGCACCGTTTTCCTTCACTGACTCTGAACATACCTTTTGGGATTCAAAATAATTTTGCAACAGTGGATACAGACCTTCTTTATGTGTTATTGGTCTGGGAACAGCAACAGATTAAAAAAAATATTACCAGGTCAAATAACAGCTGTTATTATTAAGTTCAGCTTTTATTATCAATTTGCCAGTAGAATCCGGCAGTAAAAAAAAAAAAGTCTGCATCTGAGCTTTTTACTAATCAGTACTCTCATTTTGCTAATATTCTAACGACTGTCAATTTACTTCAGTGCTGCCATTTGCAGAATTTTCCAATTAGCAGCAAACCTGTTCCACCTTCTCCTGTAATTATGGGGGGACTCAGTTCAGATCAGCTGCGGCCAGACAGCATATGATGTAGTTGCCAAAATCTGTGCAATGTTGTTTTTAACCTTTGCATGTGCTGGCACAGTTTTAACATCTCTGTTTGTAGGCAGGAGGCTCCCACAGTAGTGGCATGTGTCAAAATATCAAAATTATTTTTAATAAACATACAACGAGGATGAAAACACAAATATGGACGTATTTGGTTTCCGGATCAATTGAACGTCTGTTCCAGATTTGGTAGCATTTCCCCTTCTCTACCCACTCCTTTTTTTTTTTAAAACAAGAGTCTTTCGAAAAGAACAATTGAGGGTTGCTGAACTGAACCAATTTCTCCCTGTTTCCGTTGTCAGTAAAACAACAGTTATTAGAAAAACCCACATTTCAGAATGGAGGGGACCCCAGCAATCATGTGGGCTAACCCTCTCATGTTTAGAAATGAGGAAAGCTAAGGCTCAGAGTGGAGAAGAGACTTACCCAAGGTCACACAGCTAGTTACGTGCAGAGCTGGGTCTAGAACCCAGGTCTTTTGCTTGCAGTCCAAGGTTCCTTCCTCTACAGCATTCATTTTCCCCCCTTTTCTTGATGGCTTCTAAATGTGGCAGGAGACAGAACAGGAAAGCCTCACCCGGATCCCTCGTTTCATAGAACGCCTTGCTAGCAACATCAAAACCAATCAAACTCTCTGAAAAGCTGCCTCAACAGCTGACATTGCAGTAAGAACAATAGTGAGGCAATAACTATTATTGCTACATGAAAAAAATATATTTAATAATAAGCTCATTGATTTTTAACAGCATCTCTGTGTTGCCTAATTGATGGGAAGTTGTATGTTTGTGTAGCCGATGGGGGTTATGAATTAAATATGGCCGTCTTTCCTTGAGGGATGTATGTCAGTGCAAGAAAGACGGAAGATCTACATTTCCCCCAAGCAAAACAGTGCCCTCGTAACAGGAGCAGGGAAGACTGAAGTGCGAACAAAAATAAAAACCATCCATCACTGTTTATTAAGTGCTGCTACTTGAAGGTAAAAGGGATATTGAACTGTTTTTAAATGGGAAGGAATGTAGCTGGACAAAATATTGATGGTAATATTAGCTGGGTGACAAATTTTATTCTTTTGTCCACATTCATCAAAGGAGCAATTTGGAGTAAATTATTTTCTCTATGCCCATACACCGATTTTCCTTCCCTTTTTATTTTTTAAGCACACATGTTTATTAAGGAACGTGGTGTAGGAGGGATGATACCTTCTCGTTCAAGCTCTTCAAACCTTGTGTATGAGTCAAAGGGTCCACAGTTGCTTCAGACCAGGCCAGGCATGGGTCTCCAAGGTGCTTATATAAAATTTAATATGGGCTTAAAAATTGAGGCAGACGGAGTCTGTTCCCACAATTTAAAAGAAAAGGGGTGGGTCAGATTTGATTTCATTTTTAGCTGTGGTTTTCAAGTGGAAGTTCTGAAGCATTTATTTATTTTTCCAAATTTATAGTGTACCCCTTCAGTCCAATGTTCACTGGCTGCTGTCCAATGAAAACATCCAAGTTTCTATGGCAAAACGGGCTGAGGCAGGGAAATGAAAATTGAAAATGTCGGCTGACAATGGGGAGAATTTCAATAAAAATTTAGTTTGAAGTTTCCTTCGCTTCAACGCTATTCAACTTCAAGTCGTTTTTGTTTGCATGAGGTCACGGAAGTGCTGAGGTGTTTCACAACAACCTTACCAGGCAGGCTAGCATACTCAGAAATGGATGGACCCAATCAAAGCCCTAGTGTTTTCAGAAACGCCTACTGTGTGTCCAGAGCTGGTCCAGGGTGTTGGCGTCTCTGTCTTCTCCAATTAGATTCTGGGAATCCAGGTCCTTCCAACTTCAAATGTGCCTTTAGCCAAAATGACATTCTCATTTCTTCTGACGAATCTCATCGTCTCCACCAAAGTGCAGTTCATTGAACAACAGAAAGTGATTTGTTTGTAAGTAAATTTATAAACTTAAAAACCCCTTGGACTGGGCTGCTGTAAAGCCAAGTGGATTTTCTTGGATGTCGCTTGACTTACAGAGCTGTCCCACTTCTCAGCTCAATGAGGGATGTTTTAAGGAAGCTGGCCAGAGTTAATCAATCAGTCAGTCACTCAACAAGATTTCAATGAGTCCCTTCCAGGCAGGGAGTCGTGGTAACATTGATGTAGCACTTCATGGTTCCCAGCACACTTCTGCATAGATTGTCTTACTTGCTTCTTATAGGTGGACATTAGTGAGGCTCAGAGCAGTTCAGTGACTTCCCTAAAGTCACACAGCTGTGAAGTAATGGGCTGTAAACCAGCTCTCCCAGAACTTTTCTTCTATACTACTTGGGACAACTCAAGTCAGCAGTACAGTCGAGAAGTATACATGATCTTGGATGAGCCTTGGGGATGTGAGCTGAGTAAAACCAAAAGCCTGTGTGTGCCTGTCTCAGCATGTGTCACATTCAAGCATTTCAGAAGTAATTGAAAATAATTCTAGTTTTCTTCTAGGCATCTTTCAAGGAGCAGTAAAGTAAGTGAGGGGAATGCAATTCATAAGATTTTTGCATTGTTATTTTGTTCTCCATTCCTTCTCCCTTCCTCGGCTGCCACGAAATCTGTATCCCCTCTCCTCATTCTCATCCTTAAGTTCTCACCCTCTCACTTTTTCCCCTTCTGTCTCCCTGTCTGTCTCTTGCAAACCTTAGCCCTTTCTAACACGATTCCACATCACTCGTCTTCCCACTGGTTATCTGCATCTGGTTAAAGGCCTGCAACTTAGTGATAGGGTAGGGGGGCGGGGGTGGAGAAAGGAGTTGTAAAGGCTCCCCCAGCACCAGTACGATCTTCCTCATGCATGTGTGCATGTATGCCAAGGAGGGGGCAACCCTGTGGACCGAAGGATCAAGGTTTATAAAGGAGATGACCTTTGTGTGTGCCCCGAAAGATGGGTAGAACTTAGGTTTCAAAAGCAGAAAATAAAAAGGTACCCGACAGAAGGGAATGAAGGAACAAAGGGAATAAATTTTAAAACAGAAACGTTCTCTGCCTTCAAAACACAATGATCACACAATAAACAGCCTTATTGAGTGTCTGCTCTCAATAAACATCGAATTCAGTGCTTTAAATCACCCGATAAAAATGCTTCAGAGGAAAAAAGAAATTGCAGTGATCACTTCTCCCCCTCATGGGAGTTGGATGAGTGCCGTGGTTAAACACGTCAACTCTGGAGCCAGAATTCCTGGGCTCGTATCCCTTCTACATCGTCCAATAGCTGTGTGACCTCGTGCAAGTGCCTTACCTCTTTACATCTCAGTTTCCCCATCTGTGTAAAAGGAGGATGTGAGTGATACTCATCTCACAAGCATTCAGTGCATTCATACGTTACAATGAAAGCAACGCATGAATATAATACAGTTAATGCATTGTGAGCACGCAAATGAATTCATACAAGCGGATCGTTGGTCAGCGCCCAGTAAGCATTAGGTAGTTGTATTATTTGCAGTAGGACTCTGCACAGTTCTTCTTGAACTGATCACAATAATAACAACAACTACCACTTATGGAGTGTTGATATGGAGGCATCTCAATAAGAACCCTGTAGGGTAGGGGCCTCCCACGTAGAAGGTTCATCTTGGAAGGTAGGGAATATTTCCTGCTCAGTTTGTAGCTTTGCCAAGTCTGATCCACTTCTTGGTGGAAAAGGGATATCCTCTGGTTCATTTCCACCCTCCGTCTCCATGGTGGAATAGATTTCCATCTCCATGGACTGGAACAAATGAAAGGTTTCTGTGGGTTTCTTGCTCTCTTTTGCAGTCAACACATGTTAAGACTTGAGCTCATAGAGACCAGGTTTCTAAGAGGTTCTTCTCTTCCTGAAGCACATGGAAATTCGGCATGTGCATCGTAAATGCCAAACAGCCCCAAGAAAGCAGGGTAAATGTTTTAGGAATCCATGCTAGCTGTGCCTTCCCCCCGCCCCACCCCCACCCCCCGACTGAATTCACCCTAAAGAAAAACATTTAATCTACCGGATCCTCAGCCGTTTCTTTTCCCTACTAATTAGGGGAAACCCATTTTGACCGTTTCTGAAAGCTTGGCCACAGTTGTGTGGAGGAAAAGGGACAAGCCTTGTTTCCGTATACAATGGACCTGATTCCTTGTATTTCTGTTTTCTCTGAATGGAGTAAGTACATTTCCTGAGGCCATACAGGCCAGGTTTTATTCCTGACAAGATTTTCTTATTAGTTATGTAACCCTTCTGGAGACGTAGGGAATTTCTCAGAGAAGAAAAAAAAAACCAACCCACAATACTTGACACACTTTAATTATAGCTGGACCATAATAATAACAAGATCATGTAAACTCCGTTTCAGAGTTAAGTTCCAACTGAGATGTAAAAATAAGTGTTGTAAGGCCATGGCAGCACAAATCATGGGGATGTTCCCTCTTCTCCCCCATCCCATCTTCTAACACTCAGAAGGAAGGTTAAATGTCCACCAAGAACAGGACAGCTCACCCAGGAGTTATCCACCCAGGCGAAGAAGTGGCCGCTATTTGGTACTGCCAGGCTCTTGTGTCTTTAAGCGTCTATGATGGAAGTTCTCTCTGGAGAGGAACCAATAGGAGATTATATGTGTGTGTGTGTGTGTGTGTGTGTGTACATATATATAATCCTTTAAATAAATAATATATATAATTCAACAAATTATATATATATATAAAATGCCTTAAAATAAATAAATTAAGTGTATATATTAATTTATTTATTTTAAGGAATTGGCTCATGCAGTTGGGTTGGCAAGTCCAAAACCCATAGGGCAGCCTGGCAGCCTAGAGACTCAGGCAGGAATTGATGCTGGAATCTTGGGGCAGAATTTCTGGGAAACGTCCATCTTAGCCCTTTAGAGGCCGCCAACCAATTGGATGAGACCCACCCCCATTATGAGGATCGTCTTCTTTACTGAAAGTCGACTGATTATAGATGTGAAGCACATTCACAAAGTACCCTCACAGTAACACCTGGGTTAGTGTTTGATTGAATAACTGGGTACTCTAGCCCAGCCAAGTTGACATTCAACACTCACCATCAAAGTCCTGAAACCCTCTTCTGTTTCCTGAATCCTGGGACTTCAAAACCCTCTTGCTGGTCCCAAGAGATCAAAGGGACTTTCTTCCTGATCCCAAGAGATTACCTGAACTGTTGGAGAGCCTCTTCTCATACCTTTCAGGTAGTTTAGCGAATTTAGATTGCTTCAAAGGTGATGCATAGAACTTTCTAGGGTACCTCTCAAGTCTTGCTGCGAAATAATAAACTATTGCCTGGGTTGAAGGTGATAAAATCTCATAGGAAATGTGGACAGGACTCGGGCCTCTGGGAGTTGGCCTTCACTTCTTTACTAAGTAAAACATGTGGGAGGGATCAATGAGCCTCATGGAAGCCGGGACCCACGCAGATTTTCTGACGAAATGAAAACCCTCAGTAGGGTGCACTCTGAATCAGAGAAGGTGATGCTGGAGAAAAAGTCCAAGTCGAGGGATAAAGACTGAGAGGCTCAGCTCACAGAGGCAGGAGTCCTCTCCACCTCTCCAGACTATTTCCTAAGAGACTTGATCACCATCCAATCCAAGCAGTCGTGTATTATTTCTTAGCGAGACTTGGGAAGAACATTAGAAAGACAGGAAAGGTGGGGGTGGGAGGAGAAAGTTCATGGGCCAGACAGGATGTTTCCTAAGTACCTTCCTTTTGCAACGGCATCTCCAGTGGGTGAGCCAGGCTGCCTTTGATTCAGTCCCAGAGAATTCACAGAAACCCTTCATTTCTCAACCAGGCCACCACAGGGAGAGGACGACAGGGTCCTCTTCACACGTTGTGGTGTGGTCTGTCGGTACCTGGGGACAGGGAGCCCTCACCTGGTGGTCCTGCCTCACAGCAGAGGGCCTGACACCTCTTCACTCCTCTGAGCTGACTGCACATCTGAGTCCAGACTCCTGAGAACTCCTGTTGGGTTAGGGAGGGTTGAGGAACAGTTTGCAGCCATGTAAACTGGGTAAGTAAGAGAACCATTATGATCAACAATGCACACATACTCAAACACACACACACACACACACACACCCCAACAGAGAGTAGAGCCTGGAAGAAACTGGCTGATACTTTGCAGAAATCAGTTGCACTTCAGAAACATTTCTAATCAGTGTCTGTGAATTTCAAACCCAAATATAGAGATAATCATGCTTGACTTTTCAATGCATTCCCCACATAGGTTATAAGGGCTTTAAAAAAAAATCTTCTTAAAAAAAAAAAAAATCTTCTTTTGTATCATGGAAATGAAAAGCTGAGTTCTCTCTCCCTTTCCCCAGATGGCCTATGAAGGGATTTGGGGCCCCAAGGCCCATCGTGACTCAGAGGCAGCTGCTCAGACCCAAGGCTCCCGCAGACCTCCAAAGGAGACTTGAGCAGAGGTTTGGCGGCCCCGAAGAGCTATTCTGTGTTTCTGGCAGTCCACACACACACACACACAGACACACACAGACACACACACACATACACACTTCAAAAGGCAACTGATGAAGTGTTGTCACAAGGACTAGCTGGAGTAATGTCATGGTGGGTCAAGGGCGAGTGGCTGCACCTGGGGATTAGAGACAAATGACAACGTGCACAGGGTACCTTCTGCAAGGTCCCAAGTGCTCTGCCAGCACTGCACATGTCCACATGACACCCTGTACCAGGGCCCAGAGTCCTTGGTGGAGCCCAGGCCCTGACAATCCCCCAGCTTCCACCCTCACCAGTCACTCTGCTGACCTTCCTTGGCTCCTTTTATACACCCCTGCTCTCCTGCAAAGCCCATTCTTTTCCAGTTAAGCCTGAGAGAGATTCTGAAATTCACAGGTGGTTTAGGGATAAAATTTGTCATAACTTTTCACAATCGAGAGCGTTACAAGGAGAAGAGCTATGTCCGAATTTCCAAAAAACGGAAATATTCTCAGGGGCTGAGGTGAAAATGCTACCAGCTCTCCACGTGACGGGGCCCCGTTTGGTCCTGTAATCACAACAGGAAAATGCCGGCATTACAGGGCTGCTGGAGAGCTATGAAAACAGGACTGGTTTTTGAAACCACTGTTAAGATTGTCCCCCCAAGGGCAAAGCAGGTGTTTCCAGAGCACCTCAGAAACAGGTCTGGGAAGAGCCTCAGCCCCGCATTGAAGGGCAAGTTCCTTATTTTCCATGCACCTGGTATCTGACCGAGCTCCAGTGGGCACCGTTGTAGTGGATACAGGTGCTTTAAATGTCACCTTGCTTTTCTGACATCCAGCCTGTATGTTAAAGGAGTCGGATAGCTGGATTCATAATGTCTTGTGCCAAACTCTATATTGCAAGAGTCAGAATTCATGCTTAGACGTCTGACTATCGAACCACGCAACTTCAGGATTAGTCATGCTAATGAAAACCATTTGGCCCTGTTTTCTCTGTGAACAAAGCTGTCTGCGTTGGTTCATTGAATCGAGCATCTATCTAGCAATTATTGATATTAAATTGATTTCGTGTTTCGAAAGATGTGTCAGACACCAAACACAGAACTCCCAGTTTATTTTACAGCTGAACACAGAACACGAATTCCTTCCCGAAGTCATCGGCTCTGGGTTTAACCCCTAAAGTGTAAGCGTTGATCCCTTCTTCACGTGGCGACTTAATTACTAGACGTCGTGCCCTCCTTCCGTGTAATTTATTCTCAGGAAATAAACGGAACACTTTGGGGGGAGGGCGCCTGCGTGGGATCGTTTTTTTTACTGAGGAGAAGGACAGTTTGCTAAATGTGTTCTGGTTCTTCACCAGAAGACCGATGCTATGGTAGGAACGATATCGCTGTTTTACAGGGAAGTTCTAAAAGGTGTTTTAAGTTGTTTCCCAAAGCACCTCAGTAATTCTCGCAGCATCTCTCAGAGGTATTGCCCAATTTAACAGGGAAGACGTGAGGGAACGTGTACAAGGGGCGAGATAGGCAAGTGAAACACAGAGAGGTGAAAATATTGTCGGCAGTACAGACAGTGATTGAACATGTTCTCCTCCCTCTTCTGTTTTATCCTGTAGGTCAGACTGCATCCTATGTTACGTGATCGGTATTAACATAAACATGGGGGATTAATTTCATAGATCACATGGAACGGAGATGACATTTATCTTCACTTTTCAGTGAGTCATCTCATTTGGAGAAGGGTGAAGCCCAGGTTAAAAGAGTTAAGAACAAAATTGGTCCACGAACTACTTTATCTCTTGTTTTATTTTTTGTTGTTGTTTTTCTAAATTGTAATATAAAAGTCAATCTGCCTAGTTTTGTTCACCAAAAAAGACATTATTATAATCTTGGCCAGCCCCAAGATAGAATATATTCCTAACAAAATCATAGAAGATTAGGACAAACTGTGAAGGACCATGAGTTAGACTTCACTGGGCCTTTCATTCTGACTTATATGGGACTTGAACTAAAAATGCCCCCCTCACCTCCAACTCAAGACCTTAGATAACAAAGCAGAGAGATGGGAACACATTTTGATCAGCTCAAAACCTGTATTATTAAAAAAATATTTGAAGCAGGCGTGTCACACCAGGAGTGGTGAAATCTCCTTTTCTTTTCGTTTTTCTTTTTCTTAAAAAATAAAGAACTTTAGACGCGGACTAGATGCCTAGCTGTTTGTTCAGTGTGGCTTTGCTGTAATCACCTTGGCAAGCTGAGGGCTGGTGAAAGAAATGGGCCTGATTTCTCTGGTTCTGCTGTATTTCAAGGCAGGATTCTAACGGGAGGGGTGGAGGACTTTTAACTTCAATTCAGGTCAAATGAACAGCCAATACATTCCGACTCATGCATGGGACAAGATGACTTCCCTGGGATTGTGCTGGGCCAGAGGCTTTCCTGGGCCGTTTCTGGGGGTGGCCGTCCTGACCATGGGTTCGACAGGCAGAAGCTGGCATTGGGTTGCTGGTGTCCGAGTCAGCCACTACTGGGCTGCAGGAGCTGCCTTTCTCCCAGCCTGGCCGCGCGACCTTCTGTGCATCTTCCCCAGGGAGCTGTGGCCATCGCTTTCCCATGCTCCTGGACCCAGTCCTGTGCTCGCTGAGAAAGCCGAACAGGCTCTGTGGCCTCTGAGTGAAGGTCTGAGATGTTTTACTTCCAGGTCAGCTGTTTGACTCCCCGGTCAGCTGTTTGACTCCCCAGAGGAAGTCTTTTATTTTTTTTTTTTTCCGTTAATGGCTGTGTTCCGTTGTCCACTGAGTGGGGAGAGACCATGAACCCAACTCCAACGTCTAGGGCAGGGAAGGCTCATTTGGGTGAAACCCAGTCTCAGGTTTTTGCAGATTATCTGATACTGAGCATGTTGTTTTTCCAGGTCTTTCTTTCCCCTCACGATCTTAAAATTTTAGTCATTTATTTAATTCTCTGCCTCATCCTGAAAAGAACTTGCGGTGGTTCTTTTGGCTTATGAGAACTTCTTTCAAAGGCATTTTGGAGGGAGAGAAAGCCAATAGCACTGAGAGTTGCAACTGAGTTTTAGGGACTAGATGCAACGTTTATCTTTTTCTGTGCTACCCTGTCTCGTGTGCGCATGTGTGTGCGTGTTGACGCAATAACGCTATCTGTTCTGGCAGAGGAAATGAGCAGTTGAACTATTTTAAAGTTTAGGATCTTTGTAGATATCAAATACCCTCACAGTCGGTTTCTCAGGAACAGTTTTCTTTATTAGAGTCATCCTGATTATATGGTCTCTAGTGAATACACTATGTACTGCAGCAGGCTTTAAGAACAGATCTCATTTAATGAAGGGTAGGAATAAGTATCAAAGATCAACTTCAATCTTTAGAAATGGTCTGGACTTGTACAACACCAAGTAACATAAAACCAGGTTTAAAAAAAAGATAAAGTCTCATCAGTTGTGACTTCTTTGGACAGCTGGAGTTTGGCGAGGCTCAGTCGAGGACTTTTGAACCCTGAAAATGAACTCAGGGTCTTGTTTTAAGCAAGCCGGGGCTGACTTAGGGGCGTCACATGAATCTGCCCCATTCACATCTAGCCTCCTTTTGAACCTGGGGTGAGAAATCCCAATAGCTCAAATGGGGCTTTATGCCTAGCCTCCATTTTTGAAATAAAGTGGTTCAGTATCATGTCCTGTTTTGGTAATCCAGCGTACTGATCCTATGGTATGGAAGAGAAAGGTTAGAAATGTGGGATGGCCCAGGAAAAGTGCCCAGGGACCGCTTCTGTTCCCCGTGGAGAGGCTGGGGTCTAGATGGTTTCTGGCTCCATCATGAGACTTTTCGCCAGAGCCTTAGTTTTTTGAAAGAGAATATGAAAGGAGAGATTCTGGTTCTCTACTCATGGGCAGAATGAAAACCGACTAGTTAGTGGTCTTTCTGAGATGACCAGAGTTAATACAAAATGCAATTGTATTCCAGACAATGAAGAAAAGGGGAACAAGTAAAAATCTCTTAAAGGCAGCTAAAAGAAAGGTTTCATTTTTTGGTACTAAGATTTGGAAACCTCCAAAAAGTTAGTCACATCCCACAGAGTGAATAGAGGACTTAGAATCAACAAAGTTTGAATGAAAAAAAAATGGAAATTTTTTTTCTGATTCCTGGAACCTCACGTAGATTATATAGGGCTTGGGTTGAGATTAGACGAATGTAATCATAGTCTGCTCAACTAACAACACTCTGGAATATTATTAGCTTTATCTGAATGTCTTTTGTATCAAATTCTTGACCTGATTTTTGTCCCAGTTTCTCTTTTCTGTCAACTAGGTTTAGTTCTTCCTTTAAGGAAAAAAAAGTTAAAAAAATTCTAATGAAAGCCGGCTGACTCCACTATGAGTAATATAAGGAAGTCTGTTTTGGTAAGGGAGCGACAGAATATTTAAATACTTGGTTTTATATTTTTATGTGGGTTTGGCAAATGCAGTCTGAAAGTGGCTAATATGATATCCAACCTGGTGTTAATAGCCAATGATAATTCCGTATGTACCACCTGCTACCTGTCAGGTTACACGTTCTTTCTTTTTCCCTTTTTTTGGCATGAAGGTTACATTAGCTGTGAATGTGGGTCTTCATGGCTGGAGTGGAGGCGAGCCGTCATACTCTTCAGATGAAATGGAGCTTTGATGTAATTCTCATCTTGGTTTCTTTTCTGCAGTCACCCTTTCTTCCCAACTCAACTCTCCCCTGACCCTGCTGTAAATTTTGATGAAGCCCTTAAAAACCATAACACACCATCCTGAATTTGGAAACTGGGAAGAGAGAGAAGAGAAAGGGAAAGAGAGAGAATGAATCACAAGCACAAACTAGAATCATGTTCGTGGAGGAAAATCCTCCTGCCAAAAAAATTAATTTAGAGAAATTTCCTGGAATATATCTGTGAGGGGAAAAACCCACCAGCTGGAGATGTGGGTCTGTGAGCTAATTGTTTTACACCTTTGTGTTTAAATGCCCCTAAGTAATTTCTCTTTCCCCCTAAGAACTTGTCAGGAATTTCTCAAAAGCTAACTATACGTGGATCACAATTGTTTCCCCTTTGCTCTCTCCCACTGGTACATAGTTATAAATTGACTGGGCAAAGCTGAAGAAAATACCCCCCAAACGCCAAAACCAAACCACCTGCCTGTCAATACAGGGATTTTGACCGGGGGACCTGTCTGCCTCTTTCTACCTCTAAGATGCTCCCCAGAGAGTCGGTAGGAGGCTCGGTCCAACACATGACGGTAGGAAGTGGGGAGACCCTTCCTTTCACTCTGAGTTTAACCATTAAACACTTTTTGGCTTTAGAAAAATAGACCCGCACACATTCCCAACTACCGAGCTACCAGATTTCCTCTTATAACCCCTCACAATGGGGTATGGGGAGTCTGAAAGACAAGCACAATACATTAAAATGATTTTTCTTGAAAAGTGAAGAGATTATTAAAGATTTCCACTGCCATTCGTATATTTTTTGGAAAGGAAATAATTTTAGCCTCTTATTAATATTATTATTCCAGCTGTTGTTATGTTCCTTCTGAGTAACTCAGAAAGGCACAGAAAGCTCCCTTTCTTTTAGGCTTTTAAAAATCTTCCTGAACCATTTAATCTCTTCAGATGGGGACCAACGGCAAAGGCTATGGTTTGGATCAGAAGAACGGTCCAAATGTCTTATGTGTCCAAACTATCCAAGTAATAACATTGCTTCGCTCAGAAAAATTGCAGCAGCTTTTTCCAGGTGCTTTCAAAATATTCTTCTCACTCTGGTTAGTCATTGCACTAGCCCCAGGAGGTAGCTGTTCTGGGTCCTCCTTCCGGATAAGGAGGAGGGGAGTCTAATAAATGCATCTCAGGGCAGAAGCAGAAGCAGCCCCTCCATTTAGCCCCCGGCATCTGCTCCTGGATGTGGCCACGGGCCTCTGAGGGATCAGTGCACTTTTAAACTTTCTTCTCAAGTCTCAAGCTAGCTTATGTCTTAGCTTTGTCAAAAAAAAAAAAAAAAAAAAGCAAAGAAATGTTGGCTGGCTAGTAAGGAAGAAGATACACTTGGTTTGGTAATGAACCTGGGAAAATTGTTTCCCATTCTTTTTTTTTAAACATCTTTATCGGAGTATAATTGCTTTACACTGGTGTGTTAGTTTCGGATTTATAACAAAGTGAATCAGCTATACATATACATATATCCCCATATCTCCTCCCTCTTGCGTCTCCCTCCCACCCTCTCTATCCCACCCCTCTAGGTGGTCACAAAGCACCGAGCTGATCTCCCTGTGCTATGCAGCTGCTTCCCACTAGCTATCTATTTTACATTTGGTAGTGTATATATGTCCATGCCACTCTCTCACTTTATCCCAGCTTACCCTTCCCCCTCCCCATGTCCTCAAGTCCATTCTCTATGTCTGCGTCTTTATTCCTGCCCTGCCACTAGGTTCTTCAGAACCTTTTTTTTTTTTTTTAGATTCCATATATATGTGTTAGCATACAGTATTTATTTTTCTCTTTCTGACTTACTTCACTCTGTATGACAGACTCTAGGTCCGTCCACCTCACTACAAATAACTCAATTTCGTTTCTTTTTATGGCTGAGTAATATTCCATTGTATATATGTGCCACATCTTCTTTATCCATTCATCTGTTGATGGACACTTACGTTGCTTCTGTGTCCTGGCTATTGTAAACAGAGCTGCAATGAACACTGTGGTACATGACTCTTTTTGAATTATGTTTTTCTCAGGGTACGTGCCCAGTAGTGGGATTGCTGGGTCATATGGTAGTTCTGTTTTTAGGTTTTTAAGGAACCTCCGTACTGTTCTCCATAGTGGCTGTATCAATTTACATTCCCACCAACAGTGGAAGAGGGTTCCCTTTTCTCCACACCCTCTCCAGGACTTATTGTTTGTAGATTTTTTGATGATGGCCATTCTGACTGGTGTGAGGTGATACCTCATTGTAGTTTTGATTTGCATTTCTCTAATGATTAGTGATGTTGAGCATCCTTTCATGTGTTTGTTGGCAATCTGTATATCTTCTTTGGAGAAATGTGTATTTAGATCTTCTGACCATTTTTGGATTGGGTTGTTTGTTTTTTTGATATTGAGCTGTATGAGCTGCTTGTAAATTTTGGAGATTAATCCTTTGTCAGTTGCTTCATTTGCAAATATTTTCTCCCATTCTAAGGGTTGTCTTTTCATCTTGTTTATGGTTTCCTTTGCTGTGCAAAAGCTTTTACGTTTCATTAGGTCCCATTTGTTTCTTTTTGTTTTTATTTCCATTTCTCTAGGAGGTGGGTCAAAAAGGATCTTGCTGTGATTTATGTCATAGAGTATTCTGTCTATGTTTTCCTCGAAGAGTTTTATAGTGTCTGGCCTTATATTTAGGTCTTTAATCCATTTTGAGTTTATTTTTGTGTATGGTGTTAGGCAGTGTTCTAATTTCATTCTTTTACATGTAGCTGCCCAGTTTTCCCAGCACCACTTACTGAAGAGGCTGTCTTTTCTCCATAGTATATTCTTGCCTCCTTTATCAAAAATAAGGTGACCATATGTGTGTGGGTTTATCTCTGGGCTTTCCATCCTGTTTCATTGATCTATATTTCTGTTTTTTGTGCCAGTACCATACTGTCTTGATTACTGTAGCTTTGTTGTATAGTCTGAAGTCCGGGCGCCTGATTCCTCCGGCTCCATTTTTCTTTCTCAAGATTGCTTTGGCTATTCAGGGTCTTTTGTGTTTCCATACAAATTGTGAAATTTTTTGTTCTAGTTCTGTGAAAAATGCCCTTGGTAGTTTGATAGGGATTGCACTGATTCTGTAGATTGCTTTGGGTAGTAAAGTCACTTTCACAGTATTGATTCTTCCAATCCAAGAACATGGTATATCTCTCCATCTGTTTGTATCATCTTTAATTTCTGTCATCAGTGTCTTATAGTTTTCTGCATACAGGTCTTTTGTCTCCTTAGGTCGGTTTATTCCTAGATATTTTATTCTTTTTTTTGCAATGGTAAATGGGAGTGTTTCCTTAACTTCTCTTTCACATTTTTCATCATTAGTGTATATTGTTTCCCATTCTTCAGAAGACGTTTCTATTGTGTATAGAGTCACTATAAAAAATGAAATTGCAATGATAGAAAGCCAAGCTCATTTCAGGTGGCTCCATCCTTTTGGCCTCACAATCTTTTGGCCGCTGATATTAGTGAATTCGCTGAGTGGAAGGGCCGAGGACCTCTCTGTTTTCTCTAAAATTCGATTTCTCTTTGAAGATTTAATAACTTCCCTGCCAGAACACACATTTCCCACTTTGTCTTTCTAGAATCTCAATTTATGTGGCTATCTATTAAGCATACCTTGGCCTTCTAGATTCCCACCTTGCTTCGAATTTTCTAACTGGTCATCTACCCATACCTTGAGCTCTCCTGATCCTGGTTTATTTTAGGGGTCAAAATTAAGCTTCATGCTTGGTTGTAAAACTGTATGGTCTCACGTTTTCAAGTGCACAGATGCCTACATTTCTTTGAGACTCTACTCTTCAGCATTAAAGAGGGACCCTTCATTGTAATCATTACCAAATGGATACAGTACTAATGGAACTTAATTGTTTCCACTAGATGGATCTCGGGTGTGTTTGGCAGCCAAAATGAAAATGATTCCAAATACCATCAAAGGGGCTTATAAGCACCCAGCATGCACAGAGTGTTTTGATATACAGTGGAGTGTTAATATCATTATCTCTCCTAATACAACATACGGTTACTTTAATCCTCTCCCGCCTCTGTGATCTTGGAAGAGCCGATGGATAGAAGGCAAAGAATAAAACACTATATACAAGGAGACAAAGGGAGAATTAGTCCCCATCCTCTGAATGTGATTTTTTTTGATTGTTTGAATGTTGGCTTCAAATATGTACCTTTATCAGTACTGACTTCTGCATCTTCCACGCTAGTTTGAGTTTGTATGCGACATCAAACATACCTTTTCACACATGTTCTTTCCAGATTTTTTTTAACACTTACTTAGCAGTTTATAGAAGGAAGTGAATGATCTCCTCAAGCTGCTTACAAATTAAAAAAAAATCTGTGCTTATTAATTATGCAGGATTAGTCTAATTATAATTCAGCAAATTAATTAGCGACAGAAGGTGTTCTGAAACATTGGAGTACATTTGCATGTTAAATGGAGAGGCTAGTCTGTAATATATGTAAATTTATGCATGGCTTCATAGTTTAATTTAAAAATTTGCAGCTGCATATGGTATGGGAGCAGGTGAAAAGTCAGTTTTAGTTTAATGATGCTAACAAACATTAGATGGTGTCCTGTCTTAGCAAGAGAATGCACTCATATCTGCTAATCTATAATTCTGTCATCAGAATATAATATTACATAGATGCTCAAACTCAAGGTCATTAGTGAATGGACCCATAGGTGCAATAGGTATAAAGCTGGAAACTGCAGAGAGAAGGCGAGAATAGGAGGAACCCCAACTCTGAGCTTGGTCTGCTACATTATCCAATATCGCATATGGAGTCAGTTGGCCTTAGTTTCGGGAAAGTAACGCTCCAGCCTGTGTAAAGCGGGGCATCTTTTTGTCTGACTGGAATCTATTCTGTCAGGTGTAAAATAGTTGTCCAACCCTGATTCCCTTTCCAAATATTCACATTTGCACTTCATTTCAATTTCCTAGAGCCGTGGGAAAGTTATTACCGAGTTATGAATTAATGGTAGGGTAGAGAGTTTTACACATTGGCCTCAACCATCTGGCAAAACAGTAAAACCAGCAGACCAGGCAGCAGCAAAGGGCTCTTGGTGTAATTGGTGTTCACTGCTCAGCCTAGCATAGATGAGCTTCACGGGGAGGGCAGAAAGGCGGGAGGGGGAGGGGAAGGCTGCAGAAGGGGAGAAGGGGCACTAAGGAAATAGGATAGTAAGGACCCATTAAGCTGATGGCTGGCCAATAACTTCATTTCTCTCCTTCACTCGAGTAGTCGTGGAATCAGAAAGGGAAATAGATTCGTAAACTAATTCTGAAGTCTAACTGCAAGACGTTTTCTGAAGTCAGTCTGTAGCATGTTCAGTTTTGCTCAGTCTTTTTTCTTTCTTGGTGAGAAGGGAGAGGAAAGGATAGGGCAAAGAAGAGGATTCGTGTTAAAAACAGCAACAAAAAGAGGAAAAGATGGAACTGTGCGCGTTGCAAAGAGCCCTCCAAAGACATTTTATGAGAACAATCGGAATTACAAACATGCTCTTAGTGTTGTGTTTCATTCCAATTCAAGCCCAAGGAGTTCAATTATTATTTTCCTTAGTGGTGTCAGATTTTCATCTGAGTGCAAAAACAAGGACTTTTCCTTAGAGAATTTTTTCCCTACAAGCTTCCTGGTGCCAAGTGATGGAATTCAGGAGAGTGAAGACATGTCTGAATACAGAAGAAAAAAAAAAATCCCAACATATAACACCAGGTCCTCAGAAACTGTAGTGTGGCGCTAGTCAGAAATAAGTGGAGAATCAAAGTAGCCCCTGTTTTTGCACCTCGGTGGCTGTTTACAGTCAATGCCTTGCCACTTGAGCTTGGGAGACCCTCACTTCGGAAGAAATCATGAAATGACTTGGAAATGAAATCTGGGGCTATGGAATCATAATTACACAGCGGGGGAAGTCGCTCCCTTCTGGTACCTAAATGAGCACAGCAGATCCCACTCAGGAGTTGGTGTTTGGTAACGAAGGGTCTATTGCCAAACTGAAATGCCACTTCCAGGAGCTTGTAATTGGAGTGAATGCTGAACAGAAAATGATTCGGTGGGGCCCACTGCCAGTTAGCGGGTGTGCGAGGCTCTGAATTCTTTTGCCTGACCGTAGTTTACTGGCAACCGTGATGAGGAGTTTTGACCTACCATCTTTTTGTTGTTGTTGTGCTTCTCCTACAATCTGTTGTAATGGATTAATTACATGGTTTTTTTCTTTCCTTTTTTCTTTTTTTTTTTAAAGTACCTCTCCCTAAAAATTAAGGGAAGTTCGTCAAGTGGAGTATATACCAGTACTGGAGAGATAAACAGTGCAGAGAGAACCAGGTTTGAATTTGTGGCAAGTCCCCTCTGGTATAGTTTTGTTTGGAAAATGGGCCATTTTAAAGTGTGGTGGGGGGAGAAGGGTCAATTCGGGGGAGGGGGGCATAGCGAGTGGTGACATTACGAGGCGTTTCCCCAAAGACTTTGCATGGATAACTAATCCTCACTACCGGCCTCCGAGGTCATGTTACAGAGGATGACACTGAAGGTCCCTGTTGAAATATTAAGCAACAACAACAACAATAATAATAACTACAAAAGCCTTGACATCATCTGGAAATGGCTTGATAGGGACACCACCCAGTGAGGTGTCACATGGCCTGAAATTACCTGCCTTCAAGGGAATTCGCTTGCTGGTCTATTTAAAAATCTCCAGTGTAGCAGACTCCCCTCCGTCCCCTGGGTAATGCTTTCAAATTTTAGCTTTGGTGACTTATTCTCAAAAAAATTTTCCAAGACTTAATTCAGCTTCTTATTGTTACACTTTTGACTTCCAGCTTTTTTTCCCTCCATAGTCTTGATGGACGAATGACCTTGCATCTTCCTCATCCACTCAAGCAACGTCTTACACTCTTCTTGTAGAGACTACAGCCATGTGGGCCGTGCCCTCTTGAGACCATGTGGGTTCTTGAGGTGTCTTGTTTTCCAAGTATCTGATAGACTTGCTTATCTTCCTCTGCAGAATCCAATACAGCCACAGAACTTCTAGAGAACACAGTCCCTGATAGGAATGATAGACATTGTTGTTGGTTTGCTTGTTTTGTCTTATAACATGAGGAGTGACCCCATTCTTATTTACAGAGAGTAAGATGTAGACAGCGACATGATCCCCTGTGTACATCCATGAGGCACTCACTGGTCTCCTGAAAAAAAGAGCTGCTTGGCAACATGTTCCATCTTTTCCTTCAGAAGAAACTTGGCCAAGCTCCCACCTTAACAATGTTTTCCTGAGTCAGACAAACCTGAGGTCCACTCTGGGCTCTTCCACTTACTAGCTGTTTGACTTTGGGCAAGTAATCTAACCTTTATGAGTCTTGATCATCTCCTCTGTAAAATGGAGATGTTATTTCTCCTACTCTCAGAGTTGGGGCGATTAAATGAAACCATACATGGCTAATAATATGAAGTCAATGAATAGGGGCTATTTATTTATTATTATCATAATCATTATCATAATTAGACTTTGAGCCAAGGGGAGTTAGAGGGATTGAATGTAATCAGAAGTAAGAAAATATATTCCTTAAAAATTTTCTGTAAACTTAAATCTTTCAGATCTGAAATGGGCTTTCATTGGAATCATGCAGGTGAATAAGCTCCTGTGGTAATACAACCCTTTAGGAATGTCTGTAGGGAGGAAAGATGCTGTACTTACTCTGTTTGTGTACTTATATTTACATTTTAAGGAGTCATTTAAATAAGTGGATTGCATGGAAAATCAGCTTATAAAAATGAGTATTTGATTTAAGCTTAAATAAACCAGTCAGTCAAAACGTTTAAATTATCTCCTCTTTCCATGGATCTTCTTGGGTCTTTGTACCAACTGCCATCGTACCAAGCAGATTGCAGGTAGCAAGCATTCTCAGATGTCCCATTGTCACGGTTTTTTTGGGGGGGTGTAGCAAGAGCCAACTCGAAGTTTGACCTCCCACAGTCTCTTCTTTTTTGTGGACTTGAGTGAGAGTCTTCACAAGGCCTTAAGAGCTTCAGGGCCCTTTCTAATCTCAGCAATTCACAGATTGATCAAGGGCACGTCATCTTCTGGCCAAGGCCGGGGCCCACTGCTGTCCTTCTTCTTATTTGGGCTGTCTGAATTTGGATTCTGTTGGTGGCTTTGGGGGGAGGAAAACATGTTCCCTCTATGGTCAGAAGGTTCAAAGAGGATGTTACAGTTAAGACCTAGATTAAAGCTAGAACATTATCTTTGTGTTTTACACTGGTCTCAAGTGGAAACCGATCACTTAGGGGTTTTCCTACCATCTCAAGCAGAGTGAGCTGCCATGAAGGCTATTCTTAAGAGTAAGAAAATGGCCCCATGGATGTGACCATCCAACACGGCTTCTCCCTCTGCCCGTAAAGACTGTAAGCTTGAAAGAATCCTGGGAGAAGAGAGGTAACTGCCCATTTCTTTCAAATATGATTTTATGATTCAGCCCATCCCAACATTTGGTAGTTCTCACAAATGATATGAGAGAGTGTTCTAAGAGAAAGGATTATTTTCTTTTCAGAAGTATGCACGAACAGTGGAAGGCAATTAGATTTTAAGTTATTGGACTCTGGAAAAGGAGGTTTAGCAGTTAATCCAGATGAAATGTGTCTTCCTCAAAAATCAATAGACATAGACCTTTAAGCACCTACATGGTTTATCAACTCTATATATGGCTCAGCCTTTAGTGATCCAACCTGCATATATGGCCGTTGTGGCAGAAAGAGAACCAGATACAGCATCCCCGTTCTTGGCCCTTGGAGAGTGTGGGGATGTTCCCATCTCCATGGTGTATAAGATGTGGCCATGTCATCACAGAAGCTGTTTCCAGGGTAGATGGAAATAGAATTTTTTTTAAGGGAATAAGGAATGAAATTTCAAAGTGAAAGGTACTTTACATGTTATTTTGCATAGAGTAAGGCTCTGCATAATGGTAGTTGTTACTAGTGCCAAGTTCACATTCTTTTGATATACACTCCTATCTAATTTTTTTCTTGAAAGAAGACTTTGTGCCTTCCACAGTGCTTTCCAAAAGATTTTTTGTATTATAATTTTTTAGAAGGCGCTAGATCTTGGGCTTCTAATTGGAGGTCAATTGAATGGCTTCTTCCACAATTCTGGAGAAATAGTATGCTGCGTTTTGTACTAGATCATTGGCTATAATCTCGAAGTCTGGCATGAATATAAAGTAGTTACCCTTCCTGTGATTTAGAGATTCCCCACTGACCCCACCACTGGACCTGAACTCTGCACCCTACTTGTACATCTAGTTTGAGTCTCAGTTTTTATTTGGGGTGGGCTCAGGACATGTCTAGAGCCACCTAGGAGCTTTTGTGTTCTTGAACAATGCCGAGTGTTCTAATATTCCAGAGATTAGGAGGAGAAGAGATTTCTTGGGTACTAGGTAATCCTCTGGGATCTTATTCAGACCCGTATTCAGGGGTCTCCAGGCTCATCTCAGAAACTGAAGAAGCATTTTTCAAATAGTTTGGTTGTGTGCTCCATGAGGGCAAGATTTTGTCCATCTTGTTTGTCATTCTGCTGATCCTTTACTGCACATACTCCACACTTAATAATCGGCCAAATGAGCACATGAATGAATTCATCAGGGGGTTTCAGTGGTAAGGATTTACTTCCACGCCAACTATCTTTGACCTCATGTTTTCCTTTTGGGATACTACAGTCCTCTCTCTCCCTCGCCAAGAAACCAGAATCCTTCATGGGTTTTTGGGGGTTGTTTTTGATTTTTTTCAGACTATGTTTTCTGAAGTTTCTTTTTAAGCAGTTACATTGAGATATAGTGTACATACTATAAAGTTCACCCATTCACAGCGTATCATTCAATGGCTTTTACTATACCGAGAGAGTTGTGCAACCATCACGACAGTGTAATTGGTGCAGGAAACACAGAACGCCCGGTGGAACTTGCTGCCAGAAAGACCCAGGTTCAAATCCTCGTTTCTGCCGCTGACAAGTGGTGTGATCTTGGGCCAAATTTCTTAAATTCTTGGCGCCTTTGTTTTTCCTAGCTGTGAGAGGGTTCGTCACTCGTACAGTTGTGAGAAATAAGTGAGGCGTTGGATATCAAGCACATAGCTCAGAGTGTGGCATGGAGCTGACCTTTGGCAAACCTTCTTTCCCGCACTCGGTGACCCCTGTACCCTTCAGCTTCTGGACCACACAGGATGGGGAGCAGGGACAGAGATGGCTCTGATCTGTGATATTCCTGAGCTACCTTCTCCTGCTGCTGAAGCACAGAGAAAGGATCCTAAGAGAGTGGTGCCTCTCGCTCAACAACCGGCCCATCAACCTCTGGGTCCCACCAGCTCTGGTCAAGGCATCAGCCAAGATGCCCCACTTTCCACCCATCAGCTGTCCTCGCTTATTCTTCGATCGGGGGGTTTGTTCTCTCTTTCAGAAACCCCCGCACACACCCCCACTTGGACTTCAATAAGTCACAGACTTTTGTTTCCAGTGGTTTCTTCTTCCAATATCCCCATTTCTGGAGGGTTGCCAACTCTACACACTTTTCTTTGCAATCATAGAATAATAAGGTTGGAAGAAACCCTAGAGATAATCCAGTTAAACCTTCCTTTTAACAGTCAAAGAAACTGAGGCCTAGAGGAGCAAAGTAACTTGGTTACATAGTTAGTTGGCAGCAGGTCAAGACTAGTACGCTGTCAGCATTTAATAGATATCAGCGCAGTGAAGGACTGCCTTTGGGTCTGTTCTGTTGCCTCACTTGACCCAGGAACCAGAGTGAAAGCTGAGGGCTTGAATTCAGATTTGGACCCCACTCTCTATTCCTCTTTCTCTAATAAAACAAGGATATACCTGGCGCCGTTAGCATTCACTCTTAAGGGATGAGATCAGAAGCCTTGTAGAGTGTACCATGCTAAGTGGTTAGAATATTTCTGGAATCAACACTGTTTGGAGAAAGTGAAAATTACAACTTGCATCCTGATGAGTCTCTGCATATTTGGGCTGAACCTTGTAATTCATTTTGGTTTCCCGTTGCTGAGTGGAGAGAGCTGACATTTTCCAGGCTTCAGAGGGATCTAGACCCAGGAGATTTATTCCCTGCAAGTTACCCTATGGCTAATGGATGGGATGGTTAGTAGAGGGTTCTGTACCAAGCCCCTGAGCATAGAGGGTGGAGGGGCTGAAGGGGAGGAAAGTGGGAGACATCAGTAAAAGGAAGAGAAAAAAAATGGAGATGTCAGTAGGCCCCGGAATTCCTTTAAATTGATTTCTAGGTCCACATCTAAAATACGCAGGTCATAATTTCTGGTGCTAGCCATTTAGAAGTAGCTATGCCTTCTTTTAGAAAGTACTATACAATGCAAGAGAATTTTCTTTCTCTCTCCCCCTCCTCCCTCCCTCCTCCACCCCTCGCTTCCCCTTTGTGAACAGGATGTTATATCCTTAGTGTGCAGGGGGCTGGGTAGGTTCCAAACTCAGACCCCAGGCCCGCAAAAGAGTCAACACTGGGTGTTTTCTAGCCAAAGAACTGTTAAGGGTCGTAATTTAAAATGAATAAAGCCTTTCAGCGGGCCCCTTCTTCCCCTAAATCAATTTGATTTTATGTAAACATTTATCTCCTTTGCACTTTCATACCATTCATATAATAATGCCTTCATGAACATTAATGTTTTCAACAGGTACATTTTCGAGAAGGTGAGGGGGGTGGGTAGGTGAGGGGAAGTATAACACACAGAATGCTTTCTAAGGAGTCTAGTTGTGCTAAAACTTGCCCCAAACCAAGGAATTTGTGAGAAAAAGAAAATTTGGTTTTAGTAGGGGAAAAGATGTAAATCACTCATGGGGGAGGGGCGGGTGTTGGAGGGCAAAGGTGGTGTGAGGGCAGGGGCTATTGTTTGGAAAGAGACCCAAGTGAGGAAAAGGCCAGTTTTAAGTCTTTTGTGAGAGCATCTCCAGGCATTTTAAGTTGCTGTAGGTGACCCCGCTAGGAAGGCACAAGTGAAAGAATGCTTTGCCTTAAGAAAGAAAATGTTTGAATTTTGACCAATCTGTTCTTAAATACAAGCAGCTCTCCTTTCTAACGCGCTCCGGCTGCTGTGGACTGACGCCCCCCTGCACTTTCGAAAGCAGGGGCAGCCTGTGAATGTGAACACCGCATAAAGCAGCAAGGAGTGCTTCTGCCTTGTTGTTCTCTGCCTGGTACCTCGGATAAAGGCCCTGGACACCTTCGTGGCCCAGGAAGCAATGCTTAGCCCCCACCCCCACCCCCCAGTAAGGATGCAAAGAGAGAAGTGAAAAGCAGATGCTATAAAATTATGAAAAGAAGCATTTAGCTATTCTTTCCAAATTCACACCCAACCTTATTTATAGATAGGGGTCAGGAACACTTGGCCAAATATTTTTAGCAAATCTAGAGAAAATGCCCTGAAAGGGCAATTCCTCTTCTCTCCTCTTTCATCATTTACTGTTTATCTCCCCATCAGGTTTTCTTTTTTTAAGTGCTAAATACAATTAATTGGCGTGCTCTCTAATTCTTTCGTGTGATTGTTAAAGAAATAAAAATAAACAGAAGGGCACCACGACGGCATCTCACCAACCGTTGCTTTAAAATAGAATTTTTGGAAGCATTGTTGATTTCTACTTATTTTTGTTGGTAAATCCTGGGGAAGAAATGTATATCTTTTCCTTTAAAGTTCTAATTCAAGGCGTGGATGGTAGAGTTCTGAAGGGACTTTGGGACTGCGGTAAAATTTCGTTGTCATAGTAACAGAAAGGGAAATAGGCCTTGCTCACCTGGGACTTTAACGCTGCAAAAGCTGGATTTTTTTTTTTTTTTAAGGAAAAGGACTCTGCAAGTGAAATAAATGAAAAACTTATTGTATTTCGAAACAACATTCCAAACATTAAATAGGTAAATGGCTGAAAAGACCACTTCTGCCATTTTTCTTGGTTTCTGTACTCATCTGATCAAAGAAGCCCAATTTTAAAAGTGCACAAAAAAGGTTATCTAGGAGAATATTGGCTTAAAAATATGTCTTACAAGTGATAACCTCAGACCATTATTCTGTGCCTTTGTATATTTCTGGATAATCTATAGAGGGTCTGAAAGGACATTCACACTTGTTATTAATCATAAAACCCCCAGCATATACCTGCACAGACTGACTGTCTTTGGACAGTAACATTATTTTCTGATTTTATATCCACCAGTTGAAAATATCAGGCCCCCTTTGTGTGTGAGGGTTTACGTGTGAGGCATGTGTGCGTGAAGATGTGTGTGGCCAGCGGAAAGCCACATACGTGACGAACCCTGGGATTCTGGGCTCAGTCATGCCACTTTTAACCCTCTGGAGCAAGCTAATTTTGTACAGCAGGAGTCACTGCTGCTTGTGAAGCCTTTTTTTCTTCTTTTCTCTCTCTCTGTCTCTGTCTCTCTTTTTTGGAGAGAGCATGCCCTAGCCACTCGGGGGCGGGTGTACAAACCAGAGCCCAGCTTGTGAGCCACTTCGCAGCCCTCCACAGTGATGGAGCCAACTTGGGACCAAAAACATCCAAATTTGCGAACTGCAGTGGGTCAGCTACGTTCCTTCACAGGCAGGGCTGGCTGAAATTCCCCAGACCTGAAATCCAATCACTTTCCAATCCAATCTAATATAATGCATATATATTCTCTCCTAAAACATGTTTACTTAAAAAGGTAACACCTTGCTTTCTCTTCACAGATTCTTTTTAAAATTTTTCCTCAAGTGCAATCAGAATTGTTTGAAAACAGCAGGAAA
Organism: Pseudorca crassidens; assembly: GCF_039906515.1. Lineage (NCBI taxonomy): Eukaryota > Metazoa > Chordata > Mammalia > Artiodactyla > Delphinidae > Pseudorca > Pseudorca crassidens. The sequence goes on along the minus strand of NC_090302.1, from coordinate 103,620,241 downwards.
CCCAAGGGACATGAGAAGGTTTCAGGTAAGGGGCCTGCCGTTCTTTCCTGGTAAATAAGTCATCCTGTTTTCTTTCTCCTTAGCACTCTTTTTTTCTTTTCCTTTCTTTTTTTTTTTCCCCCCCTTAGAAAACATTATTCATGGATGCCGCTAACAACAAAAAAGATAACTGTAAATGACCGCCCTCTTCAGATAGGACTGAGGGTTTCTTCGTTTTGTAGTGTTTAAGGCCTTCTGCCTGCATTGCCAGGGCCCCAGGGGAGGGGCACCAACCCAGGCTGGAGATTTGATTTTAAGCCCTCAGGCTGCCCTTCGCACACACAGCTGCCCACAAGCAGGAACAGCGTTCTTGATACTCGGCCACCTTGGGATTTTTCAAAGCAGCTTCTCTGTGCTTTCTGCAAGCAACAGCCTCTTCCTTTCCTTTGCCACCGATTAACTATTCAGTGGTCTTTCTCCGAGTGTCTGGGAGAGCAGCAGACCAAGCAGCCGTGGTCACTTTAAGATCTCAGCATGACAACAAGACCCACGGGACAGTAACCCAGCTGCCTGGGTTAAATCTGCCACCGGTTTCATCACCCCTGCCACTGATGTACTGGGGATACAAGCTAATAAAAACCCAGAGCGAGGCAAAGTGTGTCAGGTTGGAGATGCGAGGAAAGCAGCCCCTCTTGGCCCCCTTCCTTCATCTTTGAAGGACCCACATTTAATCCACCAAATGGCTTTCCTGCCACTCACGCCCCATTGCAATACCTCCCTCTCCTTTCCCCATAGAAAAATGGAAAACATGTTAAACAATATTATTCAGACTTGAGATTTAAAAAAAAAAAATCCTGGCAGCAACGTGAGAGATGGAGATTATTAGCCTCACGTTTCAGGTGGGGAAAGTGAGGCTCTGGGAGTTGAAGTAACTCGCCTCTAATCACGGGAAGGAGGTGGTGCAACCCCGAGCCAGGAGGATGTGTCGGATCCAACTCTTTCCACCGGACCCTGGGTTTGCACCGTGTGCAGCTGCTAGGGTTGCGCCTTGCTGTTGCCTTTTTCTAAATTCTGAATAATTTCTGAACAAGGGGCCGCACATATTCATCTTACACTGGGTCCCACAAATGATGTAGCTGCTCCTGCCTTTTGCTCAAAGAGCTTCTGTGGTTTAGCAGCAGAGTCATGAAAGAGTTAATAGGAGAGATGGGTACATGCAAGGCCAGTGAGCACGACCTTGAAAAACAAAAATTCCTGTCATGTTTTTTCACCGCATCATGGGTATCAAACTATCTTGCTGTGACCGGGACATTTTTTTTTTGTTTGCTGTGTAGCGCTAATACGAGCCTCGCCTGAACAAGTTAAACCACAGCTCTCCATCCTGCAGACTCTTCCCCTGCTGCATGATAAGAAGACGAATAGAAATGAAATGATTTTCTTGGGAGGGGGGGTCAAGCAGGAACATTGTGCATAGTGGAAGCTTATGGTACTCAGTGTTCCAAACAGAAACATAAATAATTTCAGTCCAAAAACAGAGTGAAATTCAAAAGAATTCCAAAGTGCCCAGATGACCAAAGCTTAGCGTTCACGTCTGGAAGAAACAAGAGGCAGGGAAAGAAGCTAGCAGTTTAGATTCCTATCCCCCCTTATTCTCTATCATCCCTTCCAAAGAGTTTTAAATTTGAGAAGACACTTCTAGGAGGCTTTAAATAGAATGCCTTGTCATTTTATTTATTTTATTTTATTTATCCCAAATTTTAGAAATGTATTCACTTATCAGATGCACGTAATATTTCCTCTACTTCTCCGGTTATTTACTAAGTGAAATTTTTAATGTGCCTGAATTTTTTAACAGGGTTAGAATAAATATTGTTCATTTCAAAATACGAGGAATTCTCATCCTGTGTGAATGTACTTGACTTTTGCAAAGACGAGGGAAAAGATTTTTTTTTTTAAGTTTGTGGATTCTAGGACTGTCTTATTTCTGGGGTAGGGCTAAAGTCAACTGGAAAAAATTTTTTTGCATTTTTTTATTGAGATAAAATTCATATATTCATCATTTAGACCATTTTAAAGTGTGTGATCCAGTGACTTTTAGTATATTCACAGTGTTGTGCAACAATTACCACCATATCATTCCAGAACATTTCCGTCATCCCAGAAAGAAACCCCATACTTCCCAATTCCCTTTTCTGTCCACCCACTGACAACCACTAATCTACTTTCCGTCTCTACAGATATGTCTATTCTGGACATTTCCTGTAAAGGGAATGATACAACATGTGGCCTTTTGTGTCTGGTTTCTTTCACTTAGCATAATGTTTTCAAGGTCCATCCATATTGTAGCATGTGTCAGTATTTCTTTTTTTTATGGCTGAATAATATTCCATTGTAAGAATATACCACATTTTGTTTATCTGTACATCAGTTGATGGACATTTGGGTTGTTTCTACTTTCTGGCTTTTATAAATCATGCTGTTATGAACATTTATGTACAAGTTATTTTGTGAACATGTTTTTGATATCTTGAGTATATACCTAAGAGTAGAATTTCTGGGTCGTATGGTAACTCCAGATTTAACTTTTTGAGGAACTGCCAAGCTATTTTCCACAGTGGCTGCACCATTTTACATCCCCATCACTAATGTGTGAGGGTCCCAATTTCTCCATATCTTTTCCACTACTTGTTATTTCCTGTTTAAAAAGAAAAAATCCTAGCCATCCCGTAAGTGTGAAGTGGTATCTCATTATGGCTTTGATTTGTCTTTCCCTAATGACTAATGATTTGAGCATCTTTTCATGTACTTTTTGGCCATTTGTGGATCTTCTCTGGAGAAATCTCTATTCAAATCTTTTGCCTATTCTCAAATTGGTTTACTTTTTTATTGTTGAGTTGTAAGAGGTCTTTATATATTCGGAATACTAGGCTCTTATCAGATAAGTGATTTGCAAATATTTTTCTCATTCTATCACTGGCTTTTCACTTTCTTCACAGTATCCTTTGATTCACAAAAGAATTGACAATTTTTTACCGTACTCAGATTCTATGACAAGTATAGCCTTCCATGAAAGATCTTTTACGTGGAGAAAGGCTTGACTATGTGCTGTAATGGTCAAGTGAAAAGTTTGGATCAAGTTCAAAGTATGAAACAAAACCAGAGATGGTAGATAATCATGAGAGTGATCTAAAGGAATGGGATAGGGAGGGTGGGAGGGAGGGAGACGCAAGAGGGAAGAGATACGGGAACATATGTATATGTATAACTGATTCACTTTGTTATAGAGCAGAAACTAACACACCATTGTAAAGCAATTATACCCCAATAAAGATGTTAAAAAAAATAAAATAAATAAAGGAATGGTAGCTTAGGAATTCCTAGAATATACGTATATATCATTCAGAATGACAAATGAGATAATTTTAAACCATATGGACAAATAACTTCGATTCTCTACTTTTGTTATATGATCAAACGTAGATTTAATCTGAAGTTTTTTGATTTGTTTTGTTTTGTTTTTGTGTGGAGATTTGATCTGAGCAGGATAAAAATACAAAATATTTCTAACCAAATCATGAATCCAGCCAAACTCTCTCTCCTCTCTCACCCCTTCTCTTTCCACTATCCCCCAAACATCGGTGGAACCTAAATTCTTTTTCCAGAAATGATCAAATGAGAATAAAACCATTATATCAAACTTATTTTCCAATCTGAACCAAACCTCTCTTTCATTCAGTTCAAGTCCTAAGTAACATGGGCATATAAAATATTTATCGAAATGCAAGGGTTTTAACCCTTTTTGCGGGGGGGCTCAGACCCCTTTGAGAATTTGGTATGAGCTGTAGTTTTGTCCCAGTAAAAGGCTACATTTCAACAAAGTTTTGCTTAAAATTTCAGGGGTTCCAAGACCTCTTAAGACGTCTCTGAGAATTCCACGGACCCTTGATCTAAAGAGATGAAATTCATCTAACACCCAATGGGCTCCCTCCATGTAACTTAACCCTTACGATGGGGACCTGTCCACTTAGGACTCATCCTGGTGGTCTTCCCGTTCTCTTGGCTGTAAAGACCACCTGCTCCGGGATCCACATCCTCAGACCTCCCCCTTCTCTGGAGCTGCAGACACCCAGCTCTGCCTCCCTCCTGGGCATCTTCCCCTGGATGACTAGTGAGCACACGCTCACAGCAGAACTCAGTGCTTCCTCCCTGGTCTGTACCTTCCTGCTAAGTATCTGTAAAATCCGCCTCTCTCTCCTGAAAAACTGCGATAGGCCCTTGCCTCTCCTCCTTCCCTGTCTAACGCATCCTCAGCACGGCTGCCAAAGTGATCTTTTAGAACATGTCCCTCCTCTGCTTCAAGTAGGTTATAAATATCTCCCGTCCATGGACAAAAGCTCAGATTTTAGAAGGCATGGCTGAGAAGTAGCTTCGTACCAGGCAGGGCTTCTGCCATGCGCCCCTCCTGACGCTTCCATACATTCCCCCACCCACCAGGCACACCTCACTGATTTCTATTCCACGGAATATCACCTGGAACCTTCTCACATGTTCGCCCCTCTGCCTGGGAACCCTTCACTCCTCACCAGGCTGTGACTTCTGCTCGTGCTTCAAGCCTACACCTGAGTGTCACCTCTTCAGTGAGGCATTTTCTGGCAGACCTGTTGGCCAACATACTTCTCTACAGGCTTCTACTCTGCCATTGCTCACATTGTCTTCCAATTATTATTTGTCTAATAGCCTGTGTGCTACTTGAGGATAATCTGTATGTTTTATTTATTTTTGTATTTCTCCCCAATGCCAGTCACTCTGTGGAGCTCAAAAAATGCATTATTAAATGAAGTTTTTAAATGAATTTATTTATTTATTTATGGCTGCGTGGGTCTTCGTTGCTGCATGCGGGCTTTCTCTAGTTGCAGAGAGCAGGGGCTACTCTTTGTTGCGGTGCGCGGGCTTCCCATTGCGGTGGCTTCTCTTGTTGCGGAGCACGGGCTCTAGGTGCGCGGGCTTCAGTAGTTGCGGCGCATGGGCTCCGTAGTTGTGGCTCGCGGGCTCTAGAGCGCATGCTCAGTAGTTGTGGCTCGCGGGCTTAGTTGCTCCGCGGCATGTGGGATCTTCCCAGACCAGGGCTCCAACCCGTGTCCCCTGCATTGACAGGTGGATTCTTAACCACTGTGCCACCAGGGAAGCCCTATTAAATGAATTTTTAAGAGAAAGAAAGGAAAAAGATAGGAAGGAAGGAAGAAAGGGAGGGAGGGAGGGAGAAAGGGAGGAAGGAAAATAAGAAAAGGGCCCCCAAAGTATCTGAATCCATGGACCATTAAGGAAGAAAATCACTTCTGCCCTCCTTGAAATGGAACAATTAGTTGAAACACGCAGATTAACAGCGCGGTGAAGGCAAGGAAAAGAAATTTATGTATAGTTTAAGCTGACAGGCCTGTTAAGACATAACGTACCCCGTTCTTCATTTCTCTGCATCGTGGGTGGAGAGCAGACAGTTGGAAAATCCAGGAGAAAATCAAGCCACTTTCTTGGAAGAGTCAGGCATGTTGTCATTACCCACATTCAAATCCTGAAACACAGCAGAAGTTGACAACAATCAGGGCTTTTGTTGCCAGTTCACTCTCGTAGACAGGCTGGCTGGGTCTGCTCCAAGTCAGAGTGAAAACACAGATGCCCTCATTCATTGATTCATTCACCCACCAATACTATCGAGGAAATTCTGTGAGCCAAGCACTATCCTAGGTGCTGCAGATATATCAGCAAGCAAAACAGAGAACATTCCTCACCCTTGTGGGACTTACATCCTAGCGGGGAGACAAGGAAAGTGAGATAAATGAGTGATTTACGTAGCTTAGCTCTGCTTCTCTGAGGTCTTCAAGTGAACTGACTGGAAGCACAGGGGCCCTAGTGCCAGTTGTCCTTGTATTGCCTGCTGGGACTCAGCGGTGTGGCCAAGTCCAGATGGTATGGGAGCCCAGTGCTACCTGCCATCGTAATAATAGCAAGTGTGGATGCTCTTCCCAGTAGCTTTCAGAGTTTTCCACAGCATCAGCTATAATAGGACACGTGTCAGCAGATCACGTACTTGAGACTGGGAAGCTTAGAGGCCTTACCAATTCCCCCACCCCGCCCTGCCTCAAAAGGACTCTGTTTTAAACAGACCTGACCACTGTAGAAGACTGCAGTATTTCCCATCCCATGGGCGGCACCGACTGCTACATTACTCTTTCTGGAGTTGGTAGCAGGTGCCTTGAATCTCCAACCCTAGAATCATTTTAAATGAATTCCTTCATTCTAACGTGTAGCTTTCTTGTTATTGGGATAAAGATTCTTCCTAGCATTTGCTGAACTTTTCTGAGTGACTCTCGGGTGTCTCAAGTTCACCCCTAATGATTCCCTTTTTAGATGAGGTCCACCAAAGCCATCATTTTGTTATATAGCTATGTCAGGGAGAGAATAGAGATACAGCAACAGTTCTTGCCATCCTTTGCTTCAAAAGATAAGAATTCAAGAGGTGTGGAGGGGTGCATACATTCTTTCAGGTGAAAGAAAAGTCATTTCCAGGGTCAGGTTGGGAGAGACATCAGTGCTGAATTGATTCCTGTTTGATTATAGGGATCTGTGTACAACCCCAGGAGGGGCCTGCTAGAAGGGCTTTCTGAGGGGGTCCCGGAGGAGGTGAGGGAGGGGTTGGTGCTTTGCAAGGACACGCCTAGCAGGTCTCGCAGACCTCTGAGGAAGAAAGCAGACATGCACGGTGGTGGGAAGACACCAAGATCTCCTCCATCAGAATGGAGAAACGAAGTGAGGCGTGTGAGGACGGACTGACGTCATCAGGGTAGTTGGATAATGTGGGAGGCCTACAGCCTGTTACTGCAACGTGCTGGATGCAACCACTGCACAAAAACAACGGAGAAGTTCACGTGGCCGGCAGGGCCCCTAGTCCACACAGCTGGGTGGCGGCCATTCGTCTATTTGACTAAATGATGTGAGAGCAAAGGGCAGGGCTACTCATGCCTTGGAACACGGCCAGGCTCCATCCAACAAACCCGTATGACTTCTTAAACCCCAGCTCTTATATGAAACGTTTTAATGGCATCACCATCTATTTTCCTTAAATAAAAAAAAAAAATGGTGACTATTTCTCTCACACCCGTGAAGAGGGAAACGAGAGTTTAAATTAACTCCAAATGGTAAAGATTTAATACAGTTCCAGCTGCCTGCAGGTTTCTTCAGTTCAAGTCTCTCAGTTCAAGAGCCACCCCAGGTGCTCTGTGATCTCACCCACCGTGTGAAGGTTGCCGGGCTACTGAGCCCCACTTTTAAAGCACAGAATGAAAAGCACGTGACTCATGGCGTCTCTGATCCACAGGTGGGTCCATTATCTGCTGATAGCACAAACCAGCGAGTCCAAGTTAAGAAACAGTAATTACCTACTTGGAGTCAGAAGAAAACCTCTGAAGGTCTGAGGGTCTTTTGCCCAGTCTAATGCTTTAAGCTTGGGAAAAGCTTTCTGTGGGTAACTTCAAGGTCTTGCCTGTTGGACAGTATACCCTTCTGCCCACCCCCATCACCCACTACTTTTGGCATCTCACATGGGGACAAGAATCGGGGTTTAAGAATTTTGACCAACTCACACAGGAACTGTGTTTGGAATTATTTGTGGGAGAAAAGGAGAAACACAGAAGCAGGTAGTTGCCTATATAACCCTTGGGAAAGGATGTGTCAGATTTCAGTTAGGTGGAAGCAAACCCTAAATGCTCCAACATTTTAAGAGACTCCAATTTGGGCACTAAAACCTACCCTTGAACATTTTCCAGGACCATCAGATGCAGAACTTCCTGGAAGGCAAAGCTTTCTTAGTTTCACAGTAACAGTGCATAGATTCTTAAGCTGCTTACGGGGCCTACGTGCTCCTGGGTTTTGATGCATGACAGGGGATTCACGAGGTCCCTAGGGACAGAGTTTGGTGGAAGAGAATGGCCCAGCCAGATCAAGAACGGCATCGAATGTGTTAAGGCTCCGCTGTGAGCCTCAAAATGTTTGCTAGTGAAATACTGCCCTGGGCCATAACCATCCCTCTTGGCATACGTTTCAGATGGGACAGGCATTGCCCTCAGTGGAATAAAACGATGTAGGGTAGATGTAGCAAGCATCACTGGCCTTTGAGATGAAGAGAAATTTGGTTGTAAAGCAGGTTAATGACCTTTGGGCTTCCTGATGACCTAAAAGGCAGGATAAAAAAATTGCCGCTTGATTTCTGTACATAGTCAACTAGTTTTTGAAAAACAAGCCCTAAAAGGTGTCCAGCCTAAGCCAAACTTGCCAAAATATGCCAGCAGACATGCCCTTTGGCATACGGCTCCACTTACGCCAGTTAGAATTTTTTTTTTTATTGCCAGAATAATCATTTTGGTACCCTTGAGTTGTGTAAGAAAAGTTTTTCAACTCTTCAAGGCCCTATCTCAAATCTCATTTCCTTGATGAAACTGTTTGTTACTGCCTTCAGTTCGGGTTAATTTTCTTACCTTTGGACTCCTAGAGGAGACAGTGGCCACATAATTCAGCCCTCAATCGTGTATTACCACATAGTAATATCTCCTGATTATGTGTAGTGTTTGTTCTGCTTTATCAGTTGCATGGTAAACACCTTGAGGTAGTGACGGTGTTTTCTGTAGGCTTCCATTGCCTGTGGCATGGTGCCTGGAAGATCACAAAATAACTCTGACTCCCTGAAACACAGCGCTGTCTGGTGACTTACGAATGTATCTTCTCGGGACTTATGTCATTAATGCCACAGCCCCCTCCCTTGCTGTGAGCAACTCCAGAACGCCCCACATCTGTCTCAGCAGCAATCAACTTTGCGTTCTCTCGTTTGCTACTTGATACTCAAGTGAACAGAAAATGTAACCTTGGGGAATATGAAACACCAGCGATTGCTAAGAATGCTGGGAATTCCTTAAAAAAAAAAAAAAAAGGATGACAAAATCCATACTTACGGGGTAGGTAGGTGTTTAAAGGTAATTTTGGAGACTCTGAAGTCTAGTAACAAAGAAAAATCCGGGCTTTCAATCTGGCTTGAACATGTAATGTGTGCCAAGAATGAAGAGGTAGGGAGAAACAATTTGCAGTAGCCAATTTGCTTGTTCTTTGCCTGGGTTGAATTACGGAGGCTTAGGCTAATTGTTTCATCAGATTCCCCTTGTCGAATGTGAGAACTCGCCAGTGTTGAAAAACATCAATGGAGTATTTCTTCTGACGATATGGACTCCAAACCTGATTGCCCACCACAACCAGAAGTCTGTCTTGATTTTCTCTGTCCCTTTAGTGGTCTCTGTGTTTCTTTCCTCCTTCCACAGGTGGAAAATAAAATCCCACATAATAGTGGGATTTTATTTTATTTCAGCTTTGGGAAAGCTGAAATAACATATATAGCAACTGAACAGTTATAAGGGAAAAGCACATCATGAATTTAATTCCATTTCCAGATGTAAAATGTCATAAAGAATTGTTCTCCATACTTGGCAAAATAACAGGGATTTTCGAGGCCATTTTATTTAGCGTGGTGTACGCATGTTTGTAAGTAGGTATCGGAGTCTTCCACGTCGAGCGGGCTGTAAATGCTACCTATTGTAAATTTACTGAGATTAAACTACCAAACGCCCCATCTTCAGTTAGAAGGTACGTGATCCTCATTGAAATGGAGGGGAAATGTGTCTGACGGATGGTAGAACTGGGTGTGTTTTCAAAGCAACGACGCTGATCCGTACAGGGAGGTTTCCAACCAACGTGATTATTCTCTAGCAAGTACAGACACTGGGATTCTCGCCTGTTTCAAAGAGCAGATGATTTAGTCATTCCACACCCTTTGCATTCTGACTTCTCTTTTCCTTTTACCCTCCTGTATGAGGCTTAGGGTCTTTGTAGGAACACCTGGGTATGAGCTGAGAAAGCCTGGCTGGCAGTAGTCTCCAAGCTGGTCATTCCTCTGATTCAACTAAGTCATACAGCTAGAGCTTTGAGAAGGATGGATTTTTTTTTTTTTTTAAGTGTGATGTTGCAAAGAGCCATAGACATTTTGGAGACAGGCGTAAAAATAACCCAATGGTGGGAATAAATCAGGGTGGTAGAAGTCCTCCTGCCACAGGCTGTCATTCTGATGCCAAAGAAACAGCTCCTCTGTTGGAAAATTAGTTGTACAGGCAGATTAACGGATGTGTCCACCGAAAGGGTAACTCCCACTGTGGCCTTTTATAGGCAGGAAAGAGCTCTTTACAACTCAGCTCCTGCTTTGTATAAATTATTAGAGTGGGGGACATGGGAGTGCTTTTGGGTAATGAGAAGGAAAATATAATTTGAGGAAGCCAATCCGTTTTCTTGAGTACCTTGAGCAGACTGCTCACACAGTTGTAGCTTTTGTTCTTAAAACTTTCTTGTAGTTTTCAAGGGGACATACAAACTTTTTACTCACGTTTCTACTTCTGTATAATCAGCTAAAACTGCCGTTTAATTGGATTGATTCAAAAGGGAACCTACGCTGTCACGCACCAATCGGTCTGCGTTTATTGATCTGGCCTCACCAAAAATTAGAGATCACGCTAAACAAAATGAGGAATGGCAAAACGTGAAAAACTACTTTCGCTTACAAAAATGCAAGCAATTTCAGCAGATCCTTACTTCTCCTTTCTTGACACCTTGAATGAAAGCTACCTTGTCATAAGTGATATTTGCGTGAATATGATTGGTTGTTGCGTTTGCGTTGAGTTGAAGCGTACCAGTTGAGGAGAGCTCTAGTCTACGATGGCTTAGTTTTCAGATCCGCAGACCCTCCTACTGGAGCTTTGAGCTGAAATACAGATACACCAACTTTGAGAAACAAATGAAAGCTGTCACCAGTGTCAACAGCAAAAACTGGGGGTCCATCCCACACAAATTATGGACATCTGTATTCCTAACTGGCATCCTTTCGGGCAGTGCCAAGAGAATCTGACAGCTGTATAAAAGACTAGGTATCAGGTTTAGGTGATAGGAGACACTGGTGAGACAGAGAAGTCCTTTTGGATGGGATACTCTGCATATGTTTATTATAATACTCGAGATTTTTAGTTTCAGGTACCTCAAACTAAAATACAAATGGTATTTTGTCAATACTAAATTCGCTACTTCTAAAACAGATCAGTTTCTGATCTTAGGAGAACAAGCGGTATTGATGAGTCTGTGATCAGAAGATCGTTGGCAAAGATGCCTACAAATAGTTAACAAGGTAATGGTAAGAAATGTTGACCTTGATTTGTTTAGCTAAGATGTAAAGATTTTTGAAGGTCAAAGGTGTCCTTGTGTAGTGTTTTGGAGTCTAACTGTGTCTGACCCTCTAACATTAAGCTGCTGTGGCCTGCAGTTTTGAAGAGTGAAGCAAACCAGGGGGAAAGAGAGAAGGGGGAGAGAACAGGAAATGGAGTGAGGTGTTTCAGGAAGTTGTCAGGGACTGACTGATTGATTCCAGATGGAAAAGGTCAGCCTTCGTGACCCAGGAAATACTCACTGGGGGAAAGAAGTTGGCTTGTGGAAGGGGAAGGCCTGGGAGGGAGACGATGCTGGAATGCACAGTCTACTTCCTTCAGTCTTCAAACATTCAGAAACTTTAACTTCTCTGAATAGAATAATATCAGTGTTGTCATCGTTCATCAGAAAACAGTGAAGGAACTTAAATTCGAAGCTTTGAATGTACCAAATGTATCTTCACCTCCATAATGTAGTTCACTCTTCCAGAAGGAGAGTGCGTGTATGGAAAAGTCAATATTTGTGTGTGTCTCCATGTATAAGAAAAATAACCATTCCTAAAAAAAAAGAACCACCACCAAACATGTCTGGTTTCACGTGGTGGAGTTTCAAATCCTTTACATTTTATAAATTCAGTTAAATTGGCAGGCTCTCTTAGATCCCTCAAAGTCTAAGATATTTGGAATATTAAAAACGTGAACTTGCCTCATATCTATATATATACAGGCACACGCACATACATTTGGACATAATTTAAAATCTTGTAATAAATTTTGCAGACACTGAAATAATTCAGGTTAATTCCCTTGCTGTCATGAGAGGCCAGCGCTAGCCAGCAAGAGATTAAAATTTATTTCCATTGTTAATAGAAAATAATGAAGTGCATCTGAACCATCAGGGTATGTCATTCGGGAAATGTTCTCTTTGGAACCAAGTCTCACTCCACCCAAATGGAGAATGATGAAATCAGCTGGCTCAAGAAAGCCCCATATTTTGTGGCAGGAATGCACGAGGAGCGTTCAAGTACAGTATAACAAGGAGCTTGTGGAATGAATTAACGTGGTCTCGGAGAGAACGCTCTTCACATCCACATAATCTTCACACAGGTTGAGGTTCCCCTCCTTGCGCCTAGCACAGCTCGTTAGCAGTTAAAGCCTGAAGCACCCTCTCGTTTTCGGTTTTTTCCAGGGATGACAGCTATGTCTTTTTTTTTTTTTTTTTTTTTTAACTTGTGTGTTGAAGGACGGGAACAGTGTTCCTGATCAAGGGAACAGCAAGTATTAAGCTGAGGAGTGGATGTGGTATTTTATGCATATAAACTAAGGCATACTCTTTCTTTGGTCTTACCTGAATAATGTGATGAAATCAGCATCCTTCCAGTTACAAAGCCAAAGACTAAGAGCAATTTTGGAGCCTACCTTCTTTGCCACCCCTGCATCTTAACAGCTACGTCTTTGAAAATCCATTCACACGCACAATTTATAAAAGTGATCCGATTCCTCTTTCTTTTACTCCTCTTTGTCCTATTATTTTCTGCGGGTAAGCAGAAACAGAGGTGATTGCTTTCAGCCTTCGTGTCCATCTTAACCCCAGGACTAGGAGACTCAGCCCCTCTCTCCCTTTGACTGTGATTCCATCCTGTGCTCTGCTGAAGGGCCCTGATAAGAGCTTGTGCCTCGTGCCCTTGCAGGGAGTGATGGATGTCTCTGTCTTACGGTTGCCACCGCAGGATAGGAACTATCTGGAAGGCCTTTCCCCAGACTCTTACCATGTTAACATGGACACAATTGAAAACAGACCTGGAGCTAGACAGGCTGCATCTCTGACTTGTGAGCAATTACACTGATACAATTTTCTGAATGACAACGGAGTTTCCTTTAAGTTCATTCTGGTGTCACAGTGAGGCAGGGGCACCGAATCGGTAGTGCCTTCACAGGTGAGGAGCTGAAGTGTGGGAGAGACACTAGCCAACCAGGAACACATTGTTCTGTGGGCTTAGGATCTCCAGGGCCTGACATAATAATACCCAATACATACCAGGAGCTCAGTGAATGCTTTTGAGTTGATAACTGCAGCCATTTATGTCCATGTAAAAATTCCTGTGTGCCACTGTTATGGCATGGTACCAGGCTAGGTGAAATACTTTGTGGACTCATGATTTTAGGGGTTCTCCCAAACCCTTATTATATTACAATATATATAAAAATTCTTTTTAGAGATATCATCTGAAATCCTATTTGAGGTTAAAAAGATTCAGGAGAGTGTTGCCTTGGCAAGGGGTAGAGGGTAGGGTGGGCCGAAAAGGGGCACCAGATAACTTTCTGGGGAGATAGAAATGTTCTGTATTGTGATATGGTGTGGACTACCTAGTTGTATCCGTTTGTCAAAATTGTGCCGCTAAGATTTGTACATTTCAATGCGTGTAAATTTCACTCTAACAAAAGGGGGTTCATTATATTTATTTTGTTTACTTGAAATAATTCATAGTAAAAAAAACTTTAAATGCTGTCTAGTGAATCTTCTTTCATGTTAAGAGGTAAGGCAGGGTCAAGGTTTGTCCCCACTTTGTTTAATAAGTAAGGAAGGGATGGCAGAAAAATTCCAAGTAGAGTATCAGTGAATTTAATTTGGGAGTGGACAGGAAGAGCCATTTTTAGACACAGCTCTTCACTATGTATCTATTCAATGCCTTTCCTCGGGTCTATACATATACATGAATATGTATGTAACAAGTTCCTTTCTCAAAAAAAAAAAAATGCCATGTGTAACTAACAAGTAGACTGGTATCTAGGATGACTCACCTTCCTGGGTCAGTAAGTAGGTGGTGGCTATGCCCAAGTCAATGCGTTTCTGCTGTGCTTTCCCACGGTTCCACCTGATGGCCACCTCTTTGAACTTCTCCTGCACCCTGATCTGCAGCACACACACAGAAGCCAATCTGACCTCATTCTGTGTGCTACTTGTTTTGCTTGTTTGCCATGTTTCTCCAACCTGAAAGTAAGCTCTTTGAGGGTAGGGACTGTGCCTTGTAACTTTTGTGGTTACCGAGCCCCTGAGTCCCCCTTGCTGAAGCCTCCCCTCCAGAGCTTAGACTATGGGAGGGGCTCAATGAGTAATATCCTCTGTCCTATCGACTGGCCAAACAAGGCAGGGGCGAGGCAACTAGGATGGGAACTCATCCATAAATGCTTTACATTTATTTTCTCATTTTATCCTTATTTTATCTCATTCAGTCCTCAAGATAGGCATTGTTGTGTATGTTTTACAGATAAGAAAAGTGGACATCCGAAAAGGTGAAGTATAATTCGTCAGAGGTTCTAAGTTAGGAAGTAGCAGGCATGGAATTTGAGTTCCGTTTTGTTGGACTTTACATCATGCCCTTCCACTACTCCACACCCATCACTTCCCTTTCGTCTGGTTAGATACTAAATGTCCTACATTTTCAACACTGAATTCCGAAACCTTACCTTGTCACCCAAGGTCTGAGCATCTCCGCCGCTGCTCTCCAGCATGGGGGACACCAGGTACATCAGGACATCAGGCAGCATGTCCATACCCCAGCGTTACTTTGGCACACGTCAGATGTTCAAGAACCCAGTCCCGAGAAATGAGAAATGACCTCCCAGCTGGTGTTTCTGTCTTAGCTTCCTGACCACACACAATCTGCTCCTTGACTGCAGTCCGAAGGGTCACCTGGGAATGATCGTCCAAGTTCTTTGATAGAGATGAGGTTCCTAGAACCAGCCAGTCAGATTGCCATCTTCCACACTTCATCACCTGGGCATAGTTGGAGCACAAATACGTGACAGCACATGGGCGAAAGGCGGCCTCTTTTTCCATGACGCTCTGCTATTGTTACAGGAAAAGGCTAACCCGTTGAGATGCCAGGAGCATGGCTCATCCCAAAGTTCTGGTCCGTCTCTTGTTAGCCATACGGAAGTCTGGCAAAAGAGTTTTGCAACTTTTACGACTTTCTGAGAGATTAACTCAACCCCCCCCCCCCGCCCCCGCTTTATCCTTGAAATCTGCAGGTCGTGTTGTCAACAACGGTGAACGTGGATGGACACGTGCTGGCTGTTTCCGACAACATGTTTGTTCATAACAACTCAAAGCACGGGCGGAGAGCGAGAAGGCTGGACCCATCGGAAGGTAGGGCTCTCTGCTGTCCAGGCTGAGCCTAGCAGACAAATGATGTTCTCCACAAATTTCCTTGTTTGAGTTTCAAATTGATGTCTCTGAGTAGGAGTGGAGAAAGTACACAAGACCATGTGGATTTAAAAATGAAGCTGTAAACAATGACTTCTGCCTGCTTTCATGTAAGCCCCACACATCTCCCAGCCAATGTTCAGGCCCCCGTGCCTCACCGGCTCTTTCATTCAGTTCAGTGGGGTTTTCTTTTTTCTTTTTTTTTCTTTTTTTGCTAGAGGGGCATTTCAGGCAAATGTAGGCCTATGACATCTTAGTTAAACAGGAACATTACCGTGCCAGACGTGTATGAATAAGTGTCAGATGTGCCCTTAAACAGATTGTGGGCAAAACAAAACAATGTGCAGAATGAAACTGACACTAATTGATTTTTGTTTGCTTGGACAAGAAGAAATCATGGTCTGCTCTGGGTAGTTTTCCAAGTGCGTTCAAGTAATTAGAAATACTGGTAACTGTTAAACTTCAAGTTGTCCAAGAAAATAAAGTATATCGAGGAAGATAACTGACAAACCTAAGTAAATCCCATCTACATTCTTTTTTCCCCACTCCTCAACTCATTAGTGTACAACTCAACTCTTGTAATATAGAATGAATGGCTAAATGGGGCTCCTATTTTAGTGTGATGTCTTGCTGTATACTGCCCACCAGACCCCACCCCATCTTGGCCCTTAAAATGTGTCTTGTATCGTTTCAAACAGGAATTAATGAACTGAAAGAAAATGATTGAATCACTAAAGAATTTGGAGTGGTGTTAATTCTCCCACAGTGGGCACTGAAAGGGGAGAAGAAAATCCCAGGGTTCAGAACTAGGAACCCATCCAGTTTCTTTTGACCGATTGGATGTGATTGACTAGCTGTTCAAAGGGGGTTCATGTTTTTGGAGTCCTGCCAAAGTTCTCCTCCACCTTTGACCCTGTCAACTTTGGAAATGGAGTGATGGATTGACTTTAGTTATGGCCTGAAAACCATATTGGGTTCCTGTTGGGATGTAAAGTCCAGAGGCCTTGAACATATGGAAGAAGGAGGGAAAACCCTTCCTACGAAGTTAGGAAAGTGATTAGAAATTGTCTCTTGATAGAGATGAAAAAAACCTTCAACTCTGATAGATTTTGCTTTCTCCTTCTCTCTCTAGCACATTAACAGACCTTGTAGATCTTAACATCTCAGGACAGAGGAGGTGGGGAGAGAAAAGGGATTTACCCATTTGTAGTGTGATCAACTTATAAAAAGATGGTGAAAACAACAAAATTTTAAAAGCACCTTTTGCACAGTTAGCCATTTTCATATGTAGTGGTCAACTCATTAGGCTTTAATGACCTGGTGAAAACCAACAACCAGTTAGGGAATGATGGCAAGTCAGCAAAGCTCAACTTAAACTTCTGAGATGACCAAGAGCACCCAGCCCCCAACCTCCAAACTTCAACCACCAAAGGGCAAACCTGATTCCTTCTTTCCTATCTTCTTAGCTACTCCATGCATCAAAGCCATTAGCCCGAGTGAAGGCTGGACCACCGGAGGAGCCATGGTCATCATCATTGGGGACAACTTCTTTGATGGCCTCCAAGTGGTGTTTGGGACTATGCTTGTATGGAGTGAGGTAGGCAAAGGCAACTCGCTTCCCTGATTTTCTTTGCCCCAAAGATTGTTTTGATCTGGGGAAACTAGTAATTCTGCAATGCCAGCAACATGAACACACACTATTGAGTACCTATGATAAGTGGGGCACCAGGATTAAAAGACATGGAAGCCACAATTTACTGCAGGCATGGATCCCTTAAAAAGATAAATATTCACTGCAGTACTGTTTATAATTGAGAAAAATTAGAAACTGGCTAGATACCAGCTAATAGGAGAATGGTTCAATGATGAAGTGTCATCATTTATTTAAAACTTTTATTTGAAATATTTTTAATGATACAGGAAAAGGGAACACATGCTATAATGCTCAGCGAAAGAAAACCAGGACAACAGTATCTATGGATGTAAGATCTAATTATATAACACACAACCATAGAAAAGTACTGGAAACATGCCGAAGATTAATAACGGTTGTCTCTGGGTTATGCAATGTTAACATTTTTCTCTTTATTTTTCTGTAATTTCCAATTTTTCTACTGTGATAATGAGAAAAACAGCAAAACAGGTTACCAAAAGATATGTAACAGTGCTAAGTTTGTAATGGAAATTGCCAAATCAATTTGTGAGGTCATGGCAGTGTAGGAATGAGGGAAGGGAATGATGACAGGGATGGGGGTTGGGGGGGGCACAGGAGGTGAGAGGCACTTGAGCTGGGCTGATAGGAAGGGAAGCGTACACAGGTTGGGTTGAAAGGAAATTCCAGGGTGAGAGAGAGAAACACATGAGACACAGGGACAGGGCATTCAAAGCATCTGGGGTGTCATGAGTGCACCAGTTTGCCCTGGATGGGGATGGGGGTAGCAGCAGGAGATGCTCCTGTGCTCAGTATCTCTATGATAACTTGTATAATAGGTATTTTATTTCTCTGCCTGTTCATTCCTCAGCTAATAACTCCTCATGCCATCAGAGTGCAGACTCCTCCTCGGCACATTCCTGGAGTCGTAGAAGTGACATTATCTTATAAATCCAAACAGTTCTGCAAAGGAGCTCCAGGAAGGTTCATTTACACAGGTGGGTGAGAAAATGATGCCAAGGGAGACTGGCTCCTGGTTCACCTTTGCTCTAGTTCCTGCTCTTTACACTTTATAATCATTCTAACTCTTCTAGGTCTTTCTACTGGTGTGGGAAGTGTGGACTGGGTGACAGGCATTGAACGGGGACATGTGAACCTGATTCTAAATTTGTATTTTATGTAAGCAATTTCTGCAGTCTGGGAGACGGTCATGGCATCTCATTTCAGGAGTCCATCCTTATGAATTTAATTCAGCTGGAACCATGCTAGAATAGATTTTTATCCAGGCAAATCAGATTAAAAAATTCAACAAAGTTGCTGGCTATAACTAAATTTTCTTGAAAAGGATTCAAGATAGTTGCCTAATGATGCTGCAGAGTGATTCAAATTATTTAAAAATTTTTTGAAAGTAGAAATTATCTAATTGGTTCAATATTTGTTGAATGCCTACATTGTATCTACTACTTTTTTCCAGGTTAAAGGGACAACGACATAGAAAACATGGTCCCTATTTGGAAATTTAGGAACTATTGGAAGAGGCAATGGTATATTGCACAGAACAGCAGGAGAATTAGAGTGTTTAAAAATGTTTAGTATTTCCAGTGAATGGAATACGAGTTTCAGGAAGAGTGACTTTCATGTGGACTAGAGTAGTGGGATGAGGTTTCAAGGAGATGAAATTGAAGACCATTTTTAAGGATGGGGAGGATTTGGATAGGTAAAGAGAAAAAGGAAGAGAGTTTCAACTATGGGACTCTTACGTGCAAAGGTGCAAAGGGTGACATGTGCCTGTATCTGGAGGAGAGAAGGCTGGTTCAACAGCTGTGGGGATCCATTTAGGTAGAACTTATACCAGAACTTAGCTGAGATGAGCTAGGCATGGCAGGGAAGGAAACCATAAAACAGCTCAAAAGTTCTGTATGGTGCCTAAAACAGGGTCACGTGATATCAAACAAGGTCACGTGATGAAAAGCCTGGGGAATAGACGTCAAAAAAAAGCCTGCGGAAGTGATGTAAAGCAGGGTCACATGAAGTAAAGCCTGGGGAACTGATGTAAAGTTCACGTTCATGGAGACAGAGAGTCGAATGGTGGTAACCAGAGCTGGGGGGATGGGGGCAATCGTTTAACGGGCACAGAGTTTTAGCTCTGCGAGATGCAGAAGTTCTGGAGGTTGGCTGCACGACAAAGTGAATGTACTTCACACTACTGACCTGCACATTTTCAAGTGGGCTAAAAGGGTAAATTTTGTTACGTGTATTTTACCGCAGTTTTAAAAAATGAAAAAAAGGCCTTGTACGGGAGCTAGGACTTAATCTGGCAAGATCTAAGATGACATTGAAGGTTCCTATGTGAGGGAGAGTAACTCAAAGCTGTTATCTTAGGAAAAACGAGTGCTGTTGATTTATAAAGACTGAGTTAGTCAGGGGAACAGCAGAGGGCAGGGAGATCAACTAGAATATTGTTGTTTTGAAGAGAAGATAAGGGGAAAGAAAGAAATATAGAAATCAAGAAACTATATCAGACATATTATGAATTTCTAATAATATTATTTTATAGTGTATTCTTTCTCATTTGGACTTAACCTCCTGTTCTTGTTTAAGCGTAAATGTCGGGTTAGGTATCAGTTAGGAGTAGGTGGAAGAGGGTGATTTTTAGGTATATATTTAACATTTTGCCTTTGAGGTTTTCTCTCTGTGATAGGCACATCTTGGTTGGGTTACCTTTTTTTGTGGATCTATGGAAGACTCTATTGCAGTTGCAATAAAATATTTACTATTCTAGCTCCAAAGGGATATTGTTTTTGAGTCATTTAAATGAGCATTTATTACATGCCTACCATGGGCTGGCACAGCTCTGGGCTCTGGGATATAGAAGCGGGCAAGATAAAGCCCCCCATCTTAATAAAGCTTGCATTCTAGAGGGGGAGACAGACAACAAGAACATACATGATGTAATTTCAGATAGTGACAAGGACAGGATAGAGAATGAGGGAGGGTCTCTCTGAGGAAGGGGCATTGACCAGAGACATGTATCGCAGGTGTGGAAATCTGTCTGCCTCCGTCCTTATCTTTTTGACCTCCTGTCCTCTCCATTCACATTTCCTCTGTCCCTGGACCTCCTTGGGGCTGGGTTTTCTGTTTGGTTCACCAGTGTTAGCTAGAATAGCACCTGGCAGTCAATGAATTGGGGGTAAATGTCTCAGGTAGAGAACAGATGACAGCCTGAGAGGTGGGGATAAGGCTGATTTTTAAAAAAAAGCCCACGTAACAGTAAAAATAATAGATGTTTTGTTACATGTAAATCCAGAAATTTTAGAGATAATGAGACATCGAAGAGCATCTGACTCCCTCTGTTGCAGGTGAGAAAACTGAGACCCAGGGAGAAATGACTTGCCCATTGAATTCAATGTGGAGTCAGAACAAGGACTCAGGGCTCTGGCCATCCTGTCTGGTGACTTCTGTTTAGCAATGCAGTGTCGGCAAATAGTTCTGTTTTCCTGATGTGCTGAGACATCGTTGACTTATTCCTGAAGCAAATATCAGTTGAACGTGCCCATTCTGCTCAGCCCTGTGCTCTGTGCTGGGGACGCTGCAGACCAGTCAGGCCAGGGGGCACCTTCCTTCCTCAACGTTATGATATAGTGAAATAAACGTGAACTGCTCATGCTTTGGGGTCAGACTGGCTGGACGCACAGCTTGGCTGGCCTCTACATAGCTTTAAATCTTGCAGGAGTGACTTAACCTCTTAGTTTCCCCATCTAGAAAATGGACTACCTACCTTCCAGACCTGTGATGATGACTAACTAATACAGTGCATGGCAACAGTGGTGTGCCGGTAAAGGTTTAACAGCCAGCTCTCCAGGGAAAAGGGGCAGGGGAGCATTGGTTTGTAGCATTTGCTGATTTCCATGGTGCAGGTACTCTCACCATGGCTGATTTCAAGCTACCAGTATGACATCAGCTAGCTCACAGCATTCCTGAAAATTTAACAGCCTGCTCTCATGAGCTGGTACACACCAGGTCTAGAGCACCTCTGCACGTAAAGCATTTGAAATAGAGAGCAACTGTATCTTATTATTCAAAAGGTGTATATTATTAATATTATTATTGCTATTACTGTTATCATCACGGAGGCTGACTTGAACAAGGAATTACAAATGTGACGAGTTGTGTAGGATGCTGGGGATATATGTCAGAGGAATCTTAAAATGATAGGGAAGGTTAAGGACAGTTCAAACACATGAAACAGTATGTGTGTGCAAAGGCCCTGTGGTAGGAAAGAACATGGGATATGTTTGATGGCAACCATGAACAGGGAAGAAAGAATGTTAAAGAGAGGTTGGGTTCAAGCTGGAAGAGAGGGTTGAGCCTGCTTGTTTGGCTCTATCCCAAGTGCCATGGGGAGCTGTTGGAATAGTTAAAGCTGGGAGTGCCATGATCAGATTTGCCTTTTAAAAGAATATTCTGACTGCAGCAGTGAGAATGGCTTGGAAGCTAGGGAGGTCGGTTGGAGGCCAGTGTGGTGGCCCCGGCCAGAAATGATGGCAGCTTGGACTAGAGTGCTGGTGGTGGGGACAGGCAGAAGTGGATGAAATTTAGGAGGTAACATTGACGGGACCTGATGATTGATTGGATGGGGTGAAGGTTGGGGAAGGAAGGGGAGGGGACGACTCTCGGGTTTCAGGTTTGAAAAATTGGGTGGGTATAGCTTAGAAAAGTGATTTTTAAAAAGGTATAAAGTGCTAAGGGAGTTCAGAGGAAGGACAAAATACTTCCAGCTGGCGGTGAGGTGGGAAGATTTAATATTGTAAAGATGTCGATTAATGAATAAATTTAACACAGTGCCAATCAATGTACCAACAAAATGTTTGGGGAAACTTTACAAAAGTTCACCTGTAAAAGTAAAAGTGCTAAAGCAGGACCCCGCATTTTGAAAAATGAGAGGGCCTTGCCCTACGAGACTTGAAAACCTATTTTAAGTTTCAGTAATTAGAAGAATATGGGGTTTTGCAGGAACATATAGAAATGTCATGCAACAGAAGAGAACACTTAAAAATAAACAGTTTTTGTACACACAAATAGTATAAATACAGAAGTATTTGTTTGGGTGAGGAGACATCTCAAGTCAATGTGGAAAATATGGCATGTTTAACAAACGGTGTTGGGCCAACTAGTTAAGCATTAAAAAAAAAAGGTTAGATATCTAATTTCATATCATAAACTGAAACATATTTGAATTAAATATTTTTAATTAAAAATGTAGGCATTTCAAAACATTATTATAATTGAGCCTTGCTTGTCTTGATCCCAAAGACAGAAACCACCAAGCATAAATATGTGATTACATAAAAAGAAAATTTTTGCATGTCTAAGTTTCCCTCATTAAATCAAAAGGAAAAGGACAAACTGGGAACGTATTTGTTACATATGACATATTATCTTACATATAAAAAGATTCATTCATTTGTTCAGCAAACTTCATTTTATGCCTACTCTTGATCAGCCATTATGTTATACATTGTGGATAACCAGGTGAAGATTAGATATCTCATAAATTAAGTAGAACCCCCCCCCAAATTAAAAGCTAGCAAGGTACTGGGGGGGAAGGGAGGGTGGGATGAACTGGGAGATTGGGATTGACATATGTACACTACTATGTATAAAATAGGTAACTAATGAGAACCTACCGTATAGCACAGGGAACACTTCTCAGTGCTCTGTGGTGACCTAAATGGGAAGGAAATCCAAAAAAGAGGGGATACATGTATACGTATAGCTGATTCACTTTGCTGTACAGCAGAAACTAACACAACGTTGTGAAGCAACTATACGCCAATAAAGATTAATTTTAAAAAGCTAGCAAGGGGGCTTCCCTGGTGGCGCAGTGGTTGAGAGTCCGCCTGCCGATGCAGGGGACACGGGTTCCTGCCCCGGTCCGGGAAGATCCCACATGCCGCGGAGCGGCTGGACCTGTGAGCCATGGCCGCTGAGCCTGCGCGTCCGGAGCCTGTGCTCCGCAACGGAGAGGCCACAACAGTGAGAGGCGCGCGTACCGCTAAAAAAAAAAAAAAAAAAAAGCTAGCAAGGAATATCAGGAGTTAATTCAGGAAGGAATATAATCAAGCAATAAACATGTTTTAAAAAATCCCAACCACATTAATAATCAAATAAAAGCAAATTAAGGCAACTACTGGAAGGTAGATGGCTCCAGGAGAGTACCCTAATGCTACTAGCCTTAAAAAAGTGTATGTACCCTTTAACCCAACAATTCTACTTTTAGGAATGTATACTTGGGAAGTAATTGAGTTTGCCTGAAGGTTGTTTATTGGAGCACTGTTTATAATCGTGAAAAATTAAAAGCATTCTTAGTATCCATTAGGGAACTCATTAAATAAATAACAAAACACCCTTACACTGAAATACATTTTAGATATTAAAAGTAATGCTGTGGATGGACATTTAATTACATGAAAGATGTTGGTGATTTTTTTTAAAAAAAGCTTAAAAACTATATGTACAGTATGGTCCAATTATATATATATATATATATATATGAAAAAGAGTAGTTGCATTAAAAACCCAAGGTATGAAAGCCTGCATACCAAGGTGTTAACAGTGGTGGCTTTTGGATGTTGATATTATTATTTAATTTTTTTCATTTTCTTTACTTATATTTATTATTTTCTAACAAAATGAAGTAATTTTAAACTAAAAATTAAATGAAGAAAATATATCAGAAATTAGCATCACACGTTTAAATACTGAAACAGCACACATCGGCAATCTTGATTCTTTAGGTTCAAAGAAAGTATTTCCAGCTGAAGCAGTGAAACTTCATCCTTCTCGCCTTTGAGAAGGAAGGACCTTGGGAGGCAGTTAGGGGTGAGAAGAGTAGGGATGCAGGAGTATACGCTTTCACAGTCAGAGAAGAAAACAGAAATACAAACACGGTCCAGGATAGCTCATGAGCCTGGTCACTCTCCCTAAACACTTCCACTTTGAGGTTCCTGGGCCAAATGCGACTCGGGTTGGTGGAGACAAGCAGCTGATGTTATCCAAAGAGGGGACCAGACACCACAGGAAAGGGATGGGTGGTCTCTTTTCTGGTCCTCTCAGCTAGCAGCCACTAACATGTAAAGCTAATTTACAACCCATTGGGAATCTTAGACCAACAGCTGGAAAGGCAGTGGCTTCCCCTGGTGACTGAAGATGGGGCTGGGGCCTCCTCCAGGGAGCCTGCAGGATCGTGGTGGCCTTCTCCCTGCGAGGCGTTCCAGCCAGCCTGGCCTCAGAGCCACACGTTGTGAGCCCCTTGGGAATCAACTCCTCCAGTCCCAACCAGTGCTACTACAGGAAGATGCTTCAGAGACCACTGAAGGCTGAGACACAACACTCAGCTCCGTGGTGAGGTGGAAAATATCACATTGATTCCAGAGGAAAGGGAAACCCTGAACCTAGAGGGTTTTAGTGGGGACGGAGTGAGATTCCGGGATGGGATGGAATCTAATAGGAGGGGCAGCGGACTCAGCCACAAGACCTGCTTTTGGATGTGGGCTGTGTCATCCATGTCTTGTTTGTCCTTTTGTCAAGTCCCCTAACCTCTCTGAGCCTCATTTTCTTCATCTGTAAAGCTCTGGTGCTAATTATACTGTGACCCATAGATGTTTCCCGAATTTGGCCGAGGATAAGAATCATGCTGGGCCCCGCTCCAGACGTATCGAATTGTACTCTTCTGGGAGGGTCTGAGAATCTGTGTTTTAAACAAAGAAATGAGTTTGGGAAACCTGAGTCCTGCTCATCAGGCTGCTGCAGTGACTTCCTGGCTTGTAACGTATTCGACAACATGGGGCAGTTCTTTTGAGACTGAGTCATTACACCACAGACACAATAGTATTTACTCTTAGGTGGAATCTTCTAGAAAGAGACTCAAAAAGCAGGAGGTAGGAAGGCAGCCTCCAGAAAACCTCCCCTCCTTCAGCCGCCACCCCACCACACACATCTTATGGTTCCTGGTCCAACTGTTGATGGTTCCTGTGTCCAAGGAGGCACCACCACAACAAACCCAAGCCCGTTAGATGGAACTCACCTGGTATAATTAGACAAAATGCAGTAATCAGCTTCCCACAGTTGCTGCTGCCAAGTACAGCACAAACAACACCAGGGCTCTGAAAAGCAACACGTCTTCACACATGTGACTCTGCAGGTCTGTTTTCCTCTGACCACGATTTGCTAAAGTGCAGCCTGCTGCTGCAGAGTCAAGAGATCCACCCCAGAATCTAGCTCATCAGGAAAGGTCCCATTGCCTCTGTCTGGTCTGAGACCTAGAGATGGTACCAGGCGAGGCTTAGTGGGGAAGAGATCCCCTACACCCCTTGCAGACTCTTCTACAAAAAACTGGCAGTGCAGAAATATAATCCTGGTAGGGGCAGCCAATGGGACCGTGGTTACTGGTTGTTCAGTGTACTTCTTGTCTGTCTTGAGGATGCAGGGAGAGAAAGTCTGGAACAAGGCATTTGGGGGTAGAACTTCCACCGTCTACAATTGTAAAACCTGTACCATCCACAGAAACCAGTGAAAAATCATGATGCGTGAGTGGAATGGCAGGTCACTGAGGGTATGGGGGTAGATGGGCACAGCTTTTCAGTATCTTCCTATGACCTTTTGCAGAGTCTGAGTTTCACATTTGATTGCTGGTTAAGTTCGGACAGAACTTATAAGAAAAAAAAAATGATGCTAGTACTTCGGTGATCACGTCTGTCGTCTGTTGAGCACGTAGGGCCAGGCTCTGTCTTTTGAGCTCATATAATCACCACCTTTTCCCGTGTTAACGGTTCCATTCGTAGCTCAACTTTATAGATGAGAATCCTGCTGCCTAAGGTCACCAAGCTAGGTCCAAACATAGCAGTCTTATCCCAAAGTCGTGCTCTTAACCACTGAACTGTGCTACTTACCAAGAGTGTATAGCTTCTTCGAAGAAATGACGCTAAGGCCATCATTTGGCTTCATCAGAGTTTTACCTGGCAAATGCCAGGGGCCTTGGCTCTCTGGCTGTTACTCTGAGGAAGTGCACGGGAGACAGGCCTGGCCAGTGAGCATGGAGGGGGCTCAGAGGATGCCTTACGCGTGCCCTGGTGTTCCAGATTGCTAAATGGGTATTTCTATTTCAGCGTGATATGTAGGCTTAGAGCCCATGAAGCGCTTTGAATTCCCTAGAAGTCATAGAAATTATCCTCTTCATGAATAACTGAAATTGCAGAAGGCCAAAAAAGTATGAACGCCACCTGGTTATTAAACTTGAGACAACTTAGCATTGGAATGGAAGTCAGGGACACAGGGTTTAGAGGCCTGAATTTGAGTCTGAACTTGCCAGCAAATCCCCTAACTATTCTTCACCTTAGTTTTCTAACCTAAAAAATAGGTAGATACCTGTCTTACTGGGAGGATGAAATTACGTAGACATGCAAATGTATTTTGTATAGGAATATACAAACATGAGCAAAATTTACTGTTCCAAGTGTTTGGCTGTGGGATACAGAGCTCCTGGGATGAGTTCTTGGTAGCTTCCTTCCTCACTGCTGTTTGATCAAGGGCGGACTTTTTTTTGCATGCCTTCTCTTCTGTAAAAGGTGGCTTCTTCTTTAAAGACCCACCATATCATGCTTTTCGTATCTGGGTCGAGATTAGAAATCAGGGTTTTTAGGTGACAGAGAAGGCCAACGCAGCCCGAGAGCATGGGTGCTGTTTGCAAGTGGGTTGAAGGGGAAACGGGTTTTCAAAGGAGAGGCCGACAGGGCCCAGCTGGCCCAGGTGCAGGCTCAGGAGCTGCTTCCCAAGGTGTGCACTGAACTTAGAAGCTGACAAAACCCCCTGGCTATGGAGAAACAAGTAGAAGCCAAAGGATCCTCGTCAACTCCTTCCCAGAACAATTCTTACGTTTTACTTTTTTTTTTTTTTAACATCTTTATTGGAGTATAATTGCTTTACAACGGTGTGTTAGTTTCTGCTCTATAACAAAGTGAATCAGCTATATGTATACATATATCCCCATATCCCCTCCCTCTTGTGTCTCCCTCCCACCCTCCCTATCCCACCCCTCTAGGTGGTCACAAAGCACCGAGCTGATCTCCCTGTGCTCTGCGGCTGCGTCCCACTAGCTATCTATTTTACATTTGGTAGCGTATATATGCACATGCCACTCTCTCACTTCGTCCCAGCTTCCCCTTCCCCCTCCCCGTGTCCTCAAGTCCTTTAGCACAAACAAATGCATTTGATTTCCCTGTTCATTATTTGGGCGAAAGCATTAATCAACAAGAAAATGGCCCAAACCTGGCAGCAGTTGGGAGGAGAAATGGGAGGCCTAGATGTTTCCACAGCCCTGCCGCCCACATCATACCCTGCACGGCTTCCTCCCCGAGGCTGGGCACGGGCTGTGGGGTCCTGCTTCCACTGAGCCACACTGCACAGGTGTGCACGCTGGATGGCAACTGTTAATAGCTCACTCACTTCACATTTCTTCTTTTTTTTTCTTATAGCATTATCCTGAAAAAAAATCTCATTTAAGAAATGAATCTGATTTTTAGTTAAAAATACCCAATTCGGATATCATAAAGGGGCCCCAGTACCAGTTGTTCCTGGTTTGCACTAGAAACAGGTTGCATGAAGAGCCCTCCTGGTAGCCTGTAGCTTTACTGAAGTTAAAACTCCCACTGCCTATAAAATTCAGATCCATCATTCAGCTGAGTCTGAGGAATGATGTCTCCGTTGGAGACCCCAGAATAGGGGGCTGTTGTTTCACTAGAGACATCACAGCCTCTTAATGGCCTGGTAGTCTCAGCTATAATATTCTAAATACACATTACAGAGAGCAGAGCATATTCATAACTGCTCCGTGGTGGCATTTAGATTTACCCTTGAAATTTATTTTTAATTTTTACAGTTGTCTCCTTAACCATGTATATTACTCCCTTCTTCAAACAATCTGTCTTGCTGCTGCAGTTTTTCTTGAAACCAAAGCGTAATTAAATATTAAATTAATATTTCATTTAAAATTAAATATCAAAGGCTTCCGTCTAATCTTTCTCTTGTGCACTGCTATTTCTCACCTTGTGTTCTCATTCCTGTATCCACAAAGGCAGGTACCACCTCTTAATAATGTGTTCCTCTATTATCTTTGTTCTTTTTTTTTTTTTTTACATTGGTGACACTGAACCTTTGCTACATTGAAACAAATGGATGTAGGGAGAGATTTCAGTGTAGCAAAGGTTAAAGACAACTTAATTCAACAGCCCATGGCCTCAACTCCACCCATCTCCACTTCTCAAGGAAGAATTTCACGGCACCAACTAAGTAATAGTCTTAGAATCATATAATGCAAGAGCTTACAAGGGGTCTTAGAGGCCATTTAGCCCAACCTTTTGTTTTTGCAGAGACATAAACCAAAGTCCACCTGCCCTTGAAGGTGGTGTGATTGGTCAGAGTTAGGAATTAAGGCATCCCAGGAAAAGGCCAGCTTTATCTCCACCACACCATCAAATGCTATGAAACTCTTTAACTTGGGAGCATTATAACGCCAATGGAACATAGCCTTGAATCTTGGACACCTGAGGAGTATGGCAGAAGGTAGATGAATAGATGAGAAAATTGGAAGGGTTGGGAGAGAAAGAGAGGAATGAAAATCATAGCACAAAGAAGGCAGACCTCACAGGAATCAATACGTTAATATCAAAGCACTTTGAAGTCATAGACACTGAGGGAGGAGCAGAATGGAGACATCCTAAAGGTGGCATGAGGGCAGGAGCTAGTCTGTGTGCATGCAGATTCCTCCCCAGGCAAACAAGGCTGTTTTACTCCTTCCTGTCCCATCAACAGAGAGTAACTGTCTTTGACCAGAGCTGTACGGAGAGGTGTTCCTCATGCATGTTTTCTCCTCAGCCTGCACATCAAAGTCCATCTTTTGATCTGGCAGTCGCGTTACATAGATTTTAGTT
Source organism: Pseudorca crassidens (assembly GCF_039906515.1). Classification (NCBI taxonomy): domain Eukaryota; kingdom Metazoa; phylum Chordata; class Mammalia; order Artiodactyla; family Delphinidae; genus Pseudorca; species Pseudorca crassidens. Next base: position 103,591,138 of record NC_090302.1, on the reverse strand, counting down.
TTCTTGAGCAGGATTCTTTTTCCATTGCTTTCTTTATTCCTGGAGAAGGTTGGAATTTAGAGTTAGGACTGGAGAGATCCTCTAGTTCTGTGGCCTGAACCCCTTAGTGGCCCGTGGTCTCTGTGATAGAAGTGAAGATCCTTTGCTGCAGATAAATGCACATAGCTGCAGACACACAACTAGGCTCGGACTTCTAGACTTTTGTCGGCCTCTTGATGGCCATCCATAGACTCTGCAGTGTCCTAGGCTCCAACTGAAGACTTACTAGTGAGGAATGCTGCAACCCAGGCCAACATCCCAGAGTGGCAGCCTGACAGAACACTCAGATCTCCCTCACCCCATCATCTTCTTGGTCTCCTCTCCAATTTCTGTAAAGGAACTCAATCGGTGTTTGATATTGCTACCTTTGCGATAAGTACTTCTGTTGGTCAATGGCAGAAATGACCACCTACCTACAAAGTCAACACTCTCTTTGTTGAGGTTTGACCAGAACTCTAACCAAGAGTCCCCTTTCCATGTTAGCCAGTGTTCCCTCTATTTCTGGGAAACAGAAGTAGAGGCATAAGCTGGGGTAAGCATTATATTCTCTCTGTGACTCCTCTTAAGGAAAAACAATCATGTAGAATTTATCCATCTCACCAACGCTTTGGGAAAATTAATACTGAGCAACAGCCAGCTTTTTTTTTTAAATGAGTGGCTCCCAGTAGATATTTTTAGTTAAATACTATTTACTTATAAAAGGAACCCTTCACACATTGCTTATAGTTTATATCTAGTCGTTGGGTCCGAGATACGTAAGTAACCTCATATATTATCCCTGCAATCAAAATAAGAAATGACACGTGAGATCCAAGCTCTCAGGAGAAATATTATGAAATCTCAAGGTATTGATGAAAGTTTTTCCAAGGCTGATCCAAAGGGGATTTAGATTCTGTGGCAGTTGAAATGTGTATTATTAAACTCCTTAAGCAAACCCGAATGACTCCCAGTGGAGGATTAAGACATTCTATGTATAGCAAAGGCGAAATTCTCATGTCTGAGTTTTCTCTATTGAATTCCCCCTTGATTAGCTTCTGTAATATTTAACTTCATGCCATGCCATAATTATTTAATAAAAGGTAAATATAAGTTATATTTCAGTGGGGATATGACCTTTTACCTTCATGTTATGTTACTAAAGAAAGACATAGATAAATAGAGCCTATACATTGAAGCATATTTTTCATTTACTGTGTCTTCGCCTTGCCAGCATTTCTCTATGTCCCCGTCAGCCAAGGGGTTGGCAGGACTTCACACCATCCCCGCACTCCACGTGGTAGCAGAGGCTGTAAATTCACACTGATGACGGCAGCTCATGATCTGGTTGGCCCTGAGAGACAGTCTTGGTGCTGGTCTCGGGCACCTCATTAGCTAATTGAGGTTTACTTGGCTCACACCAGGCCTGAAAAGTCAGAGAACACCCAGGGAGAGGGGAGGGGGCAAGTTGGGACTCAAGGTGAGGCCGAACAACTGGTCGGATGCGACGTGAGTTTGGAACCAGAGTAAAAGTTGTCCAATGCAATCCTGATGTTTTGAAGGCTGAACCCTTGAGGGACTGACTGATTTTTCCTCTTACAGTTTGGTGTTGAGTAAACGGTTTGGACTTTATGATTTTTACTTCACAATAGCACTTAAGTGGCATGGTGTGTGTGTGTGTGTGTGTGTGTGTGCGCGCACAGGCACATCCGTGTGATTATTCCCTGTCCATATACATATACATGACGGTGTGTGTGTCACTGTCTTTCTCATCTTGGATACACACAGAACCCATCCACAGGTTATGCCTGCGAAGTTTGGCCGGAGCCTCCAGAAAACACTCAACATGAGAAATAGATGAGTATGTCTGTTTTGCTTATTCAGTTTAAAACGTGAATTGCTAACCCAGTGTGGTCAGGAGAGTCTGCTATTTCTGACTTAGGTGGGGAGCGAGGAGGGGAGGGAAGACAAGATGAACCAGACATCACCCTTGTGTCCTCGGGGTTTTCATCTAACAGGGACAACGGTGGGTACCACTGTGTGATAAAGTCTGTGAGAGAGAAAGCCTTATGTGTGCCGATTAGAGCCCAGCTTTAGCAGATTCCTTTGTGAGCAGCAGTAAGGACCCAGGAATAAGGAGGTTAGTGGCGGCTAAGGGTGGACCGCTAGAGCTCTAATGAGAGGGAGCGAGAACCTGTTACCCATGCAGATGGAAGAGAAGGGCCAAGGACAGTCATGGAGACAGCGGGGACCTTGGGGAGGGTGGCTAGATTCTCTGCCTTATGGGATATTCCCGTACTTTTTGCTCAGCACAGTGTGAGTATACCCATATTTAAAATTTCCATTTTCTGGGCTTCCCTGGTGGCGCAGTGGCTGAGAGTCCGCCTGCCGATGAAGAGGACACGGGTTCGTGCCCTGGTCCGGGAAGATCCCACATGCCGCGGAGCGGCTGGGCCCGTGCGCCATGGCCACTGAGCCTGCGCGTCCGGAGCCTGTGCTCCGCAACGGGAGAGGCCACAACAGTGAGAGGCCCGCGTTACAGCAAAAAAAAAAAAAAAAACAAAAAACAAAATTTCCGTTTTCTCCATGTAAGAAAATCAGCATCTTAGGTAATGAAATGGTGCATATTTGAGAAAAGATGAGGCTATGATTGATTTAGACCATTTTTTCACTAAGTCTGCTCACCCCGCAGCACTGGGACGCTGTTTGTGTTTGCTGATTGATACCAAATGGGGCTTCTCTCACCCTCAGTGTTCTGGGCAGGGCTGCACTCTCTGATCTGTCCTTTGCTAGAAGCTGCAGAGGGAGCCTGGGGAGGGGTGGAAGGGGGTGCAGGGAGTAGGTGAGTGGAAGCAGAGTGTAGCATGGCCACTTTCAACACTCTGCCGTTGGCCAACTCCAGTCCAGTAGCGAAGGACAGAGGGGTAGCCTTTGGCCCGGGGGCTGCTGGCATATCTAGCGGGCACTTGGAATGACATCTCTGGTTCTACAGCAGAAAAGGTGAAGAGCACAGGCCTTGAAATTATAGAATCCAGGGTACAGATCCCACCTTTACTGCCTGGAGGTGCATTTAAAATGGGGATAAAATCCATGTCTTAGGGTTGTAATGAGGATTGAATGAGCTAATATATGTAAAAGGCGTTAGCATAATGCCTGTAACATAGTAAAACCTTCATTCTAACAGAGATCGTAACAGTTTTCATTATTGAGTATTATAGTCACTAAAAATCCTACTATTAAAGAAAAAGTCTTCAGAAATTGCTGACATTATAGTGCTAAGTGGAGAAAAAAAAACAGTTTATGGAATGATTCCAATTATACACACAGCTATTCTTACATGTGTTTCTGGGTAAGATGGTAATCTGAGTACAAGTGTTTAATCGGCCCCCATCCCCAGGATATATTGGAGAATATTTTCAAGAAAACATAAAAATAAGGGAAATCTGGTATTCGTGCGTGAAGCTAGGCTGGTCTCATCAATATGCCAGAAATTTTGTGCCATTGTGCTGATGTGTGCAGATGGGGTTGTGTTGGAGGATGTGTGACATTCCGCTCGTGGGAAAAGAAGAGCTGGGCCAGGAAATAATGGGGGAAACCCTGACAAAACCTCCCAGATCCCTCCCCCAGTGAGAACAAGCGACACAGCAGAAACTAGATCTTGAATGGAAAGAGTACACTCAACAATTCCATGTCCAGAGAAGTTGTCATTAATATGTGAGGAAAACAGAAAGACAGTCTCTTATTTCAAGGGCCCCGACAGAATTCAGTTCTTATTCCTACTGAGGTAAGCTGACTGCTGGAGAACTGATCAGTGAGGAAGGCAAGAAAGGAAAAGTTATGGTACCACAGGACCACTGGTCAGAAGAAAAAGCGATTAAACATATAGTATCTGAATTATTGTTAATATGATGACAAAGCTTAACATAAACATGAAAGTTAATGTCTTAAAGGGACAGATCATAGAAAATCTAATAATAGGAATATTAGCTGAAGAGGATGAAACATCAACAAAAATGTAGAAGTACAGAGAATGAGGTGGGGAAATTAAGGGTAAGCAACAGTTTTTTTTATATGTGGAGGGGCTCCATAGACTCAAACAATTAGGAAAAATAAAATACTTTTATAGAAAGCCAGAGGGACTATTTTAAATTAAAATAGGATGTGCATCTTCCTAATCACTAGAGAAAAACATATACATTAAAAACCTATTAGACATACAAGGAACATGTGGAAGGATAAATTTATAGCAGCAATTATGTATAAAAGATGTTAAATAATATGATAAAAAAGATACATTAAATAATACATTGAAAGCATTTCCCGTGGAACACAGACAAGACTAATATGAATTCACAAAAAACTTAATACATTTCAAAAGGCAGATATTCTGCCGGCCACCTTTTTGAATCCAGTGCAATTAATTAGAATAAATAATTAAGAGTTTAATGCTCAATCACCTAGAATTTTTAGGATATTCTCTTTGGAACTAAAGGAAGACAAAATTAGAAACAGGACTATTCAGAATGTTGTAATAAAGTTGGTGCGGGGTGAGGGACTGTGTGGAGAGTCATAAATAGAAGAGTAGAAATTTTAAACAAATACTCTATTAGATTCTATGCTAAAACATTTAAAATCTTAATGAAATGCATGATTTCTTGATGGCTCATGGCCATTCAGTGTGAGTAACATGAATACTACTGGGGTAGTAGTTGGGGTATCTTGAAAGGGAGGAATCTATGGGTCATCCAGGTGGACATTTCCAGCCAATACTTGGATAAATAAGGCTGAATCTTGGGCCAGCTATCTGAACTGGAAGTAAAGATTTGTCATAGCATGTGGCCTGACATGGGAATCCTGGGGGCACTAATGAGGTTGCTGAGGAAGAATGTATAGGCAAGCAGAAGACTGCCTTGGCAACAAGAAGCATCAGACGGACAGAGGAAGCTGAGCAGTCCTCAAAGTAGGTTGCGATTGCCTGAGTGGAGTGGCAGGGGTGAAACAGGGCAGTGTGCATTCAGGAAAACCAGTGAGGGCTTCCCTGGTGGCGCAGTGGTTGGGAGTCCGCCTGCCGATGCAGGGGACACGGGTTCGTGCCCCGGTCCGGGAAGATCCCACATGCCGCGGAGCGGCTGGGCCCGTGAGCCATGGGCGCTGAGCCTGCGCTCCGCTGCGGGAGGGGCCACAACAGTGAGAGGCCCGCGTACCGCAAAAAAAAAAAAAAAGAAAGCCAATGAGTTGAAGTATTTCCAGCAGGAGAGTTTTTCCAGTGTCAAATGCTAACTTGAGTTTAAGGTAAGAATGGAAAATTTCCTCTTGGTTTGGCTAAGATGTTATTGGTGACTTTGACAAGAGCAGTTTCACAGGGGTTCTTTCAAACTTTGAGTCAAGAGATAATATCCATGCAATATAAGTTTTATAGTGCATAGGATAAAATATAGAAAGCTTCTCAATTTATTTTTTCAAAGCTGGTATAAAATAAAATTTCAGAAGCCAACAACACCATGCACACTGTCCCAGTTACTAACATGGGCACACAAATCCCCAGCAACAATAATAGTAACAGACACGTGTTGAGGGCTTAAATTGTGCCAGGCGCTATTCTCAGTAATGTAATTGATTTCATCCTCCCACCAGCAATCATAAGAAAACAGTAACAAATTGTATTCAGAAGTATACTAAGCAAATTATATACCACATCCATGAGTCAAGGATTAATTGTGAAATATTGAGAAATCTACTCTAAAATACAATTTAAATTGGTCGAGGGAGAAAATTCATATGACTGTAATTTCCTAAAATTCTAAGAAGTCCTGATAAAAGCCCTTATCAAAACATGATAACTAGGGCTTCCCTGGTGGCACAGTGGTTGAGAGTCTGCCTGCCAATGCAGGGGACACGGGTTCGTGCCCCAGTCCGGGAAGATCCCACATGCCACAGAGCGGCTGGGCCCATGAGCCATGGCCACTGAGCCTGAGCGTCCGGAACCACAACAGTGAGAGGCCCGCGTACCGCAAACAACAACAACAACAACAACAACAAAAACATGATAACTAATATCTATCTCAAATAGCCAACGTCACATTTGGTGCTGAAGTGTTAGTGTCATTCCCACTTTAAAGGAAAAAAAGTCATCCTCTTTTCAGACACTTTTTGGGAAGTTTTAGCCAATACAAGAATGGGATTCAGAGAACTAAACAGAATTAATATACTTATCAAAAGGAGACAAAATGATCATCACATATAGATGCTCTGAATGTACAAACCTAAGAATGAACAGAAAAAATAAGTACATCTGTCAGGGGTTTGGTTACAAAATAAGAGACAACTACTATTGGTTAAGATCTTTTACCTGCAAAGAACTGTGCTGGGGGCATGCTATACATTGTTTCGTTTAATTTTGACAGCAAACCCATGAGATGGATTTTAAATAGACGTTCACAGACGTTAATGGCGGAGCTGGAATTTAAACCCAAGATCTACTTGACTCAAAAGCTGATTCTCTTAATGACTATAGTATATACCACCACACACTCCCCTCACACACACTGCCTGTGCAGACACATAACAACCAAAGTGTTTCTAGGTGCTAGTAAAACTCTTAGAAAATATGATGAGGGAGTAATCATATTCACAATAAAATCAACAAAAAGTGAAATACATAGCAAAAAATGAAAACCAAAAATCTTATTACCTGTACGATGAACAGTACACATTTTACTGGTGGACCTAAAGAATTCGTATATGTATGTATAAGCAACACCCCCCCCATGTGTGTGTGTGTGTGTGTGTGTGTGTGTGTGAATGTGTGAATGTGTACTTGCCAGATCTTGCAGTTGGGATGGTCTTTCTACCTGTAATACCTAAGGACAGATTTGGACATAATGTTGTAACATGGTGACAGAGTGTTAAAAGTATTAATATGTGAAGTGTTTTTACAAGTAAAAAAAAAAGGCCTAATTCTCAATAGAAAAGAGTGCAGAAAGTATTATAAGCAGTTCATAAAAGAAAAAATTAAAATGATCAGCAAGTATAAGAAAAAAATGTCAGCCTCACTGATGAATAAAGAAATGTAAGTTAAAATGACCACATGCCTTGCTGGAGGGAGTATAAATTTATATGTTCTTCTGAGGAGTGGTTTGACAGTATGTGTGAAAGGCCTTAAATATAAATCATAATTTTTTCTCTGGTAATTCTAATTCTTAGAATTTTCCAATCGAAAGAATTAAAGTTATGCACAAAGGATAATTTTTGCTCTGATTTTTATAATAGTGAGAAATTAGGACCACGTTAAATGCCAAACATTAGGAAGCCATTTAAATAAATTATAGACCATGTCATGGAAAAATATGCAGGAATTTTAAATAATGTTATAAAAGAATATTTAATGACCTGGGGGAAAATTTGATATATTTTTAAATGGATAAAAAGTAGGTTATGGAATGGTGTGAATAGTATGCTCTGAATAATTTTAAGTATGTGTGTGTGTTTAAATCTTGGAGGATATAAGCAAAAATGTCAACCCAGATCATCTCTAAAATGGTGAGATTATGGATGATTTTATCTTTGCTTCTATATTTAAAAATTTAAATAATTTCTTTAAATAAAAGGTGTTGCTTTGAGAGTTCAAATAAAAGAAAAAATATTTATAAAACATATACGCAAAAAGTAAGATTGGGCTTCCCTGGTGGCGCAGTGGTTGAGAGTCCGCCTGCCGATGCAGGGGACGCGGGTTCGTGCCCCGGTCCGGGAAGATCCCACATGCCGCGGAGCGGCTGGGCCCGTGAGCCATGGCCGCTGAGCCTACGCGTCCGGAGCCTGTGCTCCACAACAGGAGAGGCCACGACAGTGAGAGGCCCGCGTACCGGAAAAAAAAAAAAGTAAGATTAAAAAGGAAATACACCCTCCTGTGTTTACTGCTGCCTAATGGGAGTGTGCAGGTGATTATTATTTTACCCTTTATATCTTTTTTCTTTACTTTGATCGTGTATTAATTTTAAAACCATAAAATATAAGCAACAAAATTTTAAAAAGTAAAGGGGGAGAGGAAAGAAGGATAAAGGAATCAACCCCCAAAACTCTTTAGCACAGTAGAAATGCCAAAATAGGTCCTTCATTCATTCATTCCCTCACTCATTCATTTTACAATTGCTGACACGAAGTGCCTATTATGTGCCAGGCTCTGTCTCCAACAATGAGAACACAGTGGCAAAACAGAATAAGTGTGAATTCTGCTCCTATGGAACTTGGCAGTATCTGGTGAAGCCTGACATGAAGTGAATGTATGTGTAACAAAACATAATTGAAAATTCTGAAAGTCTATTATGCATAAGAAGAGAGTTTTATGAGAATAAACTCACAGAAGGTTTATATATGTATGAACGTAAATATTTAAGAGCATGATTAAGAAAAAGTGATGTTTAGGAGAAGAATTACTAGATGATGAAGGTATACTGGGGAAGGAGGCAAAGAGGGAAGAAGGGAAAAGCATGTAAAGGTACTTTATCGTCTTCCGAAGAAACTGGGATGGGATATGGTTGATTGTGTAATGTTTCTGATTATTTGGGAGTGAGCAGAGAATGATAAGTGTGTGTACTTAAGGCAGAAATGATAAAATAATTATAATAATCCTGAAATTTGGAGACCTTTCTATTACCCATGGCAGACTTAATTAGAAGCTTTGCTTTACGGCCAGTTTATATACTCAAAAAGAAGACTTTTGTTTTTCAGCATTAAATGAACCCACCATAGACTATGGCTTTCAGAGACTGCAGAAAGTCATCCCAAGGCATCCTGGAGATCCTGAGAGATTAGCTAAGGTAAAATGCTTTGGAAAATGACACGTGAAAACCTTCTTGGAGAATTTCAGCAAACTTAGATAAATCTAGCGACTTAAGTCTCTTTAAAATTAAATTAGGCATTGAAATTTGGCTAAGCTGGAGATACAAGATGCGCATAAAATACTAACTGTGAACTATGTTATGGTCAATCTCTGAGGAAATATGAAATCTGAAAAGTTGGGCCTATGAAACAAACACACTACAATTATTCAGCTTATAAAACATTGCCAACTTTATGAAAATAAATAATTATATAATTGCTTAAAAGTATAAGTTCCCATTCCTTTGTATTTAAACGTAATTTTGTTTACCCGTAATTACAGGGACATAGTAATCCACAATCAAGTATTCACTGAAGGCCTAGTACGTACACAGATATTTAAGGAAGTGAAAAACACATCCATATATAATTTCTATGAAATGTATCTGTTTCAAATGAACTTGCTCACAAAAATTATATAGTGAATCTGGCCCATTATTTTAGCTTTCTTTATTTAAAAATATGTCAGGGCTTCCCTGGTGGCGCAGTGCTTGAGAGTCCGCCTGTCAATGCAGGGGACACGGGTTTGTACCCCGGTCGGGGAAGATCCCACATGCCGCGGAGCGGCTGGGCCCGTGCGCCATAGCCGCTGAGCCTGCGCGTCCGGAGCCTGTTCTCCGCAACGGGAGAGGCCACAACAGTGAGAGGCCCGCGTACCGCAAAAAAAAAAAAAAAAAAAAAAAGTCAATTTATTAGGTATTAATTAATGAGAAATTACGAAATTTTAACATTTTATTTACATTTTAAGTACATACATTATAAAATGCCATGTTCTCTTTTCTGTAGTGTGAGTGAAATTCAAGTACAGCAGTTGCTTCTGCATAGCACCTTTGTTTTCCTCTTGGAAAAATCCCCAGCCCCACCATTAAATTAGATGATATCTAGAAAGTAGGTTAATAGCAATTTAAAAGGCTGTTAAAAACAGAAGGTGGAAAAGACAAAATGAGAGGAAAGGGATTACTGATTACTAATTCTCTCTGGTTAAAGTGAACAGGGGGAAATATTACTGAAAGAATTCATCTTTATTAGAGTAAAATTTTGCAGAAGGCATTGCCAGGATAATTTCAGTACTCTGGACAACTCCTTGGCAGGCAGCTAAGCTCAGGTCAATCAATCATTTTGAGACTATTTGGTTAATTAGAATACCAGATTTTTTTAATGGAATGGTCTGTAAGTAGTTTTTAATGGAACTCCCATGACGTTATTAATTTTAGCCAACTTTACCCTTAATTTGGTTGTGTTTTGTTTTGGTAGCCAAGCTATTTGTGGAGCCCTTTTATCGAGAAGTATTTCACATAGATATGCATTTATAGGGGGATTCATACGTGTGATCATATTCTACCTGTCAAACCAAATATAGGACCTCTTGGCTAGTTACTTACACTTTAGGGGGATGCCTGGACTTTCGATTTTTATACGTAATTTTCCTTTGTGTTGGCCATTTTGGGTTTTACCTTTGCTTATATCCCACCCTTTCTTTTCTTTTTCTAGGAAATGCTGTTGAAAAGAGCTGCAGATCTGGTGGAGGCGCTCTATGGGACACCACACAATAACCAGGTTAGGTGCTCCCATTTTGCACTCTCTTGAGTTCAACTCCTATTGCTTGATAAAAACATTCACCTCAACCTGCCACTTTGTAGGACATCATTTTGAAGCGTGCCGCAGATATTGCTGAAGCCCTGTACAGTGTCCCCAGGAATCCCAGCCAGATCCCAGCTCTCTCCAGCTCTCCAGCTCACAGTGGCATGATGGGCATCAATTCTTATGGCAGCCAGCTTGGGGTCAGCATCTCAGAGTCAACACAGGGAAATAATCAAGGTACTACCTTTCTCAGAGTCAAAAGGCAAACATCTTATACATTTAAAAGGCTGGTTCTGCTGGAGTGGAAGGAGTTAAAGCTTGATTCTTATAAGAGTGTGTCCCAGGGCTTCCCTGGTGGCGCAGTGGTTGAGAGTCCACCTGCCATCGCAGGGGACGCGGGTTCGTGCCCCGGTCTGGGAAGATCCCACATGCCGCGGAGCGGCTGGGCCGGTGAGCCATGGCCGCTGAGCCTGCGCGTCCGGAGCCGGTGCTCCGCAATGGGAGAGGCCACAGCAGTGAGAGGCCTGCGTACTGCAAAAACAAACAAAAAAGAGTGTGTCCCAGATAAGCAATGCAGTCATTGGATTATCTCAACATTAGGTGTATTGTTAGACTTTGAGCTCTTTAGGTACCTGGCAGAATCCTTTAACTGGAAACATTTAAGTATTGTGAATTTAGAAGAGTTTAGGCTTACTAAAACTAGATTTACGGGTATTGTTTGAATACAATCTACACTTCTGCTATTGTGGTCATCAAACTGAATAATGGAAAGGAGCTGAGTTATTGCTATTCTTGTTAATTACACCCAAATTCCTAGTGCCAAGGGTGAATGGCTTAGTTTGGTAACTTCTATTTGTGTATTATCTCATATATATATATATGCAAATGTATACAAATATATAAATACAGCAACACAGTTAACAGTGCTTCTGCACGTAAAGCATATTGAGTAAAGGTTTTTGTCATTGAGGTTGATTTTATTAAGGTGCTAAATTTATCATAAATCGTGTTTTAAAAGGAGTAAATGTTTCTGCTGATGTACCTCACCTTGGGATAGTTTTATTTCTAATTCTATCATCCATTGCAAGGGAATTCCTCAGTCTCATGCTCAGGGTGAGTTCTTCTTACAGAAAGATGGGTGGGACATATTATTACCTTTTTTTTTTTTCCCCTAAATTTGGGTCATTTCTTAAATAGCTTTAGAGACAGTTATCCTATGTGGTTATTTCAGGATAGATTAGGTGAGGTCTCTGTGCTGGGGTTTCAGAAGTGTGGGGAGGACTCATCCCACTCTGGACTGGATCTCCGTGCATTCAATTGCGGATGCTTCCGAGTCTTTGGTCAAAGAACAGCCCATTTATTTATTTTTTTAACTTATTTTTTTAAATTGAAGTGTAGTTGATTTACAATGTGGCATTAATTTCTGCTGTACAGAAAAATGACTCAGTTATACACATAGGTACATTCTTTTTTATATTCTTTTCCATTATGGTTTATCCCAGGGGATTGGATATAGTTCCATGTGCTATACAGTAGGACCTTGTTGTTTATCCATTCTAAATGTAACAATTTGAGTCTATTACCCCCAAACTCCCAACCATCCCTTCCCCTACTTCCCCTCCACCTTGGTAACCACAAGTCTGTTCTCTGTGTCTGTGAGTCTCTTTCTGTTTCCCAGATTGGTTCATTTGTGTCATATTTTAGATTCCACATATAAGTGATATCATATGGTATTTGTCTTTCTCTTTCCAACTTACTTCACTTAGTATGATAAGCTCTGGTGTTATCCATGTTGCTGCAAAGGGCATTATTTCAAAAGAACAGCCCATTTAGATGAACTTATCAATGCATTTTAAATGAAAATGTTCCCCACCCCACCCAGCAGGGCATGGTAACAACTTCAGACTTCTATAGTTGTGATCTTCAGAGTGCTAGTGCCTCTTGAAATGTTATCAGGATGCCTTTTCCCCATCACACCCAGAAAAGATGCTATGTTATGTTAAATTTGGGAAACACTAGGTTAGCAAAGTTAAACCGGTTTATTCATTCTCCAGGCCCTTCATATACGAATCTTCAATACGCTACGGTACACACCATCTGCCAAGCTTTATTTGACCACAGAACGCTTTTCTCAGTGATACCCATCAGTATCTCAGAGGGCTCTAGCGTTACATGAAGTAGGATTTGGGAGATGTCACTGCCGTTAGTCATTCACTCCTTGGTGTGAGTTGGAGATGTTGACTGCCAATGGGAAAGAGGAGGAAGGGGGGAATTACAGGGATATGGTTTTGTGCGAGATGGGGAAGAGACAGGAAGGTATAAAAAGTTTGAAGACAAACTGCAGACTTTTCCACAGTCAACTTGGAATTGTATAGACTGGGGGCCATGTGGACCTATGCTGCCATATTTGGGGTGTGTGTGTGTGTGTGTGTGTGTGTGTGTGTGTGTGTGTGTGTGTGTGTGTGTGTGTGTGTGTGTGTGTGTGTGTGTGTGTGTGTGTGTGTGTGTGTGTGTGTGTGTGTGTGTGTACACGGGTTCATTTATCTGCGCTTTCTCTCTGTTGTCCAGGATACATCCGCAACACAAGCAGCATCTCTCCGCGGGGCTACTCTTCCAGCTCTACCCCTCAGCAGTCTAACTACAGCACCTCCAGTAACAGTATGAACGGCTACAGCAATGTCCCTATGGCCAACCTGGGTGTCCCAGGATCTCCAGGATTTCTAAACGGCTCCCCCACAGGCTCCCCTTATGGAAGTAAGTGCCCTGTCCATCCCTCCAGCTCTCCCTGTCTCTCTGTCCCTGGGTTTTACTCTTCAGCCTTTTGAGGGAGGGTAGCATTCCAGCATCTTACTGACTCACGGAGGAGTGGTCCTTCCTGCCTTTTGTACTTTTCCTTTAGTGGACTTGGGCTCATCTGGTTACTCAAAGCTTTTCAAGGGAGAGAAAAGGAGTGAAACGATTCCCTTTTTACAGGGAAACAATAGATGTGGCTTGTGTAGACGAGAGCAAGGAATTAAGAGTCCAACTCAGTTAACATTCTGTACACTCTTCATTAGGCACTTTCAGATGTAGTGTTTCATTTACTCTTCACAAGAATTCTCTGAGGTCAGTATAGGCAAGGAAGTTTAGGTGTCCAGCAGTTAACTGACTTGTGCAAGATCAGACAGCTAGAGTGGAGAAGGACAAGAATCTGGACACAGAGTTGATGACTCCAGGTTATTCTGTGTAACACACCATCTCCCTTTTCACTTTGTTACATGGCTCTCCCCTCCCTTATGTACCTCCAGAGAGACGGAACGTGACTGCCGGTGACAGTGTAATATATGGGGACAGAGGCTCTTAGTCCTAATCTGTGGGCTAGCAGCAAGCTAGACATTCTAGGAAGTTACGAAAACTCGTTCAGGTGGCTTTGGGGGCTAAGCTGGGACCTTGCACAGTGAGGCCAGGAGCCTTAGAGAAGATGAGGCTACTTAGGGAATATTTCAGGCTGGGGGAGAAGCCACCGTGGAGAGTCTGAGTGAGTGAGCGGAGTGTCCTTGAAATGCTGTACCTTGCTGCAAGGCTCTGCTGCCCAGAGCGGTTCCCTCGTGCCAGGAACAAGGGGGAGTCAAGGCCATTTCTACCGCAGCTCGGGAAGTGGTGCCAAGGGTCTGGAGGCCACCGCTCTCAGCCTTTGGGCCTGTGGTTCCCTGGGGACACACATCCAGGAGTTACTTCTGGGTTATCTGTTCAATTCATTACACTCAACACTCATACTAAGTGTGGTGAAGATATAGTAGCCAAGCAGCAGAGGTTGGTTCTCCCAGGACAAATCTCGTTGCTGCAAAGACATGCGTTCTTCATGGTGTCCTGTCAGATGGCCAATTAGATCAATGAGATCAGAGGGACCAAGGAAAACAAACTGTTGCTTGCTTTATTTATTTATTTACTTACTTACTTACTTGTTTTTAACCTTCTCTTGTTCCAAAAATGTTCTGGGGGAATATTAATAGTCAGATGGGCAGCATGAAAGTGTAAAATAGAGACTATAAGAAACATAAAAGAAAAAAATGTGTATCAGAAAATGGGATGAATCCAAGGGTTACAATGGATGCCGTCTGGTCTATTCAAGGGAGTCATTAATTTGGTTCGGAGGCTTACAAGATGGTAAAGCAAAGAGACAAACAAACACTATTTGTTATAAAATTTTATGTCCACACATTATTAGTAGTAGCAATAGTAGCAGCCGCTCAACAGAAACCTGATTTTTCTGTGGCTGAGACCTTGGCGAGATTTCTCCCATGCATCCTTGTGGAGAGGGTACCCTATGTGCAGAAGGGACCACATCTTCAATAGCCCCTGCAAGTGATACAAGGACAAAAGAGCCATTGTGTAAATAATGTCACATGATAACAGTCACAACAGTAAGAGTAATTTACAGCCACATTCTACCTTACAGCTTAAAAAGCATGTTCACACATAGAGTCCAATCAGATCCTCACAACCATATAATATGGATATAATAATCATAATAATTTATTATGTATATAATTTACATGTTTATATATTTATTAATATAATTTATTATACTAGTATCATCATCATTTTCCCTTCTAAGATATGAAGGGTTATTAAATGACTTACTCAAGGGTTCATTGCCAATAAACAGTAAAAATGTGGCTAGATCATATGTCATCAGATTCAGGATATCATGTTTTTAAATTATTCAGTAATATTAAAAATATTTCATGTCTTTATAACACATTATTAGGCTGAGCCGTATGAAACCACCTCTTCTTTATTTCCAAAATGTGTAATTTCATATGTTCAATCATACATACGTGGTTGAACCATGTGAAATTCTCATTTTTGTAGATCAAAAATGGTTAATATAACAATATAGTGTTTAGTGTGGTGATGGGTGAGGGAGAGTGAAAAAAAAGACAGGAAGGAGTGGGTGGGGTGTGGGTGGAGAGACAGAGAGAAAGAGAGAGACAGAGAGAGAGTGAATGGATGAATGAAATTGCCCATCTGGTGTGGATGGCTTGATGTTTCTTACTAGATAATTCATTCGGTAGAAAGGGACCCTTCCCACTCCAGCAAGTGACAACTTCCTTCCACTACCCTTTCTTGATCAGTCAATCCCACTGCCATAAGAAAAACAGTAACACCCTGTCTTCAAGTCACCCATTAAAACAAGAGAGCATGCACAAAATAGAAAGAGGAAGGTGCCCTGCCCAGAGGGAGTGGGAAACACAGCAGAGAATGTCCTCTTGTTTCCTACTGGGTCTGTGAGACCCCTTGCACCTTCCTTTTCTGAGGAACGGTCTGAAGCAATTGCAGACTGGGACTGGAATTCCAAACAGTGCATTCATTACAATAAAAATCCCCTACTGCAAAAATACTGAATACCCTATGGAGTTCATTACAATAGCACGTGACCTGTATTTCTACCCAGCTAAGTCTCAAATTCTCTGGGAAATACAAAAAAATTGTTTTAAATAAAAAAAATTAAAAAGCTCAGGGGGATACCATTTCGTCAGTTCAGTTGCTTGTGTCTGAAAACAAACACCCTTCTCTGATTTTTCATTTTATTTTTTAAACTAGTCTGATGTGGCTGGGCCATGCCACGGAGCAATCACTTGCCAGAGACGTTAAAAAGAAATAAAGTCAAACCTCTCAGTCGAGTTGACTTGCATGACGGCCAACGCAGAGTATCAAAAACCTGCATCTTTACTGTTTTTGCTCTCACACCACTTCAAAAATGGCCAAACAGATGTTTTTTCAATTCCACATACAAACTTCACTTCCTGGCGGTAGCAGTATGTGCCAAGTTCCAGCTCAGTGCAAGTTTTTATGGCTGAATTCTAAACCCCTGACGATAGGAGGTTATAATGAAACGCTGACAGACCCCTTAGCGCCAACAAATGCAATGGCTCGATGCAAAGGAGGATGTGTGCCTGGTGAGTTCCAGCTGGGACGGTGCAAGCCAATCAATCCTTAGAAGAAGAAAAGTGGTTTTTCCTTAACTCCCCATGTTCACAGAGATTTCTGGGCTAGAAGTGCTTGCCTTTACTTTGGCCTCTATCCACAGAGAGAGGTGTCCAGAGAAATTTTCAATTTCAAGTATGTGTGATCCACTTTCCTAAAACAGTACACGCTGGTGTCCCCAAAGATGTTCTACTCAGCAAGCCTGCAACACCCAAGGGACCACTTCTTCCAAAGTAGAATAGCCACCAAGCACATGCAAAGTTTGGAACAGGATCCATGCAGACAGAATCCTACATCCCCGGCCTCAGGGATTCCTACTTGAGTTATATAGTCTTAGAGTCTGTCCCAGGCCTCAATATTCTCATGTTTTCAAAAATAAATATCAAGACATTTTCTGTTGTAGAGTGTTAAATGATTATGGTAGAACATGTGGAAATAGTTTTTAAAAGAAAGTCCACTCCCATCGTAAAAAAACACCTTGTTAATATTTTGGTGTATTTCTATTGTCTTTTTCTTCAGAAAGGAAAAAAAAAACTCCTATGACAATTGTAACATTCTCACTGTAGGCGCATTGAAAAGCACGCCTATGTAAAAAAGACAAGAAAAATGACACTGTTTCTATGCAGAGATAACCACGGTTAACTTTTAAAGTATAGCCTTGCAGTTATGGATAGATACAGCCTGAAAATTACAGCGTCTGCTCTGATGCACAGCTGATGGGTTTCAGCCATAAGATCAATGAAGAAGAGAGCAGAAGAAAGATGGCAAAATTCTCAGTCACAGATACGAAGCTAGGCGCCATAAAAATCCATCAGTGCAGGCCTGTGTCCTAAGAACCGAGAACAGACATGAGGAGTGGCGTTTGCATTGCAAAGTTAACTACAGTCAACGAGCTTCTCCCAGGAATCTGTGAAAGAACGGTTAACAGACAACCTTGTTTACAGGCAGTTAAGCCTTAGATCAAAGAGGCACATTAACGTCCAGGAAAGCTATTATGCCTATTGCTCAGGATTATATTCTTTTTTCCCAAAGAAGCAGAGATTTTCCGTTTGTTTCTTTTAACAGCTTTTGCTGCTTTCTGCTACATCAAAAGTAATACACGGTCATTGTAGGAAATATTGAAAATACAGACAAGTGAGAGAAAGAAATGTAAGAATCTTCACAATTCTGTCAGCCAGATATCGTCATTAAAAATTTGGATGTGTATCACATCCTTCTAGACTTTTTCTTTGTGTATTTTTAAAAAACTAAAAGTGGGCTCATTGTCTGTGTTATTATGTAATCTGCTTTACTCATCTGAGGAGGTGTATCTTTCCATGCCATTAAATATTCTTCTCCAATATTAGTTTTAATGTTTGCATAGTGGTCCATTTTATGGACCTAATATAGTTTACCCTATTGCTGGTCACTTCACTTATTTCCCAGTTTTTCAAGACTATAAAAACGCCCTTGGATTTTTTTTTTTTGCACATTTATGATTATCTCCTTGGGATTAATTTCTAGAAATTAAATTACCGGGTTAAAAATATGCACATTTTCAAATACTTTGATACATATTATTGAAGTCCCTCCACAGAGGCTAGTACTCCCCTTAGAAAAGGAATAGTATCTGTTTCCCCGCCCTCTTAAGTTTTTCTTAATCTTTATCAATTTGGCAAGTGGAAAATAACATCTCATTACTGTTTTAATTTACATATGATTACTAATCGGTTTGACCATTTATAGGTCTATAAAGGCCTTTTGGTCATTTTCAGTTTTCCTTCTGTGACATTCCTTTTCACTTCCCTTGCCCATTTTTCTAGTGGGATGTTCTCTGATTAATTTATAAAAACTTATTAGCTACTGAGAATCTGAATATATCTAAATAATTATGACAGATATTTTTCCTAATTTGTCATTTGCCTTTTCTGTATGTGTTATAGAAATATTTTTGTCATGTCTTACGATGTTCTGTTTAGGTTTGGGGGTTGAAAGGATTAGGTAAATTACATAACTTCCTAATTTTTCTGCTAGCTCCTTCATAATTTTGCTTTTACAAATAACTGTTTAATCCACTTAGATTTACTTTCGTGTTTAACACGAGGAAGCACTCTAAATTTTGTCTCCAAAGGGCTAGCGTACTGTTCCCATGTGTTTATTTCCCCACTAATTTGAAATGTCACCTTTATTAAGTTCTAATTCTCATGTATACTCAGGTCTGTTTCTGGACTCTATTTTCGCCAAGGATTTGTCTGTCTGTTTCTATGCTAGTATAACACTGATTTCATTTGTGTAGGCTTATCATAAGTTTTAATATCTGTTAAGACAAACGCCTCCTTAAAAAAATTTTTTTTAACAAAACTTTCTGGCTCTAACAGTGTGGTTGCTGTTTTAAATAGATAAATATAGAAGTTATGTTTGTTGACACACACAGATTAAAATTTCCTTTAGGCTTTTTATTATAGCCGCATTAAATTTTAAATTTGGATGTAATTTGACATTTTACAAAAATTCTGTTAAAAACATTTTAAATGGGCATGTTACAGCTCTGTGCTTATTCAGCTCTGTAACAATTCTTTTACACCACCTGGTGAAGCCTGAAGTGACTCCTTTCCCATTGAGAGGTGGTGGCCATGCTAACGAGCATGCTTTTAGATCTGTTACTAAAAAAGAAGTATTTGTAGAAGTGAGTCATATGCTGAATATACATGGAATTGAGTGTGTGTGTGTGTGTGTGTCTAATTCACATTATAATAACCCTCCTCTATCATGGTGTATGAGGGGAGATTCTGCTATTGCAGACTCAGAAACCAAGGTGCCATTTTGGTGCTCGCATGGATCACACAGTACGGCAGAGATTTCATGGTGGGCAGAATCAGGAGCTCCTGATTCTCAGCGTTCCTTTGGCCTCTGATTCTGTGCCTTACAGAAAGAGGAGAGGACTCACCCACCCACCCTGCTCACACACACACATTTCACTGACGCTAAAACCAAGGCTAGAAGAGGAGATTGACTTGGAACTATGAATAAGATCCATTCTCAGTGCTTAAACCTGTCTCCTCTCCCACAGCAATAGTGAATTAGCCAGATTTCTTCTTCATTTGCATCTTCAAGTATTACATGAGATTCTTTAAGGATTTTTTTCCTCCTTTCCAATTTTTTTCTCTTTTTTATTGACATATAGTTGAATTACAATGTTAATTACTGCTGTATAGCAAAGTGACTCCGTTATACATATATATACATTCTTTTTCATATTCTTTTCCATTATGGTTTATCACGGGATATTGAATGTAGTTCCCTGTGCTACACAGTAGGACCTTGTTTATTCATCCTCTATATATCGATACCACCATTTTTTTCTTTTGATTCCTATTACTTGTGGAAAGACCGAGATGTATTTGGATGCTTCCTTCTGCACTGCCCTTTAAATCAGGACCACTTCAGGATAAGAAGTTTTTAGATAAAGCTCTTTTTTTTTTGAAGTCTTTGGTTTGTCATACGGCTGTAAAAGACATCATATTGGAGGTACGCTGTATGATTGCTTTATATAGGCAATTTGTGAACACAGCCCAAAGTCTATCTTTATATGGAGAGGGGGGAAATGGGGATGGAGTCTTCCACAGGATATCAGAACACTGGACCTTCAATTCACCTCGTACTTGGTCTTTGAACCATAACTCGCACTCATGTTCTCACTTTCAGATTTACTTTGTGGAGTATCTGGACCACTGATGATATGAAGTAGAGGTCAGCACTCTTAGCCTTTGTCACGGCCTTTGCCATTACATTGCAGTAATTCTTTTACCAAGTCATGTGACTTGGACAGTTCAGAATTCTGGACATTATGCTAAAATGAGCCCCTGAAACTTGACCTCATACTATAAAATGCTATCTCGAACAATTCTACCCTTGTGAACTCAAGTTTACCCCTTTCTCGAGCAAGTTGAACCTAGGAGGAGATTATCTTCTTGTATGATGTGACTTGGTGGAGTGTCTGACATTAAGACATGGGGCCCTTCGTTGTGTAAATTGCCTTTGTTTTTCCTGGAAATCCACAACACTTAGTTTTTGGCTTCCTTTAAGTCAGTTTAATGTTAATATTGGTATTTTTTCCTACACATCACATCAGAGGAGGCTGACTTGCAGCTTTATTTCCCAGGAGCTCTGAAAGTAGAGGAAGAAGGAGGTAATCTCTTAAATGTTAATAAACTTTTACATTTAATGAGGAAGTGGCCCATAGAGATGGTGCACTCAGAGAAGATGCCAACCCGACAGATCAAGCCTCCGGTGCCCTGAGAATTGCCAGGGAAGCACACGGCTCCCAGACAGGACTACTTTTTAGGGTAAAAAAAGAGGTTTCTGATTTTTCGTAGACTGGATAATTTTTCAGTTGTTGGTCTTAGGCTTCTCTTGTCGAGCTTCTACTTGTGGATTAAGACCTATCACAATTTCATCTCCTGCTGACACTTTCCTGACTCTTCCAGGCAGAAAAGCACTCTGCCCGCTGTATCTCAGCGTCGTGGACACTCCTCCAACAGGACAATGACCCTCTTAGGTTTTTTTATTTGTTTATTCCTCCCACGGGACAGGGCAGGGACCTTGTCACATTCAACTTCTTTTTGAATCCCTGGAATCAGGAACAATGCCTGGAATAAATTCGTAATTTCTCAAGCAATGTGTAGAGGTTGTATGTACTGAAGAGAGAACTTAACTCCTAGATCTTTCTCTTTCTAAAAAAGGATTGTGCATTTGCTTTCCAGTCATGTCATCAAGTCCCACTGTTGGATCTTCCAGCACGTCCTCCATCCTCCCATTTTCCTCTTCAGTTTTTCCTGCTGTCAAACAGAAGAGTGCCTTCGCCCCCGTCATCAGGCCCCAAGGCTCCCCTTCACCTGCTTGCTCCAGTGGCAATGGAAATGGATTCAGAGGTAAGCAAAGTAGCACCGTGGGTATCGGCATGATACGTGTGCCACAGGGTCCGCAAAGTAAGAGCAAACAGCTCAGCATCCTTCTGTATCTCTAGTCATTCACCTACAAGGAGATGCTTTGGTGTTTTCAACATGAGACCCGAATGACTTGTACAGCTGGGCTAGCTCTCTATCCAAGAGCAAGATGGGGGAATAACAGAGAAGTCGGACAACTCTGCAAGGACACAAATTAACTGTGGTGGGGTCACATACACCCTCTAGGAGCATCGGACTCCCCAGACCTCTGCTTTTCACAAGGCCATGTCACTATTTCCCAGAAGGTGCCTGGCCAACCACAGCAGATGCTACATGGTGACTACTGCTTACCGAATCAGCTTGCCATCTGCAGTGCATTCCCAGTCCCATGGCACGAATGGACAAGATCCGTCAGGAGCCACGAGCAAGTTCTGAGAATTCTGGTTACATGCTGGTCAAATTGATAGCAGGTGCCTGATCAGGGGTGGGGTAGGGAAGAAAGAAAAAAAAGACATACTGGATCTAAGAACAAACATTAATATCCCCCGTCAAACCCATTTTTGAGCAATGTCCTAAAATATAATATGACATGACATAGCACGAATGTGATGAGTACATGAGAATCTAATCATCTCATTGTGAATGGGAGGCAGCTGATGGCAAAAGAGCAAATTGGAAACTGCTGAACGCCAGGGAGCTTAACGACCCACATTATTTTTAGGCAGCTCCCTGCGTCTTGACATGAAAACATTCACGACAAGCAGTGTTGGATAGAACCAAAGAGGGCAGAGGTTTGGTTTGGTTAACCCCTCGTGGATCAAAGCCTCTGAGGTCAGCCGAGCATCGAATGGGCTGTGCTGTCCCTGGAATGGCATCTGCCTAGTGGCTTTATGATTGCGCAGGGGTTCCCGAGCCCCTGGGGACACCCGTGAGGGTGCACTCGCCCGTTGTGGCCAAGCACAGCTCTGGGAGGTACGTCAGCTTCCTGACACATCCTACCATTAGAGCGATGGCACCTCCTTGAAGTCAAGTGACTTGACAGACAAACTGTGAAATAAGAGTTGAAAGCCCAGCCCTCAGAAGAGCCCCTAAAAATTCTTTTGCTTCTAACTAGACAAAGCAGCTGGGTCTACATGCCGCCCAGCATGGGAATAGTTGGAAACATCTGTATATTTGAATGAAAAAAATATATATATATGTATTTGCTTTTTATCCAGATGTCAGATCCAGAGAGAAACAGGCTCAGCCTGTAGCTGAGCGTCTCCACCTGCCGCACCTCCCAACAAAGGCCAGTGGTTTCTAGCCTGTCATTAGGGGACACGCTCAGAACTTTTCCCACGATGGCTTCACCTCCAGACTGGGATAGGAAACAATTGCTGAATTTTTGCTGCACATTCCCCTCCCCTATCTCCCCTTCAGCAGTATGACTCCCCTTTCCAAGTACTATGGTTTCAGTCATGTCCCTTAAACCTGGCAGGGTTGCAGCAACATGGATGGACCTATAGATTGTCATACTGAGTGAAGTAAGTCAGAAAGAGAAAGACAAATATTGTATGATATGGCTTACATGTGGAATCTAAAGAACGGGTACAAAGGAACTCGTACCTATCTACAAAACAGAAATAGAGTCACAGATGTAGAAAACAAACTTATGGTTACCAGCGGGTAAGGGGAGGAGGGACAGATTGGGGGATTGGGATTGACATATACACACTCCTATATATAAAACAGATAACTAATAAGGACCTACTGTAGAGCCCAGGGAACTCTACTCAATACTCTGTAATGGCCTATATGGGAAAAGAACCTCAAAAAGAGTGTATACATGTATATGTATAACTGATTCACTCTGCTGTACAGCAGAAACTAACACAGCATTGTAAATCAGCTAAACTCCAAGAAAAATTTTTTAAAAACCTGGCGGGGGCCACACAGGTTTCGTTGGGGAAATGCAGAGTGAGAGGCCCAACAGAGACTAAGGGCAAAGGGCAAGCGCAGGTGCAGGAGGAGAACAGGAGGGGTACAGCCCTTCCTTCATTCCAGGCAACTCCTGCAAATATTTTCAGCTTCACTTGGAGGAAGAAAAGTGCAACTTGACTGCCAATTGCCGCCCCTCCCCCAGCCCCTCTCTCACACAGGGACTGAGTCAGGGGAGCAGAGCTGGTTGACTCAGACCCTTCTGGGTCTGTGCTGTCCAGGGAGACCCATCTGTGGGGCCTGTCCAGCTTGCAGCCCTCAGGGAGGCCAGGACAAAGCTTTCACTGGCAGCCATGGCCTGGAATCCCCACCCTGCTAGTGGCTGCAGGCCCAAGGGCCCCTGTGGTGTCACCTGGTCAGGGTGCAGTTGTCCCAAAGAGCTGGGACGGTCTGTGTGGTCACAGCAAGGTTTCCTGGTGGAGGCAGCAGCAGCTGAAATAGCCAGAAGACCCCCTCTAGGGTCCTCAGCCATGCGAGCTTCTGGCACTACCAGTGACAGAGTGTCTGAGCAGCACATTCTTAACTGTGTGTGCAGGAGTGACAACTGAGTTGGTTACACACGGACACAGGTCCTGGGCTCTAGTTCATTTCTATAGAATCACTGAGAAGTCCTGAGCCTCTTTGAGGTCCTACAACTCCTCCGAATTGCCCTGGTGATTTTAACCTTGAGGAGAAGGATGGGGGCCGGGATGGAGGAGGAAACGGTGGAGGGGAAGCAGACAGCAACACTTAAATTAGGAGCTGGAGACTGAAAAACAAAGAACTATGAAAATACAAAGTAGTGTGTGGAGAAATAGGAGAGAATTCCGAGGGGAACCACAAAGGCTACCAGCTGTGGGAAGAACACGGAACTTGACTTCAACAGACCCTGCAGGCTGTACCAGGGCATCCCTACCAGTCACTGTCATCGGAGAGCCTCAGTCTCCTAGCCTGTTAAACAGGAGAACTGATGGCTCTATCCCAAGGTGGTTGAGAAGCAACGTGTGCGAAGAAGTAGGAAAGGTGAAGGACATTTCATACATGGAGCTGACAGGGGATGCCTTCCCGAAGCCTTCACTCTGCTTCTTCCTCATCTTGGACCAGTGACTCAGCAGTTCAAGGTCCAGCACCACCAGGTGTCCCGTTGGTGCAGAGAGGGAGAGAGCCACGCTGACCTTGAATACGCTGCCTGCAATCACTGAATGAAGGGATCCGGGGGTGACGGGGGCTGAGTGGCAGGACGCTCCATCTCTTTAGGGACAGTGGGAGGGTGTAAATGTGGCCCGAGGCGGAGGGTGATCACAGGCTGAGAGGGAGTTTCTTTCCGCTTGCTCTAAGCTGAGGTGGTTTTAGTCACCCGCAGAGGGACTGTGCAGCCAACACTCTCCGAGACTCGCTGACTGTGCCTTGATCCCACGTGCAAGATGCTGAACCAAGTGCCTTCTAGGAATTATCTCGTTCCAGCCTCTCGTGTGACCCAAAGGCGAAGGTCATACTGGTATCACCATTTTTAGTTAAGGAGCTTGCCCAGGGCCACACAGCCAGTGACTGATGACTTGAACTCAGACATTTTGAGCCCAGAGCCTGCACTCCGACAGCCCGCTGTCTCTCTGGGGACAGAAGTAGTATAGGTCTTCTCTTCACCGTTCGCCCGTACCACCTTTCCACCTGGACCGAAGAGGGATTATTACATTCCCATGAAATGTCAAAGGTAAAAAGAAATTGGACAAAGTGCAGTTAAGGATTCTCCCAAATAACTGCTGCTTTCTGTCTGTTGGCTACGGTTTCTACAAGCAAAAAGTCAGGGTCACCACGGAGCAGAGTGCAGCCCACGCAGTGCCTGGTGTGAGACCAGGGAGAAGGAAAATCCATGAAATCTGTTCTTCAGTCGTGCAGTGGATCTTGTTCTCGGAGAGGCTCTGCCCTTTTAATAAGCTCCTTAGATAACTCTCTGAGGACGCAGGAAAAGGAAGGGGCTGATGAGTCTGAAGTGTAATAGACAAGTTAAAGTTGAAAACGTGAGCCCGAAACCTACTGCTGGGGAGCTATACGTGCAGTGTTCATTTTCCCCACCTTCTACCTCATTTATCAGGCATTCACAGTTGATGAGTATAGATCGTCGAGATAATAGTATATACTGTGCCAGATTCGTTTTCCAGCTCCCTCCAGGAAAAAAAAAAAAAAAAAGAATAAAATAAAATACCTCCTACACTCTGGGATAATTACCAGGGTTGCTATATCTCCAAATCATTGGGGAGTGTCCAGAATTGAACTGCCTTTATTGAAAAGTTACATCGATTCAATATATAGTAATACAGGCAAAAATAATTAAGGGTTTGCTCGCCGCTGTGTAAGACCTTAATCTGGATCTCACAAACATTCAATAAAGGCTGTATGGTCAGGGAAATAGATGGCTGACAATTTTGCCTGAGAAGACTGGCTGGCAAGGAGAGAAAAGGGAAGAGGAGAGGGATGGGGGAAGGGAGGGGTGGGGGAGAGAGGAGGGAAGGAGGGAGGGAGAGAGAGAGAGACGTGTTGGAAGAAGCAGGAAGAATTTTGTCCATTTGCTTATCAGGTTAGTGAACACCGTTCAGCAAAATGCTTCTATGATGTTTGATAAGCCCTTTAGATGAGGCTTAGACAATAAAACTCAAAGGATCAAATTCTAGATGCAGTGTGAAGTCTGGACACAAGGAAACTATTCTGCCAGTTTCCAAGAATGTGAAAATTTGACGGGTTCATCACCCGAAAGCCAAGGCCAGAGGGTTGCGTTTTGCTGTGTGTTTTCCACATTGTGCTGATGCTGCTTTATTTCTCATATCGAGGGGAAACCTTGGACCTGATGCCACCCAGACAGGCATTTGCAGTATCCTCTTGACAGAGGGGCACTGGACACTGCGCTTGGATTGGGGGTGAAGAGTAGAGATTGGGGTGACTCCCAAATTAGGAACTCAATTAAGTCTTTTGTTCTAGTGGATCAGCATCCCTTAGTGAATGGACATCACGTACAGCTGTGAGCCCCAAAGGAAGATGAGCTAGTTAGGAAAAAAAAAAAACTCATCCAATTTCAGCTAGGATGGATAGAAACCTAGGATGGATAGAAAGTCCGATTTGTTATAAACGATGCCTAGTAAGTAACTCAATAGGCTTGGCACCTGGTATATATTTTCCTCTTCCAACCATATAATCTAGAAATTATTTTAGTCTAAGAGTGAAAAATATATTAGACATATATTACAATTTAGTTTACACGTTTATGTCTCTTATGTCATGTATACAACCTGTTAATGTAAAGCAAAACATAATTTCTGGCCTCCCAAGCAAAACTTCAACAAGCTTTGTTTATGTTTCAGTGATTCAGTAAGGCTCTGGTGCCTCTCATTGGCTGTCTGCTAGACCAGACCTGGAGAAAATGGGTTCCCATATCCGCTGAGGGCACCATCTCCCTGGACGGTACCAGACTGTCCATCCCAGGCCCCGCCCCTCTCTCTGGTTTCTAGCCCTTAATGTAAAGAATCTCTAAGTCTCATGCCTGTGCCACTCTTCCCTTGCAGCCATGACCGGACTTGTCGTGCCCCCAATGTAAAGAAGAGGAAGAACTGCTTTCTTATAGCACAAAACTGCTTACTCTGATGGACCAATAATGAAGAAAGCACTAGGAGCTCTCTGGGGAAAGTTGTGCCCCAGGTGAACATGATGGACAGATCTGGGTTTGCAAGG
Source organism: Pseudorca crassidens (assembly GCF_039906515.1). Classification (NCBI taxonomy): domain Eukaryota; kingdom Metazoa; phylum Chordata; class Mammalia; order Artiodactyla; family Delphinidae; genus Pseudorca; species Pseudorca crassidens. Next base: position 103,564,094 of record NC_090302.1, on the reverse strand, counting down.
AGCTGCCTCTTACCTGGTCTCACGTTTCTTGTGTAGCTCTGATGGTAACTACACAAACTGACCCTCTTGGGAACAAGGACAAAAGATGTCATTGACGTAGTCAGTGCTAAGAGCAGAAATGCAATTCTTTGTTATGAACATTATGAGAACCACCTTCCTATGTTTGTAAAATATTTAAGAAAAAAAATTGGCAAACGATTCATGCTTAATATTTTGGATACTATTTGTTTTTCTTTGTAGGAAAAAAAAGTTGAAAGTTTCTATTTTCTATGAAGCCTTTCAGATACCAATTTAGTTTATGCAGAAAAAAAAATTGAACAAAACAGGGTACCAGCATGGAAGACTTTCTTAAAATGAAACCTGAATTGAATGATGAAATGTTGTTGTATGTGTGTTTGCTTATAGTTTAATCTCTTTAAAAAACAAACAAACAAAAAAAACAAAAAAAGGGAAAAATTTTAAAATGTTTTACAATTATTTAAATAAATAAACGTGTAACTTATTGTAAGTAGAGGTAGAAATTAAGACCTTTTTGGAAGAGAGAGGAATTTCTCTTCCTGATGTAAAATGGAAGTGATGCAAACATGTAGTAACAAGTTTAAAAGGTGTGTGATTATTACTGCAGTTACTTACTAGACTCTTATCCCCCATCCCGCATCCCCCTCTTTTTCCATCATTTTACTGACCCACAGGCAAGAACATGTATCTTATATAGAACCACCCGATGCAGAAACGATGCAAGTCCATGCACGTACACAAATACTCAAACCCATCAATCCACTCCCAGCTCCGTCTGCTTTCTAAATAGTCTACATGTCCCTTTAGGTATTCACTCTTTGTGAATACATAATTTTTAAAATTTATATTAGCGTTCAACATTCTCCCTTGAGCAGTGCAGAGAATTCCCATGTTTTAGTGTGTCCCCGGCTTTGCATCCCAGGGAAAGACGGGTCTCACCTTAAAGACAGCCAAAGCCATGTGACTTTCCCAAACAAGTGGCCTCTGTGGAATCGCCCTTTCAGAGTCCCTCCCTCCCTCCTCTTTGGTTACGTGGTTCAGCACAGAGATTTAAGCCCCACAGAACTTCAGAAACTGGATTTGAAGACGGTGACTCTGTTTCTTGGACTCTTCATCGTCAATCTTAGGATGTTCACATCCTTTCTTCACGCTGCAGATCTCCCCTTTCATGGCATTAAACTCACTTGAAAAAAATATGTATTCAACTTGACACCGTTTCCGGGCACGAATGTGATGGGGTGCAGAAGAGGCATGTTAAAAGCCCTAATCTCTCTTCTGATCTTCAAAGAAATGGAAACCTAGATTCTTAGCAGGGTCAGAGAGTAGGGGCACCTGTGTTCCAAGCAACGTATTTCCTCAGGCCTGCGACAGGCACTCGTAAGTTCTGGGACTAGCTCTTGGCAGGAGAAACCTTGCAGGAACTGCTAACACGGAGTAAAGTCTTGAGAGCCTGTGTGATCCTGGCGATGTATCCAGAATTATCTGGATTGCCAACAAGGATGTCATTTTTGTCCAGACCAGGGTTCTCCTTGCTGACTCATTGGCACCACAGTATAGTCTATATACAGACTTCAGTTTGGGCTTCTTGGTTGGGGTTCTATTAGAAATTGATGCAGCTCTGCTGGAAAAACATGTTTAGTGCATCTGAGCCGATTTTGGACAACTTCATAAATTCAGCCTCCCTTCCATTTGCTCACACCTGTTCAACCCCCAATGGTCTTATTTGCCTTTAATCTATTCTAGAACTACCCAATATGACCCAAATATTATTTCTACGCACATGATAATCCAAGGGTTTGGAAACCTGGCATACTCGTAATTCCTGCTGACCCTCCTAGTCAGGGCTTAAAGCACCAAAAAAAAAAACAGGGAAACACACAAGAGAACTTTCCCCAGTAAAAAATCTGATGGGAGAGGAAGAGTGTGGATGACAAACATCACCATCCAAAAGTGAAAGCAGAACAAAATTAAGCATGTTTAGACCTGGATTTGAGCCAATCCAACATAAGGAAATGTTTTTTTTTAAGTAGCATCGCTTTTAGAATCTGTGAAGTTTGCTCTTGCATGAAGATGAGTGCAGTACTGTCTTCAAAATGATTGTAGAATTTCTTGGTAGCTTTACACCGAAAAATGTGTGTAACTAAATACCAGACATCCTTGACCATTCAGCTAGAACCTCAGCAGTGACAGATCTATTTAAGTGTACAAATGTGTGTAAGGATGATTTTTAGTGTACTAATAAATTAAAAACAAAGCTACTCTGTCCTCTTTAGTCATTGCTGTTAAATCATTCCGGTCCCAGGCTATTTTTGTGCCACTTGGAATAAGTATTTCTATAGGTAACTACAAATTCTATCCTATCTTTGTAAAAGGAGCTGTGTTAAGATTTTTCACTTAAAGGGACAATTTACTTCATTATTTATCTCATTTTTTGTTATATCATCGTATTTTCCCCCAGTTTTTCTTTGCACATTTCAATATGCATGGTTTAAAAACCATCCCCTTCTCTACCTTTTGTACAGTAAGGTCTCATTTTCAAACTGTATAGTTTCATTTTATCGTTTTGCTTTGTCAGTTATATACAGTATAAAGTTGCTATGCACAGAGCTTTTTGTAAAGACAGCTTTTTTGTTTACTGTTTTTAATGGTCTTACTTATGAAAGAATATCTTGTTTGTAAAATGAATATGTCTACTTCAGTTTTAAACTTTAAATTATCCTAACAAAAAATAAAATTTTTGTACTGTAAAAATAATTGGAACTTGGCCTTTTTTAAAAAAAATTATTTATTTTATTTACTTTATTTTTGGCTGCACTGTTGCTGCACACGGACTTTCTCTAGTTGCGGCGAGCGGGGCTACTCTTCGTTGTGGTGCGCGGGCTTCAGTAGTTGTGGCTCACAGGCTCTAGAGCGCAGGCTCAGTAGTTGTGGCGCACGGGCTTGGTTGCTCCGCGGCATGTGGGATCTTCCCAGACAAGGGCTCGAACCCGTGTCCCCTGCATTGGCAGGCGGATTCTTAACCACTGCGCCACCAGGGAAGCCTGGGCTTTTTTTTTTTTTTTTTTTTGAAGTGGAAAAAATTGAGTTTGGGACTTATTCTTAAGTTTGGGGATTTTCTCATAGCTGCGAGTCCCCGAATTCTGGTTGAGGAAATCTTACTATTATCTTTTGCTTACATGGAAAGTGTTCCGAGGTGCTTACCTGGAAGAGGAAATTCGTATTACTTTGGGCCATTTTTCTGTATGTATTTATTTATGTATCCATCTGGTCAAATCCCTTCATAAAAACTCAATGATCCTACATCCAGTGTTGGACTTTTTGGGGTAGGTGGGTAGTCTACTTAGATTTGAAACTGCAAAATTGAACAAATGTTAAAGGCTGATCCATCAGACACTGAGGCTGGACACAGAGGTGATGCTTATTTTTAGATCATAGGAAGAGAACAAGACACATGCCTCTGGAAGGAAATAATTTATAAAAAATAGCTCATACAGGAAGATGGAAGCGCTGTAGGAGCTCAGAGAAGATGGCGGTCACAGAGAGCTGGAGTGGTCAGAGAAGGTTCCATGGGGGAGGCAGGGCTTGATGGGGCCTTCAAAGGATGGTAGAAATGTTGCAGTAGAGGTTGGCAGTGAGCACTGCAGAGGGGAAGGCCATCATGAAAAAGGCAAGTAAAGGGAAATTCACAAAGCACCTTTAGGAGAATGTGATTCTGAGCACGACTTTTCCACCAGACTATTCACAAGCACACTCATAATAGGACTATCTGATTTCTTTTACAAGGGTATAGAGATCTGCAAGGAACACATAAATTGTGCTCCTTGCATAACTGGGTGAGACGCTATTTCTAAGCACTATTCTGAGAAAGCCACTGTGGTTTTGCTTTTTTCCGTGTTGACCGGCTCTCTGCGTAGACTGTGCCTCCCCTGGGTCTTTGCCTGGTGCCTTCTCAGCCTTCAGGCCACAGTTTAAGTAGCTTCTACTCAGGGAGGACTTTGCTGACCTCCGATCGTGCAGATTTCCCACCTAGTCTCTTTAGCTGGCCTCTGTTTGTGTCCTTGTAATTTGTATTCATTTGTGGTCCACTTTCACTTGAAGGCTCATAAGAACAGGGCCCTTATCTGTCACAATCCTGGATGTGGAGCTCAGAGCCCGGTGCCTGAGATGCCTCACGAATACTTGTTAAATGAGCAAAAGAGAGACTGAATTCTGATCCCTAGAGGCAGCCCTGCCTTGGCATGTGGGAGAGGTAGCTGATCTGTCACAAATGATAGGAAACAGTATCACTTTGAGAATCCACTCTTTAGGGACTATCTTGTCAGTCAGCTAATCCAAAAAAAATGATGGAGTGTGTCTATAATATAAAGTGACTGGTTGTTTAATAAACATAGGAAACTCAAAATGAGAAGGAAGTGAGGAATAAGAAAAGATCTATGGCTGGTATCCTGTTGGGTAGGTCACTTTGTCCCTTGGCCCTGGAGCTTCTGTGGCTTCTCCTGATGCTCAGATATCATTCCAGAACCAGAAATGGGGTCCTTTGGGGGAATGTACATTCCATTCCTATTCCAGATATGCCACTTGACTTGTCCACCGCAGACCTGAATCTCAAAGAGCTTATGGTGCCTTCACTGAACTGCAAGAAGTTCAGAGTGGCTGTAGGGCACTGAATGTGAGACTGTGAGGAGATCGAAAACTTTAAGAGCTAGGTGGGGACTAGGTCCTAAAGGACCTTGTTCATCAAGCCAGAGAGTTTAGTCTTCATCCATAGGACTATGCTGTACGTAATGGAAAACTATTAAAAGAACTTGAGTCAAGGAGTGACACGATCCACTTTATGCCATAGAAAAATTACAGTGTGGATTATGGATTGGAGCAAGTGGATATTGGAGGCGAGGAGACCAATTAGGCTAGGGATAAAAGACAGCTGACAAGGACCAGTGTGCTGGACCATCGCTACGACTGGTGTCATTCTGGCTGGTCAGTGTCTGTGCCATGCCAGTTGATAAATGGTTTAAAATTACTCTGCAGTTAGGAGACTGGCCATAATCCAGACAAGAGAGAGTCTTGTCTAAGGCTCTCAACTAAGAGAGGCTTAGTTGAGAACTAAGGCTGCGCAACAGAGATGGAAAGTAGAGGAAAGGTTTGAAAGAAAGCTTTGCAGTTTGACAGGACTTTATAACTGGTTAGATGTGACAATGAAGGAGATGGGGTGACTAGGATAACTCCCAGTTTGCTAGTTAGGCTATTGGATTTTGCGGTAACATTAGCTGAAGTAGGGAATAAAGAGAGAAACCTGTTGCAGGGAATTGAAAGATATGATGATTTTAAATTGGGGCATATCTGTTGCAGTTCCTCCTTTTCTTTCATGGTTACTTGATGATTGCTTTCTACAGTTTATTCAGGAAGGACTCAGGAGAATTATACTCCCTGGTTCATACATACAAAAACAAATGGCTACTCTATTTCTATTTGATTGGCTGTTTAGTTGGGTATAAAATTTTCCTCAGTTACACTCTCTTTCTTTGAGGACTTCATAGGAGTTTATAAAAACTCTCTTCTAGTGTTGAGTGTTTCTGTGATGATGTCTGAAGCATGCCTCTTTTTCTTTTTTTTTATGCGTCTTTTTCTCATTCTCTTCTTTTATTGCTCTCATATAAGCAAGGCAATCCTATAATTTGTTTTCTAAGTCAGGACACTTTTGAGAGTGAAAAGGCCACAATAATTATGCCTGCAAAACAGAAGTAAACTGGCACTTGGTCACTCTACTTATAAATGACTTCGTATTTTTGTCTGCTTGCACAAAGGAGTCTTTCTTTGTATTTGAAGTCCAGTAACTTTATTGGGATGTGTCTTAGTGTTGATTGTTCTGTTTAATTTTTTCCCCCCTGGGGTGCAGCATTCCCTCTCAATGTGTAGATTCAAGTCTTCTTTCATTTCTGGAAGTTTTTCTTTAAATACAATATTAAAATATTTTCTCTGTTCCTTTTATTTTCGCTGTTCTTACTAGAGACACGAATTATGCGTTTGCTGGATCTCCAGGGTCCCCCATTCATCTCTATCACATTCTCTCCAGCCACTCTTGACTCTGAGGTCATTTGTATGCTTGCTTTTCTCGCTCTTGTCCTCCTCTGTATCCCTTCTCATGTGGCCTTAATTTCTCAGATAGTTTTATTTCTCTCTTTCACTTTTTCATAAGCTGTGCCACCTTATATCCTAGCATTTTCTATTGTGTTGCTTATTTTCTTTGAGCTATTGCATCTCTGCTCTGAGCTATTGTTTTATAGAGAAATTATTTTGTTATTTTATTATTATTATCATCATAAAGAACTTGATCAGAATTACCATCTGCTCCATGAAAATTGATTTTTTTTCAGGTAAGTGTCTTTACCTATCATTTGCTTACTTTTTCTCTTTTCCCTTCATGGTCTACGTATATAAATCATATTTAGATACCTCTTTGAGAATATTCATCTTTGTTTGAGGTGAGTTTTTCCTGGATCAGCTACTTGCCAGAAGTTTGAGAGCAGAGGGTCTAGGACCATGTACCAGGCCAGCAGGAATTCTTATTTCAGAGATGTGCATGTGTTTGTATACAAGAATAGTGGCAGGGTGGGGGGTGGGGTGGGGAGACTTCTTTTAGCTTTTACTTCTTCTTGCGCAAAATAAATCAGCATTTCCACAATTGCTCACAATACATACTTCTCTTCCTCATCAACTGGCTGCTTCTTACACATCTGGCTTGTTTGGGCAATTCCCTCATCAGTCTTGCCTTCTGTGCTTCCTGCCTCTGTCAAACGGGGTCCAGAGATATGTCCACGGCCAGATTCTGTTTGTTCCAATTGTTTCAACAAGAGACTGTTGGTTTTGACCCTTAGGATAGCCACATTTATCCCACCAGCTTTGTCTGACATTAGCATCTGAAGCATCCTTTCTCAGTCTCTACCCATTCCTGTTTGACTTTCACTGCCATTGCCATCCCTTCCTCATTAATTGTGTTTTGGGGTAACCAATTTTCCTAGTTTCATCAAAGATGAAATTCATGCCTCTCCTTCTCCTTTCCTTGTTTTCTTTTGAGTGATTCTGAGTGGGAATTGATGGAAAAGGTCTTATGATAGCATTTTCATCTGATGTCTTCATATTCTCTGCCTTGCATCTTGGTAATTCACGAAAAAGGGATTGCTGCACAGGGCTATGAACGCCTTCATTCTACCACCATTCTGCCTTTGACCTTGGAGATCACCCTTGATAACCAGCTCTTGGGGCCCAGCTCACTGGCTACATTCTTCACTTTCTCCATTGGACTCCGCCAAACACAAATAATAAGATACATGTAATTCCCCAAACGACTACTAAAATGATTGTCCAGCTGAAATTTGTCACAATGAATAAAACACAAAAAGGGACCCATAGCTTGACTCTTGGAAATATGATGAAATGGCACACACTCTGTCATGCCATCAGTGCTCTTGGTTATTCCCCCAAAGATGATCCCACTTTAAATAGTAAAACTCTATTTTCCATAAATCATATGCATAGAAGGCAGTATGATAAAATGGGAATGGCTAGAATTCAGAGATCTTGATTCAAATTCAAATTCTACTATTCTTATCTATGTAATCTTGAGTAAATCACTACATTGTCTTATTCTTTTCAAATGTAAACCAAGAACAACTATACATCTATATGTATATGTGTGTATGTATAAACACATGGATATCACATGTATATTATACACACACCCATATATACACATAGAGTTGTTCTTTTCCTTGTTTTGCATTTGAGAAGACTGAGATCCAGTGCAGCAATTTATTCAAGATCACATAACTAAGGACGTACACAGCTAAGGATCGATATCATTATGTATGTATATATGTATCGTTGTTATTATGATTAAAAGAAAACATGTATGTACATTAAAGGATGTAAGCTCCACGAGTGATAATTTTCTGGTTTTGGTCTGTTTACTACTCTATTCCCAGCACTTCAAATAGTACTGAGCAGGCAGCCCTCAATAAAAAATTAACAATTAAATGAATATGTAAAATGCCTACATGTGGTAGAGAGGCTCAGTGAATTCAAAACCGCAGCTTCAGCATGGGCTTTCGAGTTCTACAGACTCAGGTTTGCATCCTAGCTCTCCCATTTGCCAGTAAAAGGATGGAATATGCACCGGAATATCAGCACTCTCTGGTTCATCACCTTTGAAAGAGCCAAACTATCGTGCCTGGTCCTGCCTTGGAATCACTTAACATCTTCCTCTCACACGGTTCCAGCTGCTTCTCAGACAGGAGCTAAGAAGGGAAGCAGTGAGAGCACAAGGCTCACTCCAGTCTGTTTTGGGGATAAAAGAGTGAAGAGCAATGAGACCATTATTTGGTCATGGATACTCTTTGAGCCAACAGTAAAAATGAGGGTAGAACAATAGGCCCCATGCCCGGGAAATAGTTCTCCAGCACTCTGCATCCTTGGGAGTGGTATACCCAAGAGAAGCCGCAGTCCCAGTTCTTTTTAAGTGATAATAAAAAAAAGAGTAAAGGATGTGTGTCCCAGTCACCAGTCTATGTTCTCTTCCATTAAAAGTTAAGAAGAACTTTTTATCATAGACCAGAACATCTGGTGTGTCATGAATCTGACTTTTGAAGACAAAGCAAGCATTGTTTTCGATTCCAGGTTTTCGCAAGTCCAAGAGTTTGAACCCATGAAAAATTGCTTTTAAGACGGGAATGAGACCAGAATGACTTATATCAAATCCAAATATCTACCATTTCTGCACTGAGCAAGGGCAGAAGAGTTGCATAAAGCTTTTAGGGCCTCAAAGATTGTGACTACATAAATTTGAAATATTAGTCATCAAATATTAATAACACTTGTTGTTAGCAATAATAATGATAATGACTAATACAGTGAAAATGCTAAACTTCCATTCTAGACGCTGTGGAGTGGCAAAAAGAGTGAGAGCACTGGAAATGAGCAGACCTGAGTTCAAATCCCACTTCCATCCCTTACTGTAACTGTATAACTACCAGAAAATTACCTTACGGAGCTACAGCTTCTTCCTCTGTAAAAACAGTGATAAGAAGACCTTTACGCCAAGATTATTTTCCCGCCAAGGCTGAGGTTTAAATTTAAAAAATGAATATAAAAGTGTCAGCTCTATACATTTTTGCTTCTTTCTCCTTAGCCTGGGGTAGAAATTAACATGTGTTTATCTGGAACACCACCATCGCTCTTTCTGTACAACTCCTCCCTGGCAGCCCTGAAAGTGGGATTATTAATTAGTCAGTGTTTGTGAAACACTTAGAAGATGAAAGTGCTGGGTGTGGAACTGCACCGTTTACATCACAATACATGAGCTGGCTGCTCCTTCAAGTGGATCTACTTACAGTGTAAGTGAGTCCTAACAAATGTGCTCCCTCATTCAAAAATCAATGTGGAAGTCTTTGGAAAAAGACGTGTGTCTGCCTGCCATGCTATGCCAGTTCTGTGCAGTTGGCAGGCATTTCTGGAGATGCAATATTATAGATGATCCTCTAATAGCCTGGGTGATGAGAAACCAACGAAAAGAGGTCAAAAGTTTATTTAATTGAAATTTACAAATCACTCTATGTTCCCTTTAGTGACAATTTTTACCAACAAGAAGGATATCTGAGCCATTTCGGTTTCACATCGTTTCTTAGCCCTTGCAGATCTTGGAAAATAGGAATGGAAAAAGAAACTCAATTCTACATGAATAAAAGAAGTACTCCTCAAGCTAGGATTTATAAATCCCTGGGGGAGGAGTGTGATGGCCTATGGGACGAGGCGGGAGTTGCAGATCTCTAAAACTAATCTCTACTATTTGGTTCATGTCTGCTTCTGGTCACAAGGAAAGAATTCAGCTGAACAGCATCACCCATTACTGGGAATTAATGGAGTTAATATTCCATTTATGGATTTCACAATGTTGGTTGTTTTTACTTTATGAATTATTTTTATTTAAAACAGCGTCTACAAATTTAATCTTAAATTTTAGTTTAGCATAAGAAATATAATATTAGATCTTACAGTTCTGTGTAAATTTTAATACAATTGTCATATAAGTCATTTAAGAAACACTGTGACCTTTTAAAGATTTTCTTCTAAATACATTATTTGACTTTGAAAAGTACCGTACTATAGCAACAAGAAAGAGGAGGGAAGGGTTTGGTAAACTACAAATTGGGTCATCATTCCTTGAATAATCAAGACTTGGCTGAATGTTAATTCCTGTTTTCTGCAACTCAGCATTGATAACAGAAATCTCCATGTATTATTCCAGTATTTCATTTTTGCTTCTGAATTATGTTCATATCCACAAATCCCAGCCAAGGACCTATTGAATAATTGTCCCCACATGTAACATTTTCCTGGTGATGTTTTCCTTTCTTTGGTTCTATGAAATATAGAAATGTGTTTCTAATTATTAGCAGAACCACCTGGTAACTGCACTGTATCCTCTCAATAATATGATTCATTTAGCATATAGTTTGGTAGAACTCAGAGGCATCTTTGACACCACCCACGAAAAATTAGTTCCCAAAGTGACCTCACATAGCACAGGCTCACCTATAACCAAAGCGATCATATTCTGTAAGCCAAAAATCAGTATGCATGACTTGACAGCTATAAATGTGTCTAAAGCTGGGTTGTCCTGGAAAATCCAGGACGTACAGAGTTCTAAGGCATAAGCCACAAAATCACCTACTAAGTGATGCCCTGGTGCTTTCATTGTCTTACTTTTGAAAACTTAAAGCAACTGGTTCTTGTCTCCATAGTCTTTATGTTATGTGTGGGCTGAGACCCAAGGATACATCACTTTCTGGAGTTGAATGAGTGTGCAAGAGGTGAGAACAGAAACTGAACCAGCTCTTCTGGGAAACTTACCCTGGCTTTGCAGGAAAACCAAAAAGAAATTTCATCCTGTATAATAAGCCGCCTAAAAATCGACCCTTTCTGCAGGCTTCACAGGGTAGGCATATTGAGTAGAGAAAATGGTGTGCCTGGAAGCCTGGGGAAATGTTCATGTATGAGGCTAGATTTCTATTCTATGTTGAATCATACTGTACTCACTAAGGGTCCCAAGTTTGAGAGCCTACGCTAATTTGCATGGTGTATAGTTTCCAGTCTAGTTACCCTCTCTTTTTAATTGTTTGACTGTTCTGTTTTGTTTAAGTTGGAATGTCAGGAAGCAGAAGAAGAGATAAAGCAACGAGAGGACATGATATGTATTTGATCTTTTTTTTTTTTAAGTGGAGGTATAATTGACACATAACATTATGTGAGTTTCAGGTGTACAGCAGAATGATTCAATATTTATATATATTGTGAAATGACCACCACAACCGTAAGTCTAGTTAACATCCATCACCTACATAGTTATGAAAATTTCTTTTTCTTGTGATGGGAACTTTTAAGATTTCCTCTCTCAGCAACTTTCAAATATGTAATAGGATATGGATTTGATCTTAAAACAAAGAACAGAAGAATTTTCTAGCATGGCGGTGTATAATGGCAAGGAACTGAGCACCACGCTGAAGAAAAGTTCAGCTCAGTAAATTCTCAGAGGTCTTAGGCACAAGTAAGAGAAGAGAAACAGGAAGTAACACCCGAATTCTGTCCTGTAGGACATATTTTGATGTGGGAGTGAAGAGGGGGCTGTTCCTTTGTGAGAACATAGGAGATGAGACTGACGGCATCCATTCCTGGGAAATGACAGCAGAACATGGAGCTTCACCTTGGCATTCCTCAGAGTGACAAAGGAGAAGGAGCCTGAGGCAGAGGCTGCAGCTGGAGGAGGCAAGGAAGAAGCAAGGAGATGCAAAGCCTTAGGCAAAAGGTTCCAGGTCCCTCCTGTAAGCACTGGTCCTTGCTGTCTAATAGAGGACTCTGTTGGTAACAGAAAGTCCAGAGGGAATCAGTCTGGGAAGGATGCTTTCTCCAACGCGCTCTAAACTAGTTTTCTAAAAGCCAAGAATTTCAACAGTTGTAACAAAGAAAGCTAGGTAAATATGCTAGTGCCCTTTTATGGTGGCCTTTTCGGGTGTGCGTGGAAAAATACCAGGTGAAGTTATATTCTCAGGTTCTAATCAAGCTTCCTGCCCTCAGGACCTTCACAAGGTATTTCTTTATCCTGACAAAGTCTAGTCATGTGCATGTGATGCTATATCGGGCTCTTTAAAGAACACAGAGCAGGCAATGTCTAATGGAGGCCGCTGGCCTGCAATGGGAGGACACAGAATCAGAAGGCCTCTTCAAATCTCAGTGTGTCTGTTGATTCATTGTGTCAGCTCTTGGTCTCTATGAGACTCCATTCTCTGTTCTGCCAAATGGGCTGAACCCTAATTACCTCGTGAGGTTGTGGTGAGAATGAAGCATGACGACTCCCGTGAATGCTCCCAGCACAGAGCAGAAGTCCATACCCATCCGTGGGATTCAGTGCTCTTGACTGTGAATCAAGGAATTGGCCCTCATTAGAGAGTGACTGTTTTACAATTCTAATATATTGATAAGTCATAGATAATCAGTAGGCAATTATGGAAAAGCCTTGCTAAACTTCGTTAGGTCAGAAGATCTGAAGAATTAGACTAGAGGTAGCTTTGGTCCCTTTTCCACTGATGACCTTGATGACAAAAAAGAGACATAGAAAGATAAATCCAAGGGAGAAAGTGTTGAAGACCCTGGGTGATGGAACTGTTCTAAAATTAGGTTTGAGGATGGAGCAGAACTTTAGTAAATAAAGAGACTAAAACTAGTGAGTTGTACCCTGTGATGGTTAGTTTTGAGTGTCAACTTGTGGGTGAAAATATCTATTTATTGAATCAAACACTAGTCTACTGTTGCTGTGAAGGTATTCTGTAAATGTGGTTAACACCTACAGTCAGTTGATCTGAAGTAAAGAGGATTACCCTCGATAATGTGAGTGGACCTCACGCAATCAGTTGAAAGGCCTGAAGAGCAAAAACAGGGTTTCAGGAAAAGAAATTCTGCTTTAAGACTGTCACATCGACTTCTGCCTGTTTCCAGGCTACTGGTCTACCCTACAGATTTCAGACTGGCCAGTCCCACAATTACATGAGCCAATTTCTTAAAACAAATTTCTCTCTCTGACATATACGTATATATTCTTTTTCTCTGGAGAACCCTAACACTACACTTAAAACCAGCGAATTTCACTGTACGTAAATTATATCTCAATAAATTGTTTTTCTTTTAAAATGACGTTCTTTAATGATCCCCTTTTTATAAAATTCTAGAAACTGCAAACTCACCTAACAGTGACAGCAAGCAGATCAGAAGATTATAAAGGACACAGGAGAACTTTGGAGGGGGCTGGGTGGATTCACTTGCTTGATTAGTGACGGTTTCATGGGGGTTTGCATATGTCAAAACTTTCAAAGACTATGCTTTCCTTTGTCTTGTTCTTTTTTTTCTTTTAAATTGGGGTATAGTTGCTTTACAATGTTGTGTTAGTTTCTACTGTACACCAGCATTCATTCCGGTGCTGTATAGTTAGTTTCCCTGTGCTATACAGCAGGTTCTCATTAGTTATCTACTTTATACATATTAGTGTATACATGTCAATCCCGATCTCCCAATTCATCCCACCCCCCTTCCCCTACCTTGGTGTCCATACGTTTGTTCTCTATGTCTGTGTCTCTATTTCTGCCTAGCAAACAGGTTCCTCTGTACCATTTTTCTAGATTCCACATGTATGTGTTAGCGTACGGTATTTGTTCTTCTCTTTCTGACTTACTTCACTCTGTATGACAGTCTCTAGGTCTATCCACTTCTCTGCAAATGACCCAATTTCATTCCTTTTTATGGCTGAGTAATATTCCATTGTATATATGTACCACATCTTCTTTATCCATTTGTCTGTCAATGGGTATTTAGGTTGCTTCCATGACCTGACTGTTGTAAATAGTGCTGCAATGAACATTGTGGTACATGTCTCTTTTTGAATTATGGTTTTCTCAGGGTATATGCCCAGTAGTGGGATTGCTGGGTCATATGGTAATTCTACTTTTAGTTTTTAAGGAACCTTCATACTGTTCTCCATATCAAGTTACATTCCTACCACCAGTGCAAGAGGGTTCCCATTTCTCCACACCCTCTCCAGCATCTACTGTTTGTAGATTTTTTGATGATGGCCATTCTGACCACTGTGAGGTGATACCTCATTTTAGTTTTGATTTGCATTTCTCTAATAATTAGTGATGTGGAGCCGCTTTTCATGTGCCTCTTGGCCATCTGTATGTCTTCTTTGGAGAAATGTCTGTTTAGGTCTTCTGCCCATTTTTGGATTGGGTTGTTTGTTTTTTTTTGATATTGAGCTGCATGAGCTGCTTGTAAATTTTGGAGATTAACCCTTTGTCTGGGATTCATTTGTAAATATTTTCTCCCATTCTGAGGGTTGTCTTTTCATCTTGTTTATGGTTTCCTTGGCTGTGCAAAAGCTTTCAAGTTTCATTAGGTCCCACTTGTTTATTTTTGTTTTTATTTCCATTACTCTAGGAGGTGGGTCAAAAAAGATCTTGCTGTGACTTATGTCAAAGAGTGTTCTTCCTATGTTTTCCTCGAAGAGTTTTTTAGAAAGACTATGCTTTACATACGGGCAGTTTACTGTATGTCAATTATGCCTTCGCAAAGTGGTTTTAAAAGAGAGACAAAAAGACACAAAGATAAATCCAAGAGAAAAAAAAGTCTAAGGCTTACAGCAGAGGTGGTCTACGTTGCCTCTTTTGTTTAGCTTCCTCCTGCCCCCACCTTGGCAGCCTCCGGCTGTACAAAGAACACAGGGGGTGACAAGGAACACCCCACCCCCACCCTCGAGGATTCTAGAAGCATCCCATTCCTCTTCCAATTCAGGTGAAGATGACAGCCAAGATCTGCTCCTTGGACACATGGTGAGCCCATCCATGATTGGAGATAAAATACAAAAACTGTAAAAGTTCCGTCTGTTTTGATCGGAAAGAATGTTGACAACATGTCCTGGTGTCCTTGCTTTTGTCCACTAGGGAATAAATTTTTATCTTGGAACCCATGGTTTGTCCAAAAGGAGTGGACAACAGAGCGTCCATTCCCTTCACTATAGCACAAGCACAACTGGTCAGAGGACGCAGAGCTTCCAGAATCAACGGAGATGTAAAACTACAGGGTTGAGGAAACAGAAAGAGCTGTTTCCTTCTCCCTGAAAGGAAGAAGCAACAAGCATTCTGATCAGCACATGGGAGTGGACCAACCTTCTGCTCAGACAGACCCTTGAGCAAGTATGCTGGCAGAGGATGAAGAAGAGCATCGGGTATATCCCAGGATAGACAAGACAGAACAGTGAACACAGTAACCCAGGAAAAGAAATCTGGTCACGATCAGCACAGACGACCACCCCGCCCCCCGCCCCCCCCCCCCACTCAGCCAACCTTATGTACACTTGCTAATCATTTTGGCGAAGAGGAAGTAGGACTTAATAGGACTTAAGACCAGAAGCTGCAATAAGATATTTATAGCCATTGCCTATGAATCTGCTCAACTGTGTGGTTTTGACCATTCTCAGCTACACCTTTTTTGTCTACATGATGCCTGGAGTTTAAAACCACTCAGTGTGTCTTTGTAGATACTACAGAACTATTCCAAGCAAGATTCTGCTGCACAGAGTAAGCTGAGCAAGCTCCCAGGACAGCCTGGTGCTCTTTGGGCGGGTCCCCGTCAAAGCCCGTTCCTCCATCAGAGATACCCGGCAACTCGAGTACTACGCTCCTGGAATTCACAAGCCTGGGGATTATCTGAGCCTTCAGCCTAGCTGGGGGTGGTTTAACCTACAGGCCCAGAGAAGCGCGTTGAGTGTATGTGCGTAAAAGGGACAGCAGGGAAAGCAGGAAACAGAGAATGCCAGGGCAATAGGACAGAGAGGCCGCAGAGACACAAAATAAACTGTCAAAAAGACTGAGATTCTGCGCTTCCCTGGTGGCGCAGTGGTTGGGAGTCCGCCTGCCGATGCAGGGGACACGGGTTCGTGCCCCGGCCCGGAAGGATCCCACGTGCCGCGGAGCGGCTGGGCCCGTGAGCCATGGCCGCTGAGCCTGCGCGTCCGGAGCCTGTGCTCCGCAACGGGAGAGGCCACAGCGGTGAGAGGCCCGCGTACCGCAAAAAAAAAAAAAAAGACTGAGATTCATGTTCAAGTTACTTTGTTCATAAGCATTTTTTTAAATATTTTAACTTTTTATAAGAAGCATGGATTTCATATATATAATGTATATAATTTTCAGCTCTTCTCCCCCTTTTTAATGTGATAAAATATAGATAACATAAACTTTACCATTTTAACCATTTTTAAATGTACGATTCACTGGCATTAAGTATATTCACAATATTGTGCAACCATCACCACCCTCCATTTCCAGAACTTGGTCATCATTTCAAACAGAAACTCTATATCCATTAAACAAAAATTTCCTAGTTCTTGAGCATTTTGATGGTAGAAAAATTACGTGGTCACTCTGAGCACATTTTATCAACTGTAAAATGGGCCCAAACAACTAGCTCTTGGGCTTGTTGAAAGGATTTAAATGAGATGAGATGAAAATACATGTGAAAGTGATTTATAAACCGGGAGGCAAGTACCAATGTGCTGGGGACGCACAGGTGGAATGACGCTCCACATTTCCCGGAGGACCTCACTATCCACGAAGGGGCAGATTTATAGACACACAACTCCAGCATGGTCTGTTAGGTAGGAGAGCATGAACCATGGGCTGTGGGAACTGGCCAGGAAGGTCCAGCTCTGTCTAAGGAAAGGTATCACAGTGAGAACTGCTCCTGTTTTTGAGACTCACGGGCCTGTTTGAATTCATTAAAAGGCAATAGGTTTCAGATATTTTTAAGTTTCCACTTTAAGAAATCAGTACAAGGTTCTATATCTAGTGTCTAATACTCCCACCAAGCCTGAAATCGACTATTGCATCCACATTTTAGAAGTGACTTAACTGAGGCTGAGAAAAGTTAGGGACCCTCGCCAGAAGTCTGACAGCCAGGCAGAGCCAGAATCCAACCCTGCCTCTAATTCCCCTGATTTCCCATCTGAATTTTAAGATAATATAAGCAAGATGTCATTTTTTTTGAATTTAAAAATCTTTTAAAATAAGATTATTGTTTCCCTGTACAAGATTCAAGCTGGGCCTTGGAAACAAAGAAGGAATTGGGAGAACTTGGAAAGGTTGGGGAAGGACATGGCCAAAATGGACAAAAGATTGGGAGAGAAACAAGAAAACTTTTCCTGACAGGGAAAAAAATTAAAGAATTTGTTCACGAGATGGTAAGTTCTAATGAGACCAGGAACTGTATCTTATAACTTCACTCAGTGGCCTCCTCCTGTCCCGCTGAGGTTCCCAGTTGGGAACGTAGTATTTTCTGGTTGATCTATTGATCATTTCAGTCTGAAAAAGGACAAGCCAAGGGGGTGGAATTCATTACAACCACCAAGAACCATGTGTAAAAGAATCAGAGGGGAGTGGTAATGAAAAGAGGGTTTATGCTCCGTGACAGCAGAACAAGAAAGTTCTACAATGCTTTTGAAAAATAACTATCTTTTTCCATCTGAAATAGGTGTGAGACACTTGAACACACCAGCCAAGGATGTAAAACTTCTTGCTTTGCAGACCTCGAAAAGATGTTCAATTGCCCAAGTTTTGAATGAATTGTAGTCGTGGGGTGACCTCTCCATGTGACTCACAGTCTGAATAAAGAAGGATGCCCCTGACTTCTCCCATAAGAAAAGGCTAATTCCAACATGACTCTGCAGGCTAACATGGCTTCTTCACCCATGGTCTTGCCAACACCCAGAGAATGCCTGCAACATTGGCTCAGCCTCCAGGAAGATCGGGAAGAGATTTTTCAATATCTTTTGAGGCTTTGCAGGAGAGCAAATGTCAAGCCTATAATAGATGCTTTCTGACCCTCCTCACACTGCATCTGGCTCTCCTAAGTATTGGTCCTATTACATTTTTAAGAATAGCTCTGAAGTAATTTGTGTGCTGAACTGTCTACAGGATAAAAAAAAACCCACCTGAATAAATTCTACTTGTTCCTATCAGCCAGAGACCAAGAACTGCAGCAGCAGTTTCCTTGAAGCTAATTTTCAGCATTAGGGTTTATCAGAACCTAAATTCCATTCTAATAAACGATGAAACAGCAGCCACTCTTTCAGCCACTTATTTGGGCAACCAGGGACTTGGCAGACGAGTTAAAAATTTCCATTGGTGACAACACACAGCTGTTGAGGTGCAAAGATCTGAGACTCTAATCAGACCAGGTTATATAAGTAGCACTGTCTCATTATCTCTGCTTGGGGGATAGGGTTCCCCGGGCAGCTGGAGCTATACGGGGTGTCGACAGAATAGCTAATGGGAAGTTGACACAGAGATATCAACTTAAACGAGAGGAAGTGGGTAACCTATGCCCCTTTCCAACCTTGAAGAAGAACACAGAGTGTTCACAACTCTTCCTGCATAAGGCTGTGACCATATCAAATATCACCTCTTTTCTGTATTTACGAGAAATGACATCCAGCACCTCCTGTTGGCATACATTCATCCTTCTCTACATCCCGCCGCCCCTACTGCAGGAACTTCATATTTTTCCCAACATTTGGAGGAAAGTTGTGATGTCCATTAAGCAAGAAATGCTCAGAGTGGGAAATTGTCTTGAGCGCCTAGCACAGTCAGTAGGTGGTGACTCTTCACTCTTAATATACTACAGTGAGCAGTGCCCTTTTAAATTCTGAGTTGCAGAATAGGGGATGGTTATCTGAGACCTAATGAAAGTAACAATGATCACTGGCTAAAGTATATAACGATTAGCAATTTACAAAATATTTTCACATCCATTATCTACTTAGACTTTCCATTCGAGATTGGCTGGAAGAGGTGCTTATTACTCACCCTTTAAAGGACGTTTTGGGGGGGCTCTATAGAGTAAACAAATAATACTCCTGTTCTTGCCCAAGTTCAGAACCTAGGGGAGCCAGGCAAGTGAAGAGGAAAACGTCAGCTTTGTTACTGATAGAAGGTATCTGGCAGCGTGACTGAGACATGCGGTGAGTCTGTTAATATTCCCAGAGGCACACACACAACGCACGCCAGGATAGACCTTGAGGCAGCCCATTCAAGCACAGGTTTGAGTCTTCACAGCAGACTCACTTACTAAGAATCCAGGGTGAGGGGGAACAGCACGCATCTCTCGTGCTTACTGGCTTTTGGAAGACGTGCCCCATCCCACTGAGAAGCACCTACAGACAGCTGCCACTTAGTGATCAGGGAACCCCCTCCTCTTCTGGGGGACAAGTGGGGGACAAGGGGTCAGGAGAGCCAGTAGTGTTACCCATGGAAACATCAGGAGAGGAGGGGGAGCGATTTCTCCTAATGCACCCCACTCCTTTGTTCTCCTAGCGCACTGGGTGTAACCATCAACATGACGGTCATCCCAGGGGAGTCTGTTTTTCCTGAGGGAACTTTTTCTCTTAGCAATGCTGCTCCCACTTGGGGAGCTCAGCCCCCCAACCTCAGCCACAGCGCCTTCAGCGAATCCTTCTGGGATCGCACATGGACAGTTTAGAATGTGCCCTCAGAAGACTGAATGGATGCAAAGAATACATTAATTTAACTAAGTACAAATTCACTCTGTTTTCCTCCCCCTGCCCCAGACCAAAACTGTTCAGCCACATTCTCTAATATAATGCTTTTCAGAGGTTTGACAATAGGGTTAAATAACAAGATAAAGATAGTCAATTATATAAACAAGCAACATAGAGGGGACCGAGTTTTAATATAAACTCCCTCCCATTCGGAAATTCCAAGGAAGATACTGAAATCCAAAAATTAAATAATCCTCGTCTAAGGCAAGTCCAAAGAAGTTTCAGTCCAAAACAATTAAAGTCCAAAATTAAATTTCCTCAACTTGTGGAGTTAAAAGTCCAAGAAATTAAATTTTTAGTTTTTCCTGTGATTTGATATGCAAAGAAATTCATGTCCAGATTTCATTTTCCAATTTCCAGTCCTGCCCAGTCTCAACCAGAGGGTCTTGGCCTTTAGCAGCTGCAGACCAGGCTGCCTTCCATGGGAATGGGTGTGGCTCCTTCATATCCTCTCAGGAGCCCCATGTTCAAGGAGTTAACAGAACACATAAGATGGAACCACAAGAAATCTCCAGTCACCAGAGAACTTATCTGAGCACAATTATCTAGTGTTTAGTGTGACCAGAGGCCCAGTAATATTTGGGGGAAAGGAGAAAATCTGTGGGTTAAGCCACAATTTGGGTCCTGAAATCTAAAATCATGGTCAGTGCTTATGTGCTTAAAGAAACTCAGAACCAAACAGGGGTGAATTTTGGAATGTGTGAACAAGCCACGTGAATCCAGCTAGATTTTGAATTCCTCCATGGTTCCCTCCCCTCAGTGCCAAAAGAGACCAAAGCAACACAAGGTCATCTGGAACCTCCGATCTAGCCCTGCTTTACCTATGCCTAGCACGAGACCCCTTCGGGCTCTGCAGATCATGCACTGTCTACATGATTTAAACTTTTCGCCTGCACACTTGACTGTTAGCCATGGTCAAAGCTGCAAGCACAGTGCTGCCTGCCAGGGCCTGACACTTGTCAATGCCCTGCTGCAGCCGCCACACGTGAAACTGGGCTTCACTGAGACCCCAGCAGCCTGCTCGTGCAAGTCTGGCAGCTAGAGTCTGCGAAAGTCCACTTTTACTTGAAACGGTATAAAAATATCCATTTTCCCATGGACAAAGCCGCCAGGAGTGGGCTGACCACATCAATTTATTGTTTAAACTAGGACAGTTTTGAGAGTGAAAAGCAAGAGATGAATAAATACTATGAGAAAAAAGCATTAACTGTCCCGGGCAAATTGTGATGCATGGTTACTTGAGCCATGAGGTCCAATGTCACGCAAGGTGGAAAGCCCTATTTCTCCAGGGAAGCCCCTCCATGTAGGAACGTGAGGAGGGGGGAATAGTAGTCTCCCCCAAAGGAAACTAAGGCTCAGAGAGTTAAGGGATTTGCTTGGAGTTAACATGCTTAGAAGTAACACAACCAGAAATGCATCCAGGTCTTCTGGTTGCAAAGTCATGGTTCTTCCAATATATCCCAATGCCTCATACCCCTTTGGTTCTGCCAACTTCCTGCCAGTCACATCTCTCTTGCAATTTGCAAACCTCTCCTCCCCTATTTGCCTTCTGCTCTGAAAAAATAATGATTTTTTTCCTAGTACATGGGTAATAATGTTCACTGTAGAAAATTTGGAAGTAGTTGGAAAGCATAAAGAAAAAAACCCAATTGTCATTTTGCTGTTGAGAAATAAGCCCTGTTATAATTTTCTCCAAATTTGTTTTCTCTTTGTGTGTGTATTGTGTGCATGTGTAATATTTTTGAGGTATTCCCAGTTTTTCTGTTCTTTCTTCCCACTATACTTCCCTTTTCCTTCTCTCCCTACTTCAAGCAGATAGAAGGCAACGTGCTCATTGCCTCAGGGGAGAAACGAGACAGGGCAAAACGCAGAAAATAAGGACAAGCTGGTTTCCAAAAGCCCAAGCCCATCAAGGATAGTATTCTAGTCACCTCTGAGGCAAATAACAATTTTTCTCTCCTATCCAATATTTATACTTCATATTTCTTTTTGTTGACGTACTGTTGACTAAGAGTTCCAGAAAATATTAAAAAGTCGTGATGATACCAAGCTCACATGTCTAGGTCTGACTTTAATATCCAGGTTTCCTCATTAAATATGATATTGGCCAATTTGACATAAATATTCTTTATCTGGTTAAGGAAGTCTTCTATTCTTTGTTGCTAAGAAATTTCTTTTTAAATTTTGTTTTAATAAAAATCAAGAATGATATTGAAAATTATCAAACGCATTTTGGGCATCTAGTAAGATAATCATGTGACTCCTTTGATTTATAAAGATGATGAATTATATCAATAGATCTCCTATCATTAAACCATTTTTGCATTCTACATTCTGCTGTGTTCATTTAAATAAGCCGCTGGATTTGATTTGTAGTCAAAAGTTGGTTTATATATTTTTTATATTTATATTTTTAGCAGTACCAAGCTTGTGTTCTTGAGTAATATGTAGAATCATAAAATAAACTGGAATACTTTCATTATTTTTTAGCTTACATAACAGGAGAGAATTATTTTTCTTGAAAAAAAATTAAAAATTGCCTCATAAAAACTTCTGGGCTTGGAGCTTTTGTTGGAGATAATTCTCTGACAGCTTTTTCTCTGTTATTCATAATTACTGATTAATTAAGGATTTTTACTTCATCTTGTGTCAGTTTTATTACTTTACATTTTTCTACATGAATGACCATTACATTAAGAATTTCTAATTGATTAGCATAGAATTATGCATAATTCCTACTTTTTTGTGGCCTATTTTTTGGGGGGGGGTTAAACTTTTAGTAATTTGGTACTTTATTATTTTTTTCAAAGAACCAATTCTTGCATTTATTACTAATTCTCCATTAAACTTTCAAAGTTTACTTTTATCATTTTTTTTCTTATCTCTTTCCTTTGGGGGAATAGTGTGGTGATGTGTTTTCTTTTTTAACTTCAGTGAAGTTTATTTACCTTTTTATTTATTAGAAATACAATTTAATGTTATTTAAATTCTCTCTGAATACAGATTTGACTCCAACCCACTGTTTTTAAATTGTCATTTTTCTCATCTGTGGAATCATAATAACTATTGTCTTCATCTACTGAACCTACTTCTCCCAGTTTTAGCAGCAGCCTAGGTGAGGCACCATTAGCTCCCACTGTGAGAGGTCCTGGAACAACCGTGGTTGGACTTTCCTGAGATTTCTTTGCCCATATTGCCGTTCAATTCTTTGTGTTACATCAGGATCCTTTCAGTACATCTTTCTATTTTGCTTAATGTGATCAATTTTGTTTCTTGGTTTTTTGCTTAACCATGGAGCTGACAATATTCTTAATTTTGGTTTTGCATTTTTTTTTTTTTTTTTTTCTTGCGGTACACAGGCCTCTCACTGTTGTGGCCTCTCCCATTGCAGAGCACAGGCTCCGGATGCGCAGGCTCAGCGGCCATGGCTCACGGGCCCAGCCGCTCCGCGGCATGTGGGATCTTCCCGGACCAGGGCACGAACCCGTGTCCCCTGCATCGGCAGGCGGACTCTCAACCACTGCGCCACCAGGGAAGCCCGGTTTTGCATTTTTGACCCAAGTATTATTTCATGTGTACTTTTCTAATTTCTAAGCAATGGGGATTTTTTACTACATAACCTAGTCATTAATTTCTATTTTTCTTATTTATTTAAATTGAAATATAATTGACATACAATATTATGCTAGTTTCAGATGTACTACATAGTGATCTGACATTTGTATACATTACGAAATGATCACCACAGTAAGTCCAGTAACCATCTGTCCCCATACAAAGTTATTAAAATATTATTAACCATATTTCATATGCTGTACATCACTGTGGCTTATTTATTTTATAACTGGAGGTTTGTACCTCTTAATCCCCTTCACTTATTTTGCTCCCTTTCCCCTCTGGCAATCACCCATTTGTTCTCTGTATCTATGACTCTGTGTCTGTTTGCTTTGTTTGTTCATTTGTTTTTTTTTAGGTTCCGCATATAAGTGAGATCATATGGTATATGTCTCTCTCTGTCTGATTTACTTCACTTAGCATAATACCCTCTAGATCCACCCATCTTGGGATTGCTTGATCACATGGTAGTTCTACTTTTAGTTTTTTTAAGAAGCCTCCATACTGTTCTCCACAGTGACTGTACCAATTTACATTCCCACCGACAGTGTATGAGGGTTCCCTTTTTTCTACATCCTCACCAACAATTTGTTATTTGTGTTCTTTTTGATAATACCCATTCTTACCAATGTGAGGTGACATCTCACTGTGGTTTTGATTTGCATTTCCCTGATGATTAGTGATGTTAAACATCTTTTCATGTGCTTGCTGGCCATCTGTATGTCCTCTTTGGAAAAATGTCTGTTCAGTGCTTCTGCCCATTTTTTAATTGGGTTGTATGGTTTTTTGATGTTAAGTTGTATGAGCTGTTTATATATATTGGGTGTTAATCCCTTAACGGTCATAACATTTGCAAATATTTTCTCCCTTTCAGTAGGCTGTCTTTTCATTTTGTTGATGGTTTCCTTTACTGTGCAAAGCTTTTAAGTTTAATTAGGTCCCTTGTTTATTTTTGCTTTTATTTCCTTTGCTTTAGGAGACAGATCCAAAAAAATATTAAGGGAAAATCTAGAGAACCCTTTACTCCAGAGGTAATTTCGTCCTCCCATTAAGACATGACCTTTCTGGGGTCTCCTGAATGCCTAAGTGTTCAGCGATGTCTCTCCACTTTGGCTGGCTGGAACTTGGACATCTCTCAGTTCTTGGGGAACTCTGACAATTGTTCAGGTTTACAGTTCCCATCAGTAGATTCTGTATGGCCTCGTGGAATTGCATCCTATATATGTATGGCTTACTATTCAGTATCAGACTCTAGGAGGCTCTTATGCAGACTTCTGGACATCTCTTTCTCTCTCTCTCTCTCTCCCCCCGCCCCCTTCCTATTGCTTCTTTGTCTCCAGCAGTTTGCCCCACAAACTTCAATCTGTTTCCTCAACTCAGCAAGATTGCCGTGCCCTGCTTGGGTTCCTCCTCCCTGTGCTGAGGTCCAGAAAGTGCCTCCAGGCAGGAAGCCACAGCAACTGTAGGGTTCACTACTCTTCTTTTCTTTCTCTCACTGTCACAGTTCTGCTCTGCTTGCTTCTAATGTTTGAAAGGAGTTATTTCATATGTTGTGTCCAGTTTTCTTGTTGTTTAAGGAAGGAGGGATTAACCTGGTACTAGTTATCCATCGGGACTGAAACTTTTTAGAACTTTTAATTTTGATTTTCAATCTGCAATTATATATATACATTTTTTCTTGTTATTTAAAAAATTCCAGCCTAACATTTTAGTCGGTTTCTTTTCCCTCTAACGTATTTATATGTTGCTTCATTGACTCCAAGTTTTCGTGAAGTTTTAAGATTATAATGAAGATGTATAAAATTTGTTTTTCTTTTGAAAAACCTTTTTTCAAAACCATATGCGGTTTCTCCGACTCTTGGGCTCTCCACGCTTTATCTATACATTCACAGAAGATCCATGTGGTCATTTTCTATTTACTCATTCATGAGCAGGAAGGGATCCTTCCTAGTCTGTGTCTGCTGGGTAGAAGTGTGCATAGAGCATCTTTACTAATCTTCAGTATCTGTCTGGATGCTATCATTGTTCCTTTCCAGGTATTCACCTGGAATACCATTTCACGGTATTTTGCCATCTTTTGCTTAGTGTCAGTCTATTGGTCAGAGAGCAGATGTCTTGGTTACCATACATGAGAAGAATAGTTTTCCCTGCATAAGCTAATGTATTTGTAGTTCTTACCTTCTATGAAACAATGCATAAAACACTGCAAGCCTCACGTTACATTTCTTCTATGGGTTAAAGTTCAGTCTGTCTTTATTTTATTGAATTATTTTTAAGTTAATATGTGGTTTTTTTTTTTCTTGAAGAGGTAGTATCTTAACATGGTTTAAAATTCAAGATAGTCAAAAGGTACAGTGAAAAATTTCCCTCAGACAACTGTCTCATAGTCACCCAATTTCCTTCTTTGAAGGATACCAATATTACTAATTTCTTGTGTATTTTCCCAGAGGTAGTCTATCTATCTATTTATCTATCTGTAATTTCTCTTTTTCTCTCTCTTTCTATATATTATATATATATATATATATATATATATAAAATCACATATATATATATATATATATATATATATATAAAATCCCCCGCCGAAATTTTCTACAAACAGTAACACATGCTACACAATGTTTTGGACCTTGTGGGTTTTTAAAAAATATATAATTATACAGTTTGAAGATTACCGTAACACACAAAGAGAAGCTTATTTTTAATCACTGTATCATATTCCATTTTTAATGCAAATATTTTATTTGACCATTTCCCTATTCTTGACATTGACATTTTTATTTTTTGCTATTATTAATAATGTAATTAATATTTAATAAATTTGTTGTTTTGCACATATGTGAGAATATTTGTAGTATGTCTGAAGGATAAATTCCCAGAAGTGGGTGAATGAACATATGCTTTTGTAATTGCCAGATTACCTCCTATAGAGAGAAAGCCCGATTGCTCTAGTTTGCCAAGGGCATTGCCTCAATGTAGTTATTAGTAATAATACCTCTTGCTCTTAAGTATTGGGTTTAGATGATAAATGACACGGTTCCCCCATCTGTAGAGGTTGTGTCAATTTATACTCTTACCCCAAGCCTGGCTTTTAGTACCTGCTTCTATGTTGACATCGCTCACATCTGTATTTTCTCTTTTGAGGTTCAGAGAGATGCCAACTTGGATATTTCACAGAAAGCTCAATTCACCATGTCGAAAATAAACTTTTGAATCCCCCCCAAAACTATCCTCCAATCCAAGTTTTTCACATCAGCAAATGGCAATAACATGCACTCATTTGTTCAAGCCAGAAAGCTGGGCTCCATACTTGATGCTTCCATTTTCTTCATTAGCTGAATAACCATAAGCAAGTCACTAGCCTCAATTTCCTCACTAGCAAAGCTAGGATCACATTACCTGCCTCATAGTGGCGCCGTGGTGATTAGATGAGGTACCTTAGGGGAAAGGGAGAGGCCACAACAGTGAGAGGCCCTCGTACTGCAAAAACAAAACAAAACAAAAAAAACAAGTGACGTCTCGGGCTTCCCTGGTGGCGCAGTGGTTGAGAATCTGCCTGCTAATGCAGGGGACACGGGTTCGAGCCCTGGTCTGGGAAGATCCCACATGCCACGGAGCAACTGGGCCCGTGAGCCACAACTACTGAGCCTGCGCATCTGGAGCCTGTGCTCCGCAACAAGAGAGGCTGCGATAGTGAGAGTCCCGCGCACCGCGATGAAGAGTGGCCCCTGCTTGCCACAACTAGAGAAAGCCCTCGCACAGAAACGAAGACCCAACACAGCAAAAATAAATAAATTAATTAATAGACTCCTACCCCCGACATCTTCTTAAAAAAAAAAAAAAAAAGTGACGTCTCGGGGAAGGAACCCACAAACCTCCTTTGTCTTCCCTAAGGACTTGACCTATAGACAACAAGCAGGCTGCCTATTGCCCACTGTACTCTCTCAGTTTCTGTTCACGACTTATTCCCCAAACTATGGAAATGGAAAATGTGTGGACGATGTGAACTGGAAGGGCTGCCGCCGCTGATGCAGAATCCCCACCAAGCCTCCTGCCCTCACCATGGCAATAAGCTACTTCCTCCCTCCTCTCCCTCACCTCCACCAGGTGAAAGGGAGCCCTGAGCCGGCAGCTTGACGTGACTGAGAACAGGCGTCTTCAGCCAGCCCTTCAGGATGGGCAGCACTGAATGGCCAAAGAGGGAGAACTGGCAGGGGTCAAAGGTCTTGCCGGCTCTTCCTGCTGTTCTCTTCACCTTCCCCTGAGATCCAGCTAGATTCTGGGGCGCTGTCCTCGTGACCCCTGTGGCTCGAGTCTACTCACTTGTAAAAGAGGGAGAATGAACTGCCCTCTGACTTCCCTCTTCTGCCAGGTGGGATGCCCAAGAGAAAAGGGGCGCACTGAGTTCTCAGAGTACCCCCATTCTACATGGATGACTAATTAAGATGGAGGTATGTACCTCTCCAGAAGTTAAAACGCATGTTCTGACCAAAGTTTTTATTCCAGGGAATTTATTTTTGAGAAAAGTCCAACAGAGGCTTAGTCATCAAATGACAGTTAAGAATTTAACAGATCACTTCTGTTGTAAAGAATAAAATTACGTGAAAATCCAGGCCGTCTTGGAAAACATACACCATATGGTCACCATAGGTATAGGTGACGAGCTACCCAAGAAAGCATGTTATAGGCTTGCCAATTTGCCACCTAATTTTAATCAAACACTTGGGTGAGTTGAAGAGGAAAGCCTTTCCTGTGTAACGGTCATAATAACAACAAGAAATACCTTGGGTAGCCCTCTGAAATTTTCAAAGTGCTTTCGCATAAATTATTTCATTTGATCCAATCCATATGTGTAAGAACGGTTGCACATACCAAGGCAGAAATGTCAGGACCGATAAAGTTCAAATTCTCTCCTACACAACTTGCTGGCCCAGACAGGCCCTGTTTTTCTCATGTGCGTGTTCTCAGTAAACAGAGGAGGGTGACCCAGGGCCGTGGGGGTGGGGGTAGGGGTGGGTGAAAGATCAGGGGGACAATCCCCCTCACACCGTCTGGGGAACTTCTCCAGTTTCAGGTCGCCAGGCTGGTTTCCCAGGATCGAGCATCGACTGCTCTCTCTTTGCTTTACCCGTTGCCTCAGCTCTCTAGAAAGCTGTGGTCAGGCCAATGGCCAGGACGCCATGAAGTTGTATAGGGACGTGGTGTTATTTCTTGGAGGTTGGAACTAAACCAGGAGAGCATCCAGGGGCCAGCCTGGATCAGGTAGGGAAGCAGAAATAAAGCACAGAAATAAATAACAGACTAGTGGGATCCATTGAGGGAGAGAACCAGAGTCACCACTAGAGAAACACAATGGGCTTCAGGCTTGGGAGGCGGGAGCACGGCTGCTTTATACAGAAAGTAGGCGAGAAATTTGAAGGGTGAGGGGAAATAATTTGGGAGTGAGTCTGGACCAAGTTTAGGGAACTGAGGGAGCCATTCTAATGTGTCCTAGCTGAGTAGGGCATGACGGGCTGGCACGCTTATAAGCATAGGGCTTGGGGGGGGATACAACACAGTCCAAACCTGGTTAGGTGTACAATTTTTAGATGGTGCAATTTGGAGGTCTATCCCCCAGGTTAATAGATTTAGGCATTATCAGGGTTGGAAAGACCTTACAGACATCTTGTCTCCTCCTCTCCAGGGCTGCAAACACCCTGTCCATGTCTGTACTATCTAAATGTATATCTCTAAGCAAGACTTCTCTCCTGAATGCCAGACCGATGTGTTGACATTTGACAGGATGGCTTGAAGTCTCCAAGGCAATTCAGATTTACATGCCGAAAAGGAATTCTTAGCTCTGCCGCTCTCACCTGGTCCTGCTCTCCTTTTTTTTCTTTAATTTTAGTAATTGTAATTTCTAGAAACTGAAAGTCATCTTTGATGCCTCTCTTTCTCTGCCTCCAGAAAATTACTCATCACCAAGCCATGTCAATGTTACCTCAAAACACGTCTGGAGCCTGTCTTCCTCTTTTCATTTTCCCTTCCAGGCACCAAGACAAATCACTGTCATCCCTCCCATCTGTCTACTCCTATGAACTCTTGAGAACATTGCTGCTTCTACTCTGACTCCTTCCTATCTATCTCCCACAGATCAGCTTGGGTGAGTTTTTTCAAGTGTAAATAAGATCATATCTCTTTCCCTCTTAAAACCTTCAGTGGCTTCCCATTGCATTTAGGATCAAATCCAAAATCCTTAACGTTGCTTACAAAGCACTGGAAATCTGTTAGTTTCCCCCATCTCCAGCTTCATCTTGTGTCATGTTCTCCTTCACTCCACAAGCTCCGCCTTGACAGGCTTACTTATGATTCTCAAATACCACAAGCTTTTTCTACCTCAGGGCCTTTGCACACATGATTTCCTCCAGTGCCTTAAAAACAATGTTCCCGCTCATCACCTGGTGAACTCCAACTTATACTTCATCAGCAAAATTGCCGCTTCCTCAGAGAAGCCTTCACTAAACCTCACAATCTAAATTATACCCCTCTATCAATTAGGGTTCTTTGGTGCAAGCACAGAAACCAACAGGTTAATCTAGGAAGAAAGGAAACTAATTGCAACATGAGGTCATGCAGAGATTCAAAGGGAAAGCTGAAAAAATGGCTCCGGAAGGACAGGGACCAGGGCTCCAGGGCTCCAAGTGACAAGAACTGATAGTGGGTCTATCAGTTTATGGTGCTTTCATGGCAGGGAATCAGATCCTATCTTTCCTTGTCTGTGTGTCCCTTGCATGTGATGGACACATGGATGAGTTTACGGTCCAGGGAGAGAATCGGTCCAGGGAGAGAATCTGACTGGCATACCATGTGCACAAGCCTGCTAGGGATGGGGTGTGGCGGCAGGGAAACTTGACTGACAGCTCCACAATAACTACACACAGTGAAGGAGAGTAATTCCCTTATTCAGCAATAAGGGCACTCTTATCAGAAGGAGGAGGAATGGATACTGAATGCAGAATCAGTGACTGCTCCCATTACATGTCCCCATTGCTCTACAGGCTTTTCCTTTATAACGCTAGTCACCATTTGTAATTATCAACTGCAGCAGACACTGGGTAAGGGCTCATTTCTTCCTTGGAGGGTGTAGGAAAAATAATGCTACCCTGCCAGGCCTGTTCTCTAAAATCTCCCACAAGATCCTCAACTCTCTTTTCTGTCCACACAGCTGGGAACTGAGACATCCGGAATGATGGGGCCACACCACAGAAGAGACTGGACCCCTGAGTAACCCGTTGGAAAGAGCTGACCAGGATGTGAACAAGAAATACAATATTACTGTATTAAGTCTCTGAGACTTTGGGGATTGTTTGTTATAGCAGCTAACAAGCATTACCCTGACCATTACAGATTTATTTTAGTGTTTATTGCTTACCATCTGTCTCCTCTATGAGATTATAAACTTCACAAAGTCATGGATGAGGTCTGTAACTTCGCATTTAACATAATAACATTCAATAAATATTTGTTGAATAAGTGAATTAATTGTTTTTTTATCCAAACCTTTCTCTCTCTAATTATTTTGTAGAAAGAAAATGAGGCTCTGAGAGGTAAAAAGACTTGACCCACGTTATCTCTGCCTACATGATGGGCTAACCACTGGGCACTGGGTTCATGGGTAAGTCTCAGGTCATTTCTTCAAGTTGCTGTCACAAAACTCCCTAGAACTTGTTTCAGCACATCATGGACACATTAGAAATGTGATTGAAATCTAACAGCAGGTTACCTGTGACACTGAAATTGCTTCAGTCATTTCTTTGTCCTTAAAATGCCATATAATTGCTAATGTAATTAGTAATGTATACAGAGGGGGCTGGTGCAATTACTGAGTCCTGAGATCAAGTAATTAATGTTCTGTCAGCAAAACAACAACTGTTTCATTAACAACCGCTTGGATCTGGAAACAAGCATAATCAGATGCAGAAAGATCAACCTAAACATTATCAACTCAGCTGATTTTTTAGTCACTAAAATGTCAACCCCACAACAGTAAGCACAATGGAACTTTCAGACCATCTTTTTCCAGTTCGAACAAATATACAGTTGGATCGATAGA
This sequence comes from Pseudorca crassidens, assembly GCF_039906515.1. Classification (NCBI taxonomy): domain Eukaryota; kingdom Metazoa; phylum Chordata; class Mammalia; order Artiodactyla; family Delphinidae; genus Pseudorca; species Pseudorca crassidens. The sequence goes on along the minus strand of NC_090302.1, from coordinate 103,532,658 downwards.
TGGATGGATGGCTAGAGATAGACGATAATGATAGATAGAGAAAGAGATACTAAATTGACAAAACCAAATTGCCTCGTTTTTTTCATCCTCAAGAGCAGTAAGAGATTCATGCTTAAATACCACAGGAAACTGAATTCTGAAAGTCAGGAAGGATACATGGATTTTAACTTGGGCTATGCCTCTATGTTTTCCCATGGCACCCTTACAGAAAGCATTTAATCTGACTGGAAGGCAATTTTCTCATCTTGAAACATGGAGTAACTCTCGGAACTTCTGCACTGCAACGTGAAAAGTGAGGGCAAGATGTGAATACCTAAGGAAAGGTCTGTTTGAGTGCATTAGCTTGCATTAACTTTGCGTTTAACATAATAATATTCAATAAATATTTGTTGAATAAGTGAATTAATTGTTTTTTTATCCAAACCTTTCTCTCTCTAATTATTTTGTAGCAGCAGTAATTGTACATTGTGCTCGATGATCAAGAGTGCCCCCCCGCCCCGCAAATCTCCATGGTTTCCAAAAGCAAACCTATATCCTTGCCTGTGGGTTGGTGGGTCAGCACTTCAACAGCCCCGCTCCAGGCTGGGTTCAGGGCTGTCTCATGTCTTTCTATTTTAGGACCCAGTATAAAGGAACAGTAGGAAGCTGGAGCGTGTCCTTCTTATGGTAAAGGACAGGCACACGGGACCCAGACCACAATAGCACACCTCTGTTCAGATGTGGAATTTTTGTATCTGGTCATATTTCCCTGGACAAACAAATCGTATGTCTAAGCCCACCAATGGTGTGAGGACATCTACTTTTTTCATGAGAAATGGAAGAGGAGAGGGAATATTTGTTCAACAATAACATCCAATGAGAAATCATTTTCCATTTCTCAGTTTGTATCATAAGTCATGAGTTCCCTGTTTTCAGGGAAAAGTGACCAACTGACCGTATCTGAGCAGAGGGGTGCTATTATGTTACTCATTTAAAAAACGTTAAAAAAAACATTCCACCACAATTGTCTGGACAAGATGGGATGGTATTTGGAACAACAGAGCACTAAGCTAGGAGTCAACGGACCTCTGTCCTATTTCAGTTTTACTATTAGCTAATTATGACTTTCGGCAAATCACTTCATAACTCTGGGCCTCGGTTTCTTCACTATTAAAGTAAGAGGTCTTGACAAGGTGATGTTTAAAGTGCCTTTGAGCTCTAAAATCCTCATCTCTGGTGTCTTACCTTTTAGGGTAGATATCTGGCACTATTTGAGGTATAAAGCAACAGCCAACTAATACTTGTTTATTAGAGAACAGCTCAATGGAAAGGATGCAGATGTAAAAGGGAGCCTGCTCTGCTGGAGAAATGTATATGTTACCAGCTGTCGCCACACCTACCCCGGCATCAGTTGGGAGAATCATAGTCTCATTAACTGCCATATAAGTAAAGCCCGGGCCTCTCGAGACAGAGTTGCCCATGCAGAAAGTGTATCACAGTGTATCCATCCAGAGCATCTGCCTTGGAGGCTTCTAACTCAGGACTCACTACTTGAAACTTCCTTTTCTCCTTCCATGGAATCATAACATGTAGATCAGAAGTTACAGAGACGTCTCAAGTGAGCTCAGTTTCAGAGTTCACTGAAGGACAGCGGTGAACTGGAGGACAGCAATGCTTTGGAGGACAGCATCCAAAGAAGATGTGGTCTGGAAGCACAGTCTATCTAAAATAAAACCTCAAGTTGCTGTCTGTGAGCATCTAAATACATCACATATAAACACGTGGATGAATTTTTTGCTAAATTTTGAGGGTATGTGTAGGATGGTCTGGTTTGAAATCTAAGCCATGTAAAGTTTGTGACATTTACTTTGTGGGGGGGGGGGCCTTTGGAGGCACCTCAAAGGGAGGGACACCTGTCCTCCAGAGCATCTGAAACTGAGCTCACTTGAGACGTCTCTGTAACTTCTGATCTACATGTTATGATTCCATGGAAGGAGAAAAGGAAGTTTCAAGTAGTGAGTCCCGAGTTAGAAGCCTCCAAGGCAGATGCTCTGGATGGATACACTGTGAGCTACTTTCTGCATGGGAAACTCTATTTTGTGAGGCCCAGGTTTTGTTTATATGACAGTTAATGAGACTCTATGATTCTCCCAACTGATGCTGAGGTAGGTGGGGGCAATGGAGGGCATGCCATTGCATGGGAAGCTGGAGAACAAATGTTGTGTGCAAACTTAATAATAAAGCAATCCGCCCCCTCTCTCCTTCTCCGAAATAAAGAAATTAAAGTCCGGGGTTAACGCCTGAAAACATTTTGAAACATTCTTCACAACTACCTTAGAAAGCTGTAGCTCCATTACAGCAAGCTGCAAGTCCTTGGGAATCATGCACCCCTGTGTCAAATTTTCCTGTCAAAGAACTCCAACATGACTGGGGTGTTGAGAGTATGCTCTGAACACCTGTCACTATACATGCTTTTTTTGCAGGTATGATTTTAATCTTTACATACTGAAGTAAAATTTGCATTCATTTTTTAAAAGTATTAAAATCCGCCCCCCAAACCACTCTGAATAAAACTGAGGCAACATAAGTGCTCTGCTTATCATGTCCTTATCATGTCCTAGCCTCACACACAATTTCATTGTGACTTGTCGTTTGACAAATCAGAATTTTTTTCAGAATTAACTTTTGATTGGTATATTGAGGTTTATTGTACTTATTCTATAAAAGAATTTTGGGAGGTATAAAATGAGACAACTGACGTAAGCACAGCACCTGGCACTCTGAGGTGTAGCTGCTGTCATCCACACCGTCCCACTTTCCCACCTCCACGTCCACTGCTAGCCCTGCTACCCATCACAGTGTTGGTTTTCAAAGCTGAAGAACAGCTTTGTGCTCTCCAGTGTGGCTTGCGTTTCTGTATCTAGTGGAAAGTACCAGGATTGTTCCCCGGGAAAGTCTTGGAGATCTTTCGGAGCTTTCAGAGCAAATGAGAGGCTCTAGAATTCCATCTTCTCCCCAAACCAGCTCCTGCCCATAAAAACTCTTTCACCACATCTCCTCCTCTGTGCACCACTCCCTGAAAACCCCTCGGGAAATAACCACCCAGGTGCAAGATTATGTCTACAAGGTGGGAGATTGGGCCTTCTCCCATAAAGGAAGGTGGCTTCATCACCAAAGCCAACAGCAAAGGCAATCTTCATCGCTGAACTATTTTTACTCATACTTCTGACACCAAACGTGTCGCTTCCTTCCTGCCTGCCACCCCCCTTCCCCAACATCAACCAATTCTGACACCAACATGGTATCCTACAATTCAATTCAATTCAATTCTCACATGAACTACCTGATGTTAGCACCAGACTCCACAGGTTTAAGGGCTCAGTCCCACAAGACTGACCTCACTTCAGTTGCCAGTCTCAAATGGGGTGCCCCGATGATCCACACTTGTCTGACCTGGAAACAAATTTGGGGTTCCCATAACCCCCCCTCAGGTTTGATGATTTTCTAGAATGACTCACAGAACTCAGAAAGGCACTTCACCTACTATTATCAGTTTATTATAAAGGATACAACTCAGGAACAGCCAAATGGAAGAGATGCAAAGGGAAAGGTATTGGGGATGGGATGTGTGGAGGTTCCATGGCCTCTCCAGGTGCACCACCCTCCCAGCACCTCAATGTGTTCACCAACTCAGAACCTCTCTGAGCCCCATAGTTTAGAGCTGTAATGGAGGTCTCATTATGTAGGCACGATTGATGAAATCATTGACCACTGGTGATTAACACCATCTCCAATCCCTCCCCCCTCCCTGGAGGTTGGATGTGGGGGGCTGAAAGCTTAAATTTTCTAATCAAGGTTTGGTCTTTCTGGTGACCAGCTCCCACCTGAAGATATCTAGGGGCCTGAAAGAGTTGCCTCATTAGAACAAAAGAAGGCTCTTATCAATCCTATCACTCAGGAAATTCCAAGGATTTTAGGGCGTTGGTGCCAGGAACTGAGAACAAACACCAAATATCTTTCTGTGATACCACAGTAGTCATCATCTGCTTCCAGTGAAACAGAAGGTAATGGTTCCTGATTCCTTTCCTCCATGCTTGTTGAGGGCTCAAGAGCAAGGAGGAATAACACTAACATCTCCCCCTCCCCCTGCCCTATACATTTCCAGACCTGTGATTAATATATATTTATGAAGCACATTAAGTAGACTATCTCTTCTAGGAGCCTCAATTTTATTCAAAGTAAATAAACATTTATTGGTGTCTATTTTGTGCTAGCAATGTGCTAGGAAGGTGTTAGGAAGGTAACAAAGAATGAAAGCCCTCAGAAAGCTCCGAGTTTTGTGGAGGAGACAATTAAGAAAATGTATCATTGCAACAGAGGTAAGTGTGGGAGAAGCACTTCACTTGGCCTTGGCTGACGAAAACTCCCAGGGAGGGCTTCCTGGGGAACGGGATGCTCACACTGTGTGACTTACAGGGGAGCAGGAGAGAAAAGGGAGGGGGCCTACTTCTGAGCTCACATAAATGATAGACAATGCCGTGTGGAATCAAGCAATGTCAATGCTGGAAGGAGCCTTGTGCATCTTTTCTAAATCAAGACACTGAGTCTGCTTGTGTGTTGCTCAAGGTCACATAGCAGCAAACTTGACTTCAATTAAAAGATTTAAAGTTTGTACCCTTTGACCAATTTGACCCATTTCTCCCCCTCCCTTCCTCCCTCCACCCCCACCCCTGGTAACCACCAATCTACCTACTGTTTCTATCAGTTCTACATTTTTAGATTCCAGTATAAGTGAGATCATAATGTATTCATCTTTCTCTGTCTGACTTATTTCACTTAGCATAACACCCTCAAGTTTCATCCATGTTGTCACAAACGGCAGGATTTCCTTCTTTTTAAAATTTATTTTTGGCTGCATTGGGTGTTCATTGCTGCACACGGGCTTTCTCCAGTTGCAGAGAGTGGGGGCTACTCTTCATTGCAGTACGCAGGCTTCTCATTGTGGTGGCTTCTCTTTGCTGTGGAGCACAGGCTCTAGGCACACGGGCTTCAGTAGTTGTGGTGCACAGGCTTAGTTGCTCCGCAGCATGTGGGATCTTCCTGGACCAGGGATCAAACCAGTGTCCCCTGCACTGGTAGGCACATTCTCAACCACTGCACCACCAGGTAAGCCCCCGGATTTCCTTCTTTTTTATGGCTGAATAATATTCTGCTATATATATGTATATATACCACTTTCCTTTAGCCATTCATCCGACAGACACTTATTGTAATCATTTTGCAATATACATGTATATCAAATCATTACAGTGTACACCTTCAACTTACACAATGTTATGTGTTAATGCTATCTCAATAAAGCTGGAAAAAATTTAATTTAAAAATAAAAATAAATTTAAAACTTTTTAAAGGTTCAAATGCAAAAATACATCACACTGCCATGAGAAAATAGAAATGAGCTACTTCCTCACCAACAAACCCTACCATACTTTTACTTAAAACGTGATTGTGCTTCAAGAGAGATTTTTGTCTTTCTGTCTCTCTGTTTTGGTCACGGGATCATTTTGGTTATCTCTAACTTTCCATTACAAGGGCACCTACAATTTACTGACATTTTATACTTTGTTTTCTATAAGTCCTTTTGCATGCTTTTCCTTACCAAAGACTTAGGAAGAAGAACCACTGGGGCAGGACCCATGACTACTGAGTGTGCTCCCACTGAGTCTCCACACATAGGATTGCTACCTCAATTCTACTTGATGTTGGGCAGGACACAAACTATAAAGAACCAAGGTATTCAACTAACGTCCAGTGAACAAGAACTCCAAATTCTAGGCACCATCCACACCAACAAACAGCACACAGTTTAGCAAGGGATCAGATTACAAACATGATGATAATATATTTATATACAGTGTACCCTGTGAAATCTAGAGGCTTGTGGTATGGGAGTTCAGAGGAGGATAAAACATTAGTATGTCCCTGGCTAGTCCTGGCTAGACATTAAGCTTCAAGAGAGCAGGGACCCGTATCTATCTTATTTGCCATTCTATCTTCTGTCCCTGGCACATAGGAGGAACTCAATAAAGATTTCTTAAATGAATGAAGGAATGAATCAATGAACAAATATGTTTTACAAATGAGGAAAGAGAGGCCCAAGAAGGTAAGTGATTTGATTTGACTAACATCCCAGGGCTAGCTGGAGAAATCCATACCCAGGTCTCCAAACTCCTAATCCAATGCACGTTATAGTGGATGAACTACCAAAGGTTCGGTAAAACTGTCCCAGAATCTTGGGCTCACTGCTTCATAACCAGGGTGGATAAACTTATAATAACATACATCCTGGCATTGGACATGGCTGACTGTATAATTAGCTTATTTCCTACCCATATGGAGCAGCTCAGCTCCTGTGCCTCAGTGGGGAATTCCTCGTATGTTGCTAGGGGCGCCTTCTGGGATTACATCTTCAGAGGTGTGCCGGAGGAAGAGTGAGCTGTGCTGATAAATGAATCAGAGAGACAGGAGGAAAGCTGGCAGAGTCCCTGCAGGCGAGATGGATGGGGGCTGAATCGTGCTCACGGCTGCTCTGTTCCCTCGGCCTCTTCTCCCTCTGACCTCAAGTGGACCCAGTGGGAAAATAGTGCCTGCTTCTCCAGGACTTATTGCTTAGTCATAAATCTCCGTCTCAGGGCTGTGAGTGTGGGGTGGGAGCGGGAAGCTAAACGGGTGGAGCATGGGGAGAGAGAGGAAGAGAGAACCAGCAGAAGGAATACGGGAAGAGGAAATAAAATAAGACAAAGATGTCTGGTAAAAGTTGAAGGGCCAGCAAAGCCTCTTTAACTCGGGTTTCATAAGTCGAGAAATATTTGATCACCCTTGTGAGTCAAACCTCTGAAAATCAATAGGGCTTGAGAGTTGCCTATATTGATCTGGAAGCCTGAGATGTATTGAAATATTCATGACTGGATGTATGTGTTCAGAGAAGGCACGGGGGGAGGGGGCTGGTGCAGAGAGAGGGAGATGGATAGGTAGATTTCTAAGTAAAAGCCATTCGCATTTTCATTAAAAATAGATTAATTCTATTAGTCGGACTAAAACCTCATACTTAAAAGGAAATGAGCTTGTTTGTCAGACAAATAAGCCACTGGCAAACCCAGAAAAAAACATTTATTTATTGCTATTTAATAGCAAAAGAGCCAGGGAGAGTTGATAAAATTAGCACGGTATCCCCGGGGGGATGCAAGGGGCTGCTTTGTTTGCAAAGGCAGTTTGGACACTGCCGCTTTGATCTTCACTTTGAGCATTTGAACAGGCGTGTTAGTATCACTCATTCCACAAGAGAATTGGGATTCAAGTTTCCCCAACAATCTAAAAAGCAGTACATTAGAAGGGGGCTGTCTGCCCCTAGTCTCAGAGTCTCAATACCCTTGATACTAATTTGATGTGATGCATTTCACCAGATGTGTCTACCTGAACGATATCTGATGCCCAGGAGACTGCGGCCCTGCTTCAGAGTATTAGACTTGGATTTTTCCCCCTTCAAAAATGATTGGATGAAGGCATCCATAATTTAAAATCTGCATATAGATATGACATATGTTACAAATATTTGAGAAAATTCATGCAAGGAATTTAACAACAACAACATATGGGAAATCAGTTCCAAATAACAAGGCAGAATTAAAAATAAGCTGTTACCTGTAGCTACCCTCCTCTTATATTCCAGTGCAACCTATGGAGATGGTGCCAAAACCCGGCTCTTGAGGGGGAAAAAAAGCTCAAATCCAACATGACGTCACGCTGTGGAGCAAGCATTTGGGGACCTGAAGGGAATGTTGGATTCTGACCGGGATCGTCATTCCCACATTTTTCAGGTGTAAGGCTGGTCCAAAGGAAAAGTCAGCAGGCATGGAATGGGATGGATGGGCATGTGGGTCTGCCACAATGTGACTTTGGGGAACCTAAGCCATTCTGAGCAGTTCTGAGCAGTTTAGTGGGGACAGCAAGCGCTATGAGCCCTCTTGGCTTTGATGAAATTCAAACCCAAGCTTGTTAAAAACATCCACAATGTAGCCAGCCCTGGTTTCCCCAGGCAGCTATTTCAGAGATGAGGCAGACTGGACCTTTCAACCTTCCCCCAGCCTCTTCACACTCTCCCTTCTCTGACTCCCACAATAAGAAAAAGAAAGGGCTGCAGAGCTCCTGCCCTTCTCAGAGCTTCTGGGAGCACCTTTTCTGAGGGGAGAAATCAAGTCTGCCAGAAAGTCAAGGATGGCTATACTCCTGCTGTTTCTTCCACTGAACGCAGTTATCCATCCCTGCTGCATCACCTTCCTCCGGTATTTACAAAATGCTTTATCATCTCCTCCTCCATACTCCTCCCAGAGCACGTTAGCATTTTTATTGTTATTCCCATTTAATAGATGAAGGAAGAGGGTACAGAGACACTTTCCCAGGCTCTCACAGGAAGAGTCAGGATTAAGTTCAGATCCCTAAACCCCTCCTCCACTGCTAAACAAATGTGTTCTTCCCTCCCCACCACCCTGCCCCTCTCCCCAAACACAGAACAACCAGGAGGGTCCTGCTGCCTAGAGGCTTCCAGTGAGGTACCACTGGGGCTTTTAGAAGCAGACAGTTTGCTCCAGGAACACGTTCTCAGAGATGAACTTCCCGGGTGCGATCCTCTGTGATCTGTACCCGAGGGGCTGGTGACACCCCCTGTAGATTACAACTTCTCTTCTTACCCTCCCCTTGCCTTCCCATACCGGCTTTAAGGCCATGGGCACCTTCCTCAGAAAGGATGGGGTGGGGCAGACAATGCTGAGTCCAACAACTAGATTGTGCACCTTGCCCATCACCCCACAAGTGAGAGGAGATTGAACGAAACCACTGTGTCTTCTAAACTCGGATGACAGGCTCCTCACCGTGGTCCCATTTTCCCTGTCTTCGGTCTGTGTTTCTTCCAGTCCATCCTCTGTGTTCCCGATGGACACATCCCTGCTCAACATAAAATCTTTCACTGATCTCTACTTCTTTTAGGTGGGGGGTTTTAACTGGGTACCAGGGGGCCCAGGACCATCCCTGAAGTTGAATGTAAAACATAAAAGTGTGTGTGTTGGGCTTCCCTGGTGGCGCAGTGGTTGAGAGCCCGCCTGCCGATGCAGGGGACGCGGGTGCGTGCCCCGGTCCGGTAGGATCCCACATGCCGAGGAGCGGCTGGGCCCGTGAGCCATGGCTGCTGAGCCTGCGCGTCCGGAGCCTGTGTTCCGCAACGGGAGAGGCCACGGCACTGAGAGGCCCGCGTACCGCAAAAAAAAAAAAAAAAAAAAGACGATAAATTCCACTATAGTTTGCATCTCAGGAAAGGTTAAGAATTATTCATATAAGCACAAAGTTCAAGCTCCTTGTCATGGCACTTAGGGTCCTTCGTGACTCTACCTTTCCTCGTCTTGTCTCATATCACACTCTCATGCTCTTCCTCTTCACTTCCGGGAACAAACCATGCGTCCTCCAGGCTGATGCATGAGCTGCTACCTCTGCCTGAATGCCCTTCCCATCCTCCAGTTCCTCCTCCAGGGAACGGTTCGGAATGTCTCTCCTGCATTTCCCCTGCAGTCCCAAGGCACCCTTTGCTTCCCACTGTGGCAGCACTTGTCATCCTATATTGCAATTGCTTGTTTATCTGCCTGTCTCCCCACTGAATCACGTGCTCCTAGAAGGTAGGAACCGTATTTTTTTCTTTCTGAATCCCAAGCACATAACATATGCCCCCAAATAATTGATATTCAACCTCTATGAGAAAACCCACAATAACATGGTAAGTGATGTCCAAAAAATCCTATTGTATAAAGTGCAGTCCCTCCTTAGTCCAAAGTTAATGAAATGATCATGTGGACTTTGTACCTGGGACCAGTCTAAAATTCTAAAGGCATTCCAGGGGTCTGGCTATGCAATCCATGTCCTTTCTGGTGGGCTGTGGTTTGATGATTATTCTGCAATCTGGCTTAATTATTGATGGAGACGATTCTGGATCTGCAGACTAGAATTTCTAGGACAGTGGAAAGGATTCCAAGAACTCCCAGTTAGAGTCTGTATTGTTGCCCAGTATATGGGTAGTGTAGGCTGGGAGAATACCGAGGATGTAAGCACCCACCCCCACCCCCAAGATGGGGTTCCATATGGTTTCTAGTGCTGCCTTATCCCCCTGCTTCCGTATCATCCGTCTATGGCATACTCCAAGGTCAGAACTTCAGCTCCATTTGAGACTATGAGTGGGTCAGAGGGCACGAGCTAATCACCAATCCCATAACAGCTAAACTTGCACATGGTATGGAGTTATTTACTCTGTTTGCAGAAAGCATAAAGGATTAGTGGAAGCAATGTAAGTCTCATTTTCCTAGGTCATATCCCCCTTGAAGAGAACATACAAGGACAGAGGAACAATCCCATTAGTTCCTGATTCTGAGCATGCCCCATGTGCCCTTCCATGATCTCACTGGGACCGCAAGCTGGTGGGATGCACATGCTTGGTGATTCTAGCCCATAAAGCCAGCCTCTTGCATCATGTCTCATTCCAAAGACCTTAAGCCTCTGGCTTCTAAGGATTCCTAAAGCAAGGATGATGTAGGTGTGGGGAAATTAGTTACCTCCCTTGTTTGCTGTATCAAGAACTTTAGGCACATTAGTTTACTTAATCCCTACAAAACTCTGTGAGTTAATGCCCATTTTGCAGATGATCAAATGGAGACTCATAAACATTAAAGGATTTGTCCTGTGCCAAGGGCCAATGATCAGGATTTGCACAGAGACCAGTGTGATGCCAAAGCCCATGCTTTTCCACTAGGAGGGCAGAACGGCATAATGCTACGCATCCCGGGCTCTGGGGTTAAGCTGTGAGACCCACCACGTGTGCAGACTTGGCCATACTTCTGACCTGCTTGGTGACTCCATTTCCTGAGTAAAATGGGGGAAATATTAGCATTTACCTCAAATTACTATAGGGACGATTGCGTTAATACATCGAAAGCCCTTGGAACTCCCTGTCAGGGCCTCATAAATGGGAGCCTCTGTGGTGATTGTGACGTGTGCCTGATAACTTAGTGACCACATTTTCCTAACAAAGCTTTGGACAAGCAGTCTGACAAGTAAAGGTGAACTGAGGGGTTGGACAGGGTGACAGGCCAGAATATTAGACTCCATCATGGTCCAGAAAATGATAACCATACCTCCGTTTTAGGGACCACTGATTGGCCTTTTCCCGCCACTTGTGGCCCATACCATATATTCACTTTTTAAGCTACAGAAAAGCATTAGGATAATAACTTGTAGAGGGTTTTTTTTTTTCCTACAATAACCTCTAAGTCCCTCTCCTCATCAGCATGCTGGTAGACACATCTATTTAATATGTATTCTTTCTCTTTTTTCCCCTCAGTGCTTCTCCCCAACACTCAGACTGATTATCCTGTGTTTTCATTAAGAACATCTTCCATTTGCCAGTCCGCAAAACAATTCTCAATGTGATGGCCTCATTTCCTGCAGAGAGAAGTCTTTCCATTTGCAACCAATCACAAGGCTGGATTCACACAAGAATTAACTTCCAACCCTTATTCCTAAAACGTAAGTGGGAAGGTGAAAAGCCAACCCCAGAGACAGCCCTCCTGCTCACTTCGGCATCTAAATTCCAGAGATTTTTTATAATGTCTTGCTGGTGAATTTTCCCTCTGTTTCTGTGTTATTCCTCTCATGCTCTAATTTGGTAAAAAAAAAAAAAAAAAAAAAAAATTCTAGCAGCTTCATAAATGTCTCTTGAGAATCTTGCAAGGATAACATTAGAGGTCATGCCTGAGAAAGCATGGTGTGATGATTAATTTTATTAGAACGCATTATTCTGATAGAGATACCTTACTTAATAGACGTGTATTAAGAACCAACAAAGAGCCACAGACTAGATAGAAGATGAGTTAGGCTAGGTCCGTGCCTTTGAGAAGCTCAGATCAAAAGTCTGGGGAGTAAGTAGACATGTTCAATGTCCCCTGGAGAGAGCTGAATGAGAGGTAGAAACTGCAAGCTGTAGGAGACAAAGGAGAGAGCCACTCACTGCACCAGGAAAAGAAGGAAAGCTTCTGTGACACTGTGATGTAGAATAAGAAACATATATTTGGTCTTCCCCCCCTTTCTGGCTCGCAGCTCCTAACATCCTTGGGATTTCCTAAGCGATAAGAACGATGGAAGCATCTTTTGCTTTAGTCTTTTGTCTTTGGTTCTCGAAATAGCTCCAGAGCCATAAAGGTGAAAGCAGTGTGTTGTTACTGATAACAAATCCACTTCAACCACACCTGAGTTCACGGTGATGAGGTGACTCTTGGAAAGTCACTAAGGATGGGGGCTGCTTGCCAGGGGAGCCAACATTGATTCAAGAGTTGGAACTTGCAGCCCCATCCTGGACCTCTAGGCAGGGAAGAAGCCCTGGAGATTGAGTTCAATCACCAATGGCCAAAGGTTTAATCAATTATGACTATGTAATGAAGTCTCCATAAAAACCCAAAGAGACTGGTTCAGAGAGCTGTCAGGTTGGTGAACCAGAACACATCCACGTGCCAGGAGGGTACCCCAAACTCCATGTGGACAAAAACTCCTGTGTTGGGGACCCTTCCAGATCTCACCCTGTGTATCTCTTCATCTGGCTGTTCATTCATATCCTTTAACACTCTTTGTAATAAACTGGTAATCTAGTAAGTAAACTGGATTTCTGAGTTCTGTGCATCACTGTAGCTAATTAATCAAACCTGAGGAGAGGGTCTGGGAACCTCAGAGCTACAGGCAGTCAGTCAGAAGCACAGGTGAAATCCTGGACTTGTGATGACATCTGGAGTGAGGACAGTCTTGGACTTGAGCTCTTAACCTGTGGGATCTGACTCTGTCTCCAGGTAGACAGTATCAGAATTGAGTTAAATGTGTGGGACACCCAGTCAGTGTCTGCTGATTGGAGAATTGCTTGGTGGTGTCGGAAAAAAAAAAACAAACACATCAGAGCTTCACAGAAGAGGCAACCTTCACTGAGCTGGGCTTGAAACAGGAGCAGGAATTTGCCCTGGTGGATGCAGGAACACTGAGGGAAGTTGAGGAGTGGAGAGGCAAACGTAGGAAATGAGAACCAAGCAGATGATATTACAACCTATATTTAGGTGAACAAGATGGTCGCGTTTTCTTGGGAATTACTATGGAGGATTCTGCACTGAGACAGACCCATAAACACTGAAGAATCATCTCTGTAAATGAGGGCAATGGGCAATGGACTAGATTTGTGTTACACAAGGGTTTCATATACAGACTCCTTGCAATGGGAGAAGTTTTTCTGCAGACCCACAGTGTCGACAACGTATTTTTATTATGTTTTACATGAATATAAAATTAGGTATAACTTTTTATAAATATTAAACAACTATAAAGTCATATTCACCAAGTGAATAGACACAAAACTCAAAAGGCAATAAAATTCACTAATTTAAAATAATAAGTAATGTTCTTTGGCCGAAACTAAATTGCTATCTCCAACACAAAGAGAGTGTTGAAGGCTACAACCCACTTACTCTGGAGTTTGAGATGTCTATACTTCGGTGTGTTATGTGATGATGAAAGTCTCATATCACTTTTCTCTTTTTAAATTACTGGAAACTTTTACTCATTCAGTGTGCCATGATAGTATTTCATCTTAACTTTATGAAGTGCATAAATTCATCTATTAAACCTGGCTCTGTTCTTTTTCATTAGCCATCTATTTTAGTATGTCATTTCCATGATGTCAAATCAAAGTCTTAATTTATTAAAAAACTTTAGAACAAAAATCATAGTCTACCAAAGGGTCATTCAGTTGTAAAATATCATTGGAAAATAAGCCTTACGTTTATTACTGGTAAAGGATTTAGTGTGAGTACAGAGAGGACCTGGCTTGGTTGCTGTCATTGTGACATTAGGACTTAACCTACTCCCAGCCAGATAAGACCAAGTGCAAGTTCCCTTTGGGTGGTCCCTTCAGCCCCTATCCTGTAAACATAAACACAGTCCTAGGATCACCTGGCTCCAGGTTTGCATTCAGATGCCCTGAATATTTTGCTAATATATTTATAACATCATCAAAATGAGAAGACAAAATTTTAAATCTAAATAAGTTATAGACTATTATATGTTTGTGGCCTCCAGGAGTCTGCTGAACCCAGTTTGAGAAAAGCTGGACCAGATGATCTTGAAGATCCTTTCCAACTCTGACGCTCCCCCATTATTCTAAAAGTCAGGAATGATAAGCACTAACCTAGACAACTAGGGTGAGTCTTTCACCCTCGGGTTATCCGAATTTGTCTTCTTTGCTCCCCTCCTTGCCTTAATGCCCGTATCGTCCTCACTCCCAGGGATCTCAGAACTCTGTCCTCACTAAAACCTGCTCCTGAAAAAGAGAAGGATCTTGGCCCCTTCCTTCATGTCTGTGTGTGGATTTAATCCACATCACTTCTTCCAAAGGTGACACACATTAAGCCCGAGTCTGCATTTTCAGGGTTTCTTTTTCACCTCTTTTATTTTTAAGCCCCTGTGCAGGCATTTTGAATATCAATAAATAAGTACCGGGGAAAATTGTTTGGTGGGGAAAGAAAGAGGCTCGGAGGCATACCAGGGAGGGGGTGAGCCCTGGGGACATTTCAAACCTGAACATCTGGTGCTTGAATCACATGAGTGATGACAGTGAGAGTCGCACAATTATAAACTGGGCAGATTTGAAAATTGATCCTGAATCAAACAACCACTAATTTTCCTGGTCCCCTCTGGCAATCATCTTTTCAAACTGTTCAGGGCTTTAAAATATGAAAATAATAAACTCCTGGCAACCTCCCTCCTTTTCTCTTCCCTCTCCACCAGCTTCCCACCCCCCTCCTTGTAGAAGCCCTCTGGTTGGCCATCTATATTCAAATTACACTTTTCAAGCTGTCCCCTCAGTAAGTTCAAGTAAAGTTGATTTCCAACCCCCCCTACTGCTGCTAAACTATAATTGCCTGCTGTATCTTTTGCCCCCTTTTTGAATAAGTGGTGTTAGATTTGCCACTTTGGCTAATCCTCAGGAATCTGACCTGTCATTATACAAAGTTCTAAAAATATCAGCTTGCACTTCACAGTTTCCGTTTTGGTTTCATGTAATTCCTCTTCACTGCTTTATTTGAACCTGCTAACCTGCTTTGAAGGGGGAAAAGTTGCTAGCTAGCATTGCCTGTCATCTGCTGTGTTTGCTTCCTTCTCAAAAGGCCTCAAATGAGAATGCTGGTCTCTTGGTAGCTGAATAAAAATGAGAAGAATGAAATGGAGGAAAAACATTGACACACACATTTCCCTTTGGTCTCTGTGATCACAGCAGAGCACACACCTCTCTTCCATCTCTCAACTAGGACACTCGGGAAAGGCGAGAGTAACAGAAAGAATCCAGCACCTACCTAAGTGCCAGACACTGTGCCAATGGTGGAAACTGTGCAAAAGTTGGCCGGTGCAGAGAGATTCTTGGTAGGGTCGGGGGTAGGTGGGAATGGCAGAGTTGCAAATAAAAGTCTGAAACCAGGCTGGGCAAACAGAAGGACAGCTCTTTACGTGAAAACAACAGTCTGCACAATTTGGCTGTCCATAGTGGGGATGAGGCACGCCCCTTCAGATTATGAGGCTGCTTCTGTGAGAGCAGATCAAAGCTGGGAAGGGGACACACTGCAAGATCGAAGCTGGCCATCACTCTACCCACGTATGTGGACTACCTATGGTTCTCTATAGCCTCTTTCTGGTCATAACTACAAAAGTGAAGAAATGGGGGCACTTCAGTCTGTCCTGAAGAAGCTCACTGAATGACTCCTAGCCTGGACTCTGCTTTTTCAAGAGCAATTGTCTTTGCCAGCCAACTTCCCATGTGGATTAATCCACTGCACCTCCACTGGTCTCCACAGCAGTGTGGAAAGAGCTGTCCAAGGTGGGATCTGGAAGTATGCTGGCTCCCTAGGCCAGGTTAAACTCACTCTGCATGTTCTGGGCTGCATAATGGGTAAGACCACTGTGTCTCTCTGACCCACACCATGCCTGAAGACCCCACCACATCTCACAAGGTGCCACACTACCTAGCATCCAGGTATCCCAAGTTCTGACCTGAAGGCCTTGCTATGGCTGCCTCCTTCTCCAGGTCCATCCTTTCTCAGTGAACTTACCCACGATGGGTTGTCCACATGGTTGGAAGGGCCCAGTGTTTTTATCTTTTCTATTCAGCTCAATAAATAATTTCTGGCTATCTCAACATGGACAAGCACTAGGTAGGCTAAATATAAAAATACGGTGAGTAATGGACATTACAACCAATTTTACAGAAATAAAAAGGGTTATCAGAGAGTACTATTAGGGCTTCCCTGGTGGCACAGTGGTTGAGAGTCTGCCTGCTAATGCAGGGGACACGGGTTCGAGCCCTGGTCTGGGAGGATCCCACATGCCACGGAGCGACTAGGCCCATGAGCCACAACTACTGAGCCTGCGCGTCTGGAGCCTGTGCTCCGCAACAGGAGAGGCCGCGATAGTGAGAGGCCCGTGCACCGCGATGAAGAGTGGCCCCCACTTGCCACAACTAGAGAAAGCCCTCGCACTGAAACAAAGACCCAATACAGCAAAAATAAATTAATTACTAAAACTCCTACCCCCAACATCTTAAAAAAAAAAAAAAGTGCTGGATATTTATTTTTTAAAAAAAAGAGAATACTATTAAAAAGTACAAATTGGATCACCTAGATGAAATGGACAAATTCCTAGATATGCACAAGCTACCAAGACTGAATCATGAAGAACTAGAAAATTTAAACAAACCAATAATCAGTAAGATTGAATCAATAATAAAATACCTTCTAACAAAGAAAAGCCCAGTACCAGATGGCTTCACTGGTGAATCCTAATAAGAATTAAAAGAAGAATTAACATCAATCTTCCTCAAACTCATCCAAAAATTTGAAGAGCAAGAATCAACATCTACATTCATCCCATGAGGTCAGCATTACCCTCATACAAAAGTCAAACAAAGGCACCACAAGAAAACTATAGACCAATATTCCCATAGATGAATACTGATACAAAAATATTCAACAAAATACTAGAAAAGAGATTTCAATAGCACCTGAAAAGGAACACAACCAGAACCGAGTGAGATTTATTCCTGGGATGCAAGGATGGTTCAACATATGAAAATCAATCAATGTAACATACCAACCAAATTAACAGACTGAAGGAAAAAAATGACTTGATCACCACAATTAATGCAGAAAAAAAATCTGACAAAATTCAACACCCTTTATGATAAAAATACTCAACACACTAAGAACACAAGCAAATTATGTCAACATAATAAAGATCATATATGAGAAGCCCACAGCTAATATCATACTCTGTGGTGAAAGTCTCAAATCTTTCCCTTTAAGATAAGAAACAAGACAAGGATGCCTACTTTTGCCACTTCTATTCACATAGTACTATAAGTCTTAGCCAGAGCAATTAGACAAGAAAAAGAAATTAAAAGCACCTAAGTTGGAAAGGAAGAAATAAAATTATCTGTTTTCAGATGACAGAATTTTATATGTAGAAAACTCTAAACACTACACACACACACACACACACACACACACACACACACACAGTTATAACTAATAAATTCACCAAAGTTGCAGGATACAAAATCAACATACAAAAATCAGTTTCTGTACAACTCACAATGAATAATCCAAAAAGAAAATTAAATTTCCAATAACATTAAAAGAATAAAGTGCTTAGGAATAAACTTAACCAAGGAGGCAAAATACTTACATACTGAAAACTACAAAACATTGCTTAAAAAATTAAAGAAGACATTTTAAATATTTAAAATGGATAACCAACAAGGACCTGCTGTACAGCACAGGGAACTCTGCTCTATATTATGTAACAACCTAATTGGGAAAAGAATTTGAAAAAGAATAGATACATATATATGTATAACTGAATCATTTTGTTGTACAACTGAAACTAACACAACATTGTTAATCAACTATACTCCAATATAAAATAAAAAGTTAAAAAAAATTAAAGAAGACACAAACAAATGGAAAGACCTCACATATTCATGGACTGGTAGTGTGGTTACTACTACCCAAACTGATCTCTAGATTTAATACAATCCCTATCAAAACCCCAGTGGCAATTTTTGCAGAAATAGAAAAATCCTTCCTAAAATTCACATAGGATTTCAAGGAACCCTAAATAGCCCAAACAGTCTTGAAAAAAAGAAGAGCAGAGTTGGAGGTCTCACACTTCCTGATTTCAAAACTTATTACAAATCTACAGTAATCAAAACAGTATGTTACTGGCATAAAGACAGACATATGGGCCAATGGGCCCATAAACCCTTGCATATATGCAAAAGAATGAAGTTGGAAGCTTATCCTACACCATACACCAAAATTAATCAAAATGGGTTAAAGACCTAATTGTAAGACCCAGTACTATAAAACTCCTGGAAGAAAACAAAGGTGAAAACTTCATAACATCAGATTTGGCAATGATTTCTTGGATATAACACCAAAAGCACAGGCAGCAAAAGAAAACTAGACAAATGGGACAATATTAAACTCCAAAAACTTTTGTGCAACAATGGACACAATCAATCAAATGGAAATGCAACCTAGAATGGGAGAAAATATTTGCAAACCATATATCTGATAAAATATATATACATTTAGAATATATATATAACTCAGCAATGAAAAATTAAATAATTTGATTAAAAATGGACAAAGAACTTGAATAGACATTTCTCCACAGAAGATACACAAATAGCCAATAAGCAAAATGAAAAGATGCTCAACATCACTAATTAATAGTGAAATGCAAATCAAAAGCACAGTGATATACCACCTCTCACCCATTAAGGTGGCTACTACAGAAAAAAAACAGAAAATAAGTGTTGGAATGGATTTGGAAAAATTGGAATCTTTGTGCACTGATGGTGGAAATGTAAAAAGGTACAGTTGTTATTGAAAATGCTACAGCAATTCCTCAATTCATTAAACATAGAATTACCATATAATCCAGCAATTCAACTTCTGGTATATACCAGAATTGAAAAGAATTGAAAGCAGGGTCTTGAAGAAATATCTGTATACCTATGTTCATACTAGCATTATTAACAAAAGCAAAAGGTGGAAGCAACCCAGGTATCCATCACTGGATGAATAGTTCAACAATATGAGCTATATACAAACAGTGGACTATTATTCTGCCTTTAAAAAGAAGGAAATTCGTACACATGCTACAACATGGATGAGCCCTGAGGATATTATGCTAAATGAATTAAGCCCATAACAAAATGAGAAACACTGCATGATTCCACTTATATGAGGTCCCTAGAGTAGTCAAATTCATAGAGACAGAAAGTAGAATGGTGGTTGCCAGGGGCTGTAGGGAGAGGAAATGAAAGTTGTTTAACCGTACAGCGTTTCAGTTGAGAAGGTGAAAAGAGTTCTGGAGATGGATGGGGGTGACGGTTGCACAACAATGTGAATGTACTTAATGCCACTGAACTGTACACTTAAAATGTACAGTTTTATGTTATGCGTATTTTACCAAAATTACAAAATTTTAAGAAGTCTATACTCATAAAAATACAATAAGTAAGATATAAGCTGTGTCCTTGAGAAGCTTATGATAGAGGAGACAGATGAAAAACCAGAAAATTCCAATAAAATGGAGTAACAAGTTGTTAAGAGGGGATTTTTCCTAATGTCCTAGGATTGTGGACTAGGCCCCCTAGACAAAGTCAAAGGTACCAGGAATCCCAGACCCTAAAGAGATCCACAAGGAGATGCCCGTGGCTGGGACCAGACACTACCCCATGGAGCTAATCAAGAGGTGTCAGAAAAAAAACACATGCAAACAAGAAAAAAAAAAAAAGAGGTGTCAGAACAACTCCCGTGGATTCTGTTGAGGAGAGGGAAGGAGCAGTAGTCAGCCTTGTGAGGAGGGTGGGGTTTGTGGAGAGAAGCTCTTCCCTCCCCTTTGGAGAAGAAAGAGGTGCTTGACCTCTTGTAGGCTAGACCTACCTGATCCTGAAGAGTCTCAGATGTGTATGCTGAGAGAGCTTGCAAAGCAAAGGAGTCCTGCCTCTTGCATCCTAGCTGGGTATTTGGGACCTGCAGGTCCTCTCTGGAGCTGCCACATGGGCAGAACACGGAGAGAGCTGTATCTGCGATCTCTAAAGTGTAGAGCATATGGAAATGTATGAAGGGCTGCCTGCTTCTCATCCTGAAATTTTGAAGGAGGTCCCTTCAAGACACCTGAGCCATCAGAGTTTGAAGGCAATGTGATGTCACGTGCCCAGAAAGAACATGGAGAAAATTCTTCCTTCTCCCCGTTCTCATAGAGACTTGGAGGGTGAGGAAAAGGGCGCAGTGGTACCTGTAGCTCCAGGTGAAGAAGCTGAGAGCTTAGCAGAGAGGCAGAAGTGATGGCAGCCCAGGCTCTACTGAGCCAACCCAGGGGACAGGTGGGGCGTGCAATGCTAGCAGGGCTGACAGCCAACATGGGTGCCCCACAAGGGATGTCCTCAGCAATGGAGGGGCGCTGGGGTGAGCATCCCCCAGAAAAGAAATGCTGCCATCCACCTATTCCAAGAGCACAACTTCAGCAGAGGCATGCAGCAGGAGACTGAAGCAGATCAAAGCAGACCAAGGCGAGGGACACATCTGCACCACGGCCAACAGCAGGCTCTTTCAGAGCAGTCTGCTCCCTCTCTCCTCCTCCCTTGTCCCTGACGTCAGAGAAGACACACTTTGATGAGCGCAGAGGGGGCGAGTAAAGAGCAGCGCAACCCCGTTTCCGCCCTTGGTCCCTGAGCCACAATCCTCACCTCTGTGTGTGTGAGGGGAGGTGGGGCGGGGATGGGAGGAGCTTTGGACCATATATGAGGAGGCTAAAGTTTTAAATGGAACCAGACTAAGTCTTCATAACTAAAAATGATTAGATTGTTGTGAGATTTTGAGACAAAATGCCACTAACGGACCCATTTCCCAGTGAGAAGAGGCACGGACATTTAATACAGAATATTTGAGAGCAACAAGTGGGGAAGAGGTAACATCATGTTATGTCTCTCCTCAAGGGAAGAATTTACTTGGTTGACCAATTATATTAAGATAGTGTAATGCACAGCGTGCTGTAGGATGCAAACGAGGGTTACTTAGGATGCTTGGGGTGGCAAGAGAAGGGCCAGTGCTCAGACCCTGAGGTGTTTGGCTTAGGGCAGTCTGCATGGGTCTGTCAGAGCCCCTCTTCTTTTCCAACACCTGGCGCCTTGTGCTTTGGGTCCCCTCGACAAAAAGGGTGCACCCCTCACTCTCTGTGCAAGAGCCTTTACTACCCCTAGTGCAGGGTTAGGCTGCCCACACCAACCACACTACTCATAGCACCTCAATCTTAAGCACTCTGCCAGCAGTATTACCCCCGTCTCTTGAATTTTCTCTATGGCTCCTGGCCATGTCCCATGTCACACAGACATGATAACCCCTCCACACTCCCTTTTCCAGCTCAAGCAGCCTTTCTTAGTTATACTCACAAGTATGCACAACTCCTAATGCTTAGAGGCGTAGAAGGAGCCCTCTTGAAGGTGTGCGTCCTGTCAAGCTCCTGGGTTCTGCACACATACAGGAAAGTATAGCATCATGTGATACGTGAACAAAGCACTGCTGGGGCTGGGTAGGGAGAGAGAGCTCTTATCTGAATGCGATCTTGAAGGACAGTAGCCAACATAGGAGTTGTTGTCACAGTAGTAGAAACGACAATAATATTAATCTTAGTAGCTCACCTTTATGGGAGAGCTTCAATGTGCCAGGCATGGTGCTAAGTATTTTCAATATAGCATTTCTTATTTCTCAGAACAATTAGCTCCCTAAAAGAGACAGGCAGCAACTAACTGCAGATTATTTATACACAACACTCACAGATCCTCTTTCCCAGCCTAATGTTAAGTATTTTATTAACCTCTTTTTATTGATGAAGAAATTTGAATTTAGCGTGATTGAATAACTTGACCAAACATTACTCAGATAAAAGAAGTGACTTGTCCTTGATCACGAGACATTAATGTATCATAGTATTTTGGCTGAAAGCAGGAAGTCATTTATAACCAAATATTTAAAGTCTACCATGTAAACCCCAAATTAAAAACATGAGTTGAGGAAGACATTTTCACTTATCTGCAAGACCAAAAATCCTACAAAGTTTTCTAGAATGTCCTCTGGAAAAAGAATTTGCAACCATTTGCTTCAGTTTCGAATGCACTTACAGGGGAAGGTCCATGTAATATGAATCTTCTGCATTACCTCTATGATAATTTTTAAAGCATTGGTAAATATTAAACCTTTTTACATTTTCAGAAATGCTCTGACTAGGAAAAAGCTAACAGACAAAAATGGACTTTACAAATTCCATCATTTAATCATTATGTTCTAAAACTGAGAACTGGTATCACCAAAAAGAAAACAGGCATTATTGTTATAATCTAGCTTGTGTATAGGGAGTTTTAAAAGTTTCACACTCTTACACTTTGTTCTTTGGGCATTTTCATATCTCACAATCAAGATTTTTGTGCCAATTAAATAAAATTAAAATTCAGAATACCCGCCCTACCTATTTTATAGTGTGGTTTGGGAAATAATAATACTAATAATGGTTACAATGAACATTTGTTGAGTGCTTGCTATGTGCAATGTATATATCTTAAATTCATTTGATACTCAAAAAAATCCTATGACGTAGGTACATACGTCATAATAATATGGGTATTATTATCTCCATTTTACAAATAAAGAAAGCAGATTCTAAGAAGCTAACTTGAGCTAAGTAAGCAATGGAGACATCTGAATGCAGGCAGGTTGGCTGCCAAGCCCAGGTTCTTAACTATTAACCATAAAATATGATAGTATATTTTTTAAAAATCAAGAGTTTCTTGACCAGTTCTCAGGCAATCGAGGCACCAAGAAAATATCTCAAATATTAGTTTAAGTCCCTCTCTTTAACTCTACCTGACAGGGTTAAAAATCACTGCAATCAAATACTGCATCTTTGGAACTTGGTAACCACGACATGTGGGTTCCAAAGGCTCTCTGAAAAGTTAAAAGCATTGCACAAATGTTAGTATTACTAATTTTATTGGCTTGAAATACTGTTCTTTTTTAATAGTCCCTGAATAAGATGATATTGATACTCCAAATTCAGAACTGAGTTTAGATTGTCCAAATATCATTCAGTATAAGTTCTTTTGGAATGTCTTACATTATTTCTCCTTACCCTTCCAGAACTAAAATTCTTAGACTCTATGATGTAAGTCAGAGATCATGCTATGGTGGGGCGGGGAGAGGTTTTATAATTATTTTCTCCCAAAACTATAATTCTATGCCAAATCACCTACCATTCAAGATTGAGGTCATTATGACTTTTGGCTCTTTCCTCAAACCCAATACATCCTCCAAGAATGAAGACTCACCATTGATGATATGCAAAGGAATGTGACCAATCTCCCAAGACCATTTCCAAAGATGAGTTCCAAAAGAAGCATGGTCACTATTAAGATCAAGATGGCGTCAGCATACAGCTGGCTTCAGTGAGTAAGTACATTGAAGTCAGTGGTATTCATCCAAAATCTTCTGTTATTTCATTTTGTGAAAAGAATTCATAGTACTTAACATACACACCTCACATATGTCCCCACATAGCCCCGTTAGTAATTCAGAGTCATGCCACCTTCTTGTACCAAACTTCTTGGCAAACGATCAACAGTATGCTATACTCAGAGTCAGAGCAGCAGGCTGACCTGGTGAACTCCCACCCTCCCCCAGCTCCTCGACATTTAATATCCTGAGCTACAGGACAGCTAATGGTGCTTGTGTTAGAAACAGCCAGGACAAAGGTCAGCTAGTGAAGAATGTCCCTAGGACCCCACTTAGCCAGCTCAGTGCACTGATGCAGAAGGGCGTGATGATGAGAACGTAAGACCACAACTGTTTGAGCCCTGTTATCTGAGCCAATGTAAACACCCAGCCACAAATACTTCCCCTTCCTCCTCCAGGATCCAAATGTCAATTGCTTCCAGCTTCAAAGTTCTGAATTTCTACCACACCTCCCTTTGATTCAAGCCTGCTTGGAAAGTGAACAACATGCCTGACTCCATCTGTGTGGCAAAACTGAGTCTCTCTAAATGAGTTGTTAGGAGGTACTAGGCGTGCCCCAAACCTGGATCCCTGCCATTATAACGCACCCTAGAGAAAATTTTGGCCATCTATCAAATGACCACACAAACAACAGGTCAGCCTCTGAAAAGGCCATCCTCTAGGTGGGCAGGACCCAGGACAGATCAGACCTAGTCCCGGGGTCTGACTAGGTGGGCTCCAAGGCACACGAAAGATGCCACTCTGCTGAACTTAGGGGTTGCTCACATAAGGGCTTTACCTAGGAACTGTGACAGAGACAAAAAAGAATACCAGCTTTTCCCTGTTCCCTTCCCAGCCTCACATTCGTTAGGCCAAATAATATTGAACAGTGTTGTATTTCCATCCTTTTTCATTAGTAAACGCATCCCCAGACCTTTAACTTAAAAGCAGTTGGTCTAATGATCCATTATAAACAGCTTGCTTAATAGTCCACACCCTCTGAGTGCTTTTTACATTGGTATGGATGTTCCAGAAAATGCTTTGGCCATCTTTTCTTTTTGGCATTTTAAGGACTCTATATCACTCCTTTTGTTACCAGTGCTGTAAAGCTTCAGTCCAGCACTTGAGTTTGTTTTCTGTGCAAGGTATCTCCCTTTCCCTACCCTGCTCCAGAGGAGATGCCCTGTTCCCAGGCTCTGCCAGTGAGGACACCCATGATGCTTTTCACGTGGGTGCTAGGTTTGGACGGTTCCTCCTAGCTGTTTAACAGATTGTTAAAGGGTGGAGGAGGGACAAAGCTGGAGGTGAAAGTGGAGGCAGAGCCCTTTAAGTTAATAAAACTGGGCTGACTCATGACCCTTCTGGGTGGCACCTTCCAAGTCAAGACTGAATGCTTCACCTTGTGCACCTCTCCTCCACCCAAGTACAGCCTGTCTCCAGCCCCATCCTTCTTTCCACTGTTCTAATTCTTGTTCCCATAACAGGCTTTTTTTTTTTTTTTTCGGTTCCAGCTCTCAGGCCATATTTTCATGATACATAATTCCCCTTGGGTTCATAGGTTGGAATTTGACCTCTGGATTCAGAGGGCTCTGGTTCCTGCCAAGGACGAGAACGCTTCTTGTGAGAGCAACTTAGTGAGAAATCATGGTGTTGTGGCTGACCATTCCCAGGATGCCTGCTGATCTGCATGTTAACTCCATGGGTTCTCCTTTTCAGAAGTGAGAAACTGCCTGACCCCAGCCACTTTTATAGGCGAATGGAAAGTAGCACAAGAGGAAAGGATTTAGCTTTTAGAGTCTGTTGGGCTCGGATCCCAATTCTGTTTTAATCACCAATCAGCTGTGTGCCACTGGGAGCATGATTTCGATTTCCTCATCCATGTGCCATTGGGAACATGGTCTTCATTTCCTCATCCATAAAGTGGGATTAATCACAGCCTCTTCAAGAGCTGCTCTGGAGGAAGAGTGGGACGATGGACATACAATATTGGGCTTGTCTACTTTTCTTCAATGTTAACATGCTTTTCTCTGGTAGCATGTGGATCATCCCATATGCTACCCCTTTGTCTAGAATGTTCTCAGCTTGCTCCCAACTCAGAACCCACTCTTGTGCTGACTTTTAGTCACCTTTCAGGCTTCAGTTTCTATATTGCTTTTTCAAAGAAGCCTCTCCTCCCCCACTCACCAGCCTAAGTCAGGTATCCCTTGTTCTATTCCTAGAGTAATCTACATATTCTGTATTTTATTCAGATCTCCTTAATTTTTACCTTATGCCCTTTTTCTGTCCCAGGATCCCATCTGGGAAACCATATTACATTTGGTCGTCGTATTTCCTTAGGCTCCTCTGGACTGTGATGGTTTCTCAGACGTTCCTTGCTATTCATGACCTTGACGGTTTTGAGGAGTACTGGTTAGCTATTTTAAATACTATTCTTTAATTTGAGTGTGCCTGATGTTTTAATCATGGCCAGACTGGGGTTATGGGTTTGGGGGAGGAATTCTCATCACATCTTCTCAAGGGTACATGCTATCAACATGGCTTATCGCTCTTGAGGGTGACCCTGATCACCTGGCTGCAGTAGTCTCTGTCAGATTTTTCCATTGTAAAGCTGTTTTCCCCCTTTCCATACTTTACTCTTTGGGACGAAGTCACCACGTGCAGCCCACACTTAAGGACTGAGGAGCTATGTTCCACCTCCTTGAGAGGTGAATTTCTACATAAATTATTTGGAAATCTTTTGCACGAGAGAATTCTCTCTTCTCCTCCATTTATTAATTTATTCAATCATTTATTTATATCCGTATGAACTCATGAATATTTATCTTATGCTTTATGTTATAATCTAATACTATATTATTTATTTTGTTGCTCAGATTGCTCCAGTTTTGGCCCAAGAGAACCCTTTCAGGTTGGTTGCTGTGTTCTTTTGACATGTCCTTATCCTTTTGTGTGTGTGTGTGTGTGTGTGTGTGTGTGTGTGTGTGCGCGCGTGCATTTCATTATTTACTGGCACTACTACATACTTCAGGCTACATATTCCCCGCCTAAGTCCTAGAATCAGCCATTGCTCCAAAGATCTCTGATTCTTCTTGATTGAGAAGGTATTAGATACCATGGTCTGTGTGCCGAATGTGTTCACTGCTTATAGAGCAAGGAAATATACATGTGTACACTAATCCATGTATATACATATAGCTATAAATATTTCTATCTTTATAGATAGCCACTCCTACCTATATGAACTAACATGAGTTTGTACTGATGTCTCCAACCCGAATTCAGTACCACATGGCTCATTCTAGTCTCTTCTCCTTCCTTGCTTATCTGAACCTTCCAACAGTGAGAACCTGGATCACACTACCTGCCATTCATTCACTTAATTGTTCAATTCTAGTGTACAATGTATAGTGGTTTCAGAATTATTAACCCATACCCTTGTGGGAAACAACTTTACCAAACAGATGACGGTGCTTATGTGCTGTTCCTTACTTTTACAGTCCCCACTCACTTCCAAAGTTACTCAGGTCAGCACCTCCCCACCCAACTTCCCTCAGTGAGGTTATTTTATACATTTATAATATAGTTAGACCCTTTTGTCCTAACTTGCATTCGATCCTAGGACACCTTGACCTCCTAAGTAATTTTTCTAAATTTGCATACATTAAGGTTCACTGTTTGTACTGTAAAGCTCTATGGGTTTTAACAAATGCATACTGCCACATGTTCACCATTACAGTATCACATCGGATAGTCTCACATCCCCCCGTGCTTTGCCTATTCAGCCCTCCCCCTTCCCCAAGTCACTGGCAACCACTGATGTGCTTACCCTCTCTACTTTTGTTTTTTCTAGAATATCGTATCAATGAAATAATACAGTAGTTAACCTTTTCATACCAGGTTCTTTCACTTAGCACTATGTTATTCTGTAATCGTTTGTTCATCATTGAGGGCCATCTAGGCGTCAGCTAATGCTCTTGCCAGACTGACCACACATTCACAGTTTGCCTCGGGTAATCCATGTTTACATCTGTTATCCTTGTATCCAATCCATCTTAGTATTTTAGTGCAAAACAAGTGTCCCAAGTTGGAAAATAAATTATGCTGTCACCCTAGTTCTAGGTTATGGCAATATGTCAATGAACAACACAAAGTCTCCACCCTGAGGAACTTATATTCTAATGGGTGGAGACAAACAGTAAATAAATAAGATAATGTCATATAATATTATGAAGGGAAAAAGGAAAATATTTACAGAACTAAATAATCTGGGGGATAACTTACATAGTGTGGTCAGAGAAAACATCTTTGACAACAGTATAGTTGAGTCAAGACCTTGCAAAGACCCAGGGGAAGAACCTCCCAGGCAGAGGGAACAGCAAATATAAAGGATCTCAGGCAGAAAAAACCTGCCATGTTTAAGGACTAGAAAAGAACTGGGGGAGAATGGAATAAGATGAAGCTGGTGAAATAAGCCATGTTAGGAGGAGCTACGTTACGTGCTTTTTTCTAAAGGCACTGGGAAGTGATGATGGGTCTTAAGCCAGGGAATAACATGATGTGATTCATATTCTAAAAGATCACTTTGTCTGCCATGTGAAGAAGGGACTGGAGTGAAGCAGGCACGAAATCCTGAACACCAGTGAGAATTTGCTGTGGTAAAGGCAAGAGGTGATGGTGGCTGAGACTTCAGTCGTGGCAGTGGGAATGGAGAAAAGTGGATGGATTGGACATTGGGGTTAAGGAAGAGTGAGGAAATATTCGTAGACTTCTAGCTTAGCAACTGGCTGGTAGAATCATTTACCAAGGTAAGGTAAGGGAATAATTGAGAAGGGACAGTTTGGTGGGCAACAGTTCATGGTTTGTTTGAGTTGTCTATTACATGTCCATATCAAGTGGATATGATGTCAAGTAGGCAATTAGACCTATGAGTTTGGAGCTTAAAAGAGGATTCAGAGCTGAGGATTAGCTTTGAGATCCTCACTATACATTATTTAAAGCTATGGGACTGAATAAGATTCCATAAGGAGAGAGTACTAGAAGAAATGGAGATTCAGGAACAAGCCCTGGGAACTCCAATATTTATTAGTCAGATCACAGAGGAGCAGCCAGGAAAACAGGAGGAAAACCAGGAGTTTGGTTTCATCAAAACGAAGAGAGAGGAGAAATTGCTTCAAGATGGCAGAGTAGAAGGATGTACACTCACTCCCTCTTGCAAGAGCACTGGAATCACAACTAACTGCTGAACAATCATCGACAGGAAGACACTGGAACTCACTAAAAAAGACACCCCACATCCAAAGACAAAGGAGAAGCTGCAATGAGATGGTAGGAGGGGCACAATCACAATAAAATCAAATCCCATAACTGCTGGGTGGGTGACTCACAAACTGGAGAACACTTATACCACAGAAGTCCACCCACTGGAGTGAAGGTTCTGAGCCCGCCAGGCTTCCCAACCTGGGGCTCTGGAAACGGGAGGAGGAATTCCTAGAGAATCAGACTTTGAAGGCTAGTGGGATTTGATTGCAGGACTTTGACAGGACTGGGGGAACCAGAGACTCCACTCTTGGAGGATACATATAAAGTGGTGTGCGCATCAGGACCCAGGGGTAAGGAGCAGTGACCCTATAGGAGACTAAACCAGAACTACCTGCTAGTGTTGGAGGGTCTCCTGCAGAGGTTGGGGGGGCTATGGCTCACCACAGGGACAAGGACACTGGCAGCAGAAGTTCTGGGAAGTACTCCTTGGCGTGAGCCCTCCTGGAGTCCACCATTAGCCCCAACAAAGAGCCTCTATGCTCCAGTGCTGGGTTGCCTCAGGCCAAACAACCAACAGGAAGGGAACCCAGCCCCACCCATCAGCAGACAAGCAGATTAAAGTTTTACTGAGCTCTGTCCACCTGAGCAACACCCAGCTCTACCCACCACCAATCCCTCCCATCAGGAAACTAGCACAAGCCTCTTAGATAGCCTCATCCACCAGAGGGCAGACAGCAGAAGCAAGAAGAACTACAATCCTGCAGCCTGTGAAACAAAAAGCACATTCACAGACAAAATGAAAAGGCAGAGCACTATGTACCAGATGAGTGAACAAGATAAAACCCCAGAAAAACAACCAAGTGAAGTGGAGATAGGCAACCTTCCAGAAAAAGAATTCAGAATAATGATAGGGAAGATGATCCAGGACCTCGGAAAAAGAATGGAGGCAAAGATCAAGAAGATGCAAGAAATGTTTAACAAAGACCTAGAAGAATTAAAGAACAAACACCTAGAAGAATTAAAGAACAAACAAACAGAGATGAACAATACAATAACTGAAATTAAAAATACACTAGAAGGAATCAACAGCAGAATAACTGAGGCGGAAGAATGGGTAAGTGATCTGGAAGACAGAATGGTGGAATTCACTGCCATGGAACAGAATACGGAAAAAAGAATGAAAAGAAATGAAGACAGCCTAAGGGACTTCTGGGACAACATTAAAAGCACCAACATTTGCATTATAGGGGCCCCAGAAGGAGAAGAGAGAAAGAACCTGAGAAAATATTTGAAGAGATTATAGAAAACTTCCCTAACATGGGAAAGGAAATAGCCACCCAAGTCCAGGAAGCACAGAGAGTCCCAGGCAGGATAAACACAAGGAGAAACAGGCTGAGACACATAGCAATCAAACTGACAAAAATTAAAGACAAAGAAAAAATACTAAAAGCGACAAGGGAAAAATGACAAATAACATTCAAGGGAACTCCCATAAGGTTAACAGCTGATTTCTCAGCACAAACTCCACAAGCCAGCAGTGAGTGGAACGATATATTGAAAGTCATGAAAGGGAAGAACCTACAACCAATAGTACTCTACCCAGCAAGGATCTCATTCAGATTTGACAGAGAAATCAAAAGCTTTACAGACAAGCAAAAGCTAAGAAAATTCAGCACCACCATACCAGCTCTACAACAAATGCTAAAGGAACTCCTCTAAGTGGGAAACACAAGAGAAGAGAAGGACCTATGAGAACAAACACAAAACAATTAAGAAAATGGTAATAGGAACATATATACTGATAATTACCTTAAATGTGAATGGATTAAATGCTCCACCAAAAGACACAGTCTTGCTGAATGGATACAAAAATGAGACCCATATATATGTTGTCTACAAGAGATCCACTTCACAGCTACGGACACAAACAGACTGAAGGTGAGGGGATAGAAGAAGATATTCCATGCAAATGGAAATCAAAAGAAAGCTGGAGTAGCAATACTCATTTCAGATAAAATAGACTTTAAAATAAAGAATATTACAAGAGACAAGGAAGGACACTACATAATGATAAAGGGATCAATCCAAGAATATATAACATTTATAAATATATATGCACCCAACATAGGAGCACCTCAATACATAAGGCAAATTCTAACAGCCGTAAAAGAGGAAATCAACAATAACATAATAATAGCAGGGGACTTTAACACCTCACTTACACCAATGGACAGATCATCCAGACAGAAAATTAATAAGGAAACACAAGCTTTAAATGACACAATAGACCAGATAGATTTAACTGATATTAAATTTATAGGACATTCCATTCGAAAACATCAGATTACACTTTCTTCTCATGTGCACACAGAACATTCTCCAAGACAGATCACATCTTGCATCACAACTCAAGCCTTGGTAAATTTAAGAAAACTGAAATCATATCAAGCATCTTTTCCGACCACAATGCTATGAGATTAGAAATCAATTACAGGGGAAAAAGCGAAAAAAACACAGACACGTGGAGGCTAAACAATACTTACTAAATAAGAGATCACTGAAGAAATCAAAGAGGAAATCAAAAAATACCAAGAGACAAATAACAATGAGAACACGACCATCCAAAACCTATGGGAGGCAGCAAAAGCAGTTCTAAGAGGGAATTTTGTAGGAATACAATCCCACCTTAAGAAACAAGAAAAATCTCAAATAAACAATCTAACCTTACACCTAAAGGAACTAGAGAAAGAAGAACAAACAAAACCTAAAGTTAGCAGAAGGAAACAAATCATAGATCAGAGCAGAAATAAATGAAATAGAAACAAAGAAAACAATAGCAAAGATCAATTCAACTAAAAGCTGGTTCTTTGAGAAGATAAACAAAATTGATAAACCTTTAGCCAGACTCATCAAGAAAAAGAGGGAGAGCACTCAAATCAGTAAAATTAGAAATGTAAAAGGAGAATTTACAACAGACACCGCAGAAATACAAAGCATCATAAGAGACTACTACAAGAAACTCTATGCCAATAAAATGGACAACCTGGAAGAAAAAGGACAAATTCTTAGAAAGGTATAACCTTCCAAGACTGAACCAGGAAGAAATAGAAAATATGAACAGACCAATCACAAGTAATGAAATTGAAACTGCGATTAAACATCTTCCAACAAACAAAAGTCCAGGACCAGATGGCTTCACAGGTGAATTCTATCAAACATTTAGAGAAGAGCTAACACCCATACTTCTCAAACTCTTCCAAAAAATTTCAGAGGAAGGAACACTCCCAAAATCATTCTATGAGGCCACCATCACCCTGATACCAAAACCAGACAAAGATACTACAAAAAAGAAAATTACAGACCAATATCACTGATGAATATAGATGCAAAAATCCCCAACAAAATACTAGCAAACAGAATCCAACAACACATTAAAAGGATCATACACCACGATCAGGTGGGATTTATCCCAGGGATGCAAGGATTCTTCAATATATACAAATCAATCAATGTGATACATCATATCAACAAATTGAAGAATAAAAACCATGTGATCACCTCAATAGATGCAGAAAAAGCTTTTTATAAAATTCAATACCCATTTATGATAAGAGCTCTCCAGAAAGTGGGCATAGAGGGAACCTACCTCAACGTAATAAAGGCCATATATGACAAACCCACAGAAACATCATTCTCAATGATGAAAAACTGAAAGCATTTCCTCTAAGATCAGGAACAAGACAAGGCTGTCCACTCTGACCACTATCATTCAACACAGTTTTGGAAGTGCTAGCCATAGCAATCAGAGAAGAAAAAGAAATAAAAGGAATACAAATTGGAAAAGAAGAAGTAAAACTGTCACTGTTTGCAGCTGACCTGACACTATACATAGATAATCTTAAAGATGCCACCATAAAACTACTAGAGGTAATCAATGAATTTGGTAAAGTTGCAGGATACAAAATTAATGCACAGAAATCTCTTGCACTCCTATACACTAATAACAAAAGATTAGAAAGAGAAATGAAGGAAACAATCCCATTCAGCATTGCAACAAAAAGAATAAAATACCTAGGAATAAACCTACCTAAGGAGGTAAAAGACCTGTACTCAGAAAACTATAAGACACTGATGAAAGAAATCAAACATGACACAAAAAGATGGAGAGACATGCCATGTTCTTGGATTGGAAGAATCAATATTGTGAAAATGACTGTACTACTTGAAGCAATCTATAGATTTAATGCAATCCCTATCAAATTACCAATGACATTTTTTACAGAACTAGAACAAAACGTCTTAAAATTTGTATGGAGCACAAAAGACCCTGAATAGCCAAAGCAATCTTGAGAAAGAAAAATGGAGCTGGAGGAATCAGACTCCCTGACTTCAGACTATACTACAAAGCTACAGTAATGAAGACAATATGTTACTGGCACAAAAACAGAAATATAGATCAGTGGAACAGGATAGAAAGCCCAGAGATAAACCCACACACCTGAGGGCAACTAATCTATGACAAAGGAGGCAAGAACATACAATGGAAAAAAGACAGTCTCTTCAATATGTGGTGTTGGGAAAACTGGACAGCTACTTGTAAAAGAATGAAATTAGAACACTACTTAACACCATACACAAAATAAACTCAATATGGATTAAAGACCTAAATGTAAGACCGGGCACTATAAAACTCTTAGAGGAAAACATAGGAAGAACACTCTTTGACATAAATCACAGTAAGATTTTTTTTGACCACCTCTTAGAGTAATGGAAATAAAAACAAAAATAAACAAATGGGACCTAGTGAAACTTAAAAGCTTTTGCACAGCAAAGCAAACTATACACAAGATGAAAAGACAGCCCTCAGAATGGGAGAAAATATTTGCAAAGGAATCAACGGACAAAGGATTAATCTCCAAAATCTATAAACAGCTCATGCAGCTCAATATTAAAAAAACAAACAACCCAATCAAGAAATGGGCAGAAGACCTAAATAGATATTTCTCCAAAGAAGACATACAGATGGCCCAGAGGCACATGAAGAGCTGCTCAACATCACTAATCATTAGAGAAATGCAAATCAAAACTACAATGAGGTATCACTTCACATCAGTTAGAATGGGCATCATCAGAAAATCTACAAACAACAAATGCTAGAGAGGGTGTGGAGAAAAGGGAACCCTCTTGCACTGCTGGTGGGAATGTACATTGATACAACCAATATGGAGAACAGTATGGAGGTTCCTTAAAAAACTACAAATAGAATTACCATATGATCCAGCAATCCCACTACTGGGCATGTACCCTGAGAAAACCATAATTCAAAAAGACACATGCACCCCAATGTTCACTGCAGCACTATTTACAATAGCCAGGTCATGGAAGCAACCTAAATGCCCATTGACAGACGAATGGATAAAGAAGACATGGTACATATATACAATGGAATATTACTCAGCCATAAAAAGGAACAAAATTGGGTCATTTGTAGAGACGTGGATGGACCGAGAGACTGTCATACAGAGTGAAGTAAGTCAGAAAGAGAAAAACAAATATCGTATATTACACATATATGTGGAATCTAGAAAAATGGTACAGAGGACCTGTTTAATGGTACAGAGGCAGAAATAGAGACACAGACATGGAGAACAAATGTATGGACACCAAGGGGGGAAAGTGGTGGGCGTGTGGTGGTGTTATGAATTGGGAGATTGGGATTGACATATATACACTAATATGTACAAAATAGATAACTAATAAGAAACTGCTGTATAAAAAAATAAATAAAATTTTAAAAAAATAGACTAAGAGAGAAAAGTGATTTTTAGAAAGATAGGTGGTTAACTCTCTTGAATGTTGTCAAGTAAAATATGGTGAAAGGCTAATGGATTTGGCAACGTGGAGGTCATGAGGGTCTTTGAGAAGAGCTATGGAGATGAAAGACAGAATGAAATGTGTTGAAGGTGAACTTGCAAAGGAACTATAGGTGATTAAGTTTGTTTAATTAGACCATAAATTCCATGATGGTGGAGACCATCAGGTTTTGGTGTTTGCTCTATTTCCAGTGCCTGTGAATACTTTACATTTAAATATCTCCACATCCTCATGAGCTTTTCCAATCCTTACTGGGTAAGCTATTTACAATAAGGAAATAAGCTAAAAGCTGCTCTGAAAAAAGAAGTTAACTGTTAGAATGACCTACAAAGAACGCCTATTTTCGTTATGCTACTTTTGTTTTCGTTTCTTTTGCAACTGTCACTTACATAGAAGAAAATTGGCAGTCACCCCCAAAATTATATTCTTCATGATCACCAGTGCTCCATTTATGGAGGCACAGAAAATCATGGGTGTTCCTACTGTATTACATTGGAGCATTCCCATTTAAGAGGGAACTGGCTATTTAAAAATAATAAATTGAGAGCAATAATCCTGATTTAAATTCCCAAATCATATCAGCAAAACCAAGAAGTACAAGAGAAGGAGGAATTTATATGCTAAATTCCTCATCTAAAGTGGGAGAAAACAAGTGATAATGTTTCACTTTTGACTTTAACAATTAAGGAAATATAAAATAAAATATATTTTTAGGTTGAATTTCAGGCCTCCTAACTGTTGTTGCCAAATGTTTCCTGTGCTAAGGAAGGTAAGACAAAGCAGAGCTTTAAGACGAAGAAAAGAACCAAGCCAGGCTGACATCTCCAATTTCACTGCAGAGCAGGATTTCTAGGCCTCCAATGTAAGACATGTTCCTGGATGGCCTAGAGACAATTATTTCAAGGCCACTAAATGGAGAATAATCCCAAAGAAAAAGAATGAGAGAAATATCCACCCATTCAAGATGAGCCTAAATATATAAATTCCAAAAAAGTCCACAAAATGTAGGAAAAAAGCCAACAAAATCAACTATCAGAATATGAATTTACAACAGATAGAAATAAATAACAGAAAAATCTGAAAAAGACTTCAAAGTAAGTATGTTTAGGGTTTTCAAAGAGATAAATGAAGAAATAATATCTACGAATAAGGATAAAATTATGAAATGTAAGTGGATATTTTTAAAAATGAAATAATTAAGTTGAAAACTACGGTTGTCAAATAAATTCAATAATGGGATAATCTCTTGACTAGATATAGCTAAATGAAGACTCAGTGAATTGGAATAAAGTATAAAAATGTTTTCTCCAAATACACATAGAGAAATAGAGAAACCTTAAGAAAGAAAGAACTGTTGAAAGATAGATAATATATTGAGAATTTTCAACTTCCATTAACTAGGAGCTCTGTAAGGAGAAATTAGAGGTATAGATGGAGAAGCAATATTCAAAACAACAATCACTGAGAGTTTTCCAGCAATGAAGAAAGACATGGGTCCCTGGATTATAAGTATTCACCAATACTGAGCAAAATAAAGAAAATAAACCCAGCAAAACTGGAGAGTCCAAAAATAAAATTTCTAAGAATATAAATGTCAAAAGTGAACCTTTATAACTTTTAGAAAAAAAATGTAGATGAATGTCTTTCTGGCCTTGTGGTAGGGTAGGATTTCTTAAATAATACACTAAAAGCACCAACTTTAAAAAGAAAAGATTGATAGGTTCAACTACATTAAGATTGTTAAAACTTCTGCTCAGAAAAAGAGACTTCAAAAAAGTGAAAAATCAAACTATGAACTGGTAGAAAATACTCATACAACCAACAAAATATTACAACTGAGAATATATTTTAAAATTTCTACAAGTTGATAAGAAACAAACAAACAACTCACTGGGGGGAAAAAGATTTTCTGAATTCCATCAAAAAGGAAATCATATGGTTAGTTAAAAAGTAAAGAGATATCTGACCCCACTAGTAATCAGGGAAATGCAAATTAAGACAAACTGAGATGCCATTTTTTACTAATTTGATCTTTAAAAATTAAAGAAATCTGATTATATTGAGTTTTGGCAAGCGTATCAATGGCATCCCCATGTGTAATTTTGGGGAGTGTAAATTGATAGTTATTTTAAAAAGCAATTTGACATTATCATGTAAAATTGAACATCCTTATACTCTGCAACTCAGCAATTCTACCCCCAGATATATATCCAAGAAAAAACTTTAGTATATGCGTCTCAAGAATTTGTACAAAAATGTCATAGCAGCACGATTCATAATATCAAAAAATTAAAGCATCCTAAATATCCATTGATGGGGAAAGTTAAATTGTATAAATTTATACCATGGAAAAAATAAATAAATAAAAATAAATTTATACCATGGAATATTTCATAGCAAAGAAAATGAAAAAACTACAACCACATACAATGACCTGGAAGAATCTTAAAATATTACATGAAAAAAACAAGTTCCAGAGAACTATATCTAATAAGATACCCTTTTTATAAAATTTAAAACCAAGCTACATCAAATAATATGTTGTAAAGGCCTAGATAAATAGATGACAAAACATGTATTAAAGCAAGGGAAAAGTAAACACAAAATTCATATTAGGGATTATTTCTGGGAGGGAGGGAGACGGAGGGATGGGATAGGAAAAGAGCCCATTAAAAGATGTATGTTTTTTGTAATAATTTAGTTTTTCATTCTTAAAGATTCCTCAAATGTTAGATATTAAATACAATATACCTATATCAACTATATCTATATATCTGTTTCTGAACTGATATTGATATATACTGATATTTACCTTTATAGAGATGGAAAAGACAGACAGATAGATAGGTAGACAGATAGACAAAAATATATAGTACTTAGTGATCATGAACCATGAATGACGATCACTCCAAATCTCTATCCCAGAGATCCAAAAGGAGAAAAAAAAAAAAAAAAAAGAGTAGAAAGCTTCCAGAGAAAAGTGAGGAGGAAATAAGACATTTCCAGTCATACAGAGACTCAAACTGTTCTCATCTCTCAACCCATGTTGAAGGAACCACCAAAGAGTGACAAGTGACCCTAGAGAAATGAAGTGAGTTATAAGGAACAGTGGTGAGCCCAGAAATTGATGAAGTATGTTTATAAATTTAATAAAACCGTTGACTTAATTAATTTTTAATATTTTTTAAAGGTGAACCTAAAACTGCAGACAGTTAATAACAAAGGAGACGGTGGGGAAGGTGTGCAGAGTGGATAACTCCAGCAATCTAATAACTTTTGGCTAAGGATTCCTGAAGAGTTTTCATTAGAAGATGAATAGGTATACATATTTAAAAGAATAAGTACTAAAAGGTTATATACAAAAATTATAACTCCAAGTCAGAAAGGAGTTGGGGCAAGAGGAAGAGAATATATAATGGCCAAAAAAAAGGTTATAAAGAAAGGTTAGTAATGTATAAACAGGGCATAACTACATATATAACAGAGATTTTAAAAATCATGAGAACATTATGAATGACTTTAACCAATAAACTGTGAAACAGATGAAATGAAAATTTTCTAGAAAAATCTAAATTCTCAAAATTATCTCAAGAAGAAATTAAAAAAAAACCTGTTAATATCTTTTAAAGTAATTTAACCAGTAAACGGTTTCTTCCACCTCACAAAATATTACCAGTCTTAATAGTTTTACTGCCTAGTTTTTCTAGTTTGAAGGAATAGGTATTCCCTATCTTACATATTGGGTTGGCCAAAAACCCAATAAATAGTTTCATCGGGGAAGGTAATCCAACTCATTTTTTAAGATTAATATAAAATTGACCCAAACTGGGCAAAAATAAAAGAACATGTAACACAATCTCATTTACGAGCACAGATGCAGAAATTTTGAACTATTAGCAAGTCAAATCCAAGTACATATTATTCCAAGAACATAAGGATGATTCAATATTAGAAAATCCACTTATGTATTCCTGCCACATAAATTAACAGATTAAAGAAAGAAAACCAAAAACAAGGAGAGAATGAAAAAAAGAAAAGGAAAGAAGGAGAAAAAAGAAGGCAAACCATATGATCTTAGCAATAAATGCAGAAAAAGCACTCAACGACATTCACGATTTAAACAAAAACTAAAAACTCTCCGAGTTTTAAAACTAAGGATAGAAGGAAACTTTCTTAAGCTGATAAAGGACATCTATCCCAAACCTAAAGCAAATATTATTTATATTAATGTCAAGAGCAAGACAATAATTCTCAATATCAGTCTTACTCTTAATATTCTATTAGAGAATCTAACAAATACAATAGGACAAGAAAAAAAGAGTTTAATAATCGCAAAGGGAGATACATCACTGACGTTATTTCTACAAAGACATAATTGTCCACATAGAACATCTAATCTACAAATAATCAAGATTCGCCATGAACACTAGGTAAAAGACGAACATATAAAAATCACAGCAGACAGGATAACAGCACTAGGAAGTGTTTCTGGCCTCCCCTTGTGAATGCATATGCCATAGAAGCTAGGAGGAGATTCATGAATCAAGGTAGTTAACATTAAAAACAAACAAACAAGGACAAAAACAAAGCAAACCAAAAAACCCTTCTGGGCAACAGTATGTAATTGGGTCCTGGTAGTATGAGAATAAGCAATTAACATTAAAAAAGAGCTGGGTACCACAGGTAGGATTAGGGAAAGGGTTTTTTCAGCTTCTCTCTCTCTTTTTTTTTTTCTCTCCAGCATTAGTCTCTTCACTTCTGCAAGGCAGAATGTTATATATGATGTCATATATAACAACAAATATAGCAGCAGCAGTCAAGCACCAGCTCCAGCAATGAGGGGAGAGATTAAAATCAAGGTAGTGCATCTACCTGTCAGGAGTGGAGTGCAGCTAACAACTAGGGCTTGTTGTACATTAGAATTAGATCTCCAAAACTGATTCATCCTGAATGACTGAACTTTTTTTTTTTTTTTTGCGGTATGCGGGCCTCTCTCTGTTGTGGCCTCTCCCTTTGCGGAGCACAGGCTCCGGACGCGCAGGCTCAGCGGCCATGGCTCACGGGCCCAGCTGCTCCGCGGTACGTGGGATCTTCCCGGACCGGGGCACGAACCCATGTCCCCTGCATCGGCAGGCGGACTCTCAACCACTGCGCCACCAGGGAAGCCCATGACTGAACTTTTGTACTCTTTAACCAACATTTCCCTGTTTCCCTGCTTCCCCGTCCCTGCCAAACACCATTCTACTCTCTGCTTTTGAATTTGACTTTCGTAGATTCCACATATAAGTGCGATCGTGCAGTATTTGTCCTTCTGCACCTGGCTTACTTTGTTTAACATAATGTCCTCCAGGTTCATCCATGTTGTAGCAAATGGAAGGATTTCCTTCTTTTCTAAGGCTGAAAAATATTCCACTGAAATCTGCTGAGAGGGT
Source organism: Pseudorca crassidens (assembly GCF_039906515.1). Taxonomy (NCBI): domain Eukaryota; kingdom Metazoa; phylum Chordata; class Mammalia; order Artiodactyla; family Delphinidae; genus Pseudorca; species Pseudorca crassidens. Next base: position 103,492,388 of record NC_090302.1, on the reverse strand, counting down.
TGATCCTAAGTGTTCTCCCCACACACCCAGACCCCAAAATCGAAACTATGCGAGGTGATGGATGTGTTAATTAACTTGATTGTGGTAATCATCTCACATTGTATATATATATATATCAAAACATCACGTTGTATACTTTAAATATATACAATCTGTATTTGTCAATTACACTTCAATAAAGCTGAAAACCAGAAACAACTGTTTGTCTCTGAGCTTTGTTGCCCCATGCTCATTCCCATCTCAGCAGCTAGGTGATTACAGTTCCTGAAAAGGCTGAGCAGGGCAGAGATAGAGACAACACAGAGCTGAAGCATTTTCTCAGCAGGAAGGGCACAGGCTGGGACCTGAGCTTTAATCACAAACCAAGGTGGTTGAATCAGAGCCTTCAGGAGGCTGGGAGGTGGCTAGATGACAGTTAACATGCCATCTTCACAACCTTTATAAAAAGGAGCGCAGCGGCTCCAACCAGTTAAAACAAGAGAAAGTGGTGGGACAGAGCAAGAACTTAAAGGCATTAATTATCATCAGTGGGATAAGGGTGGCCGTTCACAACACAAAAGAGGAACATGAAAGAGAGACTATTCAACGCTGGAGGAGGAAGAAGTCATAAAGGAAAATTATCTAGACATGTTAGGTATGAAAATAAAATGGAAAGAGTTCAATTGATATCGTGAATAGCAAAAGGCTTATCATTTTAAGGAGACTGTATTAAAGAACTCTCCTAGAAGACACCAAGAATGTATTAAGAAACCAAAAAATTATATATAAAAGATACTTAGAAACGCCGGAAGAAGAGAAAAAAAAGTTGAGAGGAAGAAATTAAATGACTGTGAATTTTCCATATTTCAAAAAATGTAACTTCAAATTAAGAGGAAGTGCAGAATAAATATAAAAACACCCCACACTAAGCACCCACATCTTAAATTATAAAATTTTAAAACATCAAAACCAAAAGGTTATTTACAAAAGCTTCCAGAACAAAGAAGTAGATCACCTACAGAGGAACAAGAATCAGTTTGACATCAGACTTCTTAATTGTAGCACCAGAGGCAGATGGCAAAGGAGAAATATTTTCAAAATGTTAAAATTATTTTGAAGCTTAGAATTTTATATCTACAGCAACCATCATTAAAGTATAAACATGTAATAAAGATATTTTTATGCATAAAGGGTTTTGCTACAAATATATTTTTGGAAACTCTCTTAGAGAAAATATTCCAGCAAAAAAAAAAAAGTTCAAGAAGACAGTGTAATATAAATGAAGGACTGACTGAAATAGATTTACCATATATCTGTTACGATCCAGAATTAAAATTCTAGATAATGCCAACAAAGTTAAGAGGGGAAAGGAAAGAAAGAAAAAAAGTATAAACAAGTTTACATATAAGCATAGATGCACAAATTCTAAAGAAAATATTAGCTACCTAAACCCACAAGTGTGCCTCTAAGCAAGAGAGTTCATCCTAAGAGGTAAGGGTGATTTAACATTAGAAAGTCTATCAATGTAACTTACCACATTAAAAGTAGATGCAGAGAAAGTACTTTATAAGGTTAAATTAAAATATTTATTTTTTATTTTTTAAAAAGCCTCTTAGAGGATTGAGAATAAAAAGGACTTCCTTAACTTGATAAAGATTTTATGCCAAAACCCTAAGCAAACATCAAACTCAATGGAGATTCGTAGGAACATATTCCCTTTAAGACTAGGAAGAAAACAAGCATTTTCTTCATTACTACTACTTTTAACATAGCACTGAATGTAAAAGGTGGAAGATTAGAAAGGGAAAAATTAAAACTTCTATTCTTTTCCTTTGATATGATCATCTATATCAAAAACCTAATAGGAGCTGTTAGAACTAACAAGAGAATTCAGCCAGAGTTACAATATTCCTCTATGACACCAATAATGAAACTGAAAATAAATTAGAAAATAAAGTATCATTCATAGTAACAACAAATTTTGTAAAGTATCTAGAATGCACACAACTTTTAGAGAGAAAAATTTACAACTCACAGGATAAAACGGAAGATTTCAATAAAATAGAAAGACAACACACTCATGGATGAGATAGCATTCTATGATATAAAGATTTTAATCTGACCAAATCAGTCTATATACTCAATGCAAGGCCATTAAAATTCCAGCAGAACTCTTTTTTAGAAGCTCAACAAACATTTAAAAACTTATATGGAAGAACGAAAGTTCTTGAATAGCTAAATTTTGAAAAATATAAAGGGTCATGAGGGAATTTACTTTATCAGATAGCAAGGCAAATAGATATAAGTAGAAAATAAAGAGCTCAAAATTTTACTCTTTTATACATGTTTTTGATTTATCAAAGAGGTGATACCACAAATTGATGTTGAAAGGATGGATTATTTAATCAATGAAAGATGTTAGAAAACTGGTTTACAATATGGAGGAATCCTACCTCATTCTGTTTACAAAAATATATTCCAAATGGATTAAAGATCAAAATGTGAAATGCTAAACTATAAAGTTAATAAAGAACAGCTTGGAGTAAATTTTACCTAAGGGTGGGGGAAAGCACCTTAAATGGGACCCCCCAAACCACAAACTTTAAGGTGAAATTTTGATGACTTTGTATTAAAATTAAAGAATTCTGTTAAGTGAAGTACACCATGCATACAGTTAATTGCTGGGTGACAATTGGGAGAAGATATGTATATATTCAAAATCCAAAAGATCAATATCTAGAATGAAAAAAGGACTCCTAAAAATCAGGAAAAAAAGAATAGCAAAACCAATAGACAAATATTTGTAGACAATATATAATACTTAAGAATGCCGAGAAGTAAGCGCCTTATGTCTTACAGGAGAGTTCACCAAATTGGCCAGTTACAAAATAAATAGACAATATGTCAGCAATATTCTGTTAGAAAATATAATGAATTAAAATTCCATCCATGTGTGGAGAACAGTATGGAGGCTCCTTAAAAAACTACAAATAGAATTACCATATGACCCAGCAATCCCACTACTGGGCATATACCCTGAGAAAACCATAATTCAAAAAGAGTCATGTACCAAAATGTTCATTGCAGCTCTATTTACAGTAGCCAGGACATGGAAGCAACCTAAGTGTTCATCAACAGATGAATGGATAAAGAAGATGTGGCACATATATACAATGGAATATTACTCAGCCATAAAAAGAAACGAAATTGAGCTATTTGTAATGAGGTGGATAGACCTAGAGTCTGTCATACAGAGTGAAGTAAGTCAGAAAGAGAGAGACAAATACTGTATGCTAACACATGTATGTGGAATTTAAGAAAAAAAAAAAAAGGTCATGAAGAACCTAGGGGTAAGACGGGAATAAAGACACAGACCTACTAGAGAATGGACTTGAGGATATAGGGAGGGGGGAAGGGTAAGGTGTGACAAAGTGAGAGAGTGGCATGGACACATATACACTACCAAACGTAAAATAGATAGCTAGTGGGAAGCAGCCGCATAGCACAGGGATATCAGCTTGGTGGTTTGTGACCACCTAGAGGGGTGGGATAGAGAGGGTGGGAGGGAGACGCAAGAGGGAAGAGATATGGGAACATATGTATATATATAACTGATTCATTTTGTTGTAAAGCAGAAACTAACACACCATTGTAAAGCAATTATACTCCAATAAAGATGTTAAAAAAAATTCCATCCATGATATCAACAATAAAACGAGATTCCTATACATAAATGTAATAAGAAAATTGCTTGATGCATAAAGAAAACTTAACTGACGAAAGAACAGTTGGAATAAAATCATGTTTCTCATTGGGTAGATAGGATTTTGCAAGTTGTCAGTTCACCATTATTTAATTTAATAATCTTATTGAGACACCAATCAAATCCTAAAAGGACTTTTTTGGGACTTGAGTAAATCCTTTGAAAAGTTTATCTGGAAAAGTAAATAGATAAGAAGAGCCAATAAATCTTCTAAAAAGAAGAAGGGTGAAATTACATTAGTAAATGTTCATACACATTATAATTCTACAATAATGAAAAGTGTCCTCTCAGAATATACAGATAAATGAAATAAAATAGAAAGTCGAGAGCCGAAAATGGTGTAAGAATTCAATATATGATAAACGTAGTGTTTCAAATTGTTCAAAGAAAGTGATTATTCAATAATAGTACTAGGAGGGTTACCTAATTATTGGAGGGAAAATAAAGTCATAATTCTCTCTCTCAACGTCTTCAGTGTAAACTATGAATTGACTGAAAGATTAAAATATTAAAAATGAAATAAAAGAATAAGCAAAAGCACATTAACCTGTATATATGTAAAGGCAGTATTCATAAAGGAAAATGACGACATTCTGACAACATGAATGGAAGCAGTCTATATGTAAAAAATCAACATAAATAAAGTTCACAGGCATACAAAAACTGGTAAATTGTTATTGTAATGTATGACAAAAGATTCACATTTTTAATAAATAAATAGCTATTACAAACATCAGTACAATAAAAATACAAGGGATATAGACTGTCAAGTGAAAACAGAAGAAATTAAAAGGGCTTACAAAAGGGAATTCCCTGGCGGCCCAGTGGTTAGGACTCAGCACTTTCACTGCTGTTGCCCAGGTTCAATCCCTGGTCGGGGAACTGAGATTCTGCAAGCCACGTGGCAGAGCCAAAAAAAAAGTGGTGGGGGGGGCTTATATAAGATAGGAGAAAATTGAACAAACATTCTCAGATAAATGTAAATTAAACAATGAAGTATAACTTTTTACCTATAGAACTGGTGAAAAGAGTAGGGGTAAATAGAAATTTTCACAGTGTTGATGAGGGTATAAATTTCTTAAAAAACAAAACAAAAAACCTTCTGGTAATATGTGTTTAAAAATCGTAAGACTGTATACACTCTTTGACGCAGTAATTCCATGGCTAGACTTTACCAAACTATTGATATAATGAGAGAGATGCTAAAGCTTTGGCTACAGGGCTGTTTATCAGAGTCACGTGTAATTATGAAATGTTCAAAACAAGCTATATGTCCAACAATAACAAACTGACTCATGATATGAGGATATGATAGAAGATGTACAACCATCAAAAGTTATGTTCTATTAAGAATGCTTAATTACATAGAAAATACACCAAGCATATTAAGCGAAAGAAACCAAATTAAAGATGGTATTATCCCATAGTTAGGAAAAAGAACCCGTAAGAATATATACCAATATATTAACAGATTTATACTACGGAAGGAAGCTTATAGGTGCTTTTAATTTCACCTTTGGGCTTCTCTTTGTGCTTCCCTCTGTGCTTCTCTTGTGCAAATTTTCTAGAATGAACACATATTTGTTTTGCAATCAGAAATATGTAATAAATGTTAGTTTTATAAATTACATTGGAGCAATGGAAATATAAGTGTATTTTCTGCTTCCATCAATGTATTCACATTTAAATAGATTCAGGGAAAATGTAGTGTCAGGAAGCATTAATAATTTATTATGTAGTGAACCTGGAGAAGTATAAACATTTTACTTGGCTATTTTTATTGTCTATTCTACTAACTGGCACAGAAGTTCCACGTGGGACCAACAGCCACAAACTCCAAGCTATGGATTAATTAGCCCAAACTTTGAAAGTCCTTCGGACAAGTTGATTTCTTGGCCTCTTCCTTCAACACATGCTTCATTCAGTGTTGGCACATTCGGTATAGTTATTAAGGATTTCCTGAAGGGTATTATGTAAAAGCAATTGGAGAAGAGTTATTCTCAACTACTTCATCCATTCATTCATTCTTGCCTTCAGTTATTCATGCATCTCTATTCTATTGTTTCATTTTATAATAATTTATTAAGCATTATTATATGTCATATGATGGGCTTGGAACATGGAAAGATTGAAAATATAAGTGAAACACAATCTCTACCCTCTTAACACTTTAACTCTCGTAGGTGTAATAAAACATATATGTGAATAGCTACAACACGAGTTAAGAAGGAATGTTATATGATCAGTACATATAATGAGATTGATCTGTCCTCAGAGGTATAGGTCTTTCTGTCTGGGTAATCGGAAAAACAATTCTAATTGTATAAAATGCTATTTGAGTTGAGTCTTAAAGCACGGATGGGATTTTCACCGGTAGGCTGGAGAAGGAGTACACTCCAGATGGAAGGAATGGCTCAGTAGGTGGGACTGTCTGACGCATGCCCAGGAGATGAATAGCAGATGTTTGGTAAAAGGGAAGGATGTGAGATCATTTTGGAAAGCTAGTAGTGGCCAGATTGTGGAGGATCTTAAATTCCAGGACAGACTGATACAGATTTGGTCAACAGTGACGAACTCTTGAAGGTTTTTGAACAAGGAAGTCATGTCATGATTAAACTGTGTTTTAGGAAGTTTACTCCGGTATCTGTACACAGCTGGGATTTCAAACTCAACATGCTTAAAATTGTATGTAGAATTCTTTTTCTTCTTCCTCCTCTTGTACATCCTCTTCTTTCTCTATTCCCTATCTCAGTTAACAACCATCATCTCTGCAGTAGCCAAAATAATGTTACGGGTCATCCTTGTACTTACCATCTACTCACCAATAACATCCAATAAATCACCAAATTTCACACCCACCATATATCAGACACTATGCTTGGCACTGTGCTAGGCTCTTGGAGATACAATAGTAAAGTCTGTTGCCTTTAAATGAGTTGGGCTTCAAGGGCAGACTTACTGATCTAAAAGCTGACAGGACTAGAGTTCTAGAATGAGGGTAAGGTGTGAAGATGTAGATTTAAATTTCCATATAGAAATGATAGTTTAGGTTAGGGGATTATATATGATATTAGCCTGGAAATGAATATACGGAAAGAAGAGAAGATGGCCAAGAACTAGATTTACTTAGCAAGCGGAAGCAAAATCATAAAGGGGTCAGAGAAGAACTAACTGGAGAAACAAAAGAACTAGGTTGTGTAGTGCTGGACTGAGAGAAGAGCATCAAGAAAAGGGAAACAAGCAACAGTGTGAAATACTCCCCAAAAGTTCAAGGAGAACAAGGAAATAATAAAAAAAAGTTCATTCAATGTGCGATTAGGAGGGCATTGACTGTCACCCACCAAGACAGCAGTTTCTCTACAGCAACAGCTGCAGAAGTCATGCTGGAGGGGACAAAATGATGAATATGAGGAAGCAGAAGAGCCACATGTCTGTGAAGCTGGTGGTGTTCTAATACAATTCTTTAAAAAATTATGGCTTTCCTATGAATTTGACTGGAATTCATTCAATGCTCCCAAAGCTTACATCTGTAATTTTGAGAGTCCTCTCTGTATTTTGGGCCATTGTTGGGTTGCTTTGGGGACAAGGCTCTCGCGGCTCTTAAACGTCCTTTGTCAAAGTGAGAGGGTCTTCTAGGCACCACTTTAAATTGTCCTGAGCTCTTACAAAACTATCTTATAGCCACACCAATAGTTTGATCTTTACCCAATTTCCTACTTCAAGACTCCTTGCTGGGAAAGACTGAGAATAAGAAATAGTTTTATTTTCTAAGTTAGTTTTATTTCCAAGTTAGTTTTCTTTTCCATTACTGAGCCTAATTTTCCATTACACGTCCTAATTTCTCCTTGAAAGCCAAGCAGTTCCTTCCTCAGTTCATTTATCACTCCGTGTATCTTATGTATAGCTAAACATTGGCATTGATACTTTCAACGTTCTGTCTGGAAATCTCCTTGTTCACACCTACAAGTTAATTAACTACATTCCTAGCTTCTAAATTGCTACAGGTATGAAATTTGCCAGTCTTTCCACCATTACCTAACGTGAGTCTTTCTCCAGCCTCCGAAAGAACTTTCCTATGACCGTTCAGTCTCCATTATCTGTTCCTTTCTTCATCCTTCCTGCCTCCATCTGCCATCTGGTCCCCAAGCTATTGGCACATGTTTAAGGCTTTTTTTATACAGCACCCACCTCCAGGTAGCAATTTCTCTTTCATTTAGGCTTTGCTGTATTACAAAGCACCCCCAAAAGTTCATGGCGTAAAACAATGATGATTTATTCCTTCTCACAATTGCATGGTTTGTCTGAGCATCTCCTCTTCGGTTTAGTCTGGGATTATTCATAAGGCTTGATTCAGCTGGAAGGTTGACTGGGCTGGGAGGTTCAAAATGTCCTCACTCACATGTGTGGAAGTTGGCTCTGGTACTTGCAAACATCACTTCTGCCACATTCTCTTGGTCTGAGCAAGTCACAAGACCAGGCTTTATTCAAGGGACTGAGAAAAAGGCTCTGTCTCTGGATGTGAGGAATGGCAAAATCACACTGCAAAGGGGTAGGCATATTAGGATGAGAGGAAAACAGTCAACCACATTTTTGAAAAACAATTTTGAATTCTGATAAAGTCCTATTTATTTATTTTTATCCCTGGTGAATGCTTTTTGTGTTATGTCAAAAATACTTTGCCTGTCCCCAGGCCAAAAGATTTTTTTTAATAAAAGTTTTGTAGGTTTCAGTTTTATGTTCAGGTCTATGAACTATCTTGAATTAATTTTTGTGTACTGTGTGAAGAAGAGATCAGAGTTCAATTTTTTCATGTGGGTATCCAGTTGCTCCAACACAATTTGTTGAAAAGACTATCCTTTCCTCATTCAATTAACCTGGCAACTTTGTCAGAAATCAATTGCCTGTACATGTATGGACCTATTTCTGGACTCTCTATTCATTTCCATTGATCGATTTATCTGTCCTCCTGCCAATACCACACTGTCTTGATTAGTGTAGCTTTATAGTAGGTCTTAAAATCAGGTAGAGTAAATCTTCCAACTTTTTTTTTTCAGGTGCTTTTTTGGCATATTTAGATCCTTTACATGTCCATATAAAATTTAGATTTATATTGCCTACTTCTACATAAAAATACTGTTAAGACTTCATTGGAAGTGTGCTAAATCTGTATGATCAATTTTGAAAGAACTGAAATTGTAACAAAACTGAATCTTCCAGTTTACAAATGTAGTATATCTCCCCATTAATTTAGGTTTCTTTTTCTTTCTCTCTGCAAATTTTTTGTTTCGTTTTGTTTTCAGGAGGGAGGTCTTGTACCCTCTGCATTAAATTTATTCCTAAGTATTTTATGTTTTCTTCCATGCTATTGAAAGTGATTTTTAAAATATTTCATCTTCCACTTGTTTGTTACTCATATATGAAAAAGACAATTAATTTTTGCATATTCATTTGTATCCTGAGAATGCGCTAAACTCACTTATTAATTATATTCAATTTATGTAGCTTTTTTAGAATTTTCTATACAAATACAGTTTATTTTCTTCATAGACAAATAAATACAGTTTTATCTCTTCTGTTCTAAAGTGCATGCTATTTATTTCAATTTCATGTCTTAGCGCATTAGCTATGACCTCCAGAACAATTTTGAACAGAAGTAGTGAGATCATACATCCTGCCTATGTTTCCAATCTGAGGGGGAAAAAACCTTCAATACAGCATCAAGTATGTGATGGCTATAGGCTTTTCATAGGTGCCCTTGATCAGGTTGAGAAAATTTCTTTCCCTCTCCAGTTTTCTGAGAGTATTTATCATGAATGGGTGCTCTTCTATATCAACTTAAATTATTACATATTTTTGTCCTATATTCTGCTAATGTGGTAAATTGTACATCAATAGATTTTTTAAAAGCTGAACCAAAGTAATATTTGTGAGGTAATTCCCACTGTTTCATATTGCCTTATCATTTTTATATATTGATGGATTAGATTTGCTAACATTTTTTTTAGGACTTGTCCATCAATGGTCATGGAGCACACTGGCCTGCAATTTTCTTTCTTGCATCTTGTTTGGATTTGATATTAAGATAATCCTGAACTCAATAAATAAGTTGAAAATTATTCTCTCCATCTCTATTTTTGGAAAGAGTTTGAATAGGATTGATATTAGTTTTCTCAAATGTTTATAGAATTTACCAATGAAACCATCTGTCCCTGAAGCATCTTTGTGTAAAATTCTGGTTCTAAGGAATTTATAAATTTCATCTAAGTCATCACAATTTTTGACACACAGTTGTATATAGTTTCCCTTTATTTTGAAATCTGAGGGTCTGTAAAGCTATCCCATTTAAAAAATTCCTGGTATTTTTCTCTTTTTTTCTTCATCAGTGTAGCTAAAAGTTCATCAGTTTTTTCAAAACTGCAACTTTGGTTTTGTTTATTTACTCTATTATTTTTTCCCATTATATTTATATCTGTTTTCATCTTAATTACTTTTTTCTACTCATTTTGAATTTAATTTGCTCTTTTTTATCCAATTACTCATGGCAGAGGCTTAGGTAATTGATTTTACCTCATTCATTTCTAATATGAGTATGTATTCAAGCTATTTATTTCCCTTAAGAATTATTTTAGTTGCAGTCACACATTTTGATATGTTTTCATTATTATTCAGTTCAAAATATTTTCCAAATTCTCTTTTAATTTTTTCTTTTAAAAATGGGTTTTAAGAATTTATGAAGGGACTTCCCTGGTGGCGCAGTGGTTATGAATCTGCCTGCCACTGCAGGGCACACGGGTTCAAGCCCTGGTCCAGGAAGATCCCACATGCCACGGAGCAGCTAAGCCTGTGCGCCACAACTACTGAGCCTGCACTCTACAGCCTGCGAGCCACAACGACTGAGCCTGCAAGCCACAACTACTGAAGCCCGCGCGCCTAGAGCCCATGCTCCGCAACAAGAGAAGCTCCCGCACCACACTGAAGAGTAGCCCCCGCTCGCCACAACTAGAGAAAGCCCACGTGCAGCGACAAAGACCCAACGCAGCCAGAAGTAAATAAACAAATAAATAAATAAATGTTTAAAAAAAAAAAAGAATTTATGAAATGAAATGTTTCATTTCAAAATTTTGATGAATTTTCTAGGTAGTTTATTGTTATGGATTTCTAGTTTAATTATGTCATGTTCTAGAAACATACTCTGCATGATTTTAATCCTTTAAAATGTATTGGACACTTTATGGCCCTGTATACATTCTACTATTGAAAATTCCATCTGCACTTGAAAAGAATGTGTATTATGTGGTTATTGGATATAATGATCTATAAATTTAAATTAGGTCAACATGGTTGATGATGTTGTTCAAATTTCCCATAACCTCACTGATTTTTTTCTACTTGTTCTAGCAATTACTAAATAAAGGGATATTAAAATATTTAACTGTAATTGTAACATTTTGTATTTTTTCTTTTAGTTCTGTCAATTTTTGTTTCTTATATTTTGAAATTTTGTTGTTAAGTGTGTACATGCTAGGATTGTTATGTCATTTTTTTCTCCTATGGTAAGAACTTTTCATTTAATCAAGATAATAATATGACAAAATATAAAGGTGAGCATATTTTGTTACTTTTCAAACATATTATAAAGATGAAAATGATATTATATGACCAAAACTATTTAAAATACCATACATAGTATAACTTAGATAAAGAGATGAATAAAAAAATGAAAAGATGAATAGACACATAACATCAGCATGGTCATCTCTTAAAGACTGATGCCTCTAGAAATAAACATTTGACTATATATATATGAGCTTTTTTTTTTTTTTTTTTTTTTTTGCTGTACGCGGGCCTCTCACTGTCGCAGCCTCTCCCGTTGTGGAGCACAGGCTCCGGACGCGCAGGCTCAGCGGCCATGGCTCGTGGGCCCAGCCGCTCCGCGGCATGTGGGATCTTCCCAGACCGGGGCACAAACCCGCGTCCCCTGCATCGGCAGGCGGACTCTCAACCACTGCGCCACCAGGGAAGCCCTATATATGAGCTTTTGACTAATTTAATTCAACACATTCCATGACTAACAGAAAAAAATGGCTGAACCAATGGGACTGTGATGTAGTATATTAATCAATGAAAATCATTTCAATAAACTTCTTCTTAATAATAGCTTCATTGAGATATAATTTATCTACCATATAACTCTCACATTTAAAGTATACAATTTAATGGGTTTTAGTATATTCACATAGTTGTGCCAGGATTGTGGTTTTTTTCTCTGTATAAAATTGCCCTATCTCTGGTAATACTCCTTGTGTTTAAGTCTATTTATCTGATATTCATATAGCCAAACCAACTTTCTTAGTATTTGCATGCTGTATCTTTTCTCAGCCTTTCCTTTCAGCCTCTCTGTGTCTTTACATTTAAAGTGCCTCTTATGTAAAAAATATAGTTGGGCCTTACTTCTTCAAGCAGTCTGAAAATATTTTCCTTTTAATTGGAGTGTTTCATTTAATGTATTTATGAATATGGCCAGGTTTAATTCTACAATTATTCTAATTTGTTTTATTTGTCCCTTCTGTTCTTTGTTTCTTTTCTCCTCCTTTCATGTCTTCTTTTGGGCTAACGAGTGTTAGCCCAATCAGTTAGTATTTCATTCTATCACTTCTACTGGCTTTTCAGCTATACTCCTTTGTATTTTTTTTTGAGTTGTTGTTTTAAAGATTATACTATGCATCCTTAACTTGTCACAATCTATTTTGAATTAATGACATTCTACTTCCCTTGTAATACAAGAATTTTACAATATAATTTTTTTTATGCTATAAGTTTATTTACAAACATATCTAGGATGCTGAGTTCAAGAGTTTGATCCTTTTTTCAAAGAGACTGCACATCTTAAAATGCTCCTCTTCGTATCTGTCTCATGGATTATTTTTTAAGCAGTTGGTGTCTTACTACATAGAAAGATGCAGCAAATCCAGACTCAAAGTACAAAGCCATCATAGCTAGTAACCGCCACTTGTTTTCCAATGAAAATGGTAAATTCTTCCCCGGACCCTCCTCATAGCGGCTCCTACGGACCACAGAGGTTGTGAACCTCCGGATGCTTTGTCCCAACATAACGCTGTTGGAAGCCCTGCGAAAGGCGCAGAAACTGAAGGCGGAAGAAATGGCGGCAGCACACCCAGCACTCCTTTCCTCACGACCTTTACAATATTATTTTAAATGTATATCCTCCTCCTCTTTAATAGTGTTGTAATATATTTTTCTCTTTTGATACTTTATAAATCCATAATGTTGTTATTATATTTCCTTTAAAAATATATATTTCCTTCCTAAATTTTAAAGAATTTAAAATTTTAATTCCTGTTTGAAAATTACCCCATGGCTTAGCTATTTTGGTTTATCTTTCCTTTGCATTCCTGTAGCCTGTCAAAAAGAGTAGAAGAAATGAAAACGATTACAGGTGCTTTATAAATACTGGAGCATAACAAAGGCAGCTGGTGGGAGGTGGGGATGGGGTGAGGTGGAAAAGACTTGTTTTGAAGACATCAGTTATTTATAAAGTTTTTCAAATTCAAGATGTAGCTTCTTCCAGGTTCCTTAGTCAGTCTAATTAGGAACAAAGATATTTTGAGTTTCCAAATTCTCATTGAGGGTCCTTCCCCGAGCCCTGGTGGGCATTCTTTGTCCTCTGAGCTTTCCTACTGTATCCCTTATTCCTTGTCTAGTGGAATGTGAATTAGTAACATAAAACCCAGGGAAAGGAACCAGTTTTTAATACCCAAACCACCAAGTCTGAATCTGGGTTTGTAAGCCTCCAAGGCTTCATAAAATTGGAGGATAACGTCAGCTTAGGACTTACCACAAACCACGAGACATTTAAATTCTGATTTATGATTTAGGCTGGACCAGCACAAGCTATCAAGAAATCTCATGTTCCACCGTTATTTTTTTTTAATGTAAAGTAGAAGTAAAAGGACTGAATTTGCTCAGTTCCTTCCTGCTTGGTTAATGGAATTGATTGTGGAGTTGGCAGAGATAGTTACAGGTCAAAGGAATAGAACGGACCAACTTGTGTTCCTTCTCAACATCAATTGATGTTCCTTCTCATCAATTGACCAAATGATCACAGTCAGATTCCTCTTACTCTCTGGGAGTCCAACCTTCGGCCCCAGTCAGGAGGAGACTCTGCCCTGGACTCTGCACTTAGAGGGACATGTTCTTGCTTTCCTCCTGTGGAGGAGGACACAGGGTCAAGGGGATATGCCCACCTGGAACCCATGCCTGCCCTCTAGACACTTCTCCATGGAACCCTGCAATTCCTTGCACAAATGCCCCCTAGACCACTTTCAGGTCTTGCACAGAGTTCTGTTCCAAGACTGTCCTCCCAAATTTTGACTGGGCCACAAATATGCTTACCATTTTCCCAACCACTGGCCAAAGGGCACCTGCATTCAGAGCACATGAGCAGAGCTTGGTCATGGGGCTGTGGTGTCTATGTACCTACGTGTGTGCCAGCTGAACGTCTCAAAGACGAGACAGATCTGAGCTGCTAAGGAATCCCAGAATTTAAATGCAGTCTAGCTTTCCAGGTCCCGATGAAAGTACACTTGTTAAGGTATGTGGCTAGAGCATATTTTATTCAACATTTTTAAAGGTTGAGTTATAAATTTTAAATATTTAGACATATGTATGCGGGTCACCATTTATATGCTTGTTTTGGGCCCCACAAATGTTAAAGGAGGGCCTGTCTCCATAACATTTCCTTTTCCTTGATTATAAACATGCTGGCTATAAATAACAATGGATGTTCAAAGGTCTTTAGAAACCTCAAGAACCTCAAACTATTTTTGTTTCTCTCCTTTTAAGTTTCAAGTGGTTGTGGAGAGCAGTCTAGAATTTGTTCCGGTTGATAGCAAAATCATTCACTACAAAGGGTTAAAAAATGTATGGAAAAGTGTAAAATCTCTAAAGTCGAGGTATATTTTCAGAAATCTAGTACAATTCTAGCCGCCATTAATTTTTCAGATATTACATACTATGTTTCTATGTCCATGCCGTCAGAAGATCACAAGTAAATTTTGTTTTCATTCACACAACAAAAATCAGTTGAGCTTCCATAATGGGACATATTATGCTTATGCTAGGGATATACACAACTAACTATAAAACTATATAGTAAGAGCTGTCACAGAAATATGCCTGTAGAGCTGTAAAAGAGGAACATTAAAGTACTCAGTTAAAAACAGCCAAGAAGAAGAGGCTCACTAAACCTCAGGACTGGAGAACGTAAGGACCATCTAGTCTACTGCCCAGCACTAGCACAATAAATGAAAATAGACCCAGGCACATCACCATGAAATTCTGGAACACAAAGGGAAAGAGAGGATTATAAAAGTATCTCAAAAGAAAAATCAGGAAGATACAAAGGATCAGAATAGCCCCAATCATTTTAATGTAATACTAGAGCAATGTCATCAAAATTATAAAGTTATGAAAAATTATTATCAACTTAAATTCCAAACCTGGTCAAACTATTAACATAGTATAAGGAGAGACTAAATATATTTCCAGACAGGTACGTTCTTTTTTTTTTTTTTCATTCTTAAGATATACGTAAAAAAAAAAAAAAAAAGATATACGTATTTCAGAGAAAGTTACTGGAGAAGGTGCTCCATTTTAAAAACAAGCGAATAAGCCTATATGGATGTAGACATAGGGCCCAAGTAATAGGGAATTCAATAAGAGAGAGGTCAAAGAAAACCCCCAGAATGATGACAAAGAGTAATCCCAGGATGGTATCAGGCAGTAGGACTTATCGACCCACAAAACCAGATCTTTTGATGAGAAGGTTCTCTCGGTGATGTCTCCAAAAAGATAAAATTGGTAAAAAAATATTTAATACATTGAGACATAATGAGAGAGAATTTGGGGCTGAGTTAGTAATAAGACCACAGAAAATGCAGCAGATAAACAAAACAAAACAACTGTTAAATCTCGGGGGAAAAAATACTTGTGAGAGGAAAGAAAAAAATTATAGTACTCTATGTGGCTCAGCTATGAATAGGCTTTATGTACTCACTTTAACTTAAGGACTGATGACAGAGCTAACCAAAATTATATTACAATATGTTTGTATTGAGAGAACAGAAATATTAATACTATGCATGTATTTTCTGGTGGTAGAGTGATAGGGATGAAAATCCTCATCTCCCATGATTGGTAGGTCATTATAAATGCCTAAAACTGAAAAATCAAAAAATGACACTATGCACAGAATATTTAGATACGTGGAGGTAAATATTTAAAAAACAAAAACTTAGAGTTGAAAGTGGTTGCCTCTGGGACAGGACATCAGTGGCAGTAGGGAGAAGGGGCATAGAACCATGTGTTACATAGGTTCTGTATAGGTAGTTGATGCTTTAAACTATGAACGTACATAACTTTGATTAAAATGACATTTTTTAAAAATCTGGATTTTTCTTTTTCTTTTTTTTTCTGCAGTACGCGGGCCTCTCACTGCTGTGGCCTCTCCCGTTGCGGAGCACAGGCTCCGGACGCGCAGGCTCAGCGGCCATGGCTCACGGACCCAGCCGCTCCGCGACATGTGGGATCTTCCCAGACCGGGGCACGAACCCGCGTCCCCTGCATCGGCAGGCGGACTCTCAACCACTGCGCCACCAGGGAAGCCCAAAAAATCTGGATTTTTTAAAAAGCTCTTATTTGGGGAAAAAAATAAATGCATGGGCTTTACTAGATGATAGTCAAAATATTTAAATGTATACAGGGTTTCACAGTGTAAAAAGTTTTACTTCCACAATCTAATAAAATTCTACCAACCTTTCTCTGTGGTAGGTTATTATCATCATCCTTTTATAGATGAAGAACTTCAAGTTTAGAGATGTTAAATGCCTTGCCAAAGTCCACACAGCAAGGATGTGGCCGAAGTGAGACTGAACTGCAGGTCTTCTGACTCTAGGTCCTTCCTCTGTGCCATGGCTGCTTTCTAAAGCAGCTCTCTGAGCCTGGGATATTCTGTAAATGCAAGGCTGCCTTATTCGTAGGATATTTGTGGAAGTGCAGTAATTTGGCGTTACAGATGGGAAGGACTTTGGAGATAATCTAGCTCAACCCTCTCATTGTACCTATAAGAAATGTGACGCTCACAAAAGATTTTTCAGGCCACCAAGATATTAAGTGTACGGGAGAAGAATTTGATCAGTAGAAAGCATGGCTTAAACTTTCTTCAGTTGCTAAGGTCCAGAAGTCTTTGTCATTCTGACAAGGCAGGACTTATTTTTATCTTACAGATGAGGAAACTGGAGCTCATCGAAACAAAGTGCATAGTCTGATTCTACAAAGAAATGGAATTTTTCTTTGAGCAATCACTCCTAGTCTACTCCTTCAAGGTAGGGTCCTCATGGATTATACAATATAACGGAGGTAAGTTTTTTTCTGTATGAATCTGGTCCTGTGTCACTTTGCCCCTCTTGAGCACGGTTGCAATGGAATCCTTCCACGGTAACTGATTCAATTCAATTTCTGGAATAAGCAAGCCCAGCGAAAGTAAATCCTTACCACATTTTATAGTGTCTCTCATTATCAAAGTGACCTCATAGACTTGTTTCCCAAGCATTTAAAGCCTGGTGACCTGACAGTTTTCTACTCAGAAATGACCACGTAAAACAGTCCAGCAAAGTTCCCCACAAGGCAAGAACTGAGGAAAGTTTATTTTGCTGGCAGTGCACACAGCTTTTCGAACAAGTAAGTTCTTCCTCAGGTCAATTAAACCTGTGTTCAGTAAAATCGCATGGGAGGCAAGAGGGCTGGGAATGTCAGTTATTGATTACCTCTAGGTTACACCTGGAGAGAGGCTCTCCTGACTGAACTTGATTAAAAATCATTTCCAAATCTAAATTTCCACAACATCACATCATTTTCCATTATTTCCATCCATCTTCTCTCCTCCCTGCCCCCACCCCTCTGAGCTTGCAGACTGAGGGTTCTGCGGAAGGTGTGCCAGTCATGTGTGCTTCTCAAATTGTACATCATTTAGCTGAAAGACAGCCTGACCCTGGCATGAGCCAGGGCACCACAGGGAAAGTAATGGATGCTTTTCTTGTCAAGGTAAACAGAGAATTACGGCAAAGTACTCTTAACACTTCATTTACTAGCATCATCATGGAATGAGATCCTCAACACAAGTGCATTTTCCAGGGCTCAAAACCTAGCTATATTTCCTACTTTACATAAGTTACTTAAGCTCACAAAACCTCCATTCCTCAGCTATAAGACGGAGATAATAACGTTTGTCTCACCCATTGTTTTGAGTATTAAATGAAAGAATACATGCAACGCCACTACCTATAGTTCCTGCCACATTGTAAATACACTTTGAATGTTAGTTCACTTCCCTAAACTCTGAAAGTGTCAAAACTCCAAAGGAAAAAAAATATATCTCTTACTTCCCTGACTCGTTGGTAAATATGCTCAGCCATGGGCTGGCCTCATCTGCTAATAAGATGATATGTTGTATCTAATGGTAGAACATTCCAATCATTTACATAGATAAACTCAATAAAATAGAGTTAGATGCCAAAACTGGACAAAAATGAAATTATACCCCTAGGGTGTTGAAGTTTTTCCAGAGAATATATGAAAATAAGAATTTTTAAAATTTGATCATGGATTCAGTTCTATTGTGAACCAAATAATATGCCTATTTGCAGCAATGGTCTATTTCTGTCACCATAAGATACGAAAACGACAAATATTTGTGGCAAGGGAGGAACTGGGTTCAAATGCTGGCTCTTCTACTCATTAGTTGTGTAACCTTAAGGAAAGATCCTCTCAATTCTGAGCCAGAGTTTCCTCATATGTAAGATGTATATTGCCTTCCTTAAGGGACATGCACCTGGTTCATACTAAGTCAACAAATGATAGCTTCTTCAAATTGATTTATACTACTGAAAATGAGATTAATTCCACTGATACATTCTTCCAACAGGTTCCATTATTTACTTATATTGATCATCTATGATTATCAAGTTCACACTATTGGATAGATGTAAGGGAAAAAGAGAAGGGGCCCCAACATTTATTTTCTACTCTATACAAGGCACTGGGCTACATGCTTTGTTATTTGTTCCTACTAAAATCTGTTTGAAGGAAGAACTAGGCTGCCCATTTTATTAACACCTAAGGAAACTGAGGCTTGCAGAAGTTAAATGCATTGCCAATGGTAAGTAGCAGAGCATGGATTAAAATCAGGGCATGTCAGATTTCAAAGCCCACATCCTTCAGTTCATCAGACATGGAGGTATTCCTTAGGGATTATAACGGATGGGAAGCAACCTGCATTTTAAGAGCATTTCTTTTTCAGAATCCTGAGAGAAGCAAAGAATCTCTGTGTGTACTCTAATGAGAGTAATATTTTCCCCAATTTATTGGTTCCCTTTTATTTAGCATTTCCCAAATCCTTGAAAAAGTGAATAAGGAGAAGAATTTTTCTTCTAGTTGACTGTGAAAAATGGGTTCATCAAAATGCACGAATGTTTCTTGATTACAATGGCATTTTCTCTAAGTCTTTTGTTTTACATATTATCTGAACCTATCACCTTCACTAAGTTGTGGCTCTTCTGTCTCTCATTCCTTTCTTTCTTTTTATTCGAAGG
The DNA here is from genome assembly GCF_039906515.1 of Pseudorca crassidens. Classification (NCBI taxonomy): domain Eukaryota; kingdom Metazoa; phylum Chordata; class Mammalia; order Artiodactyla; family Delphinidae; genus Pseudorca; species Pseudorca crassidens. Next base: position 103,472,978 of record NC_090302.1, on the reverse strand, counting down.
GTACCCGGGGGTTAAAAGATGTACCTACTTGTAAAGACAGAAAATCAAAAGTAATACTTTTATGAAAACATTTCCATTGATCAGAAGGGGAAAATGGATGCTTTTCCCCTTCTGAGACCAAAACAAGCATTCTTTTGAGCTAAAGTGAGCCCTTCACACCAGGGTAATACCTATTGGAAGTTTGTTCTGTGAAAAAGCAACACATCAGGTAAAATTCAGACATGTCCAGCAGAGTATGTCTTTGTCCAGAAGGTGGAAGAGAAAGAACGTTTGTTGAGAGCATGTGCAACTGTCTTATACCCTGTCTGAGGTTATAGTTTTCCCATGACCTTACAAGATAGGGACCTTTGTCCCCATTTTACAGATAGGAAAATTTAGGCTCAAAATTGGTTAAGTAAACTTCCTTTTAAAAAGTCCTAGGAAGTGGAAGAACTGGGATCTGAATCCCATATTTGACTGACTCAAAATAAAAGTAATTTTCATTTATTGTATCCCTGTCACATGCCAGGTAATTTACATAATGATCTCTAATGCTCACAACAATATTACAAGGTAGGTGCTGTTCTCTTCATTTTTAAACATCAGGAGACTGAGGTTTAGGTAGGCTAAGAAACTTTCTCAAGGCCACATGGTTAGGAAGAGGTAGAGAGCCAAGATTTTAACCTCGGCTTACCTGTTTCCAAAGCCATCCCTTTTCATAGCGCCATGCAATCTCCTGCCAGAGTTAATGACCATGCTGACCTTAATTAAGACAAATTGGGGGACTTCCCTGGTGGAACAGTGGTTAAGAATCCGCCTGCCAATGCAGGGGACACGGGTTCGAGCCCTGGTCCAGGAAGATCCCACATGCCGCGGAGCAACTAAGCCCATGCACCACAACTACTGAGCCTGCACTCTAGAGCCTGCAAGCCACAATTACTGAGCCCACGTGCCACAACTACTGAAGCCCACGTGCCTAGAGCCCGTGCTCTGCAGCAAGAGAAGCCACCGCAATGAGAAGCCCGTGCACCACAACGAAGAATAGCCCCCACTCACTGCAACTAGAAAAAGCCCGCACGCAGCAATGAAGACCCAATGCAGCCAAAAATAAATAAGTAAATAAATTAATTAATTAAAAAAAAAAAGAAATTGGTAGTGGATGTGGAAGCAAGAAGAACCTACAAGAGAATGCCACTGTATTCTTGGAATTCATGCCAATTAGGAAGCAAATGAAAGGCATGGTGAATATGTGTCATGCAGTTTGAGAAACAGATTTTTGAAAATGAAAAAAAAAAAGAAGGGAAAAAAGGAGTCAACCCATGGGACAGAGAAAAAGAAGAACTACAAGTTCCTAAAGTAAAGTTGTGACAATACAGTCATACCTAATGTCAGATAGAAATATAAGTGCAATAATCTAAAGAAATCCATAACCCAAGAAGGTCTCTGATATTAAAAGAATAGGAACAAATGAGGGGAAAGTCTCTCTGAGAACCTCGGGCATGTTTTCACTGGTTAAAAAAAAGGTACTCAAAATAACAAAATGATCCTTTTGTAGTTAACTCTGGGTAAACATTAAAAAAATAAAATATAAAGAATATGAAGTATAAAAAATAAATAATAATAAGTTAACAGTCAGCAGACACAACACCTGCCTTAGTTGCATTTACAGCTGTATTGTCATTCTGGGAAAAAAAAGGATTCTCTAGTGATTGGTTCCTAAGAGCCCCACACAGCTGTGTGGGAGAATATGTAGGATCCCCAAAGTCACCAGCCTTCGAGTTCCAAGTTAAATGTTAAAATATCTTATGGAAGGAAATTGGTGAATAGAATTAAAAGGATGCAGGAATTGGGGGAGGAAGATGGCAAGAGGATCTAAGAATGATGGAAAAAAGAAGACAAGAAGTGTAAAGTAAACCGCATCTGTGTATACATATGGTTGAAATTGGAGTTAGATTAGAAATTACTCAGAGGCTAATTAGTGTTCAGAGAGAATGCCTTTGTCACGGCTTGATCTAAGTACTTTGTTATATCCATGAACAATGAGGGTTGGGCTGTGCTGCCTCAGGGTAGTGAGTAATGGCCTGCACCATCTGTGGCTGTTTTCAGGCACCTGAACCCAGGAGGATCCACCCTCTGTAGGAACCATCACACACTGGGTATTGAGTGTGTGCAGTCTTCACTGCCTGGGCAGACCCCTTGCAAGAGTAAGGAGCCCTGATCTTGGAATAAGGAAGATTGTTACTGGGAATAACCTGAAGTCACTGTCTTGGAAAGGTTCTCTTCGCTAACGAGTCCTTTCTTTTCTTTTCCTTGTCTCTTCTTTTCTTTTTTAAACGGTGTAAGAGTAATAGATGTTGTACTACTGTTCTTCAAAGAAGGAAAAGGAAAAGGAAATGCAGAGTGGAACTGCCTGTGACAGAGGGGAAAGAAGATGAGGAAAGTGACCGTAGATGAGAAATATGGAGGAGGAGGAGGAGAAGAAAAAGAGGAAGAAGAGAAAGAGGAAGAGGGGGAGGAAGAAGGAGAAGCAGCAACAGGATTCAGAAAAAAAGGTAAAAACAGAAAAATGTTTTTGAAAACCTTAAAGGTAAGTATGAGAGACCATGGATTATGGTTAGGTGTTGGTGTCATACCTGAGAATCACATTTTCTCATTTATAAAATGAAGGTAAATGTACACAATCCTTGCATGGTTTTGTCAGATTAATAATACCAATCATTTCATGAAGTGTTGACAGAATTAAGTGAGTTAATGCATGTAAAGTGCTAAAAGCATGTCCAGCACACAGAAAACGTTGAATATTGTTAGCAATCATTGTCATTGTTGTTGTTAGTAATAATATTAGTATTATTGGAAAGTGTGTAAAGTGCCAAACATTGCCAGATGTATGTAAGTTTTTAATAAATGACTATTATGACAATAATAGAGTTATTGTTACTATTGTTATTACTATTTGAATAAAAATGGGACGTAAACCTAACTAAAACATTAATGAAGAAAACATACCATAAATGAAAAGACAGAAAACAAGGAGACCATGGGAAAGCACAAAACAAGATCAAAGTAACGTTAAGTTAGACAAAAGTTGAACTTTCATACAATATAGCTATATATCACAAATTAAAAACAGAAAGTGAAACAAGGAAAGAAAACAATTTCATGTTAGAAATGGGAAGAAAATATAATTTGCTGATACTGTGATTCTATGATAGGAAAACATGAGAGTATCAACTGAGATATTACTAAAACTGATAAGAAAGTTCAGAAACATAAGTTGAAAGATAAGACGGCAAAAATCAAGATTGTTTCTCTATACAGAGATATAAACAACATGTAAAGAAATAAAATCTCATACACAATAGTGTATAAAATAAAACTAGATTTAGAGCAAGAATAAGAGCGAGAGAGAAAGATGTGGATATACTGATACACTCATGATATCTAAGGAATAAACTAAATAAGAAGTGTGCAGACTTTGACAAAGAAAGTCATAGTCTTTGCTCTTGGACAAAAGGCTTAAATAAGTTCAGAAATAAAATATATTTATTGTGGGGAAGATAAAATGATTATTAAATTTATTTAGAAGAAAAAAACCACATGAAATTTAGCACACACACAAAAAAATAGAAGAGCAATGAGAGCTAATTTTCCCAACCTGTATTAAATAAAATATAAAGCTGTACTAAGTGGAATACAAGGCACAACTGTTAAGTGCTTTACATGCATTAACTAATTTTATCTCATACATAACATTGCTGTGAGGTAGGTACTATTTTTATCTCCACCCAAGACAAAAGCAGAGCAGTCAGCTTAAGTAACAACCATCCCCATTCACACAGCTGGTAAATGTGGGACTGTATTCAAATCTAGGCTTCCCATCCCCAGAGCTTGTACAAGATGTTTTAGAACTTAATATATGATAAAGTTTTAATCATGTACATAACTTAAAATGTCAAATAATACCTCAAAGCTTCAAACGAAATGCAATGTCTCACTGATACACCAAATTCCCACACCCCAGAGGCTGCCACTTTCAATTATTTTAGTGTTGCTGTTACTATCTAACCTTATATTTCTAAGTGTAAAGCTTACATTGCTATTTCTTGATATTTTCAAGTTTAGACCTTATCTATTGACTTCCAAGTCGGAAAGATGAGAATTTATCTCTCTTTGGCACAATAGTTTCCTATCCTCACCTTACGGTAATTAAACAACAGTTGGTTAAAACAATATTACGTTATAATAATATAAATATTATTCACAAAGTCAGGTGTGGACCATGATCATATTTTCCTTCTTGTAACAATGCTCCACCGCTTCTTGGAGTTAACTGTTGTCCCATTTTCTTAGTTGTTTTGTCTTCCATGTACCTATCACTAATTAAGCCCCCCAAATCTCTTCTATAATTATAAATGTCCTCTTGATATAAATCAAACACATCAATCAATTCTATTAGTTTCATTTTCATTTTTCCTTGGAAATATCTTGATGTGTGCCATCTTCCTGCTTCTATCCAGAAAGAATGGTCTCTAGACAACCTTCACAGATGCCATCTGGCTAAATCACTGTAATTCCAATTCTCTCTTGTGTTGAGTTTCTTCTTCCTGGATCTTGTGTTTTTCTTTCTTTCTTTTGTCTTTTTTAAAATAATCCCCTCATATTGGTGACACATATCCTCAAGTGGCTTCCTGAGAAAGTGTCTAAGGGATGTACAAGTTTAAAAACTTGCTTTCTCTGAAATGTCCTTATTCTACTCTCACAATTAAGTAAAGGATAGTTTGGATGAGTATGAAATTCCAGGTTGCAAATAATTTTACCTAAGAAGTTTGAGGACATTGCTTCTAGCTTCCAGTGTTGCTGTGGAGATGCCCAAATGAATTCTGATTCCTGATCTTCTATATGTGACTTGTTTGGTTTTTCCTCAATGGAAACTTTTAGGTTCTTCTTTTTAACTACAGTGTTTTGAAATTTCACAGTCATGTATTTTGGTGTGGCTATTTTTTATTCCATTTCCGGGCATTTGATGAGAAGTTTCAAACAGGGAATTCATGTCCTCAGGTTTGAGTAATTTTCTTATACTATTTCTTTGATGATTTCCTGGTTATATTTTCTTTATTCTCCCTTCTTGGAACTTCTGTTAGTCAGATGTTGGGCATTGTGTGTTGGTCATCTAATATCCTCTCCTTCCTTTTTTGTATTTTGATGTCTTTCTGAGAGATTTCCTCAATGTTACCTTCCTTGTTTTCTACCAACATGATTTATTTCTACTATCACATTTTAATATGATGTTTATAATAGAGTTATGTTTTGTTCTCTAAATGTTTTATATATACATATGTATACATATATTCTATCTATACATACATATATACTTATTATATTCCCATTTTGTTAATACAATATATTATCTTCTCTTTTTAAAGATATTGCTTTTATTTTGTTTTGAAGTTTTCTTCTGCTTGTCTTGGCTTCTTCTGAGTTCCCTTTTTCTGTTTGTCTATTGATGTCTCTTTTTCATGTTAAAGACGTTTTTCATATGTTTGTTGAAACTTGGCCTGTGTTCTTATTTGAAAGTGTGGCATTTAAAGCCTAAACACAAGAAAAAAAACCCAGGATAATCCTCCAAAATTTCAACTCTTCTTGAAGGCATCAGAGTACTGAGGTGACATAGCAACTAACTGGCCTGAAATGGAAGAAATGCAAGCACTTCCACGGAGAGAGGGGACACGAGTACTGATTCACCTATAGCAGAGCACAGGGGGCGAAGAGCACTACCATACAAGTGAGTAAGAATTCAGCTAAAATTTTTTAATGAAATGCTAAAGGCTAGCAAGAGAGACTAGAACCCCTGGATGCTATAGATAAAACAGGAGTCTGCACTCAGTCCCACATTCTTCTCCATGGACTTACTCATGGCTTATCTGGAAAAGATTGGAGGAAAGGTGGAGATCGGAGAAAACCTCCCTTGGTGATGGAAGACTGGAGTAGGGTAGTGGGTGCACTGCAGAAAAAGTACAAAGCCCTTCCCAGACACTTCTCTCCAAGGAAGAAAAGCCTTAAGTCTTTGGAGGCAAGGCAGGAAACCCTGTTACCCCAGGATCCAGTAGAAAACCCACTGCACTGGGAGAAAAATAAAATTTAAAAAGTCTAACCCTCGGATGAGGCAGGAGGCTATCCTGGGCTCCATAAGAGGTCAACCACTGGAGAAGGGCAATGATCACTGAGAACTGTGTCCCCCAAAAGATATGTTGAAACCCTAAGCCGCCCCCCCTCAAGTAACTCAGAATGTGACCTTGTTTGGAAATAAGGTCACTGTAGGTGTAACTAATTATGTTAAGATGTATTAGTTCTTAGTATTATATCAGTGTATCATAGTGTATATTATATGGTACTATATACTAATATAGTACTATATTATACTGGTATTATAATACTAGTAGCAATATTATATATTAGTATTAGTTAACATGAGTACTGGAGTATGGTGGGAACTTAATCCATTAAAACTGGTGTCCTTATAAAAAGACTGAAATACAGACACAGACAGAGACACTGGGAGAACACCATGTGAAAATGAAGACAGAGATTGGAATAAACGATGCATCTAAAAGCCAAGGAACACCAAGGATTGCCAGAAAACTATCAGAAATTAGAAAAAAGGCATGGAACAGATTCTCCCTCAGAGCCCTCAGAAGGAGCCAAACCAGCTGACACACTGATTTCACATTTATAGCCTCTGGAACTGTGAGAAAATAAATTTCTGTAGTTTTAAGTCATGTGATTCTTTATTATAGCTCTAGGAAACTAATACACCTGGAAAGAAGAAAGATGAGAGATCTTCTCTGAGGCACACATAAAGAAGGCTTAAAGCTGAGGATACAGCAGAAATATTGAGAGAGAGAGAAAAAAAAAGAAACGACAAATGAGCCTCCACCCTAAACATAAGGTAATACTAGAAGAATTTGAAGCCTTGATTCACTGAAGATGACAACAACAATAAAATGCAGAACTAGCTCAGTTACTGTTTAGATTGACACAGCCCCCTGTATATTGACCTTGTAAAACAGTATGCCTATTTCCAAACACAAATACTGTTTACCTGAGGCTTTACTGTTCCAGACACAATAAAATAAGAAAAAACAACCCACTGAAAAGAGACAAAGCAATCAAGAGAATCAGATTCAAATATGAACAGATATCAGAACCATAAGATAAAGAATTAAAAATAACTATGATTAATATGTTAAAGATTCCCATGGAAAAGATGAACGACATGAATGAACAGATGAGGAATTTTAGCAGAGAGACAGGAACCATAAGAGTCAAATATAAATGCTAGAAATAACACACACAAACACACAGAGTACTAGAGATGAACAATGTCTTTGACAGACTCATCAGTAGACTCAATACAGGTGAGTAAAAAATAAGTGAACTTGAAAGCAGGTCAAAAGGAATTACCCAAACTGAAATACAAAAGAAAAATCAGAGTGAAAGGAAGAGAAAAACAAAACAGAAAAGACTGGGCTTCCCTGGTGGCACAGTGGTTGAGAGTCCGCCTGCCAATGCAAGGGACACAGGTTCGTGCCCCGGTCCGGGAAGATCCCACATGCCGTGGAGCGGCTGGGCCTGTGAGCCATGGCTGCTGAGCCTGAGCGTCCGGAGCCTGTGCTCCGCAACGGGAGAGGCCACAACAATGAGAGGCCCGCGTACCGCAAACCGCCCCCCCCAAAAAACAGAAAAGACTATCAAGTAACTATGGGACAATATCCAAAGATTTAAAATTTTAATCCCAGAGGAGAAAAGAAAGAAAAAATACTTTAAAAGATAATAAACAAGAATTATCCAAGAATAATAAATGACATCTTCACAGATCCAAGAAACTCAGAGAACCTCAAGCAGGGTAAATTCTCCCTCCTCATTTCCCAAAGACAGATTATATTCAAACTGCTAAAAACCAAATTTAAAAAGAAAATCATGAGAGCAGCAGTGAAAAAAAAAGACATATTACATACTTACACAAAGGTAAGAATCACAGCAAACTTCTTGTTAGAAAATATAAAAGCCAGAAAACAAGAGTAGCATATTTAAAGTGCTACAAGAAAAAACAAAACAAAACAACTGTCAACCCAGAATTCTATACCTAGTGGAAATAAAAGTGAAGTAAAGACTTTTCCAACAAACAAAAATTGAGAGAATAAATTACAAGCAGACTTGTCCAACAAAAAAATGTTAAAGGAAATTATTCAGAGAGAATTTATAGCTGAACAAAGAAAAAAAGAGAAAAAAACTTGCTTCTGAACAAAGAAAGGACAATCTCCAGAAAGGACGAAATCTTATTTTAATTGCTCTAAAGAAAATTGATTATCCACAGGAAAAAAATTAGCAAGATGCTAGATTTTAATTCAAACATATAAATAATTACATTAAATGCAAATGGTCTAAGCACATAAAGTAAAACATAGAGCTTGTCAAATTGGATTTTTTAAAAAAGCAAGATCCAGCTATACTTTTTCTATAGGAAGCACACTTTATACATATAGACATTAAAAAGAAGAAAAAGGATATATCATTAAAAATTTTAATTTTGAAAAATGCTAAAATAGCTATATTAATATCAGACAAAATAGACTTCATAACAAGGAATATTACTTAGAATAAAGAAAGACATTGCAGGGCTTCTCTGGTGGCGCAGTGGTTGAGAGTCCGCCTGACGATGCAGGGGACACGGGTTTGTGCCCCGGTCCGGGAGGATCCCACATGCCGCGGAGCGGCTGGGCCTGTGGGCCATAGCCACTGAGCCTGCACGTCCAGAGCCTGTGCTCCGCAAAGGGAGAGGCCACAACAGTGAGAGGCCCCCGTACCGCACAAAAAAAAAAAAAAAAAAAAAAAGAAAGACATTGCATAAAGGGGTAAATTCACCCGGAACATATAAGATAATTGTGTATGCACCAAAAACACAGAGCTTCATAATACTTGAAACAAAAATCGATAGAACTGAAAGGAAAAAATAGACAAATCCATGATTGTTGGTAGAGACTTCCACATTGTTCTATCAGTAACAGATAGAACGTGTAGATAGAAAATTGGTAAGCATATAGAAGACGTGAATAGCATTAACAACAGGTTTACTCTTGAACTAATGAAAGAAATCAAAGAAGACCTAACCTAATAGATATACCATCATTCATGGATTGGAAGACTCACTATTGTTAAGATGTTATTTCTCTCCAAATTGATCTGTGGGCACAATGCAGTCTCAGTCAAAATCCCAGGAAGAATTTTTTTTTTGTAGAAATCAACAAGCTAGTTCCAAAACTTACATGGAAAGACAAATGAACTAAGATAGCCAAAATAATTTTGAAAAAAAAGAATAAAGTTAGAGGACTCACACTACTTTAAGACTTACTATAAAGCTATAAAAACTAGCATGGCATGTTATTAATGAAAAAACAGATAGGTAGGTAAATAGAATGGAACAGAATAGAGTCCTAAAACAGCTCCCCTCCCAATCAACGTAAATGTAGTCAATTTTCAACAAAGGTGCAAACACAAGCCAATGAAGAATGGATAGTCTTTTCAACAAATAATGCTGGAACAACTGGAAATTTATATGGAAACAAGGGAACCTCAACCCATACCCTACCTCATACACAAATATTAATTTTTAAAAACTATAGACTTAAATGTAAAACATACAGATATAAAACTTCTAGAACAAAATATGGAAGAAAGTCTTTGTGATTTGGGATTAGACAAGGATTTCTCAGTTATGATACCAAAAGTATGATCCCAAAATTACATATTGATAAGCTGGACTTCATAGAAAATAAAAACCTTTGCTCTTTGAAAGGCACTGTTAAGAAAATGAAAACAAAAGCCAACAGACTGAGAGGAAATGGGAAACAACCCAAATATTCATCAACTAATAAATAGATAAAATTAACTGTAGTGCATCCAAATATTGGAACTCTACTCTGCAATAAGAAGGTAAGAATGGATAATGATGTACCCAACAACATTCATGAGTCTCAAAGAAGCCAGATCAAAAATCTACATTTACATGACATTAATTATATTTACATGACATTACATCTAAAGGCAAACCTTTAGTGACACAAAACAGATCAGCGCCTGCCAGGGACTGGGAGGTTGGCTATCCAAGAGTCAAAAAATAATTTTCATGCTTGATTAAATTGTTCATATATTTTGACTGCGAGGGTAGTTACACAAGTGTATTTTCAAAATGCACAGAACTGTATATTTAAGAGTGTATTTTACTGTGTGTAAATTATACTTCAATGAACCTGATTTTTCAGAAATGCTAATTGTAAGCTTCACGTGCATGTGTAAATTGTGAGCTTCCCTGGTTGACATGTCTCAACGCCTATAAATTTCCCCTCCTAATTTTTGTGGGTTTAAGCCTTTGTATTCTTTTATTGCCATTTTAATTGGGCTTTTAGGAGAAAGAGGAGATAACCATGTGTGTTCAATTTGCCATGTTTAATCAAAAGTTCAGAAGTGGTATTTCAAATCAGTGAGAAAGGCTAGATTACTCGGTAAGTGGAGAGGAGATCTCATGTTGTGTATGTCAACACACACATGCAAAAGGTAACTATCTGAGGTGATGGATGTGTTAACTAACCTTATGATGGTAATCATTTCATAATACGTACATATAACAAATCATCATGTTACACAGCTTAACCTTACACAATGTGATTTGTCAATGATATCTCAATAAAGCTACGAATAAAGTGTGAAATTTCTGAATTAAGACAAATAAAATAACAAAAAATACTAGAAATATATTCCTAATATACATGATAGATTCAGATTAATGTCCTTAAAGCACAAAATACTTCTATGAATAAGAGAGAAAAAAAGATAAGAATCTAATTTTAAAAGTCAAAGGACATGAAAGAGTGGTTCACAGAAAGGAATATGGATGGTAAATAAAATTATTGTAAATCTTTGACCTTTTTTGTAACTAATAAATCCTAAATAAACCTATATACCTTTGTTCTATAAACTGGATAATTTTCTTTTCTTTAAGAACAATACCAAATGACTGATAATGGTGAAGGCAACTGGCTATTCTCATGCAAATGTAAATTTGGTTCAACTTTCCTTAGGGCAATTTAGCAATCTGTATATAAATGACAATTTAGCAAGACTGTATATTAAACCTTAAATGCATAATATACCCTATAACCAGCAATTCAATCTCTGGGAATCTTTCCTAAGCAAAGTATTAAAAATGTGTACAAAGATTTTTGTTACAAGAATATTAATCACAATGTTGTTTATAACAGTAAAACAAAAAATGTGAGCAATTGCAAGTTGATAAAATACAGCCTTTTAAGAATAATGCTATAGGGGAATTTAACACCCCACTTTCCTCAATGGACAGATAACCCAAAATGAAAATAAATAAGGAAACACAAGCTTTCAAGGATACATTAAACAAGATGGACTTAATTGATATTTAGAGGACATTCCATTCAAAAACAACAGAATACGTTTTCTTCTAAAGTACTCATGGAACATTCTCCAGGATAGATCATATCTTCGGTCACAAATCAGGCCTCGGTAAATTTAAGAACATTGAAATCGTATCAAGTATCTTTTCTGACCACGATGCTATGAGACTAGATATCAATTACAGGAAAACTCCTGTAAAAAATACAAACACATGTAGTCTAAACAATACACTACTAAATAACCAAGAGATCACTGAAGAAATCAAAGAGGAAATCAAAAAATACCTAGAGACAAATGACAATGAAAAAACGACGACCCAAAACCTATGGGTTGCAGCAAAAGCAGTTCTAAGAGGGAAGTTTATAGCAATACAATACTACCTTAAGAAACAAGAAATATATCAAATAAACAACCTCGCCTTACACCAAAAGCAATTAGAGAAAGAAGAAAAAAAAAACCCAAAGTTAGCAGAAGGAAAGAAATCATAAAGATCAGAGCAGAAATAAATGAAAAAGAAATGAAAGAAATGATAGCAAAGATGAATAAAACTAAAAGCTGGTTCTTTGAGAAAGTAAAGAAAATTGATAAACCATTAGCCAGACTCATCAAGAAAAAAAGGGAGAAGACTCAAATCAATTGAATTAGAAATGAAAAAGGAGAAGTAACAACTGACACTGCAGAAATACAAAGGATCATGAGAGATTACTACAAGCAACTCTATGCCAATAAAATGGAGAACCTGGAAGAAATGGACAAATTCTTAGAAATGCACAACCTTCTGAGACTGAACCAGGAAGAAATAGAAAATATGAACAGACCAATCACAAGCACTGAAATTGAAACTGTGATTAAAAATCTTCCAAAAAACAAAAGCCCAGGACCAGATGGCTTCACAGGCAAATTCTATCAAACATCTACAGAAGAGCTAACACCTATCCTTCTCAAACTCTTCCAAAATGTAGCAGAGGAAGGAACACTCCCAAACTCATTCTACAAGGCCACCATCGTCCTGATACCAAAACCAAAGACGTCACAAAAAAAGAAAACTTCAAGCCAATATCACTGATGAACATAGATGCAAAAATCCTCAACAAAATACTAGCATACAGAATCCAGCAGCACCTTAAAAGGATCATACACCATGATCAGGTGGGGTTTATCCCAGGAATGCAAGGATTCTTCAATATACGCAAATCAATTAAAGTGATAAACCATATTAACAAATTGAAAGAGAAAAACCATATGATCATCTCAATAGATGCAGAAAAAGCTTTCAACAAAATTCAACACCCATTTATGATAAAAACCCTGCAGAAAGCAGGCATAGAGGGAACTTACCTCAACATAATAAAGGCCATATATGACAAGCCCACAGCCAACATCATTCTCAATGGTGAAAACTAAAACCATGTCCACTAAGAGCGGGAAAAAGACAAGGTTGCCCACTCTCACCACTATTATTCAACATAGTTTTGGAAGTTTTAGCCATGGCAATCAGAGAAGAAAAAGAAATAAAAGGAATCCAAATCAGAAAAGAAGAAGTTTTTCACAGAACTAGAACAAAAAAATTCACAATTTGTATGGAAACACAAAAGACACCGAATAGCCAAAGCAATCTTGAGAACGAAAAATGGAGCTGGAGAAATCAGGCTCCCTGATTTCAGACTATACTACAAAGCTACAGTAATCAAGACAGTATGGTACTGGCACAAAAACAGAAATATAGATCAATGGAACAGGATAGAAAGCCCAGAGATAAACCCACGCACATATGGTCACCTTACCTTTGATAAAGGAGGCAAGAATATACAGTGGAGAAAAGACAGCCTCTTCAATAAGTGGTGCTGGGAAAACTGGACAGGTACATGTAAAAGTATGAGATTAGAACACTCCGTAACACCATACACAAAAATAAACTCAAAATGGATGAAAGATCTAAATGTAAGGCCAGAAACTATCAAACTCTTAGAGGAAAACATAGGCAGAACACTCTATGACATAAATCACAGCAAGATCCTTTTTGACCCACCTCCTAGAGAAATGGAAATAAAAACAAAAAGAAACAAATGGGACCTAATGAAACTTAAAAGCTTTTGCACAGCAAAGGAAACCATAAACAAGATGAAAAGACAACCCTCAGAATGGGAGAAAATATTTGCAAATGAAGCAACTGACAAAGGATTAATCTCCAATATTTACAAGCAGCTCATGCAGCTCAATATGAAAAAAACAAAGAACGCAATCCAAAAATGGGAAGAAGACCTAAATAGACATTTTCCGAAGAAGATATACACATTGCCAACAAACACATGAAAGAATGCTCAACATCACTAATCATTAGAGAAATGCAAATCAAAACTACAATGAGATATCATCTCACACCGGTCAGAATGGCCATCATCAAAAAATCTAGAAACAATAAATGCTGGAGAGGGTGTGGAGAAAAGGGCACCCTCTTGCACTGTTGGTGGGAATGTAAATTGATACAGCCACTATGGAGAACAGTATGGAGGTTCCTTAAAAAACTACAAATAGAACTTCCATACAACCCAGCAATCCCACTACTGGGCATATACCCTGAGAAAACCATAATTCAAAAAGAGTCATGTACCAAAATGTTCATTGCAGCTCTATTTACAATAGCCAGGAGATGGAAGCAACCTAAGTGTCCATCATCAGATGAATGGAAAAAGAAGATGTGGCACATATATACAATGGAATATTACTCAGCCATAAAAAGAAACGAAATTGAGTTATCTGTAGTGAGGTGGATGGACCTAGAGTCTGTCATACAGAGTGAAGTAAGTCAGAAAGAGAAAAACAAATACCATATGCTAGCACATATATATGGAATCTAAGGAAAAAAAAAAGGTCATGAAGAACCTGGGGGTAAGACGGGAATAAAGACACAGACCTACTAGAGAATGGACTTGAGGATGTGGGGAGGGGGAAGGGTAAGCTGTGACAAAGTGAGAGTATGGCATGGACATATATACACTACCAAATGTAAAAAAGATAGCTAGTGGGAAGCAGCCGCATAGCACAGGGAGATCAGCTCAGTGCTTTGCGTCCACCTAGAGGGGTGGGATAGGGAGGGTGGGAGGGAGACGCAAGAGGGAGGAGATATTGGGATATATGTATGTGTATAGCTGATTCACTTTGTTATACAGCAGAAACTAACACATCACTGTAAAGCAATTACACTCCAATAAAGATGTTAAAAAAAAAAAAATAAGAGGGCTTCCCTGGTGGCGCAGTGATTGAGATTCCGCCTGCCGATGCAGGGGACACGGGTTCGTGCCCCGGTCCGGGAAGATCCCACATGCCATGGAGGGGCTGGGCCCGTGAGCCATGGCCACTGAGCCTGTCTGTCTGGAGTCTGTGCTCCGCAACGGGAGAGGCCACAACACTGAGAGGCCCGCGTACCGCAAAAAAAAAAAAAAAAAAAAGAATAATGTTGTAGTTGAGTATTGTTTTCCCATGGAGAAATATTGGCTATAGATTGTAAATAAAACCAACAGAATCACAAAAATTTACACAGAGCATGAAACCACTGTGTGGGGCATAAAAACGTGTATAAATATGTACATAGAAATTATCTAGAAAGAAACACACACAGAAACTCTCAGGAATTATCTCTGAGTGCTGAGATTATGAATGTTTTATTTTTCTTTAATTTAGCACGGTTTTGTATTTTTGATGATGAATATGTATGACTTTTTTAATTAATAGAAAAAGATTTTTTTAAAACTTTAAAGAGTAGATTCTATCCAGACTAGTAACAGAAATGTAAAACGTTTAGAAACAAACTTAAAAAGAAATGTAAAGAGTATCGGCATAAAAACAGACACAGACGTCAGTGGAACAGAATAGAGAGCCAAGATAGAAACCCACACTTGTACGTCAATTAATTAAGACAGAGGAGGCAAGAATATACAATGGGGAAAAGACAGTGTCTTCAATAAATGGTGTCGGGAAAACTGGACAGCCACATGCCAAAGAATAAAACTGGACCACTATCTTACATCATACACAAAAATCAAGACAAAGTGGATTAAAGACTTGAATATATATACATATAATGGTAAGTCCCAAACTTCTTTTCCCCAGTCGGGCTGCACTAAAACTTCTTGGGGACTAGACCTCAGCTCAAGGGGTGTGCCTTGGCATAAGGATAATCAGTCTCCACTCATTTGCTGTTGACAGGTTCAAGAAGCAGTACGTGACCCAATTTAGGTTGGAGAACTTGTGGTAGACCTATTATTACTGGTAATACTCCCTTCTCTGTGGACCCCACTGACTCCCTGGCTCCACTGATGTTATGCTTGGTCATGAGGCTCATTTTGACAAATAAAAGTGAGCCCAGGTGTGGTTCTGGCAACGTCCCAGATGAGGGCTGCTCCTCAATCTGGATCCCCAAGTGAGGATGATAGGAAGCAGAACTGCACTCAAACCATATCGGACGTGAGCAAGAAATAAACCCTTGTTGTAAGCCACGGCAAATTTCACATGACAAGGAGATGAAAGGAAAGATCTGCTGGATGCTTTTGGAAAACGTTTTTCTTTATCCTTAAAAAGAGTCACAAGGAGTAAATCTCCTATTGGGAGTTACTGAGGGCACGTGTGGCCCCTGATGTGGCTCCTGATGCCATCACTAAATCATGAGAGAGATCAGGCCTGGCATGAAACCAATGCTGGAGAGATGGAAAAAAACTAGATGCTTAATATCCTGAGCCACTGGATCCTACTTCTGAACTCCAGATTTCCAGGAGGGATTTCTAGACCCTTTAAACCAGTACAAGGGTCATTTTACTTGCTGTTGAAAGCATCCTACCTGATTCACAGAACTAAATAGTGAGAAGTGATCCTGGGGTTACCAGCCACTGAAGAATTTTCAGATGGCAGCGATGAAATAAAGGCAATGTATTAAGAAGACACATCTGGCATTTGTGAAGAAATGTTCAAAATGGATTGGAAGAGAAGAGGGCGAAGCAAGAACACCAGTTCTAGGAAAAGTACAATAATCCACATAGAGTGTAATGGGAGTGAGGACTAGGGAATATAATGAACAGGTGAGAGACAGGACTCGGTGCCTGAAAGAGAAGCAGGTGTCAAATGCTACAACGTTTGCAGGACTGTGAGAATGGGGAAGTCTTTAATGGAACACAGAAGAGAAAAGGAGAAGCTACTTAGCTAGGATGGAGATGATGATGGTTTGGTTTGGGACATAATGAGTTTGAGGTGGAAGCAGGAAAATAATGCAGTTAAACACACTTGTATGCAGTTGACTACATGCCAGACACTAAAGATATTGAGACGAATAAGACCTAGTCCATTTCCGGTGGGACCCTCATAGCCCAGAAGGGAGGGAGTGGCAAACAAATGCATTGCAGATAAGAACTGCAAGGTTTAGAGGTAGCACAGAGGTGGAAGATCCAAGGAGACATTTACCTACGCTCTTACAGAGATGTGATGGGAGTTTTTGAGAAGTCAGAACTGTCAAAACAAATGTAGGCATCATTTTCAGACAGGTGATAAAGTCATAGAGGATGAATTTTCAAGAACGACGAGATGCAGAGACGTGACACAGAGCAAAAGTGAAGTCGGATTTGGGTTGGTGACCCATTCCTGTACTTATTGGCTATATCAACCAGGTTGCTGGGAGGAGGTGACACATCACAACACGTCCTGCTTACTGAGAGACCCACTAGTCACAAGGGAAGCACATTTATTGAATAAACACAAGTTGCCAAGAGTTCCTGAATTTCCATAAAGCTTTTCTGAGGACAGTACATGTGACATAAGTTCCTTGATTTTAGTTGAGCCGTGACAAAAGTCTAATATATCAACATTCATAAAAGGAAAGGCATCCATGCATCTCCTCAGGCAGTTCAGAGCCTTTGTTTGTTGTTTTGCAAAAAATGTTGTGCTGCTGACTCACGTTTGCCTTGGGCCCTGCTGTGACCTCTCGATATTCAGGGCCCTGGTCACGTTCCTCATTACTATTAATAATCAGTGCATACGAAATTATACTACACTCTGGCTTGTTATCAAGTCCTGGAAGTATGCAAATAGATTAATCAACCAGCTCCCGCGCTTAAAACCTTGAATGGAACTTTAAGTATGGAGGAAGTATTTGCCCTGGCTCTCGGCTGTCTCCTCCAATCAAGCCTGAGGTGTGTTTTCCTCCTAACTTTTAATTGCATGACCTCTGAGAACCTAATTTCCAGAAAACCCATTTATTATTTTAATGCTCATTTGGCATTATTATTTTCCCAAAGCAATCTTTTTGTCTCTGAATCTCTTAGGAGAGCTGAGAAGCCAGCCAAGAAAGGCTTCATTTTCTCCCCCTGGCCCTCAAAGGAAGCAGAATTGAAACATTAAGAATCTTAGCTTCTAACTAGGGATGGGAGGAGGCAGCAAGGAAGGAAGGGGGGAGTGGGGAGAAAGAGAGATTGGAAGGCACTTGCCTTGGTCCCAGATGGAAAGCAATCCAGCAAATTGCCTTTAAACAGCAGTGTCCCTGCAAATAGGGCACTCTAGCTGTTTCGTGTCACTTGAAAGTGTCTTGTTGATATTTTTATAGATTTTATGATACATTCTAAAGCATGCGTCAGGAACAACCACTTGGAGTTCTGGCAGTAATGAACATTATATTATACTCGCAGTCTGAGTAGTCTTTACTTCAAAGGGAGGCGTTGATCTGATCTTTCATCTTCTCAGCTGTTGCTTACCAGCTTCCTTCAGATACCGTTTGAACTAAAAACCTCACATTTCCTGGTTTGAGTGAGCAATTCCCATGACACTTCTAATCCTCTCACTTGGAAGCTACTAAACTGTGATTGAATGATGGCATTAACAAGAGGAGGTAAATACATTTAAACACGCAGCCTTAGACTTTACTCAAATAATAACTGGTTCATGTCTTCAGGAGTCTTGTTTGTTTACCGAAACAGGAGGCTTGAGAAGGGAGAAATTAAAATTGATGAATGAATGAATGAATGAAAAATGAATACGGTAACAGGTAGCTGAGTTTTGTGATATTAAAAAAGGCTTTTCACACTACTCTAAGTAGAAAGACAAGAAGAGGAAAGAAAAGTACATAATCTACCCTTTGGAGACGATGAACTGGATTTCCCACAAGGCAGGTAACTTAAAAGTCTTTGGTCAACCTTATTCTGGGCTACTTTCTATTGAGAAACATTTACGTAAGGCATGCCATCTTGCTCATTGATATTTGAGCTTATTTTTTCCCACCACTGAAAACTGTACTGTGTGGCCACTTAAATTTAAATATAAAAAAATTTTTTTAATTTAAAAAATAAATTTAAATATAAATTAATTCAAATTAACACTGAAAATTGAGTTCCTCAGCTGCACTAGCCACGTTTCAAGTATTCAATGTAGGCTAGTGGCTACTGTTTAGACAATATAGACAAAGAACATTTCCAACATCTCAGAGAGTTCTATGGATGGAACTCCTCCAGGCACCTATAAAGTGTTCCTTGTTCTTCCCTAATTTTGATTAAATGGATCAATCAGAATCTTATTTCATAACACATTTTCATCGTTGATCTATGCATGACCCAACATTTGTTTGTTTAATTCTGTAGTAACTATACATGAAACCACAATTCAAAATTAAAGTCAGGACCTCAAAAATGACTTATGCATAATCATGTGTCCCCCTCCACATACCATTCTGCTGTCTCCTCCCACCTGAAATTACCATCGTTGGGATTCCTATGTGGATTCATGCCCTTGCTTTCCTTTTCATATCCTTCATGTATTTCTTTTTCATATGTGTGTGTATGATTTTGTGGTTTTAGCTTTAAGAAAATAGGTTAAATGTAATTTTGGAAGACTTTTTAAAATTTAGCATAATATTGTTGATGGTGTAGTCATTTGTTTTTTTCTGATATGTAATATGCTATCCATTGGGTGACTATACCACAGGTTTTTCATTTACTCTCCTGTTGATGGGTTTTTGCATTACTCCAGGCTTTTGCTATTGTGAAGAGTGCTCCTATGAACATTCTCATACATATTTCCTACTGTAAACGTGCAGGAGTTTCTCTTGGGTATATACCAAAGCGTAGAATTATTGGTCATAAGATATGTGAGTGTTTGACATCAGAAGATAACAACAAACTTTTCCAAAGTGGTTTTGCCATTTCACTCCAACAGGAAATGTAGAGGAGATCCTATGGACTCACATCCTTCACAGCACTTGGTATTATTATCTTTAGACAATTAAATAGGGGTAAAATGGTATCTCATTGTGGCCTTGATTCACATTTCCTAGATTGCTAATGGTGTTGAACATACCTTCAAGTGTTCATTGCTGACATGGACTTCCTATCCTCAAATGCCCCTTCATGTCTTTTGCCCATTTTTATACTGGATTGTTTGTGTTTTTCTTATTGATTTATAGGAGTTCTTTATACGGTCTTGGTAAGTTTCAAAGTGTTGCCACATAGTTGTTTACAGGAATTTTACTATATATGTGGTTATGTACTCTTTTGCAATTGATAACGTTATTTGTATTCTCTCTTACTCTCTTGAAAAGTTTTTCCAAAGATTTGTCTAATTTTTTAGTTTCAAAGGATCAGCTTTTGGCTTTGTTAACTATCTTTGACTTTTTGTTATTGATGTCTATTGCATTCATTTCTACTCTTACTTTAATTATTACTTTCTACTTTCTTTGAGTTTATTCTTGTTCATTTATATAGCTTCTGAAGATGGATACTCAGGTCATTAATTTTGAAGCTATCTTTATTTCCATGAAATTATGTAAGGCTATACAGTTCTCTTGAAGCACCACTTCTGATGAATTCCCTTTTTGTTTAGCCTAATCATATCCAACACCTTTGAATACTCAGGTCGAAATTTCCTTCCTTTATGAAGTTTTATTCCATTCCTTTATGAACCTTCCCATGCTAGTCCACGGCCATACGTTCAGTTTTACAACTCTCTATTAAAATTAGATAGAATAAACATAGGCTTTGAAGTCACATAGACTCAGGTTAAATCCCAGCTCTGAAACTTAATACCTGGTTTACTTTAAGCATAACAATATATGTCATCGTTCACCTTAAGAATGGAAAAAACAAAAGCTAACTCTTCAGGTTTTTGTGAAATGTAAATGTGAGTTAACCTATGTGAATCTATCTGGTATCAGTTCCTGGTATATACTATATCAAAGCACTCTTTCTGTCTTCCCTCCCTCCCTCCCTCCCTCCCTTCCTCCCTTCCTCCCTTCCTCCCTTCCTTCCATCCAAGGAATAAGATTCCAGGGTTGGTTTTTCCCTTGACAGACATTGAAAGTCATTTCTGCATGAAAGCTCCAAAATGTAGAAGAGCTTCCAGGGTTGGTTTTTCCCCTGACAGACATTGAAAATCATTTCTGCATGAAAGCTCCAAAATGTAGATGACTTGGCTAGTTTTCTTCTCTCTTTGTCTTTACTTTTCTTTTGTGGATATTCCCCATTCCATTTTCTCCTTGATGGAGAAAAGGAGAGCATAGTAGCAGCTGAGTAGTTCTATCCATTTTCTCCCTTGTGATTAGTGTTATAGATTACTTGGTCTTGACCATGAGACCTTATTTAGCTACATATTAACCTGCTGGACCAACTCATCAAGTTGCTGTACCTGGAGTCCTGTCAGTTTAGCTCATTTACCTAAGAACACTTTCTTGTTGAAGGATCACATTCACCAAGTTAGCTTTCTTTTAAGCTCAAAGTTGTTGATTCCCTCTATTAGAACTACCTCTTTCTTCACTGTCTTATCTAAGTCAATGAGGAGTTGCTGTCCTGGCCTCTTAATGCATTAACTCCTTAATGTTTTCACATCTCTCTAAGGAGCTGCCATTGACAGAGGCAATCCTTAACCTCCCACAGTGGTACAATGATCATCTCATGAATTGCAGGGCATCAGCAACTATGGGCTACATACTTCATGGTTCCAAATGGAGAGATTTCTTTGATCTTGCTGTTATTTAGCCATATAACCCTCTGACACTTGACCCTCACGCTTGGTACAAAAACTATTAGGTCAGACAACTAGAGTTAAATGTGGACTCATTCACTAGTGGAGAGTAACCAGGTTAGTAATTTAGCAAGGAACAGGCAAGATATGCCCATCAGCATAGACGGGTACTTCTGCATCCCCTGTTCCACTGTGAGGAGTATATTGCAACATAAGTTGTCAGTCAAGAGCCCTTAGCACAGCATGAACTGAAACAACACATGTTCCTCTAAAGCAGTGGGTATTTATACTATGTCAGAAATATCTCACATAAACTCTGGAGGTATTTCTTTACTGTGAAAACATACACAGCTCTAGATGCAAAATATCAATACTCAGGAGTCTTCCACTTATTCCTTAAAATCCTAATATTCCACCTCTGACATCTTGAGATGTGCTAATAACAATCTGCTTTTGTTCAACAGACACATCAGCAACTGAACCTGAAATTAGACTTGGGCATTTATCATCAGTTGCTAGGCAAGCCCATTTTCTCAGAGTTCAGTAATGAGCTATTATACTCCACCTCTCAACATATGTTTCACTACAAGTCACAAAGTCACTTCTGTAAGGGTGGATATGGGGTGGGGTTTATAAGCAGGAGTTTATAATCCATATATGATAACTACAGAAATCAAAGCATAAGATCTGGCACAAATAATAAACCATACAACTAACCCCGATTATGAATTAATAAGTGTTCCTGGTAGAGCAGGATAGCATGCCCCAGCCACTTGCTTCCCGAGCATTCTAAAGGCTCTCAGGTCTAGAGCCTTTAGAAAACATCTTTTGCCTTTTCTTCTGTTCACTAATTCCAAACAATGCCAGTGTGGGTCCTGAGTTTTCAGGATTTGCTATATCACACTTTATGTCAAAGGTTCCTTCCCATGACTGATTATTGGGGTGAATGAAATTTCCTTGCTGTTATTATTGTTACCTAGTCACCATTTTAACCTAACATCACCTTTTCTGTTCCCTCAGTTCTGGGGATGCTGGCCACTTCCTTCAGTTATTAAGGAAAGTCTGAGATCATCGGTGTTCCCTCATGTGGTAAATGAGGGTCATAATAATATCAGCTTCTCAGTCTTGTTCTGAGGATTAAATGAGGTAATATGTGAAAACACTTTATGAAGTGTATTATTTCATACAAATGTACTATTATTACATATGGAGAACGAGGGCTAAACCTTAAGTGCCCAGGCTCCCTGCCAGTTCTTGCTTTCTACACTCTCCTGTCTTCCATTCCTCCTGTCCCTTCATTCTTTTGCTACCTTATTAGTCATTTGGTCACTCCCTGTCTGTGTGTCTGAGTCTCAGCAAGACTTTGAGTTTCTTCAAGGTAGGTAATACATCTTCTATTGGGTTGGCCAAAAAGTTCGTTCATGTTTTTCCGTAACATCCTATGGCATCCTAAATATATCCACCATTTCTTCACAGCACCCAAGCACACTATATACATAGTGAGTATTTGAAAAATACTCAACAAAATGGAATTTACCCCAAAGCCAACTGAAAAAGATTCTCAGTATAGAGAAGGTAAAGTCTTCAGGAATGCGCTCATTTCTTTGTATCTATCTGAATACTAAGAAAGAACTGAAGGTAATTCTTTGCCCTAAAAGAAGTGTACTCATGCAGAGGGAGTTTCAAAGAAAATGAGACAGATAATTTAAAAGTTTGACCCGTGGAAAGAAGGTTTAGGAATTGAGAACTTTTTTAGTACTCATTATGAAACATTCTAATTGTGTTTTATAATGACAAGTCTTTGCAATGTTAAGATTCTATATATAGTTTTAAAACACTTTAAACAGATTTACATGAGCTCATACATGTTCCATAAATAAGTAATGCTGACAAGTACAAATTCTGAGGAAGTTGGTAAAAATTGGGCTTTATTATTTCCATTTATTTAAGAATGGGTAGAACATTCAGATTGTCCATGACTCTACACCCTCTTATGTTTAAAGCATCAGTTTCTAAATAAGTAGAAAATGTTTCAAACTCTGTAGAGAAAAGCACTCACCAATGCCAGGTTTTTTTCTTTCATAGATCATGATTATTGTTGGAAATAGAAATAATTTTTGGCATTGCTACTTCAGGATTAAATTTTTAGTTTGCCTGCCTATATCTCTCAACAGACACTGACAGATAAAATTCTTTTTTGGGGCTGTCTTTAACAATTACACTTATCCTACTTGTTTGTGTAATATCTCCCTTTATACATTCTTCATTAAAATACCTAGGTACATAAGTCCACAGCATTCATAAGTGGCACATTTCCCCTATATTTCAACTGGAAATGCTGTAAATATTTAAAATAGAAGACATGCCTTTTTATTATAAGCTTATATTTAAAATTTTAATCAGTCAAAACAGTATGGAAGCACATGTATTAGTCAGGACAAGCTAAAGTATGCTACAGTAACAAACATCTCCTGAATCTTAGACAGTTTATTGCTTTCTCCTATTACCTGTCCAACATAAGTAGTTAGGTGGCTCTACCATTTAATTACTCAGGGACTCAATCTGATGGAGGTAAATGTTTTCACACTCACCACATGGGTGATTGTAGAGAGCTGCACTATAATCACTGGCAACTAAATGCTTCTCCCCTCAGCAAAAACACGCATCACTTCCACTTCCATTTCATCGATTAAGAACATAATGTAGGTAGGGAATTCTCTGGCGCTCCAGTGGTTAAGACTCTGTGCTTTCACTGCCGTGGGCCCAGGTTTGACCCCAGGTTGGGGAACTAAGATCTCACAAGTCGTGCAGTGCAGCCGAAAGAAAAAACCATAATGTAACTGCATCCAAGTAAATCCTGTCATATTAGTGATTTTTTTTTTTTTTGGTTTGGCTATTTCTGGATTAACCTCTACTCCTGCACTACTCCTGCACTGTCCAATATATCAGTCACTAACCACATGTGGCTACGGAGCTCTTGAAATGTGCTGATCCAAATTCAGGTATGCCAGAAGTACAAACACACTGGGTTTCCTAGACTCAGTACAAATAAGAATGTCAACTATCTCAATCATTTTTAATATTGATTTCATGTTGAAATGATAATATATTAGATATATTGGATACATAAAACATATTACTAAAATTAATTTCACCTGTTTCTTTTTACTTTATTTAATGAAACTATTAGAAAATGTAAAAGTCCTTATGTGCCTTGCCTTGTATTTCTATTGGATAGCATTGCCCTGGTCAAGTCAGGATTTTGTCAGGCTATTCAAGAGTCTGCTCTTCCCCTTCCCTGGGGGCGAGCTCCAGGTGGGCTAAGTGTGCACAACATTCAGAGTAAGGGGCTCATCTGGTACAGCTGTCCTCTGTTCTCCTCAAGCATCCGTGGAGATGGCCAGCATCCCACCTGGTCTTTCTTAGGCAGCCTCTAGACCCGCTGCATCCAGCTGAGGTCAGTACTCCCAACAAGACTTACGCCTGATACAGCTCATGTCTGAACACTGACAAATCCTCTCAATGATACTGAGAGGCCTCTGCTTGTCCTCTATCCATCTCAGGTCCCTCTGCCTTTCTCAGCAATTGGTGGTCCATTGTTCTCTTACTGTGTTGGACTCGGGATAAAGTTGGATAAGGCTGACAGTCTCCTTGAGCAACACCCCCAAATTTATTGCACTTTTTATTGTGGTAATATACACACCACATAAAGTTTACCATTTTAACTATTTTTAAGTGCATAGTCCATTGGCATTAAGTACATTCTCATTGCTGTACAACCATCATCTTCATCCATCTCCAGAACTTTTTTGTCACCCCCAAATGAAACTCTGTACACATCAAAAAATGTGAATTTTTTTATCCATCCCAATGGAGCTCAACTCAGAGCAAGGCTATTGGGTTTCTGTCCCTAGGAAACACATCAGTGATTCAATCTAGACTCTGTTCTTCTCGAAAAAATATCCTCCTTATGATCTGCATAGGAAAACTGCCTAAACAGATACTCTACACCTGTCACTTGTAGATAGTGTCTGTATAGTTTTTATCCAAACTTTTAAGAGTAAAGAGGGATGCTTGTACTAACTTTATTAACAGGACAACAAACATAAACTGGGAATATTCTAGGCAAACTGGGACATGCATTCACCCTATTGATAAGTCAGCAGTTCTCAAAGTATAGCCCAGGGACCTCTGGGGGGTTCCTGAGACTCTCCCAGGAGGTCCATAACATCAAAACTATTTTTAGAATAATACAAAGATGACATTTGCCTTTTTCATTCTCATTTTCTCATGAGTGTACAATAGATTTTTCCAGATGATATTGCTTCCGTCGAAATGAGCTTCACTGAGACCAAACCACTCCCAGCCTCCTGGCAGGGAATTGGGCTAGTGCCAGCAGAGGGTCTGTAAGACCCCATGGACAACAAAATGAAACTAGTCAGTACTCAGAATTCCACCACTCCTTGGAACACTGTCATTTGGGAGACTGAATATCCTTAGGGCCACCTGTAAGATCAGGTCAGTTCTCCTAGTCAAAGGCATATTTCTTCCCTCCCCTGCCAACCCACCACCATGGTCCCCAAATTCCTATCTAAGAACATGGCACCTAATTTACTTCTTCTTCATATTCACTCAGCCTCTTCTGACCCCAGTCCTTTGACACTTGCCAATGGAAAAGCCCAGATCCGGTCACTGTTGCCTCTTCACATGGTACCACCCACTGTCTAGACCTCCCCAGGTGAGTGTCGGGCTCTAGCGTGGTCGCCATCATGCCTGCATGGTAGGGGCCACAGAAGCCCCAAGTGCCCAGCTGGGGCCTGCCTAAACCTACAGAGACTTTGCCTCCTCCCACCACGTCCAGATTCAGAGGAAGTGCTGTAACCACTGGGCATGGGATTCTCTTCCTCAGCCGTCACTCCATGAGGCCAAATAGCAAAAGCCCTGAAGTGCAGGCGATGAACTTTCACCAACAAGAGACAGAATGAGAATGTTATCTGGCAGATAAATTTCTCTCTTTACCTCCCTCTAACAAAAGGTTCCGAGGCACAGCATTTGGGACAGATGGTTCAAAGACAGACACATGACTGCATGACTGGTTCTCTTTTCCTGCCTCACCTCTCTACTTCCCTCACCCTCCCAGCCCTGGTGTTGTACACCCTACTCCCCCTTCCTCAATAAGGCATGACCACATAAGCTTTGCCTCAAGTCCTGTTTTGATGTGATTTAGACACTGAAAGCCTCAGATCAATTGTTCTTCTCAAGGGATGGAGAGAAAAAGGTGTAGATGCCCAAAGCCACACTTACTGTGCCAAGAGCAAAAGGAGACAAGAGAACCAGTATCCATCCCGAAACAGAAGTCACCTGCATGGCAGCTGTTCAGCCCCTTATAAACCCTGCACTCTCCTTATTTCTATTGTCCAGATCCACACTTGGCCTTGACTCTGGTTCCCAGCTTCCTGATCCCCACGCTTATCTGGGCTCATGGCAGTTTGTTTCACCTTCACTGCCTCTTGCCAGGCTCTAGACTTGCCTTGCACATGTGCTTTTTCCAGCTCACATGGACTCCCTCAGGCTTTTGCTTTCTCTTCCTCACGTGCTCAGGCATGGGCCAGCCATGCCCCCACTCCAGGGGCTCAGTGAGTCTCAGCACGTGACTATAATATCTTGTGCCCTTGAGTAGGGAAAAAACCACTTAGAAGCACTTGATTGGCAATGTGGGAAGATTTTTAATGAGAAGATATTACAGGGAATTAAACAATTAAACAATATACACATTAGTTTCTTATTGCAATATGAGGACCGGGTTAGAGAAATCAAAGCCCTAGAGGAGACCCATCCAGATTAACACCTTGCGGGCTAGAATTCTCTCAATACACACAAACTATTTGGGGGAGCAAGGAGATGCCAAATTTTGTGAACCAACTGACTTGTTTTATTGTCCTCCCTACAAATTCTTTCACCAAAAATTTGTCGAGGTACATTATAAATGAAATGCCATGAAACCAACTGGTTTTAGGTTAATCAGCTAAAGATAAAACACATTTGGTGAGCAAAGTGATAGCTGGAGATGGGTCTAACTTAGAATATTAGAGTTTAGGGGGTAAGATTCGAGAAACTAAAGGCTCAAAAAAACAAAGGGTAAGCGTGGTGGCTAATAATACTGTATTGTATACAGTTAACCCTTGAACAACAAGGTTTGAACTGTGCAGGCCCACTCGTATGCAGATTTTTTTCAGTAAGTACAGTCAGCCCTCCACATCCATGGGTTCCACATCTGTGGATTCGACGAACCTCAGATCCTATACTATGTTGACGATCCATGGTTCCCATGGAATCCACGGATACAGGGGACACAGAGGGCCGACCATGGGACTTGAGCATCCCCGGATTTCAGTACCCTCAGTGGGTCCTGGAACCAATCCCCCACAGATACCGAGGGACAACTGCATTTGAAAGTTGCTAAGAACACTGTACATCAACTATACTCCAATAAAAATTATTTTTTTTAAAAAGCTGCTAAGAGAGTAGATCTTAAAATTTCTCACCACAAGAGAAAAAAATTTAACTATGTGTGGTGATGGATGTCAACCAGACTTATTGTGGTAATAATTTCACAATATATACAAATATCACATCATTACATTGTACACCTGAAACTAATATAATATTACATGTCAATTATGATTTAATTTTTAAAAAGGGAAGGGTGGTGACTGCTGAAAGTCACACAACCATTCACTGGCCAAGACAGGCCTAGACCCAGGCCACCTGCTTCCCAGGGTAGAAGGTGAGGTTGATGACAGATTCTTTTTTTTTTTTTTTATTAGTTTTTATTGGAGTATAGTTGCTCCACAATGCTGTGTTAGGTTCTACTGTACAGCAAAGTGAATCAGCCATACACATACACACACCTCCTCTTTTTTGGATTTCCTTCCCATTTAGGTCACCACAGAGCACTGAGTGGAGTTCCCTGTGCTATACAGTAGGTTCTCATTAGCTAACTACCCTATACATAGTATCAATAGCGTATAGATGTCAATCCCAATCTCCCAATTCATCCCACTCCCCCTTTCCTCCCTTGGTGTCCGTACGTTTGTTCTCGACATCTGTGTCTTTATTTCTGCTTTGCAAATAGGTGCATCTGTGCTATTTTTCTATATTCCACACACATGAGTTAGTATGGAAGATAGAATGGTGGATGGTGGATTCTTTGCGAAGCCAAAAGCAGACTCTCTTGTTGGATCATAGGACATTTGTGTTGTCCCCAGGCTATCTCAGCCTCCACTGCTCTTCTGTCAGCCTCCAAAAACAGGACATGAAAATGGATTTGTTTAAGTGGTAACTCACAGATTCCAAGCCTTAGCACCTTTTTAAATGAGCCAGTGACACAGTGCCAGGCAAGATGCAACCTCTGTGAATGAATTAATCAGACTTTCTAAAAGAGCAAGCAGGTTTGGCGTGGTGTTTTATTACACAGTTTTCTAACTGGTAATTGAAAAAGAAGCACTTGATTTTAAATTCCTTCCCTGAGGTGTTAATTGTGGCAGAGAGGGGCTGAGGAGACACAGCCCCATGTAAAATGAGTCGTTCTGTTGCTCAGGACACGTTGAGTCCATAGCCCCTTCCACTGCTTTGGGAAACTGAAAGAGAAGGAGAAAGATGCAAGGTGGCAGCTTGGCTTAGAGAGCCTTAGCCGCTGTGATGATGGAGAAATTTAAGATATGCTCTGTTGGAGATCTGCTTCCAAAGCACTACAGATCAGAAGGTTAATATGAATCAAACTTAAGGAAAATGATGAACTTGATCCTGGAATTGTCTTCCATGCAGCCTGTCGCCTCCCTTCCATTTTTCCTCCTCCCTTTCCTTTCATCAAGAAAACTTAGTCTTTGGGCTACTATTCACTTCAGTGACATTCAAGTTTCTTAAGACTAGCTGAGCAGCTACGATATGCGAGGCACTGGAGATCTACGCAGGAGAATACAGTGTTCTGTCCTCATAGAGGATGCAGTAAGGGAAAAACAGGCACGTGTCACAGGTATGAACAGATCCACGGCCCCAATGGTGCAAGAAATGAGGAAGTACAGACCACGGAGAGTGGAGGATTTATTCACGATGCTACTGGTCCACACGATAGGAGGAGACAAAGTCAGAGTTGAAAAGTATTAAGAAATCATCTAATCAAATCCCTTCATGAGGGCAGTATTCCTCCTTGACACTCAGGATCTCAAATTAGTGAGATCAGTAAAAGTGTGGGTTCTGGAGCCGGAGTGACACTGAATCACCGCTCCTACCACGTGACTTTGGGCAAGTAACTTAACCTCTCTCTGTTTCCGTAAAATGAGGGGTGATAATAATGTCTGCCTTTTAAGATTTTATGAGAACTAAGTAAGTTCATATATGTGAAGCGCTCGTAATGGAGCCCAGGACGCAGGAAATGCTTCCTCTAGCAGTATTTGCTTCCGAGTGGTGGGGGCACTTATAGAACCTCACAGATGAGAGAAGGATGATGCAGAGACACCTGCAGGAACCTGCAGGGGTGGGAGGAGTTGCGGGGGACACAGCACAGGACCAAGGCACACAGGCGCCCACACACGAGCGCACACACGATGTCCAAATGACTACGGAGAAAAAGGTTCTACTTTGCACAACTGTGAAGTTCACACCCATGAACCAGCTCAACGAAATCGGGCCACGACTTGCCTAATGCTTTCTGGCTCTGTGTTTCCGCAGCTGCTTCCTCTGGTCGTCGATGTTTTGGCTCCTGCTGCCACCGCTTCCCACAAAGAAGCCCCATCTTGACAATCACAAAATGAACCCAGCACCTCCTCACCCACCTGGGTGGGCAGTCGCCCCACATGACACATGGGAATGATGACCTTTAAGTCTCAGATGCCTCATGAACAGAGTGGGCATGTTTATGCCAAACCTGACAGAAGAATGGGGACTGGAGTCAGCTGACCTTTCCTAGGGGTTAAGCATCACCTTCTTGTAGGGTTTTGGTGATACACTAATTGAGGTAATGCATGTAAAGTGCCAGATGCAGAATAGGTGTTCAGGGAAAACTTATTATATTCTTGTAACTATTATTTTATTCCTTTGGTTCTAAGTTCACTGATGTTGTGAAAATCAGGCACACGTTTATGTACGAGGACACCTCTATGCAAATGAATGAATATTTGTACACAATTTAGGAAGGCTCAGGGGGTTCATTATTCCCTCATGAAACTGATGTGCTAAACAGGAGAAGCACTTGGGAAGGTTCTTAAAGTCCCACTGTCTGGGGCAGTCCACAAGTAAATCAGAATTCCTGGGGGTGGGATACAAACATTAGTAATTTTTTAAACTCCCAGGTGATTCCACTGACAAGGTTAGGACCCGATGATGTGGTTTACATCCTTGCTTCTGGGACAGGTAACATCAGCATCTGCTGGAAGATGCTTGTTAGAAATGCAAAATCTTGGGTGCCACCCCAGATCTACTGAATCAGAATCTGCCATTACGACAAGATCCCCACCACTCGTGTTTTTTTGTGAGGAGTAAATGAATCCATACATGTCACGGACTGCTGTGGAAGTGCCAACCTAGGAATCAGGAGCTCCACTCTCTTTGGCTATAAAAGCTTTGCCAAGCACTGGGCCTCGGTTTCCTCTCTGGTAAAATAGAGGAAAATGTTGGGCTAGACAATGTCAGCCCTGGCATCCGATCAGTCTGTAAGTAGAGGCGTGTGGTCTCCCGCCCAGCACAGCTCCTCGTGAGCCTTCGTCCTGCCCCCTCCCCAGCTGGGATCCCTAGGGTGTCCTGCTGGGGAGTCCAACCCAGGAGCAACTGAATCTGGCAAGAGCTAAAAATTAATTCCCTTCAAATCAATAATTTGCAATTAAACACAGAAGACACTAAAGCCAAGGGGGGCAGGCTTCTGGAGAGAAGACAGCTGAGCACGTCAAGCCTTTGGAACTGAGAGGGGGGAAAAGCCCAAGCCATTCCTAGCAAACAAATGAACAATCGTCTCCATTGTTTGTCAGGAAGCAAGCTCAGGGATGTAAGTGGTACTCGAGGGGCGAAAAAAATCAAGAGCTTCTATCAGCAGGACTCGATGGCAGGAGCTAATTTACTTTCCACGTCACTCTCTGCTTATACACTTCCCGTGGCTCAGCACCCCAGTCCCCATGCTGGGGACCTCTGATGCCTTCAGAACAGGGCTGAACAGTTTGCTGGCTACCTGCAGCACCCAGCTCATGAAAGAACTGGAAGCCTGCCTGGGTCCCCTCCCCATCCTCAGCAGCAAGTGACAGACCGGATTGGGTGAGTGCCAAGCGGGCAATGCCAACGGGAGCACAGACGTGATAGAAGCAGGCAGCTCCACGGAGCCAGGCTTGAAGGATGGTTGATGTTATACTGTGATAGCTGCAGTCTGGGGCTAGGAGCCATCCTACGGATCTCCAGAGACGCGCAGGGATATGCTGAAATTCTTGAAACAGAATTGAAATGTGCTTCATTTCGGAAGTAAATGCATGCATGCAACATTGGAGGGTAGGGGGAGGGTGGAGGAGGCAAAAGGAGAGAAGAAAGAACCAGAGCTCTGAAAAGACAGGAAATTCAATGCATAGAGAATGGTATGATGACCACTCGTTATTTATTTTTCTTTGAAGATATTGTGATAATCCCCAATTTTAAAAGTTGGTATTGTAAAGTTGTTGTCCAAATGCTTTTTACTCCTAGAGGAATTCTAATCGTAGAATATGATAAGGAAAAATAGCTATTTGGTCATTCAACAATTATTTGCTTAGCTTGCTTTGGGCCAAGCACCCCAAGGCCTCACACGCTGCTAAGAGCTCAGCCTCCTGCCACATGGTGACACATTCTAGTTTCTTAAGAGGTGACACAGAACTGTAGTCTGAGACACCGACCCAACTATAACTTCTTTAGAGCACAGGTGTGTGCTGGTACTGTTCTAAATGAACAGCAGAGAGCCATGGGCAAGGTTCCAGGCGTCGCATACTAGTCAACTGAAGTTAGTTTTTTTAGTACCCGTGGATCCCCAGATGCACCATGACTAACATTTGTATACCGGGCAAACCCAAAGTCACTGTCCGAAGAGGAAAGAAGAAAGACATACTAGAAGGAAGCCAAACCACGCTATGGTAGAAGTTCTGCATCTCCCTTCTTAAGGGGAAGAGGGGTAGGCTGGGTAAGACCTCTCTCTTCTCTTTGGAGGAGGCAAGACAGCCCATCCCCAGGGAGGAGAAGTCATGGCCTAGATTGCTTAAATCCCAGAACATCCTTTTGGACCACCATTCTACTGGGTGGAACACCTAATGGAACAAAAGTTCACAGGGCACATAAATGTTGTATCTTAATCCCAGTGCAACACTTATGTGAGGTATCCGGGTCCAGGGTCCTGACATCTTTTCTCACTTCCTTCCACTAAGCCAGGGTATTAAGAATCCCTGAGCTGCTTTGAGCAGCTCTAACCTCCTATTTCCTCTCCCCATTGGATGTTTCTCTCTCTCCCTCTGTGTCTCTCTGTCACCACGTTGCCAGCTAGGCGTTGGAAGGGCAACATATGCCAACTCCACTCTCCCCACTGAGGCACCTACTCTGGTTCTTTGGCTCCTTTTGGCTGGGAGTCCAACCCGTTGTTCCACTGCAGACAGAAAATCCAAGATTCATATCTGGATGTTGAAAGAAGCATAGAGGAGTTCACAAAATGTATTTATCTTTGAGGCTACGTTGCCCTGCCTGATAGAGGATAAAGGACTGTGAGGGAGATTCAGCCTAGTCCTGACATACAGCCCAGGGTCCTACACGGAGACCTGGGGGAAACAATACAGCGCACACACCCTTCCATTGCCTTTCTTTGCGTCCCTGGTGCACCTCCCTGCTTTGAGGGAGACCTCCGAGGAGAACCGTCCAGACCAAACGGAATTCAGCTATTTGTGCGAACCCTCGTCAGAGTTAATGGGAACCCCTTCCTAACACTGCCCCTCAATGAGACCCAGTGTCCAAGACGCCCTTCACGAGCCTGAAATAATGAAGTCCCTGGGATTCAAGGAAAATGGGGGATTCCATGCAAATCCTCCCTTTCCCTCTTCTCCCCCCTCCTCCGTGACCACCACACGCTCCACACCCCCAGCCCAACTCCACGCAAATGAGCCTGAGACGTTTTCTGGAAGCACAATCCACGGTTTTGTTGCCATGGAAGCACTCGTGGGTCCCCAGGGGCAGCACAGGGTAGGCAGACAGTGGCGCGGGAGCCGCAGCGGGCGGTGAGCCTGCCCCGCGCCGCCCGCCCGGCACGAGGCCCCGCAGCCGAGGGGGAGGCATAGCCCAGCCTCCCCAGCAAAGCCCAGCCTCCGGGGAGGCAGCGAACCCCCCAGCTGTGCCCCCTCTTCACGGGCGCGTGTACATCTGGGCACTCTGGGCACGGCTCCAGCCAATCAGCCATGCTGATCCTCCCACAGCTTTTCACAAAAGCATGCTCGCTCGGAGCAGATGGCGGCGGTGCCGGAACCAAGATGGTGGCCGCCCCAGCGGGGCGAACCTCCGGGACATCGGCGCCCCGTGCGGCCCCCCTTCCAGCCACTCCCGTGGGGAGACCTCCCCCCCTCCTTGCTCCCCTCGTCTTCCAGAGAGCGGACCCCAAAACGTGGCCTGGGCACTCCTAGAGGTCTGCCAGATGATTGGCGGCACGGCCTGAGTGAATGTTCTTGAGAAAATGTGTCACGCATTTATTGTCGTGTGCGTTAGAAAACATGCAAAAGCTGTGACTTCATGGATATGACTGCTCAGCATCAAATGAAAGTAGGTGTTTAAAAAAATGTGAGTCAATTTTAAGGAATGATCAAGTGAATAATAGGATAGCTATGGCATGACACACACACACACACACACACACACACACAACCATGAAAACTGTATGTCAGTAAATAAAGTTTGGGAAATCTGAGTTAAAGGAAGGATTCCAATGTTCTCTCTCAAGACTGGATAATTTTCCAAGCAGGAGGAAAAAAAAATGATTGACGTGATGGAATACAAGATAGGGACCCACCAGACCAATTCTCCATTCTGGCCAGTCAGTGCACTGGGGGTTTCCTTCGTGTCTCTTTGATTGTATCCAATGCCCCGCCCAGCACCTGGCTGAGGTTCCCGAGAGCCGGGTCAGACAGGACCCTCAGTCATTGAGTCCTATTTAATACTGACCAGGATCCTACCCTGGATGGGTTCTCCTGCCAACTAGGCTGGACCAATGCAGGAGGCCAGTCTGTTGAAAGGGCTCTTTGTCATCCCATTTAGAACCATTATCGTGGAGCCAGTTCTAAGCAGCCAGCCCTCGGCTCCTTTCCCCTCAGCCTCACCCAGCTCCTCTTAGCTTTTAAGACTCAAAAGCAACTTCTAAAAAAAAGGCATCTCCAGCCCCAAAATGCACTTCCCAAGATCTCGCCACCCCAGAGCACTGTCACAAAGGAAGAAATAAAAGTAGACGGGATGTAGAGGTTTCGAATCCTCTCTCCCAGCTCCACAGACCCTTTGCCCAGAGCCTGTGAAGCCTCTGAAGAAAAAGTAAACAACTGAACCAGTGGGTCCCCACTTGTAAGGTAGTAACAATAATAACAAAAGTAATGATAACAATTGTGACTCATTGAATCTATCAAGTTTCATTATAGCTCTGTGAGGCAAGTATCATTAGTGTCATTTTAGACAGCACCATTCTGACAGGCAGGGTAAGTCATTTAAATGGCTCATGAGCGGCAGGGCCAAGACTCAAGCCCAAGTCTATGTGACTCCAAATCTTCTTCTATTCCGTGGACTCAGCTGCCTCCCTTTCATGGTTTTCCTCAAACTCCATCGTGTCCTTTTGTGCCTATCCAGACCCCTCCCTACTTCCTCTGTGCGCGTAGTCAGAGGAGATCCCTAGAGATGCCATCAATCTGAACCACTGTAAAAGGCCATTTCCTTATAACACACCCTGAACATCTGTAAAAACAATTTCTCCTCAAGCCTACAACTGAACCTCATAATAAAAACTCTCCATCCAATATAGCCTTTTTTAAAAAAAGTGCAGATGGCATTTTAACTACTAGAGGGACTTAGTGATGTTTATTTCCTAGTTATTCTGGGAAGATGCTTGCCTCTTGCCTCTTTGGGACTGGACTACCTATGAGACACCAGGGTATTCTTTTTCCATTGGGAAGGTTTTGTTGGTCTGCGATTGTATAGACTAGATTATGCTGCTGTAACAATCCCCAAATATCAGGCCCGTAAGTTGATTTCTCAGTCCCTCTAAGTCGGCTCTGGGTTCAGGCGATTCTCTAGACAATTCTCCAAGCGTTGACTCAACATTCAAGCAGCTTCCGTCTTACAGTCCTCTCTCTTCCAGGGTTGCCAAGGTAGCCAGTGTGGAGAACCACACACTCGTTTACACCACACTGTCCAAAACAAGTCACGTGGTCATGGCTAACCCAAGGGGATGCAGATGTACACTCGTCCAATGTCCCAGGAAGGAGAGGAGAATCAGAAATATGGGGGAGAAGCACTGTCGATCTCCCACATAGGCTTTCTTATCCACAAGTGCAGGAGGAAGTTGCATTGTCAACGAGAAGGTTCAGGGCAAGGAACACTGGACTAGGAGTCAGAGGTCAAGGGTTTGAGGCTCTTCTGTACCATTTCTTAGCTATGTGGCCTTACGGAAGTCACCTGGCCTCCTCAACCCTCAGTTTGCTCAACAATGTAATGAGGAGAATGCTGGTTTGATGAGCCTCACATGATTATTCTGGTGGTTAAATTAGGCAATGAATGTGTTTCTCCACAAAACATGTCCTTGTTACTCAATAGTACTTTTAAAGTCGTCTTTCCCCTCATATGGAAAGCAAGGGATAAAAACAGAAACAAAAAGTCAAAAGCTGAACCAGTTTCACGTGTCCTGATCTCATATCCTTATTCTTTTCTCTTGATAAAGTCCCTTGATCTCTCTGAGCCTCAAATAGATGGTGATGTCGTTTCTATCTGCCCCATATGAGATACTGAATGCAAAGCACTGTAAAAAGTTATAAAATTCTCTACAAATGGGAGGGACTATTATTCTCCCTTCCCTCTTATCCCAAGGGTCTCTCCCTCTCCCTCCCTTTCCCTTCTGAACAAGCTCAAGTCTCTCATCCTTCAAAGGATGTTTCTTCAACTTTAACGCCCACCTCCCCCTTAATTTTCCACACAGCCTCTTCTTTGTTGACCACCAGGTTTCCTGGAAACAAGGCTGCATGTCTTCCCGGTCCCCGTTCTTATCTTCCATTCGCTCGTCATAACACTGTTATTTAGCTTCTGCCTCAACTGTTAGAGAAAACTGTCTCTTCCAGGTCCCGTGACCCCTTCACTCAATTTCTATCAGTTTGGCTTCTCCTTGACCTAGACAACATTTGACAACAGGAACCACTCTATCTGATTGGACTGATTCCATGCCCTGTTGGTTCTCTCCAGGTCCTACTAGATCTATCTATAAAACATCTCTGTCCTACTGATTCTATCACTGAAACATTTCTCGTGTTCTCCTAACTTCCTTTTCTACTCCACTTGTAGACCTATTGACCCTCTGTAATTGGCTCTGTTCCTGAAACATCTCTCACATCTGTCTCTTCTTCTCCATTCTCTTTGTTCCTGCCCTGGTTCAGACTCCCAGTTATCTCTGTGTAGGTTATTGCCTTAGCTACCTGACTGGTCTTTCTTCATTTAGCTATAAAATGGGGACTATAATACCTACTGCCTAGGTTGATGGTAAGAAAAAAATTTACTAACTTAAAGAGGGTAGTACTGCCAAGCTGCTGGTATTTACTAAATATAGATCCTCTTCCCTGCTTAATATACTGTCTAGTTTTCTTTCTCTGTCCTTGATTGGCTACTATTCACCTCTAAAAATATTCAAAACTTCTCCATTTCTCCAAACTCTGGTCCAAACACCCCTTTTCAGCCTCGCGCTCAGGCGCCCTCTCACCATTTCCCCACGTCTCTACTGTCCTAGACCATTCAGGGTCCCTCAAACACACCACCCACATGTATTTGGATGCATTACCTCCTCCGCTTGGAGCTTACTTCTTCTCTACTTTGTCTGGGAAAACAATCCTCTCTCTACCCTCCACATTCCAATGTAAACATTAAATTCAATTAGTTCTAAAGCTTTTTCCAACCCAACACCCTCACCCCCAGGAACAAGTCATTACTCTTTAATCCTGTTTTCCTGCACTTGATCCACATTTCTGCACAAGTGTAGCATCTTGCATCTTCTTCTTCTTATTGCTGGGTGCCCAGATATTTCACTTCATTTGGGATTAATCCATCTAGTCCATCTGGCATGATCTGCATTAAAGTGGGCAGTCCAAACTCCCTCCATGCATGGACGATTAAACCATAGTTATGGGAAGAACCTTAATTAATAGCAAAAAGTCATACATGATATCGTTTAATAGGCAGACTACACCACGCCATTTAACCCCCGAGTCATGGGTCCCTGCTTTCTCCCACTCCTCTGCAACACTGCCGTCTCATCTGCTCTTGTCCTGTGCTTCCTCTTCCGGGCCTCCTCTCCTGCTTCTGGAAGAAGCCCTTTACTAGGCCTGAGGCACACGTCTTAGTGAACTGTCTCCCTGGTGGCGGTCCCGTGGCTCTACTTACACTACCTGGATCGCATAGCTAACTAATAAGACGACGCAAGATGCTACACTTGTGCAGAAATGTGGACCAAGTGCAGGAAAACAGAATTAAGGAGTAATGACTTGTTCCTGCGGGTAAGGGGGTTGGGTTGGAAAAAGCTTTAGAACTAATTGAATTTAATGTTTACATTGGAATGTGGAGGGTAGAGAGAGGACTGTTTTCCCAGACAAAGTAGAGAAGAAGTAAGCTCCAAGCGGAGGAGGTAACGCCTCCAAATACACGTGGGTGGTGTGTTTGAGGGACTCTGAATGGTCTCGCACAGTAAGGAGTCTAGGTTCCAGATATCTCACTTCATTTAGGATTAGCCCATCTGGCACGATCTGCGTTAAAGTGGACAGTCCAGACTCCCTCCAGGGAGGGAGCTATCCGGAACCAAGCTCTCGTGAGAAGGTAGATGTGTGCGTTGGGATCGTTCTTGCCTGCAAGCTCCCATAAACCAACAAACAACGGCTTAAATGGTAAGGAGTTGATCTCTTTCACGACACAACACATCGGCACAGGCAGTCCAGGGCTACTGTCTGCCATCAAGGAACCAAGCTCTCCCCTCTCCCTTTCCGCCAGCCTCAGAGACGCCTCGGGCCCCACGCTCGTTCCAGGCAGGGGAAGGATGGTGAGGACGCCTCACTTCTACTTATGTTTCATCGGCCACAACTGTAGCCAGAACACGGTCACTCCTGGCTGCAAGGGAATGTGGAAGATTCATCTGCAGTGTTCCAAACTCTCTATCAGAGAAAGGCAAAGGAAAAGGGGCTGGACGTGAGCTCCCACACCTGCCACAGCTGAATTGAAACATTTTACTCTGTCTTTCATCTACATGGTGAGCTCCCTGAAAGCACTGGTTTAATAATCTCCAAACAAACAAGCAACACCAGAGACCTGGCATATGTTACTATTGACCAAATATCGATATTTGTTGAATTAATGTCTCACTGAAGAAAATGATGGGGAATAGGGCCTTAAAGGCGCGAGCTGATAGCCGGGAGGAGTCCTGCTCAACAGGAAATGTTCCTAAAAGCCACTGAGAAAGGCTGTAGTGGGATAGCTATTTAAACGGGGATTTATTTTTACCTAACCTGGCTTCTAAAAGGATTGAGGTTAATTAAAACAATCCAAAATAAAGCAACTCCAGATAAAAACAAGGGAGAATCATCTAAGAACAGCATGGGAGAAGTGCGATCATGTTATAAGCCAGTGTAGAAAATTCTGAGTATGAGCCCTGCCAAGTGGAAGGTCAGGCATCAAAGAGGGGTACTTAGAGCTGTAGTTTTGGGGCATAAAGGGTTGTGATCATGGAAGAAGATGAGAAAGGTCCAATAAGTACAATGAAGCCATGTGATGGAGGCTGATGTGGTCATTAAGGCTCCTTAATGGGCTATGGTCCAGCCTACGTCAAGCTACTGGGAGAGGCTCTTCACTGAAGACCCTGGGGCCATGGAAAAACACTGTGAACATTGCTTCTCTTTGGTGCATCCTCCCCCTGCCTCTCTTGGGAGAGCAGACCCTCTTCAGGGATTTAACAAAATTTAAGAGGCTACTATGTGCCAGGCATGGTGATAGGCACTTTCACATTTCTCAGGAGATCAGTGGGTAAAATTAATTTTAGTTCTGCTACTGGCCTGCCTGAACATTCTACTAGGAACAGGCCTAAAATAAAATAAGAATATAATACAGGCTGCCTTAAACGAACATAACAAAATATCTTACAATTACGTGGCACTTCAGTTTATAAAAGACTTACACTCACACCGTCATATTTGTTACTCAAAACAAATGTTTATCCATCAAGCAGCTTCCTGGTGATGGACAAAACAGAAAGGAAAAAAGTTTGTTCCTACCGTCAATGAACTCATAGGGTAGGAAAAAACAAAAACAGAAAACAGCAACACAGTGGAATGCGCTCTGGAAGCTCAGAATGGGAGAGGCCGGCTCGCTCTAGTTTCTGTTAGAGGTGGTCTTAAAGCTTGCAGAGACATCTGGGCTATGATAGACAGAAGAGCAGAGGGAAGTGTGGAGAGGTCAACAAACAGAGAGAGACAGGCAGACGGACAGACATGGAGAGGATAGCAGGCTGTATTCGTGCACTGGAGGTCAATGAGAGGTCCCTATATCCTTTTAGGAAACCTTCTTTCTAAAGTTTAAGCATAAAGGAATTTCTGTTCCTTGCAACTAAATGATTCTTGATTACAACAGCTGTGGCGGCATTGCCTTTTTCTTGGCAATCAGACTCTGTTCTCTCGAGATTTCTCAGTGAACACTGGATTCACCTGCTTAGCTCCTCCCTCTTGCCCCTTAACCTCTTGTCTGTTTACATCACCCACTGGTCTCTGTCCAACCTCACGCTGGTCCTTTCTGCAGCCACACCGTCCTCCTGCTGTCGAAACATCATTGCCCTGTGTCCCCTCCCTCGAGGGCCAGGCTCTGAACTCCCAAGGCGATCATTGATATCCAGCTAATCTCATTGGCTGGACCATACTAATCTGCTCCTGAAGGCTGAACAGAGCAGCCCACATGTCATTAATTATACAAGCAAAAAGCAGACAAGAAAATACACCCACCATCCCATTACCCAAATTTACCCATTGTTACCATTTTTAGGGTGTGTACTTCCAGGCTCTATTTTAGAGATATTTACACATATTTTACTTAACAAAAACAGGATCATGCTACACAAACTACTTTGTAACTTGCTATTTTCATAGTTATGTTAGTAATGCTCTCTTAATTGCAAGTATTAGAAATCAGCTTCAAAACAGCGAAAGCAAAAAGGGAAGATAAAGCATCAGATGGAAAATTGGAAGATTTTAACAGCAGGGCAGCCAGCATGGGAGACACTGGGCCTGGCTTCTTCCTCCCTCCCAATCCCTTTCTTTGCCTTCTTGGGATCTTTCCACACTTCTCTGTGAACATCTGCTCCACCCTTTGCTAATAATTGAAAAGTTTATTTGTGTTTATATCTCCTATCTCAGGCCTAAGGTCGAGTAGTTCTATTTTCTTGACTCAGGCTTTTTTTTTTTTTTTTTTTTTCAAACTTTGCCCTTTTCCCCCATTCAGAGAACAATTTCTCGGATTGTTTTAAATAAATTCTACTATTTTCCTGTTTTAGAGTCCATTTATTAGAATTTATTCATTCCTTCCTTCTGGTTTCCTTGAGTCCATTTTGTTATTTGTTTTGTACTCTCAGTTATTTTCAATCTTTGTTTTAAAAAAAGTGAAAGGCACATGTGAACTTCTTACCAGGCACTTTCTTTAGATGATGTTCCACCCTCCACTTCCTTACTCAAAGGATGACTCTGATGTGGGATGGAAGAGGTACATCTGAGGAGTGGCTAATGTGAAGACTTATTGGTGAGGGGCCACTGAAGCAGCTTCTGTAAACACAGACAGAGCCTTCAGACTCTGACCGCTGCTTAGGGTCCTAGAATGGCCTAAATTTAAACAAGAAAATGACACTAGTATTTATCTCGTGGCTTCTATTTGCCAAACATTGAACTACCCATTTTGATATATATCCTGAAAGGAAGATAATATTATCTCCATTTTATCAGTAAAACAATACATGGGCAGAGAGCTTAAGGGATCTGCCCACTCACACAGCTAGGAAGTGACAAAGGAAAAAGATGGGCCTATATTTAACTCCAAATTCCATGCTCTTTCCCCTATTGCATATATTTTCCAAATAATTCTGGAAAAAACAAACAACAATAAAGCCATATAAGAAAAACCTGCCTACAGCAGTACTATCTGAGGCCAACAAAACTTTTTGAGAGTGCTTATATTTAAAATTTCCAGCATCACAGAGGCAAGTATTTTATCTATATCTATATCCATCTGTAGATACATAGATAGCTCTATCTTTAATAACTGTATTTTTCCATCATCTACCTCTGTCAACGTACCTTTCTTGATTTTCTGAAGAGATGAGCTACAAGGACGCTATAGAAGCAGCTGTTTTGGAAATATTGCCTTCTCTTTGTTCTGAATGCTATTTAAACATTGGCAGGGGGCCTCATTAAAGATGAATCGTTGAATTAGCAAGTAGTGTTGTAGCTAGAAGACACAGCATGTGCTCCTGTGGTGAAGACAGATTTGCACAAAGGAGAGAGGGTTTGGGGGTAGGTGGGGGCAGGAGATGGACAGAGGATGAAAAGACCTGAGACGCAGCAAAGTCAAGTGTTTTACAATGTTCTCTAATCTGCCCACTGCCACAGGGAAGCAAAAGGAGGCTGCAAGGGGGCCGGGAGAAGCGCCACCTTTTTGAACGATGAATGGAGAAAGGAGCCCTTCACCCAGGGTAGTTCTGCTTATGAATAACCTTCACTTCCTCCACTTTATGATGAAGGAGTGGCTTGCAGCTTCAGACAATCTAAGGACTTGGGCACCAACACCCAATAACAACGACAAAAACAATGAGGGATTCTAAGATAACTCCTCTCCATATGCCTTCTCTATTTTG
This sequence comes from Pseudorca crassidens, assembly GCF_039906515.1. Classification (NCBI taxonomy): domain Eukaryota; kingdom Metazoa; phylum Chordata; class Mammalia; order Artiodactyla; family Delphinidae; genus Pseudorca; species Pseudorca crassidens. Next base: position 103,430,377 of record NC_090302.1, on the reverse strand, counting down.
GAGGTAGGCAAAGAGATATTAGCAGTTTTATTTCTTTGAATGCATGTTACTGTTCCACACTGTTTTCTCACATTCGTGATGGCTTTCATTTGCCAGTGGGTTTGCAAATGAAACAAGCATGGCAACAGGGACCCCTGTGGGACTGAAAGATCCTGCCCGTGAGGCGAGCAGTCGTCCTGGATGCTCTGGGAAGTGGAGACTCATCCCCAAGTGGGGTTTCATAGGATGTGTGATTTCACTATTCTTTTCCCCGAATTTTTGCAGCTTCAGAATTTGGGTGGAGGAAGAAGAGGGGAAAGGAACTAAGCATTATTGAGTCTCTACTGTGTACAAGTGACTGTGCCGGGGGCGATGGCACTTATTGTTTATTCCCCATAGCAACTCCAAAGGAAAGAGTTTTGTTCTCATTTTACAAATAAAGAAACTGAGGCTCCGAAAGGATAACTCACCTAACGTCCCACAGCTGATAACTCACCCAGCTGGAACTCAGAGCCAGAGCTGGCTGACCCCTAAGCCTGTGCTTTTGCTCTGAGAATTCTCATAGATATCCACGAATATGGTGCAAGAGAGAGGATTTGGTCTATGAGCCAGTAGCCTCAGTTGGGGATCCTCAAAGGCCTTGTCTCCGAATAGCGCTCTCCCACGGAGACCTGAAGACATTCCTAGCACGGGTCCCCAAGAGGAACGCGACTTTCCCCCGCTTCTTTCTTTAACTCCTGCCGCTGTCCTGGCTCCCAAGGCCACTGCCTATTTGGGCAGAACATATAAAAGAGTTAAGACCCGAATGGCCAGGGCTTCTAGGACTGCTCTGCTTGGAAGGGTCAGCCTTCCTGCTCTGCCGAGCTTCTGGGCCCCAGATCTTTGGCAGGTACCAGACCCTAACATACGCTCCCTCCCTTACCAACCATGCAACCCTCTTGCATTTCTTCCCCAGAAAACGGTGCCCTCAAAGTACAGATACGGATGGATTTACCAAGGGCCAGCTGCGTAATGCACACCCATCACTTGAGTGGAGAGGACGCTGGACAAGGCCCCGTCCCTGTCCCGAAACATCGATCACACTATCACGTCCCCCTCATCATGCCAGTGGTTTGAGACTAGAAGCCTTTAGTAGCATCCACTGTCCCTTTATCCCAGGAAAACTACAGCTGTGAGACCGATCACAGCTGTAGTTTTCATCCAGGCTCTTGGTTCGCCAGGATCGAGCTGGGGTTCCTGAAGTAGCTGAAAGCAGAGATTCCAACCAGAAGACAAATTCTGATTTCCTCACAGGCGTGTTCAGAGGCGGTCCTGAGGTTATGGCACAAGGCCTAATCAGTATCCCATGCCCTTTGTCTACCAGCAGGCATCTCAGAGGATCCAGAGCCAGTCACTGTGGGAAGCACAAAGCCAGTGGTCTGTGGTCGCCACTGGCAAGGCCTTCACACACCTCTTCCCTGCACCCGCCAGTACAGCCCCTTTAATCAGCAGGGTCAGGAACCTACCTCGGGGCCCTTTAACCACACCCTACCCTCATTCCGATCTTATAGAAAAGCCAGGAAGCACAGCTGGCTGGCTTGCCAACTGTTCACCTGAAACGGGCCGAATGGTCTTGCATATCCAAGACTCCATCCAGTGGATGGAGCTATGTTCCCATCGCTGCAGATTCTTGGACTTCCACCAATATCCTTCTTTCTGCTCAGCCACTGCCAACATCTAGCCTGTTCTCTAACTCCCCATCTTCAGGTCACCCAACACTTACCTGCTGCTTTCTTTGGGCACCAGGTGCAGACCATCCTGGAGTTGGCCTCCCCCAGAATCTGTAACTGTACCCCTGGGTAGTTACCAAAGGGTACTCTGCCACTGTGTTTCTTTGTTTGTTGTTGCGTTGTCCTCACTAAAAGACATTTTATAAAGTCATCTCCAAGGGGCTCCCTGCTCTGAGCTGCACACCCTTTCAGACTCACTGGCCATTATCACCTGAACTACAGAATGAAATGGAATACCACACCCCTGAATAGATTTGAGTCTTAGCTCTTCAGTCTTTATTAGTTGTGTGACCTTGGCCAAGTTCACTTGCTTGAGTCTCAGTCTTTTCACCTTTAAAATGGGAGGCTACTACATAGCCCACAGAGTGAGTGTGTCTTAAATGATTAATGTACATAAGTGCATCTAACCCAATGTCTGGCACGCAGTGAGTAATCAAGAGGGCTCTTCCCCTAAGCTTCCAGCAAAAATTGGCTGTCATTCCTACTGAGCAATGGACTCAATTAAAATGGTTTATTAGCCCATCTGAAATCATGCACACTGTCAAGTCAGAATGTCAGCACAACGGACAAGCAATCAAAGCAGCATGTTTTAAAGAGCAAACGACATACTTAGAGACTTGGTGGTGGTCGTAGAGTAGAAATAGGTAGCCACGTGTCACAGCTTCTGTGGTTAGTACAGAGATGCTAAAGTCAAAGTAGTCTCCTTTTGAAAGCACGTACAGTGTTAGACTGGCACTTTGATTTCTCCACCCGAAAACCTTTCACCCCACTGTGCTGAGTTCACGGGCTATTGCTTTAAATCCTCTTAATGTTTCCACTAATGCTTGGTCTCTCCCTGTTTTTAAAATGCAACCAACTCCTTTCCTGTATAGAGGGAGAAAGGGGAAGAAAAGGGTCGAGTGCCCAGAAACCAGTACCCAAATATTTATCTCCTCTCTTTTGAGACGTAAGACTCTGTAAGTTTATAGCAATAATAAGCAAAGATGCTGCCTTAATCGGGGGGCAACGGGGAGAGGCGAATAGTTTATGATTTAAATGAAAAGATGACCAAATACATTCCAGGAGGAGGGCCCTGCTCCAGCTGCACTGTTCTGTTGGTCTGATAAAGAATATGTGTCTCAGAAACTGACGTGGCGTGACCTATCTAAACGGACAGGCCTTCCCTTACGAAGGTTTTGTTTCCCACTGTTCAGTACCTCTGCCTTCCCTGTACTTTCTCAGGTTGGGTCATAAAAAAAAAAAAAAGTGTACCAAAAATGTACTAGAAACTATTGATTTCTGTTGTGCTAAAGCCCCTGACATTCTGGCGCGATGAAGATATTGCTCTGGACCCTGTGAGCCTTCTCATACTTCTCTTCTGCTTATGAGGGTCTCTGAGGATGGTATTAAAGATATTGTAGTTCCCACTTTCTGACTGTGGGATATCAGCAGGGTCTCTCCTGTGTAAAGAATAATTATCAGCACTGCTGTTACCTCTAGTAAGTGTGTAATTACATGCTCGGTTTTGTGGGCTCTAGGCTGTGCAATTTTAAATTATACAATAATGTCAAATTCTCTCTCACTCTGTCTCTTTCTCTCTCTCTCTCTCTCTCTCTCTTTTTTTAATTTGGAAGGGGAGGTGGGTAATTCTTTTTTTTTTTTTTTTTTTTTTTTAAGAGACAGAAGGAGGAGAGAGTGTGAGAGAGCCTTCCCGCCGCCCCCAGCAGCATTGACAGCGTGGTAATCAGGGAAGGTCACACGCTGCCTCTTCATGCCAGGATTTCAACCTAAGAGGACGTCTCTTTCAAAACCAGGGTGGAGCTGGCAGGAAACGGGGCGAAATGAGAGGGGAAAGGATGGCCAAGGGGGGAGGAGGGGAGGGGGGCCAGGGTGTAAAGAAGGAAAGGGGGAAGGGGGAGGCACATGGGGGCGGGGGAGTGGGGTGGTGACAGCATACCCAGCAACGTCCCGTCCAGAAAACGAGTTTATGGGAAGCGTTTGTCTAATCGCTGACTCCCAGCCAGAAATTCAAGAGCTGGAGTCCGCCTCAGTGTGAGGTTTGGGGCCCATCAAAATCAGCTCTCCGCTAAGGAAATTAGCCTGAGCTGGAACTAGCGCCCTGGCGACTGGACCCGGAGTCACGGTCCCGCCCTTGGCCCGCCACCGGCCAATCAGCGAGAGCCACGGACGTCCCTCCAACCTGGGCCTGGCATCCCCCTAGCGGGTGGGGTGGTGCCCCAGCCCACTTGATTTGGGTGTCCCGGGACTCCCCGCCCCGCCCCCGTCACTGCAGAGCTGCTGCCCAATCTTCTCTCCCTCTCTCCTCTTCTTCTTGGAGCTGGAGGTGCCGGAGGCCCAAGGATTACAGAGAGGTAACCCTTGTGTCCACCTAGTGCCCGGGACCATCCGCAGAACCCACCTGGTCCAGACCCTGGCTCACAACATCTATTTTATAATCGACTCGGTCATTCAGGTGTTCACTTGTTCAACGACCTTTACCAAGTGCTATTGCCCTGCGTCTTCCGTTTCCTCCTGCACGCCCAAGGAGGCTGCCCACAGCTCTCAACCCTGCCCCACCGCCATACTGCCCATCACTAGGGTTTTACACACGCAAAGTCCCCTGCCTCTGCCAGTTCTCCCACCAACCCTCCCCGACTTCGGCTCTCCCACAGCTGCCACTTCTTTGTACCATCCACATGTCACGAACACACACACAACCCTCACTTTACAGACCAGCAAAGCAAGGCCAGAGAAGTGACTTTGCCTAAGGTCCCAGAGCTGTTTAGTGACAGATCCACCAGAATCCAGTCCCCCTACCTACCTGCATGATCTATTGCCATTTCACCATGCTGCTTCAGAGAACATGGAGATGAGAAGTGCCAATAGTATCAAACAACTAAAAGAGTTGAATGGTTCAGGAGATGCTATGTGTCTACTAATAAGAATAATAATAACCTACATTTACTGAACACTCATGTATGTTTCATTTGATCCTCACAATAACCACTGGAGGTAGGTACTTTATTATCCCTGCACAGATGTGGAAAGTGAGTCACAGAGAGGAAAAGGAACTTCCCCTGGCTCCTGAGTAGAGCCAGGATTTGAACTCAAGTCTGCTTGACTACAGAGTCCACATGTTTAACTCCTACGCTTAGGGCTTCCCATAAGATACATCAATAGATAGGTTGCACTGATGCTTAAGAATGAGTCCATGGCCTTTGGTAGACATTTCTTTGCTGTCTGCCCTGCTCCCTTCCATTTGGCCATATACAGTTCACTGTTTCTCTCCTACACAGTCCCAGATCGATGTCTGGTTGGGGGCAGTTGAAGTGCATGGCCATTAAATCATCTGAAACTGACAAGGAATCAGTCAGCAGATTTAACAAAAGCTAGGCTTCCCTCTCTGAAGGCACAGCCTGCCGCCAGCCTCTAACAGACTTCGTTCTCACAGCTCATCGATAAAGCTTCTTCAGCCCAAAAGGAGACAACGGCACCAGGAGACTGCCAACCAAAACAGATCGGGTCAGATTGAGTTTCTGAATTTAATCATCACATTCTGTGATGAGACTAGTCCCCATGGTTCCTGTGGAGTGTGCTAAAGGCAGGCAGCTAGAGCAGGGCAAATAAGATTTTAAGACAGTAAATAACAACCTCTTGGATTTAAATAGATGTTTTCATTTCATAGTGTTTCCACATATATTATCCCAGTTGATGTTTCATCAACCCTGTGGAGAGAAGGCAGCTATTTTTATTCGCCTCTACTCCCGCCCCACCACCATCTTTTTCAGAGAAAACAGACACAAAAAGAGATTTCGTTATTTGGTCAAAATCCAGAAAGGAATGGAAGCCTGGGTCCAGGATCCTGGAAAGGACTGAATATCCTATGAGTCCTCAGAAATGATCACCCCTCTACCTGTGTCTACTGTTGTCCTGTTTACCAGGCACTACTACAGCCATTGCATTATGTTAAAGGGAAAGGACCACCACCTCACACTCACTAGGATGGCTACTGTCAAAAAAAACACCAGGAACTAAACAGCGTTGGTGAGGGTGTGGAAAACAGGAACCCTTGTGCACTGTTCGTTTATTAGTAGGAATGTAAGATGGCACAGCTGCTGTGGAAAATATTACGCTGTTCCTCAAAAAATTAAAAATAGAACCACCATATGATCCAACAATTCCACTTCTGGGTGTCTATACCCAAAAGAACTGGAGGGAGAATCTGGAAGAGATATATGTACACCCATGTTCATAGCAGCATTACTCACAATAACCAAGAAGTGGAGGCAACCCAAGTGTCCATGGACAGATGAACGAATAAAATACGGTGTATACATACAATGGAATATTACTCAGCCGTAAAAAAGGAAGGAAATTCTGATACATGCTACAACGTGGATGAGCCTTGAGGACATCACGCTAAGTGAAATAACCCAGTCACAAAAAAGACAAATACTGTGTAATTCCACTTATATAAGGTCCCTAGAATAGTCAAATTCATACAGACAGAAAGTAGAAGGATGACTGCCCAGGGCTTGGAGGAGGAGGGAATGGAGAGTTAGTGTTTAGTGGGTACAGAGTTTTCGTTTGGGAAGATGAAAGACCTCTGCAGATAGATGCGGGTGATGGTTACACAACGATGTGAATATACTTTAATGCCACTGAACTGAATGCTTAAAAATGGAGAGACAGTAAATTTTATGTTATTTTACTACAATTAAAAGTAACAAAAATAAATCTTAAATTTTAAAGAAATAAATATTAAATAGTCGGTAAAGGACTTAAAGCTCGGGGAAGTTGAGCGACCCTCCTTGGAATGCAGACTGTGTGGAATTGGGCCCAAGACCAAACCTTCTTCTACCCTTCCAGGGCCCGAGAGTGGGCTCTTGTCTAACACTCGGAAACGGACTGTCTGAGGAGACACATGTGCTGACAAAGCAACAGACTTTATTGGGAAGGGGCGCCCGGGCAGAGAGCAGCAGGGTGAGGGAACCCAGGAGAACTGCTCTGCCGCATGGCTTGCAGTCTCAAGCTTTATGGCAACGTGGTCAGCTTTCCAGGTTGTCTCTGACCAATCATCTGCTTGGCTGCAGACTAGCTGAAGAGAAAAGACCTTAAGTAGCTGGAATTTATAGAGCAGTTTGAGTGAGCAAGGTCACAGTGCATATCCAGGTGGACTCCGCTGGACCTTGGGGAAGAGTGGTGAGTAGGAAAGGCCAGAGCCTGCCCTCATGGGAGACAGCATCGTGAATCAAATCTTCACTCAAGTAAATATGTAATTATCAGCCTGCTAAGGGAGATGAAAGAAAAGTCCAGGCAGCCCTGCGCATATACGGCAGGGGCATCTGATCGGTCTGGGTGGTCAGGGAGGGCTTTCTGGAGGAAAAATGACCTTTCAGCTGAGATCTGAAGAAGCAGGAGTTAAGTCAGCTCTGCTGAAAGTGGGGAGGCTGGATAATAGGTGGGATACACCATCAGAGGAGGGGGGATTACTTCGTCCTGTAGTCCTGGAAGTCTGAGATGAGATTCAAGGCAGATCTTGGAGGACGGGTGGATGTAGAAAAGAACGGGTGACGGAAGCATTGTGTCAGTGGGGCACAGAGGCAGTAAAGCCAAGTCCTGCTAAAGCGTAATCATTTACTAGTATCCCATGACAGCTGGACAAGTCCTATTTCCTGACAACAGCAAGACAAGGGGTTTCCTCCCTGTTACCTAATGCTTCTTGCCACCCTGACTTATATATGCCGCCCAGAACAACTGCAACTGTTGTCAAAACAGAAACTAGGTGCTCAGGAAGCTGGTTAGATGGGAAGCCCAAGGCCAAGAAGAGCACAGAGCAGGTGCTACCAATGGAGGGATATCTAATCAGGCAAGAGCTGAGAATATGTGACCAAGAGGCCCTTAGCCAGGGAAAAACATGGCCACGGGGCATCTGGGAGCCACCTGAGCTGGAGTTCCAGGAGGGTGTGGACCCCCTAGCTTCAGGCCTGAGGTTCCGGGCAGGACTCCAGTCCCGAGAGAGGAAGGAGTTAGCAAAAGCAAGGAGAGGCTGGAACCTGGAAGAGGCCAGCAAGCCTCCCCACCCCCCCCCCCCCCCCCCCGACCTTGGGAGGTGCATATGCTAATGTGCATGATGGCATGTGCAAACAGGCTCTTGATAGGTGCTTGTGATAACAGTAAAGATAAAACTGTAGATTTCTAGAAGCCATCAAGTTCTCTTAAAGAGCTCATTTAGTTATTAAACTTGCAGCCTTTTAAAACTGAAAAGGACCTTAGAGATTATCTGCCGCATCTCCCTTCTTTTTACAGATGGTGATCCAGAGACATTAAATCACTTGACAAGGTCACACAGCTAATTAGCCACAGAGCTGGGATGAAAACCCAGGTCTCTTGACTCTTAATCCACTTCTCTTCCCTCCACACACTTCTCATTTTTAACTTTTAAGAGTTAGGTTTAAATTAGGAAAGAAGCAATCTACGACCAATCCCATGATAAGTGGTAGATTTTTCTCCTCTCGCTGACATGGTCTTTGATTCTGAGACTAGTTCACTTTTTGTCTGTGATCATTCCATTTCATTTTATACAGCTGGGTAGAGAATATGTTCCAATTGTCGGTAGGATTGCTCTTAACTCTCATTATAGGCTTTTCTATATCTACGACCACATGTGTTCATGTTTCACGTTTCCGTGACTTTAGGAAGTTGGGATGCAGACGTCTATGTGTGCACGTGCCTAGTCACCTTGTGTATCCGGGTGAAGACACAGATGTGTATGTGTTGTTGAACTCAAGTTTGCGTGCCCAACACACAGTGAGGCCAAACAACCCAAAACACTGGAGTCTGGAGCAGAGAAAGTTTTACTGCAGAGCCAAGCGAGAAGAATAGGTGGCCCATCCTCAGAAGACCTGAACTCCCCAATGGTTTTCAGTTTAAAGGCAAAACCTGGGGGGAAGGCTGCATGGTGTGATTGGTTGGTGGTAAAGTAACAAGGTGTTCCAGGAATCTCAATCATCAGCCTTCTGGGTCTGACCAGTCTGGGTCTCAGCATGTGGTTACTCTCCTCCACCTGGATGGGGGCCTTAGTTCCTGCAGAACTCAAAGACACGTATCAGGTTGTTATGCATATCCCTTCAAGAGGAAGTAGGACTCTGTTTTATCACTGAACTATTGTTTCTTGACTGCTTTTCCTTTGTTACTGTATTCCCTCACTTCCCTAATTAGTAACTGCTTGAATCCACTCTTTGGAACTCAGGGAAGGTCTAAGAGATAGGATAGCATTTCAATGCAGCACCTACAAGAGCCTGAGAAATCTGCCCATAAAGAAAGGTGCCTAACTTTGTGGAACCCAACATTTCTCCAAATTAACAGAACCTTTTTTTACTGAACATTTTATGCACATAAATGGAGAAAAGCTGCCCTATACTCCATCTATGTTGTCACTTGGCTTTCTAAGAACAGGGACATTTTGCCAACAGAAGTTGCCCCTAGACCTAAATTGTTGCAACTGCAGGATGGAAGAAGAGAGTAGTGGGGGTGGAGGAATCAAAGAGGAGAAATGCCCTGTCCAGCTCTACTTCTAATTCCTTTAGTCCTGAAATTGAGCAGGACCCAGTGGGGCTTCTGGGCACAGAAGCCTTTCTATTCTTGTTTCTTGACTCCAGCCTCCATGACATTCCTTGAGTTCCAAAGGGCAGATTTCAACAGTTGCTAATCCAGGAAGGGAAGGGATGTAAAGACAAGGGAGGGGCAGCCAGGAGACAATAGTGCAGTCTTGGGGGAGGGTCCTGGTTCCACCTCAAGGGATACACAGAACAATGCCTTTAAGCTCTTTAAGATGTCAGCATTCTTCATACCAGAGAAAGACCACCCGAGGCTATATTAAAGGAACCAGAGAAACTCATCAAGAAGATTACCGGAGACCAGATTAGAGGAGTGCAGGCCCCCTGCACGCACCCTAATTTTATCAGCAACCCCACCCTTGAACTGTTGCTATAAAACTCCTCATCAAATCCTCCCGGGGTTGGGACACATACTCTTTCCGGGCTGGAGCCCAATGTGTCCCCCTTTGCCTGGCAAAGCAACATAGCTATTCTTTTCTACTTCACCCAAAACTCTGTCTCCAAGATTTGATTCAGCACTGGGGCACAGAGGCCAAGCTTTCAGCATCAGTCCTCTGAGCCAACCAATGGCCTTCATGGTCCCATTCCTTCTCGTGGACCCTTTTATGGGTTCCCCTGAATCCCAGCCTCCTTGCTGGGACTTGATGCTCTAGACCTCTCTGTTCTATCCTAATCTATTTAGGATGCATATTCCATTTCTTCTCAGATGATACCCAGTAGGCAAAGGCCAAACCTCTCTCCTCACTCTCAGGACCCCTGGGACCCCACTCATATGGGACTGGGGATGCAGTGCAGATGAAGCTTCCAGAAACTTCCAGAAACATTCCACAGGAACAAATCTGTAACTGGGAAAGAAAGAAACAACCAAAATGGTCTTTCCCAACTCACACGTCTGTTGTTAGTTTCTCCTGGGGGAAGGGGGCAGAGAAACCAGGACAGATTTGGGGAAAGGTTGGTCTAATCCTTTTTATTTCCTCATTATAGAAGCTGTCTAGTTCTAAATCAGTGGAGAGATACCACTGTTAATTGCCAGGAGAGGAACTTGTTCACTGCTGTGCTACCCCTTCCACAAGTCAAATTTGGAGAGGAAATTCAAGGTGAGGATAACCTTCAAGCCCAGAGAAGGGAAAGAGGGTTAGTCCCCATTGGTGGAGGGGAAGGGCAATTTGCTTGTTAATGTACACACAGGCTTGCAAATAATTTTTCCTGTAAATTCGGGAACTCAAAATTTTCCCGTCCTTCTCATTCCAATATGCCTTCACGGGAAGGACAGAAAGGAGTGAAGTCAAGGTCAGTGACGTGGGAGCTGCCCAGGGCCCTGTGTTGGGACTGTGAATGTATCACTTCTATCCAGATGGGAAAACATTTGAGTTCCTACATATTCTTAAAACCGCCTCTTTCCTCAATGCCATCAGCAGCCTTTCTTTAGTTCTCTGAGGCTGAGTATAATTTACTTTTTAATGTAACTTCTTTATTTCTAAATAAATAAAAACGAAGAGTAGGAGTTTCCATTTATGACCAAGAAACATAAAGGCTTAAAGGCAATAGTTTCGACTCACTTCCCACATGGATTCATGGGGGTGACTCTGGGCAAGTCATTTAATGCCTCTGACTAGGTATTTCACATGCAAGGTGTGGATAATTTATTATCCAACTCTGTGTATGTTATGGGGAGGATGGCTCTGATTTTCAGATGCAAAGTAACAAGAGCTAGTGTTATTAGGCACCTACTACTAGCTGATGGAAAACATACATCAGCTCAGTTTATCCACAAAAAGGTGCTACCAGGAAGGAGTTATTATCCCCATCCTACAGAAGGAAACTGAGGCTTGGAGAGAAAAACAGGCATGCCAAAGTGCTTTGACAGGTATAAGGAGCTGTAATCAAATATAACACTATTATTATTATTATTATCGCTAGCTCTGTCAATTCTAGATGGGTCTGGAAAATACAAATTAAATATAGAATAAAACATAGTTTTAAAACATAAATTGAACCAGTCTGGGGAACCAATAAAACACACTGTCTTTGGGGAAATATTGCAGGGTTAAGGGAGGTTTCCTGAATTCGTTCTTTTATTCTTGGCACTGGGACACAATAATGAACAAAACAGGCCCCAAACTCTCTGCCCTTATGGAGCTTACATTCCTGGGGTAGACGCAGACAATGAACAAATACATTAGTGAAAAACTGAGTATGTCAGCTGATGACAAAAGCTAAGGAGGAAAACACAGTGGGAAAGGGGAGAGGGGAACTGCTGTCAGGGAAGGTCTCACTAAGAAGGTGTCACACTCTGTCACCTTGGAGGAGACAAGGTGTGATCTGTGCTGACACTGGGGGAGAGCCTTCCGGGGATGCTTCAGACCTAAGGATGAGGACCCTACTCTTCCCAATTCACTTAATGTCCTGGGACAGTCCCGAGGGTGACCACACTGCTGGCATGTTCTGAGGATGCTGAGTGTGATAGTGGGAAGAAACAACAGTTTGTCCACTAAAAAGCATGGACCACACCTGGAAAATTGGGGTTTTTTTTCTTGCCCTAGCATTCTTAATACAGATATCAACCCATCATGTTACCCAGAGAGGCTAATAGTCTTTGTCTGAAAAACCCCCAAATGCAAATGACTCTGGTTGGAATCCCATTTCAAAGGCTCATACAAGAAACAAACATTGCTTTAAGAATGCCCAGGAACTGCCAAGTTTTTCGGGCAGCGCTGTGATGTCTACAAAATTGAGTGGAAGAGTGTGCCCTTTGGGGCGTAAGCTACCCTCTGGGACTAGGCGTTGCTAGGCAGGGTAGCATTTCTGTCCCCATAGGAAAGCCCAACCAGACGTGCCCAGCCCCTCCGCAGGCTGGGTGTCCTGCAAGCAGCAGAGCCAACATCCCGGCCCCTCCCTCCATGCCCTCCCCTGCACCGCCCCTCCCCCACCCTGGTATTAGGTATGCACTTCAGATTTTGAATGGATCTCCTTGTCTGGCGTTAATTGACAGTGAAAGCCCGGTTTTCAAAGCCAAGGTATAAGCACTGAAGGTAAGTGATCAGAGGACTGCCCTCATAATAAATCACTGCAGCGCGGGTCACTGTTTAGAGTGTGAATGCAGTGTTCAATAAAGAAACACACTCCACCTTTCAGCTTCAAGCCGACCCTGGCTAATTGACCTCATTGTAGTCCCTCCATTAATCATTCTGGCACATGGGGCAAGAGGCAGTTTCACTGCTTAGGTTTGCAGGGAGGAGGGGAACCAGGTCCACGTGGTGGGGGGGCGGTAAGGGTTGAGGGGGCAGTTATAACGCAAAAGGAAATCATAGACGATTCTCCCTTAATTAACTCATTGGATTTCCAGGTTGGCCAGATAGGATTTACTTTGCTGAAGGAATGTGGAGAATAATGCAGGGGACTTCATTAACTTCACAACAGGACGCAGGAGTTTGGGTCTCTAACAAAAGCAGATGTGAGCATCTGTACCCCATCCAGAGACCAGCTCTGCCGAAGGACCAGGGGGTTAGCCTAATGCTACATAATCATTCCGTGTCATCGATCTCCCCAGACCCTGATTAATAAATTGCAGCAGAAATCTTTTACAGGGGTGACTACAATTTTATTTCACCTATTAGAAGCATGTCGCCGTGCACACCACTCATGCAGGACTGGCTTACCTTCCTCTTGGCCCCCCTCCCTCCCACTCTCCGGTCCTGTCCCTGGCTCTGCACTTGCATTGCTGGTGAATCTTCCACGAATCTGTTTTGGTTGAGAGACGTGGGGTGCTTTTTGTCCAGCCCCTCCATTCTGCCAAGCCAACCCCAGCTGACAACAGTGATCAGAATGGGAGCTTCAACACAGAGGTCAGTTCACGCTGTAGCTCAAGACTTGTGTCTCCAATATGATTCAACACACACACACACACACACACACACACACACAAAATATGATTTGCTTCTGGTCCTCAGAGATCTTAAGAGTCTGCATTGATCCAGTTACATTTTCAAAATGCAAGATCTGCCCTTTTGTACCAAGCTGCTTTAAATTAGGCCTTTTTTAAAGGTCTTTTTCCCATGATTAGTTGCTATTATTCAGGAACGCAGTAGTCTCACAGTTCACAGGGGTAAACAAAGCCCAGAGGGTCAGCAACTTTCACTCTGAGGGGAGAGGGAGAGACAGAGGAGGGAGGGAGAAGGGTGAGGGGGAGCTATCACTCATTTTACACTTGTGCTTTTTCCTGCTGCTCCCTTCCACGTTCCATTACTGTTAATGAACTTAATTGTTTGGTTTCAAAATGCCAGCCTAAAGGCATCACTCTCTTTCCCCTCAGTGCTGAGACTCCGTCTTGCTGATCTCCAAATTAACTTGTAAGCAAATCCTTCAAGGCCATGCCCTTCCCTTCCTGACAAGCACCTGGACAGAGGAATTCAGGCCAAGACTCCCGGACAAATTCAGACAGAGCGTCCAGAAAGACAGAGTGAGCACCCTCAGATCTCCATTCGGTATTGTGTGTAATTCAATTCCACTTAAATATATCTATTACGTGTCTACTATAGGCTCTGGTAATTGTTCTAGTCATTGGGTTCAGAAAGTTGATAAAACACAGCCGCTGACCTCAAGGAGTGCATAGCGTCTTACCAGCCCACAGAACGGATCACATTTCTTTGGTTCTGCTATCAACACCACTACATCTACGGGACCTGAGGGTTGGGGCGGCTCAGCTTAGTGGGGAAACCACAAGCTCTGGACTCACGCAGATGTAGACAGAATCCAAAGTCCGTCCATTCACAATCTGGGCAGGTTTGTCCGCATTACATAACCTCACCGAGTCACCATGGCGTCTACCCAGTTGAGTTACTATGAAAACTGTATGACTTCATGTATGTAAAGTGCTGGCACCATCCCCCCGAGAAGATCATGTTTTCTGTAGAAAATTCCAATGAATTACTGCAAAGATAGTCCACATACACAATAATATACCAGATCCAAATTTAAAATCCATTCTAATAACATCTCCTCCTTTACTCCTTCCTCTGGAAACAAACTATTTTGTCAACCTTGGCATGTGAACCAGAAATGGCACACACCGATACCCTACAGGAATCCCTCGGGGCTGCGCTGCTCTCCCCATCACAAATCCCACCTGCTTCCAGCCGATCTCCAGGCAATCTTTGTACTCAGAGCCCACTCCCATTCATTTCTACGCGTGGAATAGCAGAACCTAGAATGCTGGGACAGTGCCAAGAATCTTACTCTTATCTTCTCACATGAGGAAACTGAGACTTAAAGAAGTTCAGGGAGTTCTTCTAGTTTGCACGGGTAGTTAGGGTTAGTTAGAACTATGATTAAAGCTCAGATCTCCTGATAGCATATCCAGTGATCTCTTTACTACATGAGGTTGGTTATATCCAAATTACATTCACAGTGGTACCTTACTTTATGCTGCATTAAAATGTCCTCAAAGAGTTTAATATGCCAGCATAACTTCCTTGCGAGTCTCTGTGCTTCCTCTCCTGCCTCCCCTTTAATCCAAATCTGCACATCACTCTCCTGATTAAAATGCACAATGAAGATAAAATGATATTAGATTTCTGGTTTAAAGTAGTATCTGAATCTGGATCTTTGTTTCCCAGTCTCTTCTGGAGGGGAAAAGGGATGAAAATTCACAACAAGACAGAAAGAAAAGAAAATCTGCCAGACAAAATAATGTCAAAATTGGAAGGAATCCTCAGACCTATAGACAAATGGAGTTATACTGAGTATAATCCACCCAATTATTGCCTCATGAATATCAGTCTTTGCCTCATAAAAAGGTGATTATTTGGACGAAAGAAAGAAAGAGAGAAAGAAAAAGAGAGGAAGGAAGAAAGGAAGGAAGGAAGAGAGGGAGGGAGGGAGGAAGGAAGGAAGGAAGGAGGGAAGGAAGGAAGGAGGGAAGGGCAAGGAAGATAAGTCATTCCTCCCTCACCATTGCCTCCTGACTCAGAGACCCAGAAAACTGGGGGCTAGCCCTCTATCAGGAGGGTGCTGCCTTTTAGTCTTGGCAGAATACCATTCTCCTGTCACACACTCTCACCCAATATTTGTTTTACAATCATTCAGATATAGCAACTCCCAGAAAAACATCTGGAAACAAAATATGGACAAAGGTGGTAACACATTACATCTTAGAAGGGCAAGTCCCAGCAAACAAGGCCCTGTAGTAGGGGCAGAGGTAAAAAGAAACAAGGTGGCCGAGACTTTTAGGAGCAAAGCAGCTCTGTACATCAGTTCAGAGGGTCACAGACCCAAGTGAAGGGGAAGAAAACAGCATCTTTATAAAGTAGCCCTAACCCATGGCTTCAATATTAGCACATCCATTAATATGCTCCAAAAAATCAATTGGGCCAATAAGATGAACCATGTGATAAACATCATAAAAGGAAGGAAAGAAGGAAGGAAGGGAGGGAGGGAGAGAGGGAGGGAGAGGAAATGAAGGAAAATTCAACATACATTGACAAGTCAACATCCATTTTTGCTAAATTTATTAGTGAAGTGAATAGAAGACACATTCATAATTTGACTTCTTTTTTTAAAAAAATTGTGCTTGCTTCAGGAAAATATATACTAAAATATCAAAAACTGCAGGTATGGATAATATGTAAACTCTTCAAATCCTCTCTACTTTTATATCTTACTCCAGAAATGCTCATAAGAAAAATACCTCTTTGAAACAGCATCTAATATCATACTTAAAGCAAAGAAAGCTATATTATCCTTTTATAATAAGGAATAAAAACAAGGATTCATTGTTGAGGAAGTTTTGGTCAATTCAGTAAGTCAAAAAACACTTTAATGAGAAGTATAAACATAGGAAAGACTAGAAAATTATCATTCTTTGCAGGTGACATTATTGTCTACTAAAATATCCATGTGAATCAACTAAACAATGATTAGATCTAATAAGACTTCAATAAGTTAGTTTAGACCAGTGCTTCTCAACTTTATTTCACTTTAGAATCACCTAGAAAGCTTTTTAAACTACCAATACTAGAGGCTCATTGCAGAAATTCTGATTTAGTTGTTCTTGAGGGAGGCCTGGCTCTGTGTATGTTTTAAAAGTTCCCCGGGGACTTCCCTGGCAGTCCACTAACGTTGGGACTTCCCCTTCCAATGCAGGGGGTGCAGGTTAAATCCCTGGGGGCGGAGCTAGGATCCCACATGCCTCGGGGCCAAAGGACCAAAACATAAAACAGAAGCAATATTGTAACAAATTCAATAAAGACTTAAAAAATGGTCCACATCAAAAAAATCTTTAAAAAAATAATAAAAAATAAAAGCTCCCCAGATGATTCTAATGTGCATGTACGCTTGAGAATCACTGATATAAATATCAGAAATACACAAAACTCAATAGATTTCACTTCATGCCCTCAAGAACCAATCACAGAATATGATGTAAAGAAAATCTTACTAATAACAACAAGAATATAAAATATTCATAGTAATAGGATTACTGTATGACCCAGTAATTCCACTTCTGGGCATATAACCAAAAGAACTGAATACACCACTAACAAAAGGAAAAACATAAACCACGTGACCATCTCAATAGATACAGAAAAAGAATTTGACAAAATTCAATATCCATTCATGATAAAAAGTCTTATCAAAGTAGGTATAGAGGGAACGTATCTCAACATAATAAAGGCCGTTTACAGCAAACCTACAGCCAACATAGCACTCAACAGTGAAAAACTGAAAGCCTTCTCACTAAATTTAGGAACAAGGCCTGGATGCTCACTCTCACCATTTCTACTTAACAGAGTATTGGAAGTCCTAGCCACAGCAGTCAGATAAGAAAAAAAAATAAAAGGTATCCAAATTGAAAGGGAAGAGGTAAAACTGTCACTATTTGTAGACGATGTGATACTCTATATAGAGAACCCTAAGTCTTCACCCAAAAACTATTAGAACTAATAAATGAATTCAGCAAGGCTGTAGGATACAAGATTAATATACAGAAATCTGTTGCATTTTGATACACTAATAATGAAATATCAGAAAAAGAAAGTAAAATCAATCCCACATAAAATCACATTAAAAAAATAAAATACCTAGGGATAAACTTAACCAAGGAGGTGAAAGACCTATACTCTGAAAATTATAAAACATTAATGAAGGAAACTGAAGATGATTCAAAGAAATGGAAAGACATCTGTGCCCTTGGGTTGGAAGAATTTATGTTATTAAAATGGCCATTTTTCACAAAACTGGAAGGAATAATCCTAAAATTTATATAAAACCACAAAAGACCCAGAATTGCCAAAGCAATGTCGAGAAAAAGGAAGAAAGCTGGAGGTATAACCCTGCCAGACTTCAGACTATAGTACAAAGCTACAGTAATCAAAACAGCATGGTCTTGGCATAAAAATAGACACATAGATCAATGAAACAGAATAGAGAGCCCAGAAATAATCCCACGCACCTATGGTCAATTAATCTACAACAAAGTAGGCAAGAATGTACAATGGAGAAAAGACAATCTCTTCAACAAGTAGTGTTGGGAAAACTGGACAGCCACATATAAAACAATGAGATTGGAACATTCCCTCATACCATATACAAAAATAAACTCAAAATCGTTTAAAGACCTAAATGTAAAACCTGAAACCATAAAACTCTTAGAACATAAGTGAAACACTCTTGCACATAAATCATAGCAATATTTTCTTCAATCAGTCTCCCATGGCAAAAGAAATAAAAGCAAATATAAACAAATGGGACCTAATTAAACTTAAAAACTTCTGCACAGCAAAGGAAATCATCAACAAAATGAAAAGACAACCTATGGAATGGGAGAAAATGTTTGCAAATGATGCAACCAACAAGGGATTAATATCCCAAATATACAAAAAGCTCATACAACTCAATATCAAAAAAAAAAAGCAATCAAAAATGGGCACTAAAATAGACATTTTTCCAAAGAAGACACACAGATTGCTAACATGCACATGAAAAAATGCTCAATATCGCTAATTATTAGTGAAATGAAAATTAAAACCACCGTGAGGTATCACCTCACACCTGTCAGAATGGCTATCATCAAAAATTCTACAAATAACAAATGCTAGAGAGGATGTAAAGAAAAAGGAACCCTTGTGCACTGTTGGTGGGAATGTAAATTGGTGCAGCCACTATGGAAAACAGTACAGAGAGTCCCTAAAAAAATCAAAATAGAGCTACCATATGATCCAGCAATTCCACTTCTGGGTATATAGCTAGAAAAAATGGAAACACTGATTCAAAAAGACACATACACCCCAATGTTCACAGTAGCACTATTTACCATAGCCAAGCTATGGAAGGAACCCAAGTGCTCATCAATATATGACTGCATTAAGAAGATTTTAATATAAATATATGTATACATATATATATATATATAAAATGGAATATTACTCAGATAAGATTAACAGATATAAACTACTTAATATAAAATAGATAAACACGGATATACTGTATAGCACAGGGAATTATAACCATTATCTTGTAATAACCTAAATGGAATATAATCTGCAAAAATACTGGATCACCATGCTGTCCACCTGAAAGTAACACAATATTGTAAATCAACTATACTCCAATAGAAATAAAGATAAATAGAAAAGAATTGAAAGTGAGGTTTAAAGAGATATTTGCACACCCATGTTCATAGCAGCATTATTCACAATAGGCAAAAGGTGGAAGCAATGTAAGTGTCCATTAAGAGATGAACAAAATGTGGTATGGATGTACAATGGAATATTATTCAGCCTTTAAAAAGAAGGAAATTATGACATATGCTACCACATGGATGAAACTTGAAGACATTATGCTAAGTGAAATAAATCAGTCACAAAAATACAAATACCATATTAATTCCACTTATATGAGGTACCTGGAGTAGGAAAACTCATAGACATAGAAAGTGGAAGGGTGGTTGTCAGGGGATGGGGGAGCAGAGAGTTGTTGTTTACCAGGTAAAGAGTTTCCATTTTGCAAGATGAAAAGAATTCTGGATATTGATTGTACAGCAATGTGAATACACTTAATGCTACTGAACTGTACACTTAAAAAGTGGTTAAGATGGTCAATTTTATGTTATGTATATTTTACCACAATTAAAATTTTTAAAGCCATTTGAAAGAAAAACAAAAAATACTCATAATACATTTTACAGGAAATGTTATATGAGGAACTATTGAAATCTGTATTGAATTACATAAGAGAAAAAATTCTGGAATGAAAAAAGATGAACTGTTCCTTCATGAGATGGCTCAATATCATAAAGATGCCATTATCTTTAATTAATTTTTAAATGTGATTCATTCCAATCAAATCTCAAATATATATTTTGTGACTGAATAAAATAGTTCTCCAGTTCACTGAAAAGAATAAACACCTGTCACTAGTCAAGAAAAAACAGGACTACAAATTGGCTTGAGTTACCCAGTATTAAAATGTATTAGAAAGATACACTACTTGAAAGAATATGATAATAGCACAGGTAATGACAGACAGATCATTAAAGTGAAACAGAAAGCCTTGAAGCTCACATAAGAATTTATGATAAAGGTAGAAGCAGAGTAAGAACGAATTATTCAATAAGTTATGTTTAGACAATTGGTTAACCATTTGGGAGAGAAGTAAAATTAGCTATCTACCTTACAACACATACCAAAATAAATTTCATGTGAGTGAAATTTTCTATGTAAAGAAACTGAAGTAATAAAAATGTAGAAAAAATACAGATGGATATTTTAAGGGATCTCACAGCAAGAAAGAGCTTTATACATATTCTCTGGAAAACAGAAAAATTAAAGCTAGAAAAGGAAGCTTGAAAGCTGATTCTTCAGGGCTGGGGATAGGGGTGGGGTGAAGGGTCAGGGGGGTCTCAAACAAGGATATAGGCCTAAGAGTTAAGGGGGGCTTCACACTGATGAAGATCCCTGAACATACCAGAGACAGACCCTGAAAGGGCTGCCCCCTCCATAAGGAGGGGATAAAAAACTCCATCCAGTAGCTAAGGGAAGAAAAAGCATCTGACTAGGTTTCTGGCGGGGGAAAAAAAAAACTCCTGAAAGAAGGTATAAACCCAAGTCTATGCCATATGCAGGTATGGAGTACAAATTATTACTATCTTCTTGGTAAAAGAAATCCCAAGCCAGTGATTTTTTT
Source organism: Pseudorca crassidens (assembly GCF_039906515.1). Lineage (NCBI taxonomy): Eukaryota > Metazoa > Chordata > Mammalia > Artiodactyla > Delphinidae > Pseudorca > Pseudorca crassidens. The sequence goes on along the minus strand of NC_090302.1, from coordinate 103,409,850 downwards.
AAAGAACATATGTGGATCTGACAAGAATTTTTTTAACTGCTCACTGGATATGAGCTTCCAAAATATTACAAACCACAAGAGGAAATAATCTTCCATGAGCAAAATCACAAACTCAAAAAAGGTGGATATTTACCATCCCTTAAAACTTCAGATTATAGGAGTTTTTTCAACTGAAGAACATAAAGTTAATATGTTTTAAATTAACAAAATGATTCAAGAAAGTATAAAAACCATATCAAAAGAAAAGGACATTATGAAAACATAATAGGTACATTTGAAAAAAGAATAAAACAGAATTTAAAGAAATAAAAAACATTTTCATTAGGCTAAAACTTCAAAGAATAAATTAAGCAGCAGGTAAGTCGCAGATAAAAAGAGTATTAAAGAGTTGGAGGAGAGTTCTGAGGCAATTACCCATGATGAAGCATGGAGATGTAAAGAAATGGAAAATAAAAGAGTGGTTAAGAGATGTGGAAGATGAAATGAGAATGTCCAACATACATTTAATAGGAGTTCCAGGAAAATAAACTAGGGAGAATGGGAAGCAGCAATATTTAAAAGAAAAATGGCTAAGAATTTTCCAGCATTTATTAATTCAAATCATATATATTCATAAAACTCTACCATGTGCCAGGGGCTCTTAGATACTAGGGAGAGAACAGCAAACAAAACCCCCAAATCCTTGCTTTCACGGCATATACTTTCAAGAGGAAAAGAGAAATCATTTTTCTTAAGTACAATATGGAGTATGTGTATTACTAAGCTTTTGCCAGAGTAACGAACAATCCCATAATCTCAGTGGTTTGCAATGACATGTATATATCATTAAGGTTAGGAGTGCTGCAGATTGCCTGTGGCTTGGCTCCAGGCTGTGGGTTGACTGTAGGTCTAATCCAACGTGTCCTTTCATTCCAGGACACACGCTGAAGGAGGAGCCCCTATGTGGGACACTCAATTATAGTGGCAGAGGACAAAAACATAAAACACCAAGCTCATCACGCTGTTGTATGTAAACCTTCTGCTTACAAGTGGCATGTTCGTTCACATTCTACTGGTAAAAGCAAGTCACTTACCCAAACTGAACGCTGGAATGAGGACATTTTCTGCGCTAGAGACCAGCATGGCAAGGGAAGGTGTGTGTAACCCTCTGACAGGGGAGAAAATAAATAATCGTGAGCAAAAACATAAGCTACCATACATGTTCAGTGGTGGGGATTGGTAGGGAGAAAACTAAAACAGGGAATGGGGACAGGAATGATTATGGAGGTTGCAATTTTAAATAGAAAGGTTGCAGAGGGCACAAAAAATGTAATATCTGATTGAGACCTGAAGGGTGTCAGGGAATGGAGCATGCAGATACCCTGGGGAAGAATGTTTCAGGTAGAGGAACGGCAAATGTAAAGGCTCTGAGTCAGAAGTGAGCCTGATGTGTTTGGGGAGCAGCAAGGAGGCCGCTGTGACTGTCATGACGTGAAGGGGAGGGACAGTGGTAGGGGAAGGGGTCAGAAAGGTAACAGAGGCCATGGCAGGGCTTGGTTTTCACTTGGCGTGAGATGGAAAGCCATTGGAGGGCTTTGAGCAAAGGAATGACATCATCTGGCTTCTCTTTTACCTGGACCAGTGTGTAGGGAATGGGCTGACGGGGAGCCAGCGAGACCAGTTAGTAGACTGTGGTAATACCTAGGTAAGGGAGAATGGGGTCCGGGTGAAGGTAGTAAAAGTGGTTAGAATCTGAACACATCTTAAACATGCTTGCACATGAGGCACAAGTGAAAGAGAAGAGTCAACAGTGATGCTCGGGGGCTTGACCTGGACAATTGGAAGGATTGTGTTGCTACTGACTACGGGAAAGAAGACTGTAGCCATAAAGAGATGGACAGAACACAAAGGTTCTGTATGAGTCAATATTGAGGTACGTTGAAGACATTCATGTGGAGATATCCAGTGAGCAGCTGAATAAACTCACCTGGAATTTGGGGGAGAGGTTCAGCCCACAGATATAAATTTGGAAGTCATCGTCATGCTATAGATCAAGAGATGACAAACTTTTTCTACAGAAGGCCAGACAGTAGATATCTTTGGTTTAGCAAGCCATATGTAATCTCCCTTGCATACTCCTATGTAAAAGGCATCTTTAGCTCATGGTAGCAAGCTGGATTTGGTCCCTGGACTGCAGATCTGCAGACCTTGCTACAGAGGACTTGTAAGACCATAAGTATGGATGAGATCACTAAGGGGGTGAGTGCAAACAGAAGAGAGAAAATGTCCATGTACTGAATCAGGAACACTCCAAAGCTAGAGAGTTAAGGAGACGGTGAGGAGCTAACAAATGGACCAAGAAGGGGCGAGCAGTGAAGCAGGAGGAAAGCCAGGAGAGTGGGGTGGCCTGAAAGCCTGGTGAAGGATGGCTTTCAATCAGGAACAGCTGTGTCAAATGCCACTCAGGGTTCAAGTCAGCTGGGGACTAAGAACTGACCATTTGATTTAACAACATGGGAGTCATTCGTGACCTGATTAGCATGCGCGCCTGGAGAAATTGGAAAAGAGTTACTGAAGCCAGCAAATATAGACAAGTCTTTCAAGGAGTTTTATTGGGAAGGGAGAAAAGAGAATGGGGTGAAGCCAGGTGGGAAGTGAAATCAAGAAAGAGTCTATTTCTAAGATGGGATAAATAAAATCTTATTTGTGTGCTGATGGGAAAGTCCAGTAGAGAGATGAAAATGTGTATGTAGGAGAGAGAGGGGAGGGTTCCTGGAATGGTGCCTTTGAGTAGACGGGAAGAGATTACATCAAGTGTATACGTGGAAGGGTGGCTCTCAGCCAGTTCTTCCAAAGTAACAGAAGAGAAGGTAGTGTGTGTGGACAGAGATGCAGGTAAGCAGGTGGATGTGGTCATGAGAATTTGGAGAAGGTTGCTTCTGACTGTTTCTATTTTCACAAAACAATGACTCCTTAAGCAGGACAATGAAAAGAAACCCACCTGAGATATTTTACAGTGAAAATGCGAAGTAAAAAAAAAAAATCTTTTTAAAAAGCAATATAAAAAGAAAAGACCGTTTCTTGTTATTCAACTTTCAGCAGCAACGTTAGAAGCCAGATGACCATGAGGTATCCTCAAAGTGAGATACCCAATTAAACTTTCATACTGAATAAGGGCCAACTACTGACATTTTTAGGTAAAGACTCACCTAGGCTGTAATAGCCACCAATGGTTGACTTCTGTTAAGAACGAAAAAGAACCAGGGAGGAAGAAGTGGAAGACAAAAACAACAGTGGCAAGGACATTAAATAAGCATTAACAGTAAGAATTCTCGGAGCTTTAAAAACAAGGTGGACATAAAATGCTAGGTCTCAATACCACAGAAGAGGGAGGAACAATCAGGATGAAAGTGGTATAAATCCTGATTTTTTTTGGAAGGAGAGTAGGCATAATGGTAAACCTAAGGTTTTCTTAAGTCAAATAGGCATGTTACAAATTTAAGAATCAGGGCTGGTACAACTGAATATCTACATGGAGAAGAGTGAGTTTGGACCCCTTCCTTAGACAAGGCACAAAAATTAACTCAAAAATGGATGATAGGTATAAATGTAAGAGCTGAAACAATGAAACACAGAAAAAAGCACAAAAATAAATCGTGTTGAATGTGGGTTAGGCAAAGTCTTCTTAGACACAATACCAAATATACAAGTGACAAGAGAAAATTAGATAAACGGGACTTCACCAAAATTAAAAGCTTTTGTGCCACAAATGATACCATCAAGAGAGTAAGAGACAATCCACAGAATGGGAAAAATATTTGCAATCATATACGTAATCTATGATATCCAAAATATATAAAGAACTCTTACAAGTCAATAACAAAAAGATAAATAACCCACCCAGTTTAACAATGGGCGAAGGACTGAATAGACATTTCTCCAAAAAAGATATAGAATGACTGAAAAGCACATGAAAAATGCTCCACATTACTAGCCATTAGGGAAATGCAAATTAAAACCACAATGAAGTAACACTTCACATCCACTAGGGTGGTTATAAAAAAAAAATGTCATCCCAAGTGTTAGTGAGGACGTGGGGAAAGTGGAACCCTCATACATTGTTAGTGGGAATGTAAAATGGTGCAGTTGAAAGCGTATGTCTACACAAAAACTTGCACATGAATGTTCATTTCACCATTATTTATAATCACCAGAAAGTGGAAACAACCCAAATGTTCACCAACTGACGGATGGCAAAATAAATATAGGTGATGCATACAATGGATTGTTATTCAGCCATAAAAAGGAATGAAGTACTGATACATAGAACAGCATGGATGAACCTTAAAAACATTATTTTAAGTGCAAGGAGCCAGTTACAAAAGACCACATATTGTATGATTCCATTTATAAAAAACACCCAGAATAGACAAATCCATAGGGACGGTAAATAGATTAGTGGTTGCCAAAGGCAGAGGGGAAGGGAGAATGACTGATACTGTGACTGACAGCAGGTATGGGATTTCTTTCTGGGTTGATAAAAATGTTGTAAAGTTAGGTTGTGGCGATGGTTGCACCACTCTGTGAATATAATAGAAACCACTGAATTGCATGTGTTAAATGAATGAATTGTATAGCTTGTGAATTATCTCTCACTCATGCTGTTTAAAACATTGTTAAGGGTGATCCCTGTGAGAGTAGAATATCCATATAATTTCTAAGCCAGTAGAGGTAAGGCGGGGACTAAAAAAAACTGTTCAAGTCAAGGGATGGTGGGAAAGGAGGGGAAAGAAGTGAATGAGAAGTGAAGAGGAACAGAGGGCATAAATAAATTTTTTAAAGAAATTAAAATAACTATATTCGGCATGATACCATGAATATGTATTTTTAAGGCACAAACATTATCGTATATCGTTGGAGTTATCTGTGAGAAGTCAAAGTATAAAAACACGCACTTAAAAAATACTGGGGGCAGGAAGGAGCTGAATGGGAGGCTGAAGTAGGAGAGTTGGTTTCTGCTATACCTATTGCACTATTTCTTCATTAGATGATGAGAAACGCCATGGCAAATTGTTAACATCTATTAAATCTGAGCAAGTAAGTTTTTAGGTGTCTACATTTCATACCATTTTACATTAAAAATTTTTCTTAATTAAAAGGCAATAAAAATAGTGTTGCCAAGAGTTCAGGAAAATGGCCCTAGCCCTCTGCTGGTAAGCCTGTAAACCTGTACAAATTTGAAGAGGGAATTTTGACAATATGTAGCAAAAGTTTTAAAACATTCACATTTTTTGGTGACGCAATAACTCTTCTAGGAAAATACTTGTGTGTGCACAAAGATTTAAGTACACTGATGTTTGCTACAGTTCCTTACATACATGTGCAAATATAATATATACACATAAATACATAAATATTCACGGTGAAATAGAATGTCTATTAGTTGAACATAATATTCAAAAGTATTGTGCAGTTAATCTAAATAATTCACTGGAGAAAGAGGTGGTCTTAGGCCCCTAAGAACCCGATGAAAATTATGTACCCTCTGAAGAAAGGCAGATGCACATAATACAGAAAATAATTTGCAGACAATGCCAACAGGTCCCGGAGTACTTAAGATACAGATGTTTTATTAGGGAAGAAAATCCTGCCAACTAACTCCTAATTCTCCTCCAAAGGCCTCTTCCTCCAGGCAACTTTTGCTGTGCCCTGACCTCTCCATCCTACCCAGCCTGGTATAGGCACCCCTTCCTTAAGACCCTATACAAATCTGTACCCTGATGCTATATCACTCTGTATGGTGATTGTCTGTTTTCTCTCTTTCCCACAAGCATCTTTAAGAATAGGGTGCACCACTCAATTGGCTTCATATCCTCAGCACAGCGCAAGGCCTAATTCAGACATAAATAAACATTTTTTGACTAGGTGATCAAATGAACATTCCTGCAGGAAGATGACATTGCTCTATATTGCACCTGGATAACACCTCACTAAGAGAAACATCCTTCTCATGTATTTATTAATCCACAAAAACTGATTGGGTTGTATACACACCCCAGTCTTAGCAGATCGTCTTTCGAAATCTGCTAGATTTTAAATGCAGCCTTATCTCAAAGAATGAGACGGAATATATGCTACGTGTAAGTCGCAAATGCAGCGCGTGAGAAGCAAGCCTCCAACTTTCTGCATGACTCAGCCCTGTGCTCAGCTCTCACCAGCCTCAGCAGAAACGCAGTCAAATTAGCAGCTGCTTGTTTTCATTCCAGAGGACAAGCTCTCCAATCTTTTCTGAAGTTATTTCCCTTCCTTTCCCTTCCCGTTATTCCCTATTTCCATCAAGCGGAGCCCCTGAATGCGTTTCCCTGCCAGCTATTCAAGAGCCCACTCCCCCTGGAGCTGGCGACACAGAACCTATTAATAAGCAAGCACAACGAACTGGCTCATTCTCCTCATAGTTGAATTCCTCTGCCACCGATTTCTCAACACTTCCCTTTAGGGTTTTCCTTTGGAGTCCCATTCATTTAGAGGAAATGTGGAAAATTGTTTAATGTTTCTTGTTGTAAGTGAGTGGTGGTAAATGCTGATTACGTGTGCAGAGTAAAATGCTTCTCTTCTCCTTGGCTTCCAAACCCATCTGGTGGCCCTGGCAAAGCTTGAGCCTCACTCCCTGCACAAGGGACTCTCATCATCGTCACCTGGTTAGCAGAGCAGGCTGTACTACTGTGGAAGACTTTCATTCCTAGCGTACCTGACCTTCAGTCTACACATCAGTTAAGTCACTCTCTCATTCTTTGCCTTGGTTCCTCCAACTGTAAAATGATGAAAAGTACCTTGGCCCTTTACATATTTGATTGAATCCAATTCAAGGATACACTGTTTCGCACCTACTTTGGGCCGTCAAATGGTTGGGGGCTGCAGAATAAGCACGGAAGGGCTCCTATCATTTCAGATTGATTCCAAAGAGAGGCTGGGTAACAATGTCAGTAGAAAACTCAGCTCTGAAGGCCTGAGTTTTGGGGGTCTGCTGCCCCCATACAGGGGAAAGAAAGTAGAGAGGCTGATTAGCCGGAGAAGAAAAGCATGAGTCTATCCCATCCTGTTTTCTAAAAAATAAAAATGCCAGAAGGATGTCATTTTTACACTAACTCCTCTAAAACACTTCAGAGAATAGGGCTTTAGAGAGCTTCCCTCCCTGTTAATGAGTGCTTGTATTTAGAGTAGAAGAAAATTGGGAAAGGAGCCCTTCCTACGCCCCTCCTTCTTTCAGTAAGAGAAACAGGAGAGCCAGGTGACAAAATATTTTTGGTTTCTTAATAGACATAAATACAGAATGTTGGAGGAAACATTTCAACTCCTTTCAGTGTACAGATGGGCACTTTGAAGCCCAGCGAGTTGGAATGACTTACCCAGGGTCACACAGTTGACTGGGGGCAAGTCAGGAATGAAGCCACAGGTCTCTTGTTCCGAAGCTCCTTCCACTGTAGGAATTCTCAGCAATCTAGAAACATATGTATAACTGAATCACTTTGCTGTACACCTAAACTAACACAATATTGTTAATCAACTCTAGTCCAATACAAAATAAAATTTTTTAAAAAAAGAAACATAATCCAACCATTAAAACAATCAGACTATTATCACACTGGACTTCTCACTCCACCAAATGTTTCTCCTACGGTAGTCAAACGTGGACTCCTTCCTGTACCACAAAGACAATTTGCTCATTCCTGCTCCTGTGATTCCCCTTACAGGCAGGGCTGCCTTGTCTGGCCACACAGGTTGTGCACTGCACAACTCTCAAAAAATGTGTTCACACTTTAATCCATGTGTCAGCCCCAGATGGTCTTCTCATTATTCTCTTCTTAGTCAAGGTTATTTTTAAGTCACACTTTCACAAAGCCTTCCTTGTTGGGTTTAGAACACACAGTTTTCTCCTTTCTCTGAGTTCCTAAGATTCTTATTCTTTGTACTACTTACAAGCTGTGAATCCTTCAGCAAGGTAATCATTCTGAGTCTCTGCTTTCTACAGTAATATGTAAAGTCTCTGCTTTCGAACATGTAAAAACAGTGGAGATGTGGCGAGGATCAAACAAACCCATGTACATGGAGGAACTCAATGAAGCATAAAGTGCTCTGGGATACTTGTTATTGCCACCCCAGCAAATTAAATACTCTTTTATGAAGTTTGCTAAGTTTGCTAAGTTTCTCAGTCTAAGTCTGGTTTTCCCCATAAGAAATAAGTTCCTTGGGCTTCCCTGGTGGCGCAGTAGTTAAGAATCAGCTTGCCAAGGCGGGGGACACGGGTTTGAGCCCTGGTCCAGGAGGATCCCACATGCCGCGAAGCAACTAAGCCCATGCGCCACAACTACTGAGCCCACATGCCACAACTACTGAAGCCCACGTGCCTAGAAGCAACTAAGCCCACATGCTCCACAACAAGAGAAGCCACCACCATGAGAAGCCCCCACACTGCAACGAAGAGTAGCCCCGCTCGCCACAACTAGAGAAAGCCAGCGTGCAGCAACGAAGACCCAAAGCAGCCAAAAAATAAATAAATAAATAAATTTATTAACAAAAAGGAAATAAGTTCCTTGATTCAGGCAGAGGCCACGCATATTTCCACATCACTCATAGCATGTAATCACACTGCCAGCACTATAACAAATGCTCTATACAAATTATGAGACGCGTTTTAATATTATCTAAGTTTTATAGATGAGGAAAGGAAACACAGAGAAAGGCAGCAACTCACAGAGAGTCAAAAAGCAAGTCTGTGACGGATTAAGGATTCAACCTTGGATAACTGGCTGCACAGTCTGCCCATCTACCTCCTGTACCTTCCCACCCTCTTTTGTGTACATGCAGGAGGCCTGTACAGTAGGAGCTCAGCACACCTGGGATCCTTGCTTGTTTCATCTTCGGGATAACCTTCTTGTAGACAGTATTAGAAAATCACGTGCATCTGTTTGTTGTGTGGTGAAACGACATGATATGAGATGACATTCAGCTCCGGCTAGCTCACTATCCTACATTCCCATACTTCTGCTTACTGCAGCCTCAACTGGTTTGTGATGAAGAAAGACAGTTTTTTTAACTGCAGTAAAGTATTCATTGAAAAAAGTTACCATTTTAGTCATTTTTAAGTGTATATTTCAGAGCCATTAACAACATTCACAGTGTTGTGTAACCATCACCATCATCCATCTCTAGAACTTTTTCATAACCCCAAACAGAAACTCTATACCTATTAAACAATAACGACCCCCACTTCCAGCCCACAGAAACCTCTATTCTATTTTCTGTCTCTATAAGTTTACCTCTTCTAGATATCTGCTCTTTTTCAAACTCTTTTCCCATTTAGGTTGTTAAATAATATTGTGCAGACTTCCTTGTACTATACAGTAGGTCCCTGTCGGTTATCTATTTTATTTTATTTTTATCTTTTAATAAACTTATTTATTTTATTTATTTATTTTTGGCTGCATTGGGTCTTCATTGCTACGCGCAGGCTTTCTCTAGTTGTGGCAAGCGGGGGCTACTCTTCACTGCAGTGCGCGGGCTTTTCATTGCGGTGGCTTCTCTTGTTGCAGAGCATGGGCTCTAGGCGGGCTTCAGTAGTTGTGGCTCACAGGTTCTAGAGTGCAGGCTCAGTAGTTGTGGCACACGGGCTTAGTTGCTCCATGGCACATGGGATCTTGCCAGACCAGGGCTCGAACCCGTGTGCCCTGCATTGGCAGGCTGATTCTTAACCACTGCACCACCGGGGAAGCCCTGGTTATCTATTTTAAATATAGCAGTGTGTACATGTCAATCCCGAACTCCCTAATTACCCTGCCCCCGCCCCCACGACTCTGTTCTTGAAGGCCTCACATACAAACTCACTTGTTCTGAGTCCCAGGGCAGAGGTACCAGCCTGAAAATCACCTGGGCCATACAAAAAGGACATTCATTGACTTACATTAGGGTGTGTGTTGTTGGAGGGGCAGAGATCTGGTAGAACTTTCTCCAGGGATGGAAGTGCTGGTGGACACCATTTTTTTCTTTTTACTCTACTTCCACCTAGCTGGGCTGGCACTGGTGGGCACCATTTCTGTCACTCTCAATCAACCTAGCTAACACTGTGCACCCCATCTTGTCATTTTCCTGAGGACCCACCCCAGCTGGCTCCTCCAAATCAACTCCAACCCCACATCACCTGGCAGGCAGCCCTGGCCAGCACCAGTGCATCTCCAAAATGGCTCCCACTCCAGAGGGCCAGCCCCATTCATGAGCACGTTCACAGATGGCCTGGGGCCAACCTCACCCACCAATGCACTTGCAGCAATTGTAGCCCAAGCACAACAGGAGGGTGCACACAGCCCACACAGGGGATACTCCTGAACCACTTGGCTCTGGGAAACTGGGAGACTGGGCCCCACAGGACACTTTCTACATAAAGCCACTATATATATCTACATATAGTTGATATACCTAACACATAGAAACAAACACAGAGAATTAAGCAAAATGAGGCAAGAGAGTACATTCTAAATGAAAGAACAAGACAAAGCCTCAGGAAAAGAACTAAACGAAATGGAGATAAGCAACTTACCAGATAAAGAGTTCAAAGTAATAGTCATAAAAATGCTCACCAAACTCAGGAGAATAATGGATGAACACAGTGAGAACTTCAAAAAAGAGACAGACAATATTGAAAAGAACCAATCAGGGCTTCCCTGGTGGCGCAGTAGTTGAGAGTCCGCCTGCCGATGGCGGGGACACGGGTTCGTGCCCCGGTCCAGGAAGATCCCACATGCTGCGGAGCAGCTGGGCCCGTGAGCCATGGCTGCTGAGCCTGCGTGTCCGGAGCCAGCGCTACACAACGGGAGAGGCCATGACAGTGAGAGGCCCGCGTACCGCAAAAAAACAAAACAAAACAAAAAAAACGAACCAATCAGAAATGAAGAATACAATCACTTAAATAAAAAGCATACTAGAGGGAATAGCAGATTGAAGAATGTAGACGAACAGGCCAGCAAATAGGAAGATAGGGTAGTGGAAATCACCCAATGGAACAACAAAAAGAAGAAAAAAAAATTTTTTAATGAGGATAGATTAAAGGACCTCTAAGACAACATCAAGTATACTAACATTAACATTATAGGGGTCCAGAAGGTAAGAAGACAGAAAAAGGAACAGAAAACCTATTTGAGGAAATAATGCCTGAACTTCACTAACCTGGTGAAGGACACAGACATCCAATTTCAGGAAGCACAGAGTCCCAAACAAGATGAACCAAATAAGATCCACACTAAGAAACATAATTAAAATGTCAAAAGTTAAACATAAAAAGAGAATCTTAAAAGCAGCAAGAGAAAAACAAGAAAGACCCCATAAGACTATCAGCTGATCTTTCAGCAGAGATTTTCATGCCAGAAGTCACTAGCACAATATATTCAAAGGGCTAAAAGGAAAAAAACTTTCAACCAAAATACTCAACCTGGCAAGGTTATCATTCAGAATTGAAGGAGAGATAAAAAGTTTCCCAGAGAAGCAAATGCTAAAGGAGTTCATCACTACTAAAGCATCCTTACAAGAAATGTTAAAGGGACTTCTTTAAATAGAAACGAAAAGGCCATAAATAGAAACAGCTAGTATGAAAGTTAAAAGGCAAAAGTAGTAAAATCATCTATATCTAAAATAATCAGTTAAGTGATACACAAAATTAAATGATGTAAAATATAATGACAAAAACATAGGGAGGGGGAAATAAAAATGTAGTGATTTTGGAAGGCACTCGAACTTAAGTGACCATGAATTTAAAGTTGACTATATACATAGGCTTTCATATATGAACCTCATGGGAAACACAAACCAAAACCTATAACAGATACAAAAAAATTAAGAGAAACGAATACAAACGTAACACTAAAGAAAGTCATCAAATCACAAGACAAAAGAACAAGAGAAGAAAAAACAAAGAACTACAAAATAAACCATAAAACAATTTTAAAATGGCAAGAAGCACATAATTACCAAAATTAGTTTAAATGTAAATAGATTAAATGATCCAATCAAAAGACATAGAGTAGGGCTTCCCTGGTAGCGCAGTAGTTGAGAGTCCGCCTGCCGATGCAGGGGACACGGGTTCGTGCCCCGGTCCGGAAAGATCCCACATGCCGCGGAGGGGCTGAGCCCGTGAGCCATGGCCGCTGAGCCTGCACGTCCAGAGCCTGTGCTCTGCAACGGGAGAGGCCACAACAGTGAGAGGCCCGCGTACCACAAAAAAAAAAAAAAAAAAAAAGACATAGAGTGGCTGAATGGATTAAAAAAAAAAACCCATGTATACACTGCCTACAAGAGACTCACTTCAGATCTAAAGACACACACAGACTGAAAGTGAAAGGATGGAAAAAGATATTCCACGCAAATGGAAACAAAAAGAAAGCTGGGATAGCAATACTTATGTCATACAAAACAGGCATTAAAACAAAGACTGTAATAAGACACAAAAAAGGGATCACATAGTGATAAAGGAATCAATCCAACAAGAGGATATAACATTTGTAAATATCTATGTACCCAAAATAGGAGCACCTAAATACATTAAGTAAATATTAAGAAACATAAAGGGAGATATTGACAGTAGTACAATAATAGTAGGGAGCTTCCCTGGTGGCGCAGTGGTTGAGAGTCCACCTGCCGATGCAGGGGACACGGGTTTGTGCCCCGGTCCAGGAAGATCCCACATGCCATGGAGTGGCTAGGCCCATGAGCCATGGCTGCTGAGCCTGTGCGTCTGGAGACTGTGCTCTGCAATGGGAGAGGCCACAACAGTGAGAGGCCCGCGTACTGCAAATAATAATAATAATAATAATAGTAGGGGACTTCAATACCCCACTTACATCAATGGACAGATCATCAGACAGAAAATCAAGAAGGAAACACTGGCCTTTTGCACAATGCATTATGCCATCTATGGACTTAATAGGTATATACAGAACACCCCTTCCATAAAACAGCAGAGTACATGTTCTTTTCAAGAGCGATGGAACATTCTTCAAGATAGATCACATGTTAGGTGATTGCAAAACAAGTCTCAATAAATTTAAGATTGGAATCATATCAAGCATCTTTTAAACCACAATGGTATAAGAATAGAAATCAACTAAAAAAACTGGCAAAAAACACAAACACGTGCAGGCTAAACAGCATGCTACCAAACAACCAATGGATTACTGAAGAAATCAAAGGGGAAATCAAAAAATACTTTAAGACAAAATATGGAAACACAACACTACAAAATGTATGGAATGCAGCAAAATTGGTTTTAAGAGGTAAGTTTATAGGAATACAGGCCTGCCTCAGGAAACAAGAACCATCTGAAATAAACAATCTAACGTTACACCTAAAGGAACTAGAAAAATAAGAACAAAAAAAGCTCAAAGTTAGTAAAAGGAAGGAAATAATAAAGATCAGAGTAGAAATAAATGAAATAGAGACTAAAAAGACAACAGAAAAGAAATCAATAAAACTAAGAGCTGGTTCTTTGAAAAGATAAACAAAACTGAAAAAACTTTAGCCACGCTCGTCAAGAAAAAAAAGAGAAAGGGCCCAACATATAAAATCAGAAATTAAAGAAGAGGAGTTACAACTAACCACAGAAACACAAAGGATCATAAGAGATTACTATGACTAATTATACATCAACAAATTGGACAACCTAGAAGAAATGGATAAATTCCTAGAAACATACAATCTTCCAACACTTATCAGGAGTAAATAGAAAAATCTGAGCAGAACGATCACTAGTAATGAAACTGAATCAATAATCAAAAATCTCCCAACAAACAGAAGTTTTCACAGCTGAATTCTATCAAACATTTAGAGAAGAGTTAATGCCTATTCTTCTAACACTACTATAAAAACTGCAGAGGAAGGAACACTTCCAAACTCATTCTATGAGGCCACCATCACCCTGATACCAAAACCAGAAAAAGACACTACAAAAAAGAAAATTAAAGGCCAATATCACTGATGAACATAGATGCAAAATTCGTCAAAAAAAATATTACCAACCCATATTCAACAATACATAAAGTATCACACACCATGATCAAGTGGGATTTATTCAAGGGATGCAACGATGGTTCAATATCTACAAATCAATGTAATACACCACATTAAAAAAATAAAGGGTAAAAATCAAATGATCACCTCAATAAATGCAGAAAAAAGGCATTTGACAAAATTCAACATCCATTCATTATAAAAACTCTCAAGAAACTGGCTATACAGGGAAGTTTACAGCAATACAATCCTACCTCAAGAAAGAAGAAAAATCTCAAATAAACAGCCTAACCTTACACCTAAAGCAATTACAGAAAGAAGAACAAAAAAACCCCAAACTTAGCAGAAGGGAAGAACTCATAAAATCAGATCAGAAATAAATGAAAAACAAATGAAGGAAACAATAGCAAAGACCAATAAAACTAAAAGCTCGTTCTTTGAGAACATAAACAAAGTTGGTAAAGCATTAGCCAGACTCATCAAGAAAAACAGAGAAGACTCAAATCAACAGAATTAGAAATGAAAAAGGATAAGTAACAACTGACACTGCAGAATACAAAGGATCATGAGAGATTACTACAAGCAACTATGTGCAAATAAAATGGGCAACCTGGAAGAAATGTCCATTTCTCAGACAAGTACAACCTTCCAAGACTGAACCAGGAAAAAATAGAAAATATGAACAGACCAATCAGAAGCGCTAAAATTGAAACTGTGATTAAAACCTTCCAACAAACAAAGATCCAGGAACAGATGGCTTCACAGGTGAATTCTATCAAACATTTAGAGAAGAGCTAACACCTATCCTTCTCAAAATCTTCCAAAATATAGCAGAGGGAGGAACACTCCCAAACTCATTCTACAAGGCCACCATCACTCTGATACAAAAACCAAACAAACACATCACAAAAAAAGAAAACTACAGACCAATATCACTGATGAATATAGATGCAAAAATTCTGAACAAAATACTAGCAAACAGAATCCAACAGCACATTCAAAGCATCATACACGATGATCAAGTGGGGTTTAATCCAGGAATGCAAGGATTCTTCAATAAACGCAAATCAATCAATCTGATACACCATATTAACAAACTGAAGGAGAGAAACCATATGATCATCTCAATATATGCAGGAAAAGCTTTCAACAAAATTCAACACCCATTTATGATAAAAATTCTCCAGAAAGTGGACATCGAGGGAACCTACCTCAACATAATAAAGGCCATATATGACAAACCCACAGCCAACATCATTCTCAATGGCAAAAAACTGAAACCAATCCCTCTAAGATCAGGAACAAGATAAGGGAGCCCACTCTCACCACTATTATTCAACATAGTTTTGGAAGTTTTAGCCATGGCAATCAGAGAAGAAAAAGAAATAAAAGGAATCCAAATCAGAAAAGAAGTAAAACTGTCATTGTTTGCAGATGACATGATACTACACACAGAGAATCCTAAAGATGCTACCAGAAAACTACTATAGCTAATCAATGAATTTGGTAAAGTAGCAGGGTACAAAATTAATGCACAGAAATCTCTTGCATTCCTATACACTAATGATGAAAAATCTGAAAGAGAAATTAAGGAAACACTCTCATTTACCACTGCAACAAAAAGTATAAAATACCTAGGAATAAACCTACCTAAGGAGACGAAAGACCTGTATGCAGAAAACTTTAAGACACTGATGAAAGAAATCAAAGACGATATAAACAGATGGAGAGATATACCATGTTCTTGGATTGGAAGAATCAATATTGTGAAAATGACTATACTACCCAAAGCAATCTACAGAATCAATGCAATCCCTATCAAACTACAAATGGCATTTTTCACAGAACTAGAAAAAAATTTTTACAATTTGTATGGAAACACAAAAGACACCGAATAGCCAAAGCAAGCTTGAGAAAGAAAAACGAAGTTGGAGGAATCAGGCTCCCTGACTTCATACTATACTACAAAGCTACAGTAATCAAGACAGTATGGTACTGGCACAAAAACAGAAATATAGATCAATGGAACTACAGATAGAAAGCCCAGAGATAAATGCACGCACCTATGGTCACCTTATCTTTGACAAAGGAGGCAAGAACATACAATGGAGAAAAACAGTCTCTTCAATACGTGCTGTTGGGAAAACTGGGCAGCTACATGTAAAAGAATGAAATTTTAACACTTCCTAACACCATACACAAAAATAAACTCAAAATGGATTGAAGAACTAAATGTAAGGCCAGAGACTATAAAACTCTTAGAGTAAACATAGGCAGAACACTCTATGACATAAATCGCAGCAAGATCCTTTTTGACTCACCTCCTAGAGTAATGGAAATAAAAACAAAAATAAACAAATGGGACCTAATGAAACTTAAAAGCTTTTGCATAGCAAAGGAAACCATAAACAAGATGAAAAGACAATCCTCAGAATGGGAGAAAATATTTACAAATGAATCCCAGACAAAGGGTTAATCTCCAAAATTTACAAGCAGCTCATGCAACTCAATATCAAAAAAACCAAACAATCCAATCCAAAAATGGGCAGAAGATCTAAACAGACATTTCTCCAAAGAAGACATACAGATGGCCAAGAGGCACATGAAAAGGTGCTCCACATCACTAATTATTAGAGAAATGCAGATCAAAACTACAATGAGGTATCACCTCACAGTGGTCAGAATGGCCATCATCAAAAAATCTACAAACAATACATTCTGGAGAGGGTGTGGAGAAAAGGGAAACCTCTTGCACTGTTGGTGGGAATGTAAACTGATACATCCCCTATGGAGAACAGTATGGAGGTTCCTTAAAATACTAAAAATAGAACTACCATATGACCCAGCAATCCCACTACTGGGCATATACCCTGAGAAAACCATAATTCAAAAAGAGACATGTACCACAATGTTCATTGCAGCACTATTTACAACAGTCAGGACATGGAAGCAACCTAAATGTCTCTCGACATTTGAATGGATAAAGAAGATATGGCACATGTATACAGTGGAATATTACTCAGCAATAAAAAGGAATGAAATTGAGTTATTTGTAATGAGGTAGATGGACACAGAGTCTGTCATTCGGAGTGAAGTAAGTCAGAAAGAGAAAAACAAATACCATATGCTAACACACATATATGGAATCTATAAAAACGGTACTGATGAACCTAGTGGCAGGGCAGGAATAAAGATGCAGATGTAGAGAATGGACTTGAGGACACAGTATGGGAAAGGGAAGTTGGAACAAAGTGAGAGAGTAGCATTGACATATATACATTACAAAATGTAAAATGGATGGCTAGTGGGAAGCAGCTGCATAGCACAGAGAGATCAGCTTGGTGCTTTGTGACCACCTAGAGGGGTGGGATAGGGAGGGTGGGATCAAGGCACAAGAGGGAGGGGATATGTATACATATAGCTGATTCACTTTGTTATACAGCAGAAATTAATACAACATTGTAAAGCAATTATACGCCAATAAAGATGTAAAAAATACCACAAATTGATTAAAGTATTAACTGTAAAACCTGAAAGCATACAACTCCTGGAAGAAAAAATTGTCCTTAGCAAATTTTTTGTCTCCTCAGGCAAGGGCAACAAAAGCAAAAATTTTTAAAAATGAGACTACATGAAACTAAAAAGCTTTTTGCACAGCAAAAGAAACCATCAACAAAACAAAAAGGCAACCTACTGAATGGGAGAAGATATTTGCAAATGATATATCTGGTAAGAGGTTAATATCCAAAAATATGAAGAACTCACACAACTCAATACTTCTAAAAATCCAATTAAAAAATGGGCAGAGAACATGAATAGACATTTTCCCAAGGAAGACATCAGATGGCTAATAAAGACATGAAAAGATGTGGAACACCACAAAAAATCAGAGAAATGCAAATCAAAACCACAGTGAGATACTACCTCACACCTGTCAGAATGGCTGTTTTCAAAAAGACAAGAAATAACAAGCATTGGTGATGATGCGGAAAATAGGACAATGTGTTAGTGGGAATGTAAATTAGTACAGCCACTATGGAAAACAGTACGGAGGTACCTCAAAAAAGTAAAAATGGAACTACCATATGACCCAGCAATACTACTACTGGGCATATACCCAGAGAAAACCATAATTCAAAAAAACACATGCACCCCAATGTTCATTGCAGCACTATTTACAATAGCCAGGTCATGGAAGCAACCTAAATGCCCATTGACAGATGAATGGGTAAAGAAGATGTGGTACATATATACAAAGGAATATTACTCTGCCATAAAAAGGAACGAAATTGGGTCATTTGTAGAGACGTGGATGGACCTAGAGACTGTCATACAGAGTGAAGTAAGTCAGAAAGAGAAAAATATCGTATATTAATGCATGTGTGTGGAATCTAGAAAAATGGTACAGATGAACCAGTTTGCAAGGCAGAAATAGAGACACAGATGTAGAGAAGAAATGTATGGACACCAAGGAGGGGAAGTGGGGGATGGGGTGGTAGTGGGATGACTTAGGAGATTGGTATTGACATATATACATCAATATGTATATGTATAAAATAGATGACAAATAAGAACCTGCTGTATTAAAAACTAAAATAAAATTAAAAAAAAAAAAAGAACTACCATACAATCCAACAATTCCACTGCTGGATATTTATCTGAAGAAAATGAAAAACTAATTTGAAAAGATTTATGCACCACTATGGTCACTGCAACATTATTTACAATTTAAGTTACAGAGGCAACTTAAGTGTCCATTGACAGATGAATGGATAAAGAAGATGTGGTATACCTGTACAATGGAATATTGCTCAGCCATAAAAAAAGAATGAAATATTGCCATTTGCCAAAACATGGGTGGAAGGGATTATGCTAAGTGAAATAAGTCAAAGAAAGACAAATTCCATATGATTTCAGTTACCTATGGCATCTAAAACAAACAAACAAAAACAGATGCATAGGTACAGAGAACAAATTGATGGTTGCCTAAGGGATGGGGATGGGGGATTGGGCGAAGCAGATGAAGGACATCAAAAGGTACAAACGTGCAGTTACAAAATAAGTAAGTCACAGGCATGTAATGTACAGTATAGGAACTAAAGTCAAAAATATAACAGTAATTTTGTATGGTGGACAGATGTTTACTAGATTTATCATGGCAATCAATTCATAATGCATATAAATGTTGAACCACTATGCTGTAAACATATAATATTGTATGTTATTTGTACCTCAATAAACAATAAAAGGATAAAAATGTATCAACATTTTTAGTGATTTGAACACATATTGCCAAACTATTCTACAAATACTAATTTATCATCTACTCAACGTGTGAGAAGGCCTATCTAGTTCATAAAAGATTTCATGTCAACTTGAGTATTATTTTTTAAAAAGATCCTTGCCAGTTTGATAGGTGAAAATAATGTCATTGTTTTTACTTGCATTATTTATAAAGTGGAACATTTTTTCTCTTAATAAATAAAAGTGGGAGAGGGAAGCAGAGGAGAGGGTCAGAGAGGGAGATGTGACTACAGAAGAGGTCACCGTGATGCAAAGTGAGGACACAACCTTCCACTGCTAGTGTGCAGATGGAGAAAAGGGTCGCAAGCCAAAGAAGGCAAGTGGCTTCTAGAACCTGCAGGAGTCAAGGGGATGGATTCTCCCTCAGAGCCTCCAGAAAGGAACACAGCCTTGATGACATTTTAGTTTTAGCCCTGACAGTGAGACACATGTCAGACTTCCAAAGAACAGAACAGTAAGATAATAAATTTGTATTTTTTAAATAAATTTATTTATTTTTGGCTGCGTTGGATCTTCGTTGCTGCTCATGGGCTTTCTCTAGTTGCAGCGAGCAGGGGCTACTCTTTGTTGTGGTGCACAGGTTTCTCATTGCTGTGACTTCTCTTGCTGTGGAGCATGGGCTCTAGGCAAATGCGCTTTAGTAGTCGTGGCTTCCGGGCTCTAGAGCACAGGCTCAGTAGTTGTGGTGCACAGGCTTAGTTGCTCTGCAGCATGTGAGATCTTCTGGGACAAGGGATCGAACCCGTGTCCCACATTGGCAGGCAGATGCTTAACCACTGCACCACCAGGAAAGTCCCTAAATTTGTATTTTTGAACCACTAAATGTGTGGCAATATGCTACAGCAGTGTAGAAAACTAATATACCCACCGTGTTAGCCCACTAGGCCATCATTCTTTGCATACAGCTTTGCATTAGTAACAATGCTTTTGCTCATGCTAAAGAAAGTCAGTATCACCAAGTCCCTATTAAATAGAGTGGATGTCTTAATTTCCTTTTCAGATAGTTCACTTTTCGTGTATAGAAACATAACTAATTTTTTGCATTGATTTTGTATCCTGCAACTTTGTTGAATTAGTTCTAACAGGTTTTGCTTGCATGTGGAATCTTTGGGATTTTCTACATATAATATCATGTCACCTGCAAACAGATAACTTTATTTCTTCCTTTCCAATTTGGATGCTTTTTATTTATTTTCCTTGCCTAACTGCTCTGGCTAGAACTTCCAATATTATGTTGAATAGAAGTGAAAGAGCAGACCTCCTTGCCTTGTTCCTGATCTTAAAGGAAAAGCTTTCAGTCTTTTACCATTTTGTATGATGTTAGCTGGGAACTTTTTGTATACGGCCTTATTAGGTTGAAGTGGTTTCCTTCTATTCTTAGTTTGAGTATTTTTATCATGAAATATTGTTGAATCTTGTCAAGTGCTTTTTCTTCATCAATTGAGATGACTGTGTGATTTTTGCCCTTTATTGTGTTAACGTGGTGTATCACATTGATTTTTGTGTGTTGAACCGTCCTTGCATTCCAGGAGTAAATTTCATTTGGTCGCAGTATATAATCCTTTTAACGTGTTGTTGAATTCAGTTTGCTAGTATTTTGTTGAGGATTTTTCATCAATATTCATCAGGGATATTGGTCTGTAATTTTCTTTTTTTGCAGCATCTTTGTCTGGCTTTGGTATCAAGATAATCCTGGCCTCATAGAATGAGCTAGGATATTTTCCTTCATTTTCAACTTTTTGGAATAGTTTGAGGAAGACTGATCTTAGTTCTCTAAATGTTTGGTGGAACTCCCCAGTGTAATCACCCAGCCCTAGGTTTTTTCGGTGTTGGGAGGATTTTGATTACCGATTCAATCTGCTTACTAGTTATTGATTTCTCCAGATTTTCTATTTCTTCATGACTTAGTCTTGGTAAGTTGTGTGTTTCTAAGAATTTATCCATTCCTCTAGGTTATCCAATTTGTTGGCACACATTGTTCATAGTATTCTCTTATAATCCTTTTCATTTCTGTGACATTTGTTGTAATAAACCCTCTTTCATTTATGATCTTAGTTATTTGAATTTTCTTTTTTTTTCTTAATCTACTGAAGGATTTGTCAATTTTGTTTGCATGTTTTAAAAACTAACTCTTAGGTTTGTTGTTTTTATTGTTTCTATATTTCTGTTTAGTTAAGCACTGCTCTAATCATTTTTATTTCCCTAATTCTGTTAGTTTTAATTTGTTGTTTTTCTAGTATTTTGAGGTGTAAAGAAAGTTTGTAGTTTGAGATCTTTTTTCAGTTTTCTTTTTTTTTTTGAATTTTTGAATTTTATTTTATTTATTTTTTTATACAGCAGGTTCTGGCTAGTCATCCATTTTATATACATAAATATATACAAGTCAATGCCAATCTCCCAATTCATTACACCACCACTGCCACCCCACCACCACTTTCCCTACTTGGTGTCCATACGTTTGCTCTCTACATCTGTGTCTCAATTTCTGTCCTGCAAACCAGTTCATCTGTACCATTTTTCTAGGTTCCACATATATGCGTTAATATACGACATTTCTTTTTCTCTTTCTGACTTACTTCACTCTGTATGACAGTCTCTAGATGCATCCACGTCTCTACAAATGACCCAGTTTTGTTCCTTTTTATGGCTGAGTAATATTCCATTGTATATATGTACCACATCTTCTTTACCCATTCATCTGTCGATGGGCATTTAGGTTGCTTCCATGACCTGGCTATTGTAAATAGTGCTGCAAGGAACATTGGGGTGCATGTGTCTTTTTGAATTATGGTTTTCTCAGGGTACATGCCCAGCAGTGGGATTGCTGGGTCCTATGGTAATTCTATTTTTAGTTTTTAAGGAACTTCCATACTGTTTTCCATATCAATTTACATTCCTACCAACAGTGCAAGAGGGTTCCCTTTTCTACACACCCTCTCCAGCATCTACTGTTTATAGATTTTTGGATGATGGCCATTCTGACCAGTGTGAGGTGATACCTCACTGCAGTTTTGATTTGCATTTCTCTAATAATTAGTGATGTAGAGCCACTTTTTATGTGCTTCTTGGCCATCTGTGTGTCTTCTTTGGAGAAATGTCTATTTAGGTCTTCTGCCCATTTCTTGATTGCGTTGTTTTTTTTAATATTGAGTGCATGAGCTGTTTATATATTCTGGAGATTAATCCTTTGTCTGTTGATTCGTTTGCAAATATTTTCTCCCATTCTGAGGGTTGTCTTCTCGTCTTGTTTATGGTTTCCTTTGCTGTGCAAAACCTTTGAAGTTTCATTAGGTCCCATTTGTTTATTTTTGTTTTTATTTCCATTACTCTAGGAGGTGGATCAAAAAAGATCTTGCTGTGATTTATGTCAAAGAGTGTTCTTCCTATGTTTTCCTCTAAGAGTTTTATAGTGTCTGGTCTTACATTTAGGTCTCTAATCCATTCTGAGTTTATTTTTGTGTATGGTGTTAGGCAGTGTTCTAATGTCACTCTTTTACATGTAGCTGTTCAGTTTTCCCAGCACCACTTATTGAAGAGACTGTCTTTTCTCCACTGTATATCCCTGCCTCCTTTGTCATAGCTTAGTTGACCATAGGTGTGTGGGTTTATCTCTGGGCTTTCTATCCTGTTCCATTGATCTATATTTCTGTTTTTGTGCCACTACCATATTGTCTTGATTACTGTAACTTTGTAGTATAGTCTGAAGTCAGGGAGTCTGATTCCTCTAGCTCCGTTTTTTTTCCCTCAAGATTGCTTTGTCTATTTGTGGTCTATTGTGTTTCCATACAAATTGTGAATTTTTTTGTTGTAGTTCTGTGAAAAATGCCAGTGGTAGTTTGATAGGGATTGCATTGGATCTGTAGATTGCTTTGGGTAGTATAGTCATTTTCACAATATTGATTCTTCCAATCCAAGAACAGGGCATATCTCTCCATCTGTTGGTACCATCTTTAATTTCTTTCATCAGTGTCTTATAGTTTTCTGCATACAGGTCTTTTGTCTCCTTAGGTAGGTTTATTCCTAGGTATTTTATTCTTTTTGTTGCAATAGTAAATGGGAGTGTTTTCTTAATTTCTCTTTCAGATATTTCATCATTAGTAATATAGGAATGCAAGAGATTTCTGTGCATTAATTTTGTATCCTGCAACTTTACCAAATTCATTGATTACCTCTAGTAGTTTTCTGGTGGCATCTTTAGGATTCTCTATGTATAGAATCATGTCATCTGCAAACAGTGACAGTTTTACTTCTTCTTTTCCAATTTGTACTTCTTTTATTTCTTTTTCTTCTCTGATTGCCATGGCTAGGGCTTCCAAAACTATGTTGAATAATAGTGGTGTGAGTGGATATCCTTGTCTTGTTCCTGATCTTAGAGGAAATGCTTTCAGTTTTTCACCATTGAGAATGATGCTGGCTGTGGGTTTGTCATATATGGCCTTTATTATGTTGAGGTAGGTTCCCCCTATGCCCACTTTCTGGAGAGTTTTTATCATAAATGGGTGTTGAATTTTGTCAAAAGCTTTTTATGCATCTATTGAGATGATCATATGGTTTTTATTCTTCAATTTGTTAATATGGTGTATCACATTGATTGATTTGCATATATTGAAGAATCCTTGCATCTCTGGGATAAATCCCACTTAATCGTGGTGTATGATCCTTTTAATGTGTTGTTGGATTCTGTTTGCTAGTATTTTGTTGAGGATTTTTGCATCTATATTCATCAGTGATATTGGTCTGTAATTTTCTTTTTTGTAGTATCTTTCTCTGGTTTTGATATCAGGGTGATGGTGGCCTCACAGAATGATTTTGGGAGTGTTCCTTCCTCTGCAATTTTTTGGAAGAGTTTGAGAAGGATGGGTGTTAGCTCTTCTCTAAATGTTTGATAGAATTCACCTGTGAAGCCATCTGGTCCTGGACTTTTGTTTGTTGGAAGATGTTTAATCACAGTTTCAATTTCATTACTTGTGATTGGTCTGTTCATATTTTCTGTTTCTTCTTGGTTCAGCATTGGAAGGTTATACCTTTCTAAGAATTTGTCCATTTCTTCCAGGTTGTCCATTTTATTGGCATAGAGTAGTTTGTAGTAGTCTCTTAGGACGCTTTGTATTTCTGTGGTGTCTTGTAACTTCTCCTTTTGCATTTCTAATTGTATTGATTTGAGTCCTCTCCCTCTTTTTCTTGATGAGTCTGGCTAATGGTTTATCAATTTTATCTTCTCAAAGAACCAGCTTTTAGTTTTATTGATCTTTGCTATTGTTTTCTTTGTTTCTGTTTCATTTATTTCTGCTCTGATCTTTATGATTTCTTTCCTTCTGCTAACTTTGGGTTGTGTTTGTTCTTCTTTCTCTAGTTCCTTTAGGTGTAAGGTTAGATTGTTTGAGATTTTTCTTGTTTCTTGAGGTAGGCTTGTATAGCTATAAACTTCCCTCTTAGAACTGCCTTTGCTGCATCCCATAGGTTTTGGATAGTCGTGTTTTCATTGTCATTTGTCTCTAGGTATTTTTTGATTTCCTCTTTGATTTCTTCAGTGATCTCCTGGTTATTTAATAATATATTGTTTAGCCTCCATGTATTTGTGTATTTTACCTTTTTTTTCCCTGTAATTGATTTCTAATCTCAAAGTGTTGTGGTCAGAAAAGATGCTTGATATGATTTCAGTTTTCTTAAATTTACTGAGGCTTGATTTGTGACCCAGGATGTGATCTATCCTGGAGAATGTTCCATGCACACTTGAGAAGAAAGTGTAATCTGCTGTTTTTGGATGGAATGTCCTATAAATATCAATTAAATCTATCTGGTATATTGTGTCATTTAAAGCTTGTGTTTCCTTATTAATTTTCTGCTTGGATGATCTGTCCATTCGTGTAAGTGAGGTGTTAAAGTCCCCCACTATTATTGTGTTACTCTTGATTTCCTCTTTTATGGCTGTTAGCAGCTGCCTTATGTATTGAGGTGCTCCTATGTTGGGTGCATATATATTTATAATTGTTATATCTTCTCCTTGGATTGATCCCTTGATCGTTATGTAGTGTCCTTCCTTGTCTCTTGTAACATTCTTTATTTTAAAGTCTATTTTATCTGATGAGTATTGCTACTCTGGCTTTCTTTTGATTTCCATTCGCATGGAATATCTTTTTCCATCCCTCACTTTCAGTCTGTGTGTGTCCCTAGGTCTGAAGTGTGTCTCTTGTAGACAGCATATATACAGGTATTGTTTTTGTATCCATTCAGCAAGCCTGTGTCTTTTGGTTGGAGCATTTAATCCATTCACGTTTAAGGTAATTATCGATATGTATGTTCCTGTTACCATTTTCTTAATTGTTTTGGGTTTGTTTTTGTATATCCTTCTCTTCTCTTGTGTTTCCCACTTAGAGAAGCTCCTTTAGCATTTGTTGTAGAGCTGGTTTGGTGGTGCTGAATTCTCTTAGCTTTTGCTTGTCTGTAAAGCTTTTGATTTTTCCAGCGAATCTGAATGAGATCCTTGCTGGGTAGAGTAATCTTGGTTGTAGGTTCTTCCCTTTCATCACTTTAATTATATCATGCCACTCCCTTCTGGCTTGTAGAGTTTCTGCTGAGAAATCAGCTATTAACCTTATGGGAGTTCCCTTGTATGTTATTTGTCATTTTTCCCTTGCTGCTTTCAATAATTTTTCTTTGTCTTTAATTTTTGCCAATTTGATTACTATCTGTCTCGGCGTGTTTCTCCTTGGGTTTATCTTGTATGGGACTCTCTGCGCTTTCTGGACTTGGGTGGCTGTTTCCTTTCCCATGTTAGGGAAGTTTTCGACTATAATCTCTTCAAATATTTTCTTGGGTTCTTTCTCTCTCTCTTCTCCTTCTGGGACCCCTATAATGCAAATGTTGTTGCATTTAATGTTGTCCCAGAGATCTCTTAGGCTGTCTTCATTTATTTTCATTCTTTTTTTCTTTATTCTGTTCCGCAGCAGTGAACTCCACCATTCTGTCTTCCAGGTCACTTATCCGTTCTTCTGCCTCAGTTATTCTGCTATTGATTCCTTCTAGTGTATTTTTCATTTCAGTTATTGTATTGTTCATCTCTGTTAGTTTGTTCTTTAATTCATCTAGGTCTTTGTTAAACATTTTTGCATCTTCTCAATCTTTGCCTCCATTCTTTTTCCAAGTTCCTGGATCACCTTCACTATCATTATTCTGAATTCTTTTTCTGGAAGGTTGCCTAACTCCACTGCACTTAGTTGTTTTTCTGGGGGTTTATCTTGTTCCTTCATCTGGTACGTAGCCCTCTGCCTTTTCCTCTTGTCTATCTTTCTGTGAATGTGGTTTTTGTTCCACAGGCTGCAGGATTGTAGTTCTTCTTGCTTCTGCTGTCTGCCCTCTGGTGGATGAGGCTATCTAAGAGGCTTGTGCAAGTTTCTTGATGGGAGGGACTGGTGGTGGGGAGAGCTGGGTGTTGCTCAGGTGGGCAGAGCTCAGTAAAACTTTAATCTGCTTGTCTGCTGATGGGTGGGGCTGAGTTCCTTCCCTGTTGGTTGTTTGGCCTGAGGCGACCCAACACTGGAGCCTACCCGGGCTCTTTGGTGCGCCTAATGGCAGACCCTGGGAGGGCTTATGCCTTGGAATACCTCCCAGAACTTCTGCTGCCAGTGTCCCTGTCCTCACAGTGAGACAGAGCCACCCCCTGCCTCTGCAGGAGACCCTCCAACACCAGCAGGTAGGTCTGGTTCAGTCTCCTATGGGGTCACTGCTCCTTCCCCTGGGTCCCAATGCGCACACCACTCTCTGTGTCTCTTTTTTCTTTTTTAATGTAAGCATTTACATCTATAAATTTTTAACACTCAACACTACTTTCATTGCATTCCATAAATGTTGCTGTATTTTGTTTTTACATTTGTTTGTCTCAAGATAATTTCTAACTTCCCATGTGATTTCTTCTTTGAACCATTGGTTATTTAATATCCACATATTTGTGGATTTTTCAGTTTTCCTTCTGCTATTAATTTCTTGTTTCATTCCACTGTGATTAGAAAAGATACCCTGTATGATTTCAGTATTTTAAAATTTATTAAGACTTGTTTTGTGGCCTAATATATGGTCTATCCTGGAAATTGTTCCATTTGCACTTGAAAAAATTAGTTATTCTGCTATTTTTGGCTAGAGTGTACTTTACATGTCTGTTATGTTCAACTGGTCTATAAGTTTGTTTAAGTCCTCTATTTCTATATTGATCTTCGGTCTGGTTGTTCTACCCATTAGTGATAGTGAGATATTTAAGTTTCCTAATATTACTCTAGGTCTACCTATCTCTTCCTTCATCTCTGTCAATGTTTTCTTCATATATTAGGAGTTCTGATGTTTCATGCATATATGTTTATAATTGTAATATCTTGGTGAACTGACCCTTTTATCATTATATAAAGTCCTTCTTTTTCTCTTGTAATGGACTTAAAGTCTATTTTGTCTGATATTAGTATTGTGAAGTATCCTTTACTTCTGACCTCTCTTGGTTACCACTTGCATGAAACGTTTTTTCCCATCATTTCACTTTCCAACTATGTGTGTCCTGAAATGTAAAGTGAATTTCTTATAGACAACATATAGTTGAATCCTTTTTAAAAAACTGATTTAGCCAATCTATGTCTTTTCATTGGGGAGTTTATTCCATTTACATTTAAGGTAATTACTTATTTGGAAGGATTTACTCTTGCCATTTTCTTAATTGTTTTCTGTATGTCTTGTACCTTTTTGTCCCTCCTTTCCTCTCTTACTAATTTCCTTTGTGTTTCATTGATTTTGTGTGTGTGTGTGGTGACATACTCTGACTTCCTTTTGTGTATATTATATAGATATTTTCTTTGTAGATACCATTTCAATTTGATAAAATATATATATTAAGTTTAAAATATATATATAAATATATTCAAGTTATATTATTCTAATCTGATCACAACTTAATTTCAATAGCATACAACAACTCTATTCTTGTAAACTCCTTCCTTCACTTTATATTATTGATGTCACAAATTACATCTTTATATATTGTTGGGAAAGGCAGTGTCATGCATGCCATCTTTCAATTCCCATTGAGGTTCATAAGAATGGAACACTTCTTCACCAAGAGATAAAGAGCCAATGTTGTCTGTGTTGAACTTCCCATCTTGTGTGGGTCTTCGTGTGGGTCTCTTTGGATCTATCCTGGTTGGAGACTTTGAGCTTCTTGCATAACGTATATATTGGGCTTCTTGGTAGTGTCCCATAAGTTGCTTAGGTTCTGTTCACTTTTCTTCATTCTTTTTTCTTTTTGCTCCTCTGACTCAATGACTTTAAATGGCTTGTCTTCAATTTCTTTCTTCTGCCTCATCAAGTCAATTATTGAATCCCTCTAATGAATTCTTTTAGCTGTTATTTTATTTTTCAGTTCCAGAGTCTGTTTGGTTCTCTTTTATAGTGTCTCTATTTTTGTTGGTATTCTCATTTTGTTCATGTATTGTTTGCCTGATTTTGTTTAAATGTCTCTGTTCTCTTTTGGTTCATTGAGCATCTTTAGCACAGTTATTTTAAGTTCTTTGTTAGGCAGGTTATAGATCTGTGTTTCTTTAGGGTCAGTTTCTGGAGTTTTGTTTCTTTGATTTGGCCATGTTTCCTTTTATCTTTGTGTGCCTTATTTTCTGTTGTTGTTGTTGTTGAGACTTAGGCATTTGAAGAAACAACCACCGCTTCCAAACTTCATGGATTGGCTTCATGCAGGGGAAGACTTTCACCAATCAGCTCAGCTATAGAGTCTAGGATCTCTCAAACCTTTTCTGAGGGTGTATCTTCTCTGGCATGTGCAGAGTCCTCTCAAACTCCCTAGACAGTTTGTTGCTGGTTCTTCTCAGAAAGCTGTAATCTCTTGCTCCCCCTGGCACCTGCCTGCAGAACTGCAGCACTAATGTGTTGCTGTGATTCTATTTGTTTTCCACAGCTTCCAAACAAGGATACTGGTGCCATCAGCACTCTGACTCAGGAGAGACAGATACCAGTCCCTCAGACAGCCCCCAGACTAGTCAAAATTTGGCTTCACATTCCCCTCTTTTGTTTTTGTCCCAAGGAATGATCCCTGTTATGTGAGACACCACACCAGGCCAGATAGAGGGAGGGACATGAACAAGTTTGTAAAATGCAGTGAAATTTCCTAACTCTTTCACTGGGATCCCTTCTTGGTTTTATGGTGGTCTAGATGTTGAAACTTCTCAACTGGTCTTTAGAGTTCTTGCAAGCATATTCTGGTCTGTATATCATTGTTAACTATGTGTCTCTGTAGGAGAACAATGCTCTGATGCTTCCTTATCAGCCCTCTTGCTGACATCACTCTAAACGTGTGTTATTTTTATAGGAAGAATAAAATACATTTTCTAAAAGAAGCCTTTCCCCATTAAATCTCTCCACCTTTACATGCACTGGGCTTTGATCTTTCCCACAATGTTTATCACATTTTACTTTATAATTATCTTTGATTCAACATATGTTGAATCTCTCCTCTAGGCTAAGGGGTATCCTGAACTCTGTGTTTGTGTGTGTGTGCGTGTGCGTGTGTGTGTTGTAGGTATGTTTTAACTGAGGGGGCAAAAAAAAAAAAAAAAGAATTGAAATTAACAGTGTGAAAGGTCTTCAGATAGTAAAAGTCAAGGACGGTAGTGGATTGGGGAAAAGTAGGTGTTCCAGGCACACAAAGACCATAAACAAAAGAATAAAGGAGATGGTGATCGACTAAGTCAGAGGGAGCTAGGTGAAGGTGACTGAAGACCCAGAGAAATCTGACAGAGGCCCATAAAGGAGCAGGAAAAGAATACCATCTTAATTTGCAACTAACAGAGGCCCATGAGTATTGGAATGCTCGTAAATGTTCTCTACACATTTTTATTTTAACTGACATAGAAATATGAGGCCTGCAGTTTTAGAATGTCTTAAGAATCAAGTTTATAGCATGCAAATGGTTTGCTTTAAAAAAAATTCTCGCACAGGAAATGTTAAGACACATTGACATAAAAAAATAAACATATTGGATTTGTGCAGATTTACATAAACAATTGCATGCTGACCACCAGTCTGCTGAACGGGAGCCCTGTTTTAGTTCCTGTTTCCTGGTGTTGAGTACTGGGACTCATTTAAAAAATAGGGCAAGTAAGGAGGGAAGGCAAGGAGAAAATACCCAGTGTGACCCTTGCTTGGCTGTCAGGCCTCAGCTGAGGGCTTGTGTCCCGGGATTTGGGATGACAGACAGCACCTGCTGAGCCACCTGATCCAGTAAAGTTAGGAGGGAACAGAGTCATTCTTTTATTCATCAAAGAACTAGAGATGGAGAAACAATAGTTACTAAGCATCACTGCTGTTTGAGACACATGCAACACGCACACTAACATGTGCTACATGTAAGTCTTCATTCACTTACAGTGAACAAAGCTGATAGGTCAATTCTTTGAATGTTTCCCATAACTACCCCGATGTAGTTATTACCCCAATGTATTACTTAGCCTCACATGGCTGACTTGCAAATCGACAGAGAGGAGTGTGTGTGTGTGTGGGGGGTGTGGTTTCAGTGGCAGTATTAATTCGGTTTGTTTTAACAATGACACATTTTAACATCGATGGCCAGCCCCACCCAGAGGGAAACAGATCATGACACTGCTCTTCAAAGGACCAGAGTTATCAGCCTAATGTATAGAAAAGTGTGATGCACTGGACACGACAAATCACAACAATCACATGAATGCTGACAACACAGGCAGGGAACAAAGAACAGCGCTGTAACATGGACCATATGGCTTAATAACGAATAACACTTCTAAGTGTCTTTATTGTTGTTATTGTTTTAAATCTGGCTAACATTTGGCCTCTCTTATTATAACTGAAATGTTATCTACAGCTGCTATCTCCCCTCTATTTCAAAATGTTGTTTTTAAAGCAAGATAGGAATACATGAGAGACTCTTTCATATCTTACAGAGGGAAAGTTCAAATGTGAGAGTCTCCATAATAAAACCTA
The DNA here is from genome assembly GCF_039906515.1 of Pseudorca crassidens. Lineage (NCBI taxonomy): Eukaryota > Metazoa > Chordata > Mammalia > Artiodactyla > Delphinidae > Pseudorca > Pseudorca crassidens. The sequence continues at coordinate 103,378,515 of NC_090302.1, read as the reverse complement.
CCCAGATATAATAAATGGGGCTGTCAGACGGATTCGCACTTGAGACACCAACTGGAGCTAATATTACTCGATATGCAGATGCTTTCTGTCTCTTTCTCTTGGACAAGAAAAAGAACATGTAAATGGAATAATGATAAATTGGTATTAATATGAAGAGGCTCTGCCACAGTGTGGCAAAGGGCTACACAGGTCAAGAGTCGGAGACACGTGTGAGAGATGGGGCCCTCACCTCTGTGCTGAAGGGTCTCAGGAATTTATTAGCTGAACTATTCACTCCGTCTCAAGACCACACAACACTATTTTTAAAAGCGAAAATAAAACCCTGAACTCTATTAAAGCTTCTGTGGGGTAGAGCCAAGGTGCCCCCCACAGGGCCCAGAACACCCCGTGATGTACACAATAGGTGTTTAGAAATGAAGGGCTTACTGGAGAATAAAAGTACGAACACAATTCTGGCAGAGGGGTAAAAAATAGAAGAGCAAGTCCTGACAATTCTTTATCCAGACGTCCGAGCTGACGCTGATATGTCGTTCTCAGCGGATTCCACTGTCCCTGGACGGGCTGCCTGCCTGCCTCCTGGGAATTTCATTGCATGGAACCGGCAAACAGTCACCTTCACATTTGTTTCCACTTAACCTACCCCCTTTACCCTTGCTCCACTCGCATGCAGGTACCCAACACTGGGGAGGAATGTGAAAAACTTCACTTAGCTTCTTTTCAGAAAAGAGAGAAAGAAAAACTAATGAAAGGAGCAAAGGGCAAAGGGTCTAATGGGGCATCTCCCTAAATGATGAGGCATCTCTTCCTAGAGGACACTTGGGGGACTCTTAGTAGGCGTCTCCCAGCAGTAATCAAATGCTCTCTGAAGTCCTTAGGACCTAGAGTCTGTAAACCTGGAACACAGCCTTTTATTATGCTTCTGAGAGTTTACTTTGGACAAGTTAACTCCATGGGGGGGAGGGGGGTTGAATTCACCTGAAAAACATAGTGCTGTAGTATCCAGTCTACACATGACTAAACTGAGCAGAAGTTAGGCATTCATTCACTCACATATTCGTTACTAACAGAAGTCGGAAACCAGGAGATAGCCATAGAAAGCGAACCAAATATTTATCCATCAGGATTCTCTAAAGGGCTACACACCCAACTGTCAATCTTCCATGGAAATGGTCTGGATGATTCATGACAGTAGCTAGCCTCCAAATTATACCTGGCATATTATAGAATTTATCCCAAAAGAGCTTCTCCTTCTCTTTCTCAAGGTTTATCTCCTTAATAAAATGTAGGTCGGCTAATATTAAACACTGTCAAATCTAACCAGCCACCAAATGCTCAGGCTAGGAGGCTTGGAAGGGTAACTGAGAGCTTTACTGTAACAGGAAGGCTGTGTCTGGGCTGTGAATTAACAGGGAGACTTCACTGGGTGGGGGGTCCCCTGCAACTGACCTACCAGATTTGCAAGTTACAGTCCTGCCAAGCTCAGGAAAGGAATCACTCAGGTGTGCTCATGGACTCCTGTGTTCCAGAATCCAGCTCCTTTCTAACTCAATATTCTACCAAGATCGTTCCCTCATCAACTGATCCACCAAGGGGAGGAAAGGGAGCTATGTCCGTCCAAACTAAACCCAAGATATGGAGTGAAACCATTGATTAAATAGCCTGCCTCGGCACTTTTCCTCAAGTTCATCGTCCCCCATCCCAGGGCACCTCCCCTCTGCTATGCAGCTGTGGACCAGCCTCACTTTGCCCACCCTCTCTGGGGTGGATGATGTCCTGACTACAAATGCAAGAGCTGTTCTGTCCCCTTCTCATTTCCTCTTCTAATGAACTTTGGATTGATTTCCCCTACACAAGGCAGCTGGCCGCTTGATATAAAACAAAATGCACACGTCATCCTGCACAAAAGCCTGGGGCGCAGGGGTGGCGGTGGGGGGGAATCAGAGTTCCCTTTTAATATAAGGGCCTCTGAGTTTCCAGAGGTCTGGCCTCTCTGTAACACCAGGGTTTCCACAGGACCCAAGTACCTTGAGCCTCAGATCCCTTTGCTGTAAGATGGGAGTGGTAACAACACCGTCCCCGCACTGGAGCTGCTTCCAGCACCACTGTGACTGGATTCAACTCCTGGCTGCAACATGGACTAGGTGTCTGACCTTGGACAAGGTGCACAAGCTTTCCAGCCTTATCTTTGCCATGTGTAAAATGCACGATGGTAACACCTGCCTCGCTGGGTTATTGTGAGGATTAAATGACAAGGTTCAATTAAAGCACTTAGGATAGAACTTGTCACAGAGGAAGTGCCAAACACATGGTGGTTATTGTTATTTTTCCTCGAAATTCTGTAGAGCTCTAAGAAGACAGTATGTGTGAAAGTGCCTTGTGAGCGCTGCACAAATGCAGGCCCTTAACATGTGATTGGTCCTCAGGTTCTTGAAAACGCAGGAAGACCTTTATTGTCACTGTTCCACCTGTGACTCGCTTCTCACAAGCGGATACCAAGACAACTTTGAGAGAGAGTTCCCTGGAATTGAGAACAGAAAATGAAGGTCCTTGCTGCCACATGCCATCAACCAAAAGTACCACGGGCCCACCATCTTTGTGATTTCTTACCTGAACAAGAATTACTGCTATTCCCATTTCTTAGATAAAAGTCAAGACACAGAGAATACAGGCCTAAGGTAACCTAGTCACAGGTAAACTAATGATGCAGGTCAAGCATGTCTTCATCAAGCCCTTATTTTTTTTCTCTGGGTGTTAAAAACTTCTTCTTCCACGTTCCCATTCCCTTCCAGGTATCACTGTCACTTCCCTGGCCAGAGACTAACTGGGAAAGAATTTAGAATTGAAATACGCCAATTTATACTAAAAGGTGAGTGGCTAACTGCATTGCCGTTTTCCAGAAGTATTTCCATCCTAAAAAAGGAATGCAGACCAGGACAGTGCTGAACAAACAGCCTTCGACACTCAGAAGCTTTGTTAGTTTGAGGCAGAGGGTACCTTCAGGGTGACCAGCCATCCCAGTTTACAGGGGACTGAGAAGATTCCCAGCACACGGGGCTGTCAACACTGAAACCGGGACGAGCTGGTCCCCCCACTTTCCTGACCGACACTCCGTCCACTGACGAAGCCAGCCGTACCTGGGTGACCTGCAGAGGTAAAGACCTGCTTCTTTGTGGTCTGGCGCTCACACCTGCTGTTGAATCTGCCAGGGACATCTCCACACCCTCCTTCCCACACCACCTTCACCTACAAGTTCCTCCACATTCTTTGGAATACAATTCAGTGATAACTTCCTTGAAGTAACTTTCCCAGCCCACTCCACCCCCTACGGAATGATTTTCCTTATGATATGTTTTCAGGACTTCCCTGTACTTTTCCTCCCTAACACCTAAACTGTAATAACAGCTTAGAGAAATCAATTTATTTGTTTGTGATTGCTTCACGTATGGCTTCCCCTCCAGAAAATAAGCTCTCAAGAACAGGGACAAAAAGAGGAAGCCCTCGGTCGACTATGGTATAGGCAGTTGGAGGAATCCGATTCTCTTGCTGACCCACGTCTGCCCAAGCCAAAGTAACGAAAGGAATCATGCTGGGCTTCTTTATGGGGAAGAGTTCCCAAGGTCAGATATGTACAATCTCCAAATCAGTAAATGAGACCATGAACCCCAGGGCTGCCCATGTGCCTCTCATCCCATCTGGGCTCCTGGGTGGCTCTCACCAGGGTGGCTCTCACCAGGGTGAGGGGAGATTCCAGGTGAATTGACTGCAATCCAGCTCTGCAAGCCTGGGGCTCCTCTGGCCCGAGGAGACCCTGCTCCCCAGAGCTGCTCCAGGCTACACGCCCAGGCTTTCCATAGGACTTCGTTGCATGTTGGTTGCCCACACCATAAAGGAATGAATGAATTGATAAACTAATATGGAGGGTAGGTGGGTACAAAGAAAAATCCACCCCTCCACACCCCAGCTTAAATTTACATCTCCTTTAAAACATACCCTTTGACCTCCTCGCTTCCTTCCTAGGAATCTATTCCAAGAGAGGCAGAGACAGCAAAGACTTTATTTTGTTTAGGACTCTATCTCCAGATGCAGGCATCTATTAGCAATTAACTAAATTATTTACACAGTATGATAACAACCTTGGATGAAACCCTTCAATATTTATGCCTGGGGGAAAAATGAGAACAAAAAGTGTTTACAGATGGTTGTTTGGGGTGGTGAGGTTGGCATAAATGTTTTCTTCTTTATGCTTTTCTCAAATTATCGATAATATGCATGATAGATTCTATTTTTAAAGAATAAATGAAGGAATATGAAAACTGTAGAGTCCCTATTGATGCTTGGTTTTAGGCTATAGCAGTAGATGGATGTCCAGGGCAGCTATAAAAGGGTACAGCTAATTAGTCTCAAACAGTGACAGCCTCGCAATGTCCCTCAACTGTTGCTCCCCCAGAACCAGCCTCCTGGTGTCTTGCAGCTCAGACACAGCTTATCTCATCCACTGGGACAAGCTCCTTCCTCACCAAACCCCCTTCCCCTTCCCCTTCCCCACAAACACTTAAAGAAAAAATATACATATACCCCACAAAAAAAAACTGTCCGCTTCACAATTATTGAGGGGATGGGTCTTATCCACATCCAACTTGGCAAAGACAAAAAAGTGGCATGTGGGCGAGAGTGAAAATACAGGAGAAAGTGTTCTTCAAGGTAAGGTCAACACTCCTGCAACTCATTTGTCAAAGGACACATGGTAACTGACTTCAGGAAATACAGGAACTGGTTGAAAAGAAGAAAAGACTATTCATTTCCAGATTTTGCTAGGAAAGGTCATTTGAAAACCCATGAGCCAGAAGGAACAGGCGTATGTAAACAAGAGACTGAATTGTATTCTAGATTCATTCATTATTGCTGTTTATCTTAAGAGTAACCCTCAGCCTCTTTGCAGCTCTCAGTATTTGTTTCTGAATATCCCAGGGAACAAAATGAACTAATAGTCTCTTTCTTCATTGCCAGATGAAGAAATCGAAGGGTTTTCTTTTTTTTTTTAATAAAAATCTGTGAGGGCACAGAAAGCTTTGAAAATCTAATTTAGAGCCATTTAGACTTCAGGCTTTACAGCACTTATTTAATTAACATTTATTGGACACCTATTAGGCAGAGGGCACTCTAGAAGGATCAAAAGATGGTTAAGATACAGTCCCCACCCTCCAGGAATTTTGCGGTCCAGTAGGGCAACAGTCTGGCAGGACCACTGGGGCGTAGAGGGAAGAGGGTGGCCCGATGAGCTTGCAGAGACCCCCATCTCCACATCTGCCTCCCCTCCCACTCACACTGGTCCAGTTCTGTTACCACTCAAGGCCTTGGTTTTGTCAGCTGTAAAACAGAACTGAGAATCTATACCCTACCTCCTTTCATGGGACTGTGACGGGGGGCAAATGAGATTCTGAGTCACCTGAAAAAAGCTTACAGAGCTGTACAAATAGAAGACAGTAACATTATTTTTTCCCTTGTGGACGTCATCTTCCTCTCAGGATGCTTTTGAAAATAAGACTGTGTCGCACCGTGAAGAAGAGAATAAATGACATTTTACCTGTGACTATTTTCCCTCCTGAATAGGTGTTGGTGTGTCCATCACCTTCTCTTTTATGAAAATGCCTTTTATTTTAAGAGTAAAGGAATCGACAAATCATCGACTTTGGTCCCTGGAGAAACTTCAACAAGGTGATTTAAGGAAGAAATTTTTGTGTCAGTTTCTTCTAAATGTCTCTTTCTGAAACTGAAAGGACTCAGTTCAAGGACATAACAGTGAAGTATTGACTGTTTACACAATTCAAAAATTGTTTGAAGATGGAGAAAAGTAGACTTATTAATTCAGTGGCTTACTGAAATGCCTCAAACATTCTATTTCACCTTACCGAAATCTACAAGTTTAACTTTTTTCTTTGGGAACTTTGTGGTTGTTTTTAATCAAAATGTAGGATTGGGCTACATCAAGACAACCCAATTTCAACTTTTGTTTTTGGCTGGTCTGGTTTCTTTGTTTATGACTTGATTAGCATGTGGCTTGAGCTGATCAAGAAGAGATATGGCAATGTGAAAGGAAAACAGGGCTCTGGCCACGTCTTTTTATGGTTTGTATTCCTTAGCAGGACATTCTAAGCCCCAAACGTCAATCTCCCGTGTCTCTCCGTCGTGGCCCCCATACAAACCCCACCACCAGCACCAACCCACCACTGGTCAGCAAATATGGCTGACGTTTTCTCTACCCCTGTGCATCGGCTTACTCTACCCTCTCTGCTTGTAACACCATTCTCCGCCACATCCACCTGTCAAAATCCTGTTGCAAGTCAAGGGCCAGCACAAATATCGCCTCCCCCATCTGGTCTTCCCAGATTACTCCAGATTATATGCCCTAATTTGTGTTCCCATCGCGCTTTCTCTGTAATTCTCTTATGAGTTATTGCATTCTGCCTAGTTTTAATTATTTTTTAATATGTGTAGCAGAGCGTCCTGCTGAAGATATAATCTATGTTTTGCTTTTCACTACTTTAGCAAGAGGGGACCTAGAGATTATTCCTGCTCATTCTTTGGGGAGTGACTCATCCTGGGATAGAGAAGGCATTTCCCTCAAGGGAAGGGGAGCAGTGGTTTTGTGGTTCTGAGGTCTAGGAACATCTTAGAGGCAAGTCATCTTAGAGGGCAATGGGGAGTGGATGGAGAGATTAAGAACCTCTAGTGTTTTGGGGGTTGAAAAGAAAAGCAAGTGGAGTGAGTCCCCAGGACTGGAAAAAGGAAGGGTCTATGAGCCCAGCAGTATCTGAGTCCTGAACTTTCCTGGCAAAGGTCCTCTGAGGTGGGGAAGAGGACCGTGTAAAAACCCCAAAGAACTGGGCAGTGAGGCCTGTCAGCTAGAAACCCAATGAGGAGAAGAGGCCACAAGGTATAACGCTTAAGAAGTGGAATCATCTGGGAATGACCCTCCTGAAAAAAGCCACTCTCGCCTCTGCCAGCATTCAACAGTGGCACCATGTGGCAGCGAGAAGCCATGGCTGGGGCAGGAACAGTGGCAGACCACGAACAGACCTGGGGGTCTTGGCTACCTACAGTAGGTGTCAGGAGGGCCTCCTTCGTTGGAGTAGTTTTCGATGCTTTCAGGGGACAGTGGGACCCTTCAGAGGATGATACTGGAGAATGTCAGTGGGGAATGGAGGGAAAGGGCAAGAGACAATTTTAATATAATTGGAGAAATTAACAGATGATGGGAGAGTCTTAAGTCCCCTACTAAATTGCAAGCTCCTTGAGGACAGACACCATTTTCATCTCAGTGCTTTGGGTACCACAAGGCACTGAGTTGAGTACATTAAATAAAAATATGTTTACTTTGCATGTATTTGAAGACCAAATAAATGAGACCGTGAACCCCAGAGAGATGAAACAACTGACTTACTTAACCATTTTCAGCATGGGCTCTCTCAAAACTTGCCCACTTGCTTGATAGTGACTGTTGGGCATCTCCTTGGATGAGCACCAAAAGAAAAAGTGTCTAATCAAAATATTAGCTAGTTGGTCCACACTGACATTTTCCATGATCCTCTAGGATTTAACCTTCATAGAATTCTCTGGTGTTTACCCAGGACATAATTTTCATTTTTTTAAAACCTTCCCTGCAAAGTCATCCCTGACCTAGTAAAGGTATCAAAGCAGAACCCACTCAGACTGCCTCAGGTCACAGGCAAGACAGTCCCTGGATTTCTGGCACCGGCCATCCCTCGCATATACTGTGTCAGACTCAACAGCACTCCCTCTTTATAAGCCACACTGATACTTACATTGGTACACACGTCCACGTTCTTTCAGAGTTACTTTTCACCCAGGATGGCATCCTTTTAGGTCATAATCCCCTCCCTCATTCTGCACTGCATACACTATTCCTCCTTAACTCGTGGTCTCAAAACTATTTTCAAGTAGACGAGAGAAGTGGGGCTTGAAGTATAGAATAGATCGTCATCTCCTCTCTCATGATAAATAGCTGTTATGATCATTTATGGTTCCCATGTTCCAAAATCTAAAACTGCTTTACAGATGTTCTTTGCCTAGCTTCCCAACATCTGTGTAAGGAAGGCAGGGCGCAGAGTTACCAGCTCCATTTTGCAGATGAGAATAGTTACGGGAGGCCCGAGGGACAACAGCTTGACATTTTTAGGACGCTGTGATTATAGTTTATTAGCTTTCCTCATAACAGGCTGAAACAGCCGGTGAACAGCATGTGTCAATGTCCAGCCCGAGGTCCTTCTATAAAGTCAAAAAGAGCTGGAAACAGAACCCAAGATGTGGGGACTTCCTAGCTCAAGTTGCAGTCGCTATTTTCCTATGTTAAAGAGATATGTATAAATACACACACACACAGACCCAGAAACAAGAACACATGTCATTCAATGCAACAGAGTGATTCACTTTACTTTCAAGAAGCAAAGCAGCCCACTCTACCTCCCTGGCCCCCTTCATGACAGCTGACCTCAATCCAGTGGGCCACCCAAAAGACGTGGTCCCTAAGTAGGGACTATTTGTCTTTTGAGCTCCTAACGTCTCTAATGAGTATCAAGTAGGACTGCACTCCTGCTGCCTGTCATTGGAGTCTCTCCAAATAAGAATCAAGAGGAAAAAAAAAAAAAAGGTAATAGAGCATTACGCTGGGATTTCCACATCAACACTTCAGAGATAGTTAGACGTTCTCTCAATTTTTTCCTAAATGAGGTCTATTACCTCGAGGTATTTCCCGAGGTGCCAATATCTATTGCCTATGTGAGTACTGAGTACTTAAAAAAAGCCGGGGTTTGGGTTGCACTTAGCAGCTGGTTGGAAACTGCATTAACCTGTGTCCCCAGGTGAAAACAGCAAAGCTCCCTGGAAGCATTTGGGAAAAAGCCGCATATCTAATGATTTCACCCTTCCTTCCTTGGTGGGGACACTCATACCACACACCGACTTAAGAAGCATTTCCAGCGAGGCGTGGCCACCTCTGCCCACCCCACGTCCTAAACCTACCCAGGCTAGGACAGTTCTACGGAGCAGGCCCCGACACTCTCGTCTCCACAGGTTAGAGGCAGGGTCCCAGCTGCAGCCTTGAGAAAATGCCCAAGTCCTTTATTCCCTCCTTATTACTCTAATTGTAGATGTCGTGTTGCTGGTATTCAGCACGGCAATAAGGTTAAGTTCTGGGTCTATGACATTGCTTCCGAATCATCACTTTGGATTTGGAATTAAAGAAGCTATGTATTTCCTCCTTGATGTATTGCCTGCAGTTAGGGTATATGCCACCAAGTGAGTGGGGATTCCTTTTGTTACCCCGTAATCTGAATAGCAGACTTACTTTAAGCACGTTACACCCGACATGAAAATATGAACATACAGGTCCACTCAAGAGTCCCACTTTCCAGCTGTTACTAGAGCTCTCCAGTGTAGCCACGTTGAGGAATAAGATGCTTTAAAAGGACTTAAATGCATAAAGTGATAACCCCCCAGGTATAATTTAGCTCCTTTTCACACTTCCTTAACCATTCTTGGTGATTTACTCTAATCTTAACTTATCTTCAGTTTCCATTAAAACGCTTATTTCCTGTCTTACCCTAAAATGTTCTCTTCTAATGAAATCATTTCTAGGAAAGAAATGCATCAAGCTATTTGGCCTCAAAGCCCTACGAGGTGCATGATGGCTACTGTCCGAGGCGTTCTCTGCCTCACCCACGGTCCCCCGCTACCCGCTCAGCTGTTGGAGAAAGTCAGTTTTGCCTGAGAGGATGGGCCCTGCCCTTCCTGCCAGGGGAGCTGTCACCTCCTGCAGGTGAGGAAGCAGAAGGACATGACCTTGCCTACATGTGACATTAGGAAAGTCTTCCTTTTTTTTTTTTTAATAATCAAAAGGAGGTACTTCCCTGCTCTCAGGTTGAACAGATTTTCTAAGAGAAGCCAACAGCGGTCCCCTGAAGCAAACATTTCAGAAGAGTTCCCCCTAGTTCTTTGTTAGTCGCAAAGCAAACTCCAGAGGTCCATTGCTTCATCCTCTGGCGACCTCAGCGCACAGACGCTCTTGGCCGGCACTTACCCACAAGGCTTTGGGTGCGCGGGAGACTTCTGCGGTGGATCCTGTGAGCAGCCATCTTTGACTTTGCACAGGGGGGTGGTTTAAGAAGATTTCTATGTTACCTAAAAAAAAAAAAAAAAAAAAAAAAAACAGCTTCATAAATCTATTTATCCTTCTGTCAGGGAGAAAAACCTTCTGCTTCACAGCAGTCAGAGAGAAGCCCTATTTCAAGCGTACAGTGGGGACCCAGGAATGTGATGCTGGGTCGGCCCCAGGGACTCCCACGTTCCCACGGTGCCCACACATCATACTCATTCACCCCAGTCATGCACGGCCCGTGGAGCACAGAGGGACGTGTAAGAAATGCTCCCGGTCATGAGGAAAAAATCTGACACAGGAGAACCCAGGTTTCATACGATACAAACAACTGAGACACAAAATTATGCTGCGGAAATGTCCTTAACCCATTAAGATATTCGGCATCTTGGCAAAATGGCAGGGAGGGAAGGTCTCTAAGTGTCCTTGCTGTGCTGTCTGGTATTCCATTAGAAAGCAAAGATTGATTAGAGTCCTTTGTGTGAAAGAGATTGACATGGGGAAAAAAATAAAACAAAATAAAAGGGACTTCCCAGGGTCCTGTGATAAAAATGCTGTTGATTCCCTGTGAAAAACTGTTAAACTTAAGAGCCGAAAATGTTTCCCTCTGATTAGAAAAGATAATGCGTTCAGCTCCCTCTTCTGCCTCACCCTATGGCCGCCAGGCAGGGTGGGGATCTGGGGACAACGCGGTGGCCAGGCAGAGCTGGACCTGGGCTTCAGGAGTCCGTGGAAGGAGATCTGACTTTGTCTTAAAGGGAAAAACTGTCCCGCAGAACAAGGTCAAATTCTCCCTGTCGTCCTTAGACATCTGCCCCATGGACGAATGATGTTCTACCCTCAGGTGTGGCCCTAAAGCATCGCTCTGGCCAGAAATGACATGAGAGAAGAGGGAGGGAACGAGACACATGGAAAGCACCAGGGTCTAATCTGAGGACTCATAGATTTCCTAAAATAAATCCACTGTCCACCCCAGATCGTGGAAGGGCTCTCAGTTAGAAAACTGACACAATTTAGCTACTTCTCACCAAACAGCAGTAATGCAAGCATAGAGGTTTGCAAAATAAATGTGAACAGACTCCTGGCTTCTTCTCTTGGAAACTTCTCTTTATCCAAGGGAATGCCAAGCACTCCTGAAGGCAGCCTGCTGATTTCCTCCTCTCTTCATGATTCTTTTTCTTTTTCCCTCTCCTTTTTCAATTTTTCTTCTACTCTTCTCCCAATTCCCCTCTAAGATTTGAGCCTCAGAGCCAGGAGAGGAGTCTGATAAGGTTTAGGAAGAAAACCTTTCCAATCTCTGGTCCTGCCCATGGAGCCTGAAGAATTTTTGAGGCATTAAGTCATTAACCTCTCAGCACCTTTGAGTGTTTAGAGACACGTGCTACCGTTATCTCCCATTTTATAGCAGGCACAACAGAGGCAAACCACAGTTTAAAGACTTGCCCAAAATATCGGAGTCAATAAACTAGCGAGAGACGCACACACCCTTCCACACTCACTACTCACGTCTAATCAACTCATTTATTGTCAAACGCTCACTTGCTTTTAGTTTTAATCCCCATGCCATTAACATGGGAGCCTGGAACATGCTGACTTTGTAACAGCTGGCAGAACCACAATCATTTAGGATGGAAAGTAAACAGCATCTTATCCTCAGAAGGGGAGACAGGAGGTCAGCGGAGAGGGAAACCGCAGTCGTGAACCGGCCAGCGTGAGGCGGGCTGAATGCAGGGGCTCTCGCCGATGGGGCTGCAGGGCACAGTCTAGGGCTGTGGTCTGAGATGCTCCGACTGATCTTTACATGATCTCCATTGTCCAGGTCATCTCCTGGTACCAACGAGGGAGGTGTTGCTCAGATCCCAAGTCCTTAACTGTTCCTCATTTTTGCCATCGGGCAAACTCCCCTATGCCTCCTCTTAAACACCTATCTCCTATATTCCAAATTCTGGCCAAAGCTAACGCTTCATTGGGCAGGGGCGGTGGAGGGGGGGCGAAGAATGCAACCAAGAAAAGACAGGATTTGGAGTTAGGCAGACCTGTCTGCAACTTCTGATTCCACCACTCACTGTAGCTATACAGCTAGAGGGCAAGTCACGTGGACTCTCAAAGACTCACTTCCCTGCCTGCCATGTGGGGATAACAACGCCTAGCACAGAAAACCGCCCTATAGAAGAAAGGCTGAAAGGCGTGTGTATAGTGGCTACCACATGCCCGGCACAGTCCAGGGACTCAGAGTTCCTTTTTATTTTCTAGCTTGCACTGAAAACTCAAACATGATTAATTTTATCCAATGTCCCTGATACTTTATCTTGTTAACAGCTAAGAAACAGTATTCTACAAAAATAAAATTACAGAAAAGGAAGGAAGGATGGAAGGAAGGAAAGAAGGAAGGAAGGGAGGAAGGAAGGGAGGAAGGGAGGGAGGGAGGGAGGGAGGGAGGGAGGGAGGGAGGGAGGAAGGAAGGAAGGAAGGAAGGAAGGAAGGAAGGAAGGAAGGAAGGAAGGAGGGAAGGAGGGAGAAAGCTGCCAACCAGTACAGCCTCGAGCAGCAAAGCATGCTAGGATTGGGTGTGGAGTATGAAAACAGAGCTGGAAATCTTGTATCCTAATACACGCTACCTCGGTGACCTTGGGCAAGGTACTTACCTTCTCTTTGGCTTTCTTCTCTTTAAAATAGCTTTATAATAATAATGCCTACCTCATAAGATTATTTTGAGCATTCAATGTAATAACGGACACAAAGGCATCTAGCACAGTATCTGGCACTTGACAAATGCAAAAAAAAAAAAAAGTGCTGATTGAATTTAAATGTCAATTCTAAGATTATTCACATAAGCCCTCCTAGGGAGGATAACTCAGTTTCCTCACCCGAAATAATCAGAAGAGCCGTGCTAGCTCAGAGCGTGCAGTGCAGAATGTCCTAGAGGGACATGAAAGCCTCACTGTATAGTTACAAAGTTAAGTTGTTCTTATTAAAATAAGCTTACCAGACTGCATGGGGACAGAATCAAATCCAATCCACCTACAGCAGGGCAAGAAGCAATGAGCCTGCTCCTCAGCAAGAAACGATAAATAATTCAACAAGATGGAGATGTTGAGAGTCTTCCAATTTTTCTTCTGCTGGTGACGAATCCTGCTCACATTTCCCCAAACAGTAACAGAATATAATCTCACAAACTGAGGGGGAAACAGAGCATGCTGGAAATGCAAGGACGTATGACAATTCTTTTCCTAATATCAGTCTTTGGTGATCTCTTCCTTGATTTGAATTCCTTTAGCGTTGGGTTTACAATCTGCACAACATCATTACTGAATGAATTAGCCAACGCCTTGGAATGATTCTCTTTCTACCTTGAAATCGTTCTCTTAACAAGTATAATGGTTACCATTTATTGAGCACTTACTCTGTGCCAGGCATCATTTTACCATTTCATTGTCACAGCAATCCTCTAAATCAGTGCTATCATTATGCTCATTTCAAGGGTAAGGACCGAGATCCAGAAACGTTAAGCAGCTTGTCCAGTGTCACACGGCTAACAGTGACACAGCGAAGATTTGAATCCAGACAGTCTGATTCCAGGGCACAGACGCTTCATCCTTGTCTGGTGCATATTCCCAGGGCACATGCATCTCGAGGACCAAGGGTGCGCCTTCCACCAAATTTGCTTCCCCATACTTCCTACAATAGCTCTGAGAATTAAAAGGTGCTGAGTAGATGACTGGAAAATCGAATGCCAAAAGCACATTCGGAGGCCTCCACTAAAAGACTTTGCACGCACAAATCACCATCTAGGACCACTGCATACAACTACACTGGCTGCGCCCTGCACAACCCCAGGGGCCGCCCTTCACAAAGACTGCAATACAAAGGAGCCTGCTAGAACCAGGAGCCATGTGTCTCTCGCCATTTCAAGCCAGAACCACTTCCCAAGCCCTCTTCAGTGCCCTCTGGCCCAGACGCATCCCCGCTACCAAACAGGAACATTTAGATTTCTGGAAGTAAGCAGTGGTGTTGCGTACATCTTTTATATCTCAATGCTTTGCACGCAGAAGACACTTGATGAATATGTACTGCAGAAAACACAAAAGGAACTTCTGGCTACTTCTCATTTTCTAGATCAGAAAATAAGTTGAAGCTCTGAATGTGTCCTCCTGTGATCAAACACAAACACTGTAGTGATCAGGAACACTTGATCATGGAATTATTTTTATTCACATCAAACTTACCTAATTAGGTCGTAATACTCGGTACCAGTACAAATGAGAGCTTTACATCAGGACCACAGGTACACAATCCACTGCAGTGTGGAGTGGTGGGCCAGCGCGTCTAGCGGGTAGGGACACAGGAAGGTTAGGTCACGTTGCATTACTGGCCAAAGCCTCTTCAGCATAACCACAGAGATCAGGATTCCCCCAAATACCAACTTAACTCTGTGGGTCAGGGTAGCCCAGATGTGGGACTACCCCTGCGTAGACTTTAGGTCGTACCTGAGTGGTTTAAAAACACAGATGCACATGATAGGAAAATCTGCATCTCCTTGGTTGCCTTTTAATAATTCTGATTAAATCAAGTGGGAAATCTGCTTTTACAACTTCTCCACCACTTGTTAATCAACTTTTTTTTTAACAAAAAATAAATAAAATAAAAAAACAGCAGGGCTCAACTTCAGAGCTTTCAGCACTCAAGTGAATCTGGCAAGAATTTAATAACGTTCTTTTTGTTAATAGTTCCCTTCTATGTTGGCCAATGATACTGGTTACCAATATACGATAGTGCTATAAAGGTTTTAAATAAATGTACTTAAGTTTAAAACATTAGTTGATTTAAAGAAAATATAGCTGTACATAGCTATGGGGAAAAAATGTGAAAGTGGCAAATTAATGAATGAAGATGGGGAATCACAGCCAACAGCCTGTGAAGACAGAAGATGTTAATCCAGGTGACCCAAGGAGCTATGCAGAGTGGAGGAAGAGACAGGGAAGCCTGGAGGATTAGTGACAAAGACAACTGCCTAACGTCCTGCAGGTGAAATTTGGGCTCCTGGGTCAAGTGATTACAGGAGGGACAACTACAGAGTGTGAGCATTACCTGCAAACCTCGGGGGAGACAAGAGCTTCAGGTGCCCCAAGAGATGGCAGGAAAGTGGGGGAAAGATCGAATGTCTCGAGAAGTATAAAAACCCGGGGGCTCAGTTTCAGACAAGCACAGTGTGAAGGTAATAAACACACAGAGGAAAAAGCCCCAGGGCACCATGGCAAGACCACTGAACTGGGAACCAAGAGGACTTATTTTAGTTCCAACCATGCTGTCTCTAACTGTGTGGCCAAGGCAGACCCCCTTTCTGGGCCTCAGTTTCTTCAACTGTGAAACATTCCCACCCCCGCCAGTACCTCCATCCTCTGGCTCTGTGTCCTTCCATAAGTACACGACCAACATTTCCAATCTGGTATCAGGAGACACCATTTAAAAGAGACAATATATTTGCTTTGAGAATACTCTCTCTTCCCCAAACAACCTCCCCCTGATGCGTGTACACACACACACACACACACACACACAATCACATTTAGAGTTATAATCATTTGACTGTTAATATAATCACTGGCAAATGTCGGTCATAAATACTCAGTGCTAACGGTGTCGGATTTCCTGGTGGGCGTTGAGGAATGCGCCTGGTGGGTGGTGGAGGGGAGCCACTTTTCCAGGGAAGTTCAGAAGGATTCACCACCCACCTATACCTCCGTGGCCTTTCAAACAACACCAACACTCTCTTCTGGCCGGACTGGACAAGTCCCACTTTCCTTCAACTGGAATTTACCACTCACTATAGCCTCTTGGCAAAAGTACTCCGACTTGTAATGTTGGGAGATGCACAAGGCACAAAAAAATCATAACGCTTCTCTCTTGGGAATTAAGAAAGGATAGACTTCTGTCATGGTAAATTGAGGTTTCGATATTGCTTTCATGAGACCCAACCAGAATTCCCCCTCTGTTTATTGCCCACTGCAGGGCTATTGCACTGCCATAAGGTGTTGAAATGGCAAACTAAAAAGGAAGCAGCCTAAAAATAAAACCAAACGACCACAAGTATTTACTGGGCATCTACTATCAACTGTGCACAGAGGGAAAAAATACGGTTCCTGGAATCAAGATGCTTGTAACTGGGCCGAAGAGTAAAGGCTAATAAGTACAGAACAATGAAAGAGAGAAACGGTACACGATTGAGCACAAAATTAGGTGACTTCCATTGAAGACAACCTTCACTTTCACTGCTTGCCCCCTCAGCCATTCTCCACATCTCGGGCACAGTCACTGTTCCAAATCATAAGTCTAACCGTGTTACTTCCTGTTTAAAGCATTTCAGCAGCTCCTCCTCCAGATGAAGTCCATATTCCTCACCTTGGTTTTAAAGGCCATTCAGGATTGGGCCTCTGCTTACCCTTGAGGTCTCGTTTCTCACCACTCTCCTTCTTCCCCGGCCCTCCATCTGTGCCTGGAAGTTTGCACGGCTCCCAAAACATTCGGGGATTAGACATCACTCCCTGTGCTTTGTTCCTTTCCCAGCATGCCTCTCTACTCACGCTGCTCTCTCTGCCTGGAATATGTACACACACACACCCATCTTGCTGACCACTGCCCGTCCTTCAAGTCTTAGCTCAAACATCACTTACCCATGGGGGCCTCTCCCACTGTTCCCACAGCCTCCGGTCCTCCTACAACACAGGATTTACTGTGCCATATTGTATTTGTTTAACTGGCTATTGCCACCATCCTGCTTTAAGATCTACAAGGCCAGGAACCATGATTGTCTTAATCAACACGGTAATCCCTCCTCTTACCACAATGCACATTTTAGGACTTCCCTGGCAGTCCAGTGGTTAAGACTCTGTGCTTCTAATGCAAGGGGGAGCGGGTTCAATCTCTGGTCGGGGAACTAAGATCCCACATGCCATGTGGCACGGCCAAAAAAAAAAAAAAGAAAGAAAGAATGCACATTTTAAGTGTTCATTCAATATGTTTAAATGAATGAACGTGCGCCCTTGATAGTTAGAGAAAATGAAGATTAATAAGGACCAGAATGCAAAGAAGGGAAGACGGCACGGAAAAGGTACTACTTAACTTGGACCTTATGGGTGCGTAGGATTTTGGACAGGGAGAAAGGAGATTAAATTATGGTCAACAGTATAGGTGAACCGCTTTGAACTATATCCAACACATGGAGGGTGTTCAACTAATTGTCAACTAATGAATTAAAACAATGAGTAAACAAATGGCTGTCTTGATGAAAGGAACAAAAAATAACATGAATTAAAGTGTTTTTCTGAAAACATGAAACGAGTGCCCTTTATCAACATCCCCAAACATATGGTAACAGAGTATGTGAACGGAGGTGGAAGAGTTATCAAGAGATCACAAATAACCAGCACTTGCCATGTCCCATGTCATTTCTGACATCCTCCAACCCTACTCCACCTGGATGTTTTGTTGTTATTTCTAAGAGGTCCAGGAATCTAGAAAAATGTCTCCCAGTTGCCTTTGGACTTTAACTGTATACGTTCGATGAGGTTTTTTCCCACAATGCTCGCCTTAAAACAAAAAGAAATGCAGTCTTTCTAGCAAAAGTATACCCAGCACAGACGACACTGACAGTTACTTCAAAGCCAATCTCAAGACCGTGTGTCAGATGTGACAGGTTCTGAGCTCTACCCTCTTCTCGAGTGCTGTGGATTATCCTGGAATTTTTTATTTGGTTTGCAGTTCTCCTGACTGCAAGTCTTGATTAATAGGGAACATGAAGCCCTGTTTAGAAAAATTCAATACATTATGCTCTCGTCTAATACCTCCTGAGCAACTCTTTTGCAAACCCACATTGCGGTGTTCACGTTGACTCTCTCCTCTGAGGGTCTGAGGGGCCAGGAGGCGGGGGACGTGAAGAGAAAGAAACCAGTTTCTTGGCCGTTTCTCAACAATAGCTCCAGCTCCCCAACCCCTCCAAAAAAAAAAAAATCTTTTACATAGTTGCTCTAACCAAGAAAATATGCACAGCTTCCTGACAGATTGGATAATGTGGAGATTTGAGAAAATTGTGCAATTCGCCTTATTTTCATTTCACCCCCTAAATGCTTTCGGTGCAAGTACAACTTCCATCCACACATAATAGTAGTTTCATTTTCTTAAACTGACAAGTGGGGTCAGGGAGCAGTAGTCGAGCAGGGGCACTTTTTTTTTTTAAGGCAGGGGACATCACAATGACGCCCAATCTTGTTTGGGGCTGCCTCTCTTGGTCACTGCTCAATTGCAGTCCGATCTCTCTCAGCAGAAGCTCCAGCTGACCCAGCTTCATTGAGATTAGATATTCCTGGACAACACGAGGAAACCTTCCAACTTGCACGTTGGAGAATCAGAAGGAACCAGAATCCTAGCTCATGGTTGCCAAGAAACTCTATATGATGCAGGTGCAAATCATTTTCCCCCCTCTTTTAAATTCAGACTCATTAAAATATGTATTTTGCAAGGGGATTAAATTCAAACATCTGGGAAAGGGGGAAAAGAATATCCACAACTCTCAAAATACTTTTTTTACTTGGTTTCAGATTTTGATTGTCTCGTTTCTTTTAGGTTGTGGCTAAGAGGCTGCTTGCTGGTGGGATGACAGAAAAGGGCAAGGAGAGAGTTAGAAAATGACTTCCAAGGGCCCCCGACTTCATCAGCAGCCATAATTGTGGGAAAGTAACCCGAAGATGCCAAACAACAGGAAATTACCAGAAGAATCTGTCAGCACAATCGGCTGCTATTTTCATTGTTCTTTGGCAAATTTATACACAGTCGGGAACACCTGGGCTGGCCTGCAGCCCAGGTTTGACTAATTGCCAGGGGAGAGGAGTCGTCATTTGTCTTCGGAGGGATTTCCTCCCTTCGCTCCTCAAAACATGTGGTTTCACTTTTCCCCTCTCTCTGCAGGAAATGGCAGGACAGTGAGACGCAAAATAAATGAGTTCACTTCCAAGAGGTTGCCTCCTAAGAGGCCACTCCAAAAATAACTGTCTTGTGAGAGGTTGTTAATAACCAAGATTCTATATACTGTCCTCAGAAAACAACATTTCAAAGGCACAATGATTTCCACCCCCAGCCCCTTTCCTTCCAAACGCAGTGCACATTAAAAATAAAAGCCATGGGAGACTAGAGAAGTAATCAAGTGCTCCGTCTTCTGGAGTTTGCAAAGCCCCTCTCCTTGGAGTGTAACTGCACCCAAAGCCTCGTCCCTGGCAAGTGAAAGGTGAAACTGGAATAGGAAGGGATGTCAGCCTCCCTTGGTCTTCCTTGCTGCCCATCACCCACTTCCCTCTGACACCCGGCATCTCAGCCTCCCAGTGGTGACCCAGGGAGATTCCTCTAAGGCATGGACTGAGCCCTGCTCACCTTGGCGGCCCTGTGCCTGGCAAGGGGATGCTGCTAGGTCGGTATTTGTTGAATGAAGAATACTCAGGGGGTTGCACGAATCACCTGCTTTGTGGCAAGCTTCCTAGGAGTGGGTGTAGCTATTTTTAAATTTCTTGAACTTCAAGAGATCACCTTTTTACGAGAACCACCTGCCAGAGAGACAGCCTTCTCCCCTAACCTCTCTCCATATTTTTATAGGTTAACATACCACTACACACACACACACACACACACACACGCAACTTCTACCTCATACCCCTCACTTTATTACAAGCTCTGGCCAAGATATCCTACTTGGGTAGCAAAGTCATCTTTTATATTCCTTCTTGAAGCCAATAGAGCTTTCTAACTTAATTGCCTAGTATTTTAAATGTGCTGATTGGGAAATGTCACAGTGACAGTATGTTTCGCATTGAAATGTACATCCGCCTTTGGTATAGTTTCACCTGCGTTGTGTTCAACCTCTCCAGTGATTTAGGGGTTCTGGCATCACGTCAGCAAAGAATCAACTGCTTTTCCTTTCTTCCCTTCTTTCTTTTTTAAGGCATTTAGAGCATGCGGCAGATCATTACTACCCTCAGTGAAGCCAGCAACATTTGGGTTTGATTTGGTTTCAGCCGCAGACCCCTTTCTCAAAGTCGAGCGGCACTGTAATTCTAAACTGACCCACCTTTCCCCTAGCAAAGGTGAAAAAATGTTATGGAGCGTTTTACAACCCACAGCCCATCATTTATGCCGAAACACTGGGAGAGTTCAGACTTGGCTTATTTTCGCTAACTCAGAGCTGTTTTGACATGTTTATTTGTTTAATTTGTTTATTTTGACTAGCTCTGATTATAACTGGCAGCAGTGTGTAGCATTAACATTAGACAGTGTCTTAGACTTGTCTGTTACAATAATGCAGAAAGAATGTGAAGGAAAATCTACCCACTGCATAACAATGGCAGGCATGCAGGAAAACTATCAGAGATTTCTTCCCCAAAAAGAAATGCAACCTCAGTTTTCAATGTTGTTTAAAAATTTACCCAACTGTGCAAACGATACTTGAACACTAATTATTTCCTTTATTCAATGAATCTGCCCCTCTGCTAAGATACTTGTACAACAGTTACTAAACGTGGAATTTAAAATAATCTAACCTTGGAATGTATTTTTTGAGATTTTTTAAATTCTTCTCTGGGCTCTTTACAAATCAAGGTACAATAATTACTCGGTAACACTGCACTGATGTTGGGAGGTTCACATGGTATCCAATGCAGTTTGTGGTTGAAAATGTACTTTCTGAATTCTTTGACTCAAAATCCCTGAACAATGAGATCTGTACTGCAAACAGACAAGTTCATCTGAATTAGGTAATTTCCCCTGGATTTCTGTCATGTTTGCCAAAACGATGGTCTATCACCTTAGCTTTCTTCTTGGTGCTTGCAAGGGTCTACATAAAGTCTGTTTCACAGGGTTGATCCACACTCCATATATATAAAAACGATATAATCCATTTTTAAAGGAAAAAAAAAATCTGTGTTCATTGTTCAGCCAGACCACACATGGAAGTCCCGGTGTCCTTTACAAGCATTAGTCCTAAGCCAGTTAACGCTGTCCTGTTCCCCCAGCCTCATCCCTTGCCCTGGAGCTGAAAACTGTTTGTGCTCCTAGATGTGTATGAAGGGGCATCTGGCCACAGCTCCTTAAACGGGAAAATAAGAAATCCGTTCATCTACATATTCTACTGGCAATTGTGCACCGAGCACAAACATGGTTTGCTCACATTTATTATCCCATAAATATTTTCCCCGTGCGCAGTATGGTATACTGCTGTGTGTGATCCTGACATGGAACGCCATATGTGCTCTGAGATGGGGGCCAAGTTCAGGTTGCCGAATCTGCGCCAAGCAGCCCAGAGGTCTCTGCTACGGAATATTTGCTCTAAGAAGCCTGGAGTCTCTGGACAATTGATCCCTCAGCTTCTATTTCCCTTTAGCTTAAATCAGACTTCTCTGGGGCACGGAAACCTACCCTAAAAGCACAGGAACGGCCAGTTACAACGCGCTTTCCCTGAGGAGTTCCCTGTTGGGCTGTGTTTGAGGAACCAGCTCATGCTGTTGAAGGGAACTGGGAAGTCAGATTTCTCTTAGGAGGCACCAGAGTGTTCTTTTTAGGAGACTGAAAATGTTATTATTTTCCCCCCCAACTTCAATGACAGATAAAGGAATAGTGCAGGGCACAGGCTATGAGATCAGGCATCAGAATCAGTTCAAAAAATAAAATATGGATATAAACATCCAACTTGCTAAGAGACTCGATCTTAATTCTTCCCACCACAAAAAAGAACTGATAATTATGTGATGTGATAGAGGTGTTAGCTAACGCTCCAACGGCAATCATACTGCAATACATGAATGTGTCAGATCAACATGTTGTATGCCCTAAACTTACGCAATGTTGTATGTCAAATATATTTCAATTAAAAAAGAAACGGAGAAACAGCAAGGCAAAGTTCTGCCTTTCCCGAACTGCATTCTGAGTTTTCCAAGAGGAGAACAGAGGGGGATACAGGAAGGACAGAAATCCCAGATTTCTGAAGCACCCACCACACTCTCAGACACAGTCCCCACCCCCCATGTGCCTCTCCACTATGCTGAACCCTTGTGGGATGAGGTGCCACCCAGCCAAGCCTCTGGAAGAACGGGATTCAGGGGAAGAGAGAAGAGGGGTCAAGGAACAGGTAAATATCAAACGCACACGGTTCTCCAATATTTGTCGACGATACAGCCCAGGGGTACATAATGGAGATCAGAACACAGTCGTTCCTGCTTCTCTGGTTTGATGTATCAGCAAGTCTGACAATGAAGAGCCACCGTCTGGACGGAGAACTCGGAGAGCCTGCATCAAGGGGAGACTCAACCAGGGGCTCCCCACTTCAGGAGAACGGATAACAAGCATTGAAAAAGGAAGGGTTGGCCTTCCCTGGCGGCGCAGTGGTTGAGAGTCCGCCTGCCGATGCAGGGGACACGGGTTCGTGCCCCGGTCCGGGAAGATCCCACATGCCGCGGAGCGGCTGGGCCCGTGAGCCATAGCCGCTGAGCCTGCGCGTCCGGAGCCTGTGCTCCGTAATGGGAGAGGCCACAACAGTGAGAGGCCCGCGTACGGCAAAAAAAAAAAAAAGGGAAGGGTTTACAATGTAACATTCACTTAGCTACTTGATTCAAAGAACTAAAACGCCTAACTCCCCACCACTGCCGCCACCCCAAGTACTGGGTTAACTGGTACTTCACCATATATCATGTTTTGCCCTGTCTGCCAACATCTTAGGAGAATCAGCCAGGACATAAAGATTTCAACCTCACACCCAGAGGCAGAGGCAAGAGTGGGAGATTCTTCCAAGTAGTTACGGATGTTTAGTCAAGAAAAAAACCGAAACGGCCCAAGATTTGTAACAAGGAATAACAAAAGAAAGTCCCCTTCCACTTTTTAAAAATTTACCGTCACCATACTTGTCACCAGTGTTAACGGAAGGGTAACGGGCGAGTCAGATATTCTATCTCTGATTTCCACTCTGCCCCCATTTTACTGGGTTATGTAAGACCAAGCACTTGCCCTACCTGTTCTTTATTTTCTCCGGTAGTTCAGTTGCTCAAATTACTTCAAGCTTCTCGGAAGAGAAATGTGTCATGCAGACAAAGTGCTATTCTTATTACCTATCTCAAAGGGAGCACTTAAATTTGTTAATATGAAGTGGGTTGACTTTCTTTTTGGTTAAACTAAGTAATGAAGCATGGGCTTCATAAGTGTTTTTAAGCTCCTTAGATATAGACGTTATATAAATACAAAGCAATATTGAAATGAAACTTCTTTAGGGTGTTTGCCAAGGGACCCAGTGTTAGGAATATCTTACAGGAGAAGATTAAATGAGGGATAGTGTAATGAAGTCTTACTGCTGGAGGTTCCAATAGGGCCAGTTCCAAATCCCACTGGATGTCTGGGTGATTTAGAATACAGAGAGCAACCAAAAGTGGCGAACTTGAAGAAGACTTTTAAAACCATTTCACTGTCTGCCAGTGTAGTTCTATGGCTTGGGAGATTTCCCAAACTCATTACACTGAAAATTATCAAGACATAATCAAAGAATCCTTCAGAATGGTAATACCTTATATATTTTCACCTTAAAAAAAGTATCCCCTCTTCTAATCATCAGGTAAAAACCTCTTACTATGAGAAATCAGATTCCTTCACTTGAGCACAAGTTCTTTGAGTTCTTGAGTCATCTTAAGATACACAAAAGTTGTATCCAAGAGAAATAAACAATTCTCCTAGTAGAAGGAAAATAGCAAACACACACTGGCAAGGACTGTGAAT
The DNA here is from genome assembly GCF_039906515.1 of Pseudorca crassidens. Classification (NCBI taxonomy): domain Eukaryota; kingdom Metazoa; phylum Chordata; class Mammalia; order Artiodactyla; family Delphinidae; genus Pseudorca; species Pseudorca crassidens. The sequence goes on along the minus strand of NC_090302.1, from coordinate 103,354,550 downwards.
GTTAAAGGGCTTGCTCCGGAACTCAGAGGATGGAGTCACCCTACAGTTTTCCCTTTGCCAAACTCCAGCCCTAAAATCTTCCCCACTCTCTACCTATCCCCTGCCACGCACACAGCCAAGGAAGGTAATGTGACATTATGATGCTTTTTCTTCCCCACTCTCTACCTATCCCCTGCCACGCAGACAGCCAAGGAAGGTAATGAGACATTATGATGCTTTTTCTGATATGTTCTGTTGTCATATGTTCTCTTGTCACTTTCTAAAGAAAGTTGAGAATAGCGATGAAGCTAACAAAGAAAATAAAGATATACTTAATAAAGCATCTTATAAACATAAATATAATATCTTATAAAATATTTTAAAAGAAAAATAACTGTCAAGCTAAAAAGTAAAACGAACACTAGATTGGGAGACCAGAAACCTGACTTGCACCCCATGCTTTTAGCACCTTACAGGTGGCCATAGATAAGTCACTTTAATACTTTCTGGGCTAAAACATCTGCACCTGGTAGATTAGGACTACTGATCATGCCCTCCCTACCTCACAATTGCTATGTGGAGCAAAGCAGGTAGTGGACATGACCGTGCTTTGAAATATGTGAAGTCTTGTACGTGTATATAGTTTTATTTTTCCCAAGGGTTGAAGCCAACAAAAACAATTCAACGATCAAGTCGGAACTTGCAATTGGTCTGAGAAACTCAGTGTACATCCATACCCTGACCTCAATGTTGCTAGACGTGAAATGAAGATGTTTTGGCAGCTAAACATTCAGGAAATCTAAAATGCTGCAAACATGACAGATGGGCATACACAGGCTTTGAAATAGAAAAATGGTTTCTTGTTTTAGCCAAGAGCAGAAGCAACTGCTGTCACCTCTCAAGAGAAGGTCCCTCTCCCCTCTTTCCAATGTCCTGTTAGCCAAGAACCATCCTCTCTTGTATATAAGGCTACATCAGTACAATACAGTGTTATTTGATTCAGTAGGAGATTATATTCAATGTGGTTCAACAGATGTCACAGACAAGTCCAAGCCTTGAAGAATCTGGGCATCCCCACCTAAGGGTCTCCTGAATAGTCACCCTCCTGTGGTCAGGCAGCCTCCCTTAGCATTTCCTTTCTCCTTTTCTCTGTCCTTCACACAGGCCTCTTCGGCCACGCTGCCTTCTCCTGCTGGCCCAGTCCCTCTGGAACTTGCACAATCCTGTTCAAGTTCTCTGCTTAACAGACACTGCCGTGGGGCGTGCTTCCTCTGACTCCCACTCTGAGCCACAGCCCAGGGGATTTGCCAGCTGTGCACCCATCAGCCAGCCAGCCTGTGGCCACCTTGACTTCCCAGGGGTCAGAATCTGGCTCCTGAGGTGCCCTACACACGACCTGGGCAGAGAGCCGAGTGAGTGGCTGCTGACCCCACAGCAGCAAGGCTCTGGGGGTCCCAGCGGGGGTTGTCTTAAACGGCGACCTACATCGTGAAAAGGTTCCATCATTCTTCCACTCAGTCTTTCTCCCTCTTCTTTCTTGTCTTCTTCTTCTAATTTAATTCTCTCTTCCCTTCTTTCCTTTCCCTAAGTGACAGGCAAGCCAGTGGCACCTACACATACCCATTGCACTCACAGCCAAAGAGCTTTCTGACTATTTCAAACTTGCTACATGGCTACAGCAAGAAGCTGCCGTTTTCTCTCTGCCCCACACCCCGTTACAACTCCTCCTTGGCAACTTTTTTGTTCTTACAACACCGCCATCGATTAAGTCCCAGGAGAGCATCAACCCCCACAGGCCTTGGTGCTGGCCCTGTATAACCGAGGCTCTGTCTCCCGTCAGCAGGAAGCCCCTTGACCTTCCTCACTCTTCTCTCACACCTCCCAGAAAACCTCACACTGCCCCCTTGCTGGTCAAACCAAGCCAGGAGGCAGTGACTTTCCCAAGGCCAGGGGACCAGGTCAAACTGTTGTTCGCAAGTAGGTGGTGAACAATTTCATACCCAGCAAGGCTGGCTACTTAGTTCTTCTCAATTTGAAGCAAACCAACAACAAAAAAAAGACTTTCAAAGAGGAGCAAACCCTCTCACGTAAAAGAGAAAGGGGAAAATGTTGCTTGGCAGTTTTCCCCAGAGGCTAAAACATGACTGACAGTATATACCCAAATCTCTGCTCCTTATAAGGAAAAACAGTTGGACTTGAAGATATAGGATAAGGGCAAAGGTTGAGAAGGTAGGGTCTAAACAGCCAACAATCAGACAGCTCTTAAGCAAAGTTCTTGGTATTGTTCCACGCAATAAAGAGAGGGGATTTTAAACTTCAGCAGCATGGAGGTGAAGTTCAGCCAGGAGCCGGGACAAAGGCATAGACGGCTCTCTGTTGCCATCCAGTGGATAAGCACTGCGTGATCTCGAGACTCTTCGCTGAACCAGTGCAGAAACTTCAGCCTGCATGAGATCATGTTATCTCCTCCAAAAAATTACTAAAGCTTCCAGAATGTCCCTCTCCTTCCTCCAGTCCTCCCACCTCCCTCATTAGCTGCCTTTGTTTATCTTTGAGATAAAGGGATCTTGGCTGGCCGCTCCTTGTTGACTGAAAAACTCAATACTCAAAAAAAAAAAAAAAAAACCAGCTTTTGTGGCACATGAACCAAATCTGCAGTTCCCCTAATTGGTTTAAAAGATGGGAAAGAGGAGTGTGGAGACAGAATGAATGAGAACCAGGGAGAAAGTGTGAGTCTGGCTTCAGCTGAGCGCCAAACGGTAAATAAGCCCTTTTATGGACTCATTTGGTCTCAGCCCTACAAAGGCTCCTAATTGAGGGAGGAAGCAGACAAAAAGGCAGTTTTAAGTGACATTCGATTCTTCCTGAGGAATGCTAAGGTTTGTCATTGATCTGGAGAGGAGATAATGGGGATTCTCAAGTCACTCTTTAAACCAGGAATGGAGTGTTTAGTTCAAATTGTGCTGGAATTTTTGTTTCAAGCACATACCTGGTTTTTCCCTCAGTGGGTCTCCCATCCTCCAGTTTATGCTCTGATGCAGCTGGTACAAGCCCAGGGGCCAGGGGTCTGTCTTTCTAAACCGACGGGTCCCCTGGAGGCGTGAGCGCCTCAGTATATATTTCAGGTAGTTTCAAACTGCTTACCTAAACGCTAGGTTTCACTGGAGTCCCACAAATGTTTGATTCAAGTATCTTTAAAAATTACTTTTACCTAAGAAAACAGTAAAATACACTGTCAAGTGCCTCAATATTAAATGTTAACACATCAGGACACCAATAAGTTAACTTGGGTGCCTGGACTTTTTACGAAACCTAGGCCCACGTGCATCTCCTCATGTACGATTGTGCACGAATGTTCCTTTTGCATGCGTTGGCCGGCACAGGCCAAGTCAGGCCAGGCTCACGCACATCTGCTGGGAGGATGAGCTCTCCCAGTGTGTGATAAGTTGTATAGTAACCAGTAAAGAGATGACAAGACATGTGATAACAGCACATTACAAACAGTCTCAGCATTTATTCTACATTTTGGATGCTTTTTATTTAACATCTCTTTGTGATAAATGATATTAACAGATGTTAAATATTGGTAGTCATTCAACTTTTTTTTTTTTTTTAAAGAATCCAACTATTCCTCTTTTGGGCTTTGAATCAATTTGTTTGAAGAGTATCTAGAGACTGCAGTATGAGCTCATTTAAAACTGTTACCATTTGCAAATACTTATCTGTATGAATTAGAATTTTCCCATTACTGTTCTACCGAATAAAACAAATATTATATTAATAAAGCCAGGATAACATTTATCAGCTGAATTCATTAACAAATACAACAGTAGATTTCTATCGTCTGAAAAGTGTATACAAAAGAACATAAGCGGGCTTCCCTGGTGGCGCAGTGGTTGAGAGTCCGCCTGCCGATGCAGGGGATACGGGTTCATGCCCCGGTCTGGGAAGATCCCACATGCTGCGGAGCGGCTGGGCCCGTCCGTGAGCCATGGCCGCTGAGCCTGCGCGTCTGGAGCCTGTGCTCCGCAACGGGAGAGGCCACAACAGTGAGAGGCCCGCGTACCGCAAAAAAAAAAAAAAAAAGAACATAAGCTTTGGAGTCTGTTATGGGCTGAATTATATTCCCCAAAATTCACATGTTGAAGTCATAATACCCAGTAGCTTAGGCTATAACCATATTTGGAGATAAAGTCTCTAAAGAAGTGATTAAATTAAAATGAGATGATTAAGGTGGGTCTTAATCCAATTTTGACCTGTGACTCTCTAAGAAGAGAGGATTTGGACACACAAGGAGACACCAGGGATGTGTATGGACAGCGGAGAGTCGGTGTTAAAACAGCCGCAGGAGAAGGCAGCCGTCTACAAGCCAAGGAGAGAGGCCTCAGAAGAAACCAAACCTGCCAACACCTTGATCTCGGACTTCTAACCTCCACATCCGTGAGAAGATAAACACCTATTGTTTAATACCCAGTCTGTGGTATTTTGTTATGGCAGCCCCAGCAAACTAATACAGAGTCTAAAACAATTAGGTCTGAAATTTCCCATTCTACCACATACTACCTGTGTGGTCTTTTAAGAAAAAAAAAAAAACTTATAGAAATATAATTTACATATCCTAGAATGTATCTATTTTAAGTATACAATTCAATGACCGTTTAGTATATTTACAGAGTTGTGCAACCATCACCACAATACGTGTGTAATCATGAGAAAGAGAGCTAACATCTCTGGGCCTTAATTTCTTCATCTGTAAAATGGGGCTAATACCTTTTGCATGGCTGTGTTTCAAGAATTTAATGACACAACAAAAACATTGGGCACGTGTGTCTGTTTTCTTCCTTCTTTGATCATTCTTAAGACTTGGTGCCCTTCCACCCTAACCCAACTGAGTCTCAAATCCTTGTTGCCTGCCGGACCCAACTTTCTTGTCAAGGCTCCAGGACTTGCAAAATTTGGCACATAACACCCCTCACACCTACTTACTACCTCCTGCCCTATGGGTATAATAGTTAACTTTGGGTCCCTGTGTGGTAGGCAGCCACTAAGACGGCCACCAATGATCCCCGCCTCCTGGTATTCACGTCCTTGTGCAGTCTCCTCCCCTTTAATGGCCCTAGTGACTGACTTCTAATGAACGGAATACAGCAGAAATGATGGGATGTCACTTCTGAGATGAGGTGACAAAAAGCCTGTGGCATCCGCTCTGGCTCTCTCGTTTACCCACTCATTCTGAGGGAGGTGAGCTGTCATGTTGAGAATTGCCGAATAGAGACCACGTGACAGGGAACTTGTGCCTGTGGCAGCAGCCAGTGGGGACCCGAGCCCTGCCAACAGCCATGGACATGAGCTTGGACACAGACCCTTCCCCAGGCAAGCCTTGATGACCACAGCCATGACCAACAGCTTCACTGCAGCCTTCTGAGAGACCCCGAGTCAGAGGTCCCCAGCTAAGCTGCACCAGGATTCCTGACTCACAGAAACTTCGAGATGATAAATGTATGATGTTTTAAGCTGCTTAAAGGGATAATGTGTTACGCAGCAATAGATAACCAATACACCCATCTTCCAGTACTCCAGAAGAAAGAGAGCCAAGATCAGGCTGACCACTTCGGAACAGCCCCTCCTCTGCTCAGTGCCCAACACACTGTCAACGGCCAAGTAACTAACAATTAACATCAGCCCACACTTGGCCTCTAAAAATTTGCTAAAATGGCAGTTGCTTCTGCCCATTACCTCCTCGTCCCATGCTCTGCAAAAAGCACAGCAGTTCCTCTGTGCCCGTCTCCTGGAAGTGCCTTACTACCCTTCCTACCCTGGAATTCCGTTGGGGTTGCCTTGTGACCTCAGCTCTCTCATGGGCTGAAAAAGAAGTTAGGATTTTAGAGGCTACCCAGCTTTTTCTCATTGTTAGGGCAGAAGCAGTGTTCTCTTGGGGTTTTCTACGTCTTGAGTAGAAGTGGAATCCCAGACCGTGTTTGAATTTTGATCTCTCTCTTCCTTTCCTTCTGATCAGATGCTGTGACACAGGCTCCAGAAAGCCCACATGACCAAGACAAGGAGGCCTGGATTTATTGAGTCCCAGGTCTGCAGCTGACTGGACCCACCTATTCCATTAACCCCTAAGAGCAGATATGCCTACTGACCTGGAGACAAGAGAAGAGGCTGCCCTAGCAATGGGATTTGAAGACCATCAAGGAGGACCTTCACTCATTGCTTGAACTTCCCACCATCAAAGCCAGTGATGAGTTTGATAACAAATCTGTTGAAGGTAGGCTAACACAGGAAAAAACAATAAACCTGGGTGTTCGAGATTTGAGCTTTTTGCCCAGTTATTCACCAATTGGGCAATCTGTCTTGGGCAATTCACTTCAATTATCTGTGAATCCGTTTTCTTATCTATTAAAGAAGAACCTAAATGATATCTTATGACAATATAAAAATGAAATTCCAAATGATCAGAAAGAGACTTCTTTTCTCTGATGTGCATTTGTATTACTCTGGGCTTCTTCAGAAGAGCCCACTGTTATGTTGGGCTCTAAGCAAACCAATTAAGCTTTAGGGAAGGTTAAGGAGAACGGCAGTAACTATTATTCTTAGCACGTTTCCCATTCCTTTTTTTTTTTAATCTTTTATCACAACCCCTAGAGTGGAGACTTCCCAATGAGGGTCAGGATGGTCTGCAGACCACAAGTGACGCCCAGAAGGATGTCTGTGTCCAGGCAACCACCTACCATGACGGTGCACTCCCGGTGGATGCCACACTCCTGGAACCCGCAGTGGCGGATGAAGCGGCCGGGCTTGGGGCTGGGCGGCGTCTCCATGGCTCGGACCAGACAGCCCAGCCGGTACCCGCGAGCTGTTCTCAAGTGGGAGCCGGTGGTCCAAGTCGGTGCTCACGAGCAGGCGGCATGGCTGCTGCAGGAAGCGTACGGCCTTGGGGAGCTTCATGGAGCTGAAGGGCTGGTAGAAGCCCGTCTCAACGGCACACACCTTGGGCTCGGGCGGCACGTACAGCCAGGCACCGGGGCGGTTCACCCTTAAGCGGCTCGGGCCCCACGCCCTCGGCCTCCAGCTCTGAGCCCAGGGCCGCGCTGCCCAGCATGTAGGCCTTGGGCCCGGCGTGCCGGCCCGGCGCTGCAGCAGGTGGAGCGCGGTGCAGTAGGCCGGGCCGAGGACCTTGCGGCTGCTGCCAGGCCCGCAGGGCGGCCGAAGCCCAGGCGCCGCAGCTCCGCGGCACAGGCCTCGCGGGTCTCGCTGCTGTTGTTGGTGACGAAGCCAAGACGCTCGCCCGCCTGCAGCGCCGTCAGGAGGCTCGGCGCGCAGGACGCCGCAGTCTCGCTGCGCCCGAGCGCGCCGTCGCCGACGGACAGCAGCGTTTCCACGTCATCCAGCGACGCCTCAGCCAGCTCGGCGCTCAGCACCACGCAGCCGGCGTCGCCGCTTCCGGCCTCTGCCTCCTGCTTCCCTGACACACCAGCTGCAGGAGTGGACACGGGACGTAGACCTGGCCGATGTCAGTGCTTTAATCCTCAGAAAGCAATCTTTGAGACATAGGAAAGCCGTTTTCTTCGATTATCGTAAAGATTCTGGAGAAGGTAGTGGTCCTCGGTTTTTGCTAAGCTAGGAGGATGTGCGCTGGGGAATTCTGGCCACCACGTGGAGAAAAGCTTTCTGCAGGATGAAGCCAAGACAAGGAAAGGGGGAAGGGAGAGAGGGCGAGGTCTCTGGGGGGGCCATGTTCCCGTTCCAGTTTCTCAGACTCTGATCACTGCAGCTATTCTTTAGATTCTGTGAGCAAACCTAGCGCCCTTCCCAGGTACGTGAATGCACGAAAAGAGCGGCTTTGAGTTGAGTTTCAATTACTTGCAACTCGAACAATCCTGATAAATACAGGGACGGTGTGGAGGTAATGAAAACAAGCCCTGCACGACGGGGCACAGAACAAAGGGCTTTGGGCTAAGGTGATGGGACTCTTCAAGGCAGAGAATCCAGGGGACGCAGGTAGAACATCCAACTCGATTCCTTTCCAAATGTACATGCTGGAGATTGCCGACTACTCCTTAGAAAGTGGAGAAAAAATGGAGACTTGTTTTTTTCAAGATCCTAGTCAGACTCTTAGGCAACAGGGTATCCTGGGCATGCTTCCTTTCAAGCTGTATTTGTCTGTGAAAGTCAGTTGGTGGCAGGACTAACAGAGCAGCCTATGCTGTCTCTAATGCAGGCAGCCTCTACTTTTTAAGTGCAGTGAGGCTCTGGAGACAATGTCATTGATTAGATTGTCATCTTACCACATTCCAATTGCCAGTGCATTCAGAGCAGAGGCATTGTGTTAGCGCGGACAGCAGGGGTGTTGGAAAAGCATTGAAAGTGGAGTCAGACATCATACTCTCTCACCCACACCCTGTGTGCAAGGGTGAAGGGTGTCACCTCGGTTTTGGAGCCGTGAGATGCTAACAGCTCCTTTGAGGATAGAGCCAATAGCCTTGGCCTTGGTCTCATTAGTACCAAGCTCTAGCCAGCTGAATTAATCATAGAAACGAGCACTTGTCTATGTAACACATGTATTCCCAGGGCAATTAAGCTCTGGGTTTAAAGGGACGTTACATTTATGGTAGCAATCCATATATTGCTGAGTTTTTCCACCCTGCTTGCTGTCATGGAACAACCAACCCCCCTAACAAGTTTCCCCAAATTACGTCTTGCAACCTCGGGGTTAGGTGGGGAGTTTACAATGCACACACACAAAAAGCCCTGACAATCACAGCATGGTCTCCACTTCCATACTCTTTTTACCATACTCTCTTTCTCTGCCCCTTTACTGTCACCAAAAAAGGACTGCCATTGTGTCCTTCAGATACCAGCAATGCACCAACACCATATTGCACTGACATAAGGAAAAATTCTCTTCTAATTCTTAATGCCCACCTATAAGAACCACCAACCACAAGCATTGCGCCCTGTGAGCGCGCAGAAACACACACACACACACACACACACACACACACACACACCCCTTAGTGATAAGGTCTACCACAATGATCCCAAAGAAATGGTATGTTATACCCCAAATCTTAAAAGGATGTGTTGTACAAAGCACCCTTTTCCATTCCCATTCTTTTCTTTTCATTTCCCATGGCCCCAGATGTGAATCCAGGATGCCGACAGGTAACCAGCCTCCAAGACAACTCCAAAGCTATCCTCCAGCCAGAGACCCCCAGTACACAAGCACTTATTCCTGTCATCCGAAACATTCTGGGGTTCCATAACCAATCCTCGTGCTTCACTTTGACGTTTTGGTTGCATGTGCATAATTTCTACTTCTGTGTCACATAATAGATCATACAGCGGTTGCTGTTGAATCCAGGAATCTTGAGAAGGAAGGCTCACCCCCCAGCTTGCTTCATAGAAGGGGAGTCACGCTGTAGTGTGCTTCACAGTATAGTGAAGAAGATGAATGAGATCAGGGTCATCTGAAAATGACAGGCCAGAATTTATTTTTCTCTCTGTTCCTTGCCTGACATCTTTTTTTTTTTAATTTATTTTATAGAGCAGGTTCTTATTAGTTATCTATTTTATACATATTAGTATATATATGTCAATCCCAATCTCCCAACTCATCCCACCATCCCCCCACCCCCGCTTTCCCCCCTTGGTGTCCATACGTTTGTTCTTTACATCTGTGACTCTATTTCTGCCTTGCAAACTGGTTCACCTGTACCATTTTTCTAGATTCCACATATATGCGTTAGTATACGACATTTGTTTTTCTCTTTCTGACTTACTTCACTCTGTATGAGAGTCTCTAGGTCCATCCACGTCTGTATAAATGACCCAATTTCGTTCCTTTTTATGGCTGAGTAATATTCCATTGTATGTATGTACCACATCTTCTTTATCCATCCATCTGTCAATGGGCATTTAGGTTGCTTCCATGACCTAGCTATGTAAATAGTGCTGCAGTGAACATTGGGGTACATGTGTCTTTTTTAATTATGGTTTTCTCAGGGTATATGCCCAGTAGTGGGATTGCTGGATCATATGGTAATTCTATTTTTAGTTTTTTAAGGAACCTCCATACCGTTCTCTATGGTGGCTGTATCAATTTACATTCCACCAACAGTGCAAGAGTGTTCCCTTTTCTCCACACCCTCTTCAGCATTTATTGTTTGTTGATTTTCTGATGATGCCCATTCTAACCCGTGTGAAGTGATACCTCTTTGTAGATTTGAGTTGCATTTCTCTAATAACTAGTGATGTTGAGCAGCTTTTCATGTGCCTCTTGGCCATCTGTATGTCTTGGAAAAATGTCTATTTAGGTCTTCTGCCCATTTTTTGATTGGGTTGTTTGTTTTTTTAATATCGAGCTGCATGAGTGGTTTGTATATTTTGGAGATTAATCCTTTGTCCGATGATTCATTTGCAAATATTTTCTCCCATTCTGAGGGCTGTCTTTTCGTCTTGTTTATAGTTTCCTTTGCTGTGCAAAAGCTTTTAAGTTTCATTAGGTCCCATTTGTTTGTTTTTGTTTTTATTTCCATTACTCTAGGAGGTGGATCAAAAAAGATCTTGCTGTGATTTATGTCAAAGAGTGTTCTTCCTATGTTTTCCTCTAAGAGTTTTATAGTGACCGGTCTTACATTTAGGTCTCGAATCCATTTTGAGTTTATTTTTGTGTATGGTGCTAGGGAGTGTTCTAATTTCATTCTTTTACATGTAGCTGTCCAGTTTTCCCAGCACCACTTTTGAAGGGACTGTCTTTTCTCCATTGTATATCCTTGCCTCCTTTGTCATAGATTAGTTGACCATACTTTGCCTGACATCTTATGGAGAGATGTATGAGCCATTAAAATCAAAAGTCAAACTACAAAACAAAAGGAAGAGAGAGTGAGTTGGGACTCAGACAATCCACCAACTAGGTGAGTCAATCTTCTTTAATCCAGAGTGCTACAAGTTTCCAGACCACGTGGTAACTTTTTAGATTCAAATTCAAATCCTAGGTACCAAGGCCCCCTCATCTTTCTAATCCTGTGTTAGGGACTTTCTTATGTATTATGCCACTTAATCTCCACGATGAAACTGTGCTATCTATGATATTTGAAAAAATATATGTACTTTATCTTTTGTTCTCCAAGTAACACATACTCACTCTAAAAGAAAAACATCTGATAAAAAGAGACATTTTAAAATCATCCATAATTCCCATGCCTAAAGAAAAGTATTTTAACATTTTGCCATGTATGATATATATTATTCTACCATCTTTCCCTATGCATATATAACATATAATTTATAATATTACAACTTTTACATTTTTTCTGAACAAGATAATAATGAATTTTATTCCATGACATGAAATGTAATTTTTTTCTACAACATGTTAAGGTTACATAAGGTTCCGTCATACACCACCCACCATGATATATTTAATGGATTCCCCATTGTTGGAGATTTAAGCTGTTTCCAATTTTTAGTTATCATAAGAATGCTTTGATCAGCATTCTAATAGCAACATCTTTGCGTGTAACCATGATTATTTCTTTTGGATTGGTTCTTACAAGTAGAGTTTTGGGGTCGTAGCGCATGTCAAATGTTAAAGGTTTGCTTCTGTTGTACCAAATGTCCCCCTAAGTAAGTTAGAGCACTTGAACAGCCACAAGTAGTATAAAAAAGTATGAATTTCCCTGCAGCACTGCCAGCATTTTTACTTTTATCTTTGCTGATTTTTTGGAAGAAAAATGAACTTTCATTTGTTTAAAATGTGCAATTTTTGACGTTTACCAGGGAGGCTAAATATATTTTTCATGGGTTTACTGGCCATTTACACTTCTTCTTATGTAAAGTGATGTTCATTTCTTCTGTGTCTTTGAATTCATTCCTCTTTTTCTTGTCGATTTCTAAATGCTTTATTATTAAGTATTCCATAAGCACCACAAATATCTTGTGATTAACTCTTCCATAAGGACCAAAAATAATGTCTCCCAGTTTGCCTTTTAATATATTTAGTATCTGGTATACCTAAGTTTTCATGATAAATTTTTATGGAGTCAAATTATTTCATATTTTTCTTTATAGTTTTTATATTTTCATGCATTGTTAGGCTTTCCAAGATTGTTATTTTTTAATTACTTCATTATCTTTTAGAACTATAAAGTTTTGTTTTCACAGGAAAGTCTTTACTTTGGGTGTGGTCTGAAGGAGAAATTTACATTTATTAAATGGCTAGCCATTATTAGGTAATCCTTTCTCTTCTCACTGAGTTGAAATGCCAGTCTTATCACCTAAAAAAAAAGTTCTGTTATTTTGAGTCCATTTCTGTTCCATTTCATTGATTTAGCACAGAGTGACTCTCCTCATTCTGTGTCCTGCCTTTTCCATGTATCCTGCTCTACCACTGAGAAACTGATTCCTTTTCTACACAAAATGAACACTAGGCATCTGTTTTTAGACTTCCTTGAAAAGCAAAGAGTGAAAATAATGATTAGCCATGGATAGCTTTAAATCAAAGAGTGTCATTCAAAGCAAATCATTCCTAAAGTAATGGGCTTTACTCCTAGTGTTTTTGTTACTATTAGCCATTAGCAAGTGAAAGAGAAAAAAAAAAAAAAGTCCTGTTAAAACACTTGTTGCTCCCTTTATTAACCCTTGAATTACATGGAGATCCAGTTAAAGTCAGGTAGGAGTTGGCCAGAGCAGCAGTGCTTTACAATCCACATATATGAAGCAGAGAGCTGTGACCCATCCACATGGCCATTCTTCTCAGCGCTGCTCCTTTAACATGCTAGAGTAAGAAGCCACTTATGATACTGGGTAGTGTAAATAGGCCTTTGACCCTGCACCAAAGACCTCTATCACTCACTGTTTTGAATCTGTTTCTGGTCAATTCAGTTGGCCCGAACGCAGCTCTAATGAGGCTGAGGTCACGGGTTCAATACCAGTGTGGTCTAATTACCAATAAGTCAACTGTTTCAGCGTCTCAGCTTGTACTTCTAAACCAAACCAGCCCCTTTTGCATAGTCCCAGGTTTGGACACACAGGGGACAAGGCGAGAGAGCAGAGATAAATCAGAACAAATCTCCCATCATACTGGGACGTGCACTCAATGCCCTGCTGTTGGCAGGTCAGTAGCAGGGTTTTGGAGACAAGCAATTGGAGCACATTTTTCTATTGGCACCATGGCCGTCAGTAATTGGCATCTAATCCACCCCCCCAGTCCTGCAGAAAGGCTGCCAAACTCCCCTCTCCAAGGACTTACTATTCTAATTTAGAGAACAGAGTTTGGGGAGGTGGCAGTGTGTCCGGCGCTTTAATGGGATTGTTTGCAGTAACCATGGATGCCTAGGGGAAACTCAGTCGAAAACTAAATGAAGATATAAGCTTTCTTTTTAATTTCATTAGGAAGTAAGTAAAACATGTTAAGATAACTTGGAAAAGAAGCAAAGAAGGAAAACATCCAGTCTCGCCAACATAACACATATACAATTAGAAACTTTAGACCCATTGTTTTACTTTTTCATCACCATTTTAAGGCATTACACAAATAACATTCTATAGGAGGGACAAACATTTTTCGAGAAAATGGAAATTACCTACTATCTGTTAACAAGGTGACTATTGAACATTTTCCCGGAGATGCTCAGATGCTCAGTGCTCACCCACGGAAGCACTGCGTTTGGAGTGACTTCTCATAAATGCTGAGTCCTCAAAGATGCTGACCCACCAACCCCACAAAAGGCCCATCAGTTAAATTTCCCAGGAAATAGAAGATGCCTCAGTAACCTTGATACCGCTTAATGCTTCAAACACCAAAGAAGTTTCTAATCACAAGAATTCAGCACAGTGTCATTTGGAAAACATCAAGAGTGGAGGAAAAAGTCCTCCTACCTAATGTGAATGCAGCAGAATTGGCACTCTCCTTTAGAACGTACTGTAATTTCTCATGGAAACACTTTGTGAAAAGCCAGTCATATATCGTAGCCCCTAAGTATGAAACCACGGGTCCCTCTAACCACACAAAACAGCTGTGCCCTCGGAGGAAAGGTCATCTGCTGCAGTCATGTTTCTTTCTACTTTTAAAGAAATGTCAGACCATGTTTTATGCAGTCCTTATGACAGGGTGCTGTTTATTGTATCACCAAGCTGCCATAACTTCAGGACGAGGAAACTGCCATTATTTGGAGAGTATATATCTTTCTGACTTGCAGGAAAGATGAAAATTAAGAACGGCCCTCTTTTGGAGTGGGTCTAAGTATTCTTTGACAGTCTCCTACAATATTTCAAACGTCTTCGTCAGACCCATAAAATCCAACGCTCACCTCACTTGGCCCAGCTGAAGCTGTGGAGGAGTTAGGACGTTTATCGCAAGTGTGGTGTGAATTCTGCCACTTGGCAGATGTTTCTGACTGAGAGCTTGCAACCAGCTTGCTTGGTGCCCCCAAGGACGATGAAATGTACATAAAGAGATTGTACGACAGTGGGAAATAATAATGCTAGCTAATGTTGATCAAGTGCCAGGTTTCTGTGCTAAGCCTTCTACACACGTGACCTCAATTTGTCCTCATTACTCTGGGGACACAATGAGAACCCTATGACACAGACAAGAAAACTAAGATAGCAAGAAATCAAGGGACTTGCCTCAAGGTCATACTGCTGCAAAGCGAGGGTGCCAGGGTTCAAACCTGGGTCTTGTCACCCAGAGCCACACATGTAATCAACATGTGTTGACCACGTGATGTTTCCCAGGCAGTGTGGTCCCACAGAATAATAAGGACCTTCTTCCCCAGTGCTCATACGCTCCTATTACGATCTAAGTTGGAACTGAGAGAATAAGTTCCCTCCGCGTGGTAACAACTGTGTGACAGCTTTCACTAGAAATCAGATCTGTATGACCTCCAACTCTATACTCAAGATGCCAAAGTTCTTGACCTGGAGAGTTTTCTAGAGATAAGAAGTAAAGGGAATGTGAAACATTTTCGAAAACCTGCTCCAGGTCTTAATTATCTAGGATCAACAGGGGAGGTGCTTTGATAAAGTCACTCGAATATTCTATTTAAACTCCTCATCAAACTCTGTTTCAAAGTGTGTTTCTGCTCTAGCGTAGGTGAAATTTTAGGAACGCCAAGCTGCTTCAGAAATCAGTTTGGATCTGGACCAAGATTATGAGGGACAAGCGATGAACTAAACTAAGTGCAACCTGAGTAAGTTAGTCAACCAGTACCTCGCTCGGGGTCACCAGCTAGTGGTGGCATTGTACAGTCTAGGCAAGGTCCCTGCTGATGAGAGCTTGCCCTGGGGATGGGGAAACCACGAGGTTCAGACTGAGTAGGTGACGTGGCCAGGAAACATTTTTCTGCTTAAAGAAAGAAAATCACAAGGGAGGCTGACAGCTGATACACAAATTTACTTTCTCTCCTTCCCCCTGGCTTGCTTCCCACCCCGCATTCCCCTCCTTGCTGTTCTCCCTGGGGCTGGGGGAGGGGTGGTCTGAGCCTGCGGTGGGAAATCACGGGATAGGTGGGCTGGCTTCTAGCCCCTGCTCCGACACTCACTAGCTTTGTAACTCTAGACACTTCGCTTAACCTACGTCTTTTGACCTCAATTGCTTCATTTTTTTTTCAGCAGATTTGTATTAAATGCCAAATGAAATGTCCATATTTCATTGGTGACGTGAGGAGCTAGGCTAAATGGACCCTAGATCCTTTCGCATTTTAAAACGCTGTGACTCTCTCCCTCTTATGTGATGCTCCTTTTTTTACTTCCTTCCTTTCCTCTCTACTTCCTTCCTCTGGCACCTGCATCCCAGCCCACCTCTAAGTCTCGCTCTGACCCGGAAGCAGAGAAATAAAGATGGAGGAGAGAGATTCGGTAGGTACCTGTGGAATCTTTCTTCCTTTCTTTTTCTTTCTTTCCTCTCTTCTTTCTTTCTCTCTCGCTCTCTTTCTTTTCTTTCTTTCTTTCTTCCTGACGCCAGGGTACCTTTCTTTGACTTTTCAAGAACATGTTTCAGGGACTAAAGAGACCACTCTTCGTTCATTTCCTCATTCAAGCAAACATTTTGAGTGTCTGCAAGCGCCAGCTTTTTGTGGGGCATGATCATCACAGTGACCCTCAATGGGATCTGGGAAATATTCACTCACATTCATTTGCAAACTGTGGTTCCTTGAAGAGCAAAGGAACTGATGTGCATTGTAATCACTTGCCTTTACAGGAGTGTCTAAACCAAGCACCTAGACTACGTTAAAGGGGCAGCCACAGGAGTCCACTGCCATAAAGCCCTCTGGACAAGGACAGTCAGTACGTGCCAACTCTGTCGAATGCATCCAGCCTTGCTGCTTGAGAAGAACTTCAAAGGGCTTGAGAAATAGCTAGACCAGCATTGTCCAAGAGAGCTTTTATGATCAGGGATATATTCTGTATCTGCACTGTCTGATATGGAAGCCACTAGCCACATGGTTATTGAGCACTGGAAATGTCACTAGTGTGACTGAGGAACTAGATTTTAAATTTTGTGCTACTTTAAGTATTTAAATTTAGATAGCCACATGTGACTAGTGGTGACCACACAGGGCAGCTCAGAAATAGAATATTAGACACATATGAAAGGACACAGGTCTCCTAGACAGGATACAACAAACTATGTAAAATGGAAGGCAGGTAATATTGTATAAGATGATGATGAGATTAAGGGTAATCAAATCCTGAATCATGGGACTGTTAAGAGGAAAAATGCCAAAACAAGGAGAAGAGAGGGCTCTTACTCTTGGGCAGCTTCAGGTGTCCCTGGTACATAGTAGCTCTCCAAAACTTCATTGGATGGACGAATGGTTCTGGTTAGGCTTGTTTGGTTATTATAAAGAAAGGAGACTCACCCACATTAGCTTAAGCAAATGATGGCAATAACTGTAAAAAAACTGTACTTGTTCTGCACAGGGGTTAGGATCTTTCAGACCTCCAAAATCAGGAGCTAAATAGAGCTAGGTCTCATGATGATTGGGTGGCTCTGGAATTTCCACCATTATGGAAAAAAAAAATAGCATGATATCAGACACCCATAAATACTGTATAAGCACATTTCTGGGTTTTAGCTCTGTTAAGTGCCAATGATAACAACAACAAAAACGCCTTTTAAAGAGTATATCAAGAAAAAGAAAGATAAGTAAGTCTTCATGCTTGGGACAGAGGTTGCTATTAATTGATCATGGATAGAAATAGAACTACTTGGGTCCAGTTTATTTTTTTCCTCCTAGCTTATCTCAAGAAGATTGATCTTCATATTAGAAGAGGTAATGCAAACATTTCAAGAGGGAAACCAGGGTTGGTTATAATACCCCCCATTGCTCTCAGAAAGTTCAGGTCTCCAGATCCACACAAATTATACCACCAGGGTCTTGTAGAAATAATGAAAGCTGAAATGCTATGGATACTTTCTGAACAACTATGAAGAATGAGAGAAGTCTCGGGAGGCTGGAGAGGATTGAATGTTTTCCCAGTTTTCAAGAAAGGGAAGAAAAAAGGTTCTATAAACTAAAGACCAAATAGACTTGATGATCATCTTGAGAGCAATTTCAAAGTGGGTTTTAACAGAAATGCTTTGTGGACATACTTTGAAAGGACAGCAGTGACCACCAAGAGTCAGTACAGGTTCACTCAGAATAAATCATGCCAGTCTAACCTTCGTTCTGCTTTTGGCACAGAGAATTGCAAGACATATAAATCACACTTCAGCAAGGCGTTTGACAGTGTCTCTCCTTAGAACCTTATGGACAAGATGGAAAAATGTAAGCTAAATATTGGAATCGTTAGATAGATTAATAAGCACTTGGATGGTTTACCTCACAGAGTTGTGTTTAATAGATGGTTGTCACCTGAAGGGAGGACTTTATACTGTGCCATAGAACTATTTGTCCTTGGCCTGCTCTGCTAAACATTTGCATGACTTAGATGAGGACAGTGATGGTGTGTTTATTAAATCAGCAGATGACAGGAAACTAAGAGGGAGAGAGAACAGATTTCAGGCCCCAAATCTTCTCGGTCTGCGACAGACAATGGGCCAACTTTAATCAACTTCCAGTGTGAGGACCTGCCCTAGTTCATTCACACTGACAAACACCCCCTCTGGTTTCTTGAAAGACCAGAAGGGGTGAAGCCATGAAAACCTTGCCTGAGTGATTAAGAACTCAGCTTCCACCATCTTCCGTGATCAGAGCACCGGAAACAATTTGCCTTCCAGTCTTTTGGTCTGTTTTGTTTTGTGGTCAGTATAACAGGCGCAACATCTCTTATCTCATCCCTTGGCTCTTGTTAGGACTGACCCCTGGAATGACTCCTCAGTCCCTTGTCTTGGCGCCTTGCTCTCCAGGAAGAAATTTCCAAGTTTCAACCGACAGGTATGGCCCCCGGTGCTTGGTTTCTCTTCCTGGTGAGGAACTTGCAAAGCCAAGTCTTGCAGTTTGCCTTGTGATGGGGCTTCTGTCCAGAGAGTGACCATCCTGGGCTTGTTGTGCAAAGCTGCACTATCCTCTGTCCAGAAGGCTCTGCTTGATCTCTGATGTCATCTAAAAGCTCCAGCCAACCCTGCTTTGCCCCTTAACACTTTGGGACTACAGCCACTGTGACATATGATGGACAATTGAAGTCGGTTGTGTTCAAAAACCAGTTTTACAAGGGGCACAGTAGCTTGTGCTCAGTTGATGATGAACCCAAAAGCCAGTGTGATTCCAAGCTCTGCTATCAGAGATAATGAGTCCATCATAAGAGAAGTGAACATCTTTCTCCCCCTTGTGCTAATTAGACCATGATGGGTACCACATGGAGAAACATTAACAAATGGAAACTTCCTTGGAGAAGAATATCTAGCAGAGTTAAGAGGCTTGAAACTGACTAAATAAGCCAAAAGTTGGAAACATTGGATGTTAACTTTGAAAAGACCATAATAGAAGCCAAGTTTGGGGTCTGGCAAGTGAAGAAGGATTGGAGTTATTCTACCAGACAAAGCAAGCATGATGGGTAAAAACTACAGAAAATCAGATTTATTACAACAATCTCTAACAACCAGAACTGTCCAAGACTGACCCAGGCTATTTTAGGAAGTTTTGAGTTCCCTGTTGCTAGAAATGCTCAAAAAGAGACAGTATGTTATCTGTAATGTTGCAGTCAAAATGCATGATCTCGTATGTAGTTAACTAGAAAATATTCAAAGCCCTTTACACCCTAGGTCTATGATTTTATAACGATATATCTGATTTTAACTTGGGCTGTTTTTTCCCTATTTTCCTTGTCTACTATTCCAAGAATATATTATAGAGAAGATATATGGCCTCTCTTTTTAAGTTTGCAAGGCCAGGCAGAGGGAAATTGGGGAAGACCAAGATTAATCCTTCTTTGAAGGTACAGCTGGTAAATATCTGGTCTCCAAAATTCTCCTCGCCATTTGTGACAATCCTTGCCCCCACCCTAGCTCCCTTGGGTCCTTTGAAATATGACTTCAATCCCATCCTGTTATCAGACTCTGGACAGCAGTTCAGTTTCCCTCCCAAGCCTTCCTTGTTACAGATGGGAACCATTCCGGGACACTGTGGCCAAGCCTGGTGGAGGGGGCCTTGCTTACTCAGTCATTGAAACCCACACAATGACCCGACTGGCTCCTTCTCATCCCATGATAAGAAAGGGAACAGAGAAAGGAGGGAGTGGTAATGTAGAAGAAGCTGACTAGGCTCATCCATTTTCCTGGGTCAGCCCATGGCCATTCCATTTCTGGGACTCTTTCCATCCTGGACCTGTTTTTCTAGCTAAACAGCCTCAAGGTGACTCCCCAACTCTCTCCCATGCCTCTGGACCACCCTTCCCAGATGAGTGTCCTGTTTGCATCACTACCAGTCTCTGTCCAAACCCACACATCTTTCACGTGGAAGAGGAAGATCTGGCTCAACTACCTTCAGACAGGGAAGGTATAATTTAATTTAAGTGTTATTGTTATCATCTCTATTTCCTGAAAACTTACGATGTCAATGCTGGAGGGTACTTCCTTTAACAGATAATGAAACAAGCCAAGATAAAGAATATTGAATAATTGACTAGTCTCAGAGCATGCTGTAGATGGAATCTAAAACATGTGGATGGGAAGTGAAACCAGGTGACAGTAAGATATCTTCAAATCTAATTGGAGAGAGGGAAAGAAAGAAAGAAAGAAAGAAAGAAAGAAAGAAAGAAAGAAAGAAAGAAAGAAAGAAAGAAAGAAAGAAAGAAAGAAAGAAAGAAAGAAAGAAAGAAAGAAAGAAAGAAAGAAAGAAAGAAAAGAAAGAAAGAAAGGAAGGAAGGAAGGAAGGAAGGAAGGAAGAAAGAAAGGAAGGAAGGAAGGAAGGGAGAAAGAAAGAAAGAAAGAGAAAAGGAAGGAAGGAAGGAGGAAGGAAGTAAAGAAGGAAAGGAAGGAAGAAAGAAAGAAAGAGAAAGAAAAGAAAGAAGGAAAGAGAAAGAAAGAAAGAAAGAAAAAGAAAAGAAAGAAAGGAAGAAAGAAAGAAGGAAGGAAGGAAAGAAGGAAAGAAAGGAAGGAAGGAAGAAAGAAAGAAGGAAAGAAAAGAAAGGAAGAAAGAAGGAAAGGAGGAAAGAAAGAGAAAGGAGCGAGGGAGGAGGAGGGAGGAAAGAGGAGGGAGGGACAGAGAAGAATGGTAGTGATTGCCAGGGGGTATGGAGTCATGCGGAGTTATTGTTTAATGGGTATAGAGTTTCAGATTGAGAAGATGAAGAGTTCTGCAGATGGATGGGGATGACAGCTGTACAAGAATGTGAGTGTATTTAATAACACTGAACTGTACACTTTAACATGGTTACCATAGTAAATTTTATGTTAAGTGTATTTTAGCACAAGAAAAAAAATGGGAAAAGATTTTTTTCAAATAGATATGACTCTGTGATTTTCAATGAGAATGTATAAGAATCAGCACATAGATAATATGGTAACAGGCTACAGGAATCTGAGACATGATGCCAAAGTAGGTGAGAAATACATCTAAGCCGGAAATTCATAGTTCTCATGGACAAGAGAATGTCCTCACTCAGAAATTTACCAACACTGAAGCCTTGGTGTTCTGGGTTCCCAGCCAACAATAGATTCTGAGTAGCACATCCGAAGAGAGGAAGATGTGGCAGGGAAGAGATATTAGGGAAAGACACTGAGTCTAGAAAAGATATTGAATAATGATTAAGAGCATATACAAAACGAATAAAAGTCAACAGACTGAGGCCATTTAGTGTTGGAGCAAACAGCTCTTCACAGCTCAGTAGGCCCTGAGGGCCTAGAACAGTGACTGATGTACATAGTAAAGACATCAAGGCATCATTATAACAGTTAAATAACATTCAGTGTCCTTAGTTAATGAAAGAAGAAAAGTATCAAATACACTTTAGAAATACAGTCGGCCCTCCATATCTGCGTGTTCTACATCATGCATTCAACCAACTGCAGATGGAAAATATTCAGAAAACAAATTCCAGAAAGTTCCAAAAAGCAAAACTTGAGTTTGCTGCATGCCCAGCAACTATTTACATAGCATTTACATTGTATGAGGTATTAAAAGTAATCTAGAGAGGACTTAAAGTATACAGGAGGATACATGCACCCCAGTGTTTATTGCAGCACTGTTTACAATAGCCAAGACATGGAAGCAACCTAAATATCCATCGACAGAGGAATGGATAAAGAAGAGGTGGTGCATGTATACAATGGAATACTACTCAGCCATAAAAATCATGCAATAATGCCATTTGCAGCAAATGGATGGATCTAGAGATTATCATAGAAAGTGAAGTAAGTCAGACAGAGAAAGACAAATATCATATGATATCACTTATATGTGGAATCTAAATTATGACACAAATGAACCTACCTATGAGGCAGAAACAGACTCAGAGACATAGAGAACAGACTTGTGGTTGCCAAGGGGGAGGGGAGTTGGGGAGGAATAGATTGGGAGTTTGGGATTAGCAGATGCAAACTGTTATATAGAGAATGGATAAACAACAAGGTCCTACTGTATAGCACAGGGACTATATTCAATATCCTGTGATAAACCATAATGGAAAAGAACATGAAAAAGAATGTGTGTGTATATATATATATATATATATATATATATATATATATATATATATATATATATATGTATAACTGAATCATTTTGCTATACAGCAGAAATTAACACAGTAAATCAACTATACTTCAATAAATAAATTTTAAAAAAATTAAGTGTACAGGAGGATGTGGTAGGCTATATGCAAATACTGTGCCATTTTATATAAGGGACTTGAGCATCTGAAGACTGGGGGGCTGGGGGCCCACTGGAACCAAAACCCCCAGATACTGAAGTACGACTATATTCTCATAAGGTGCTTTATATTTTCCCCCTAAGTTTACATTTAAAATAGAATACATTGAGTTGTCTGGAAGATTCACTGATGCAGAATCCCCATTTTCTAATGATGCCGGATAAATAAGTGTACCAGAGAGCTCCAGAATTTTAAGAATTCTGCCATTTATACTAACTCCTTTTGAGTGGGGAGAAGTAAGCCCCAAGAGGGTTTTTCCTCCTACATATGTTGCCTTACTCTTACATGTGTGTTCTCAGTTAACCCACATGGGCCACATGGAACGAGAGATCAATGCAAACAACAGGCAACCAACCCATTCTCTAGGCTTGAGGAGAGTCAAGGACCTCTGGGAAGGATTGATAGGTAAACACTGCTCAATGGAAGTGCTCTCACTTGAGTGGTAGCAACCTGATCCAACCAACACTCTCTTTGGGGAAGAGTAAATGCTATGAAATAAATAAAAAGTGTGCTAATCTAGCTAAGCTCCTTGTTCCAAAGCTGCTATTTCTACTCGATATGTCATTCAGAATGCTTAACAAGACCAACAGCAATTTTTAAGAAGACGACCCAGAGTCCTCAAATGATGGAAGATGTTCCTTGAGCAAGGGATAGCCTTTAATTGAACCGGAAATAGGCACCTGGTCCAAGGTTGGCCAATCTATTGGCTGATTCCTAATCAGTGAGGTGGTCTGGCATAAAACAATCTACCCAATAGATAATTAGCTAGATCATCCTTTCTCTTCCATTTGAAAAGGAAAATATGGCGAATTCAGTCAGTGTGCTTGGGATACATGCCAAGTAAGGAATACTCTGTGCCCACATAGAGCTTACAGAGGAGAACCACTGTTCTGCGGGAAAGTAAGTGCTATTACCGTAATTGCTATGAAATTGTGTGATACAAACTGAGATAAAGAGAGGGTGCTAAGAAGCCACAAAGCTGGGTTTGAGTTGGGAAAGGCTTTCAAGGGGACAATATCTAAGCTGAAACCTAGAATATGAGTTGAAGGAGGAGAAAAGAGGAGAGAAGGCAGAGCAAATCATATGAGGGTAGCATCAGTGTCAGGAGAGACCTGGTGAGTCCAATAATGTAAAATGAGAATAGCGGAGTACTGAATGCACAGGCAAAATTAGAAGAAATGAGGCTAGAGAGATAGGAAAGTTTTGTCCACACGGTCAAGCAGTCCAGTCTTTATTATACTGAAGGGAAAAGGAACCATTGAAGAATTTTCAGCAAAGAAGAGATGCGAAATGCTGCATCTCTTATATGGGGGGCATATATCTTTTTGACTTAGTGTTTTTGTTTCCTTCAGATAAATGCCCAGAAGGGGAATTGCTGGATCATATGGTAGTTCTATTCTTAATTTGTTTGCTATTTTTAGAAAAGCCAGTTAAGTTGCAGAATGGAGAACAGATAGAAGAGAAGCAAACACAGAGTGAGGAAGCATAATTAGAAGATTTG
The DNA here is from genome assembly GCF_039906515.1 of Pseudorca crassidens. Classification (NCBI taxonomy): domain Eukaryota; kingdom Metazoa; phylum Chordata; class Mammalia; order Artiodactyla; family Delphinidae; genus Pseudorca; species Pseudorca crassidens. The sequence goes on along the minus strand of NC_090302.1, from coordinate 103,330,750 downwards.
TGCAGCAATATGGAATAGAGATTGGTGGTGACCTGAACGAGAGAGATGGCACTGGGGCTGGGAAAAGGGAAGCCTAGCTGGCCTGAATTAGGAGCTAGATTCAAAAGAAGTTAATCATTGACTGGCTGTGAAGCCAGTGAGGAATCGTCAAGGATCAGATTTCTAGAGTCAGCAATTAGGTGGATAGTGATACCATTCAACGAGATAAAGAAGATCAGCATACATGAAAAGGTACCCAGCATCACTAACCTGTAGGGCAGGCTGTCAGGAAGGGCAGGCTGGAACCTTCAGGGACAAGCTGCAGCTACAATACCCAAGGAAGCCTTGGTTCTGCTCTTAAGGCCTTTTGACTGATTGAATCAGTATCTAAGTATCTAAGATAACCTCCCTTACTTAAAGTCAGCTGATTATGGGCTTTAATCACATCTACAAAATACCTCTAACACCTAGACTGCTGTTTGATTGGATAACTGGGAATGATAGCTTAGTCAAGTTGACACATAAACTGACCATCACAGACGGGTTTGAGATTCAGCAAGCAGGCAGATGTGGCTGGATGGACGTGAACAAGCAAGAGGGTAGTAGGAGGTGAGTTCAGAGAAATAACGGAGGGCCTGAAATGTAGGGGGCTGAAGGCCATTGAGAAGAATAAAAAATTTTGAAATCCTTAATTCAGAGAATCAGAGGGCCTAGTTAAGGCTGAAGAACATCAGTTCAGAGTACACCAACCCCTAGGATAATGTTATTTTCTGTAGCAATGAAGCAGTTCAGGTTCAGGCAGGTTGAAGTCGGATGCTCAGAATGATCCAGGGTTTTTCAGTGGACATAACAGAAGAAGGAAATGGGGGCAAGAAAGTTAAATGGCAAGAGAAATGTAGAAACCACGAACCATGAAGCCTAAACTGGGTAGGAAAGAAAGTGAACATTGGATTGGGGAAGAGCTGGGCTTCAAGAGGTTCAGGAGGATGGTAAAAACAAGGCCATGATCCAGCAATCCCACTCCTGCATATTCCCAGAAAAAACGCTAATTCAAAAAGATACATGCACCCCTATGTTCACAGCAGCACTATTTACAATAACCAAGACATGGAAACAACCTAAATGTCCATTGACAGATGAAAGGATAAAGAAGATGTGGTATTAGCAGATGCAAACTATTATGTAAAGAATGGATAAACAAGGTCCTACTGTATAGCACAGGAAACTGTATCCAATATCCTATGATAAACCATAATGGAAAAGAGTATGGAAAAGAATATATATACACATAACTGAGTCACTTTGCTGTACAGCAGAAATTAACACAACATTATAAATCAACTATACTTCAATAAAATTTTAAAAAACAAACAAAACCAAGACCATATGACCAAGGGACATGTATACTGGGAGTAAGCCCTACTGTCCTGCAGTGGTAGAGTTTAAGAAGATGTGGAACCCTATACACATGGTGGACCACTTGGAAATGATATTGTGAGTCCCTCAGGGATGAAGGTCAATGGAAAGAAAAGTCCAGCAGACAGGTAAACCATAGGACAAAGAGCCATAGTGATAGATACATACATACGTTTAAATTTTTCTCATTGAATACTATCAGTATTAGCATATAAATAAAAATTGAAGCTATGGATATAGAGGAGGAGAAGTACCATCTAGGCATGCGGTTAATCATCACAGTGACAATAATGATAGCAAACATTTATTGAGCACTTTCTCCATGCCAGCCACTACCCTAGCACATGCCATGTATCAGCTCAGTTAATCGTCTAAACCACCCTATGAGTAGGTATTAATATTCTCCCCATTCTAAGAGATGATGCCACAAAATTTATAATGATAACACTAGGATTCAAACCTGGAGCCCACACTCTTAATCCCAATCTTACACTATCAGAAAAAGAGAAAAGAACTGAAAGCATATCCCTGGAGAACATCAATAATTAAGAATATACTATATATAATATAAGCTATTATATATAGAATGGAGAAACAAGGTCCTACTGTAGAGCACAGGGAGCTATATTTAATATCCTGTGATAAACCATAATGGAAAAGAATATACAAAAAAAGAATGTATAGATATGTATAACTGAATCACTTTGCTGTACAGCAGAAGTTAACACAACATTGTAAAACAACTATATTTCGATTTAAAAAAAAGAATATACTGCAGAGAAAGTGTATGTGGATATATATATATATACTGTAGAAAGTGTATGTGGTTGAGATATGTAAGGGACCCTACATTTGGTATTGAAAGGTGATTTTAGGATAAGCTCCTGATATGACAGCATCATGTTTTCTTTGACTCTTTTTTTCTCCAAAGGGGAATGCGGCGGGGGGGCGGGGGGGGGGGGAGGGAGGGAAGTGAGTTCAATTTAGTTGAGTTTCAATTAATGAAAGTTTTGTAGTATCTGCTTAGTAGCTTAATAAAAGCAACTTTAGCACTGGGAAAATTTCCTCCGGCCTTCCTGTATTCCCACAAGAAATTTTTATTTAAAAAATAATAATCACCATAATAATAATACTTTTTTCTTGTTTTCTAAAGGGGACTCCTTGGACTCCACTAGCTACAGCAGTTACTGAGGAAGGATCAGGGGTTAATTTTAGTTGTCCTGGGTTATGAACACTGACATGGGACTTAAGAAAAACCTTCATCCAATTTTTTTCCAAATTAAATCAAGAGCATTGATAATTAGTTTCTATCAAAGACATCTAGTGGGAAATGAAAGAACTGAAAAAGCCATAAGCTGCCTTTACTTCTTCATTAATATTTGCTCCCCAATGCAGGTCAAATAAACCACACTCACAGTTCTAAATGAATTGCTTTAAAGTTGATGAATTATTTTTCTCTTTGGATTTCTACCACCCATCGCGGCTAATTATTCCCACTACATTCCCTTCTCTGACTAGAGGTTTCAGTCGAACAAAGAAAACAAAGCGAGGCTCCCTAGAAATTGAACTCCGTTTTGCTTTAAAAATTTCTTTCACCACACATGCAATCCCACTTATGAATACTGAGAGGATTGTTCTCACAATCAAAACTCCTCCTGGCTCTCACTGAGAGTTTGTGAGGTCAGCTGATTTTATGGCTTTTAGAAACCCCTGAACAGAAACATGATTTAGGAGACTGAAGCCTGCAGGAGGGGCAAGTGTAAATCCCACCAGGACCACCACCACGTCAGTTTTCCTTGGTTGAAGCTTTCTTTCACTCTCCTGTGCTTTCATTTGCTCATCTCCAAGATAAGGATAAGAACACTGTGGTAGAGACACCAAAATGCATGCTTCCGCTCTCCTTCTGCAGAACTGTTGCTGGGAAGTAATCATTCAGCCGGAGACCACATCTCCCCAACCCCACTGTATCCAGGTGGAGCTGTAGGACCAGTTTTCACCAAGAGGAAGTCCGTGGGTGTGTGTGGGCCTAGGCTTTTAGAGAATGGCACTCTCCCACTTCTGGCAAAGATAGAGTAATGCGGACGAGACTTACCCTCGTGCCTGAAACCATGTACAAGCCCCTGTGTCCTTGTCTTTTGAAGTAAAATGCTGACTCAAGAGTAATGATTGGGAAATGTGAAGATGGAGAAACAGAGAATAGCCGTTGGGCTGGGGAACCGGTAACAATTTAGACTATAATTCTGCCACATCGCATAATCACCAAACTCCCAGTTAGCTGAAAGATACAGAAAAAGGCCTGACTCACATTCCTAAGTTGTTTGTACAGGAAGCCGATCCCACCAGATGAAGACTGCTGACCACAGGAGCATGGACCCCTAGACTGGTTGAAACCAGAAGGTTGATGATGCTTGAAACTTCACCTTGATGCCAACCAATCCAAGAATGGTCCACGAGCTGATCACGCCCTGCTCCTTGAACACTATAAAACTCCTCACTAACCCCCTCCAGGTGGGGGGGCACAGTTTTTGAGGCGCTAGCCTGCTGTGTTTCCTCTTTGCCTGGTAAAGAAATAAATCTAATCTTTCTCTTCCCTCCAAAACTCTGTCTCCGTATTTCTGTTCGGCACTGGTGTATAGAGGACAAGATTTTGGCAACATGCCTGAAACAATCTATATGAAGCAATGATTCTCAAGACGTAAGACATCAGACAATAAAGGGCAGAGAACCCTGAGTGATGAGGAATAAATGAGGTGAGCCCACACTTATCGCCTGGAGAGAGCTTCCTTCCTGCAGGACAGGGATGGGAGTCCAGGCGAGCCCTGCAGTCTCCCAGAACTGAGGATATGTTGCTGGGTGCCCGGGAAAGCCAAGGTAGCTAGACTTCACGTGCCAGAGTAGGGGGAACAGAGAGAGGGGACTGCACAGCGAGAGAACCCTGGAGCTCTGCAGAGGGTCTCCATTGATTACTCAGTTCAATATTACTCAGTACCTGTGTGAGTAAACTACCTGAGGCCAGGAAAAGAACCAGTCAAAAAGGATCAGAGGGAACAAGGCCCAGAGCACACACAGGGCTGGAATAGTGCCTGTTCAGCCAGAGTGGAGCCTCTCACAGTACATGAGGCACCAGAGTACCTCACTACTAGAGACCGTTTAATCTTAGAATAAACACTGCTCTGGTCTCATCTAAAAAAGCTTGAAAGCAAGATCCAAAAGGATTGAATCGTTTTTAAGCAGTTTAACTGCATCCCAGAACAAAGCTCAAGGCTATCTGTTAGCATACAAAAATATCCAGCTGGCCACCAGAACATGTAAAATTCACAACGTCTGGCATCCAACAAAAATTGCCAGGCATACAAAGAAGGAGAAATATACAGCCCATAATGAGAAGAAAAAATCCATTGAAACTGACCCGGAAGTGACACAGATCATAGCATCAGCAGAAAAGGACATTGAAAGTTTCTATAACTGTATTCCATACATTCAAGATGCTAGAGGAAAAACAGAACAAGCTAAACAGAGACATAGAAGATATTTTAAAAGCACCAAAGTGAGACAGTTATTAGAACAAATGCAAGAAAACTACTAGAACTGATAAGTGATTTGGGCAAGGTTTCAGGATGAAAAATTCATATACAAAAATCAATTGTGTATCTATACAGTAGCATGGGAACAATCAAAAATTGAAATTAAAAACAATACCATTTATAATAGCAGCAAAAGATACGCAATACTTAGGGATAAATCTAACAAAATATATGCAAGACTTGTACAATAAAAGAACTCTCAGAACATACCCATTGGGAATTCCCAGGCGGTCCATGGTTAGGACTCCACACTTCCATTACAGGGGGCAGGGAATTAAGATCCCACAAGCTAAAAAAAAAAAATACCCAATGACCAACTCAGTCAGCAGAAACATCTACCCTGGACAATCTCTCTCTTTCAATTCCCCCACTACTCCCTAATCTCATTAGGTCTTTGCCCTCCTGCAACCCCCATCTATTGTCTCCCAGCCTGAAGCCTCAAGGTCCCACCTCCTTTTGAGTCGTCTCCCACCACTGGAGCTAGAGGGGCCTCTAGCATCCCTCTCTCCCTGAAAACCCCATCTCCTTTACTCCCCAATGCCACCCCCGTCTTCCTCTTCCACCCCCGGATCTGTCCACTTGCTGCGTGATTGAAGATAGGAATTTTCACTTTCGGGGGAAACGCAGCCCCCTGGTCTCAAGGTAGCTTACCCTAAATCTCTCCCATCCGTCAGAGCCCAGTAATCCACTGTCAGCACGGTGTGCGGGGCTGGATTACTTAGCTTGGAATGACATTCCCGTGGGCCTTCACATGTTGAGTTTTAAGCACCCGGTCTGGTCCCATTCCAGGGTCCCTCTATCAGCTCACCTGGAGCTTGTCCCTGATCTGTGTGAGGAATTGCTTTATCAAGGACCAACAATCATTTTTAGCTGAGGACTATCAAAATCCATATAGTGGGGGAAACGTTTCCTAAAAAAGAAAATAAGCTGAGGAGGTACAACAACTTTGCCCACAAAGACATCCTTTTACATTACCCTGCAGAACAGTTGGCTCTCTTTAGAGACTCTCATTTATTTGTAAACGCTCCTTTCCAAGAAAGAAAGGATCTTTTATGTTTGCAAAAGCAAGGTTCCACTGAGCCGGTCTTCCTGCAACCAAGAAATATTTGTCCTAAAGTTCTTCAGGACCCAATCTTTTAAATATATTTTTTTCCCAAAGTTTCCAAAATCCCAGGACTAATTCTGGCAGGGCTCAAGTTCATAGTATCTGTACTTGTCCTTTCCCAACTGACACCCCAGCAGCTCATGCAAGAAGGAAGTATTTCTAAAACAGCAGCCTAAGATGGGAAGCTGGCCACCCACAGCAAAACCCAGGAATCACAGCCTGTATCTTCTTATAGGACACACACACACACACACACACACACACACACACACACACACACATAATATAGCAAATATAAATATATTACAGGTAATATAGGACATAACACCTATGTATTATGTTTGTTGACCTACAGCAGCCTATGCCTATGAATGGCTGCCCTTGCCTGTCTCTCTGTGCACTCAAGACTTCCCTCCAGAGACTCTGTTCCTAACAGTGAGACAAGGGCCCCTCTCCCCTACATTCATATTAGCAGGTAAAATAGGATTTAAACAGATAGAGGGAAGAGTGAACCTACACCATTTGAATTAAAAGCATCTGTACATCTATCAGCATTGTAACACAGAAGAATAAGTCATTACCTGCATCCCACACTGCAAAATATTTTCTGCAGGAAAATTCGTTTTGCGTTCTAAACAAGTAACTTTGAACACTATCCTCCGTTCCTTTTCACATGCTTATAATATACTACATCCTATAACGTTCCAAAAAATATGTTTTGTCTCTATATTTTCCTGTGAAATAAATATTAATAACTAGCAGGTAACTTGCTAGCTCCATTTTACAGAAGGAAAGTTCAGAGGCTAGAGAGCTGATAAAACACAACAAATCTGCCTGAGGTCCAGAGCGTATTTCCCTTCTACTAAGCAAGATTGCTTTGCCACCGCAAATCGATCACTCAGATACATAAGTGAAGAACTGGAAAAGATAGAAAGAGGAGAGGAAGAGGGAACCTTGCCCAAAAGACAGCATTTTGTCACCAGAGTTGAGCCCTGCAGGCCTAGGCATCTAAACTTTTTGAAATCTTCTGCTTTGGCCAATTGGAAAACTCAGTTGTTATATTACGGCAGAAGAATAAAACAAATGCAAAACCCAAAGGGATGTTTTGACTGTGCTTTGCTTCTTTCCATCAACCAAGAACTTGTTAGCTGGAAACACAGTATCCCAAACCCTAAATTTTCCTTCCTGCCTCCCCACCCTGCCGGCTCTACGGAGAGGCCACCACGTTGCCTGGACATGTTCCCTCCAGTGTTCTCTCACTGGGTAACCTTTAGTTAGAACTCCAAAGAAACTGTTACTTCCACCCAATGGATTCCATTCCATTCTTTCATCATAATGCATCCCAGGCGGTGCATTTCAGGCTAGTATTTACGTGGCTATGCAGGCTATTTCCAGGCTCCGCTATTACCAGTGAATGCGGTGACATTAATATGAGTAAATGCAGGAAAAGGGATGAAATAAAACATATCCTATTGAAGGAAATGAGAGCTCCTTAAGCAAGGAAAACACACATAGGAAAAGACGTGGGCATATCAGAATACAAATAGAGCCCTTGGGACCAGTGGATTCCACAGGCATGATGTTATTGAAGTATTTGATACTAGAGTAAAGCACCTGCAGATATGAATTACATCCTTGTTCAGACCACTAACGTTAGAGTACTGACATCTCCGGAAGCGCTTATGTTATATTTCAAATCCCCCTGCCCGCTGCACAAATATCCAATAAATCAATCACTGATAAAGGACACCAGCTAAAAGGCTTAAAATGCTGAACAAGTCACCTCTCCCTCCTCAGAGACGCTGCCACCTTTAATTTACTGGGGGTTTCCCTAGTCACACCTCAGCCTTGGGACACAGCGGGGTGAGATGGGCTATTAACACCTTCAGTGCTGGGATTGGGGAAAAAGCAATTGGCTGGACATCTGGGGATGTTTCCCGAGGTGGGCATCGTCTGGGAGAGGGCGGCTGGAATTCCCTGATGTCCTTCAGGAATTGGTAACACCTCCCCCTACCCCAGCGCCGCCCCCTTAACTTAGTCGCCAACTTCTCCCACCTTGGGGTGAGACCTAGGGTGGTAGGCCATGCTCATTTTATTTGCTTATAATAAGTGTCTTTTATATATTCAAGGCAGTTTTTCCTAATAATAACTATTATATAAGTGCCAAACCAGAGGCATAATGGAAATTTTAGATAATACCCTAAGGAAATCAGAAAAGAGACAACATGAAATCTCTAGTCCAATAGAACAGATGATTAAAAAACTGATCTTGGGCTTCCCTGGTGGCGCAGTGGTTGGGATTACGCCTGCCGATGCAGGAAACACGGGTTCGTGCCCCAGTCCGGGAAGATCCCACATGCCGCAGAGCGGCTGGGCCCATGAGCCACGGCTGCTGAGCCTGCGCGTCCGGAGCCTGTGCTCCGCAACGGGAGAGGCCACGACAGTGAGAGGCCCGCGTACCACAAAAAAAAAAAAAAAAAAAAACAAAAAACTGATCTTTGGTTCATTTATAAAAAAGATTGGAAAGAAACGTGTCAAAACTCTAATAACGGTTATCTTTGGGTGGCAGAATTTGGAGAGGTTTTTTTTTTTTTCCTTCTTTCCTGCATTTCCCAAATATTCTATAATACTAATGCGACGGTTGATTTTATGCATCAACTTGACCAGCTGTTTGGTCAAATATTATTCTGGGTGTGTCTGTGAGGGTATTTCTGGATGAGATTGATATTTGAATTGGTTGACTGAGTAAAGGAGATTGCCCACCTCAATGTGGGTGGGCCTCATCCAGTCAGGTGAAGGCCTGAATAGGATAACAAGGCTGGTGAGAGAGAGAGAGCCTCTCTGTCTTCAAGGTGGGACATTGGTTTTCTCCTGTCTTCAGACATAGACTCAAACTGGAACTACACCACTGGCTGTCCTGGGTTTCCAGCTTGCCAACTGGAGATCGTGGGATTTCTCAGTTTCCCTAATTGCATGAGCCAGTTCCTTATAATAAATCTCTTTATATATATATAGATATAGATATATACACACATACATACATTATATGATATATCAGTTTAATATAATAAATATACACATATATCCTATTAGTTATGTTTCTCTAGAGAACTCTAATAAAACTAGTTTTGCATTTATACTTTTACTATCTTCTACAATATTATTTCTATAATTAGAAAATAACTTTTAAAATTTATCTATGCAAATTTCATAAGAACTGTGTACTGTGTAAAGATAGCCTAACAGAATTAATCCCATTGACAGCATCAGTATTTCATTTCAGGTTTAATTTTGATATTTATTCTAACCACATACATCTGAAGGCACCCAGAGAGTATTCACCTCAATATTATTTACATAACATTACTCAAAGCCTTTACTGTTTTTTTTTTTTTTTTGCAGTACGCGGGCCTCTCACTGCTGTGGCCTCTCCCGTTGCGGAGCACAGGCTCCGGACGCGCAGGCTCGGCAGCCATGGCTCACGGGCCCAGCCGCTCCGCGGCATATGGGATCTTCCCGGACCAGGGCACGAACCCGTGTTTCCTGCATCGGCAGGCGGACTCTCAACCACTGCACCACCAGGGAAGCCCCCTTTACTGGTTTTGAAAGTATTTTTTGGTGTATTTAAAATTGTGCATTGGAAATGAAATCAGTTTTATTTATGTACCAACAATCCTCTTCTTCAGTGCTTTTAAAATTGGCAATAGCTAAAGTCTTAGCTTTGTTCTTAAAACAGTCGGCATTCAACAAAAACTTATTTAAGGTTGCATAGTGGCTAGGCTCTGGGGCAACACAATTAACAGTAATGAACATCCTTTTTAAATTTACCAAGTGCTGTGTTAATGATTATGTTCTTTAGTCCTCACAGTGACCCTGTATTTTGGGTACATCAGCCAGCTTTATAGTGGAGGAAAGCGTAGAGGGCAGAGATGCAGTGGCTCACCCAAGGTCACATGAGCTGGCAGGGCGCAGAGCTGGGGCTTGAACCCGGGGCTCCTATTTCTAAATTTTATGCCCTTTCCTATGGAGTGTGACACTGTCCCCCTGCTTGAAGAGCTTGCTGTCGAGATGAGATGGATACACAGGAAAAGACATAAGAGTATACAATTAAGCATTAAATCTGAGTGGTATGTTCATCGACTTTCATCAGTTATAGCAAGTCTCGCCTGACTTGTTCCATTTTAAAAACTGAAGTTCAAAGTTGGAAAATAATTCACCCACGTAGTTAGTGGCAGCTCCAGAAAAAGAATCCTGGAATGATGGCTTATGCTTCAAATGAGGCATAAACATAGACATAACTACGGCCCAAGAAGCAGGGTTTTGAGGAGGCCCAAGTGAAGACAGAACTCCCCTCTGCCCAGATGTTCAGGAACAACAGAATGTAATGATTCAGAGGGGAAAAACTTGTGTTTGATTGTTGACTTTTTGTTAAGCCTTTACAAAATCAGTGATTCTCTTTAGGGTCCTCAAAATCATCGATTTCTTCTGCACAGAATGCCAAGAACCGGATGTTCTTTCATAATTAACGTCTTCCTTCAGATCATCAAGAATAGGTCTGGGGGTGGGGGGGAGGGAGGGAGGAGGAATGGGGAGGGTGTGGGAAGAAAGAGGGAAAGAACAGGAAGCAAGAAAACAGCAGAGGAGAGAAAAAAACCCAAAAAACCAAAAAATTGGGTTTTGCCTCGCTCAAGTTTATTGTTATAGTCACCATTTTTTGATAATTTTTTAAGGGCCAGGGTCTAAACGAGGTGTTGTATTTACATTGTCTCACAGGAACATTTGAAAGGTAGGTATTGCCATCATTTTAGACAATGAATTTGAAATTAACTTGCTCAGGGTCACGCGGAGCTGGGATCTGAATCCAGGCCAACCTGACTCACAAGACTCTGAGTTCTCAACCTCTCGAAAGAACTGCTCCCCCATTTCCAAGCTCTATCGTCAGAGACCCCAAATATTTCCAGATGCTCTCTTTCAACTTGGCCAAACAATGGTTAACCAGTTGTTCCCAAGCTCCTTGGAGTTCTTTGTCTATTAAGGTGCGTGGTCTGTGAATTAAGATTTTTTTCCCATTGAATTTTTAATGCAATTGAGAGCCAGCACTGCTGATTAAAGCACAGGATTTTATTTGAAGTAGAATTAATGCTGGAACCAGAAGGGTCCGGTCAGAGTCCCTCAGAACTAAACATCTCTAACGGATACGTCACCCCAGTGGATTGTGTCGTTATTATCGTCCTCTATATTAAGGCGTAAGAGGGTTGAGCCAGACTGATAAGCTCCATGTCGCTGGGGAGTGACAGAACAAATCCAGCTTTTGATTGCTTCTAGAGAGAGTCTCTGACCAGAGCAAAAGGCAAGCCCATAGATACATCTCCAGTTTCTCAAGTCCTATCCACTCAAACACATTAACAATATCATCAGCACACCCTGGGAAAATAAATTTTCATTTCAGAAATTAACCTTACCAAAGGTACCTGAAGATAAAAGAGCTGGTTCCCAGCAAAACTGTACAAAAGGATTATGACCATTTTGAAATCAAGTTCTGGAGAGCTCATCAGAGTGAGAGAGAACTGTGAAAAAAAAAAACCCCTAGAGCTTAGGCCGCAGAAGCGTATAACAGCTGAGTGGAGATAAGAACACACACTGACCCAGGGGCCCCGGTAGAGTTGCTTCTTGTTTAATTTTCTAATTTTTACAACAGAATGTGGTCAGCCATCTAGAACAAAAACACCATTTTTTGTTAAGAGTGTTATTTTGGAAAGAACCCAGGACTTAAGATCTGGGTTCAAATCCCAGTTCTACCACTAGCTAAGGTCCTTTGGGCAATTTACTAAGCACCTTGATTCTTAGTTACTAACTGGCCAATTTACTAACTAATAAAACCTACTTCACGATGCTGATAAGAGAATTTATTGGAATATTTTTCAAAGCATCCAGCACCATGCCTGGCACATAATCTGTGCTCAGTAAAAGTTGGTTGGATCATGATCTGAATTTGAGTCAGAGAAACACTGTGGAAGTACTTCAAACATTTCCATTACGATATCTTAATAAGTACAGTCGTCCTCCAGATCCTTGGTTCCAGGCCCCTCCACAGTTCCAAAATCTGCAGAAGCTCAAGTCCCATATCTGTGATTCTGCATCTGCGAATTCAACCAACCACAAATCTTCCAGTGCTGTAGTTCGTATTTATTGGAAAAAAATCGTCTTATAAGTGTACCCAGGTAATTCAAACCTATGTTGTTGAACTGTAATCACTGTGATAAGTTGTTTTGTGTTCTTAGGAAATATACACTGAAGAATTTAGGTGTAAAGAGATATCATATCTGCAGCGTTAATTATGTGTTGCAGAAAAAAAATGTATATATATATAATTTATCTATCTACATAGATATGCTTATATCGATCTATCTCTATGGAGAGAAAGCAAGTAAAATAAAATGCCAACATTAGGGGAATCTTAATGAAGTTATTTGCACTATTGCTGTAACTTTTCTGTAAGTCTGAAATTATGTCAAAATCAAAAGTAACATGTGGGACTTTGGTGGCGCAGTGGTTAAGTCTCCATGCTCCCAATGCAGGGGGCCCAGGCTCGATCCCTGGTCAGGGAAATAGATCCCACATGCGTGCTGCAACTAAGAGTTCACGTGTCACAACTAAGGAGTCAGTGAGCCGCAACTAAGACCCGGCACAACCAAAAAAATAAATAATTAAAATTAAAAAAAACAGTAACACGTAATGTTATCCTGTTGAATCCCAAACACTCAGCAGGAACTTTACACACATTATCACTGCCTAATTCAATACCACCTCACACAATTGTAAGAGACAAATACTACTATTATTCTCATTTTACAAATGTGGCAACTGGGAGAGGTTCAGAGAGGTGAAGTAATTTAGCCAACAACGCAGTAATTGGGACACCAAGTTTCAAACTCAAGCCTAACTTCAGATTCTTTGCTCTTGACTCACAGTCATCCCACTGGCTATGGGCATCAAAAGAACTAAGCAATTGATTGGGACTGACATATACACACTACTCTATATAAAAATAGATAACAAATAAGGACCTACTGTATAGCACAGGGAACTCTACTCAATACTCTGTACTGGCCTATATGGGGAAAGAATCTTAAAAGGAGTGGATATATGTATACATATAACTGATTCACTTTGCTGTACACCTGAAATGAACACAACGTTAGTTAGTTTCATTGGCGTATAGTATAGTAACTATACGCCAATAAAAGTTAAAAATTAAAAAAAAAAAGAACTAAGCAAAGTTGACAAAAAGATTAGGAAGCAGAGAGTTTTAAATGCTTGGGATCCATGTGTATCCAGGTCTAGGGGCTGCTTGAGGCAGTGGGTCAAAGGGGGCACTGTCTTCAGGTAAAATGCTGACCTCAAAATGGGATAAGATTCTTGTCACCTGCATTTTTAGAAAGCTCCTTGACCAGTTTAAAGGGGATCACACTTCGAGCAATACCGAGTGATTGCCTGAGATTCCCTATCCAGCCCCTCCTCCTGAGTGCCTATCCCAAGGGTGTAGAATGCATTTGGATCATGGGCTTTTCTGATAGAAACAATGGTCACAGCACCTAATGCAGGTATGTTAGAGCATCGCACAGCTCCCTCATCCCCTCAGCAAGCGTTTATTAAATAAGTTCTGTGTCCAGCAATGAGCTGGTTGGTGGTGTTGCCACACAATAAATAGAAAGCCCAGCTGGCTGCCATTTCCAGGTTGGCAGCTGGTTAGGCGGTAGAATATCATATATCCCACACAAATAGCATGGACAGGGAAGACACAGAGGCCCTGTGATCACAAGACCTGGTCGTAGTCTTGCCTTTAGAAGCTGTGTGACCTCAGGCAAGTTACTCCAACTCCCAGGCTGTCAGTTTCCTCACCTGCCAAGTGAGAAGTTTGGAAAAATAGTCGCTGACTTTTTTTGTCTTTTATCTCCATCATTTTGTGATTTTATACATTGCTTTATACAATCGTATATCAAAAGTCTTCCAAATTACAAGTGCCAAATAACATACCCCCAAATTTTATAATTGACATTTGACAGCGTCCCTGTCTGTGGCATAGAAACATGTTACAGGTAAAATGGGGTCATCATGACATATAAGATACATCTTTTAGGGAACTCCCTGGTGGTCCAGTGGTTAGGACTTGGCACTTTCATTGCCTTAGGGCCCAGGTTCAATCCCTGGTCGGGGAAGAAAGATCCCTAAAGCCGCGCGGCAAGGCCTTTTTTTTTTTTTTTTTTTTTTTTTTTGCGGTACGCGGGCCTCTCACTGCTGTGGCCTCTCCTGTTGCGGAAAACAGGCTCCGGATGCGCAGGCTCAGCGGCCATGGCTCACGGGCCCAGCCGCTCCGCGGCATGTGGGATCTTCCCGGACCGGGGCACGAACCCGCATCCCCTGCATCGGCAGGCGGACTCTCAACCACCAGGGAAGCCCACAATGTTACATTTTTAAAAAGACCAATTCCCAATGCTTTGTGCAGACGCTATTGGGGAAAGTGGGGAAAGTTTCCCCACATTTAGAGGCTAACTTCTTTAGAAGGGAGCTCCCATGCTCACCCCGAAATTTGTTGGTACCACTGTCTGAGCTAGAACCAGGAGCTGGCGGGACCCCTTAACTTTACCCAGCCTCTCCACGCTACCACACCAACTAAATTTATGCTTGACTTTCTGGTAATTAATGATCATTTAATAAACATTTCTTTGTCTCACAGAAGACCTGTGCCAGTTCTACCTCCTGGACCTCCAGACAGAAACGGCAACAGCTGACCACAGCTCAGATGAATTTCTTCCCGCGCTTGAGGTGCCTGTCAAGACGGAGAGGTGCCTAGCTCGAAATATCCCCAGAATTAGATTTAGGAAGGACAAAAAAACCCTGATGGAGACTCTGCTCTTTTGCCAGACTCCCGTGAGAAGATTCTGGTAAGCTTCCCCAGTCCTTGGCTAACGTGTACACCTGTCCCCTCGCTGCGAAACTACAGGTGGATACATTTTGGGTGGTGAAAATATCCATGTATTTGATTTCCATGGATAGGAAAACACTAGAGCAAGGCTAACAGTTTTGAATAAGATGATATAAAATGTAGGCAAAAGCGAGTGCACTCCGTACAGGATGACACCACCAGTCACCTCAATGGTCACACATACGCCCCCATAATTTGCTAGAAATCCAAACTAGGAAGGAGGAGTGTAGTAGGTTGTACTGCACTTGATATTTACATACTGATGGGACTGATCTCCTTCTGGAGACAAGCAGGACGAGGCTACAGACTAAGGACGTTGAAGCAAGACTAGAAGTGGGGAGAGGCCCCCCAAAATGGAGCAAGGGAGCCGTTGTGTCTGGAGTCAGGAAGTCGAGGGCCATAGCTCTCCATCAAGGGCATTTCTGAGAACAGTGGCAAGTCTCGCACAGAAAACATCCTCATCTTCCCTGCATAACTTTATTTTCCTCTTTCCACAACCCCCAAATCTTTGCCTCTCTAGTTACAGCATTTTCATCAAAGGAAAATGGACTTTTAGAGTAGGACAGTCTCCTGATTCTAGCTCTACCATGTACCAGCTATCTGATCTTTTTTCTTTATTTTTAATATTTATTAATTTATTTGGCTGTGCCGGGTCTTTTAGTTGCAGCATGTGGGCTCTTAGTTGAGGATGCGGGATCTAGTTCCCTGACCAGGGATCGAACCCGGGCCCCCTGCATTGGGATCCTGGAGTCTTAACTGCTGGACTACCAGGGAAGTCCCCCAACTATCTGATCTTGAACGAGTCACATTACCTCTTAAAGGCTCAGCTTCCTTGTCTGTAATATGGGCATAATAATGAGATCACATAAAATGAGGGCACATGGGAAAACGCCTACTACCGTGATTACACTGTAGATAAATGGTACCTGAGAAAGGAAATGGGCTTCTGTCACAAAGTGCAGAAGGATGCTGGTCTGTGAAAACAAGAGGCACCACATCTGTATTATCTGATTTTTCATAGCAGCGACACGTAAAGTAGGTATCACTAATATTCTTACTTGACAGACAAGGTAGCTGAGAATCACAGAGACTTTTACTGTTGTTCTAAGCACTTTAGTTTCTTAAACTTTTTATTTTAAAATCATAATAGAGTCACAGCAATTGCAAAAATAGTAGAGGTGTCCTGGTCCCTTTCACCCAACTTCCCCCATGCTCGCATTTGACTGACAGTCCGACAGAGGCTGTTGCCATTTCCTGGGATGCACACCTCAGAAGTAGAGCTGAACCCTCTGAGGCTGACAGTTGGGGGCATGATTGGGGCCACTGGAGGGCTTTTCTTGGGATAAGGAATAAAGGAATCGGTTTCAGTGCCCTGGGGACGCTGTACTCATCCTCTGATGGGAGACTTATGAGATGAGGCAGTAATTGAGGTTCACTGACGTGGTTAGAACACTTCTGCCTCAGAAATGGAAAGTGGCCCTGCCAATCCAGTTGTCAGTGATCCTGCCAGTGGAGACTGCCAACTCACTCCATGGTCCTCTACTCTGTTAACTAGGCCCTGGATACCAACCAGCTGGGCACTGGGTGACGAAACCTTGCTGTTTTATTACCAATTCCTCTGGTTCATTAGTCCTTCCATCCACTCTGCTCACCCTTCCAAGTTTGAAGTGTGAATCCAGCCAACGTATATACTGTCTGAATCCAGCCAACGTATATAGTGCCAGTTCCACCCGCCCCTTCTCTACTCCAACGTGCGAACTTGGAAAAGAAAATAGCTCCCACATTTCTTACTGCACTCTTTATTGGGTGGGAGTTATTTCATCAATCACTAACATCCTGCTCGGACAACGGGTTCCCAGGAAAGAGGAAACTTGATCCTTTTCTTCAGCACACATATTGCATACAGGGGCCACTCTATCCTCAGGACAGACCGTGGTGATGTCTCCCAAATACTCCACAAGCGTGGCCTTCTGCTCCGTTGGCCACGATGCTCCAAAGGCCAAAAAACCCTTACGGAAAATTAACTACATCGAGCAGCTCCCCCAACCCACCTGTCCCCATTCCCACGGCCCACGGGGAGGCCACACTTGTCCACTGAATGGGAACACCCTTCTGCGGTGGCTGCATCCTAACCTGGTCTAGGGTCTGGGGGCAGCTCGTGAAGCTGAGGAAGTCTGGGTAATGGTAAAAACAAAGAATACTTGTATTCCTTAAAAAAATAAAGGAGAAATGTTCTCTCTGACCCCCACCAAAACAAAAACCTTTGCTGCAAAAAAGCGCCCTGCTCAGCTGCAATAAGGTGAAAGGTTAATTGTGGACAGAGTAGTCATATATAAGCAGTTTTTTAGTTTTCTGGTGGGAATACTTAACAACCTAAGTATGCTTCCCCAGGAGGTAATCTATTATATTTTGTCCAATTTCTTCCTCCAAAAACTGAATCAATTCATGATGTAATGCCCAGGGGAGAACAATCTTCTGGAAACTGAGTATCTTTCTGGGGACAAGGTTGAGGAAAACATCTTAATATTGTTACAGCTTTGGCCTGGCAGTAACAGCTCTTTGCTTGTGGCGATGGCAGGACAAGAACCGGGAAGGCAGCAAAATGTCAAAGGACACACGACTCCGAACTGTTTGAGATTTGCCTAGAATTGTTTTCTCTCTTGGAGAAATACAGGCTATAAATCCGTTTGGACATTTACAGGACAGCTGCAGGACCCTGGGCACGCACTTCAGGGCCTGAGTTGAGAACGCTGCTTGTTCAAAGTGTTGGCATCTAAATGTAGATGTCGTCCTGATTTCTAGCTTAAGATGTATTTCTTCTGACTTCTTTCCTTCTCCCAATCCTCTCTCCCCCAAAAAATTAAATTAGAGAACAAAGCGTAAATCAACACTCATCATTCACTTCGTTTTAAGGAAATAGAGGCAACTTCTATTTGTGAGAGGTTCTGGATGACTTCAAAACCCCAAGTAGCTATTGACTTTAAGGGCTCCTCCAACTAAACTTTTACAAGAACAGCCAACAAACACCCATATGGCCTGGCCTTCTTAGGCACCTCGGTGCTGGAGGGTAGATGGGGCAGCTGAAGCAAGTGAAATAAACAAAAGGCCCCTAGTCTCTTCCAGGCTCTATCGTTGCTGGCTGCCAAGCAGAGAAAATCACTTCCCTCTTGTTCATCTTATTTATAAGACAGAAATAATAGTATGTCTTGCTCTGTATGAGATATATGAGATATACATGACAGAGACATGAAAATACATGACAATAACATAGAAGGGTGTTTTGTATGTTTTCCTATCGTGCAGCTTGCCAAGACAAACAAAACAAAAAATCGGAGGGTCTGGGACTTCCCTGGTGGCGCAGTGGTCAAGAATCCGCCTGCCAATGCAGGGGACGTGGGTTCGAGCCCTGGTCCGGGAAGATCCCACATGCCATGGAGCAAAGAAGCCCCCGCATCACAACTACTGAGCCTGCACTCTAGAGCCCGCGAGCCACAACTAGTGACCCATGTGCCACAACTACTGAAGCCCGCATGCCTAGAGCCCATGCTCCACGAGAGAATCCACTGCAATGAGAAGCCCGCGCATCGCAATGAAGAGTAGCCCACACTCGCCGCAACTAGAGAAAGCCCGCACAGAGCAACGAAGACCCAATGCAGCCATAAATAAATAAATAAATAAATTTATAAAGGAAAAAAAAATTGGAGGGTCCAAGGCTAGATTAAGGGTTATGAGTATAGGTGGGTGGGCCTGGGTTAGCTATTTAAAGGAAAGTTGGGCTGTTTGTCTCTATCTGAGGGGAAAGGCAGCCTCACTGGGAATTGAGAGACTCCAACTGGTTTGGGGAAGGTACGTTAGTTTTAAATCTAAAAATAAATTTATTTAGGTAAAAAAAGGAACCCTTCAGCACTCGCACAGGGTTAAAAAAAAATAGGAAGAATTTAGATAAACCAGAGGGTCCAATAATTCCTACCCTACCCAATGCAAGAAACTCATGCATCTATCACATTTAAGTTTAAATACTAAGAAATTGGAAAACAGCATCTAAAATTGAAAAAATAAGAGCCTGCTTTTTTGTAAGAAGTTTGTTTCCGCCCCCATCTCCCCTCCCCTCTTGAACCTCACATTCACGTTTGCCCCTTGACAGCCTGAGAGCCATGGACCTCAGCAACACCCACCTACCCACTCACGGAGGTCTTCCTATTTCTCACCATCCAGACAGACTGCAAAAAGCTAAGCATCTACTCCTTAAAATGATTTATACGTCCAGGACATGCCAGTCATTCTAGTTGATAGGAGTATAATTGGACCTTGCAATGCTTGGGAAGTAGAAATCTTTGCGGTAATGTGCAATATTTCTAACTAAAATGCAAGATGCAGGCAGTGTTTTATCTGTAGTGTTTATTATACGAAAGGTTAACAGCCAATGAAATGATCCAATGGCTCATTTCCGTTCACACGGATGTCTGATATCGTTCAACAGAGCGGTCCATGAAAGTTAGAATTTTATATTTCTAAAGGAGGACCTAAAATGTGGATTGAAGTCTGTTCTACCGTTCTGAGAGGCAGATCGCCTGGCTTAACAATTTACATTTTCAGTATTTCTCAAGTAAGGCACAAACCAAGAGCCTGTTCGTCGTAGGTGACCATAAATTTAACGTTATTATTGTGACTAGTAAAAAATATATTTTGCCCGGGTCATGAAGCACAATGGCGCATTACAAAATGAATTATCTTGATTGTGCAGAGTGATTCTCCCCACAGATCCAAAGGGTGGGAATACGTAACAACCTGGGTGGGGGTGGCTGGAGCCAGTAAAAAGTGTTGGAGGCATCATCATAAAGGAGTCGTTGATAACACTAGAGTGGGTGCTTTGGGGGCCAGAGAAGGCTGCCATCAAGGGAGTTTTATGGCATATTTGCTGGGTCTGATATTCCTAGAATTATCAGATTCTTAATGGCCTTTCTAAATGTTTAAATACTTAAATTCAAGCATTTATCACTCTTCAGGGACTTCTGTAGAATTTATTTACATTAGGAGTTATTATCATTGAAAAGTTCATTTTAAAAATACTAGCCAAAAAAAGTAGTCCATTTAAAAGTATTACCACAAATGCAATTCTTTAAGACAAATATCTAACGTTTCAGAACAAATGCCACCTGCAAGCTGTAAATATGTGTATTAATTTTTCCCCACAGTATTTGCTTTGGCTGTGACCTCTCCTCACATTCAGTTGAACAAGGGCTAAAAATTGTCAAACCAAATTCTTGTTTGAGAGCTGAGCTCTAACTACTGCCAGTTTGAGAGAAACACACATCCAGGTTTAGGGAATATGTTTTGTTTGTTTTGGCTGTGACATAGGGCAGAACAGTTTCCATCCCATTCGAATGCATTCAAGAGAGTTTGAAATATTGCACAATAAAAGTCATTCATTATATCTGTCTCCTTTCCCTTCCAAAAACAAAAATGGCTGCCCAGTTCCAAGTCTACACAGGGGGCAGGAAGAAGGGGGTCACAGGGTCACTGGAAATCACCCAAGACTAACACCAGGTTTTTCAGGTTTGAGTTAGGGAATCCTTCTGAAATCTTCATTCCCCATGTACACTTCAAATAAGAAAAGACTAGTCACATTGGATTATTGCTTTGTTATGAACAATTGGAAAATGGACACATTGTACGTGTTCTCACATTAGGCGTAGCAACATCCAAGAGCCTGGCAGCCAAGCTAAACTTACTTGAACTGAAACATCTTTTTACTCACTTTCTCTAGGAAGTTTCAACTGTTTGACACCAAATTTATACTCAAAAAAAAAAAAATTATTTCACTGTTTGGACCATACATTTGAAAGGACCTAGTTTTTCAGACATCTGATGCTCCTTAGCAGTTACTTGATGTGTCTAAATAGAGAAAAAATTGACATTAACTTTGTGTTTACCAGCAAGCATCCGGGACATCAGAACACTGGAAATGCAGTTTGTTTTTAAATGTCAAAAATAAAGACGCCACTAACAGATCACTACACTTGACAGGACAGGACACTGCCAAAGTGAATTTTGTTTTAAAAAGCAAATTTTAGGTGGGTGAATAAAGCTGTGAGAATAAAGAAATTATGAGATGTAATTGGATGTTAACTGCTTTCTTTACATTTTGGAGCTTAAAAAACTCACATGCAAATAGAGTTAGAAATTTGGAACTTAGAACAAAATGATAAAGTCTGAATTTTCTTGAATTACATCTAAAACCCAAAAGCCAGCTGTTTGCTCCCCAGCAGGCTACTTGTATCATAGAGAAGTCAATTAAACCATTTAGTCAGACAACATTGTGCCATGGACAAATGAGAAAAGGGAAGATTTAAGAAGGCTGCTTTCAAACTGGTCACTGGAAATTTTGGAACTCCCAACCTACTCCTTAGAAAATGCAAACTTGTATTTGTTTTTTAATGTGCATGCTCATTTATTTTTCCTTTTCATATAAGTGATATAATGCTTAAAGTATCAAAAAACAGAAGCAGTTCCAAAAAAATACTTGCTTCCCAATATCCTAAAATTTTCCAAAAACCTTTCTAATAAATCTTAAAATTAAGGTCATAGCCAGGCTAAGTATGATCTTGGTTGAAGATGTGGGACAAAAATATGTATCACGAGGGCTTCCCTGGTGGCACAGTGGTTGAGAGTCCGCCTGCCGATGCAGGGAACACGGGTTCGTGCCCCGGTCCGGGAAGATCCCACATGCTGCGCAGCGGCGAGTCCGGTGAGCCATGGCCGCTGAGCCTGCGCGTCTGGAGCCTGTGCTCCGCAACGGGAGAGGCCACAACAGTGAGACGCCCGCGTACCGCAAAATGTTATCACGAGAATGGCAGTAATTACTTATCTTCTCACTAAAGCTATTAGGTTATTTGTAGTTTGTATCACAATTTCATAAAAAAACAGAAAAGCATCAAAGAATGCACAGAATTGAACACACCAGTGAAAAATCATACAAACTTGAAATTGTTAGGCCACAGTATAACGAGTCCTTCTAGAGCCAAGTGAAGGCTCTAAAAATAATCTTCAAATAAATCTAAGACCAAGAAAAAGAAATTCACTATCTTTTTGTATGTGCAATTATTTATCGTAATTTAACTTCATCCCCTAAAATCTGCTTACTTGATCTAAGAATCTAAGTCCAGAGTCAACCTTTCAGACATACTACAAAGAAATCTGGTAGCACAAAAGATAGAAATGCAGAAGGATTTAAGGAGAGAGATTTCTTTAAAACTTTGTTATGGACAATTCACAATCTCTTGTTTCTCCCGTTGCGGAGCACAGGCTCCGGACGCGCAGGCTCAGCGGCCATGGCTCACGGGCACAGCCGCTCCACGGCACATGGGATCTTCGCGGACCGCGGCACGAACCCGTGTCCCCTGCATCGGCAGGCGGACTCTCAACCACTGCGCCACCAGGGAAGCCCCATAATCGCTAGTTTTGAATCCATGCTTCATCCGGATGTATTCATAGGTTAGAATATAATGGGAAGAAAAATACTTAAAAATGTGTGTGAGATGAAGCCAACTTAACACTGCCTAGTCTCAGTAAATAATAAGGAAAAGACATTTGGAATAGAATGCTGCTTTGGGATCCCCATTTCTCTAAAACTCCTAGAAGTGAACTCTGTTCAAGCATCACTTCTTCCAGAAAGAAACAAGACAAACTTACCTGATCTGAAGTTGGTGCCACTTGAGGGTGGAACGGTCCTGGGCATTCCTTTATAATCATACCCTGTATTGTAATTCTGTACTCCCCGAACCCTTTAGAGAAAATTGAGCATCTTTAAGGCAGTGATCACATTTAGAAATTAATGCCTGGCACATGTACTAATGAATCTATGATCTGCTCACCCGGGATGACTTGATGCAGGGAAGTTTTCCCATGTTAAGAAATAATTCTCAAATGCTAAGGCTACTTTCCAAGTAAGGATAGCGACAATTTTTATACTAAACCAAACTATAATAAAAATCTTAATTTATGAGAAGAATTGAATCAGACTTATTAGACAATTTAATTTTTAGCAAACAACTTTGAACCTTATTTTAATTCAACTCATTTCATTTTCTTACTCGTATATATTACACAGTGGTCAAGAGGAGAATTTTTCTCAATGACTAAATCTTAGCATCTCAGGGTGACAATTTTAAATCATGAACCGTAGCAAACCCGTTTATATGAGAAGTTGGGCTGAGTGTATAGGTACCCCAAGAAAGTTGGTTTCCTGCCCATATTTCTGATAGCTTATTATTACTGACTTTTTGCCCTAAATGATAATGTATGTCTGGGTGTAATTGTAGGCTCCACACAGAATTGGTTGGTCAATCTTTTGCTTCTACTGGCCTCCTCCTTCACAAAAAGAACTTTAAACAAAAACTATGACATAGATTCACAGTAAAGGGGAAGGCAAGCTTTCCTATAGTAATCAAGATGGTGTGATGCTGGTTTAAGAACAGACATAGAGATCAATAGAACAGAATCAAGTCCAGAAATAGACCTACACATACAAGGTCAACTGATTTCAACAGAGGTGCCACTGTAATTCAATAAGGAATGCAAAATCTTTTCAACAAATGGTGCTGAATGACTTCCACTAAAAAACCCAAAACAGGGGCTTCCCTGGTGGCGCAGTGGTTGAGAGTGCGCCTGCCGATGCAGGGGACGTGGGTTTGTGCCCTGGTCCGGGAGGATCCCATGTGCTGCGGAGCCGCTGGGCCTGTGAGCCATGGCCGCTGAGCCTGCGCGTCCGGAGCCTGTGCTCTGCAACAGGAGAGGCCACAACAGTGAAAGGACCGTGTACCGCAAAAAAACAAAAAACCCAAAACAACTTCATCTCATACATTGTACAAAACTTAAAGTGGATCTAACACCTGAGAGCTAAAACTCTAAAACTTCTAGAAGAAATTCAGGAGAAAATCTTTGTACCCTAGAGTCAGTCAAAGATTTCTTAGGACACAAAAGTATGATCCATTAAAAAAAAAAAAAGGATAAATTAGACTACATCAAAATTAAAATCTGCTTTTCAAAAGACACTCTAGGAAAAAACACAAGCCACAGACTGGGGAAAAATATGTGCAAGATACATATCCAATAAAGAACTATATCCAAATATACACAGAACTCTTTCATCTCAAAAACAAGACAACAATATCAACAAAAGGAAACATAGGCAAGAGGTTTAAATGGATGCTTCAATAAAGAGGATATAAGAATGGCAAATAAGCACAGGAAAACAAAGACGTTCAACATCATTCGTCATTAGGGAAATAACACACCAAAATCACATTGAGATACCACTGCACACCTACTAGAATGCCTACGAGGAACAAGGCCTTGACAACACCTTGTGATGATGAAATCATGGAGCAACTGAAACAATATGCTGCAGGTGAGGATGCAAACTGGTGCAGCTGCTATGGAAAAGCTTGGCAGTTTCTTAGAAACTGAAACAGACCCCAGCCATACGTCCCAGGAATCCCACTTCTAGGTATTTACCCAAGATAAAGGAAAACATGTGTCTATAAAAAAGATCCATATGTGAATGTTTATAGCAGCTTTATTTATAATAGCCAGAAAATAGAAACAACCCAAATATCCATCAATTGGTGAATGGATAAACTGTTGATACATCCATAAAATGGAATACTACTTAGCAACAAACATGAACCGATCACTTACACAACACGGATGAACCTCAAAAGCATTATGCGAAGTTTAAAAAGGCAGACACAAAAGGATACCCACTGTATGGTTCCATTTATATGACATTCTGGAAAAGGCAAGACTATAAGGATAGAACTCAGATGAGTGATTGTGAGGGGCTGGGGTTGGGGGAGAGGGACTGACTGCAAAGAGGCAGGACGAAACTTCTTTCCGGGTGATGAGGATGTTCTTACTCCTTGACTGGGGGCGGGGGGTGTCATGGTTACATTCAAACTGCTAGGCTTAAAAGGGTAAACTTTACTGTAGGTGAATGACACCTCAATAAACCTGACTTTAAAAAGGAAAAGGAAAACAACAGCTCTTTCAATACAAAGCACAAATCAGGCATTATTAAGTATTTCCTCCTTGTTATGCCAGGTCTACAGCTGAAGTCTGGGCGTTGGGGGGTGGAGGCATTCAGTGAGAGAAAATGGAAGCAACGTGTTTGCCAGGTCAGATCCAGAGAAAAGAACCGAATAACCACTTAATTTTAATTTCAAGGAATTTATCTTACATCGTCATGCAGGCCCAGTGTGGCATAATTTTCAATTACAAAAAACTGGAGGCAACTAGCGTCCATCAGTAGGGAGGTGGCTAACTACATCATAGATATCCAAATTATATCATTCTATGCAGGGGTTAAAAAGACTGCAATGGCACCAGGGCTCCCCAAAATGGTATTATGTTGAATAAAATTTTTAACTTGCAAAATGGAACATAGAGCGATCCCATTAGAAAACAGCAAAACCTATGTTTACACAGGCAAAGGGCCTGGAAGAGGTTTGCCTGCTGTTACTGGTGTTGACACCTAGAAAGGTGGGGAGAGAAAGGCGTAGCTGCAGGATGCTTGCGTTCGGTGGGGGGAAGACACTTTTTCATTATGCACAGTTCTCTACTTTTTTCAGTAGACACATAGGACTTTTGTAATAAAAATGAGTGAAAATAAAAGTTAAGGGGAAGCACCCGTAGCAACAGTGAAGCGCTGCCCTGGTTTAAGGTAGTGCACACAGGATGAGAACTTCAGATGTCATGCTGCCATCTTCTGGAACAAGCAAGAATCTATGGGAGCAGGAAAAGATAAAAGTAGAAGCCATTCTAAGGCAAAATGTCAAGGGTTACTGCGGTAGAAAAGATAAGGCAAATTTTTGATTTAGCCATTAATGAAAAGAAACAGTTAAAAACACACAAGCATGATGACATACAGGAATCATTTTCACAAATTTTATGATACAAATGAGATGGTGGATAAAACTACCTCCAAGTTGTTTTGATTTCTCAAGACTTCTTTTTAGGAAAACAGCCCATTTGTTATTTACAGATAGCAATTCATAGTGAAATATTTTAAAACGAATAGAACTTGTAAAGTGTTTATCCTTCTAACTGCAGATACTTGAAAATGAGAACAATTTTACATTGGAAAAACCAAGCCAAAAAAAATCACAACCAAAAAAATCACAGACCAAAATGTCTCCTTCATCCTCACTAGCACTTTTTGGGAAATAAAACAAAGCACGTGAAATTCTGAAAATTCAAATACAATTGAGATCATATATCATACAGTAAAAACGGTAGAAAATAACAGTAATTTTAACCTTCCTATGAACAAACAACAAAAAATTTTTAAAAAACAAAACCCTCTAATATTGTATGTTTCTGAAAGTTGTTTTTTTTTTTTTTTTAATGACCAAAACCAAAAAGCTTCATAAGAAGTTTTTTTTTTTTGGTTTGTTTTCAGTGGTAGACATTTGCCAACCGTACCAAACTATAAATGGGGGGAAAAGCCCATAAATAATTTACGTGTAAAGATAAAAGAATTTTTGAAACAATCCACCCTTTAGCAGGAGAAATTGGGGATCACTTTGAGTGTTAATGTAAAATACATTAGTCTTTAGCAGCAGGAGTTCCAGACCTATTGGTGCCAAGAAGGTAACAAATAGTCTCTATCTAAGGCAGGGGAAATGGGCGCCCAGCAGGAGCTTTCTTCCCTGTTGTGTTATTTATAGAGAGCCCTATTTGTTAACATGTTTCTGCTATCACAGGAGTAGGAGAGTTTAATGATTTAAAGGATTTCAAAGACAATTGTTTAATGATACAATGATTTACTTGCATTCACAAATTCTAAAAATATAGCAATTTAGATTTTCAAACCGCTGTCACCAAAACTGTGATAGGATATACTGCTGAAGCTTAACTGGACAAACCAAAACAAGTACTAGCTCTTGGTATGGTGAAATAAAAAGTCAGAAAGGCTGGAAAATGCCATGCTAAAAAAGAAATCAGCAACCTACCACCATGCTTCATGTTAGTAAACCAATTTGTTAGGGTCTTTTAAGTGAGTTTCTGGATTTTTTTTTTTTTAATGGAAAACCATGAATTCAATCCCAAATTACCTGTGACTAATCTGAATGATCTGGGAGATGAGTCTTCAACTAGGCCGCTTATATTTTCACCAAAAACCAAACCCCTACTTCCTACCCCACAAAGCATACAAGAGTGTTGTGTGAAGGTCAAAATGCTTTCATGTTAGTTATTTCTAAATTATATATTCACTTTATAATGACAGATTTGCAATATTCTGGTTATTGAAAGAATTTTCCAAAATCCCATGTTTAAGATTTGATTTTAATCTATTAAAATAAAATTTTTATTTGAGACAAAGTATATTATTAAAGCTTCTCTTAACTTTAATCCCAAAGGGAAAAAAACAAATTTTATCATTTCCATCTTTCCTACTTGTTAAAATTTTTAACCTATTTTTTGGGGGCAATCTTTTAAAATAAAAACATACCTCACCCCACTTTCTTTAACAGTTTCAACCTTATATTACCTTCAATTTTCATAAAGTTACATTAATTCTAACAATTTGTTAAAGACCAAAACAAAACACTCTTCTCATCCAGATATAACAAGTCAATTCTAAAAGATGCTTTTTTTACAACAGAAACTCTAAACCTTCAGTGATAAATACGTACTAACATGAAATAAAACTTAAGAGACATGCTGTTAGGTCTAAAAGCAATCCTTTTTAACAGAATACCAATAAAGCTTTTATCATTTGTGGGGAGAACATGTTTAATACAACGCTTTTAGTTTGAAAGATGGAGAAATTCACTTATTTCTACTTAAAAGTAGGTTCTACTCAAATAATTTTATTTGAAACTTTTAAAACACTGAGGTTGACCAAAGGATGGGAACTTGGATGAAAGAATCTTTCAGGCATGAATGGTTGGTTACCTTCTCTCTTGCCAAAACGTTCTGCAGGGAATGTCAGTTACTGCTTTAGTTCTCGGATATGTCCGATTCTCTCGAAGTCACTTGGAGAGCTTCCTTCTGGTTGAGAAAGGTGGTTCTTTTGTAGCCTCTCGACTGGGTGGTGTTTTTAGGATCTGCAAGTGTAGATGTACAAAAGCTCTTCCGTCTCCTCCCAGGTAAACTGGCAGCAGCAGCAGCAGCAAAGCCCTCACTGTTTTCTTTATCTGGTGTGGAGGGCAGCACACAAGGTTTTTGCCTGGAGGACCCGTTCTCAAATCTTCTGCTGTCAAATGTACCTATTGTTCTCCTCTTGGTTCTTTGGGAAATGCCGGAAGCGGGAGGCAATGGAAGGGAAATCCACACAAGTCCTTCACTTTCCAAACCTTTTTGTAGCCTTGTGCTGCGTCTTACTTTGGTTTCACTCTTTGTTCTCTGAAAGGTTTGCTCAATGGAGTCAGATAAATCTTTATACAGTTGGGAATTTTCTAAACTAATTTCTACAGAGCTGCTCACACTGTAGGAAGATTTGGGATTCTCGATTTTTTCCAAATGTAAACTTTGCCCATCAGAACAAGCCATGGACTGTCTTCTGTATTTCCTTTCTCTGTAACTCACACCACGACTACTTGCTATGGAGTTTCTTCCCAAATCCTCACCTTGACTTTGACTTTCTTTCAAGTGGTCAATTAAGACATCTTCTGAACAATCACATTCTTTTTGTGAGTCGGGCATTAAATGCTTGGCCTGCAGTTTTCCTTCTGGAACGACTAAGAAGTCATCCTGGTTTTCACATTTGATGTTTATATCTTCTGAGATTTTAAAGATTTGAAAAAGGTTTTCCATATTTTGACCAGCAGCAGTAAGTTCTTGGGACTGCATGGTAAAATCAGGTTTTGGATTGTCTGATACAATGGGTGCTTCAGTCACAGAAGGACAAGAAATATGGCTGTTTTCATTCTCAGTCTCAGTTTTTAGTTCGTTTTCACTTTCCAACTTAGTTGCTGCTTTTGGAATATTTTTGTTTTCATTAATTTCTATAGTACTTGTATTTGAACCTTGCTCAAAAGTAGCATTAATAAGTGATGAAGAACTTTTCATGTCAGAGCTGCAGAATTCAGACACATCGTATTTATTAAAGCCTCGAACCATCTGCCAATCCTCTGGGTTCTGGGGCAAAATATTATTTCTCTTCGGAAGCTTCACTTCTTCAAGTTCCTCATTTGAGTTGAAATCATCTATGGGCATGTAAATAAGTTTAAATCGAATTAAAAAGTAACAGTGGAAATAAACTTTCACAAATCAAACAGGTGTCAAATTGTATTCTGTGTGTCAAGCTTTCAAAGAAATCGCCAAGACCTACAAATGCTACCCTGTACTTGTCCCCATCTGTCATCGTTCTTTCTCTTTCAGTTCTTCCTCACCCCACAGGTTAAGAAAATATGTACTTAATGCATGAATTAATAAAGCATATAACCTGAGACCATGGAAATGAGAACTGTATCTGAAATTGCTTCCTCTATTCTAACGTGCTTCCCATTCTACAAGGTCAATTAGCATGAGGCAGACACACTTCCTATCTCCCAAAAAATGAATTACTGAAAATCGGCAACATCATGCTTCTGAAACTTTTCCATCAATGTTCCCCTTGAAATAGAAGAGAGAAAATTTGGAATTCTGGGGAATTTGAGGACTTAGCTAAAAAGGTACTTCTGAAGACACTCAAGTCTTATGCCCAGTGTTTAAAAAATTAACATTAAACTGCACCAAACTCTCAAAAAGAGCCCTGGTTGTTTCAATATTCTAGAAATCTCTCCCTTTCCCTGCCAATCTCTGAATATAATTCACCCTCCAGGAAGACACGCCATGTGGGCCCTGCCATGTGTTTCTGGCACACGGTGTCACATCACAGGTGAAAAACACATCATCAAGGTTTTAAAGTCACATAACACAGCCTAAGTGAATCTAGGCTTTATGAGTTCTAAATCTCAGTACTATTAGAAGCCATCTCTCTGGTTATCTCACATAATAAAGTTTTTAATTGGTCAGTCAAAGGAGTATAAAAATGTTTTAAACAAAATAAAAACTGAAAGATAGGGCTTCCCTGGTGGCGCAGCTGTTGAGAGTCCGCCTGCCGATGCAGGGGACACGGGTTCGTGCCCCAGTCCAGGAAGATCCCACATGCTGCGAAGCGGCTGGGCCCATGAGCCATGGCCGCTGAGCCTGCGTGTCCGGAGCCTGTGCTCCGCAATGGGAGAGACCACAACAGTGAGAGGCCCGCGTACCGCAAAAAAATAATAATAATAATAAAAAAATAAAGACTATTTAAAAAAAAAAACTGAAAGATAAAACATAAGCTGAGCCAAAAATCTACAAAAAACGTTTCAGTGTGAAAAGGTATATATACATCCGGGATTTGGGTACTTACAATCATGTCACAGAAAGCTAGAGATTAACATAGGGCAGGGGGCCCTTGGTATCAACCAACCAATATGTCAACTGGGCTCTTTATACAACTTTAAAAATTGATATTCGTGTATTTTTCGTGAAACTAACATACTAGAAAAGGAAGGTAGGGGAAAGGGATGGAGGGAGGAAGAGAGAAATAGAGAGGAAAGGAGAGAGAGAGAGAACGGCTTTAGACCCTCATAGCAGATGAAACCATTGGTTACTGATAAAAAGTGTTTCATGTATTTTTGAAAAGAAATTCTCTAATAAGATGCAAGATGTAAAATATACACTAACAGTCATTGTTCAAGTATCTTTGGAGAAAAGGAAACTGTTAGGAACTACAGATATAACGAAAATAAGTCTCAAGGGAAAGGCAACTCGCAGGGGAGGAAGGTGGACAGATCGTTATAAACCAGGTGGTAAAGGTGTAAGGTGAACAAAGAGTTTTCCTGGAAAGGCAGCCAGCATGGCTAAATCCTAAAGGCTAAGCAGCATCAGGCCAGATTTAAAAGAGGTGAGGTGGCCGACGTCCTGTCCCACGATGTAGCACAGAAAGAGGCTAGGGCAGGACAGCTCCACCTCTGCTGGAGCCCCGGGGCCGGAGGAATATGTCTATGTGGGGTGGCCGTGTGTTTGTTTAAACTTTTGGGCGTTCCTGAAATAACAAGTAGGCAGAGGCCAAGAGTCTATAATGGCATGTACCATATTCGTCCTCGAATCTATGATAGATCCTACGTGCTATGCTGCAAATGGGACGCAGGCTATAAATATGTGGTGATTGACAAAGGCAGCTATCTTAAGAATGATTACATACAAAATTCACACACGAAATGAACACATACTCCAGCTTTTCAGCATGATTTAGTCAATTTAAACTCAAGCATTACCAACCAGATGCAACTCCAATCCAATTTTTGTCTAATCAGGATACCAACAGACTTAATCTTCCTTTTAAACAAAATTTTCCAAGTAATCAAGTTCAATTTATAAATGTTATTTCTAGAAGATGCTTAGCAGTGCCAACTCTACTGAAACATCAGAGGGCAAGGTTTTTTTGTTTTATTTTATTTATTTATTTAAATGTTGAGCCTTCTTTTAATTTATTTATTTTTCTTTTTGGCTGTGTTGGGTCTTTGTTTCTGTGCAAGGGCTTTCTCTAGTTGTGGCAAGAGGGGGCCATTCTTCATCACGGTGCGCGGGCGTCACACTGTCGTGGCCTCTCTTGTTGCGGAGCACAGGCTCCATACACACAGGCTCAGTAGTTGTGGCTCACGGGCCTAGTTGCTCCGCGGCATGTGGGATCTTCCCAGACCAGGGCTCGAACCCGTGTCCCCTGCATTAGCAGGCAAATTCTCAACCACTGTGCCACCAGGGAAGCCCTTAATTTTTATTCTTAATCCATAGAAGATATACCTATTACTGAGCCATCACCTTGTTGACTTTTAGTGATGGATTACAACACCAAACAATTCATTTTACTTTACCAAAACACTTTAAAAAGCAAAAAGAAACAGGGTGAAAGGAAATTCTTTCCCCTAAAATTATATGTAATATTTTGTGCCTGAGTTTTTCTGAGGGGAGGATCCAGAGTGTCCAACAGGTCCTGAAAAGGGTCTAGGTGAAAGTTACAAACGACAGCTTCTTTAACTTAAAATTCTTGTGGGAATAGGAGGGAAAGTTGCTATTTTAAATTTATGTACTCTTTACACAAGGAATGGGAAGAAGGGAAAAAAGAGAGTGAAATAGCAACAAAGAGGGAGGAGAGAAGAGATACAATATCGACAACAGGAAAAGGCCAGGCTACCTGAACACATCCTCCAGATGCTTGGAACCAGCGGCGTCTCAGATGCCTCAGGCAGCTCAGGAATAGGGCTCAGGAGTGGCTTCTTAGACGCCACGTCTCTTTCCCCATATAAAGACTTCTGAACACTTTTTTTCTTTCCCTTTGCTTTCTTCCTTCTGCAACTTTTTAAAACCTGAGAAAATGTATTAAAACACTGTAACTGAGAAAGATGTAGCTCCATGTACAACGTTGACTCAAACTAATTTTTACAAAAAAACCTTAAAGACTAGTTATTCCATTCAAAATTGTAGGAATCTCAGTCAGCGCTAAAGGGCTAGGTAGCTTACACAAAGTCAAATAAAATATGAAACAGAACTCAATTTACAAATTGTAGAGTAATGGTCTATATTTCCACAAAGCATTTGCCAGAGTAAGTTCTGGGTAAGTGAAAAATAGGTGAGATGTTGTAGAACTGGACAGACTTAAGACATGAGGAATTTGTAACTAGGATGTGGTTACGATGACTCAGGATTAACCTAGAATGAGTTATCTATTGGAAACTAGGGGAGACTGTTTTCTGTTCCTAGATCTGGATGAAGAAACCACAGGTGTGTACATAAAATTTGAAGATAACCCAAAGCTGCTTCAAACAACAGGTGATCTAATCAAGATGAAAATGACTAGGTCAAAATAAGATGGAGTTTAATAAGCACAAGTAGAAGATGAGGGACAGAGGTTTGGTAATAACTGATGGAAAACATAGGTTTCTGTAAAAATTAAAACTGTTTTAATAACATCTGGAATGCAGTATTCAATTCAATTCTGACTGCATGTCAGTAACTGAGCACTCATGTTCTATGTTAAAAAAAAGTTTCATATGGAGAAGTCTTGAGGGAAACTCAAACACTGTATTGAAATAATAGGTTGTTATGAGCAAAAATGAAATATATTCAACGTCGTAATATTGGAAAGAACCAGATTTTAGGTCAACATAAGGAACACACTGTTAACAATTACAGCTTCTGGAAGATGGCATCCATTCAAAGAGTTACTGAGAAACTGCTATGTGCAGGTAATAATTTGCTAGGTATGAGATATAAAAACAAACAGGAAGTGGCCTTTAGGGAACTCTTGGTCTAATTTTAATACATACAGACCAGGACAGGCTCTACACAGATTGAGAACACAGAGACCTGGCCTACGGGAGGTTTTCAAGACAGGCTCCACAGGAAATGGAATGTCTAGGCCAAGTCTTCCAACAAGCGAGAATTGTTTTGGTTGAGGATGACAGTGGCACAGAAGGGCTTTTCAAAGGAAAGAGAATGGCATACGGAACAGGTCCAAGGGAGGTGGCACAGAGCAAAGGGGGAACTGCAATTAGCTGTACGTGGTCAGTGAACCCACAGAGAAGTGGCAGAAGAGGCCAACAAAGCAAGCAGGGCCCTTCTCTGCAATAAGTATGAGCCTGACAGCCACGAGGGTTCACCACATGGTGATTTAGAGAGTGATATCTGAGTTTGCATTTAAGAAAGATCGTTTGGGTGACAGCACAGAAACTAATGGTGTGGAAGATATTCAAGAGCACAGAAGTGGCACAAAACTGTAAGTTCCTTGAGATATTTATAGATATCCTGTAAAAACAAAACAAGAAAAAACATTCCATGGAAAAATAATTTTAGAACTGTACAAGATAAATGTTCCTCTTAGTGATTTACAATATACCCTTAACGTTAAATCCTCTAAGAAGTCCTCGGTATAAATAACCTCTATATATGTTAGAAAAATGCTGGGCTAAATATTTTTCCACGAAACATTTTTTTCAGGGAACATCTGTTGACTTCCAAGAAACAGTTGGGAAAATAACAGCATGGACAATGTAAATGGAAGCAAAGAGAAAAATCTTGACTTGGGCTCCACAGATGAACTGCAAGAGAGAAACATTTGGCTTCGTGTTAGTCACCTTCGGTTCAAATCCTGACCCTGCCACTTTATGGCTTTATAATCTTAGGCAAGTTACTTCACCTCTCTGTACCTCATTCTTCTCATCTGCAAAATGGGAACCACAAAAGCACATACCACAGAAAGTTGTGGTGAGTATTAAATATGTTAATATATGTGAAATGGGTAAAGTATGGCTTGATTGATGGTAAGGACTATGTGTTAGCTATTCTTTTTCTTTTAAATTCCTTCTTACTATTTTGAGTATTGATACGGAGAAAAATATTTTTAATACTAAATTATGCTCTTAGTATTACTGTGTGACCCAGGCCCTAGTAGGTTGGTTAATATACTATGATCAATGTCATCAGGTTATAACCTCCAGAACAGTTTCTGATTCATAGCTCAGGTAAATACCCTTTTAGCAGGATTTTGGAAACCTCTGTTTACCTGAACTGCAAAAGCACCTGCAACAGCACCTGGCACTTAGCGGCTTCTCAACAAACATACGTGAACAAATGAATGAATGATTGTGAAAAAAAAGGTACAAACTTCATAAAATTTGCTAACCATGATGAAAGATTAATAATATTTTTTTCATGGTCATGGGCCAGGAGGACACCACCCAAAAAGAAAAAAGATGAAAGCACCTGTGGTCTGTCATGAAAATATATCTAGCAACGCTTATCTTATCCACGAGAAGGTTGCATCTGCAAAGGCTAGAACCTCATCAACCTTATTGGAGTAAAATTTGAATTTACTCCAATACAAAAAGCCTTGCTGAGACTGTAATAAACAAGAGAAGCCATGTGTGATTGGAATCCTCGGGGAGCCCCGTGATCTAGAAATAATGAGACTGGTTTATGACTTGGAGGAGACAAAGGACAACTGAAGATATTATACCTAAAAGGTTTCTATTTACTCCCAAATCACCAGTATTTCTTCTCATACAGTGGAGGAGGTCATGCAACAGAAGTAAATGCTTACTTCTCGTGTTATTTTCACAATTAAGTCAAACTGTTTTCTGAGAGTAGCTTTAAAATTATTTAAAAATAATGAATGTACATGGCAACACATCAAACTGAACAGGAAAGCTTCTGGTGAAAAGCAAACATTTCCCTGTCCCTGCCATTCACTTATTTAATGGTCCATTTTTAGTTCTTGTGGCTGGCTCCATCTCTCTAAATAAGGGGCTGAGATTGCTGTATTTTTTTTTAAATATATATATATATACTTATTTATTTATTTTTGGCTGCATTGGGTCTTCGTTGCTGCGCGTGGGCTTTTTCTAGCTGCGGCGAGCGGGGTCTACTCTTCGTTGCAGTGCACGGGCTTCCCATTGCATTGGCTTCTCTTGTTGTGGAGCACGGGCTCTAGGCACACCGGCTTCAGTAGTTGTGGCTCACGGGCTCTAGAGTGCAGGCTCAGTAGTTGTGGTGCACGGGCTCAGCTGTTCCGCAGCATGTGGGATCTTCCCAGACCAGGGCTCGAACCCGTGTCCCCTGCATTGGCAGGTGGATTCCCAACCAATGCGTCACCAGGGAAGCCCCAGATTGCTGTATTTTTAATGTTTAATAACAGAAAATTTCCAACACCCCAAAAATAGAATAGTATCTTGAACCCCACATACCCAACAATTAGCTCTTATAATTACTAACACATGGAAATCATGATTCATATATAAGCCCCTTCCCTCAGATTATTTTAAAGCAAATCCCAGACATTACATCATCTCATCTAAAGATCCTACAGTATCTCTAAGAGATAAGGACTTCGTTATTTTTTCCACCAAAAAAGTGAAACATTTTATTACCTGGCATTGTATTTTTTTTTATTATTATTTTTTTTGCTGTACGCGGGCCTCTCACTGTTGTGGCCTCTCCCATTGTGGAGCACAGGCTCCGGACGCGCAGGCTCAGTGGCCATGGCTCACGGGCCTAGCTGCTCCGTGACATGTGGGATCTTCCCAGACCGGGGCACGAAACCGTGTCCCCTGCATTAGCAGGCGGACTCTCAACCACTGCGCCACCAGGGAAGCCCTGGCATTGTATTTTACTGATTTGTTTCCTCTTTTACAGTGGAGTTTTATTTCTTTTCCAGCTTTGAGATATAATTGACATATAACAGCATGTAAGTTTAAGGTATACAAGGTAATGACTTGAGATAGACAGATATATAGTGAAATGATTACTTTTTTCTTTTTATAACAATGACAAATACTAGTCAGCAATAAAAGGAACTAGTGATACACACAAATCTGGACAAATCTCCAGAGAATGCTGCTGAGTGAAAAAAGCCAGTCCCAAAAGGTTACACAGTGTGTGATTCCACTTACAAAATATTCTTGAAATGACAAAATGAAAGAAATGGAGAACAGATTAGTGGTTGCCACGGGTTAAGGTGGGGGTTGACAGTGGGAAGTGGACACAGCTGCAGACCAGAAGAGATCTTTGCAGCGCTGGAAATGTCCTGCATCTCGACTGTATTTTGATATTGTACTACTGTGATACTGTATAATGGTTTTACAAGATGTCACCATTGTGGGGAGCTGGGCAAAGGGTGCTGGGATCTTTCTAATTCTTCTTGCAATAGAATGCATCTCGAAAACAATATCAAAATAAAAATTTAGATGCAAAAACAATGACAGGCAGTTTTCCCTAATATTTCCTCAGAGTTCAAACTTCTCTAATTTGTCCCTAACTGTCTTTTTACAATTGTTCAAGTCAGGATCCCAACAAGGTCTCCACACATGCCACTTGGTTGATGGATTTCCTTTGATCTATGGCTCTTTTTTCCCCCTTGTTATTTGGTGAATGTTCTGAGGCATTTATCCTGTAGTAGCTGAGAAGCTCTGGATTTGGGTAACTGCAATCATGTGTGTTTTTATGTTCCTCCACCCCCTGGTATTTCCTATCCACTGGTCATTAGATCCAGGCTTGATTCAATTCAGCTTTCATGCTTGTTGGAAAGACCATCTCATGGAAGATTATCGAGGTCCTCACTGCACCAGGAGGCTCATATTCTCTCCTTGTGTGGTGTTATGAATGGCCAGTGCTCTCAGGTGTCCAGTCCCATCCATCCATTACCTTTGGCTCCCCCGTTGGCTTCTACCTAACATCCAACAGCTTTTGTGAACAGGTCTTTTTGATTAGTGAGAATTCTTCGATAAAGAATCTTCCCTTATCAGTTATTTGTTTACTTGAAATAGAGCTCAAATTTTATTTTCCACTTTCCAAGAAAAACAAAAACTCTGAAAATAAAAGAGTTGATGCCCTAGACAGTTTCTAAGGTGGCCTTTAAGTTTTGCTGTTAGTTTTTAATTATGAGGAAATTGGTTTTTCATATTTGATGCCAGTGTTTTAATCCATTGCAATCGTTATCTCTGATGGTCACACTGTCCTATCTTTGGTCAGCGGAAGCCCCTTTGGAATGATTTTGTGTCCTTTAACGTGGCTTCCTTGCTCGCACACTGGTCCAGAGCTGGGCTCATTTTCTACTTTTGCCGTTGTAAATCTGAAAGCAGCCATTTCACTAAGGTAACGCTGATCCCTTTTAGTTGAAATGGTAGAGATGGTAACATAGGTACAAAGGATGCTCAGTGCTTCTATGCCTACCAACAGACAGAGCTAGAAAATTATTTTAAATGGGTAAAAGCACGTGTTCATGATATTTCCAATTCAAATTTAGCCTAACAAGGTTTTGAATTTGATTTCAATTTTATCTTGTCTCTAGTGAAGAGTCTTGATTCCTAATGACAGTAAAAAACATCCCCACAAAACCCTGCTTACTTGATTCATTCTAGATTGAATTCTTCTATCAGTGAGTATTTCATAACTGTTTAAACTTTTTGTGCAGTTATTTTTGTCCTTAGGATACATCCCATTTGGACTTTTCAAACTTCTGATTTGAAAAAACTCTATGAGGTTAAGCCACCGACTTGACATAGTTACATGTTTCATTTTGTTTTCAATTTTTTTAAATTGAGCTATAATGGTTCCATAGTCACGCAGAACATTTACACAGTTCAAAGTCAAAAGTAAAAAACACATTCAAGGAAATCTAGCCTTCATTCCTTTCTGTTCCCTCCTCTGTCTCTTCTCCTGACAGGTAACCAGGTTTTATTTTGTCTTTGGCCTATTCTCCCCCTTTTTTTGTAGTGTTTAAGATTATATATATGTGTATTGATATATACATTTTTTTTTTTTCCTGCAGTACGCGGGCCCTCTGGTTGCAGAGCACAGGCTCCGGACGCGCAGGCTCAGTGGCCATGGCTCACGGGCCCAGCCGCTCCGTGGCAGGTGGGATCTTCCCGGACCAGGGCACGAACCCACGTCCCCTGCATCGGCAGGCGGACTCTCAACCACTGCGCCACCAGGGAAGCCCGATATATACCTTTTTTTAAATGCTCCCTACTTCCTTAGATAAAAGGTAACATATGAGTTTGCCATATTAGCTGCCATAACAAAACACCAGAGGCTGGGTGGCTTAAACAACACTAACTTATCTTCTCACAATTCTGGAGGCAGTAAGTCCAAGATGGAGGTGCTGACAGGACTGGTCTCCCCTGAGGCCTCTCCCATGCGCATACAGATGGCCACTCTCCTGCTGCCTCTTCTCCCTGTCTGTGCCCCCCCAGGCGTCACCCTTTGTGTCCAAATTTCCTCTTATAAGGACACCAATCAGATTGGACTGGGGCTAGGAACCACCTAAGGGCCACATTTATTAACCTAATCACCTCTGAGGAGGCCCTATCTCCAAACACAGTCACATTCTGAGATACTGGGGTGTCGGCTCCAACGTATGCCTTCTGAGAACACAATTTATCCCACACCAGGTAGCTTACAACTTGTTTTTTTTCACTTAACAGTAAATACATCCTAGCATCACTGCATAGCGGTTTGGATCGTTTCTCTGCTATTTTCTACATCTACAAAAGACTCATTTTGTGACCACACCAGTTTATTCAGCCAGTCTCGTGGACATCTGATGGACATTTGGTTTGTTAATCTTTTGCATTACAGAGTGTTGCAATAACTAACTTTGTACATACACCTTTTTGTATTTTTGTCATTAGATCTTTGTGACAGATTCCTAGAAATGGAATTGCTGGGTCAAAGGGTAAATGAAAATATTTCATTTGGCTTGATATTGCCAAATTGCCCTCCACAGAGATTCACACTACCAGAAAATGTACAAGCGTGCCTATCTCTCCCCAGCCTCGCCAGCAAAGTATGCTGTCAAACTTCTGGGTTTTTGCTAATCAAAAATGGTAAGAGACGGTATCTCAGTGCATGTTAGACTCGCAGCTCTCTTATGATGAGCGAGTCTGAGCATGTTTCCCATGTTTAAGGGCCCTTTCAATTTTGTGAACAAAAATCCCTTGGAGATTTTGATACGAATTACAAAAACTTTTCTCCAAGTTTGTCCTTTGTCTTTTAAATTTTCTTACGGAGCTTTTCCCCCATGCATGCTCCATGCTGTTTGGGTCAAATGGAGCAAAATTTACCAATCTTTGACCTCACTGTTTCTGGTTTTTGAGTCATATTTTGTAAACTTTTTCCATTTCTAGGTTATAAAGGAATTCATGCTTATGAATTCTACTGCTACTTCCAAGTTAGCAATTTTATTTTCAAACCTTTTCCAGCTTTATTAAGGTATGATTGACAAATAAAAATTGTATTTATTTAGATTTCACATGACTTAAGGTGCACATGATTTAATATATGTATACATTATAAAATGATTATCACAGTCAAGTTAATAAACACATCCATCACCTCACATAGTGACTGTTTGTGTGTGTGTGTGTGTGTGTGTGTGTGTGTGTGTGTGTGTGTGTGTGTGTGTGTGTGTGTGTGTGTGGTGAGAACACTTAAGATCTACTCTCTCAGCACATTTCAGCCTACGATACAGTACAGATCTCTGCTGCCTCCTTACCATAAACCATGAGGCTATCACTTACTTAAACTAAACCTTCCTCTTCCCTATGTTAGTTTTGCTTCTTCTCTTGGTTACCTTTGAATTTACATTTCTATTTCTTTTTAAGAACTTAAAAAAAGTATATCTTGAACCCCTAATTTGCAAGATGATAATTTTAAAAACAGCCATAGTGCTTACAGGACAGAGCTCTGATTCCTTCTCTTTCCTCTGGCGCCTCCTGCACATGATTCCTAATACTACAAAATATCCTTTTCCTTACACCCCATTGTTGCTTGAAATCACACTTACTAAAGTTTGCTTCATATTCGCTCCAAAACTCTTGCATTCAGACTTTTCTTTGGAATGGTATAGAATGACCTTTCTTTTTCTCCTGTTTTTTTTTAATTAATTAATTAATTAATTAATTAGGCTGTGTCGGGTCTTAGCTGCAGCACGTGGGATCTTCACTGCCGCGTGCAAGATCTTTAGTTGCGGCATTCAAACTCTTAGTTGCAGCACGTGGGATCTAGTTCCCTGAGCAGGGATCGAACCTGGGCCCCCTGCACTGGGAGCATGGAGTCTTAGCCACTGGACCACCAGGGAAGCCCCTCTTTTTCTTCTCATATGGCACATCTTCCATTTGCTCAATCATAGGTCTTTTTGTTTTTCCCTCCAGAGACCTCCTCCCTGGAGCACCCTTCTCTTGCTCAAATTTGGCCTGATAGCTCTTCTAGGCTGACTGAACAGCTATAATCAGAGATTTCTACGACACTCCTCTCCTGTGCTATTAGACCCACTGTGTCCTGGATTCTCAAGCTTACTTCCTCATTTTGCTAGAGTGTATCTCCCTCCAGTAATATTAAAAAACAAAAAAACCAAAAAACACATCTCTTGAGTGTCTTTCACAGTAATTGAATTTGGCTGGATACAGAATATTGGGCTTAAATTAAGTTTCTTTCAAAGCTTTAAATGTCCTGTTGAATTCTCTTTCAGTATTCAGACTGCTGTCAAACTTGATACCACTCCGATCCTCGTTTCCTGGTAGGAAAAGTCCACTGTTCTCATTATCCTTATTGTTCAGTTTCACAGTGACATGTCGAAGTTGTGGTCTTTTCTCTTGGTCCTAGGAATTCAGTAGGACCTTTTAACTTGAAGACTCTTTTCTTCAGCTCTGGGAAACGCTCCCTTTTATTCTGATAACTTCCGTCCTTTCCATTTTCTCATTCTGAGACTCCAACGAAGTCTCCTAGATTGGTCTTCCATGTCTGTTCTTACTAGTCTATCATTCTCTTGTCCTCCCTTAACTTTCCTTAACTTTATTCTCTAGTCCAACTACCAAGTTTTATATATTTTTACAAACCTTTCTTTCTCTGCTCCTTTTTCATAGCATCCCCCGCTTCTTAGTTTTCTGCAGATAATATTTTCTGAAATATGAATATATCAGAATATTTACTTTCACGAAGTTTCTTTCCATTTTCTGAATAACCTTTCTCTCTGGGGGTCAGTTTTTCAAACTTACTAACATTGGTCTTTGATGCTCTTGGTTCTACTCAGTTATCTGATTCTTACTTAAGAAGATACCGGCTAAACCGGTAATGCGTTTCCTCTGCTTTCCAGCTCAGCCTCTTTCTTGCATGGGAATTCTACCAGGAACTCTGTGCAACACAGGGCAGGGCAGATGGAGAGGGTCAACCGCAGGCTTTGCTTTAGGGAAACGAGCTGGCTGTCCAGACTGTGGGACCTTCCAAATGCCAGAATGAGAACATTCAGGTGACAACCCCTGTTCTGAGCTTCAGGATGGGAGAGGGAGTGCGGGGCAAACCAGCCCAAATTGTTTCACATACAGGACTTCAATTAATCCGTTTCCACTACCACTTCTCACTCTCAGCACCACTGGACCTGCCAATATTGGGCCCAGAGTTCCTCGGGATTCCCATAAGCAGGCTGGCTCTCCCTCCCCCCCAGCACATTCTGGGCTGTAAACCTTTCCCCCTCTTTTATATGTCAACCCGCTCCCATCTGCTTGTCTTCCAGAAATTCACTGAAGGCTGTTGTCGGTTGCTGAATACCCCTCCTCACCCCCTTCCTCTTCTCATCGCTATTCTAAGCCTATTCCTTCTATTACATCAATTATTTTGGCTCAGTAGGGTCCTGGGAGGGGTTGGGGCAAAACTTAATGGTCAACCCTTCTTGAACTTTCTGGCTATTAGTTTCATGTGAAGAAGTAGGTGGACCTTCTTCGTAACAGTGTTTTGTAGAGAGCAGGAAGGAACCCAGTCTCTAATGCCATGATCTAAGACGTATGCATATTTTCAACTGATGTGTATTTTTTTTCAGCAAGAGGATCTTTCAAAGGAGTGTGTGACCTAAAGAAGAAACTGAACCAGGACAACATCCGGTTTCTTCCGGCTCTGCCGACTTGGGGATGTTTGTGCAGTGTTTAAACCAAGTGAGGCAACACTTTTTGGTTCATGAATCAGGAGGGAAATTTGCTGTTTTGGGTGTGTGTGTGCTGGGGTGAAATGGGTGAGTTTGGTTTTGGAAATGTTGAGTTTTGAGATGTCTGCAGGGTGGTCTAAGAAAAGATGCCTAGTAGGTAGTTGAACCTATGTTAACAGATGGGAAAGATTTGGGAGTCGTCAACCGTGCTGCATATGAAACCACCCAGAAAATAAAGCCATTTCGAAAGACAGAGAGTAGAACTCTGGGTAACATAAACATTTAGGAATGGGCAGAAGAAAACAAATCTTTAGCAGAGACCACATAGGACAATTCTCAGTTATGTCAAATGCTGTGAACAAGACCTCTAAGGATGCGCTGGATTTTAGTCACGAGGTTATTAAATGCCTTGGAAAAATAATGAAAGTGAAGTGGCAAACTGGTGGCAAAAGAGGCCTGACTTCTAATAGTATCTGAAACAGTGACTCTGTAGCAGCCTCTGTGGGTCTCTCCAGCAACAGTGTTGGATGGGAAAGGGGATAATGGTGCATTAATCCAGGGTGGGAGCAGAATGAAAGGGATGAAGACCCAAGATAATGGACAAGAGTGTTGAAAACAGCTGAAGACAGCTTAGGATGAATAAGGAAACACAGGAAGTTAAAGGATCTCTGAAAGCTGAAGAGTTAATACTAGAAGAGGCATGAGTAAGATGGCATGAGAACACTGGATGGATAGGAGGCTGGGGTCGGAGAGTGGAGGGACATATAAATGTGTATTATTAAAACTGGGAAGGTCTTGGATACCAACAAGCTGTAGGGTATGGCAGGGGACGGTCCAGCTCAGTGAAGCGGAGGGCAACACCAGGACCTGGGTCAAGGTGCTAGATCTGCTATCCACAAAGAGGCGGTGGCGTCACGAGCCGGCACAGGCCTCTGAGTGTGGAGGAAGACAGAGCTAGTTTCTAAATTCTTCCTGCAATACGGGGAGAACATCCAACCAGCCACTGGCAGTAGCAAAGTCAAACAAGAGGCAGATGGCACATGCATCCCTAAGAAATCAGAGGATTCCCCAAAGAGGGTGAGGTTAGATTAGATCAGATTCGAAGATAAGAATCAATTCCACATTTGAGTGCCCATGATTCCCTGTACTGGGTGTATGTAACCCAATGAAGAAAATGCAAAAATGGCCCTCGGGTAATTCATAATTGAGTATATAATCTCTTATGGCCCTTTCGATTCTATGATAAGATGATTTTAATACTCTTGGTCCAAGGCCAACTAGGAAAAATTTTATTTCTGGGTTTTCCTAACCATACAACAAAGAAATGCACCACTTCTACTCTTTATTACATCTTTAAACACACACTCACCTGATTCTTTCTAGGAAGTGCTC
Source organism: Pseudorca crassidens (assembly GCF_039906515.1). Taxonomy (NCBI): domain Eukaryota; kingdom Metazoa; phylum Chordata; class Mammalia; order Artiodactyla; family Delphinidae; genus Pseudorca; species Pseudorca crassidens. The sequence goes on along the minus strand of NC_090302.1, from coordinate 103,286,786 downwards.
TGTCTGCGCGATTGCTTTCTTGAGACTTCCTCCTATTAATTTTCTTTTCTTTATAAGGCTGAGCTTCTGTATTAAATAAGTTGCAAACACTCTCTTCTGAAAAACTGATCAACTGCTATAAAGAAAATTAAAAGCAGGGCTACCATAAAACAGTCAGTTACATTTTCATGAGTGTCTCTCACATTTCTTTTCCCTTCCCTGCGGATTCTACCGTTTTACATCCCATTTCCGCTTAACTCACAAATTCCATTAGAAGTATTTTAACCAAGTCACATTCAAAAGAGGGAAATAGTAATTTCTGATTTCTGATCAAACTTTGACCCAGAAGCATATGCACTCTGTCCTACTATTTTATGGAAGAGAAAAAAACAACTTAAGAATCGTTGTTTTAGGTGCAAACTATTATATATAGGATGGATAAACAACAAGGTCCTACTGTATAGCACAGGCAACTATATTCAATATCCTGAGATCAACCGTAATGGAAAAGAATATGAAAAAAATATACATATGTATAACTGAATCACTTTGCTGCACATTGTAAATCAACTATAGTTCAATAAAATTTTTGAAAATAAAAAATAAAAAAGAATCACTGTCTTATTCATTCATCAAATATTTATTGAACATCTACAATGTAGCACCTAACTACTGATGGGTTATAGGGGGAAAAATCATGAACCGTCAGATTATCTAAGTTTGACTTCTGGGTTTACCATCAACAGTATCAGTGAAAAAAATATCAGTATGCTATATGTTTATGCACTGTGATGCTATAGATAAAAATCCAAGTTCATCTAATTTAATAAAATCGCAAAAGACATGCATTCGATGGGAGTTATGCTCACACTGAAGACAACTGAAGGTAGTTTTTGAAAAAGTTATATTTATGGCACTTTCTGACTGTTAATACATGTGACTCTGGAGAACAAATGTATGGACATCAAGGGGGGAAAGCTGGTGGGTGGTGGTGGAGGGGGTTGGGATGAATTGGCAGATTGGGATTGACATATATACACTAATATGTATAAAATAGATAACTAGTAAGAACCTGCTGTATAAAAAAGTAAAATTAAATTTAAAAATTAAAAAAAAAATGCAACTCTTCTCCACTTTGCACTTGGATATAACTCATAAAACCACACAGATCCCAAATAAACTTTCTAAACAGACTACCTTCCACATGAACACACACTCTGAAGGCACCTCGTTTATTGTATTTTTCTTCTAACAGGATTAATTAAAATCAAATCAGGAAAACAGCATTATCCTGGCTTACATGATAGGTAGGATATGGTATTAGTTCTTAACACATTGATTAAACCAAGATTTAACTGATAAAGCATTTGATCATGAAAACAGAGAAAAATCTAGTGCAAGATTTAAAAACAGATACATTGTGCCAAATACAAACACTTACACTTCTTCTGTTAGAGGTCCGCGTTGCTCTACCAACTTTACAGGAGGCTATTTTCTCGTGGTTATTTGAAGAGGCAAAGGTATCAGTGCCTGATGAGCAAGACACAGCAAAATTAGGGTAGCTAACAAAAAGCTGTAAGACCCATCATCTATTGGACACACTGGATGCTCTTTTGGATACCAATTTTGCTTTTAGTATCCTACCATATCTGAACATATTACCAGGAGAAATAAATTTTGAGATTTCAAAAACATTTTTAAAAACATGAAAATACTTTAATTTCACAAAGTTCAAAAAATTTTAATTTGGTCACTTTGAACAGTATAAATAAAAGGCAGTATAACCTGTCAAAGAGCATAAGCTTTGGAAGATGACAGGCTATACTTCCAATTTAGCTCTTACTTAACACTCCATGTCTTGGATTCTGTGCTAATGAGCTTGGTTTGTGTCCTAGAGCCAACAAGATGTGTTGGTGATCCATTAAAGGATTTCGACCAGGGGAGAGACGTGAATAATGGTTCCATTGCAAGTGCTTTGCCCGTGACATTTGCTGGCCAAGTCCTGGTTTGTCAGGAAAGCACAGAGAGATCTTTGTTGCCTTGTCATGATCATAAAAAAAACTAGAGACCTCAGAAAGTACATATGCACAAAATGCCATGTTGATGTTGATGAACAATTTTGTGTAATCAAAAATGACGCTTAGGATTCATATCATTTCAATTGTGCAACCTGAAAAGGAGCCTACTGTCAGTCCTTAAGTGTTGAGAGGGCAACTCCACTACTTGCAGTGACTTGAAAAATGCGGCTACCCATCAGAGGAAGTTAAATGTGGGTGATTATAAAGTATGGACTTGGGATGGAAAGGGATGGATAAGAGACTTCTTGTAAGCTTTTCTACATGATTTGAGTTTTTGAAAAATCAAGTACGATCATAATAAAAATAAAAATTTTAAAATAAGATGATTTTCATACATACACATATTTAAAATGACATTTATGATTTTTAGATAAGCCAAAGTTACTACCTGAAAGAGTCTCAGAGATTGAAGACTTACTAAGAGGACTGAGACCTGCAAATGATACCTGAAGAGGTTCTATGTTTTCCTAAACAAAGAAAAAAGTAGAAATTAGATATCTTTAAATCCAGTGGACATAGAAATAATGTGCCCATAAGAAAATAATACGTACTTATTTTTGTAGGAGGAACTGTAATAAGCATAAAGATGGGAAATAAAAGATTAACCAAAAAAAGAGCAAAAACAAGATACTGGATAGAAAAATAAATGTTTTATAATATTTACCAATCATATTTAAGGAAACCATGCTTACTAACTACAACCCACCAAAATAACAATTAAAAATATAATAATAATTTTTAAAAAGTGAAAGTAGTCATGATGATCCACTAATAAGTTACTTTTTGGCTTATTTAAAATCCCATATCCTAACGCCAGTAAAGTAAGAAAATTCATTAATAAACACAACCAAACATTACAGTATTATTCAGGAGACCTTAAGGGTAAATATAAATGCGGATGTCAAATCTTTTCTTTCCGACAGCCAGTATAATGGTAGCTGTTAATTTTTCATAGATAAGATCTGTCAGGTTGAAAAAATTATTTTTTCTCACCAATTTGCTCAGAGTTTTTAATCTGAAATGAATGCTGGATTTTGTCAGATGCTTTTTCTCCATCTGCTGAGATGACCATAGAGTTTTTCTGTTTTACTCTGTTAATATGGTGAACTCTGCAGACTGGCTTTCAAATAAACCAACCTTGCATTTTGGGGGTAAAATCTCACTTGGTCATAATGTATTTATTCTCTTTTTAGTTAGTATGTTTGTGAGGATACTGGACTGTAGTTTTCTTCTCTCATAATGTCTGATTATGGTATCAGGCTACTGCTGACATTGATGAGTTGGGAAGCATTCCCAACTCAATTTGTTTGGAAGAATGTATGCAGAATTAGTATTGTATCTTCCTTAAATGTTTGGTAGAATTCATTAGTAAAATCATCTGCACATGCAGTTTTCTTTGTGAGAAGGTTTAAACTACAATTTAAATTTCCTTAGTTGATATAGAGCTAACGAGACCACCTATTTCTTCTTGAGTGAGATTGATAGCTTGTGTCTTTCAAGGAATGTAGCTTAAGTTGTTGAATTTATTGGCATAAAATAAAGTTGTTCATAATATTCTTTTATGATCCTTTTAGTATTATTAAGATATGTAATTATGTCACCTCCCTTATTCCTTATATTGCTAATGAGTATCCTCTCCTTTTGTCCTGAACAGTCTGATTAGAAGTTTACTATTATTTTCTGCAGCAAAACCTTCTGATTTCAATGATTTGTCTCTATTGTTTTTCTGTTTTCTATTTCATTGATTTCTACACTTATCTTTATTACTTCCTTTCCTCTTCTTAGTTTGGTTTCAATTTGCTTTTCTTTTTCTAGTTTCTTAAAGTGGAAGCTGAGATCATTAATTGGAGACCTCTATTATTTTCAAATACAGGCTTTAATTTTTAGAAATTTTCCTCTAAGCACTGCTTTACCTGCATCCCACACATCTTTTGTTACTTTATAGTGGCTTAGGGTTTACAGCACACATCTTTTAACTTATTCCACTTTGTTTATAGCGTAAGAACCCCTCCCAACCTTTATGCCATGTTAATTTGGTTGTATATTTTACTTACCTAGGTTATAAACCAAACAAAATATTGTTGTTACTCTTGCTTTGAATAATTATCCTTTATGGAGACTAATTAAAAAGAAGTCTGTTACATTTGCCCACATACTTAGCATTTTCAGTGCTCTTCATTCCTCTGTGTAGACGCAGATTTTCCTGCAGAACTATTTTCCTTCTGACTAAAGGGCTTCCTTTTCAACACTTCGTCTAATGCTAACCTGTTATGGTAATGAATTATTTCAACTTTCGTTATGTCTGAAAAAGCCTTTATTTCCACCTTTTCTTTTGAAAGATGGTCTCACTAGATAGAGAATTCTAGTTTGACAGGTTATTTTTGGTTTTTTGCTCCAAGTAGTTAAATAAATCTTTAAAAGATGTTGCTGCACTGCCTTCTGGCTCGCTCGCATAGTTTCCAACCAGAAACCTGCTGCCTCTCTTATATTTGTTCTTCTTATGTCACATGTCTTTTTCTCTCTGGCTCCTTTTAGGCCATTCATTGTTGATTTTAAGCTTTGTGTATTTTTCTTTATGTTTCTTGTGCTGGGAATATGTTGAACTTTAGGATCAGTGGGTTAATAATTCTATCAAATTTGGACATTTTTCAGCCATTATTTTGCAAATATATTTTTCCTGTTCCTTCCAATCTCTTCTCTCCTTTGGGAACCCTAATTACAAGCACTTTACACCACCTGAAGTTGTCCCAGATCACGAATTGTCTGCTCATTCTTGTTCAGTCTTTTTCCTGTGTGTCATTGAGAATAATTTCTATTGCTACACTTCGAATTCACTAATCTTTTCTCTTGCAGTCTCTAATATGCTATTATTCTCATCCAACATATTTTTATTCCTGGAGATTATAATGTACAAAGTTTGATTTGGGTCTTTTCTTTATCTTCCATGTTCTTAAGAAGCTCAATCCTTTCTCACATTCTTGAACATATACGAAATATAGTTAAAATAACTCTTTCAATGTCTCTCTAGAAATTCTATCATATGTGTCATTTCTGGGTCTATTTCTATTGACTGATTTTTCTCTTCATTATGGGGCATCTTTTCCTACACAACTATTAATTTTTAATTGAATGCCAGACATTTTGAGTTTAACATTATTTGTTGCTAGACTGTTTTGTTTTGGTTTGGTGGGAAGGATAAAACCATTTTATTGAGGGCCTTCAGGGGAGGGTTGAAGGGCTGGGAGGACAATGAGATCTGATGCCTTGGCCTCCCTGGGATCTCCCCACCTTCACAGCTGCCAAAAGCAGTTTTGATATTCTTGAGGTTCATTATGCAACACAGTTACATGGGTATAAGTTAGATCCTTTCAAGACTTGCTTTTAGGCTTTGCCAGGCTTTTAGTTTAATTCTGCTCCACTAATGAAGCAATACTCTTCTGAGTATCTGACACCCTCTGAATTACAAGGTTTTTCTACATGAGTTGGTGGGAACACAATTCCTGCCCTGTGTGAGCTCTAGGCATTTCCCTCTGCTCCATTTGGGCAGTTCCTCCCTGGCCTGGGGCAGTTTACTCACAAGGATGTGTTGACCAGCACTCAGCTAGAGACTTGACGAGACCCTTTGCAGATCTCCAGAGTTCTCTCTCTCTGCAGGTCTCTTCTCTCTGGTATTTTACCCTGTGAACTCCAGCCTCCTTCACTTTTCCAGACCCCAAATCCATCTTCTCAACTCATGGAGACTGCCAGGCTCCACCAAGGTATCCCCTCCCTGTGCTGCAGCCTGGAAATTCAGCCCAGGCAGTAAGTTGGGGCTCTCGTAAGGCTTACCTCATTTGTTACCCGCCTCAGAGATTACTGTCTGTGCTTCCAGACAGTCAATGCCGGTGAACCACTGTTTCATATCTTTTTCTCTGGCTTTTTAGTTGTTTCTCATGGCAATGTAAATTAGGTCCCTCTTATTCCATCTTGGCCAAAAGCAGAATATTCTTATTTCAAAGTATAACAGCAAGAGAGAGATTGAATGATGGCCCCAATATAAAAATGGGTAAGTAAAACTAATAGGCAGTTCTCAAGAAATTCAAATAGCCTATAAACATGTGAAAATGTTCAAACCTCACTAACAAACAATATTTTCCAGTCATCTTTTTCTCCTATCAAGCTATTTTTTAAAAAAGTACCATTAAAACCCAGGGTTTACAAAGGTATAATAAATTAAATCATTTATAGTGCTGTGAGTTCAAATTAGTACATACTTTCTGAATAATTTAGCAGTATGTATCAAAAAGTTCAAAAAATGTTCATATTCCTTAATCCAGTAATCCCACCTGCAGAAATTCATCTTAGGAGGAAGAACAATTTATACTTATATCAATTCTAAGATTGCTGCTCTTTCAACATTTTAACACCGCTGAAATCTGAGTACATGGTGTGTATCACCGTTTAACTTTCAGCCTTTTTTCTTAGTGATAGATAAAATGGCACATCTTACAATCAATAGCAGTTAGGTTTCAGAAAATACGCTATGTACAAGGAGTCATGGAAGTATTGTTTTTAATAGGAGAAAACTGGTAATCACCTAGCTAGAAAATGCATTGATTTGTACCATGACACATTGCTCAGTCCATCTCATGATATCAAAGCACAATTATTGCTCATGCAAAATAGGTGAGGTCTGATGAAAATGTAAACAAGATTGTTCCACACTTTTCACACTTACAAGATTCTCTCCCTTGTCATCAAAATTTGGTTGAAGTAACCCCTCAGGAGCTGGGGACTGTTCAAGTAGCAGGGGACTGAGGGTACTTAAATCCTTTTTACGAACCGGTGTTTCTCCTTTACGCAATGGAGTGTTTGCTGGCAAAGATTCATCAAACACTTCAGGGCTTAGGTCCTCTCCGAAAGTAACTCTCTTCCTCTTCCTCACATTTAGAGAGTCTGGTACTGTACAATTTTCTTGACCTTCTATTAGATAATAAATGGGAATATATTTAAAAACTAAACTACATTTCTTATCTAAAAGACATATCCTAGAATCTTTTCACATGATTGCATCTGGCTATTTGTATAACACAAAACATAGTTTGTACAGAAAAAAAGTTTAAAGTGGAAAAGATAAGCAATATTTCTAATTAAAATATGGTCATGGACTTTTAAGTAAATTCTGCATGCCTGTCTTAAAAAGATTACAAAATTGAACATCAATTTCCTTACAAGTTTCACATTAAGCAAAAAGGGATAGATGACATGGGTGGAACCAATTCTGAAACTTCAACAGAGGGTCCATCCCTCCCAACTCTTCTTCATTCCCATGTAATTTCAGAAGCATCAGGCATCAGCAGATCATTGAAAATACTACATACTACCTCAGGTTTTTTTCATAACAAGCAAATGATATCTTCAGGCTTCAAAATAAATCTGAATTTCTTACCTGCTTTTCGTTCTTTGCAACAGTTTGCAAGATTTAAGATTAAGCTTGGATGAGTCCCACCATCACAGAGGTTGTCATGGTGTTCCTAAATAAAATAAACACTGATGAATAATTTTACATATATAAATACATACACACAGACATTAAGAACGGCAACTTCGAATTTTTTTCCTGCCAAGGGTAGATACTACATAGTACTGCAGATTACCTTTACTTTCATAGTTGATCTGACTTAAAATGTCATGATATTAGCCACAACGAAAAACTGGGTTCCTTAGCTATCATAATACTTTAGTAAATAGTTTTAGGCCAAAATTAAAGAACAGAAGTCCACAATGTGGGCTAAATTCATTCCCTCATTCTTGACCTGGCAAGTGACTTGAAGGAAAATGTGAATGGCCAGAATTACAGTGTACTCTGGATGGTGTCAAACGAGATAGACTATATAAATGGTCTAAAGTATAAGAATTCCACTACAACAAGAAAAAAACAAAGATGTACATGGCATAATAGGGTGTTTTGTCTTTTAGACATGGGAACCACACCTTTTATAAGTGTATAAATCTCCAGTCTACGATACTATATTCCTGAGTTAGAACAAGCAAAGAAAGTAGCATTTGTCCTTCTGTGCTTCTCCAGAAGAAGATTATAGAGTAGGCAAGTTGGTGAGGAAAGGACAATGTGAATCCTGAAGAACAGGAGGGGCAAGCCCAAACACAGGGCCACTGGAGCAAAGTGGGCAAGAGCCAGGGCTGTGGGTGGCTGAGAGGTACCTCCAAATCACCATCTGTTTGTCCCGTCTCATCCTAAGCCCTGACCAGCCCTTGTTCTCTAGAGCTGGTCATTTTCTCCAGCACACCCATCCCAAGAGCAGCCCCTTCTCTAAGAAACAGTCCTGCCCTAAACAAACCTCCTTCATCAAGCATCTCCTGAGACTCAGCTTCATTTTCCCAACCAGGAAAATGCTCACATCAGTATTTGTGAAATAAGTGAACTTATACAACAAAGTTCATGTTAACGTTTAGATTTACTTTTCATTATTACCATGAAAGTTATCCAACAACTCAAACAGAATACACTTGCAAGCTTTGGGCAGCTGAGCAAGAAGACCATTAGTTGTGAAAGTCTTCATATGATTTTAGTGGCAGGACTTGATGTTTCTGCTACATTAACACTGTTAATTGATAAGAGTTACACAGATCATTAAGATGCTAAGTCTCTTCTCTGAGGAGAAGATAAAACAAATAAAAGATAAAAAATAAGCAGTGCTGTATAGAAACCCAAATCAAGCCCTTTAACCAGAAAAATTGTTAAAACATTTAAAAATAACAACTGATCATACATCCATGTAGATAGAAGGTAGTCTAGTTCACTTTGGCTTTAAAGACAGATTTATAGGTATAGCTGTATGGTCAAGAACAACAACAACAACAAAATGTGTAATTCTCATTTGCCAGGCACTGGTGCTAACTGCACATTATTATCCTACTTTATGCTCAAATTACCCTGTAAGGAAGTTACTAATATTGTCCTTTTATAGATAAGGAAACCAGGGTACAAAAAGGTTAACTAATCTACCTAGTTCTTAAACTTCAGCGTCAGCGAATGAAACCGGGCACTGTGACCCCAGAGCCGTCCTCTCAGCCTCTCAGAGTGTTTACAGCCTGTCATGGATGTTTAACATCAGATTCGTCTGGGTTCATTTAACAACGTCAAGCCTGAGTTTATGTAAAATGGGGCTAATACCTTTCTTGGATACTGCTGCTGCACGTACATCATATATTCCAGAACCTTCACTGGAAGTACTCAATAAATGCCAGCTAGCTCCCATCAACCTACTCTCTTCTCATACTAGCTCAACTTAAAGATGCTCGCCTATAAGAGGTATCTTGAAAAGCAGATATTTTTGGTGGAAATAATTAACAAACTCACACATTAATAACTTACGAAACTCTTATAAAATATGGTCTACCTATATTAAATTCAACATACTATATTCCAAACTGAGTTAAAAAAAAAAAAGACATTTCCTGTTAGGCCAGTATTACATAACATTTCAGAGGTATTTCTTTGAACCAAAATGAATTTTTATTCAACTTGCTTTAGGAAATGTAGCTCTATACTGACCTGCAGGCTGTCTAAACACAGCTTTGCAGAAGGTTTCTTCAGCACAGAACGAAGTACAAAGGTCTCAGAGGATGGAATGTCCCTCTGGCACAGTGAAGTAACCAGTGACCTGGCTTCAAGAGCCACGTCTGTACTCACTTCTGTAAATTTGTCAACTGAAACCGCATCGCTGGATCTTTTGCCCTCTACAGAGTCAGCGACCTGGATTCCTTCAACACAGAGGTGTAAACATGAGAGGTGGCAGACATCTGAGTCAGTCTGTTCTACAACAAAAGTAGTAAGTATTTACAAAAGGAATAACAACCTTTTCAGAAATTCAACCCTAAGATATCCTGCTTGAGGAGTAGCATCTGGGATTTCACTTGGAGACATAAAACAAAGAGAAGCGGCACTGGCCACAGCTTTTATTTCAAATCTGACCACTGAGGGCAACAGTGAGTAAGGTGTCTTGGCTCCACGGAAATCTAAGAAGGCCCCCAGGGCTCAACTATTAACTGTTAGTCTGCTTCCACTCCCGACACCTATGGTCTGCACCATGAAACTAACTTGAGCCAGACAACGAATCATGACTGATTTTACTGGTGGAGTCAGAGGCATTTTCAGCACGCAAGGGTACTGGGAGGGAAAGGACAGAATGCTGAGGAGAACGACTATCAGATAAAAAAATGAACATGTATGTGCCCCCAAGCAAGGCAAGGCTCCCCCCTGCAAATTCTCACAAGAGAGCATTGCCTGATGATTGACATTTAACAAACATATACTGGGCGCTTAAGGTGTGACAGGCACTTTGCGAGAGATATAAACACCACAGATAAAGCCCCCATGGCCTCAGAGGACAAACAGACAACATAAAATATAGTAACTGGGGGCACAGAGGGAAGGAGGTAGCTGTGCCTGTGTAAAAGGGTAGCATGAGGGACCGTGTGATGGGACTGCGATATATCTTGACTGTAGTGTGGTTATGTGAGTCTACACCTGTGATAAAATCGTGGAACCAAATATACACACAAACGTGTGCATGCAACACTGGTGAAATCTGACCCAAGAGGTCAGTGGATTGTACCAGTGTTGATTTCCTGGTCGTGCACTGTATTACAGTTATGCAAGATGTTACCACTGGGGAAACTGGGGGAAGGGTGGACAGGCTTTCTTCCTATGGATTCATTCTTACACCTGCATGTGAATCTACAGGCATCTTAATATAAAAATTAAAGAAATGTATATATAATAACAAGCAGTAACCCATGCCATTAAGGAGAATAATGCAGAGATAGGGTTAGGGTATGGGAGGGGTGGAGGTGAGGTCAAGGACAGCCTGCTGAGCAGGCACCTGAACACAGTGAGGAAGCGAGCCGCACGTGTGCCTAGGGAAGATTATACATACGCTCAAAGCCAAGTGCAAAGACCAGTGACAGGAGTGCCCCTGGCGTATAAGAGGTGGGGCAAGGCCAGAGTGACTGGAACAGAGCCAGCAAGAAGACAGCTAAGCCACAAGCTCAGAGTCAAGGCTAAGGACCAGGTCAGGTGCGGCCTAGTAGGAAGTGGATGGACTGGATTCTATCCTAAGTATGCTGGGAGGCCAGGGAGAGATTCTGAGGGGAGTGACATAGTGTGACTTGCATTTTATTTATTCTTTTTTTGTTGTTTCTGTTTGAAGGGTAACAGGTTTTTTTTATAGGCGTCAGTGTTTAGAGGGGTTATTTTTCTTCCCTCCAGTTTTATTGATACAAGGTGTGCAGCATAATGATCTGACTTACACGTACCATGAAGTGATGACCACAGTCAATCTAGTGAACATCCACCACCTCATACAGATACAATATGAAATAGAAAAAAATTTTCCCTTGTGATGAGAACTCCTAGGATTTGCTCTCTTTTTTTTTTTTTTTTTTTTTTTTTGCGGTACGCGGGCCTCTCACTGCTGTGGCCTCTCCCGTTGCGGAGCACAGGCTCCCGACGCGCAGGCTCAGTGGCCACGGCTCACGGGCCCAGCTGCTCTGCGGCATGTGGGATCTTCCCAGACCGGGGCACGAACCTGTGTCCCCTGCATCGGCAGGCGGACTCTCAACCACTGGGCCACCAGGGAAGCCCAGGATTTGCTCTCTTAACACCTTTCATATATACCATACAGCAGTGTTCATTATATTTATCATGTTGTACATGACATCCCTAGTACTTATTTATTTTATAACTGGAAGTCTTTACCTTTTACCTGCCTTCCTCCAATTCACCCTTCCCCCTTCCCCGGCCTCTGGTGGCCAGAAATCTGAGCTCTTTTTCTATGTGTGTGTTTGTTTTTGAAGTATCCCACTTTATAAGACCTCTTCCCTCTTCCTAAAGGTGCACCGTCTGAGATATAATAACCTCTGGGGTGCCACCAGATAACCAGCTTAAGATAAAACACTGGAACCAGCACTAGACTCCTTTAATCAAGGCCCCACCGCCTATGGGAGATTTGTCTTTTCCTGTCTTATACAATGTTCCTGCTTAGGGCCTAGAGGGGTGTTAAAATGGGATACGTTGGCCCTTGTTGTGATGTTCCCAAGAAGACAGAGTGTACAAGGAGGTGTTAGGTATGATGACAGTTTTTAATGACCATACTTCATACATTCTATAACCACTGTCAAAGAATATGTCGCTCCTAAGACAAAGTCGCATGAGAGTAAAGCAAGAGAATTGGTAAGAATTGCTGAAGGCAAAAGCATCCTATTTCATCCAGGTAACAAACTCATAACCCTGCTCTCTGCCCCATCTATCCATCCATCCATCGCATGATTAAAATTAAGAAGTCAGAGCAGATGTGCACCACAAGAAATGCTGAAGGAAGTTCTTTTTCGGGTTGAAAGGAAATGATACCAGACAGAAACTTAGATCTTCAGCAAGGAATGAAAAGCACCAGAAATGGTACCTATCTAGGTAACTATAAGAGGCTATTTCCAATATACACATATTTCCCAATACCCATGGTTGTTTAAACCAAAAAAACCTTATCTTGTGGGGTTTAAAATGAATATAAATATAGTATAGATGACATCTATAGTGTAAAAGGACCATAAAAGACATGGGTGGGAGGAGAGGTAGTAGATCTGTACAGTTTGTAAAGTTTCTGTATTTCACCTGAAGTTGTACAATATTAGCTCTAAGAAGGCTGTGAAAATCTAAGGATGTATATACCACAGTCCTTACAGTAACCATTAAAACAAAAAAAACCAAAAGATGCAATGAGGTATAGTTCAGAAGGTAATGGATAAATAGATTTCTAAAATTTCAAATAAGCCCAATAGACGAGAGGAGGGAAAACAAAAAATAGAACAGAAAATACGTGAAAGAAATGGCAGATTTAGGGGATTCTCTGGTGGTCCAGTGGTTAGGACTTCACACTTTCACTGCTGAGGGAGTGGGTTCAATCCCTGGTCAGGGAACAAAGATTCTGCAAGCCGTGTGGATAAAATTTTTTTTAATGGCAGATTTAAATAAAACCATTTCAATAATGACTTGAAAGGTTAATGCACCAAATATGCCCATTAAAAGGCAGAAATTCTCAGGATTGACAAAAAAGCAAGGGCCAGCTATACATATACAAGAGTTTTACTTAAAGATAAAGACACAGGTATGTTGAAAGTAAACCTAATACCTTATGGTGACTTTCATTCAATACAAACATATTGAATGCCGGTCCCTTTTCACACACTTAAAAACCAAAAAAATCATGTGTAGTGTTTTCTCTAACAAAATATACTTGTTAAATGTTTAGAGATCCTATTCTTTCTTTTTCTATTGAATATAGTTCCCTGTGCTATACAGTAGGACCCTGTTGTTTATCTATTTTATATATAGTACTGTGTATCTGTTAATCCCAAGCTCCTAATTTATCCCTCCCCCCACCCCTTTACACTTTGGTAACCATACATTTGTTTTCTATGACTGTGAATCTTTCGTTTTTGTTAATAAGTTCATTTGTATCAGTTTTTTAGATTCCACATATAAGTGATATTACATGGTATTTGTCTTTCTCTTTCTGACTTTATGATAATCTCTAGGTCCATCCATGTTGCTGCAAATGGCATTATTTCATTCTTTTTTTTTTGCGGTACGCGGGCCTCTCACTGTCGTGGCCTCTCCCGTTGCGGAGCACAGGCTCCGGACGCGCAGGCTCAGCGGCCATGGCTCACGGGCCTAGCCACTCCGCGGCATGTGGGATCTTCCCGGACCGGGGCACAAACCCGTGGCCCCTGCATCGGCAGGCGGACTCTCAACCACTGTGCCACCAGGGAAGCCCTCATTGTAGTTTTGATTTGCATTTCTCTACTAATTAGCAATGTTGAACATCTTTTCATGTACCTACTGGCCATCTGTATGTCTTCTTTGGAGAACTGTCTATTTAGGTCTTCTACACATTTTTTGATAGGGTTGTTGTTTTTTTTGATATTGAGCAGCATGAGCTATTGGTATAATCCCATCCTTTATAATACATTCTATCAGCTTGGAAATATTTCACTAGTTCTTATTGGTAGTAATTCAAAAAAGAAAATGTCATCTCTCACGTAACAAGAATTCTAAAACATTTCTAATATACCATGAGCTCCTAAAATGTAAGGAACAGTTTTAGTTTTCCCAAATGTTAGCACATAGGTAAACCAAGCATAAATGTCTATTGAACAAACATTTCAATGGGTGAATGGGCACATGTACCAAGGAAAAATGAAACAGTTACCACTTGAAGCCTCTGTGAGTTCTGAAAGTAGAGGATACTCTCCAACTAAACATCCAGACTGTAGATTTAAACCAGATTCAGAAGATTTCTTGGAGAAAAATAAGAGTAAAGAAGTATTAAATTTTATTACTTATAGGATTACTGATATTTTTAAAGATTTGAGTAAGCATTATAGATTATCTGGAAATCTGATATTAAATCAATCAATCCATCGCCTTCATTATCTAGTTAATTCTTAAGGAAGTATATAGGAATCCTATATTAGGAACCTCCAAACATCCTACCCAACAATTTTCAGTTCTCTAGGAAACGTTTATAGGACACATTTTTGCTGTCTTATTGTTTAAAGTCTAGAAAACTATGTTAACTGCTTTCTTTTTTTTCCTCTGTCTCTTTTTTTTTTTTTTTTTTTAGGTTAGTCAAGTGAAGCAGTGGGAGTGAAGAAGGAACAAAGAAATCTGTAACTGGCTGTGATCAATTAATTGTAAACACCACTGCATTCGGACCAGCCAACGCTTTCTTTAAAGAGGAAATTCTCAAAATAAAGAAAAATATAATGACTAATCAAACAACAGAGGGTATCAATAGCTAGAAAAGGAAAACCATCAATGGCCAGGATAGAAAAAGACACTCATATTAATGTAAAAACCACTTGTAAATCATGGTGTATGGCCAAAAATTAATGGAGGTTCTGATAAGAAAAATTATTGTCAGATGATGATTCCATATCTACTAGAATAGAGCAGAGGGAGTGGAGATTATAAGCGACTCTGAGATATACATGAAACCCACGGGGGCCCTGATGGTCAACCCTAATGACCATCAAGCATTTATTAAGCCAGTCCAGATAAGGTCAACAGGACATGTACTGGATCTACATGACAGAGAAGGTGCAGGAAAAAAGCTTCCACTCTACCGGTATTAGGTGTCTTCTCTCACTAAAAAAACAGAAACCTGCTGTATCAAACCAGAACTAAGGGTCGTGCGAGAACTAGATCCCCGTTTATATTTGTGTGAAGGGCAAGGGTCCTCAACAGTATGATGATTATTATTATTATATACATTTTTTTGGCCGCTCCATGCAGCACGTGGGATCTTAGTTCCCCAACTAGGGATCGAACAAGAGCGCCCTGCAGTGGAAGCGAGGAGTCTTAACCACTGGACCGCCAGGGAGGTCACTTAACAGTATTATTTAGTTCACGTTGGTTATCATCTTTTGATGATGTTGACAGCCTCTAGGTAGTTATAAGGAACAAAAAATTCCCTACAGCTACTTGAACGCAGTGGGGAGAGCAAGGGAGAAACTGCTAAAGGGCACCATGCTTTCCAGCCGGTATGAAACCAGTGAGGGGCAGCAAGGCAGAAATGCCAGACCTCCAGACCTGAGGGGTAGAGCCCAAGTATCATCCTCGCCTCATTTACTAGTTCTGTGTAAATTAGGTGCTCTTATGTCTGTCTCCCCCAGCAGACAAAAAGCTGTTCAAGGGCAGGACTGTGACTTTCTCACCATTGGACCGTTGGTATCTACAATACCTCAAATAATAGAAGACCAGAGGGCTTCATCTTTTCATAAAGTCTTTTTCATATCAAAAGCAGCATGTTAATCAAAACTGTCTCTAATAACCAATAAGCCAACCAACCACAAAAAAAATTTAGCAAGGAGGAAATTTCTCTCTCTCTTTCTCTCTCTCTCTCTCACACACACACACACACACCACACAAATTTAAAACCCAGCTAAAATACCACAATACAATATACATAAGTACTATAATTGCAAAAGGGCCTTGACAGTCAGTCCTAAAAGTGACTAGCCAGAAATCCAAAGCTTCATTTTCCTATGTTTCCAGTAAGTGAATTACCTCAGAGAGATTTGCAGAAGTTTCAACAGCACACTGTCTATCTGTATTGGGAAAAGCAGCAACATTGTGTATCTGGAGACCAAAGGCATCAGTTAGGTTTCCATCAGAGCTGCTCGGAGAGGATATTCTCTGTCGCTTGGATGACAAGTTTGCAGGGAACTCACACTGTTGACATTCACCAAGACTTTCCTTTTTGGCTAGGTACACAAGACAAAATAAAAACAAAACAACACAGGCCTTCAATATTTTATTTTACAGCATCATTTGAAAATTGTGTACATCCTAAGTTTAGTAAAATTTAATGCTTGAGCCTAAATACTTTATCAATGAAAACTCCAGTAGTACATTTTTTATTCCAAAAGGGAAATCTAACTGAAAAGTAAAAGACCATGACTGCTAAAAAGATAAAAATTTAATTATTAGAATTGACTTTTTTCAGACTTTAAAATGTACAAAGATACGCCAAGATACATTTGCAATTTTGATATAGTATCTCATTCTATTTTTAAGTTTAGAATGAAACCTTTTCTTTTGAACATTTTAAAGGATGTGGTTATGTTCTAATATTGGTTCTACTTTGACCGTGTATGATTTTATGAAAAATACAGCCACAGTTCTTCCTAGGTACAAAAAGGGAATTTAATTGTCTACAGAACTTTAGTAATGATGTAAATAAAATATTTAAAAGCTCAGATAAAAACTGAAAAATAGGTAAGTTACAAATGACAAATACAAATGAGTACATCGGAGCAGGTCATGTACTGCAGAGGTAGATGAACTGGATTTGTCTTGAGTAACAATGCCCTGCACCCAAGGAGGTGTTGAAATGTACTTGAAGATAGTTCAAGAAAGCAAACAAAACCATTTGGAACCTTAGGGTTATGGTGGTTATAGCAAGACCAAGATTTTGTCTAGTTCTGGTGTTTGAAATGCTTTGCAATTGGAAAATCAAAAGTGACAAAAAAATTACCAAATAAATTACAATCTAAAAGTTATGGTAAAGAATATGGCAGGCTATTAAGATGTCAGGCTGAACATATCTGTTTATAATATCAGAGTTGGGAGTCTGGTATTCATTTAAATGCTTGCCAAACTTAATAATAATCCTCTAAAAAATCAAGGTTTGTGCACTCAAATCTACCATGTGCCCTATTCTAAAGATGAAATGAGCCCACTGGCTTCGACATTATAACACTTAGCCCTTAATTGTGGCCACGTGGATATGTAAGACGTAGGCTCAGGAGTGCTTGATACTATATTTTTTCAAGAGAAACCAGAAATCCAGATTTTTGTGTGAAATGTCCCAAATTTTAAATGGTAGGCCCTATTGAAAAATACAGCTCTACTCAGAAAAGACTGTAGAACTAAATCTTTATACTGAGCATGGTCTGAATAAATACTAAAGCCCTTCTTTCTACTCACTTGAGCCTGTGATCTTGAACTCTCCTTCCGTCTCTGAGAGTTCAGGACAGTCAGTCATTTTCGCGTTTTCCTTTATGGAGTGAAAAACTGACTGGAAGGCAGATATTTGTTCTCTTAAAGAATGAACATTTCGATACAAAACAGGGCTGCCCTGTTAAAATACAGAAGCACAGAGGACATTATAAATCAAACCAAAGACAGGCTTTTTGAAGAGCAGAGGTAATAAGTTAAAAGAGCAGAGCCTCTCCTCCCGTGAACGACACACTCTTAGTCTGAATATTCGGTGTACAGCCATCGTCTTCGTTTCTCCTCTCTCCTCCTCAATCTGAGCAAAGAGCAATAGCTACATGGGAAGTATAAATGTGGAGCTATAGGCTGGCCAGTACTGATACTGACAAGCCCATGGACCAGACAGGAGAAATCTGGAGGAGACAGAAAGCACTTTAAAAAGGCACCCAGACAAAACACATCCCAATTATTTGAGGGCTTGACAATCTTTAAAAGGATTCTTTCTGGGGGTGGGGGGAGGGGTGGTTAAGGACGCTCTTTTATAACTGAGAGTCCATAACCTGAGATAGCCTCAGCGAATCAAATGTGAAAGGGAAAGAGGTTCCACACAAAATGTTTGAGAGGCCAGTTTAAGAGACTATATGGATGTTGAGCTGTACGAGTTGTTTACGTATGTTGAATGTTAATCCCTTAAAAAATGGGCAGAAGAACTGAACAGACATTTTTCCAAAGAAGAAATGCAGATGGCCAGTAGGCACATGAAAAGATGCTCAACGTCGCTAATCATCAGGGAAATGCAAATCAAAACCACAATGAGATATCACCTCACAACTGTCAGGATGCTATCACCAAAAAGACCACAAATAGGGACTTCCCTGGTGGTCCAGTGGTTAAGACCCTGGACTTCCAACACAGGGGGTGCGGGTTCAATCCCTGATCTGGGAACTAAGATCCTGTATGCCCTGTGGCGTGGCCAAAAAAAAAAAAAAAAAGATCACAGGGCTTCCCTGGTGGCGCAGTGGTTGAGAGTCCATGCAGGGGACACGGGTTTGTGCCCCGGTCCGGGAAGATCCCACATGCCGCGGAGCGGCTGGGCCCGTGAGCCATGGCCGCTGAGCCTGCGCGTCCGGAGCCTGTGCTCCGCAGCGGGAGAGGCCACAACAGTGAGAGGCCCGCGTACCGCAAAAAAAAAGAAAAAAGAACAAAAAAGACCACAAATAACAAACATCAGCAAGGATGTGGAGAAAAGGGAACCCTCGTACACTGTTGATGGGAATGTGAATTGATGCAGCCGCTGTGAAGAACAGTATGGAGGTTTCTCAAAAAACTAAAAATAGAACTACCATATGACCCAGCAATTCTACTCCTGGATATACACCTGAAAAAAACAAAAACACTAATTCGAAAAGATACATGCATCCCCAATGTTCATAGCAGCACTATTTATAATTGCCAAGATATGGAAGCAACCTAAGTGCCCATCAACAGATAAAGAAGATGTGGTATATGTATACAATGGAATACTACTCAGCCATAAAAAAGAATGACATTTTGCCATTTGCAGCAACAAAGATGGACTTGGAGGGCATTATGCTAAGTGAAATAAGTCAGACAGAGAAAGACAAATACTGTATAATATCACTTATATGTGGAATCTAAAAAACACAATAAACTAGTGAATGTCTAACACAAAAGAAACAGACTCACAGATATAGAGAACAAACTAGCTGTTACGGGGCTGGGGTGGGGCAATATAGGGGTGGGGGAATAGGAGGTACAAACTATTGGATGTAAGACACATTACAAGGATGTATTGAACAAAACAGGGAATATAGCCAATATTTTGTAATAACTAAATGGAGTGTAACCTTTAAAAATTGTATACAAAATAAAAATTAAAATCAGTAGTAAGAATTTTATGTCTGTACAGTTAGCAAAGAGTTTACCCAATAAGAACAACAAAAGAAAAAAAGAGAGAGACAGACAGACTATACGGAGATCACAAGAAAGCATCAAAATCCTGGAGACAGGGCTAAGGAAGAAGGGATAGGAAGAACTTGTCTATTTGGAAATTTTACCAAAGTTTTCCAAAAATATCCTTAGAAAATGATCTGCATGGCACCTTTGTCACATGTAGGTCGTAGCATAACTAGTTCCATCCAACCTAGTCTCTATTCATTTCCATCCAGACACACCCTCTCCCCAGGGGCCAGAACAATATACAGATGTTCTGAAGTAGCTTCGACACCCACCCACATATACCCTCTCCCCTCTGGCACCCCCCAGCTAAATCTTCCTGATGTCATGGGAGCTTACTTCCTTAGAGCTAAAAGCTAGCCATTCGCTGAAACTACAAAGTCAAATAGTTAAAAAAATGGTCTAAGCACAGGAGCTCTCTGGAAACCCTGCTAACAGGATTTCAACCAAAGAGTGGTCAAATTAAATTGGTATTAGCAGGGACAGAAGTGCCAGACAAGTGTAAGCAATATACAATTTAATAGTTCTGCCACCTGTAAAATAAATTACTGGTTAGGTTCTCTAGGGTTTTTTTTTTCCCCCTTTATTATTTAGACTAACATATTTCCACTGATTTGGAGCTTACACCAATTAAAAAAATTATGCTAAGAGGCGAAAGTAAAGTAAAAAAATTACCTCCCTTTAGAATATCATATGGAGAAAAATCAGTTAAAATCTTGAAGCCATGTTTGATGGTGAATCTGCTCACACACTGGATTCTATTCCCAGTTAAATACCTTCATAAAGCAAACTCTGTTGCATAATAACACAACATTTAAAATTCAAATATCATTGATGATATAAACCTTTACGACATAAACGGCACATAACGTTTATAAAAAGCTGGTGGTCAACTCTTACCTAACTGAGATATAGAGAAAGAAAGGGTTTATCCCAAAGTCATACAATTTACGTTGAATGTACATTTTTTGTACTTATATTTGAACACGGGAGGGTTAGGTTTAATGTGCTAGGAATTTGGAGCATTTTGAAATACTGCTTTAAACAAATTAAAGGTTCCCCAGTCAAAATTGTTTCTGGGCTTCCCTGGTGGTGCAGTGGTTGAGAATCTGCCTGCTAATGCAGGGGACACGGGTTCGAGCCCTGGTCTGGGAGGATCCCACATGCCGCGGAGCAACTAGACCCGTGAGACACAACTACTGAGCCTACACGTCTGGAGCCTGTGCTCCTCAACAAGAGAGGCCCGCGCACCGCGATGAAGAGTGGCCCCGGCTCGCTGCAACTAGAGAAAAAGCCCTCGCACAGAAACAAAGACCCAACACAGCCAAAAATAAATAAATAAATAAATTTATTTTAAAAATTGTTGTTTCTCTGTTTCCTGACGGAGAAAGAGAACAATGTTCATATACAAAAAGTAAAGGAAGCATTCAAAAACGTACTGCATTTTTGATGCTTTTGTCTTAGGAATTATATCGGTCAGTCAACATTCTTTCCACGTACCAGAAACTATTCAAGGGGCTCAGGATACAGGGGGAAATTACATTCTAGAGTGAAACTCTGAAAACATATTAATATAGTTTCAGGTACAAGAGGTGCCACTGAGAAGGTAAAAAAGGAGTGTGGCAAAAAAAAAAAAAAAAAGGGGTGATCCCGCGTACTGCAAAAAAAGAGTGTGATTTAGTAATAACAGTGCTGCTTTACTTGAGTCAGGACAGCGCTCTGTCAGGAGTAACATCTGAGTTGGAACTGAAACAGAAAGTGGTAGTTAAGGGAAGATACTGGGGGAGGAAGGCAGTCTGCAAGAACAAGCCGGAACAAGAGCAAAGGCCCTGAGATGGAAGGAGTATGCAGCAGGAAGAAGGCCTGCGTGCCCAGAAAACAGCAGGAGATGGCGAGCTGAGAATAGGGATAGGCAGGGCTCAGATCGGGGAGGGCACTCAAGGCTTCAAGATGGGGTTTGAGTTTAATTCACGGCATAACAGGAAGCCACGGGAAGGTTTTAAGAGGCAGAGTGAATGATCTGATTCATTCTTTAAAAGTATCTCTTTGACTGCTCTGTGGGATGGTGGACGGACCAGGGAAGGAGGGAAATAAGGAGACCAGTTATGAAGAAGCAGCTGGTGATTCAGGTAGAAATCACATTAGGGTTGTAGCAATGGAGCTGGGGGACATGAGGAATTACAGATAGGTTTCTGAAATGAAGCCGAAAGGTAATAATGGGTTGGATGTGGGAGATGAAAAGGGAAAAAAAAGGAAGGAACCGAGGAAGATTGGTAAGTTGTTGGCCTGAGCGACTGGACGGCAGCGTGTACTGAGATGAGGAAGTTGACCGGAGGATCTCGTGGGGGATGGAAACCTGAAGTTTGGCTGTGGCCGTGTAACACTCGGAATGCTTACTGGAACACCCAAAGGCAGATGGTGAATAGGCAACTGGGTATCTAAGTCTGGAGCTCTACAGAACTCTGGGCCACTGTTAGACATTTGAGTCATCAGCCTATAGATGATGTTCAAAGCCATAGCAAAGGATTAGTTTACCTAAGGAAAGCAAAGAAAAGGGGGCAGAGGAGAGCCCTGGGGAGCTCAAGCATTTGTGAGGGGAAAACTGGAAGGCCTGGAATAAGCAAATGAAACACAGGAACGGATGACAGTGACACAGGAAGAAAATCAGGTCAGTGTGGTATCCCAGAAACAAAGAAAACGCTTCAAGGAGGGAGTAGCTAAACTCAGTCAAAAGCTGAGGCAAGGTTGCGTAGGATGCAAACTTAGACTTAATCTTTGTCTTGGCCAAGATGCGGGCCATTTGTGATCAAAGACAAAAGTCTTCTCAATGGAGTGGTAGAAACAAAAGTCCGATTGGAGTGGCTACAGCAGAGAGAATGGAGGGAAGGAAGTGGAGCAAGACAGGACAGATGGCTGTTCAAGGAGCTTTGCTGTGATGGACAGGCATAGGAATGGGATGCCATGGGGGTCTAGGAAGAGTTAAAGGGACAGAGTAAGACAAATGCATAAGGAAAAACAGGTCAGAATAACATACATGGTCATAATGATGTAAACATTCGAATACTGATGTAACCAATCTATTGGGAACTTATAGAGGATGGGAAGTGCATACATACATTTACGATAAAAGGTATGAGGAAGAAAGAGGGCTAACTTTCCACTGAACACAATGGGAAGTCAATAACTAATGCCATAACACTTAAAGATCAAGAAGTAGCAATTAGGCAAAAAAAAAAAAAAAAAAGGAAGAAAGAAAGAAAGAAAAAGAAAAGAAAAGGCATGCAAACTGGAAAGGGAAAAGTAAAACTGTCACTATTTGCAGATACATATTATATATAGAAAACGACTACACCAAAAAACTGCTAGAATAAACAAATTCAGTAAAATTGCATAATACAAAATAAGCATACAAAAATGTTGTGTTTCTACACCCAAATAATTATCAGAAAGAGAAATTAAGAGAACAATCCCATTTACAACTTCATCAAAAAGAATAAAAAACTTAGGAATAAGTTTAACCAAGGAACTGAAAGACGTGCATACTGAAAACTATAAGACACTGATGAAAGGAACTGAAAAAGACACAAATAAATGGAAAGATATTTTGTGCTCATGGACTGGAAGAAATAATATTGTTAAAATGTCCATACTACCCAAAGCAATCTACAGATCCACTGCAATCCCTGTCTAAATTCCAACAGTATTTATCACAGAAATGAAACAAACAATCCTAAAGCTTGTATAGAACCACAAAAGGCCCTGAATAGCCAAAGCAATTTTGAGAAAGAACAACAAAGCCGGAGGCATCATGCACCCCGATTTCAAACTATAATACTATAGTAATCAAAACAGAAAAAGATGCATAGGTCAATGGAAGAGAATAGGGAGCCCAGAAAAAAGCCAACTCATATATGCTCCATTAATTTACAACAAAGGAACCAAGAATCTACAGGCATAACTTGGAGATACTGTGGGTTAGGTTCCAGGTCACCACAATAAAGTGAATATTGCAGTAAAGCAAGTCACAAATGTTTCGGTTTCCCGGTGCATATACAAGTTATGTTCACACCATACTGTATTCTATTAAGTGCACAACAGCATTATGTCTAACAGCGTACATATCTTAATTAAAAAACCTTATTGCTAAAAAATGCTAACCATCATCTGAGCCTTCAGTGAGCAGCAATCTTTTTGCTGGTGGAGGGTCTTGCCTCAAAGACTGATCAGAGTGGTGGCCGCTCAAAGTTGGAGTGTCTGTGGCAATTTCCTAAAATAAGACAACAATGAAGTTTGCCACATAGATTGACTTTCTTTCACAAACGATTTCTCTGTAGCATGCAATGCTGTCTGACACCATTTTACCCACAGGAGAACTTCTTTCAGAATTAGAGCCAATCCTCTCAAACCCTGCAGCTGATTTATCAACTATGTTTATGTAATATTCTAAATCCTTTGTCATCATTTCAACAGTCTTCAAAGCATCTTTACCAGGAATAGATTTCATCTCAAGGAACTTTCTTTGCTCATCCATAAGAAGCAACTCCTCATCCATTTAAAAGTTTTATCATAAGATGGCAGCAATTCAGTCACATCTTCAGGCTCCACTTCTAATTCTCTATTTCTACCACATCTGCAGTTACTTCCTTGAACCCCTCAAAGGCTTGGGTCCCACAAAGTCATCCACGAGGGTTGGAATCAACTTCTTCCAAACTCTTATTAATGTTGATATTTTGATCTCTGATCCCTTTCCGTGAATCATGAATGTCCTTAATGGCATCTAGAACGATGAATCCTTTCCAGAATGTTTTCAATTTACTCTGCCCAGATCCAGAGGAACCACCATATATGACAGCTATAGGCTTACAAAATGTTTATCTTAAATAATAAGACTTGAAAATCAAAATTATTCCTTGATCCACGGGCTGCAGAATAGATGTGTTAGCACGCATGAAAACAACGTGAATCACATTGTACATCTCCATCAAAGCTGTTGGGTGACCAAGTGCACTGTCAATGAGCAGTAATATTTTGAAAGGAATCTTTTCACTGAGCAGTAGGTCTCAATAGAGGGCTTAAAATATTCCGTAAACCATACTGTAATCAGATATGCTATCATCCAGGCTTTGTTGTTCCATTTTTAGAGCACAGGCAGAATAGATTTAGCAAAACTCTTAAGGGCCCTAGGATTTTCAGAATGGTAAATCAACTTTGAATTCAGCTTCAAGTCACCAGCAGCAGCATTAGCCCTTAACAAGAGAGTCAGCCCGTCCTTGAAGCTTTGAAGCCAGGCACTGAGTTCTACTCTTTAGTTATGGAAGCCCTAGATGGCATCTTTTCCCAATGTAAAGCTATTTCATCTATATTGAAAATCTGTTGTTTAGTGTAGCCACTTTCATTAATTATCTTAGCTAGATCTATCCCCTGGATAATTTGCTGCTTCACCTTGCTTTTATGTTATGGAGACGGCTTCTTTCCTTAAACCTCATGAGCCAACCTCTGCTAGTTTCAAACTTTTCTTCTGCAGCTTCCTCATCTCTCTCAGGTTTCATAGAACTGAAGAGAATTAGGGCCATACTCTTGATTAGGCCCTGGCTTAAGTGAATGTTGTGGCTGGTTTGATCTTCTATCCAGACCACTAAAACTTTCTCCATATCTGCAGTAAGACTGTTTTGCTCTCTCATCATTCGTGTGTTCACTAGCGTAGAACTTTTAATTTTATTCGAGAGCTTTTCCTTTGCATTCACAACTTGGCTAACTGGCCAAAAGGCCTAGCTTTCAGCCTATCTCAGCTTTTGACATGCCTTCCCCACTAAGCTTAATAATTTCTTGCTTTTGATTTAAAGTGAGAGATGTGCAACTCTTCCTTTCACTTGAACAGTTAGAGGCCTAATTTCAATAGTGTTATTCTCAGGGAATAGGAAGGCCTAAGGAGAGAGAGAGAGAGATGGGGGAATGGCAGGTTGGTGGAGCAGTTTGAACACACACACACACACACTCACACACACACACACAGCATTTATCAATTTTCGCCATCTTATATGGGTGCAATTCGTGGAGCCCTAAAATAATTACAATGGTAATATCAAATATCACTGATCACCTTAATAGTAATGATATGATATAATAATAAAAGATAATAATGAAAAAGTTTGAAATATTGCAAGAATTACCAAAATGTGACACAGAGATACAAAGTGAGCAAATACTGTTGGAAAAATGGTGCCAGTAGACTTGCTTGACTCAGGGTAGCCACAAACCTTCAATTTGTTAAAAAAAAAAAAAAGGGGGTCTTCTCTGGTGGCGCAGTAGTTAAGAATCCGCCTGCCAATGCAGGGCACATGGGTTCGAGCCCTGGCCCGGGAAGATCCCACATGCCATGGAGTAACTAAGCCCGTGTGCCACAACTGCTGAGCCTGCGCTCTAGAGCCTGCGGACCACAACTACTGAAGCCCGTGCGCCTAGAGCCCGTGCTCCACAAGAGAGGCCACTGCAGTGAGAGGCCCACGCACCGCAGCGAAGTGCGGCCCCCGCCTGCCCCAACTAGAGAAAGCCCGCGCGCAGAAATGAAGACCCAACGCGGCCAAAAATAAATAAATAAATTTATTTTAAGAAATGCAAAGCACAATAAAGTAAAGCACAATAAAAGGGGGTATGCCTATACAACGAGAAAAGGACAGTCTCTTCTATAAATGGTGTTGGGAAAACTGAACAGATACAAAAAAGAATGAAACTGGACCATTATCTTATACCATACACAAAATGGATTAAAGATTTGAACATAAGACCTGAAACTGTAAAACTCCTAGGTGAAAACAGGTGATAAGCAACTTGACATAAGTCTTGGTGATGATTTTTTGGATTTGACACCAAAAGCAAAGGCACCAAAAGCAAGAACGAACAAGTGAGACTATATTAAACTAAAAAGCTTCTGCACAAACGGGAGCAAATTTGCAAATCATATGTCTGATAAGGGGTTAATGTCCAAAATACAAAAAGAACTCACTTCAACTCAACAGCAGAAAACCAATCTGATTAAAAAATGGGCAGAGGATCTGAATACGCATTTTTCCAAAGACATACAGATGGTCAACAGGTACATGAAAAGGTGCTCAGCATTACTAATCAGCTGGAAAATGCAAATCAAAACCGCAATGACATATCACCTCATACCTGTCAGAATGGCTATTACTGAAAACACAAGAGAGAACAAGTGTTGGTGAAGATGTGGAGAAAAGGGAACCCTTGTGCACTGTTGGTCAGAATGCAAATTGGTGCAGCCACTATGGAGAACGGTATGGAGGTTCCTCAAAAAATTAAGAAGTACTATATGATCCAGAAACTCTACTTCTGGGTGCTTAATCAAAGGAAAACAGTAACTCAAAAAGATATATGTACGCCCATGTTCAACACAGTATTATTTACAACAGCCAAGATATGGAAACAACCTAATTGTCGCTTGATGAATGAATGGATAAAGAAATTGTGGTATATACACAATGGAATATTATTCGGCCATAAGAATGAAACCTTGCCATTTGCAACAACACGTATGGACTTCAAGGGCCTTACGCTAAGTCAGTCAATCAGAGAAAGACAAATACCATATGATCTCACTTATCTGTGGAATCTAAGACAAACACACAAAAGAAAACAAAAAAGTCAAACCAAGCTCATAAATACAGAGAAGAGATTGGTGGCTGGTTGTTGGGAGTGTGTAAAAAATAGGTGAAGGGGGTCAAGAGGTATAAACTTTCAGTTATAAAATAAATAAGTCATGGAAATAATATACAGCATGGTGACTATAATTAATAATACTGTATTGCATATTTGAAAGTTGCTAAAAGAGTAGATCTTAAAAGTTCTCATCACAGGGAAAAAAGAATTTGTAACTATGTGCGGTGATCATTTTGCAATATATATCCCTCATCTTTCCTCCACTACTCTTGTTTTCATTCTTGAATATCTCAATGCTAGATACTACAACTATATATTCCAGTAATTCTTTTAATAAGTACAGTCATATGATGTGTGTGGGGATGTGTTTATGTACATATGTGTATGTATATCCTTAAGAAAAAAAAAAGAAAAATCAACAGCAGATATGGAATGTCACCAAACAAAAACCGACTTAGTCCAGAGAAAGCTGAAACTGACAGGGGCTCCTTAGGGTGGTCTGATAACAGGAAACAAGCAGACTTGCTAGAGACCCCCAGAAAGGCTCAGGTTATCTAAAGCATCAGATATTCAATATGTCTGAAACAAGGGTCCAGGGCAATGCTGAAGCTGTATCAGTAGCACTTGAACCCACAGATCTCTCCACAAATAGCAAAGAACCTTTATGTTTTGGAGGGAACCTTTATGTTTTAGGACTCTATGAGATCTAAACAGCTAAGGATAGGAGGCCCTGTACTGAAAACAGTTTGTCTAAGTCTTCTCAATGACCTCCAGCCACTTTCCACATTTGCCTTCCACGGTTCTAGGGCTCAGGTTTACATCCCCAGGAATTCTCTCAAAGAAAACAGATCTGCCAAAGAGAAAGTACCCACAGGATTCTAATATTTGGGAGTTCCTTCACTGAAAAAGTGGCCCCGTTGTCCTACATGGAAATCCACTAGCCAACAGAGCCAGACCACACACAGTTAGCTCCCAGTCAGTTTTTAAAGTGTTGCACCTTCAAATGTGAACAGAGTCAAGGATCACAAGGCATCTGAAGAAAGATTTGAGAATGAGCCAGAACCTAAAATAATTAGGTAGCAAAATGAGACCCCATGAAATAAGGAAGAAAACTTCAACAAAACTATAATGTCCTCAACAATGCACAGTGAAAGATAGTCCATCATGATAAATTAAAAGACTAAACCAAAAAAAAAAAAGTACTTATTAATCACAGGAAAAACAAAAATCATGCAAGAAAGGAAATACAGCCCTAACACACCATATGGCAATTCATGAAAAATATCTATAGGGTTAGATAATACATACTAAACCCTAATTTAAACACAAATTGTAATTGGTTGTACTGGTAGGAAGGCAGGAAGAGGAAAGTGTCAGGACAGCTATGGCTAGGAGATGTGAGAGCAAAATCCTCATTTTTCACAGAAATAACAACAATGATAGCATAAAACATACCATGTTCCAGGCACAGTTGTAAGTACTTCATATCTATTAATTTATTCAACCTCATAAAACCCCTGCTACATTATCACCCCGTTTTATACGTGAGGAAACTGGAACAGAAAATTCAAGTAATTTCCCAAAAGTCACAATTAACTAATAATAAAGCCTAGAATCAAACGCCGACAATACAGCTCCACAGGCCATGTTCCCATATACCCTAACACAGTTCTCAAGAAGTTTTTACACCCTAAAGAATTATTGAGCACACCAAAGACTCTTAGTTCACGTTCGTTATATCTATCAAGAATATTTCAACAGCTTTTCCAGAATTGTGGATATCCTTTAATGCAACACAAAATTCAATGAAGATTTCTTAAACAGTTGCAATGTCAAATATGAAATCTTATCAATGAACTTTTCATATTGTTATGTTAAAATCCATGGGCCTATCCTGCAACTTGAGGGTATAATTTGCATGTACTGGTCGCGTAGAAAATACTGGTTCACTCAGTTATGTGTATCTTCCAAATGCTAACATATTTTACTGTGCAATATCCAAACGTCACATTAATATCCCCACTGATTCATCAGAAAAGTGCAGTCATTGGGAAGCTGTCAAGTAAGATCACAGTCATGAATACAAGTTTTCCAAAATTCTGATGTTCTCTCAAAAACTCGAATTTTTTTCTTGGTAAGAAATATCTGGCTTTCCTTGAAGTGGCAGGTTCACTGTTCATTTCTGAGAAAATGCCAGCCACGTTCCCAAGTCTGACTAACCATGTCTGTCAGTCATTCTTTCAAATAAACACGATGTTCCACGAAAAAGTGGCTAGTTCAACTCACAGCTCAAACAATCACATCCATAACTTCCCTGGAAACACCCACCACACTTCGGTATATACTTTGGAAATGCCTGGTGTCTACTTCCCGTCACACATAATATTCCAGGGTTGAAAATTAATAAAATGTATGATTTTTATTGCTTCATCAAGGATGTTAAGTGAAACTGGCCTTATTATTGTTTTCTGTAAACGATGAACAGGGTTGAAGGTAAAATGATTGCTTGATGCCATCAGTTTTAACCACCGCTGCTCTTACACCATGAGTGCAAACATCAACACAGTGAAAAAGGGCAAATAACACCTTAGTGCTGTTTCAACAAATAGTCTGACCTCATGGACCTCTTGGATGGGACTCAGGTATTCCCAGGAATCTGCAGATAATTTCTGAGAAGCCCTGCACTGCACTAAACAGCCTCATGTATACACAGGGTCTAAAACGAAAAATAAAGAAGTGGCAATAAAAGTACTTTTTAAAATAGGAAGGCCCATACCAAAAGAGCCAAACGAGCCAAAGAAGGGCAAGCCCGGGACTGTCTTTCGTAGCAAGTCTTGTACTATTTGACTTTTTTAGAAGCATGTATTATTCTGATAAAAATCTGCAAAAATATCTAAATACTTCCCCATCAACAAACACTTCGCTCCTTTCCACAAGGTTATCCCAAATACATTTTGGTGGGGGTGCGGGGAACTCTTGCCCCTACATGTCAACACACAGTAGTCACAAAAGTATTAGACACTTACAGACAAAATATTAAAAGAAAAAGGTCGGAAAACACTGCCTCACCTCATTAGAGAAAAACAGACATGAACTAGACAAAAGTGTGCAAAATAAAACAGAAAGCGCCTCCAGAACACCACTTCTATCCAGGATCTCATAGCCTTTAACAGAACCATGCTCAACATCAACATTTAAACTAAGCGCACAATCTCTGTTAAGACACAGAGAAAATATTCTCTCTCCAGATCCAAAACGGATGAGGTGCACTGGAGAGTACCAACTCTGTACAAAAGCTTTCTAACAGAGCAAAACATACTCCTAGAAGAATTCATGACGGAACTTAAAAAACAAAACCATACCTGACAAGGGGAATTCTTGGTCAAAGAAGCATTCTTTAAATTCCGCTGCTGGGCAATGAAACGAATTAGATGGTTTGTTTCCGGAGAGCCCCGAACACCAACTGTAGAGCGTCGTCTGGATTTTTTAAGGTAGGATGATGACTTTCCTATAATAAAAACTCTTTTGTAAGTTGGAACACAACAAGGCAATCAGTAATCATGCCCTGAATACCCATGATCCACCAGCCTGAGAGAGAATATGATGAACGCATCGTACAGGGATCTAAGTGGAAAAGTACAGGCAAAATTGTGCACACATTATCAGATGGGTAGCTACCTTTGTTTTGTCTATTGATTTATTCCATGCCCCTGGAGAGGTGCTTGGCACATAGCAGGTGTTTATCAAAAAGTTGTGGAACAAATGCATGAATACATTTGAATTAACAGGTCTCATTTTTGTTTCTTACTTCCTGCACAGAGTTGGTAATGGATTGCTTTGGACTCAAAATTTCTTTTTCTGATCCCCAAGGACGATCTCCCCCAGGCACACACTCTCACATCCTCAATTGTTCAAAATAATTTGTTTCTCTTAGATACCTGTCTACCTTCAGCACACTACCCTGAATTCCAACCAGTCTAGCTTTTTGAAGGTCTAAGAATGATGTTCTTGAGAAGGGAACACAGGTTGGCATCCACTTCGGTCTTGTCTCCATCAGGTATTACTAGTCTAGTGCCCCCTGATTTTCAAGTCCCCCATTACCCTCCATTTCTAAATTCTATTCTCTAATTCCATTCCCATTATTTGTTTCTTCAGCTAAATCAGACTTCACAGGTGAATTTCATTTCTATTCCATAAGGGAGATTAGCCTGAGTCAATTTTCTGTTTGAGATTTTGAAAGAGGTATGCCCCAGTCTTTCAATGTCATATTTTCTTAATTGCCCTTCAACTTTCTCTCATTTTTACCATACATGACCATAAAATGTATTACTATTTTCACATACACACTCCTGTATCCCATGTGTCGGGTCAAAGAGTGACTCGCACACATGTCCTTTTCCAGTTTGGGCCTGGAGCGTAGCTGTGACTTAGGAACAGTATCATGCTGGGTGCCCTGGGACCCTGATCTCCCTGATCCAGCAAGTCTGAGAGTCAATCAATTTAGATAAAGTAATAAGATACACAGGGTAAGTGAACAAAATAGAGTTTAATTTTTCAACTTTTAAAGGCACTGCAATAGAAGAAGAACATCTCTTACCTGAAGAGTTCTTTACAAAACTTTCAGGTGTAATTCCCAATTGCTCCACAGTTACTGTGGAAAAGTTCAAAGGTGACTGAAAAGCATCTGACATGCAACGATTAGGAGTCACTTCAGCTGCAGGCTTGTGAGGAGTTACAAGCTTCCCATTTCCCAAAATGAAAGAGGTATCTTCTGAAACAGACAACATGTAGGGTCTAAACATCATCATCAAGATAAACACCTAAACCTTAAATTTCACAAAGAAACAACAGGTCACTACATACCAGCGTTATTAATAGCAGACTCCTTGGTTTCAAGGGGCTTGCTGTCTTTTGAACTATCATCCATCTAAAAAAGAGAGAGAAGAAAGAAAAAAGAAAAATAACCCCACCTCCAAAATTAATGTGATTTGATCGAGATCCTCTTTCAAGACTGAATTCTAATACAACCTATACTGGCACGAAAACGGATGACAAGAGACTACTTTTGGAGCTCAAATTAAAGAGAAATGGAGGAAACTGCTGCTCGGGATGAAACAAAGCAGATCCCATACAATAAAGCCAAGGCTTTCCAACCTTAGCGAACATCAGAATCATCCAGGCACCCTGTTGGAGAAGCGGTTTTGCGGATTCCCAAAAATTCTAATTCAGGAGGTCTGGCTGGGCCCCAGAAATCTGCATTTTAAAAAGCAGGCGGGTGATCCAGTAGAACACACTTCTGAGAAACACGTCGAAGAAACAGCTCTGCGCCACTACTGTCTCGGAATTCCCAACCAGGCCGCTTGCCTTACCTCCCTCGGGTTTATTTTGAACACTCCGCCGATGAGTGTCGTGGCTGTCCTGCCTTCTAGACTTCGGCTCTCTGGTCCTGATGGGCTCGCTCGAGAAAGTAACTGTCGGCCGCCAAGCCAGCCGCGGGGGGCTACCTGGTCCCCGGCCGCCGACCCCCAGACCCCACAGCCGGCGTTACCTATACCCTCCCCTCCGCCCGGCCGCGGCCCGCCGCCCGATTCAAATCGCCGGCCCCGCCTCCTCGGCGTCCCGGCGTTACTCTGAGAATCTCTACGCCCACGCCACTCGCACGTGTGCGCGCGCGCACCGAACTCTCCCAGACCTCTACCTCGCCTTCCCAGGAACAGGAGTGGCTTCGTGGGCTCCGAGAAACACCACCGCTAGCCGCAGTTGACACACTGTCCAGAGAGCTCCACTACTGACCTGCGTCCCCGGGAACTATTTTCCGTGAGAGCCTCGCGGAGGAATTATCTAGTTAGCCGTTTGGTTCCGTCCCCGGCCTTTCGATTGGATGCTGCGAACTTCGAAAAGAATCATTGAACCAATCCTGACAGAACGACGGGCTGGCTCTTACCCAATCAGCCAGTCCCGACCGCAGCCGTTTCCTCGGTGGGTTGAGCGAGTGGGAGGGGTTAAAGTTGGGAGGCTCTGACTGGTTGTGGATCTCTTCCAGCGCTCTGCCTCTTCCCTCAAGCCCCGCCTCCGTATGCAGATGAGCTCTACCTGGTGTTGGCTATGCGCCTGCTCAGTAACGCTTTGAGCCGCCGTTCGGCTCCAGGTTCAGCTCTGATTGGCTGATAACCCTTCCCCGTCGGCTACACTGCAGCCTCTCTTCCCTCCTTCCACCTGGGCTGGGTTAGCTAGAGCCCACCCAGTGCAGGGCGATGATTGGCTGAATTTTGGCCGGCGCTGCCCGCTGATTGGCGGAGCTTAGAGTCAGTCTGGGAGAGGTGGGGGAAGGGCCCCAGGCTGACTGAGGAGCCCAGGGGCGGGGTGGGAAGGAGGACCCGCCAACCTTGGGGTGTGGGTAGGAGAGTGCGTGCCTGTGTGTGTGTGTCTGTAAGGGAAGGAAGGTGGCGAAGGGAGGAGAGTCCGAGTGGGTGGAGGGAGGGGAAGGGCGGGAAAAGAAAAAGGTGGGAGGAGAGCCAGGTGGGAGGGTGGCGACTCACTCAGGACCCAGTGGGGGCAGCGCGATGAGGCGGGTGACCCTGTTCCTTAACGGCAGCCCCAAGAATGGAAAGGTAAGGGGGTCGGGAGGAGGCGAGGCGGGCCCGGCTGCTGGGGGCGAGGGCAGCGGAGTGCGGAGCGGGCGCACAGGGCTGAGGGCTGAAGTTGGGGAGAGGGGCTGGGAGCGGGGAGGTGGGCGTGCGCCGGGGTGGGGGGCGTCCAGGAGGAGGCGAACGTCGGGTCCCCGCGGCCTCCTCCCCACCCCCGGAATCCCTAGCCCGAGCCTGCCCTTGGACTCCCCAGCTGCTCTGGGGACCAGCGCGCAGGTCAACTTGTGCTCAGTCGTTCCCAAGTCCAGGTGTGGGTCCTGGAGAACAGAGGTCTCGGAGGGCGTGAGGGGGCCACTGTCACCTGATGCTTCTATTCCTCTTCCCACTTCCCCCAAGACCCCGCTGCCCCCCACCCCTGGCTACAGAAGGCGCCGGTTCCCACCTTCGTGCTGAGTAATGGTCTGCTCCGGAAAGTGGCCGTAACGACTAAGGCGTGTAAGGTTGATCAGGTGAAAAGAATTTCAACTCTTTCTCTCCGTGGATGAGTAAAACACTCTCCCATCCTAGGGCCAATAGACGGATGGAAAATTGGTGACATTTTCTTGATGGTCCCCCTCCCTCCCCCACTTTAGGAGCCCCAAGCCCCGCCGCCGTCAAACTTTTGTACTCGCTTTAGTCTTTCGCCGTATTTTAGTTCCGTAGAGGACTAGGACAAGAGACCAAAATGGATTGATTGGACATTGCTCTTTGCTGTGTTAGGCCTTTGTTGAGTGTGTGGTGCTAAATATTTTTCCAACGCTGGAGTAAGCCAACATGAATCCTGTTCCTTCTCAGCCTCTTGCCCCACCCATGAAAGTTCGGCTTCTTTGGAAAATTTGACTGTTTAAGGCAGACGTTTATGGTGTGGCTAAATGACGTTTAGAAATAATTAAGCCTTGTGAGTCTGAGATGAAGATAGATTGGGCTCCCTGTTTCATTAGCCGGAATGGTTTGTTTCCTGCATCTTTCGGAAACATTGCACATTTTTAAATAGCGTAATTGTGCCACGGTTTAAAAAAATGGCTTTCCAGCTACTGTGCAGTTTTGAGTGAACGTGCTGTAAAAATTTGAACCGCACTGTAGTGTGTTGACTATAATGTTGCGTTCTTCTGGTTTTAGAGATTTAATACTCATAGAAAAACAGAACTGGCATAATAAATTCAAGTTCTTGAATTTTCATAAATGCTGCCTCAAAATAGGCTTCCCAAGATTCACATTATTTCTGACCCTTTTTAACTTTTTCTGTACCTGTTTTGTCTGTTGATTACTACTCATAATCTAAAACATATATTGTTACGGGAAGAAAGATTTAGTAGATCCAAACTTACAATTGCAGTACGTTCTCAAAAACAGATCTCTCATTGACCCTTTTATTTAACATCTCTGCTGTGTCATTCCTGGAAGACAACATGTTTAGACCCAGCCATAAATATTTAACTATTTCTTCTGAAACTACTGAATTTTGTTCTTGTCAAAAGTTGGCTGGCTTAGTCTTGCCATATTTTTAATAAGGTGGCTTTTTTCTGAAAGCTACTTACTTTTGACTAGGTTAGGTTTTTTGTTCGTTTTATTTTTTTGCGGTACGCGGGCCTCTCGCTGTTGTGGCCTTCCCCGTTGCGGAGCACAGGCTCCAGACGCGCAGGCTCAGTGGCCATGGCTCACGGGCCCAGCCGCTCCGCGGCATGTGGGATCTTCCCGGACCGGGGCACGAACCCGTGTCCCCTGCATCGGCAGGCGGACTCCCAACCACTGCACCACCAGGGAAGCCCTAGGTTAGGTTTTTGGATTTGATTTTATTTGCTTTAAAAATATTTTGCTAGAGAATTGGAAAAAACTCAAATAGTTAAATGTGTTTATGTTACAAAGATTATAAAATCCCAAACTAGAGAATACCAGTATGATTCAATATTAAAAATAAGTCATGCCATAATCCTTGCTACTTAACTGGAAAACATTCTGTGCCAAACTTGTCAGTGTTTCCTCTCCTCTCCCTTAAGCTGATTAAAAAATAATATTATAATTACTCTTATTTGACCAAAGAGAGCAGAATAATACGTAACATGTATTTTCTGTATAAATAGTGACTGTATTTTGTCAGAGTTGGCATGATCTTGACATGATTTTTCATGGAGCTGAAACAAAGCACTACAAGGAGATAGAGTTTGGTTTCCTATCCACCGGTTGGAATGTCTGTGTCACTTTCATCATCTCCTTGTTTACCTAGCCTCTGTTTTTGTTTCCTGGCCATAAGAGTAATACCTGTCTTTTTCAAATAAGTTTCCCTCCTTTAAAGCTTGTTCAGTGGTTGCCAGCCTGGGCCGTGAAGCTTGGGGTTAGGAAGACACAGAGTCACAGCAGGGGACTACATCATAGACTTTTGACTTTTCTGTGCACTGAGTAAACATAAGTGTGACTACTAAATGTTTTGAAGAGGGGGCTGTGCCTTCTCTAAAACAGTGCTTTCCAGAGTGAGAGGGTCCACCACAGGGGGCGTGCAAGTGGATCCAGTAGAGTTTAAGAATAAATATTACACCTTTTATTTATATCTTTTACTTAAAGATATAAAATTATATTAAGACTTGGTTTGTCCAATCTGGAAAGACACAGGTGCTTTTTTTTTTCTTTTTTCTTGCGGTACGCGGGCCTCTCACTGTTGTGGCCTCTCCCGTTGCGGAGCACAGGCTCCGGATGCGCAGGCTCAGCGGCCATGGCTCACGGGCCCAGACGCTCCGCGGCATGTGGGATCTTCCCGGACCGGGGCATGAACCCGTGTCCCCTGCATCGGCAGGCGGACTCCCAGCCACTGCGCCACCAGGGAAGCCCGACACAGGTGCTTTTAATGACTGAGAATGTCAGCTGGTCTCAGGTCTTCTGAAAGGAGGCCGGACGTTCACGTGGGAAAAGCTGACAGTCGCTTCTTCACCGGTTGGTTCCCTTTTGCATATTGTTATATGGTGAAGCTTACATGTGCCAGGTTAAGATGTGTATTATACCGTTTTCACTAAATTAACCCTCACCAAAATGCCAAGTGGCTTGACAAGATTCCTTCAAATAAGATGCAGATCAAAGACAATACTAACTAGGCAAACACAAGTAAGCCATGAGAAATGGCAGGGCTGCCACTTCTAATATAAACTCTCAGATTAAAAACAAAAAACAGGGACTTCCATGGTGGCGCAGAGGGGTTAAGAATCCGCCTGCCAATGCAGGGACACGGGTTCGAGCCCTGGTCGGGGAAGATCCCACATGCCACGGAGCAGCTAAGCCCGTGCGCCACAACTACTGAGCCCACGCGCCTAGAGCCCGTGCTCCACAACAAGAGAAGCCACCGCAATGAGAAGCCCGTGCTCGCTGCAACTAGAGGAAGCCTGCACACAGCAACCAAGACCCAACACAACTCAATAAATAAATAAATAAACATTTATAAATAAAAATGCCAATCTTTAAAAAAAAACACAAATAAAAAACAGTGGATTTATAGATCGGAGAAGAGGGCAAAAAGTGCCAAATTTTAAAGAAGACTATTTGAAGTCCAATTTAATAACTGCTATTAACAGTAAATTGCTCCCCAAGTGTATATCGTTCTTTGAGATATTAGCCAATAATAGGATGAGGTCATCTCAATTAGCAAGATATTTCAAAGTACTTTCCAGCACACAAAGACAGTTTCGGATTTTTTTTTTCTTTTAATGTATAAAGTCAACCTTGAATTTGGCAGGAGTTCACTAAGCTTAATGATAAATATTTACGGGATTTTTACTGGTTTACTCATCATCTTGAGTCAGTAAAAGTCCTCTTATCATTTGGGAAATTATATTCTTCCTGACAGTGGTATATTCTTTATAAATAAGTAAATAAGTATACAAATGTTTGAGGCCATGCCCAAAAACGTTTTACTTAAGGGGTACATAGTGAAAAACATTTGAAGGCCATATTTCTAAAAAAAACGGGATCTTCACATTTTCGTTTGTTTAAGTTGTTCCAGAAGAGTCGGGTTTGAACCTTTTCATCCTCTCTCCATATGCCTCAGAATTCCCGTTGTTCTCCTTTTAACATTCTGTGTAATAGTTGGCATCGAGGAATATGAAATGAGAACTTAGATCTCTGAATGTAGTGAGTGGCTTTTGAGCAACCCGATATAAATTCAAAGTTTCTGTACATCTTGGACATAAGTTGCTTTTTTTAAAATTGAGAATATTCAATAATGTGCTGTGCCAGTTTTAGACCTTTTGTATACCTTATTCATTCATTCAGTCAACACTTAAGACTGAGTTCCGTCTTTGAGGAGGAACCATGCCAGGCACTGCAGATATAGTGGGATATGAAATAGATCTTAATTCTGTACTGATGTTTACAGTCTTGGTCCCAGACCTGTTTTCTTCTGGCTTTGATATTAGGTCAGAAATGTGTTGTTGGTATTAACAGAGTTTCCAGAGTTGAATTCATTGTGTTGAGTTGAAGAAAGGTGAAAATCTATGTAAAGCTTTGTCTATTGAAATCTAAACATTAATAAGAAACTTGCTCTTCAAGTTTAAACGTTTTTAAAATGTATTTGATACATATAAAAGAATACAATAAAGAATATTAATATGCATAAAATTAAAAGGAAAATAATATAATGAATATCAGTAAACTTACCACACAGCTCAAGAAATAGCATATTATCAAAACTTAATGTGTTTGTCTACTTTCCTATATCCCATGAAGGCAGCCAATTTCATGAATTCTTTTTCAGTAAATAGTTTTGCCACGTATGTATGTATAAGTAAACTATATGTTTTGTCAGCTTTGGGATATATCATATCCTAAATTGGTATCACATTGTACATAGTCTTTTTGTTTTTGTTTTTGCGGCACGCGGGCCTCTCACTGTTGTGGCCTCTCCCGTTGCGGAGCACAGGCTCCAGATGTACAGGCTCAGCAGCCATGGCTCACGGGCCCAGCTGCTCCGCAGCATGTGGGATCTTCCCAGACCGGGGCACGAACCCGTGTCCCCTGCATCGGCAGGCAGACTCTCAACCACTGCGCCACCAGGGAAGCCCTACATAGTCTTTTTGGACATGAGTTTTTCATTCAGTATAATATTTCTAAGATTTCATCTATATTGTCCCACATACTGATAGTTTAGTCATTTTCACTGCTTTATAATAATTATACAAAGTATATACAAATACTATCACAGTTTATCCATTCTCCTGTCAGTGGACAGTTGGGTTGTTTATTTTCTTTATATTTTGCCATGAAATTGACAGTGCTGCCACGAGTATTACTGTATATCCTGGTGCACACACGTGGAAGCATCTTTCTAGGGCAGTGGTTTGCAAACTTTAGCATGTGTTGGAATCACCTGGAGGAATTGAGCAACTATTGCTGGGCCTCATTCCCCAGAGCTTTAGATTCACTAGGTCTGGGGTGAGGCTAGGAGTTTGAATTTCTAATCTACTTCCAGGTGATCCTAATGGTGCTGGTCTAGAGACCTCACTTTTGAGAACCACTGCTCTAGGATATATATGGAAGTTGTAATTATTGGGTATTAAGGTATGTGAATGTTTAATTTTTTAAAATAATGGCAAATTGTTTTTGAAAGTCATTGTGGTAATTTATATCTCACCAGCATTGCATAAACCCTCTCATTGATACATATCCTCTTCAACATTTGCTGTTGTCAGACTTTAAAATTTTTAAATATTTTAACATTTGTCTTCTTGATGTAGTCATCTTTTTTAGGAATAAAATGTTAATTTTTGAAATGTATAAACTAAAAGTGTAGGCAGAGTAAATAGATTCTACATTTAGTTATTGTGATTGGTGGGTCGGTTGGGTAAATTGGCCTGCATAAATTCAATGATTATTTATTGATTGTGTATTATGTAATAGTTATGGTGGGCATTTTAAAAAAACATGTTTTAAATACATGTGCAGGTTTTAGTTTTTAAATTTGAATAACATAGATTACAATTTGTTTTCAGTGTTTAAAGACAGATTAAAACTTCATTAAACTGATATGTCCTGGTAGGCACAGTGTACCATTTACTTTCCCAATTGGTGGATAGCTTTCACTTGTCGTGGGATCTGAAATTTAGAAAGAATTAAGTTAAATAGTAGTATAACATAGTGGCCATAAACTTTATTTATTTATTTTTTTGGCCATAAACTTTAATAGACATGCTTCTCAGTTTATTCCATAGAATGCTTCCATTCTAAGTATAGTGCTTAGGTTATTAAAATGGATAATCACAGTGGCATGGAAACTTCAAGTCCACGCTAGGAAGTAGAACACACGTGAAGCAAATAGCCATTGTAAGCGTGATCATTTTATAAATGCTTGGCCTCTCTGAGGACTAAAGTCAGCTTAGTAAATAACGGTTAGAGCTCACATCCATGATATACAAGATTTCCAATGTTGCTTTTTCCCAGCAGAGTTGATATATAATGAAGGGTACATGTGCCAGTCTGTTTGAGACTTTCTCACAAACTTAAAATCTTTTAAAGTATATCACATTTTAAAATCTGATATTCTGATTGAGATTTAAAATATTATGTCTGCAGTCTTATTTGTGAGTTATTTGTTAGTATGCTCAAGAGAGTCAGCTAAAGTGATCTTGTTGAAAACATGCTAAAAATGCCTTTCAAATGAAAAACAAGTATGTTGGCCCAACTTAAGGTAAATTTTCAGCTTTTCAATGCTATAAGATTCTTTGCAGTAATTTCAGTGCTGTTTTCTCTAATTGATGGCCCTTTGGTTATTTCATTTAAAGAAAATTGTCCATTACCAGATTACTTGTCAACTGCTAAAATAATTCTTATTTGTAAATCTAGTATCTAGAGCTATGGAAACCCTAAGTTAAAACTTTTTTCCTTTATTGCATAACTAATAGAAGTTCATTGTAACAAATCTGGAGGACAAAACAAAAACTCATAAGTGAACCTTAATTCTATCCAAAGATAGCCACTTTCCATACTCATATGAACTATATGAATATCACTTTAGAATAGCATTTCTACTGTGTACTTTGTTTTTTAACTTAATGTCAGTGGAAAAGACAAATATAACTGACTCACACACAGAAAAGGCATGTCCTCGTTCAACACTCTGAAAGCAATGAAAATTTCATCTGACATTCAAGAAACATTTATCAGAGACCTGCTATAAACCAGACACTGTGACACTTAAGAGGATCCTTTTTAAACTGGCTGCAGTTCTTTTCTGGATGTTAGAGATTTGGGTAGTACAGGGATGTACTTCATTGCTGCTCATCAGCATTACAAGGGATTATTGGTTACCTAAATTCACTGAATAACCACTTTTTACAAATTAAAAATTTATTATTAAACCTTTACAGTCTAGATAGGAAGTCAGGTTAGAAAATATTTGAGGTAATGATAAATTGTGTTCAATACTATGTGAGGGCTTATTTAAGTGATAATAAAATAAATATGAACTCAATTTGTATCTAGAATGTGCTCCTTAGTATTGCAGCCTACAAGGAAACACCTGTTGTACTTTGATTGCCCTGAAATTGCCAAACTGTGTGATGTGTGGCTTTGTTTTTGTTTTTAATCTTATAATCAAATTTGACTTCAATGGGGAGAAAAGAAAGATGGTAACTACTCAACCTTCCATACAAAACAACAGGGTTTGAGTTGGACTCTACCACTTGGTTACTGTGAATTGCTATGACATGGTCAAGCCTAACAGTTAAAATAGTTGTTTCCTTGTTCCTGACTTTCTTCTGCTCTTTGAAGCAGCAGTATCCAATAGAACGCTCTGTGAGGAAGGAAATAACTCCATATCTGCGCTGTGTAATATGGTAACCACTAGCCATTGTGGCTGTTGAGCAGTTCATACATGACTGTTGTAACTGATGAACTGACTTATTTTAATTAATAGCAATACATTAAAACTTAAATAGCCTCTTGTAGCTAGTGGCTTCCAAATTGGACAGTGTGGCTTTCGAACATGGCAGGTGGCCTGTATTTTCATTAGGAAACAACTGACCCACAGGAAAAATCAAGTCAATCGAATGGAAGTAGAGAACAATTTAATTTGATGTATTTTTTAATTTTTTGTGGTACGCGGGCCTCTCACTGTTGTGGCCTCTCCCGTTGCGGAGCACAGGCTCCAGACGCTCAGGCTCAGCGGCCATGGCTCACGGGCCCAGCCGCTCCACAGCATGTAGGATCTTCCCGGACCGGGGCACGAACCCGTGTCCCCTGCATCGGCAGGCGGACTCTCAACCACTGCGCCACCAGGGAAGCCCAAAGTGATGTATTTTTGAAAAATAAGTTAGGTAAAGTGGTATGCTCTAATATTTAAATTCAGGAGCATAATATAGAGAGATACATAGAATTTCCAACCATTTTATGATGCTTGAGGGAGAGAAGTGAAAGGAAATGGGGTGGAGAAAGTTAATGTTAGGGCAAGGAGCTGATAATGTCAGGCGAAAGAAAACCATGTGAAGCTATACAAGAAGCAAAGAGCCAAGCGACTGACCAAAGCAAATGCAAAACACCTTTTACAGTCTGGGAACCGTGAGGGGAGAGTAAGAAGATCCTCCTTTCTAACAACAGCATTCTTGTCATAGTTGCTATTATACTAAGAATTTTCTAAATCTTTCTCCTCTGGAACTCGTATCTGCAATAATGGTTAGAATTCCAGGCTCTGTTACAAAGGTGAAAAATGGTAGGAAATACGGGGGACACGTGTTCTTCAAGCTTCCGTCATTTATGTCAGTGTCTGCTGGGTGTAAGACACTCTGCCAGGTGCTTTGTGCTGTTATCTTTTTTATCATATGGTAAAATATACACAACATAAAAGTTACCCTTTTAGCCATTTTAAGTGTACATTTCGTTGGCATTAAGTACATTCATGTGTGTAACCTCACCACTTTTCATTTCCAAAACTTTTTCATCATCCCAAACAGGAACTCTGTACTCATTAGGCAGTAATTCTCCATTACCCCTTCTGCCCCATAACCTCCTTTCTTCTACTTTCTTTTTTTTTTTTTTACATCTTTATTGGAGTATAATTGCTTTACAATGGTGTGTTAGTTTCTGCTTTATAACAAAGTGAATAGTGAATCAGTTATACTTCTACTTTCTATCTCTATGAATTTGCCTGTTCTAAGTACCTCATACAAGTGGAATCCCATGATATTTGTCCTTTTTTATGTCTGGCTAATTTCACTTAGCATAATGTTTTCAAGATTCATGCATGTTGTAGCGTGTATCAGAATCGTATTCCTTTTTAGAGCTGAATGATATTCCATTGTATGGATATGCCACATTTTGTTTATCCATTCAGACGTTTATGAGCACTTGGGTTGTGCATTATCTTTAATAATCCACGTAGTTCCCTTTAAACTCTGCTTGCCTACCCCTCTTCCCCAAAATGCCCCAGCTTGCAACACTTCTCATAGGTCATGATCCAAGAGAAAAGAGTTGGAATCTCTGTACTCTGCGGTAGAAACACTACACACTCCTATTGGCAAACAACTCGCTCCACCCTTGACTGTTCATTTACTTAACGAAAAATTCACTGTCTGCTGTACTCCAGTGACCAGTGAACAAAGGACTAGCCCCGGTTCCATTTCATATGGCACCTTTATCCAGTATCCTGTGGGAAGTCAGCTGGCTGCTCATGCTTCAGGTTCATCTCCTCACCCTCTTTTTTATTCATAATTTTCAGAGATCTGACTGATAATGATACAACTATACACAGTTACAGTTATGGCTGGAGCAAAGAATTCACTACATGTACAGAGTCTCTACCCCCTACCTAAGCAACTGCATGTATGTTGCACAAGTGTCAGACTGCCTGATTTAAAGCAGGACGGAGCAATTCATTGTAACCCAGGTCTACGCTGTACTTAGAATGTTAGCCAAAATCTGGCTTTTATACAGTATATAAATAGTTATTGAAGTTAAATGAGGTGGGAAGTCGTTAACTGTTCATATGGTCATTGACATGGTAAATGTTATAATAAACAGTAAATTTTTCCTGTTTAAAAAAGTAAACCATTCCTGTAAAAAAGGAATAATGTAAAAGCAACATCTTAAAGACTTAATAGGTCTCAGGCACTTTGGGAAGCTCTTATCATGCATTAACTCACTTCATCCTTGTGACGACCTTCTGATACAGGTGTAACTGTTCTCCT
This sequence comes from Pseudorca crassidens, assembly GCF_039906515.1. Classification (NCBI taxonomy): domain Eukaryota; kingdom Metazoa; phylum Chordata; class Mammalia; order Artiodactyla; family Delphinidae; genus Pseudorca; species Pseudorca crassidens. The sequence continues at coordinate 103,242,735 of NC_090302.1, read as the reverse complement.
CATTGCCAGTTAGAGCCACAGAAGCATAAAGAGGTGAAATAATTTGTCTTGAGCGGACAGCTAGAAAATGCCAGAATCTAAAGTCAAGTGCGGGTCTCTTTTGTATCAGAACTGGAGCACTGTTTAACATACTGTAAGATTGTAGTTTGTTTTTAGCGACGATTTCTCTAGTCTTGGATTTCAGCAGTGTTAGGCACTAAGTAAATATTTCAGTCATAAAAGAAAAAGAGAAACTTTTAAGAACCTCTCAAAATCTCTTTTTATATGATAATCTGATTTTTTAGACCTGTTTATAGTATGGTGGTTTTTAATTTGTGAGTGACGAAATTGATTACGTAAGTTGTTCAAATTAATCTGGTGTGTTTACAGGTGGTCGCTGTATATGGAACTTTATCTGATTTGCTTTCTGTGGCCAGCAATAAACTCGGCATAAAAGCCACCAGTGTGTATAATGGGAAAGGTGGACTGATTGATGATATTGCTTTGATCAGGTAACCTTCACCTTTTTATAAGCCATCTACAGTGTGCCCTCAGCTTCTTGGTGCTATGCTGTTTCCCTTAAGCAGTATTTAATCACTGTTAAGAATGCAGAATTTTGGCAAATGATTGCCTAGAATTTGCTCTTTGGAATTTAAGTAATTTGCACTTATGATGCATTGATCAGATAGAAAACCCTGAATACATTCCAATATACTCATAGTCTTTCTGCAGAGTTCACATATGGCTATGAGGAATCTCTATGTTACTAGAAACGGATCTAATAAGACACGAATTTTTAATACTAGAAACTTAATTGATCTCTTTTATATGCTACTGCTTATTGTTCAGTTCATTTCCTAAGAATGCTTTAAATTTTATAAGCGTTTACAGAGACCTGCTTTGGTGAAAACTTGCTAAATAAGATAGCATTTTAACTAGAGTTAACTCACCAGTGATCCACCACAGTAGTGGTTTTGGTTTGTTTGTTTGTTTGGGGTTTTGTTTTTTTAAGTATGCCAGGCATATTTTAAAACCAATGTCCAGTTCACCTCATTCCATCCTCTTGGGATCATAGAATTTTGGAGCAGGAGGGGGCTCAAAGAAGATGGAATGGGAACACAAACTAAGTACTGACTCTGTGCCAGTTAAGTTGTATTTGCTTTGCCCAAGTTACCTCATTTAATCGGCAAAGCATGGACTTTTTATTTATTTTTTTGGCTGCAAGGCATGTCGGATCTTAGTTCCCTGACCAGGGATCAAACCCACACCCCCTGCGTTGGAAGTGTGGAGTCTTAGCCACTGGACTGCCAGGGAAGTCCCTGCGTGGGTTTTCTAAAATTGATGTTGTGAAGATAATGATGTTCTAAATTATGGTAGTATACAAAGTTTAATATTCAGTTAAACCCAGGTCAGAATAACCTTTCAATATAACATACTGCCTTTAAACACTTCTAGTCCCTTTGTTTTATAAATGAGGAAACTAAACATCTGAGAATTTAAATGACTTACCCAGGTCATACATTTAATAGTTGATTTTTGTCAATTAGAGGAAAACAAATTTTCATATTAGTCTTAAAAAGTTAACTGGCATGGTGAACAAGTAGAAAAGATTATAGACTTAAAAGATAAAGATTTTAATTCCAAATAAATTAGAAGGGTTTCTTAGTTTTTCAGTATCTATCTCCCAGCTTCTATGTGTTTCTATGGATAATTGAATGATTTATATCAACCTAAATTTCTCCTTAACAAACAAGACTCTGCTTCCAAGAAAAATTCTATGTGTTCCTGTGATGTCTTACAGAAATATAATTTACATTCTTATAGAAATAAAAATGTCTACAACATAGGTCGTAATTGAAGAAGGTCATAACTGAAGCCTTCTGAACTATAAAATATCTACCTATTTAGAACTCAAACTGGTGGTTGCCAGAGGGGAGGAGACTGGCGGGGTTGGGTGAAATAGGTGAAGGGGCTTAAGAGGTACAGACTTCCAGTTATAAAATAGATAAGTCACAGGAATGTAATTGGCAGCACAAAGAATATAGTCAGTAACACTGTAATAATTTTGTATGGTGACAGACGGTTACTAGACTTATCGTGGTAATCATTTCATGTATTTTGATTGTCAACTCACTATATTGTACACTTGAAACTAACATAATATTGTGTGTCAACTATACTTCAATTAAAAAAGAGCTAGGACAAGAAATAGTATATATTTATATTATATCTACCTGTTTAATAATTTGTGGTTCACAGTACAAGCTCTGATCATTTATACTAATCGTGCGGTGGGGTGGAGCAGGGAAGGAGGATATACACTGATAATCCAGATTTTTGAATTATGGGTATTCATTTACATTTAGGTGAGTATAGTGGGTGAGTGTTTACAGCAGAGTTATTTCCAATTATATTCTTCTTAGATTTAATATGAAAATTTATTTTCATTTCCAAAGCACAAAACAGCTGATGATGTGGCAGAAAACCCTAATAAATTATTTAGGGTTATAGAATTAAAGTGAAAGAAGAAGAGTTAGCTATAGCTTTAATCATATCCTTTGAACATAACATTCTTCAGTAGTATATTCTTCAATTGATAAGAAAGCTGAATTCACATAATTTGTATAGTGGGTTTCGTTTGTTTTTTCCACTTCAAAAGTACTTTCATGTGCAGGATCTTCTTTGAATTTAAATCCAGAGGCAGTTAAGTCAGGGGGTTAAGCACTTTGAATTTTATAAACGTCACAGAGACCTACTTTGGTGAAAACTTGCTAAATAAAATAGAATGTTAAGTAGAGTTAACTCATCAGTGATCCACCACAATAGTGATTTTGGTGTTTTTTTTTGGTTTTGGTTTTTACATACCCTCGGCAGATTTATCTCTGAGACAAGTGTCTAGTTCACCTCATTCCATTCTCATCAGATCATAGAATTTTGGAGCAGGAAGAGGCTTAAACAACCTGGGTTTAAACAAAAAACACTGGAACTTGGTCAACTTCTTTGCCACATAGATAGCAAAACGGATCTTCTACATTATTCTAAGGAATAGTTCCTCTAGTCAACAGATAATTAATGTGATTTCTGGATTTTGATGGTGGCTTTTTAAATTTTGATTTCCCCAGGGATGATGATGTTTTGTTTGTGTGTGAAGGAGAACCATTTATTGGTAAGTGACTTCCTTAAAAGCCAATTTTGTCTGCCGAAATAAAGATGAAATGGCAAATATTTTACATGGCTTTACTAAGCTTAACATTAAAAAGTATCTTAGAGCAGTACTCAGCTCTTCATACCTTTTTTGATTCTGCATTGGGGGGGTGTGTGAAAGTAAATTTCTAACTTGAATTAGATGATCATATTTTAGTATGGATACCTCATCTTTTACGTGCTGTTAAAAGGCTCTGGATGTGCACATATTCATTAATTATGACATGATAGGGTGGTTTTGATTTTAGAACTATAACTGTTTTGTTTTGAAATTTTCTCTTTGATAGTAGTTATCAAAACCTCTGTTATGTTACATATTTTTTAAGCATATATTGCTTGAAAAAGTAATGTTTGCCAGTCATTCACAGCAGTTAAATCAGTCAAAAATGACTTGGTAGCAACCACACACACACACACACACACACACACACACACACACACACACACACACTACCCTTCAGTTTCGAAGAAAGCTTATACAGTGTATATCTCAAAGGAAAGAGCCTGAGGCTTAAATAAATATTCTTTAACGAATATTTGATATATTTAGTTCCAGACCATCACACCCTGAATATTCAAGTATTTCTTTAAGCCTTCACAATAATTGTATTTGGTGAGTGGAGGTAGTACTCAAGATCATCACACAGCAACTTAGAAGTAAATGCATATTCTCTGTTTCTGCCTTAAGACTGAACAAAAAATTTTTCTCATCTTTTCTTATCCATTAGGCTAAGACAGTGGGTTGGCAGGCAGTGGTCACTTAATTGGTTCATTGCATACATACAAACAACAAAACAAAAAGTGATTGATTAGTGTTTTTTGTTTTATCGTTACAAACTTTCAGAGTTAAAAATATTTGGTATGTTTTCATCCTCTGCATTTATCTATACCTGGATTATTTTACTTTTGGCCAGTGGAAACCCCTTCATGTTCTTCTTCTTTTAACACAACCCCGTTAGTCTTTTCCTTACTATCTGGAATAACAAAGTGTTCATCTTATACTTCTCTTGTCCTAAACCCAAATCAGTGGTTTTTTTCTTGGAAGCCTTGATTTCTTTTAGTGGCAAATGTCATTTTAAGACCCAGCCTGGGTGCTGGGGAGGCTCGCTGCTACTGGGTTTGTCATGATTACTAGGCTTTTTGGTGAACAGAGTTGGAAATACATGGCTAGCTAGAGGATAAAATTCATATATAATAAATATTATATGATACAAAGCTTTATATCACATATAACATATAAATAGATAAAATATCTCATGGGTTCATACTAATACTTTGGTTATATTAGGATTGTAAGATTTTTATTTAACATCTTCTATCTTACATCTATGTCTCCTTTCTTGCATATCAGTAATCCTGGTTTCCAAGGACATAGGGAGTGATGGAATTCTAATGTCACATAATTACTCATTTCCTTCATCCTACACAAAATACACATAAAAGTTTCAATAATAATCCCAATACTTTGAATACCAATGTGACTACTAAAGACAGTTAAACATTTTTTAATATGCTCATTCCTTTCTTTCCTTACTTAAAAAATAATCGTATTGTTTATCCATTGTCAAATATTGTTATTATATACTATATACATACACACATATACACACACACCATTGTATACTATACTCTCTCCCTTAAAACCATCACTTAGTTTTACTCCTCCAGTCCTTAAACTGATGCCTCGAGTGGTTGTCTGAAACTTGTTCTCTAGTAGATTCTTTATAAAGAACTTGTGAGAACTATATTCTCTGACATCTTGCATGTGGCTTCTATACCTGAAAGTCAGTTTGACTGGTCATAAAATCATATGTCAGAACTGAACAAATTTCAAACTTTAATGATATGTAGTTTGTTGTATTTCAATTATACCTCAAGTTGTTAAAAAATCCTTGGTTCATATTATTTTTCTTTAAATATCTTAAATATGTTACTGCATTTTCTGACATAGAGTTTTGGTGTCAAAAAAAAATCTGATCTTTCATAAGTGATTATTTTTCCTAGCTCACCCAAAGGATTATTCTCTTTCTTTACAGTAATTTTACTGTACTTTAAATTGATTTACTGTACTTTTAAATTGATAACTTTTAGTATACTATTTCTGGGTGTTCTGAGCTGTTCTGGGTTGAATCTCTCAGTTATGTGGTGGGCCCTTTCAATATGTAGTTTCACATCTTTTTTTTTTTTAAATTTCAGATAAGTTTTCTTGAACTTTATGTATTTATTTTGTTACCATGCTTTGATTTTCTCCTTTCAGGACTCCTATTGTATATGTGTTGGATCTTCTACACTTGTCTTCTATATTTGAAATCTTCTGTTAAATCTTTTTCATCTCTTTCTTCATTTCTTCTTGATTTTTAAAGCTTTCCTCTTTTCAATTTTTATTTTCCTTAAGGCATTATCTGTGGTGTTCTTTCACTCCTGTGTTTCTTCTAGTTTAATCTTCATTTCTGAAATGGTTTTTATTTCTAATTCTCTCCAGAGTTCTCTTGCCTCATTTCTGAATTTTGTGATTCTGGTTTATGTTGCTTTTTCATACCTTGTATTATTTACTTCTTTTAGCATATTTGGAATATTATAGTTTACCTATTTTGTGGCCATTTCTTTCTGGCACATTTTCATTATCTGGCACGTTTTCATTATCTATAGGGATGTAATTCTTCCTATTCTTTTAATAATCTTGTATGGGATTTTCTGTTGCTCATTTTTACATGAAATTAGTTTTCCTTAACTTGAGAAGGGAGCTGACTTAGGAAAGTTTTTGTAATTTCATGGCTCTAGGTGTCCCTTTTATGTTGTTTTTATGAAGTATTAAAAAATATGGAAGTCACCTTCTAATATATTTTGGTTCTGCTTGACCTTTTTTGACTTTTATCTGGACTCCTTTTCCTTTTGTCTCTGTTGTCTCTGTTCTGTTCAACTTGGATTCTTTTCCCAACATCTTATCCTCAGTGTGGGACTTTGTCCTAGGTGGGAGCTTTGGCTGGGTGGGTTTTGAGAGTTCGTTTTCAGCCTCTTCAGATCTTACTCCAGACTGCTTGAATCACCCATGGTTGGAGTGGGCACACCCCTCCCACTTCCATTCGGCTGTTCTCAAGTAGACTTGCTGAGTTTTGAAGTGAGTATTTATGGGTTACTTTGGAATTCTTAGGATCATCACATACCCTGTTGTTTCTGTCAAGGATGCTTCTTCTGTCAAGGATGCTGATGCCATGCTTCTCTTCTAGTTGTCGGTGTTGGCGGGATACCTTATCACCTAGTTTTGTTTTAGATACTGTCTGTGGGTATAGGGCTTGCTGTCCTAGTAGCTCTGGCATGCTTTTATGTGTGTGTTTTAGTTTAAAATATTATACTATTGCCATCTTCCCCAAACCCCCCCCCCCAACTTAATGTTTATTTTTTCTACATGTCACCTCTAGACCCTCAGACAGATTCTAAAGTACCGGAAGTGTTGTCAGGATCTCACACAGACTGGCTAACATTAAATGTTGGAGGGCGGTACTTTACAACCACACGGTAGGTGCACATGTATGTGTGTGTTGAGTGGGTACTATGTACTGTTTGTTCTTTCCTTCAGTTTGCTGATGTCCTTAGAAGATATTCCAGTGCTGCTTAAATATACTATGTGATTTGAAGCCAATATTTAGGAAATTTTTTCTAAGAGTAGAAAATGGTTCACAAGTCATTCCAGAGAAAGCATGAAAAGCATGAATTTACTGTTTTTAGAATATGCTTTTAAAATATTGAGTAATATACATGCAACACAAGTAAAAAATTAACAGTATTGAAATTTGTAGACTACAACTGCTTATACTAAAGGCATAAGAAAAATGTAAATTTCGATCAAGAAAATTGTTATACAGTAGCTTGCTAGAAGGATAGATCAGCATTGAAATTAAAGGCAACGAAATCAATATTTAAATCAAAGGAAGTGCCAGATGAGAAGAGATTTTGATAAATGGCAACTTACTGCACATTTTTGTTTCCCAGCATCACTCCTCCCAGGTTATAGCATGCATCTTTTTGAGAGAGCAGCTGGGATCAAGTATACTCTTGACTTAAATATGTTTGTTTATAAAGACAAATGGAGAAATCAATTTTTTTCCCTGAATTCTTAGGAGCACTTTAGTGAATAAAGAACCTGACAGTATGCTGGCCCACATGTTTAAGGACAAAGGTGAGTGCAGTGAGATCACATTTTGTGTGATCTGTTTGTAGTTGTATTGACTTTATAACTCCTGTCCTTCTGTACTTTTTAATGGAATCAGTAATAATTTTTACAAGAGTGAAAACTTACTGGTATGTTATACAGTTTTCCTTCTATAAATTTCTAACTTTGTTTTTTGTTTATGGGGGGGCTTTCTTCATTTTAATGGTCCCACAGGTGTGTGGGGAAATAAGCAAGATCATAGAGGAGCTTTCTTAATTGACCGAAGTCCTGAGTACTTTGAACCCATTTTGAACTACTTGCGTCACGGACAGCTCATTGTAAACGATGGGATTAATTTGTTGGGTGAGTTTTCAATGTAATTCCTCACACTTTTTAGGATTTGTATTTTCTTTTCACTTAGTAATGTATATTTTCATAAAGTAAAAGTATCTTTTCCATTTTTAAAACTAGATGTTTTTACATGCATATGAGTGTAAATATACACTCATATATCTACACAGGTAGATAGTCTTTCAGGTATACATCTACCCCATACATTCCGATTTTAGATTCTAAATAGATTTAGATTTCATCAGTAAGGACGCTAAGGGATTTTGTTGTTTTTGTAAATTTTTTTAAAAAAATTTTATTTATTTTTGGCTGCTCTGGGTCTTCGTTGCTGCATGTGGGCTTTCTCTAGTTGCAGCGAGCGGGGGTTACTCTTCGTTGTGGTGCGCAGGTTTCTCATTGCGGTGGCTTCTCTTGTTGCGGAGCATGGGCTCTAGGTGCGTGGGCCTCAGTAGTTGTGGCACGTGGGCTCAGTAGTTGTGGCGCATGGGCCACAACTGCTCTGCAGCATGTGGAATCTTCCCAGGCCAGGGCTTGAACCTGTGTCCCTTGCATTGGAAGGCAGATTCTTAACCACTGTGCCACCAGGGAAGCCCCGTTGGAAGATTTTTAATTACAGTTTCATCATTACTTGTGATAGGTCTGTTTATATTTTCTGATTCTTCCTGGTTCAGTCTTAGAAAATTGTACCTTTCCAAGAATTTGTCCATTTCTTTGTGGTTGTCCATTTTGTTGGCATATAATGGTTTGTAGTAGTCTCTTACAGTCCTTTGTATTTCTGCGGTGTCAGTTGTGATTTCTCCTTTTTCATTTCTAATTTTACTGATTTGCATCCTCTCACTTTTTTTTTCTTGATGAGTCTGGCTAAGGGTTTATCAATTTTGTTTATCTGCTCAAAGAACCAACTTTTAGTTTTATTTATCATTGCTATTGTTTTCCTTTTTTCTATTTCATTTATTTCTGCTCTGATCTTTATGGTTTCTTTCCTTCTACTGACTTTGGGTTTTCTTTGTTCTTCTTTCTCTGGTTGCTTTAGGTGTAAGGTTAGATAGTTTGTTTTTTTTTCTTTAGGTGAGATTGAATTCTATAAACTTCCCTCTTAGAACTGCTTTTGCTGCATCCCATAGGTTTTGGGTCGTCATGTTTTCGTTGTCATTTGTTTCTATGCATTTGTTTATTTCTTCTTGGATTTCTTCAGTGATCTCTTGGTTATTTAGTAGCACACTGTTTAGTCTCCAGGTATTTGTGTTTTTAACAGTTTTTTTCATGTAATTGATTTCCAATCTCATAGCGTGTGGTCAGAAAAGACGCTTGATATTTCAATTTTCTTAAATTTTCCTAGGCTTGATTTGTGACCCAAGGTGTGATCTGTCCTGGAGAATGTTCTGTGTGCACTTAAGAAGAAAGTGTATTTTGCCACTTTCAGGTGGAATGCCCTATAGATATCAATCAAATCTATCTGGTCTGTTGTGTCATTTAAAGCTTGTCTTTCCTTATTTATTTTCATTTGCATTGATCTGTCCATTCGTGAAAGTGGGTGTTAAAGTCTCCTACCATTATTGTGTTACTGTCGATTTCCCCTTTTATGGCTGTTAGTGTTTGTCTTATGTATTGAGGTGCTCCTATGTTGGGTGCATAAATGTTTATAATTGTTATACCTTCTTCTTGGATTGATCCCTTGATCATTATGTAGTGTCTTTCCTTATCTCTTGTAACAGTCTTTATTTTAAGGTCTATTATATCTGATAGAAGTATTGCTACTCCGGCTTTCTTTTGATTTCCATTTGCATGGAGTATCTTTTTCCATCCCTTCACTTTCAGTCTGTATGTGTCCCTAGGTCTGAAGTGGGTCTCTTGTAGACAGCATATATATGGGTCTTGTTTTTGTATCCATTCAGCCAGCCTGTGTCTTTTGGTTGGGCCATTTAATCCATTTACATTCAAGATTATTATCGATATGTATGTTCCTCTTACCATTTTCTTAATTGCTTTGGGTTTGTTTTTGTGGGTCCTTTTCTTCTCTTGTGTTTCCACCTAGAGAATTTTCTTTAGCATTTGTTGTAGAGCTGGTTTGGTGGTGCTGAATTCTCTTAGCTTTTGCTTGTCTGTAAAGCTTTTGATTTCTCCGTCAAACCTGAATGAGATGCTTGCTAGGTAGAGTAATCTTGGTTTTAGGTTTTTCTCTTTCACCATTTTAAGTATATCCTGCCACTCCTTCCTGGCCTGCAGAGTTTCTGCTGAAAAATCAGCTGGTAACCTTATGGGGATTCCTTTGCATGTTATTTTTTGTTTTTCCCTTGCTGCTTTTAATATTTTTTCTTTGAATTTAATTTTTGTTAGTTTGATTAATATGTGTCTTGGTGTGTTTCTCCTCTGGTTTTTCCTGTATGGGAGTCTCTGCACTTCCTGGACTTCGGTGACTATTTCCTTTCCCATGTTAAGGAATTTTTCAACTATAATCTCTTCAAATGTTTTCTCAGACCCTTTCTTTTTCTCTTCTTCATCTGGGAGCCCTATAATTTGAATGTTCGCTTGTTTAGTGTTGTCCCAGAGGTTTCTGATATTGTCTTCAATTCTTTTCATTATTTTTCTTTATTGTGCTCCTCCGCAGTTATTTCCACCATTCCATCTTCCAGCTCACTCATTCGTTCTTCTGCCTCAGTTATTCTGTTTGATTCCTTCTAGTGTATTTTTCTTTTCAGTTATTGCATTGTTCATCTCTGTTTGTTTGTTCTTTAGTTCTTCAGATCTTTGTTAAACATTTCTTGTATTTTCTCAATCTGTGCCTCCAATTCTATTTCCGAGATTCTGGATCATCTTTACTCTCATTACTGTGAATTCTTTTTCAGGTAGATTGCCTGTTTCCTCTTCATTTATTTGGTCTTCTAGGTTTTTACCTTCTTCATCTGTGACATAATTTTTTGTCAACTCATTTTGTTTTTGTTTTTGTTTTGATGGGTGGGATTGTGTTCTGGTTGTTTGGCCTGAGGCTTCCAGCACTGGCATTTGTAGGCGGTTGGGTAGAGGTGAGTCTTGGTCCCGACATGAGGACCTCTGGGAGACCTCACTCCTATGAATATTCCCTGGGGTCTGAGGTTCTCTGTTAGTCCAGTGGTTCAGACTCGGAGCTCCCACTGCAGGAACTCTGGCCTGACCCCCAGCTCATGAACCAAGATCTTGCAAGCCGTGCGAGGTGCCAAAAAGACAAAAGAAAAAAAGGAGCAGAACAGTAAGAAAGAGTAAATAATAAGATTAGAAAACTAACAGCTATCTTAGAAAGAATAAAAAAATAAAAATATAGATGAAACAACAACTGGAAGGTAAAACAGGACCACAGTAGTAATAAAGAGGAGGGGGGAAAAATGCCAGAAAAGACCTTGGCTGGGGGGGCGGGGCTTAGGTCGGGGTGTGGTTTAGGTGGTGGACGGGGCCTATGCTTAGGACCCACAGGGCCAGAAAAGGCCCTGGGGCAGGGTCTTAGACTCAACACAGCAGGAGGGGCCCAGGAGTGCCTCTGGCCCTGGAGGGTAGACGACCAGGTCCAGGACCCCAGCATGCTCACTGAGCCCAAGTGGGTGGGAGAAGTCCCAGAGGGCCCTTCCCCATTGGCCTCTCTTCTTCTCCCTCCCATGTCCACAGCACCCACATGGCTAGCGGTGGCCCCAGAAGGCAAGGGACCAGACCCGGAAGCCCAACAGGCTTCCTGGAGCTGAGTGGGCAGGGGAAACGCCTGGGTTGCTTCCCCTGATCCTCCAGCCCCGAAGCATCCCTTGCCCTGTCCTCCTCTCCTCCCCTTCCCACCTCCTGCCTCCCTCCTATGCTCCCAGGACCAGCGTGGCACAGAGGGGGCCTCAGAGGGTGGGGGACCTGGCCTAGGACCCCAGCAGGTCTCCCGGGCTGAGTGGTCTGGGGAAACACCCGCCACACCTCCCTGATCCTCTGGTCCTTGAGGGTTCCCCCCACCACTGTCCACCTCTCCTCTTTCCCCCTTCTCCCTCCCATGCCCCTAGGACTCATGAGGCCAGAAGGGGCCTGGGAGAGAAGGGGGCCCAGGAAAATGGAGGACCAGGCCTGACAGCCCAGTAGGCTTCCCGGGCACAAGTGAGTGGGTGAAACAACCTCCGTGCCTCCCCTGGTCCTCCTATCACAGAGGGCCCCTCCCGCATCCACCTCTCCCCTTTTCCAACACCCCTGCCTCCCTCCTACGCCCCTACAAACAGCATGGCCCAGAGGGTGCCTTGGAGGGTTGAGGACCCTGCCTGGGAGACCTGCATGCTTCCTGGCCGATTGGGCAGGGGAAACACCTGATTCTCCGAGCCCCTGAGGGTCCCTCCAGGCATGGGAACCCCTCCCCCCCCTTCCAAGTCACCCCTCAGGGGTGCCGGTCCTGTCTGGCCTTCACTTCTCCTCCCCCCTTACTCCCCCCATGTTCCTACCTGGTCACTCGGGGGTTCCTCCTATCTCCTTGGGCATTGAGGTCCCCCACCAGCATCTGGCAGGCGCCTTAGTTGTGGGGAAGACATGAACTCCGCGTCCTCCCCCACCACCATCTTCTGTAGGCTCTTGTTTTTTTAATCCACTCTGCCACTCTGTGTCTTTTGATTGGAGCGTTTAGTCCATTGACGTTTAAGGTAACTTTTGATAGATAAGTATTGCTATTGTAGAGCTTGTTTTCCAGTTGATTTTTGTATTTCTTCTTTGTTCTTTTTTCTTCTTGTTTTTCCTTTCATCGTTTGATGATTTCCTTTTGTATTATGCTTGTGTTCTCTTCCTTTTGTTTTTGTGCATCTATTGTATATCTTTGATTTGTGTTCCCCCTGTTTTTCAAGTATGTTAACCCCTTCCTATATGTACTTGCTTTAGAATCTATAGTGGTATAACCTCAAACACATTCTAAAAGATAACCTACATTTTCTTACTCTCTTCCCCCACTTTTTATGATTTTGATGTCCTCTTTTACATCTTCATGTTTATCCTTTTGCTGTTCATTGTGGTTATCATCATTTTCACAAAAAAAATTATTTTATGATTATTATTTTTAAAAAATTTGCATACTGGCTTATTTATGTGATTTACTTTCCAATTGTGATTTTCCTTTTCCTCTAGATTCTTCTTTTCTACTTAGAAAAGACCTTTCAATATTTCTTTTAGGGATAGATTTAGTATTGCTCTATTCCTTTAGTTTTTGCTTGTCTGAGAAATTCTTTCTCTCTCCTTCTATTCTAAGTGTTGATCTAGCTGGGTAGAGTATCCTAGGTTGCAGATTTTTCCGTTTAAGTACTTTGAATATATCTTGCCGCTCCTTTGTGGCCTGCAACATTTCTGTAAAGAAATCAGCTGATAGCCTTATGGGGGTTCCCTTGTAATTATCCCTTTGTTTTTTCTCTTGCTGCCTTTAGAATCCTCTCTTTAACTTTTACCATTTTAATTATAGTATATCTTGGTAGAGATCTGTTTGGGTTCATCTTGTTTGGGACCCTCTGTACTTCCTGTACTTGTGTATCTGTTTCCTTCTTTAAGTTTGGGATGTTTTCAACCATAATTTCTTCACATACATTTTCAATCCCCTTTTCTCTTTCTTCTCCTTCTGGGATGCCTGTTATGTGTAGATTGGTACACTTTACATTATCCCATAGGTCTTTTAAATTGCTTTCAATTTTTTTTTTTCCATTTGGCTTTCTGTCTGCTGTTCTGACTGGGGGATTTCCATTGTTCTGTCTTCCAGATCACTTATTTATTCTTCTGCATTATTCAACCTGTTACTCATTACCTTTAGTTCAGCTTTCATCTCGGCGAATGAGTTTTCTCATTTTCCTTGGCTCCTCTTTACACTTTCTAGTTCCTTTTACAGTAATCTACATTTGTATTGATAACCTTTCTTAGTTCCTTCAATATTTTCATTATCTTTTTTTTGAACTCACTGTCTATAAGACTGAGCAGATCTGTTTCATTGTTTGTTCTTTCTGGGGAATTCTCTTGATCTTTTCTGGGTGTGGATCCTCTGCTTCTTCATTTTACTTATATTTCTCTTACTCTATGAGTTTATGACAAACAATTATCTACTGTGGTCTTGGAGGGCTATTAGTATGTGGAAGTGTCCCCGTGTAGCTTATGTGGGTTTAAAATTTTTGGTGCAAGGTCTGTTTTCCGGATGTATACCTGCCACCTCTTTCCTCAGTGTGTGCTGGCCATTATCCCCTTGATAGGGGGTGTGACTGACGTTGTGGTGACCAAAGGCTACACTGGATGTTGAGTGGGGCCTCCTCTTTGCTCTGTGGTTGTCACAACCCTCTCAGTGGCAGGGTCTGCTCCCTAGTTATTGCAGTAGAAGCCCCAGATCCATTTCTGAGCTGTGGTGTGAGGTAGTTGGGATTGGAGTATGCCCAGGGAGAGGAGCCCCTGAGTGTTCCTCCTCCAGAGCTCTCCACCAGGGAGTGCATTCTGTGCTGTCATCCGTCACCCATTGTGTGGGCTCACAAAGTACACTGTTGTTGGCACTGCGCTCCGTCTCACCTCAACCGTGAGAATGCAGGCAGTAAGCTCTGGTGTCCCTCAGACGCTGTGTTCACAAAGTTACCAGCATAGGTCTGCTGGCAATGATCCACTGAAGTGAGGTAGCAGGACCACAGTAGTCACACACCTGAAGCTGCTGTTGGAGCTATTGAAGCAGCGCAGACTCCAGCCCAGCCTCTGCGTGCATGCACCCACAAACCACATAGCTGCTGAGGCCAGACTGGTCCCAGCCACGGGAGCACCCATTGTCCACTTGGATGTCCTGCAGGCGCTGAGTATACAAAGCCAGTGGCTGTGGGGTAGATCTGCGCAGCAGTGGGCAGAGGGCTCAGATTTCAGCCCCACCTCTGCATGTGGGCAGCCCGCTGGCATGCTCCCAGAGCTCCTACAGGTAGCGCTGAGTCAGCTGAAAGTGTGTGGAGAAAGAGGCTGCTACAGGCCTGTCCCTCCCTTCCATGCTCCTTAACAAAAGGGCTTTGCTTCTATGGTGGGCCTGGGCTTCTTCTACATACACCCCTGGTTGCAGCCCATACCACGCTCCAGCCCCTTCAGGCTTTCTCTGAGCAGCCAACCCTGGTCCTCTCCCTGGTCTGTCCTCTGAAACCCAAGTTTCAGAACTGAGCTCCCGCCCACACCAGCGGTTGCACATCTCAGGCTGGGGAGCACAGGGCAGTGACCCGGACCATCTGTGCAGGTCTCTCTCTGATCTGCCTGCCATAAACTGTCTGCTGCGCTTTGCTTTGAGCCTCTAAAGCTCCATTTCTGTCCTGGCTGATCTCCCCACCTGTGAAGAGGCTTTCCAGGTTGCGGGCAACTTTTCTCTTTCACAACTCCCTCCCAGATATGCAAGTTCCGTCCCAATGTCTTTTTTTTTAAATTCTTGTACTACCTGGTTATGAGGAGATCTTTCATGCGATTTTGGGTGTTTTGAGATATTCTGCCAGCATTCAGAGGGTATTCTGTGAGAATTGTTCCAGATGTAGATGTATATTTGATGTATTTGTGGGAGGAGGTGAGCTCCACATCCTTCTATTCTGCCATCTTGTGTGAGCGCCCTGGAAATCCTTTATTTAATGATTTTCCTATAAGAAAAGTTTCTGAATTATACTGCTGACTTTGGTTTCGAAGCTCTCTTACATTTATACACTTCTGTAATATTCTGATTCAGTAACTAAAAGATCTCTGACAAACCGATTCAGATCTGCTTCATTCACAAATTCAAGGGGCTTCCCTGCTGGCGCAGTGGTTAAGAATCCGCCTGCCAATTCAGGGGACACAGGTTCGAGCCCTGGTCCAGGAAGATCCCACATGCCGCGGAGCATCGAAGCCCATGCACCACAACTATGAGCCTGCACTCTACAGCCTGCAAACCACAACTACTGAAGCCCGCGTGCCTAGAGCCTGTGCTCCACAACAAGAGAAGCCACCGCAATGAGAAGCCCATGCACCACAACAAAGAGTAACCCCCGCTCTTAGCAACTAGAGAAAGCCCGCACGCAGCAACAAAGATCCATCACAGCCAAAAATAAATATATTAATTAAATAAATTTATCTTAAAAAAAAAAAAACATGGTACTCTGACTGTGTTAAGTATATTAAAAAATAATAAGTCAATGAAGGCCTTCCCTGGTGGAGCCGTGGTTAAGAATCTGCCTGCCAATGTAGGGGACACGGGTTTGAGCCCTGGTCCAGGAAGATCCCACATGCCACGGAGCAACTAAGTCTGTACGCTGCAACTACTGAGCCTGTACTGTAGAGCCCACGAGCCACAACTACTGAGCCCATGTGCCACAACTGCTGAGCATGCTTAGAGCCCATGCTGCACAACAAGAGACACCACTGCAACGAGAAGCCAGCACATCGCAACGAAGAGTAGTCCCTGCTTGCCGCAACTAGAGGAAGCCTGCACGCAACAAAAACCCAATGCAGCCAAAAATAAATATTTTTTTAAAAGTCAATGAAATGTTAAGATTAGGTGAACTAATCATTTATTATTGGGTTTACAAATCACTATGTCAGTTATTTTAGGAATGTATGATGTTAGGATTTTTTTGTCTGTGGCCTATTTAATTTTCAGAAATAATTTTGTAATATGGAAAGCTTTCATTCTAATTCATGAGTCTTCTTTCTTTTGCTGTATGTAAACTATTTAGAAAAACTTTGTTTACAAATATTTTTAAATATTCTATATATACATATATATGTTCTAAACATGAGTTATTTTTTTCCTATATTGATGGATAGCCTACTTGTATTTCACTTCTGTTGTGAGAATTTAACTTTATAGATCTTTTTTATAAATGATTCTATAAATATTAAAATGAATAGCATTCTATAAAAGTCAAATTGTTTTTATTATGATAGGTGTGTTAGAAGAAGCAAGATTTTTTGGTATTGACTCATTGATTGAACACCTAGAAGTGGCAATAAAGGTAAGACTCTTTTTACATTAGCCAAGTATTACATGTATTGTAGCTATCTCCCAAAATGCTCCACTGATCTGTCAATATGCTTTTCAAGAATTCTCAACCACCAGAAGATCATTCACCAATATCTCGAAAGGAATTTGTGCGATTTCTGCTAGCCACTCCAACCAAATCAGAATTGCGTTGCCAGGTAATTAAAGCAGACTTTTATATGAGTTATTCGTGTAGGCAAATCTGTGAGTAAAGTTTTAAATTCTTCTGGGAATTTTTCTGTTGCCTTGTTTTCTTTTTTCATGAAAGATATATTTTACTTATGGGTCATAGCATTGATTTAGTCCCAAAATGGTTAGACAGAAAAAGAGATGTAATAATCTTTTTTATTGTCTAATTATGCCTCATGCAGCAGTTTTTGAGTAATGCATAGGAATTGCAGCAATAAAAATAAAAAGTCAATTGTACAGTTGTTATGTATGGTTAATCAGTGGAAGATACTTTTACTTTTATGTATTATAGCACTAATGATTTTAAAAACCACAATACTCACTTTAAAAAAATAAAACAATCTTGAATTATTGAATTAATAAAATAATTTAAGTACAATCAGGTTTAATAAAAAAATAATACTTATCAATGGGTATGTGGCCAGCAGAGATCTCTCTTTAGAAACTTCTGCACATAAATGAGGCATTGCCAGGATGCATTCTAGTGTTATATGTAAGTTGAGTTCCTTTAAGAACCCGTTAAGGACACTAATTTTATGTATCTCAGTTCCATTTGATCATGTAACGAACTCCAAATGACGGAACTGCCAATTACTTCTAAAACACATGGTGGTTAGCTATTGTAATTGAATATACAACAGATGGTTTAAATATTGTGACAGTTTGTGTTTTTTAATTTTAGGGTTTAAACTTCAGTGGTGCTGATCTTTCTCGTTTGGACCTTCGATACATTAACTTCAAAATGGCCAATTTAAGCCGCTGCAATCTTGCCCACGCTAATCTCTGCTGTGCAAATCTTGAACGAGCTGACCTCTCTGGATCAGTGCTTGACGTAAGAATCATTTTTGGTTACAAAAGAAAATTAAATTTTTAGTCTATTGAACACTCAGAGCAGAAATTATATCTGTCCCTTATTGGAGCTTTTACTTGCAAACAGATAATTTACTAAGTTGATGATAAAACTGAAGGTTCTGAAAGTGAAATGGGTTGGTTTTGCAACTTTGGTATCCTTTATTAAACATAGGTCTGAAAAGTATAGCAACTAATAAGAAATGAAATCTTGAAATTAGATCCTGATCTCCTCAACACTCTATTTATCAGGACTTCTATTTTCAATGAATTAATAGGGTAAAGCTGTAAAGTATCTTTGCATTTTTCTATTCAGGTTCATTTCTGGAATAGGAAAATGTTATTGCTCCAGGGGATATGTGGCAGTTATTTTTAAATAAACATGGTATACAGCAATCTGTATAAGTTAGCATCTCAGTGGCTGTCTACCTCTATTCATATGTGTTTGCATATATGTATGTGTATATATGTGTGTGTGTACATATGTATATGCATGTATTTGTGTAGCAGTTACCTGTGCTAATTTGAGGTTAGAAGATATATGTAAAACCAGCCGTGAAATCTAATTTCTAAGAACTTTCAGTTCCTTAATATCAAGGACCATGTCTGTGTGCCTTTTGAGTTAATAACACCTAATATAGTACCTTGCCTTTAGTAGTCACTGAATAAATGTTTATTGAATTTTATAATGTTGGTTTTGTTCCTTAGCTGCAGTGTATTTTTCCATGAAACTTGGATCTAATAACAGAATATGCCAACACATTTCCTTGTTCCATCTTATGATGAAGGATCAAATAAATGGCAAAATAAGCAAAACACTAACAGTACAAAGGAAAAATCTGAAGGACCTAATTTTTAAATAGTGAAATGCTGAGAGGCAGCTTTGTTGGTTTCTGTTAAGGAATGAAAAAAAAAAAAGATAAGACAGATTGGATCATTGAATACAAATGGTTTTGAGTTCTATTTAATTATAGCATTACTGTGAGCCTGAACCATAATTTTCTTATCTTTGAATGCTTGTTCTACCCACATTGTATAATTGATGTGAAGGCCAATATGTATATATAATATACATGTGTATATATTATATATATATGTATGATTTTTTTATTGATGTGTAGTTGATTTACAATGTCATGTTAGTTTCAGGTGTACAGCACAGTGATTCAGTTACATATATGTGTGTGTGTGTTTGTGTGTGTGTATACATATATACATATATATACAGTCTTTTTCAGATTCTCTTCCCTTATAGGTTATTACAAAATACTGAGTATAATTCCCTGTGCTATACAGTAGGTCCTCGTTGGTTATCTATTTTACATATAGTAATATGTATATGTTAATCCCAACCTCCTAATTTATCCCTCTTCCCATCCCCTTTTCCCCCATTTGGTAACCACACATTTTTTTCCTATGTCTGTGAGTCTCCTCCTGTTTTGGAAATAAGTTCATTTGTATCTTTCTGTTTTTTTACATTCCACATATAAGCAATATCATATATTTATCTTTCCCTGTCTGGCTTACTTCACTTAGTATGATAATCTCTAGGTCCACCTATATTGCTGCAAATGGAATTATTTCATTCTTTTTTCATGACTGAATAATATTCCATGGTGTGTGTGTGTGTGTGTGTGTGTGTGTGTGTGTGTGTATATATATATATATATATATGTATATATATACACCACATCTTCTTTATCCATTAATCTGTCCATGGACATTTAGTTTGCTTCCATGTCTTGGCTGTTGTAAATAGTGCTGCAGTTAACATTGGGGTGCATGTGTCTTTTCAAATTATGGTTTTCTCCGGATACGTGCCCAGGAGTGGGATTGCTGGATGATATGGTAGCTCTCTTTTTAGTTTTTTAAGGAGCCTCCATACTGTTCTCCATAGTTGCTGTACCAATTTCCATTCCCACCAACAGTGTAGGAGGGTTCCTTTTCCTAACCCCTCTCCAACATTATTTGTAGACTTTTCGATAACAGCCATTCTGACCAGTGTGAGGTGATACCTCACTGTAGTTTTGATTTGCATTTCTCTAATAATTAGCAGTGTTGAGCATCTTTTCATGTGCTTTTTGGCCATCTGTATGTCTTCTTTGGAGAAATGTCTGTTTAGATCTTTTGCCCATTTTTTGATTCCATTGTTTGTTTTTTTGATATTGAGCCACAAGAGCTGTTTGTATATTTTGGAGATAATCCCTTGTCAGTTGCATCATTTGCAAATTTTCTCCCATTCTGTAGATTGTCTTTTTGCTTTGTTTATGGCTTCCTTTGCTGTGCAAAAGCTTTTAAGTTTAATTAGTTCCATTTGTTTATTTTTGTTTTTATTTTCATTATTCTAGGAGACAAATCTAAAAAGATACTGCTGCAATTTATGTCACAGAGTGTTCTGCCTATGTTTTCCGCTAGGTTTTATAGTATCCGGTACTACATTTAGGTCTTTAATCCATTTTGAGTTTTTTGTTTGTTTGTTTTTGTTTTTGTTGTTTCTATTTTTGGCCACACCACGTGGCCTGAGGGATCTTAGTTCCCAGACCAGGGATCAAACCCATGCCCCCTGCAATGGAAGCATGGAGTCTTAACCACTGGGTACCCAGGGAAGTCTTGAGTTTATTTTTGTGTATGGTGTTAGAGAATGTTCTAGTATCATTCTGTTACATCTAGCTTTCCCAATTTCCCAGCACCACATGGTAAAGAGGCTGTCTTCTCCACTGTATATTCTTGCACCTTTCTCATAGATTAATTGACCATAGGTGTGTAGGTTTATTTCTGGGCTTTCTATACTGTTCCACTGATCTATAGTTCTGTTTTTGTGCCAGTACCATCCTGTTTTGGTTACTATAGCTTTGTATTATAGTCTGAAGTCAGGGAGCCTGATTCCTCCATCTCCAGTTTTCTTTCTCAAGATTGCTTTGGCTATTCGGGGTCTTTTGTGTTTCCATACAAATTAAAAAATTTTTTTGTTCTAGTTCTATGAAAAATGGCATTACTGGTAATTTGATAGGGATTGCATTGAATCTGTAGATTGCCTTGGGTAGTCTGGTCATCTTGACAGTATTGATTCTTCCAATTCAAGAACACAGTATATCTTTCCATTTGTATCATCTTCGATTTCTTTCATTAGCATCTTATAGTTTTGGGAGTGCAGGTCTTTTACCTCCTTAGGTAAATTTATTTCTAGGTATTTTATTCTTTTTGATGCAGTGGTAAATGGGATTGTTTCCTTAATTTTTCTTTCTGATCTTTCATTGTTAGTGTGTAGAAATGCAACAGGTTCCTGTGTATTAATTTTCTATCCTGCAACTTAACCAAATTCATTGAAGAGCTCTAGCAGTTTTCTGGTAGCTTCTTTAGGATTTTCTATGTATAGTATCATATCATCTACAAGCAGTGATAGTTTTACTTCTTCTTTTTCAATTTGGATTTCTTTTTTTTTTTTTCTTCTCTGATTCCTGTGGCTAGGATGTCAAAACTATTTTGAATAAAAGTGGTGAGAATGGATATCGCTGTCCTGTTCCTGATCTTAAAGGAAGTGCTTTCAGCTTTTCACCATTGAGTATGATGTTAGCTGTGGGTTTGTCACATATGGGCTTTATTATGTTGAACTGGGTTCCCTCTGCCCACTTTTTGGAGAGTTTTTATCATAAATGGATGTTGATTTTTTTAAATCTTTTTAACACAGACTTTATTGAAACATAATATTAATACAGAAAAACACACAAATTATAAATGTATAAGTCAATAAATGTTCACAAAGTGAGCACATTTATAAAGTCAGCACTAGATCAAGAAACAGACTATTACCCCAGAAGCCCTCATGTCCTCCTTCTAATCAAGGGTAACCAATATCCTGACTTCTTACAACACCATAGGTGAGTTCTATGTATCTTTGAAATTTAATAAATGGAATCATTTAGTAAATACTTTTTGTGTGTCTGGCTTCTTTTCCTCAGCATATTTGTGAGGTGAATTCAGTGCAAGCATGTAATTTAAGTTTTTACTTTTGGATTTAATTTAATGTATTTTTTTATAGAGCAGGTTCTTATTACTCATCCATTTTATACACATCAGTGTATACATGTCAATCCCAATCTCCCAATTCATCATACCACCACCACCACCACCACCGCTTTCCCCCCTTGGTGTCCATACATTTGTTCTCTACATCTGTGTCTCAATTTCTATCCTGCAAACTGGTTCATCTGTACCATTTTTCTAGGTTCCACATATATGCGTTAATCTATGATATTTGTTTTTCTCTTTCTGACTTCACTCTGTATGACAGTCTCTAGATCCATCTACATCTCTACAAATGACCCAGTTTCGTTCCTTTTTATGGCTGAGTAATATTCCATTGTATATATGTACCAAATCTTCTTTATCCATTCGTCTGTCGATGGGCATTTAGGTTGCTTCCATGACCTGGCTATTGTAAATAGTGCTGCAATGAACACTGGGGTGCATGTGTCTTTTTGAATTATGGTTTTCTCTGGGTATACACCCAGTAGTGGAATTGCTGGGTCATATGGTAATTCTATTTTTAGTTTTTTAAGGAACTTCCATACTGTTCTCCATAGTGGCTGTATCAATTTAAATTCCCACCAACAGTGCAAGAGGGTTCCCTTTTCTCCACTCCATCTCCAGAATTTGTTGTTTGTAGACTTTCTGATGATGCCCATTCTAACTGGTGTGAGGTGATACCTCATTGAAGTTTTGATTTGTATTTCTCTAATAATTAGTGATGTTGAGGAGCTTTTCATGTGCTTCTTGGACATCTGTACATCTTCTTTGGAGAAATGTCTATTTAGGTCTTCTGCCCATTCTTGGATTGGGTTGTTTGTTTCTTTAATATTGAGCTGCATGAGCTGCTTATATATTTTGGAGATGAATCCTTTGTCCTTTGATCCGTTTGCAAATATTTTCTCCCATTGTGAGGGTTGTCTTTTCATCTACTTTATCGTTTCCTTTGCTGTGCAAAAGGTTTTAAGTTTCATTAGGTCCCATTTGTTTCTTTTTGTTTTTATTACCATTACTCTAGGATGTGGATCGAAAACGATCTTGCTGTGATTTATGTCAAAGAGTGTTATTCCTGTTTTCCTCTAAGAGTTTTATACTGTCCAGTCTTACATTTAGGTCTCTAATCCATTTTGAGTTTATTTTTCTGTATGGTGTTAGGGAGTGTTCTAATTTCATTCTTTTACATGTAGCTGTCCAGTTTTCACAGCACCACTTATTGAAGAGACTGTTTTTTTGCCATTGTATATCCTTGCTTCCTCTGTCATAGATTAGTTGACCATAGGTGTGTGGGTTTATCTCTGGGCTTTCTATCTTGTTCCATTGATCTATGTTTCTGTTTTTGTGCCAGTACCATATTGTCTTCATTACTGTAGCTTTGTAATATAGTCTGAAGTCAGGTAGTCTGATTCCTCCACCTCCATTTTTTTCCCTTAAGACTGCTTTGGCTATTCGGGGTCATTGGTGTCTCCACACAAATTTTAAGATTTTTTGTTTTAGTTCTGTAAAAAATGCCATTCGTAATTTGATAGGGATTGCATTCAATCTGTAGGTTCCTTTGGGTAGTATAGTCATTTTGACAGTATTGATTCTTCCAATCCAAGAACATGGTATATCTCTCCATTTCTTTGTATATCTTTAATTTCTTTCATCAGTGTCTTATAGTTTTCTGCATACAGGTCTTTTGTTTCCCTAAGTAGGTTTATTCCTAGGTATTTTACTCTTTTTGTTGCAGTGGTAAATGGGAGTGTTTCCTTAATTTATCTTTCAGATTTTTCATCATGAGTGTATAGGAATGCAAGAGATTTCTGTGCATTAGTTTTGTATCCTGCAAATTTACCAAATTCATTTATTAGCTCTAGTAGTTTTCTGGTGGCATATTTAGGATTCTTTATGTATAGTATCATGTCATCTGCCAACAGTGACAGTCCTTCTTTTCCAATTTGTATTCCTTTTATTTATTTTTCTTCTCTGATTGCCATGGCTAGGACTTCCAAAACTATGTTGAATAAGAGTGGTGAGAGTGGACGTCCTTGTCTTGTTCCTGATCTTAGAGGAAACACTTTCAGTTTTTCACCATTGAGAATGATGTTTGCTGTGGGTTTGTCATATATGGCCTTTATTATGTTGAGGTAGTTTCCCTCTATGCCCACTCTCTGGAGAGTTGTTATCATAAATGGGTGTTGAATTTTGTCAAAAGGTTTTACTGCATCTATTGACATGATCATATGAATTTTATTCTTCAGCTTGGTAATATGGTGTATCACATTGATTGATTTGCGTATATTGAAGAATCCTTGCATCCCTGGGATAAATCCCACTTGATCATGGTGTATGATCCTTTTAATGTTGGATGTGTTGTTGGATTCTGTTTGCTAGTATTTTGTTGAGGATTTTTGGATCTATATTCATCAGTGATATTGGTCTGTAATTTTCTTTTTTTTTAGTATCTTTGTCTGGTTTTGGTATCAGGGTGATGGTGACCTTGTAGAATGAGTTTGGGAGTTTTCCTTCCTCTGCAATTCTTTCGAAGAGTTTGACAAGCATGGGTGTTAGCTCTTCTCTAAATGTTTGACAGAATTCACCTGTGAAGCATTCTGGTCCTGGACTTTTGTTTGTTGGACGATTTTTAATCACAGTTTCAATTTCATTACTTGTGATTGGTCTGTTCATATTTTCTATTTCTTCCTGTTTCAGTCTTGGGAGGTTATACCTTTCTAAGAATTTGTCCATTTCTTCCAGATTGTCCATTTTATTGGCATAGATTTGCTTGTGGTTGTCTCTTAGGATGCCTTGTATATCTGTGGTGTCTGTTGTAACTTCTCCTTTTTCATTTCTAATTGTATTGATTTGAGTCCTCTCCCTCTTTTTCTTGATGAGTCTGGCTAATGGTTTATCAATTTTGTTTATCTTCTCAAAGAACCAGGTTTTAGTTTTATTGATCTTTGCTGTTGTTTTCCTTGTTACTGTTTCATTTATTTCTTTTTTTTTTGAAACTTTATTTATTTTTAACATCTTTATTGGGGTATAATTGCTTAACGATGGTGTGTTAGTTTCTGCTTTATAACAAAGTGAATCAGTCATACATAAACATATGTTCCCATATGTCTTCCCTCTTGCATCTCCCTCCCTCCCACCCTCCCTATCCCACCCCTCCAGGCTGTCACAAAGCACCGAGCCAATATCCCTGTGCCATGCGGCTGCTTCCCACTAGCTATCTACCTTACTACATTTGTTAGTGTGTATATGTCCATGACTCTCTCTTGCCCTGTCACAGCTCACCCTTCCCCCTCCCTATAACCTCAAGTCGTTCTCTAGGAGCTCTGCGTCTTTATTCCTGCCTTACCCCTAGGTTCTTCATGACATTTTTTTTTTCTTAAATTCCATATATATGTGTTAGCATACGGTATTTGTCTTTTTCTTTCTGACTTACTTCACTCTGTATGACAGACTCTAGGTCTATCCACCTCATTACAAATAGCTCAATTTCGTTTCTTTTTATGGCTGAGTAATATTCCATTGTATATATGTGCCACATCTTCTTTATCCATTCATACGATGATGGGCACTTAGGTTGTTTCCATCTCCAGGATATTGTAAATAGAGCTGCAATGAACATTTTGGTACATGACTCTTTTTGAATTATGGTTTTCTCAGGGTATATGCCCAGTAGTGGGATCGCTGGGTCATATGGTAGTTCTATTTGTAGTTTTTTAAGGAACCTCCATACTGTTCTCCATAGTGGCTGAACCAATTCACATTCCCACCAGCAGTGCAAAAGTGTTCCCTTTTCTCCACACCCTCTCCAGCATTTATTGTTTCTAGATTTTTTGATGATGGCCATTCTGACTGGTGTGAGATGATATCTCATTGTAGTTTTGATTTGCATTTCTCTAATGATTAATGATGTTGAGCATTCTTTCATGTCTTTGTTGGCAGTCTGTATATCTTCTTTGGAGAAATGTCTGTTTAGGTCTTCTGCCCATTTTTGGATTGGGTTGTTTGGTTTTTTGTTATTGAGCTGCGTGAGCTGCTTGTAAATTTTGGAGATTAATCCTTTGTCGGTTGCTTCATTTGCAAATATTTTCTCCCATTCTGAGGGTTGTCTTTTGGTCTTCTTTATGGTTTTCTTTGCTGTGCAAAAGCTTTGAAGTTTCATTAGGTCCCATTTGTTTATTTTTGTTTTTATTTCCATTACTCTAGGAGGTGGGTCAGAAAGGATCTTGCTGTGATTTATGTCATAGAGTGTTCTGCCTATGTTTTCCTCTAAGAGTTTGATAGTTTCTGGCCTTACATTTAGGTCTTTAATCCATTTTGAGCTTATTTTTGTGTATGGTGTTAGGGAGTGATCTAATCTCATACTTTTACGTGTACCTGTCCAGTTTTCCCAGCACCACTTATTGAAGAGGCTGTCCTTTCTCCACTGTACATTCCTGCCACCTTTATCAAAGATAAGGTGTCCATATGTGCGTGGGTTTATCTCTGGGCTTTCTATCCTGTTCCATTGATCTATCTTTCTGTTTTTGTGCCAGTACCATACCGTCTTGATAACTGTAGCTTTGTAGTATAGTCTGAAGTCAGGGAGCCTGATTCCTCCACTTCCTTTTTTCGTTCTCAAGATTGCTTTGGCTATTCGGGGTCTTTTGTGTTTCCATACAAATTGCAAAATTTTTGTTCTAGTTCTGTGAAAAATGCCAGTGGTAGTTTGATAGGGATTGCATTGAATCTATAGATTGCTTTGGGTAGTAGAGTCATTTTCACAATGTTGATTCTTCCAATCCAAGAACATGGTATATCTCTCCATCTATTTGTATCATCTTTAATTTCTTTCATCAGTGTCTTATAATTTTCTGCATACAGGTCTTTTGTCTCCTTAGGTAGGTTTATTCCTAGATATTTTATTCTTTTTGTTGCAATGGTAAATGGGAGTGTTTTCTTGATTTCACTTTCAGATTTTTCATCATTAGTGTATAGGAATGCCAGAGATTTCTGTGCATTAATTTTGTATCCTGCCACTTTACCAAATTCATTGATTAGCTCTAGTAGTTTTCTGGTAGCATCTTTAGGATTCTCTATGTATAGGATCATGTCATCTGCAAACAGTGACAGCTTTACTTCTTCTTTTCCGATTTGGATTCCTTTTATTTCTTTTTTTTCTCTGATTGCTGTGGCTAAAACTTCCAAAACTATGTTGAATAAGAGTGGTGAGAGTGGGCAACCTTGTCTTGTTCCTGATCTTAGTGGAAATGCTTTCAGTTTTTCACCATTGAGCATGATGTTTGCTGTGGGCTTGTCATATATGGCCTTTATTATGTTGCGGAAAGTTCCCTCTATGCCTACTTTCTGCAGGGTTTTTATCATAAATGGGTGTTGAATTTTGTCAAAAGCTTTCTCTGCATCTATTGAGATGATCATATGGTTTTTCTCCTTCAATTTGTTAATATGGTTTATCACATTGATAGATTTGCGTATATTGAAGAATCCTTGCATTCCTGGTATAAACCCCACTTGATCATGGTGTATGATCCTTTTAATGTGCTGTTGGATTCTGTTTGCTAGTATTTTGTTGAGGATTTTTGCATCTATGTTCATCAGTGATATTGGCCTGTAGTTTTCTTTCTTTGTGACATCCTTGTTTAGTTTTGGTATCCAGGTGATGGTGGCCTCGTAGAATGAGTTTGGGAGTGTTCCTCCCTCTGCTATATTTTGGAAGAGTTTGAGAAGGATAGGTGTTAGCTCTTCTCTAAATGTTTGATAGAATTCGCCTGTGAAGCCATCTGGTCCTGGGCTTTTGTTTGTTGGAAGTTTTTTAATCACAGTTTCAATTTCAGTGCTTGTGGTTGGTCTGTTCATATTTTCCTTTTCTTTCTGATTCAGTCTTGGCAGGTTGTGCATGTATGAGAATTTGTCCATTTCCTCCAGGTTCTCCATTTTATTGGCATAGAGTTGCTTGTAGTAATCTCTCATGATCCTTTGTATTTCTGCAGTGTCAGTTGTTACCTCTCCTTTTTCATTTCTAATTCTATTGATTTGAGTCTTCTCCCTTTTTTCTTGATGAGTCTGGCTAGTGGTTTATCTATTTTGTTTATCTTCTCAAAGAACCAGGTTTTAGTTTTATTGATCTTTGCTATTGTTTCCTTCATTTCTTTTTCATTTATTTCTGATCTGATTTTTATGATTTCTTTCCTTCTGCTAGCTTTGGGGTTTTTTTGTTCTTCTTTCTCTAATTGCTTGAGGTGCAAGGTTAGGTTGTTTATTCAAGATGTTTCCTGCTTCTTAAGGTGGGCTTGTATTGCTATAAACTTCCCCCTTAGAACTGCTTTTGCTGCATCCCATAGGTTTTGGGTCGTTGTGTCTCCATTGTCATTTGTTTCTAGGTATTTTTTGATTTCTTCAGTGATCACTTCATTATTAAGTAGTGTATTGTTTAGCCTCCATGTGTTTGTATTTTTTACAGATCTTTTCTGTAATTGATATCTAGTCTCATGGCGTTGTGGTCAGAAAAGATAGTTGATACAATTTCAATTTTCTTAAATTTACCAAGGCTTGATTTGTGACCCAAGATATGATCTATCCTGGCGAATGTTCCATGAGCACTTGAGAAAAATGTGTATTCTGTTGTTTTTGGATGGAGTGTCCTATAAATATCAATTAAGTCCATCTTGTTTAATGTATCATTTAAAGCTTGTGTTTCCTGATTTATTTTCATTTAGGATGATCTGTGCATTGGTGAAAGTGGGGTGTTTAAGTCCCCTACTATGAATGTGTTACTGTCGATTTCCCCTTTTATGGCTGTTAGTATTTGCCTTATATATTGAGGTGCTCCTATGTTGGGTGCATAAATATTTACAATTGTTATATCTTCTTCTTGGATCGATCCCTTGATCATTATGTAGTGTCCTTCTTTGTCTCCTTTAATAGTCCTTATTTTAAAGTCTATTTTGTCTGATATGACAATTGCTACTCCAGCTTTCTTTTGGTTTCCATTTGCATGGAATATCTTTTTCCATCCCCTTACTTTCAGTCTGTATGTGTCTCTAGGTCTGAAGTGGGTCTCTTGTAGACAGCATATATAAGGGTCTTGTTTTTGTATCCATTCAGCTAATCTGTGTCTTTTGGTGGGAGCATTTAGTCCATTTACATTTAAGGTAATTATCGATATGTATGTTCCTATTCCCATTTTCTAAATTGTTTTGGGTTCATTATTATAGGTCTTTTCCTTCTCTTGTGTTTCTTGCCTAGAGAAGATCCTTTAGCATTTGTTGTAAAGCTGGTTTGGTGGTGCTGAACTCTCTCAGCTTTTGCTTATCTGTAAAGGTTTTAATTTCTCCATCAAATCTGAATGAGATCCTTGCTGGGTAGAGTAATGTTGGTTGCAGGTTTTTCTCCTTCATCACTTTCAGTATGTCCTGCCACTCCCTTCTGGCTTGTAGGGTTTCTGCTGAGAGATCAGCTGTTAACCTTATGGGGATTCCCTTATGTGTTATTTGTTGTTTTTCCCTTGCTGCTTTTAATATGCTTTCTTTGTATTTAATTTTTGACAGTTTGATTAATATGTGTCTTGGCGTATTTCTCCTTGTATTTATCCTGTATGGGACTCTCTGTGCTTCCTGGACTTGATTAACTATTTCCTTTCCCATATTAGGGAAGTTTTCAACTATAATCTCTTCAAATATTTTCTCGGTTCCTTTCTTTTTCTCTTCTTCTTCTGGAACCCCTATAATTCGAATGTTGGTGCGTTTAATGTTGTCCCAGAGGTCTCTGAGACTGTCCTCAGTTCGTTTCATTCTTTTTTCTTTATTCTGCTCTGCAGTAGTTATTTCCACTATTTTATCTTCCAGGTCACTTATCCGTTCTTCTGCCTCAGTTATTCTGCTATTGATCCCATCTAGAGTACTTTTAATTTCATTTATTGTGTTGTTCATCGTTGCTTGTTTCATC
Source organism: Pseudorca crassidens (assembly GCF_039906515.1). Lineage (NCBI taxonomy): Eukaryota > Metazoa > Chordata > Mammalia > Artiodactyla > Delphinidae > Pseudorca > Pseudorca crassidens. The sequence goes on along the minus strand of NC_090302.1, from coordinate 103,213,084 downwards.
TTTATTTCTTCTAGGTCCTTGTTAACTGTTTCTTGCATTTTGTCCGTTCTATTTCCAAGATTTCGGATCATCCTTACTATCATTATTCTGAATTCTTTTTCAGGTAGACTGGCTATTTCCTCTTCATTTGTTAGGTCTGGTGCATTTTTATCTTGCTCCTTTATCTGCTGTGTGTTTTTCTGTCGTCTCATTTTGCTTATCTTACTGTGTTTGGGGTCTCCTTTTTGCAGACTGCAGGTTCGTAGTTCCCGCTGTTTTTGATGTCTGTCTCCAGTGGCTAAGGTTGGTTCAGTGGGTTGTGTAGGCTTCCTGGTGGAGGGGACTAGTGCCTGTGTTGTGGTGGATGAGGCTGGATCTTGTCTCTCTAGTGGGCAGGTTCACGTCTGGTGGTGTGTTTTGGGGTGTCTGTGGCCTTATTATGATTTTAGGCAGCCTCTCTGCTAATGGGTGGTGTTGTGTTCCTGTTTTGCTAGTTGTTTGGCATAGGTTGTCCAGCACTGTAGCTTGCTGGTCATTGAGTGAAGCTGGGTGCTGGTGTTAAGATGGAGGTCTCTGGGAGATTTTCGCTGTTTGATATTATGTGGAGCTGGGAGGTCTCTTGTTGACCAGTGTCCTGAAGTTGGCTCTCCTACCTCAGAGGCAGAGCCCTGACTCCTGGCTGGAGCACCAAGAGCCTTTCATCCACACAGCTCAGAATAAAAGGGAGAAATAGTAGAGGGAATTAGTAGAAGTATGAGGAAAGAAAGAAGGAAAGGAGGGAAGGAAGGAAGGAAGGAAGAAAGAAGGAAAGAAGGAAAGAAAGGAGGGAGGGAGGAAGGAAGGAAGGAAGGAAAGAAGGAAAAAAGAAAGAAAGAAGATACAGTAAAAATAAAATAAAGTATAATAAAGTTATTGAATTAAAAAATTCTTATTTAGAAAAAAAAAAAGGGACGGATAGAACCTTAGGACAAATGTTGGAAGCAAAGCTATACAGACAAAATCTTACACAGAAGCGTACACATACACCCTCACTAAAAGAGGTAAAGGGGGAAAAATCATAAATCTTGCTGTCAGAGACCACCTCCTCAATTTGGGATGTTTCGTTGTCTAAAGGAGGGAAGGAAGGAAGGAAAGAAAGAAAGAAAGAACGAAGGTAAAGTATAATAATGTTATTAAAATTAAAATTGATTATTAAGAAAAAAATGTTTAAAAAAAAAAACATGGACGGATAGAACCCTAGGACAAATGGTGGAAGCAAGACTATACAGACAAGATCTCACACAGAAGCATACACATACACACTCACAAAAAGAGGAAAGGGGAAAAAATCATAGATCTTGCTCCTAAAGTCCACCTCCTTAATTTGGGATGATTGGTTGTCTATTCAGGTATTCCACAGATGCAGGGTATATCAAGTTGATTGTGGAGCTTTAATCTGCTGCTTCTGAGGCTGCTGGGAGAGATCTCCCTTTCTCTTCTTTGTTCTCACAGCTCCCGGGGCTTAGCTTTGGATTTGGCCCCGCCTCTGCGTGTAGGTCGCTGGAGGGCGTCTGTTTTTTGCTCAGACAGGACGGGGTTAAAGGAGCCGCTGATTCGGGGGCTCTGGCGCACTCAGGCCAGCGGGGCGGGAGGGGCACGGAGTGCGGGGCGGGCCTGCGGCGGCAAAGTCCGGCGTAACTTTGCACCAGCCTGAGGCCCGCAGTGCGTTCTCCCGGGAAAGTTGTCCCTGGATCCCGGGAACCTGGCAGTGGCGGGCTGCACAGGCTCCGCGGAAGAGGGGTGTGGTAGTGACCTGTGCTCGCACACAGGCCCCTTGGTGGCAGCAGCAGCAGCCTTAGCGTCTCATGCCCTTCTCTGGGGTCCGCGCTTTTAGCCGCGGCTCGCGCCTGTCTCTGGAGCTCCTTTAAGCAGCGTTCTTAAACCCCTCTCCTCACGCACCAGGAAACAAAGAGGGAAGAAAAAGTCTCTTGCCTCTTCGGCAGGTGCAGACTTTTCCCGGGACTCCCTCCCGGCTAGCCGTGGTGCACTAACTCCTTCAGGCTATGTTCAAGCCGTCAACCCCAGTCCTCTCCCTGCGCTCCGAAACCGCAACCCGAGCCTCAGAGCCTCAGCTCGCAGCCCCGCCCGCCCCGGTGGGTGAGCAGACAAGCCTCTCGGGCTGGTGAGTGCCGGTCGACACCGATCCTCTGTGCGGGAATCTCCCCGCTTTGCCCTCCGCACCCGTTGCTGTGCTCTCCTCCGCGGCTCCGAAGCTCCCCCCTCCGCCTCCCGCAGTCTCCGCCCGCAAAGGGGCTTCCTAGTGTGTGGAAACTTTTCCTCCTTCACAGCTCTCTCCCACTGGTGCAGGTGCCGTCCCTATTCTTTTGTCTCTGTTTTTTCTTTTGCCCTACCCAGGTACGTGGGGAGTTTCTTGCCTTTGGGAGGTCTGAGGTCTTTTGCCAGCCTTTAGTAGGTGTTCTGTAGGAGTTGTTCCACGTGTAGATGTATTTCTGGTGTATCTGTGGGGAGGAAGGTGATCTCCGCGTCTTACTCTTACGCCATCTTCAAGGTCCCCCCTCATTTATTTCTGCTCTGATCTTTATGATTTCTTTCCTTCTGCTAACTTTGGGTTTTGCTTGTTCTTCTTTCTCTAATTGCTTTAGGTGTAACGTTAGATTGTTTGAGATTTTTCTTCTTTCTTGAGGTAGGCTTGTATAGCTATAAACTTCCCTCTTAGAAATGCTTTTGCTGCATCCCATAGGTTTTGGATCGTCGTCTTTTCATTGTCATTTGTCTCTACGAATTTTTTTATTTCCTCTTTGATTTCTTCAGTGATCGCTTGGTTATTTAGTAACGTATTGTTTAGCCTCCATGTGTTTGTGTTTTTTACGTTTTTTTGTCTGTAATTGATTTCTAATCTCGTAGCGTTGTGGTCAGAAAAGATGCTTGATATGATTTCAATTTTCTTAAATTTACTGAGGCTTGATTTGTGACCTAAGATGTGATCTGTCCTGGAGAATGTCCTGTGCACACTTGAGAAGGAAGTGTAATCTCCTGTTTTTGGATGGAATGTCCTATGAACATCAATTAAATCTGTCTGCTCTATTGTGTCATTTAAAGCTTGTGTTTCCTTATTAATTTTCTGTTTGGATGATCTGTCCATTGGTGTAAGTGAGGTGTTAAAAGTCCCCCACTATTATTGTGTCAGTATCGATTTCCTCTTTTATAGCTGTTAGCAGTTGCCTTATGTATTGACGTGTTCCTATGTTGGGTGCATATATATTTATAATTGTTATATCTTCTTGGAATGATCCCTTGATCATTATGTAGTGTTCTTCCTTGTCTCTTGTAACATTCTTTATTTTAAAGTCTATTTTTATCTGATATGAGTATTGCTACTCCAGCTTTCTTTTCATTGCCATTTATATGGAATATCTTTTTCCATCCCCTCAATTTCAGTCTGTATGTCTCCCTGGGTCTGAAGTGGGTCTCTTGTAGACAGCATATAGATGGGTCTTGTTTTTGTATCCATTCAGCAAGCCTGTGTCTTTTGGTTGGAGCATTTAATCCTTTCACGTTTAAAGTAATTATATGTATGTTTCTATTACCATTTTGTTAATTGTTTGGGGTTTGTTTTTGTAGGTCCTTTTTTTCTCCTGTGTTTCCCACTTAGAGAAGTTCCTTTAGCATTTGTTGTAGAGCTGGTTTGGTGGTGCTGAATTCTCTTAGCTTTTGCTTGTCTGTAAAGCTTTTGATTTCTCCATCGAATCTGAATGAGATCCTTGCAGGGTAGAGTAATCTTGGTTGTAGGTTCTTCCCTTTCATCACTTTAAGTATATCATGCCACTCCCTTCTGGCATGTAGAGTTTCTGCTGAGAAATCAGCTGTTAACCTTACGGGAGTTCCCTTGTATGTTATTTGTCATTTTTCCCTTGCTGCTTTCAATGATTTTACTTTGTCTTTAATTTTTCCCAATTTGATTACTATGTGTCTTGGTGTGTTTCTCCTTGGGTTTAGCCTGTATGGGACTCTCTGTGCTTCCTGGACTTGGGTGGCTATTTCCTTTCTCATGTTAGGGAAGTTTTCAACTATAATCTCTTCAAGTATTTTCTATGGTACTTTCTCTCTCTCTTCTCCTTCTGGTACCCGTATAATGCAAATTTTGTTGCGCTTAATGTTGTCCCAGAGGTCTCTTAGGCTGTCTTCATTTCTTTTCATTCTTTTTCTTTATTCTGTTCTGCAACAGTGAACTCCACCATTCTGTCTTCCAGGTTGCTTATCCGTTCTTCTGCCTCAGTTATTCTGCTATTGATTCTTTCTACTGTATTTTTCATTTCCATTATTGTATTGTTCATCTCTGTTTGTTTGTTCTTTAATTCTTCTAAGTCTTTGTTAAACATTTCTTTCATCTTCTTGATCTTTGCCTCCATTATTTTTCTGAGGTCCTGGATCATCTTCACTACCATTATTCTGAATGCTATCTCCACTTCATTTAGTGGTTTTTCTGGGGTTTTATCTTGTTCCTTCATCTGGTACATAGCCCTCTGCCTTTTCATCTTGTCTGTCTTGCTATGAATGTGGTTTTTGTTCCACAGACTTGTAGTTCTTCTTTTTTTTTTTTTTTAACATCTTTATTGGAGTATAATTGTTTTACAATGGTGTGTTAGTTTCTGCTTTATAACAAAGTGAATCAGTTATACATAAACATATGTTCCCATATCTCTTCCCTCTTGCATATTCCTCCCTCCAACCCTCCCTTTGCCACCCCTCCAGGCGGTCACAAAGCACCGAACTGATATCCCTGTGCTATGCGGCTGCTTCCCACTAGCTATCTACCTTACGTATGGTAGTGTAAATATGTCCTTGCCTCTCGCTCGCTTGGTCACAGCTCACCCTTCCCCTCCCCATATCCTCAAGTTCGTTCTCCAGTAGGTCTGTGTCTTTATTCCTGTCTTACCCCTAGGTTCTTCATGACATTTTTTTTTCTTAAATTCCATATATATGTGTTAGGATACAGTATTTGTCTTTCTCCTTCTGATTTACTTTACTCTGTATGACAGACTCTAGGTCTATCCATCTCATTACAAATAGCTCAATTTCGTTTCTTTTTATGGCCGAGTAATATTCCATTGTATATATGTGCCGCATCTTCTTTATCCATTCAGCCGATGATGGACAGTTAGGTTGTTTCCATCTCTGGGCTATTGTAAATAGAGCTGCAATGAACATTTTGGCACATGACTTTTTGAATCATGGTTTTTTCAGGGTATAATTCGCAGTAGTGGGATTACTGGGTCATATGGTAGTTCTATTTGTAGTTTTTTAAGGAACCTCCATACTGTTCTCCACAGTGGCTGTATCAATTTACATTACCACCAGCAGTGCAAGAGGGTTCCCTTTGCTCCACACCCTCTCCAGCATTTATTGTTTCTAGATTTTTTTTTTTGCGGTACGCGGGCCTCTCACCGTTGCGGCCCCTCCCGCCGCAGAGCACAGGCTCCAGACGTGCAGGCTCAGCGGCCATGGCTCACGGGCCCAGCCGCTTCGCGGCATGTGGGATCCTCCCGGACCAGGGCATGAACCCGTGTCCCCTGCATCGGCAGGCGGACTCTCAACCACTGCGCCACCAGGGAAGCCCTGTTTCTAGATCTTTTGATGATGACTTTTCTGACTGGTGTGAGATGATATCTCATTGTAGTTTTGATTTGCATTTCTCTAATGATTAATGATGTTGAGCATTCTTTCATGTGTTTGTTGGCAGTCTGTATATCTTCTTTGGAGAAATGTCTATTTAGGTCTTCTGCCCATTTTTGGATTGGGTTGTTTGGTTTTTTGTTATTGAGCTGCATGAGCTGCTTATAAATTTTGGAGATTAATCCTTTGTCAGTTGCTTCATTTGCAAATATTTTCTCCCATTCTGAGGGTTGTCTTTTCATCTTGTTTATGGTTTCCTTTGCTGTGCAAAAGCTTTGAAGTTTCATTAGGTCCCATTTGGTCCTTTTTGTTTTTATTTCCATTTCTCTAGGAGGTGGGTCAAAAAGGATCTTGCTGTATTTTATGTCATAGAGTGTTCTGCCTATGTTTTCCTCTAAGAGTTTGATAGTTTCTGGCCTTACATTTAGGTCTTTAATCCATTTTGAGCTTATTTTTGTGTATGGTGTTAGGGAGTGATCTAATCTCATACTTTTACATGTACCTGTCCAGTTTTCCCAGCACCACTTATTGAAGAGGCTGTCCTTTCTCCACTGTACATTCCTGCCTCCTTTGTCAAAGATAAGGTGTCCATATGTGCGTGGGTTTATCTCTGGGCTTTCTATCCTGTTCCATTGATCTATCTTTCTGTTTTTGTGCCAGCACCATGCTGTCTTGATTACTGTAGCTTTGTAGTATAGTCTGAAGTCAAAGAGCCTGATTCCTCCACCTCCATTTTTCGTTCTCAAGATTGCTTTGACTATTCGGGGTCTTTTGTGTTTCCATTACAGATTGTGAAATTTATTGTTCTAGTTTCGTGAAAAATGCCAGTGGTAGTTTGATAGGGATTGCACTGAATCTGTAGATTGCTTTGGGTAGTAGAGTCATTTTCACAATGTTGATTCTTCCAATCCAAGAACGTGGTATATCTCTCCATCTGTTTGTATCATCTTTAATTTCTTTCATCAGTGTCTTATAATTTTCTGCATACAGGTCTTTTGTCTCCCTAAGTATGTTTATTCCTAGATATTTTATTCTTTTTGTTGCAGTGGTAAATGGGAGTGTTTTCTTGATTTCACTTTCAGATTTTTCATCATTAGTGTATAGGAAGGCCAGAGATTTCTGTGCATTAATTTTGTATCCTGCCACTTTACCAAATTCATTGATTAGCTCTAGGAGTTTTCTGGTAGCATCTTTAGGATTCTCTATGTATAGTATCGCGTCATCTGCAAACAGTGACAGCTTTACTTCTTTTCCGATTTGGATTCCTTTTCTTCTCTGATTGCTGTAGCTAAAACTTCCAAAATTATTTTGAATAATAGTGGTGAGAGTGGGCCACCTAGTCTTGTTCCTGATCTTAGTGGAAATGCTTCCAGTTTTTCACCATTGAGGACGATGTTGGCTGTGCGTTTGTCATATATGGCCATTATTATGTTGAGGAAAGTTCCTTCTATGCCTACTTTCTGCAGGGTTTTTATCAAAATCGTTGTTGAATTTTGTCAAAAGCTTTCTCTGCATCTATTGAGATGATCATATGGTTTTTCTCCAATTTGTTAATATGGTTTATCACATTGATTGATTTGCATATGTTGAAGCATGCTTCCATTCCTGGATTAAACCCCATTTGATCATGGTGTATGATCCTTTTAACGTGTTGTTGGATTCTGTTTGCTAGTATTTTGTTGAGGATTTTTGCATCTATGTTCATCTGTGATATTGGCCTGTAGTTTTCTTTCTTTGTGACATCCTTGTCTAGTTTTGGTATCAAGGTGATGGTGGCCTCGTAGAATGAGTTTGGGAGTGTTCCTCCCTCTGCTATATTTTGGAAGAGTTTGAGAAGGATAGGTGTTAGCTCTATCTCTAAATGTTTGATTGAATTCGCCTGTGATGCCATCTGGTCCTGGGCTTTTGTTTGTTGGAAGTTTTTTAATCACAGTTTCAATTTCAGTGCTTGTGATTGGTCTGTTCATATTTTCCTTTTCTTCCTGATTCAGTCTTGGCAGGTTGTGCATGTATGAGAATTTGTCCATTTCCTCCAGGCTGTCCATTTTATTGGCATAGTGTTGCTTGTAGTAATCTCTCATGATCTTTTGTATTTCTGCAGTGTCAGTTGTTACTTCTGATTTTTCATTTCTAATTCTGCTGATTTGAGTCTTCTCCCTTTTTTTCTTGATGAGTCTGGCTAATGGTTTATCGATTTTGTTTATCTTCTCAAAGACCCAGCTTTTAGTTTTATTGATCTTTGCTATCGTTTCCTTCATTTCTTTTTCATTTATTTCTGATCTGATCTTTATGATTTCTTTCCTTCTGCTAACTTTGGGGGTTTTTTGTTCTTCTTTCTCTAATTGCTTTAGGTGCAAGTTTAAGTTGTTTATTCAAGATGTTTCCTGTTTCTTAAGGTAGTATTGTATTGCTATAAACTTCCCCCTTAGAACTGCTTTTGCTGCATCCCATAGGTTTTGGGTTGTTGTGTCTCCATTGTCATTTGTTTCTAGGTATGTTTTTATTTCCTCTTTGATTTCTTCAGTGATCACTTTGTTATTAAGTAGTGTATTGTTTAGCCTCCATGTGTTTGTATTTTTTACAGATCTTTTCCTGTAATTGAGATCTAGTCTCATAGCGTTTTGGTTGGAAAAGATAGTTGATACAATTTCAATTTTCTTAAATTTACCAAGGCTTGATTTGTAACCTAGGATATGATCTGTCCTGGAGAATGTTCCATGAGCACTTGAGAAAAATGTGTATTCTGTTGTTTTTGGATGGAATGTCCTATAAATATCATTTAAGTCCATCTTGTTTAATGTATCATTTAAAGCTTGTGTTTCCTTATTTATTTTCATTTAGGATGATCTGTGCATTGGTGAAAGTGGGGTGTTAAAGCCGCCTACTATGTATGTGTTACTGTCGATTTCCGCTTTTATGGCTGTTAGTATTTGCCTTATGTATTGAGGTGCTCTTATGTTGGGTGTATAAATATTTTAGTTCTTCTTGCTTCTGCTGCCTGCCCTCTGGTGGATGAGGCTATCTAAGAAGCTTGTGCAAGTTTCCTGATGGGAGAGACTGGTGGTGGATAGAGCTGGCTGTTTGTTGCTCTGGTGGGCAGAACTCAGTAAAACTTTAATCCACTTGTCTGCTGATGGTGGGGCTGGGTTCCCTCCCTGTTGGTTGTTTGGCCTGAGGCACCCAACACTGGAGCCTCAGGCCAAACAACAACAGGGCTCTTTGGTGGGGCTAATGGCAGCCTCTGGGAGGGCTCACGCCAAGGAATACTTCCCAGAACTTCTGCTTCCAGTGTCCTTGTCCTCACAGTGAGACAGAGCCAACCCCCGCCTCTGCAGGAGACCCCCCAACACTAGCAAGTAGTTCTGTTTCAGTCTCTATGGGGTCACTGCTCCTTCCCCTGGGTCCCAATGCACACACTACTTTGTGTGTGCCTTCCAAGAGTGGAGTCTCTGTTTACCCCAGTCCTGTCAACATCCTGCAATCAAATCCCACTAGTCTTCAAAGTCTGATTTTCTAGGAATTCCTCCTCCCGCTGCCGGACCCCAGGTTCGGAAGCGTGACGTGGGGCTCAGAACCTTCACTCCAGTGGGTGGACTTCTGTTGTATAAGAGTTCTCCAGTTTGTGGGTCACCCACCCAGCAGTTATGGGATTTGATTTTATTGTGATTGTGCCCCTCCTGCCATCTCATTGTGGCTTTTCCTTTGTCTTTGGATGTGGCATATCTTTTTTGGTGAGTTCCAGTGTCTTCCTGTCGATGATTGTTCAGCAGTTACTTGTGATTCCAGTGTTCTCGCAAGAGGTAGTGAGAGCATGTCCTTCTACTCCAACATCTTGAACCAATCTGGATGTTGAATTTTATGAAAAGCTTTTTCTGCATCTATTGGGATGATAATATGGTTTTTAGTCTTCAGTTTTTTACTGGGATGTATCACACTGATTGGTTTGCAGATATTGAAAAATCCTTGCATCCCTGGGATAAATCCCACTTGATTATCATGTATGATCCTTTTAATGTTTTGTTGGCTTCCGGGTTGCTACTATTTTGTTGAGGATTTTTGCCTGATAATCTCCTGTAATTTTCTTTTTTTGTGGTATCTTTGTCTGATTATGGTATCAGGGTGATGGTGGCCTTATAGAGTGAGTTTGGAAGTGCTTCTTCCTGTGCAATTTTTTGGAATAGTTTCAGAAGTGTAGGTGTTAACTATTCTCTAAATGTTTGAGAGCATTCACCTGTGGAGTCTTGTGGTCCTGGACTTTTGTTTGTTGGGAGTTTTTTTAATCACAGATTCAATTTCAGTACTTGTAGTTGGTCTGTTCATATTTTCTATTTCTTCCTGGTTCAGTTTTGTGAGATTGTACCTTTCTAAGAATTTGTTCTAGGTTGCCCATTTTATTGGCATATAGTTGCTTGTAGTAATCTCTAATGCTCCTTTGTATTTCTGCAGTGTCAGTTGTTACTTCTCCTTTTTCAGTTCTGATTTTATTGATTGGGGCCCTTCCCTTTAGTTTTATCTTCTCAGAGAACCAGCTTTTAGTTTCACTGATCTTTGCTATTGTTTTCTTAGTCTCAGTTTCATTTATTTCTGCTTTGATCTTTATGACTTCTTTCTTTCTATTAACTTTGGATTTTGTTCTTCTTCCTCTTGTTGCTTTAGGTGTAAGTTTAGATTGTTTATTTGAGATTTTTCTTGTTTCCTGAGGTAAGCTTTTATCAGTATAAACTTCCCTCTTAGAATTGCTTTTGCTGCATCCCGTAGGTTTTGGATCATTGTGTTTTCATCTTCATTTGTCTCTAGGTATTTTTTGTTTTGTTTGTTTATTTGTTTTTTAATATATATATTTATTTAACTGGCTATGTTAAGTCTCAGTTGCAGCATGCGGGATCTTTTGTTGCAGTGCATTGGCTCTTCGTTGCAGCACGTGGGCTTCTCTCTAGATGTGGCGCACAGGCTCCAGAGTGCGCAGTCTCAGTAGTTGGGACTCACGGGCTTAGCTCCTCCATGGCATGTGGGATCTTAGTTCCCCAACCAGGGATTGAACCCACGTCCCCTGCATTGGAAGGCAGATTCTTAACCACTGGACCACCAGGGAAGTCCCATCTGGGTATTTTTTGGTTTCCTCTTTGATTTCTATAGTGATCCGTTGGTTGTTTAGTAGCATATTGTTTAGCCTCCACATTTTTGTATTTTTTGCAGTTTTTTTCTTGTAGTTGATTTCTAATCTCATAGTGTTGTGGTTGGAAAAGGTGCTTGATACAATTTCAGTTTTCTTAAATTTACCAAGACTTGCTTTGTGGCCCACCATGTGATCAATCCTGGAGAATGTTCCATGTGCACTTGAAAAGAATGTGTATTCTGCTGCTTTCGGATGGAATGCTCTATAAATTTCAAGTCCATCTGGTCTGATGTTTCATTTAAGGCCTGTGTTTCCATATTGATTTTCTGTCTGGATTTTCTGTCCATTGATGTAAGTGGGGTACTAAAGTCCCCAACTATTATTGTGTTACTCTCAATTTCTTCTTTTATGTCTGTTAACATCTGCCTTATATGTTGAAGAGCTTCTGTACTTGGTGCATACATATTTACAATTGTTATATCTTCTTGGATTAATCCCTTGTTCATTATGTAGTGTCCTTTGTTTCTTGTAACAGTCTTCTATTTTAAAGTCAATTTTGTCTGATATGAGTGTTGCTACTCCAGCCTTCTTTTGATTTCTATTTGCATGGAATACCTTTTTCCATCACCTCACTTTCAGTCTGTATTTGTCTGTAGCTCTGAAGTTGGTCTCTTGTAGACAGCATATACATGGGTCCTGTTTTTACATGCAGTCAGTCTATGTCTTTTGGTTGGAGCATTTAATCCATTTATATTTAAGGTAATTATCCGTGTGTATGTTCTTATTGCCATTTTGTTAATTGTTTTGGATTTGTTTTTGTAGGTCTTCTTTCTGTTTCCTCTTTTGTTCTCTTGTGATTTGATGACTGTCTTTAGTGTTGTGTTTGGGTTCCTTTTTTTTTTTGTGTATATATTACAGATTTTTTTGTTTGTAGTTACCATGATGTTTTAATATACCAGTCTGTATGTATACATTATTGTTTTAAGTTGCTGATCTCTTAATTTCAAATGCATTTTAAATATCCTGCATTTGTACTCTCCTTCTCTCACAATTACTGGTTTTGGTATCATATTTGTGTGTGGATGATTTCCTACGTTTATAGTTGCCTTTACCAGTGAACTTTCCCATTTTATAATTTTCTTGTTTCTAGCTGTGACCTTTTCTTTTCCACTTGGAGAAGTTCCTTTAGCATTTGTTGTAAAACTGGTTTGGTGGTGCCGAATTCTGTTAATTTTTGCTTGTCTGTAAAGCTTTTGATTTCTCCGTCGAATCTGAACGAGAGCCTTGCTGGGTAGAGTGTTCTTGGCTGGAGGTTTTTCCCTTTCATCACTTTAAATATATCGATATATCGTGCTACTACTTTCTGGCCTGCAGAGTTTCTGCTGAGAAATCAGCTGATAGTCTTCAGGGGATTTCCTTGTATGTTATTTGTTGCTTTTCCCTTGTTGCTTTTAATATTTTCTCTGTCTTTAATTTTATCAATTTGATTATTATGTGTCTAAGTGTGTTCCTCCTTGGGTTAACCCTGCATGGCACTCTCTGTGCTTCCTGGACTTTGGTGACTATTTCCTTTCCCACGTCAGGGACATTTTTAGCTATTATCTCTTCAAATATTTTCTCAGGTTCTTTCTCTCCCTCGTCTCCTTCTGGGACCCCTTTAATGTGAATGTTGGTATGTTTGACATTTGTCCCAGAGGGCTCTTAAACTCTCATTTCATTATTTTTTCTTTATTCTGTTCCACGGCAGTGGTTTTCACCACTCTGTCTTCCAGCTCACTGCTTTGTTCTTCTGCCTCATTTATTCTGCTACTGATTGCTTCTAGTGTATTTTTCATTTGCTATTGTATTCTTCAACTCTGTTTGTTATTCTTTATATTTTCTAACTCTTTGCTAAAAACCTTCTTGCAACTTCTCGCTCTGTGCATCCATTTTTTCCCCGAGTTCTTGGATCATCTGCACAATCATTACTCTTAACTCTTTCTCAGGTAGATGGCCTATCTCCACTGCACTTATTTGTTCTGCTTCTGGGGTTTTATCTTGTTCCTTCTTCCAGAACTTATTCCTTTGCCATCTCATTTTGTTTAAGTTACTGTTTTATTTTTATGTATGCAGTGGCTTATGTTTCTTGACCTTGGAGAAGTGGCCCTCAGTAGGGGTTGTCCTATGTGTCCCAGCAGTACACTCCTTTCTCATCACCCAAGGGCCAGCCTGGTCCTAGGGTACTTTCTGACCTATGTTTGCATACTCAGTGCTGCAGGATCATAGTTTTCTTGCTTCTAGTGTCTGCCCCCTGCTGTGTGAGGCTTTGTCTAGAAGCTTGTGCAGGCTACCAAGCGGAAACGGCTGGTGCCTGCCCACTGGTGGGTGGAGCTGGCTCTTGGCCCTCTGGTAGGCAGGGCTGTGTCTGGGGGCATGTCTAGAGGTGTCTGTAGGCTCAGGAAGTCTTTAGGCAGCCTGTCTGCTGATAGGTGGCGCTGTGTTTCCATGCTGTTAGTTGGTTGGCCTGAGGCATCCCAGCACTGGAGCCTACAGGCTGTTGGTTGGGGCCAGGTCTTGGTGCCAGGGACCCAAAATGTCTGCCTCCAGCCAGAGTTCACGTAGATCCCTGCTATGTCCACCACCAGCTTTTATGACCCCAGAGAGAGCCACAGCTGTCGCCCCCCACACCACCTCCCCAGGAGACCCTCCAAGACCAGCAGCTAGGTCTGGCCCAGGCTCTTATGGAATCATTGCTTTTGCCCTGGGTCCCAGTGCGTGCAAGATCTTGTGTGTGCTCTTCAAGAGTGGAGTCTCTGTTTCCCCCAGTCCTGTGGAGCTCTTCAGGAAGCTGGCCTTCAAAGCCAAATGCTCAGGGGGCTCCTCTTCCTGGTGCCAGACCTTTAAGCTGGGGAGCCTGGCGTGGGACTTAGAGCTGTCACTCCTGTGGGAGAACTTCTGTGATATAACTGTTCTCCAGTTTGTGCATCACCCACCTGGTTGGTATGGGATTTGATTATATTGTGAGTGCACCACTCCTGCCATCTCATAGTTTCTTCCTTATGTCTTTGGATTTAGAGTATCTTTTTTGGGGTAGGTTTCAGTCTTTTTTATCACTGGTTGTTCAGCAGTTGTGATTTTGGTGTGCTCATGAGAGGAGGTGAGCTCAAGGTCCTTTTACTGGTCTCTCAATGGCCTATGTAATTTTATCTGATACATACTGAAGTGCTATAGAATTGCAAATTTAATTATTGATAAAAAATGGCTCATGTTGAGGAGTTGTTGCCCAGAGTGTGTGGGCCGTGAAAGTCAAAACTAATCGCTAATTGTCTTTGGCACTTGAAGATGACTGCTGATGAATGGCCGTACATATTGCAGTGTCCACAAAATATGACGTGTTCTAAGCACAAGATGCACCTAATGGTTCCACCCCTCTTGTTGAACTTCTCTCCTAATTTATCCCTCCCTCATGGGCTGTGAAACCTTTCCATAGGAACCCTCCAATTCTGCTGTCGACCAAGATGACCTCAGCTGTTATCACAGTTACGTGGTCCATGTCTGACCTGCACCCTCTGTTCTGTCAGCATCCTTTAGAGTGTTTCCTCCATGTGCTCCAACTGCCATTATTGACTTTAGTCTGCTTTGTAAAAGCTGGTATAATAATCCAGCTGTTATGAATCCATTGCACATTCCCAGTGCAAGACTTATAGTATGGTAAGAGCTGGAAGGGACCTTGATGGTCGAGTGTGACCCCATGTTACAGACTAAGAAACTGAAACCTGGAGACTTGCCCAAGCCCCAAAGCCTAGTTTGCCAACAGTGTTAGAACTAGACTCTAAGCCGTGTATTTTCTTTTCCTTATGTCTTTTTTGTTTTTGTTTTTTTGCGGTACGCGGGCCTCTCATTGTTGTGGCCTCTCCTGTCGTGGAGCACAGGCTCCGGACGCACGGGCTCAGCGGCCATGGCTCACGAGCCCAGCCGCTCCGCGGCATGTGGGATCTTCCCAGACCGGGGCACGAACCTGTGTCCCCTGCATCGGCAGTAGGATGCTCAACCACTGCGCCACCAGGGAAGCCCCTTATGTCTTTTTTAAATGACTTTTTCCTTTGGAAAATGTCAAACATAAACAAAAATGAGCTAGTATAATGAATCCCCCTTATATCTCCATTCCTCAGCTTCAGCAATATCAGTGTTTAAACAATCGTGTATTGTCTGTACCTCTCCAAAGATTATTTGACAGCAACTCATAATTTCACTTGTATTTATTTTATTTATCTTTTAAAGATAAGGGTCATTTTTAAAAACAGTATAATATCATTATCATACTTTAAATAAACAGTAATAACCTAACTGCTTTCATCAAAACCCATTGCCCCTTGATATAGTAAATAGCCCAGTTCTTACAGTTGCAATGCTGGTTTACTTAGGAGCTGAATTCTGAGGTCTCAGTGTTGGTGACCTGCTTTACCATTAGATAAATAGTGGGTGAAATGCTTTCTATGGTTGAAGACAGAAAACTTAACTTGAATTTCTTATATATTTGTTTCTTTTTGAGATTCCACAGCATAGCCTTGAGTATAGAGCAGTACTTATATAATTACCTTGGAAACTTTTCATAATACTTACAATCTGTTTTACCTGGGAGTATAACATAGGGAACCAGAGACATTTATTTTCAAGTTGTCGGCTTCCTGTCCTGTTATATTTTCAAGCACATAAAATCCAGTCGTCTTTGAGTTATGTTGGTCCTTCCAGGTCTTCATCGTCCTACCTGTCAGTCTGAGCTTCTGTACTACCTGGTATTAAAGCGCAGGCACAGATGGAAATGCACATGTGTTCGTCAGTTATCTGTGATTTGAAATGGCCTATAGCTTATCTCCCTTTCACTAGAATTGACTGTAGGGTGAATGAAATTACACTTACGAAACAAGGATTTTTCTTGTTAGGTATAGCTATCACATAACTTGATCAGCCTTTGGATTTTAGAGTTCTTCACTGATCTAATTTATAATAACTACAGTTATCATTTATGTAGTGCCTTACAGTTTTTAAAACACCTTTACAGATAGCTTCCTGCCTGATAGTAGTTGTTAGAGTTCAGATCTGATGGCATTGAATCCTCTGAGACAAACTAGCATAATTTACAATTCTAACATATATTTTCTGGCTTTTTCCTCTTTACATCTTGTACTGTGGCTTGGGTACTCAGGATTGACAATGTGGTATAGCAACAACATTGCTGGTTGGTACAGAAAGACCCTACAAACAACTTGGTGGTGTTTGTAGCTAGATGATGCCTTTCATTACTGGCCTTAGCAGTCTGGCCTTTGAAAAGAAGGTAGTGGTAGCATTATTGAGCATCAAGAATTTCATTGATTGATTCCTACAATAATAAGGAAGGAGAAAATCCATACCCCTAACAAGTTTCTTCACCCAGACATTTCAACTGTCACATTATCATGGCCTGGGCTGTTTATAAAAACAGAAATAGGGATGTCATGGTCCAGACTCCTCAGCTTCTTTATCTAAACTCTTAAGTTTCATGTAAAGCAGGAATGCTGTTGTTTATTTGCCTTTTGTTTTTTTTAAAACAACTATTTTTTAAAAGCATTTCTCAGTTTTTATTGGGTTCAATTGGAAAAGTCTTTATTGTAAACAGAAACTAATTGATTGTAAGTGTATCAAACTGAGATTTTTTTTTTCCCTCCTTTTTTTTTCTTTTACTGTTTGAGCTAATTTTTTCTATTCCAAACAAAATTCTGAACCTTAATACGTGGACATTTCTCTTTTCCTTTGCCAGTGTGCAAATCTCCAGGGAGTCAAGATGCTCTGTTCTAATGCAGAAGGAGCATCCCTGAAACTGTGCAATTTTGAAGATCCTTCTGGTCTTAAAGCCAATTTAGAAGGTGAGATTCTATCTATAATTACCTTCTCTAAGGTAAAAACACACTGTTAAGTAAGTAAAAAGCCCTGCAAAACAATTGTTACTGCTAAAACATGACAACCATAGGGATGTAGATTTCTTCTGTCTTATACTTAGAGAATTTGCAAAGGGATTAAGCCATTGCTTGGTCTCAGTCCTGGTGACCAACATGCTGAACTCGGGAAATGTGGCCTCCAATGTTTAAGGAGGCTTCAGTTGGAGAATTAAGTATCAACATCTTAAACTGTCAAACAGAACAGCATAGCCTTACACGGACCAAAATTAAGAAATTCAGTTTGCATATAGCCAGGCAGTTTTTTGTCATTTTTGGATATAATATTTTGTTTATGAATTCCTTATTGCTTTGTTGTGGTATGAACTGGTTAATTCATTTATTTGTATATTTAGAAGACACAGTACTTATCTTCACTGCCATGAACTTTCCAGGGCATATTTAAAAGTGCTAATTATCATAAGACCGAATTTAATTCCTCCATCAAAAATACAGACTAAAACATGAATGCTTAATTCATAGTGTAAGCAAACATATTGTTAACAAAGAACTCTTTATATATGTATGTTGGTTGAGAGACAGATTTATAATTCAGTCATTTACAAAGGATCCAGAGGTCATCATTCACCTCTATTATAAGTCACCTTGCATCTTTTGAAGATAGATGACTATAAATATTTTCAAGTTCAACTGTGCCTAAAATGTATTCCCTTTAGGTGCTAATCTGAAAGGTGTGGATATGGAAGGAAGTCAAATGACAGGAATTAACCTGAGAGTTGCTACCTTAAAAAATGCAAAGTTGAAGAACTGTAACCTCAGAGGAGCGACTCTGGCAGGAACTGATTTGGAGGTGAGTCAGCAAGTTGAAAGAGTTTTTATTAATCTAGAATTACTGAGTAGCTCCTGCAAAATGTATTGAGATCATAAACAAAGTAGTTGGCTGGTCAAAACTGCCAGGTAACATGCCAGCCCAGCTGAAGGGATGCTTTCCTTTCAATTGCTTGTTTAAACAAATTTGAATTCCAGAGTAGGATCCGGTTACCTAAGTTACAGATGCCAGGTTCAGATTTGAAGACTCAATCTGGCATTCAGTCTGAGCTGATTTCATTTCTCCTCTTTTCCTTGGGTCTCCCTCAAGTAGATACATTTGATAGATGCTTTTTTAATCCAGTTGATTGTGGTTTCCTTAAATTTTAATTCCAAACAGAATTTAATTGGGCCAGATTATTTCTTGAACTACTTGAGAAATTGAAATGACATCTGTGTTTGAAATCAGGTTCAGGGAAGCCTGTTCTAAATCGGCATCATATTTTTTGAATCTCAACCTGAGATTTTCATTCTGTCCAGTCACCTTTTTCGTCAGTAGTGTCTTGTATGTATCATCTTGATTGGCAGATTTAGCGTGCAGACTCCAGAGCTGTTAATAGGTCTGTATCATCGCTCTCTGGTAGCTCTTTCTGCGACAGTGGGCATGTTCTGTGACCCTGCTGTCAGTCCAGTAACCACCAGCCACCTATGGCTCCTGAGCTTTTAAAATGTGGCCAGTGCCACTGAGAGATGGATTTTTTTAATTGAATTTAATTTTTATTCATTTAAACATAAGCTGCCACATGTGGCTGGGACTATCGTACTGAACAGTACAGCCCGATACAAGAAAACCTGGCACAGACTGGATTGTAGAGACTAGCGCGTCAACGTTTAGCTTGCTATTGATTTTTTAAAATGTTTTCGCCTTGTTCTCTTGGTAGGTCTTAGCAGCGTAGTAGCAGGCCCCAATAACCTTAAAGGCAAAAAGAACCAGCCTAAGACTGAAGGTATAAACCTATTATAAGCACCATTATTTAGTTTTTTATTATGTGTTACTGTCACCTATGATGATGATTGTTTTTCCTTGGTTTGAGTTAGCATGTAGTCAATGCGGTTAAACAGCAGAAAGCTTCTCTTTATCCAGCTGATTGCAAAGACTAATCAGGTTGACTGTTGGGGCAGCTGCTGACAGGTTATGTGCAGTCACCCTTCTCTCTAACCATTGTCCCCACCATCCCCAGGGATGTAGGACTTATCCAAAATCCCTGTCTCATCTGTCACTCCCTGATCTCAAGGGAAATTTGAAAGCAGTTCCCACTTATGGTGGTGGTTACACTGCTGTATACATTTATTAAAACTCATTGAACTGTACAAATAATTTGGGAGTTAAAAAGAGGTAATTCCTTGCTCTAAGAGTGTTAGGGTTGAAGGAGAATCTATTATGCGATTTAATGAAGTGAAATCCCTTTCTCTCAGATTTTTTTTACACAGTCTCCCCCACCCCCTCACTCCCATGCCTTGCATTATTATTGTTCATGGATTGTTTAGATACTTTTTACTCCATTGGAGTCCATTCTGGATTTTAAATGCCTAAAACACAGAAGGGACATGCTTCGTCATTAACTTTTGTTTATACCTATTGACAGTGGTCAGCCTGAGCATCAACTAGAGAGAGTAAATACAGAGAGAAGAAAATATGACTTTCTTCTAAAATTTCTGGAAGTTCTCCAGAAATAACTGAGTTTTATTGTACAGGAACATTTTCCTAATATGCCCCAGGAATCACTTTGAGAGGGAACAGATAAGGCCTTAAATCTGTCTGTTACTTCCAAGAATATTGTTTTTGTCCTACAGAACTGCGACCTGTCTGGGTGTGACCTTCAAGAAGCCAACCTGAGGGGTTCCAACGTGAAGGGCGCCATCTTTGAAGAGATGCTGACACCACTCCATATGTCACAAAGCGTCAGATGAGAATCCTGGGGATGGAGGAAGATGCCGAAGACGAGAAATGCTCTCCGTATCACTTTTCTTTCTCCACCCACTCAGCTGTCTGGAAGAAATAACACTGGAAGGGAATTAAAAAAAAAAACAAGGAGAGGATTATGCTTGTTCTCAGAGGTGCATAAGGGGAAAAAGTGACTTTTTTCCCACATTCTGATTTTAACAGAGAAGCACTCATTTAGTAGATGTAGGGAAGCTAGATTAGATTGCTGCCTTTTGAGTGGAGTTAGGGGGATTTGCCTGGCTTTGTGACCAGGAATAGTATCTATTATATTTGCTTTTCAATAGGCATGATGTGGAAATACCATCTTGGTTTGAAATGCATTTGAAGATTTTAATTTATGAAAAGCACAACATATGCAATTATATTTATTGAATCTTTAGATGCAGTATGGATATTTAAATTGTTAAACTTTATGACAATTTTGAAAAGGTTGTTCAGGTTTATAAATATCAGTAGCTTTAGTGATGCCTCCCCTACTTTAAATACCTGTCACACCATGTGAATATGGTGAGATCAGACTCCCCAAGGCTTTCAGGTTCATTTTTTTTTCTTTAAGAACAAAACATTAGCTAAATTAAAGAAATCCTCTGTTACTGATTGAGACAGAGTGGAAGGCAAGAGATATTGTTGTCCATCATTGTCAGCTTAAGTAACAGTGGAACTTTCCAAATGGAGGAAGGATTTACTTACAGCTACAACTTTTGAATGAGCATTCCTTAGGATTTCATTCTTAGCAAGTTCCACTCAACGCCAGACCAGGCAATTTTATCTGTTTACACTGCTAGCCTGGTTTCCTCCTGTAGAGTCAAAACAAGCATAGGAAAATAGTTCTGAACCAAAAAAACCAAGGTGCATAATTAACGTTCATTTAATTCAAATGCTAAATAGTTTAAACAGGGCCAGCTCGGAAATAAATAGGTATTAAATCCCAATCCACTGCGATCAGCTATAAAATACGAATGAATATGGTAAATTCATCTTTTAGAAGTCAACATAATATAATTGCAGCTCAAAACCCTACAACGGGGAATGAGGACTTTTAAACTGACAGTTTGACTACAGCTATCAACAAACTTAAATGAAAATAAAGGTATTTGACTGGTCCAAGATGTAATACCAATAAGTCAGCACCTGTGGTTCTTATATTTCTGGTTTCTTTTGTTTTAATAAATTTTAGCCTGGCTTTTTTGAGTCATTATCTCTGCAGCAGCAGGGGCAGGGCCTGTACTTCCTTACCAGTAACCGGTGTCCTATGTCTACCCCAAGAGCAGGGATGTTAAGCTGTGTCCATATGGGTTCTGAATTCTGCAGACTCATCGGTTTGAGGCAAGGAATCATTAAAAACCACTTTGTCTCCTTTGGGAGAATGACATGTCTTCAATATTTACGTAGCTTATTCTTCTATATAAACATATGCAAAGCTTTCCTTAACAGTAAAGGGTATATATGCATAGCGGGAGGAGGTCAGACCTTTACAGGTGAAGGAAAGCAACTTCAGAAATGAATTATTTTCTTTGCTTTATTATTTTTACCAAGACAGAGAAGTATTGTATTGAGAGATATCTATTTTCGTAATCAATATGTGCCTAAATTATATTTAAATCATTTCACTCTGTACTATATTTTCAATAATTATAGAATGTGTTGTTCATCCACTTAAGGGTACATCTGTAGACATAACCTAAGACTGCAGAAGAATCTGAAAGATCCAAACACAGTATGCTTAGAAAATGCAGGTTTTGGATCTAATGTATACTGCATTAATAAACGACGTAAAATGTTGAAAAGGAGTTTCTTGTCTTGCTTTTGAAAATCAGAACTTTCCAAATTTACTTACATTTCTTCAATATGTGTTGAAGACCAGCCCCAAGGGTCCGGGTGGAAAAGGAAGGAAGTGCCGTTAAAGTTATTTCTTTAAGCATGGTTATTTTATGACCCTCCTCTTAAAATCCACCATTCTAACAGCACAAAGACATTTCATTAATGCTTAACGAAAGAAAATACTGTCTGTCTTCCAATAATTCAATTTTTGTGTTACTCTTTAGCTGATGAACATTATTACCAGCTAGCTTTTATTAGGATGGTTACGTATTGATACATTGCCCCTAAAATGTTCTAGCCTGACAACCAGAAGAAAGAAGTTTAAGAAGGAAGGGAAGTTTCAAAATAGTAAAACTTCCATTGACCCGAGCAATGAAACATGACTGTACACATAGGTTAAAAACACAATTGGAGGAGGAGGGGTGGGGAAGGGCTAGAAAAGGGTTTAAACCTAAATTAGCTAATTATCTACACTGAGAAAATTCAGAACTCATGTAACTGTTTAGAGCAATACATATGCTGTAATATAGTCTAGCCTTTTAACTATAATTTCAAAGCCATTTTAGTAGGAAATATTGTAAATTCATTTTCTTATGAAGTTTACCATCATAAATCAAGACTTGGGGTGTTTTCTCCAACTGTTCATTTCATGAATTGGAAGTAAATCTACCGCAAGTCAACCTTAAATCATCTTTAATATATGAAAAGCCCTAGAATTTTTTTCAATCTCCAAGGAAGTATTATCATCTTTAAAATGTACAACTCTAAAAGCAGTTACATTACTTTTGGGATAAAGTAGCTTATGCAAGGATTAAATTCTCCAAAACCCTTTCACAACTTTAGATATGTCAGCGGGAGTTCATGAGTCCTCCCTGCTGAGATTTTACATTAGGACAAAGAAGGTTTCCATCTGTCATTCAGCAAGATTACTAAACCATTATTGTTACATTTTAATAATTCTGAGGGTTTGTTTTTTTAATGCTAAAAATGGGGCCATTTTCCCTCTAAAGCCATACTTGAAAATTTGGGAAATTTCTAAATTTAGGGGAAAAGTATAACTATAAAATCCAAATATTTAAACCCAATTAACTAAATTCAGCTTCCTGGTAAATCGATCTATCCTTGGAACTGTGAAAAGGATCAAAATTTGTCACCAAACCTCCACATTCCATTAATTGCATATTTATTTGATATCCTATTTGGTGCCCTTGAGATCTAGAACAATGCTAAGGCAGGCTTCAAGGGCATGAAGCATCCTGGATGAATTCACAGACCATGTGGCTGTGTTCATGTAAAAATTTCAAAGCATTCTTCAAAGATTTAATACCAACTAATAGAAATAAGCCACCAGAAATGCAGGGATGCTTAACCAGAGATAAGTGATTAACATGACAATAAGGGTCAGACGTCTCAACTCCGCTCTCATTACTCCTAACCAAAGACCACATCTGCTTAAGCAACACTGTTAGGAGCATATCTCTTTCAGCAAACATGAAATCAATTGGACAATTTAAACAAATATCGTTCAAACATAATGGACTCTTGTTGAAAACTAGCCTCTCATTACCTTTACAGTGAGATAAGATTGCACTCCTCCGTGTCAGAATGGCGCTTATATTATTCAGTGTCTAAATGAGATAAAATAATTTAAATGAGATAAAGTCAATCACTTACGTTCTACTTTTTAATGCCCCCTCTATTGGCAATTATACTTTAAAGTTTATCCTCTTCAGAGGATCTGACAACCTCCACAGAGGTGGCTGGGCAAAGCAGGAGTGTATTTGGATGGAACGATATTGCTCTTTATGCCAAGATCCTTGCAGATGTAATTATTTCACAGGACACTGGGCAACAACTGACTGGTTTAGCATCCTACTCGAGGAGAAATGCCAATCCCGGCTCTAAAATGAACACATATTCAGTCACTTTTAAACATTTTTCCGCTCAGCAAATGTAACAGGCCTTCCATCCAACTGTACATGAAGGTTTAATTCTGTGTCGGATAAAACATATCTTTGGACAGCGTCTGTGCAATTGTGCTGGGAGATGTTTACTAAGACCTTGAAAATAGTAGGGGAAGAGAATTTAATGGTTTAAATCAAACTGGTTTAAAGCCACCCTAGACTTTCTATGGAGTGGGATCTGACGGCAAAGACTTAAATTTTCTGTAATTTAAGAAACAAGTATTAAAAATTAAAAGTCCACTTCCTTTGGAAAAAAAAAACCAACACATATCTTTGATGCAGAAGTAGAGGAAACATTAGGTCTAATCTGGCTAAAAGGTCCTTACCTTTTATTCATTCATTCACACATTCATTCCAATCTATACTTATTGAATGCTGATTAAATGCTGGGGATTTTAAAATTATTTATTTATTTATTTGGCTGCGCCGGGTCTTAGCTGCGGCCCACGGGATCTTCCTTGCCACATGCGGGATCTAGTTCCCTCACCAGGGATCGAACCCAGCATGGAGTCTTAACCACTGGACCACAAGGGAAGTCCCTAAATGCTGGGATTTATTAACAGATGTTTAAATAAGATGGGATCCTTGACCATCATGAGTTACAGCCCAGGGGTAAATTAGGAAAGACAATCATGGATTCAAATAAATGTAATAAAGAGTAGTGGATCTCTCTCTTTTTTAAATGCTTGTACTGTGTAAATAAAACGTCCGAGGGCTCACTACTGGGGTGAAACATATCTCTGTAAAATTTGGATCATGATGTCCACTTTGCAGGACTGTAATAATGAAGCAGGTTAGTCTCATTCACATGCCAGATTATTCCTCATCTTTGTACTCCCATGACCTTTAGCACAGGGATTTGCATCTTTTAACTCAATAAGTATCTACTGAAATGAGTTGACATGGGCCTAAATCTACTCTAGATGGTTTTGCATTTAGCGGATTCTAACTACAATGTTTCTCCTTACCTTTCTGATGCTGTATAAGGCTTTCAAGAAAGAAGATGTGGTATATATACACGATGGAGTATTACTCGGCCGTAAAAAAGAATGAAATAATGCCATTTGCAGCAACATGGATGGACCTAGAGATGATCATACTAAGTGAAGTAAGCCAGACAGGGAAAGACAAACATCATATGATACTGCTTATATGTGGAATCTAAAAAAAAAAAAAAAAAAAAAGATACAAATGAGCTTATTTACAAAACAGAAATAGAATCACAGACATGGAAAACAAATTTACAGTTACAAAAGGGAAAAGGGAGGGGAGGGATAAATTAGGAGTCTGAGATTAGCAGATACACACTACTATATATAAAATAGATAAACAAGGTCCTACTGTATAGCACAGGGAACTATACTCAATATCTTGTAATAGCCTATAAGGGAAAAGAACTGAAAAATAAGTTACACATATGTGTGTGTGTGTGTGTGTGTGTGTGTGTGAGAGAGAGAGAGAGAGAATCACTTTGCTGTACACCTGAAACTAACAGAACATTGTAACTCAACTGTACTTCAATTTTAAAAACTAAATAAATAAAAAATAAGTCAAGGAGGAAACCTGGAGGGTAGCAGACTGGGGAATTTTCAAACTCACGCCATCTACTTTAGAGATCCTATATGGGCTTGGAATAGTACCAATAATCACTTATTGCCTATAAATCAGCTCCTTTTAACACACGAGGAATCTAAGAGCTGAGACCAGATCCCAGGCATCCTGACTCAACCTCTACAATTATTGCATGGCCTCCTCCGTGAAAGTTTTTATGTGTGCATTTAACATGACATTCTAAGACAGCTATTTTCCTTGAAGTCTTGAAATGTCTGTCAGTTTCCTCAAGGGGATCCTACCTAGCTAGATTTTAATTGCTTTGAATTGTGGCCTCAGCTATAGTAGTCTTAGCTGAGGTGTTAATGGCCAAGATTTAAGTAAATTTAACAGATACACCAGTGGGTGTTCCAATTACATACAGCATTAAGGGCTTTATGTGAGGCTTAAAAAATATTTACTATTAAAAATAAAAGTCCACGTGCTGTGCAATTAACCAGCAGGGAAGATTTCAGCGTCCTGGAAAAGTTTCATATAAAAAGGAAGCTAGAAAAATGAAAAGTCAGATTCAACACACTCCAAAGGAAGCTTGGGATTTGGGGGGACTCTGCTCTGAGACAGGTAAAATGCTTTGTATTTCTAGCACTGTTTGTAGACTGCATGCTATTGTCTGTCTATAGGGCACTTTATAAGAGCTAGGGTTGGGGTTTCCCTGGTGGCGCAGTGGTTGAGAGTCCGCCTGCCCATGCAGGGGACACGGGTTCGTGCCCCAGTCCGGGAGGATCCCACATGCCGCGGAGCAGCTGGGCCCGTGAGCCATGGCAGCTGAGCCTGCGCGTCCGGAGCCTGTGCTCCGCAACGGGAGAGGCCACGGCAGTGAGAGGCCCGTGTACCGAAAAAAAAAAAAAAAAAAAAGAGCTAAGGCCACCTGGTGTCTAAAGAAACCTTGGCCTTCCTGATCCTTGTCACCTCCAGCCACAGAGATCCAGACTTTGGGGACTCGAAGCAGCTTATCAACCAATATTTGATTTTGTCTTTGGCCCCTTCCCCACCAGTGAAAATTCCTTTGTGAGAATTCCACATGTAATTCAATAATTCAAGGCTGCCTTGGCCACGGAGGCAGCTGGTGTGGAACCCCGTGCTTTGAAAAGCGTGGACTCCTCTCTCACACTCACAGATGGTCCAGCCAGCGGCAATGTGTGGAAGACTAGAGGACAGATGCTCGGCAAAATGTAATTAGCACCATAGGGTAGCCATTTAATGTCAAGCAACTTATATTAGCCAGAGACTCCTAGTAGGAGCCCCTTTTCAGAGCAGATGGCCCGATTCTCTTTATCTCAGGACTGAAAACCAACCACGGGGCGGGACTGGGGAATATGAAGACAAAAAGTGAATTTGATAAAGGAGGAATCCTGAGGTTTGGATAACCAAATAAATAATACACATTAAAATAGTTTAGTTCTAAAAAAAAAAGGTTTAGTTCTAAAAAGCACTCAACATGTGAGTTTAAAGGAGTGATTTTGTCCCCAGTGGCTAGGAAACTCAAGGCAAGCAAGTACCTGCATGTGAAAACCACAGATGACTCCCACTTCCGTCTTCTGCCGGGTTAGTGACACCAGTGTTAGGCTTTTCACCAAAGGAGTCTTGGCTCAACCCAGTCTGGGTCTATTTTTATGGTCGCATTGATGTTCCTTAGAATGGAGCCGAGTCCAAAACTTCTAGCTGGACTTATTCTGCTGACTCTCTGTGTGGTGGGCTGCTCCAGCCAGCACTGGTCCTATGGGTTGCGCCCCGGAGGAAAGAGAAATGCTGAAAACGTGCTTGATTCTTTGCAAGAGGTAAGTTTCTCTCAGCTTCAAAATGAGACATGGCTTACGTGATGCAACTGAACGATGCCAACGTCCTGCATGCGTCCAACAGTGCTACCGGTTCTTGGCTCCAACCTAGGTATTCCGGGGGTGATAAGGCACTTCCAAAGTCAAGTCCCATTCCTGCTTTCAATTCAGACAGGGACTAATGGGACAAAGAGCAGGAATAATCCTCAGACCAATAAGCAAGCGCAAAGGGGTGTGTCGTACTCTGAGGATATAGATTTGCCAAAGGAATTAGAAACAAGTGGACGGAGCCAAGGTCTCTAGTACAAGATGATTCTTTGGGATTTGGAAAGAAAATCTTAGAATTCTGCCTATTTTTTTTTTTGTAATTTCATGTTTTAAAAATATCTGTGATATTAGGTCAGCAGTACATTTCTATAACATAAATAAGTATCCTTATCAAGGGTGCATGCTCTACAATTTTTTTTATTTTTTAAGATTTAATTTTCTTTATTTTTGGCTGCATTGGGTCTTCGTTGCTGCGTGCGGGCTTCCTCTAGTGGCAGCGAGTGGTCGTTGCGGTGCGTGGGCTTCCCGTTGTGGTGGCTTTTCTTGTTGAGGAGCACTTGCTCTAGGTGCATGGGCTTCAGTAGTTGTGGCGCATGGGCTCAGTAGTTGTGGCGCACGGGCTTAGTTGCTCCATGACATGTGGAATCTTCCCGGACCAGGGCTCGAACCCGTGTCCCCTGCATTGGCAGGTGGATTCTCAACCACTGCGCCACCAGGGAAGTCCCTCCAATTTCTTTTTAATGATATGGGCACTCAAGCAAAGAAGCTGGAGGTCCCTAGAGGAGAGGAGTTAGCAAGCTCAAGAAGACAAAATACATTCTGGAAAATATGCTGGATTTGATTCCACAGAAATTAGTTTTCAGTTCTAGTACCAGAACTGACACAGGTACTTGGGTTTTTTAATCTATAAAATGTGACTTCTTGGGGCCATGCGAGGATCACATAAGCGAAGCCATATATCTTGGCTGCTTAATCCAAAAAGATGTTAGTGGATAAATGAAAGACAGTTGTTATTGTTTTTTAAGTTAATGGGAAACGAACCAGGCCCTAAAGGATGAATGATTCAGGGCTGGACACTCAATATAGAGCTGAGAATGGGAAACATAGCTAGAGAAACTTAAAACCATTTAGTTTTCACTGAAAAGAAATATCTCATTTTGGAGAAATAATAAAGATAATTTAGTACGAAACAAAGAAGCCCAGAATCTGACATTCCCTCTCCACAGACTATATGTGAAGCAACTCTCTTCTAACTAGGGCACATTTAGTAAAAACTTGAAAATAAGACCAACCTTCGTCATAACTATAAGCTCTTGCATTTTTTTGTATACCATCCTGTCACGAGGCTTGAAGGGCTTCATTCTCATCAACTGTAGGGAGACAAATAGCCTCTCTCCTTATTATGGCCCATGTCCTCCAGAACTGCACACCGATCTGTAGAAGTGTCTGACAGCATTTCTATGATCTTTTAAAGACACCATCCCAAGTCTCAGCGTTCTCAGTCCCACAACCCCCTTGACTTCACTTCCCACACACAGCTTTTGGTGGAAATGGAAAATACCATTTCACGTCTGTATCTCCATCTCCAAGCATCACATTCTTGTTTTTGCAGATAGCCAAAGAGGTTGATCAACCAGCAGGACCTCAGCGCTTTGAGTGCACCGTACACCAGCGCCGTTCTCCACTCAGGGACCTGAAAGGAGCTCTGGTGAGTTACAGGGTTAATAACGAGATGGATGGGCCCTGGGCACCACCACTTTGGTCATCCACTTAGGACAACCATCTCTAGCTACTGCAGGGCTTACCTTCCTGACCGCCTGAATTCCTCCTGTATTGGGCCCTTGCCATTCCATAACACCCCTTTTCAGTGGTTAGACAGTAATAATGATTGGAACACTTTCTCTTTTTTTCTTAAATTGAAATCTCTTTGGGACCTGTATCTATTAATCTCAGCTCTAGCCTACGGGATGACTGACAAAACAAGTTTCTTCCCACTGCTACATGTCAGTTCTTCAAGTAGGTTCATCAAACTCTCTAGACCATTCTTCTCTAGACTAATCCACACCTCTCCACTGGATTCTTCAGCAGTTCTTGGTATAACACGGTTCTCCCTGGGAAATGTAGAAATCAAAAATGGTGCTCTAATTAATTTTCTTTCTCTTTGGAATAAAAACTCCCCAACTAGTAAATTTATAATTCAGAGCCACAGATTTGACTTCCAGTTTTCTGACTGGACAATACTAATTTTCCAAATTCCCACCCAAGATGGAACTCTACTAACCCAATGTAGGTTTTTGATTTAAAAAAATGTATAAAGAGAACTGAATATAGAAATTGAAACCTGAATTCAATTCTGATGTTCTCTGAGCTCCATGGTCCACTTATTTACAGCAGTTAGAAGGCATTACAGTTAATTTTCAGCTATGCCCAGGAGCAGAAAAAGCCTGAATACGTCATATACGAAGATGAACAATAGTTTTTATTTTCTCCATTGACTTCAATTTCTACACCCATAGGACAGAGAAAAAGTGGACAGACATATTTATTTCCTTTCTTTTTCTAATCCTGTTTACCTCACGATAAAACTAATAGCAAGCAATGAAATTATCCAAACATGACATTAGAAAGACAGAATTGAGGCAAAGACTGGATTCATAACAGATAGATGGGGACTTCCCTGGTGGTCCAGTGGTAAAGAATCCGCCTTCCAATGCAGGGGACGTGGGTTCAATCCCTGGTTGGGGAACTAAGATCCCACGTGCCGCGGGGCAACCAAGCCCGCGTGTCACAACTATTGAGCTCGCTAGCCTCAACTAGAGCCCGTGTGCTGCAAACTACAGAGCCCACGTGCTCTGGAGCCTGCGCGTCACAACTAGAGAGAGAAAACCCGCACACCACAACTAGAAGCCCACGCGCTGCAACAGAGATCCCATATGCCGCAACTAAGACCCGACTCAGCCATTAAAAAAAAAAAACACAGACAAAAGGATCAGACCTTTTTTCACCTCTGTCCTCAC
Source organism: Pseudorca crassidens (assembly GCF_039906515.1). Classification (NCBI taxonomy): domain Eukaryota; kingdom Metazoa; phylum Chordata; class Mammalia; order Artiodactyla; family Delphinidae; genus Pseudorca; species Pseudorca crassidens. Next base: position 103,183,356 of record NC_090302.1, on the reverse strand, counting down.
ATCCTACCTTTAAACTATTAATGTAGATATTATGCTTATTAAACGACTTATAAAGACATGATCTAGCTCTCTAGCATTTTCTAGTGTGCAAAAACAAATGGATCTATTCTTTCTATATCGATATTTCAGAAATTAAAATGTTCAAACATAATGAAACTCAGCTCAGAAAAGCAACATTGATATATTTGCTACTCACATATTTTTCAGGAAAGTCTGATCGAAGAGGAAACTGGGCAGAAGATGTAAATCCACTGGACCAGAAAAATTGACAACACAAGTGTAATTCTGACTGAAATCTGTGACCCATTCAATATCTGTAAATTGTGTGAATTTCAGAAATTCTTATGCCAGGTTGCACATGATGAAGTACTGTGTTGGGAATAAAGTGGCATAAATATGAAGTCTTTCTCTAACTCAGAACTCTGGTCGGGGTGGGACAATGTAAGCCCCCAAAGGGGGTCCCCCAAGTGTGTCGACAGGGGGCAGAGGACAGGAGAGATAACACAAAGGGACCATTATTGTTGACTAAAGGAATCTCATGGCTCACTTCCACCACCACCAACCTGCACCCTGAACCCACAGGACAATTGGTCCCTGGCCAATACTGAGTCAATCCGGTTTTCTATGGGGTGGTAGCTTTCTCTTTGACCATACCCTACAGAAGCAAGATAGGGCCATGGCCAAAGCTTCCCCCCCAGATTGTCTCTAATCTCTTTGAAAGTCAACCGGAACCTGAGACAGGCCTTGGGGAAAGGAGGCCTCGTCCAATGCTCCTTCCGGCTCCACGTGGTTCCTCCAAGGTCATCAGAGCGAGCGGTGCACACTGAGGTTTGGACCAAGGCCTAAAAATAATAGCATTCACCTGTCTGAGCTTTTTGGTATTTCTCTTAAGAAACACATGGATTGTAGTCAGCTGAAGACAGGATTCAGGCGTTCCTGTTTCCTCTGGTCGAACAGCATGGCCACCACTCATTCTCCAGCATGGGCTAGATAGATGCATAAATATTTTCATTAACGCTTGTATCGGCCTTGGAAAGTAGATATTGTCTTCCCTTTAAAATGAGGAAACCAGAGCTCCGAGAGTTTACGAGACCCACCTGGTTCTGCTGGGTTCCAAGGTCAAGTGCTCCTGTATTGCACTATGATGACAGCCAATGAGCTTGGACTTGGAAGCCCAGTTATTTGGTTACTGGGGCTCATGTGTCAACTTAGTTTTCCCGGTGACCATTTCTCCATGAGGTCCCAGACACTATGACACTAGCTTTCTCATTTATTCTCATAATTCCCCAGTGGCTATGAGGCCATTTGAAAAACCCAAATCTCAGATAACTTGCCTGATGTCACAGCAACAAATTGTGCCTCTATTTGCACGGCAAAGGTCTAAGCCTTTTTTCCTCTTTTAATCAGAAAGATGGAGCCTCCTTCCACCTCTTCAAAAAAGGGCAGGACTTGTGCTAAGGAATTGGAACAGAGGTCAGAAACATTCCACAGGAGAGAAAACCCTTACTTTTTAAAGCATATACTTACTACCATACAACAGATTTCCCAAGTATCTCCTACTGAGGAATCTCTAAAACTGAATCAAAGAACTACCTCAATTTCATTTTAATAAAATTAAGCAGTGATGTGGTTTACAATCTACCTTATGTTTCTTTATGGAACAAAAGGCAAACCTGCATTATTTCATTAATCAATACTTACAAGGCAGAATAAGGGGCTTAAAGTCGCCACTCAGGAACTATTTCTGTTTTTATAAAAACAATCTTTGCGTTAGTTAACACATTACAAGAGGAAGGCCACACACCCATTTATCTAATACATCCTGTTGGGAACATCAGCTTTCCTTCACCAGAGCGTGTCTTTGGGACAATTTCTTCGGAGGTAGCTGTGGGCCTCTCTGACTGGGATGTAAAGATGATACTCATTCAGCTCCCCGATGCTGAGGTTAGAGGCTTGGGATGAACATGTTGAGTATTTGATTCTCAAATGGCTCAAGTGACTAAGGGGAAGGAAAGAAAATGACCACTTTATTAAAATTATAAACACTTTCCTGAATCTGAATAACTTCTAAGTAGTCCGAAACATTTCCAAATAAAAAAAGGGGAAACATAGCTTCAAAAAAAGTCTGGCAGCCTTTCAAAATAAAGGATGGGGAAACATACCAAATGATACATTTTAATGAGACAAGTTCTCAAATGTAGATGGCTTTAAATGATCAAGTAACAGAAAGAACGGCTTGAAGATAGACCATTTTTAGCAAAAGTTTTAGAAGTTGTAGTATCCTCAAGGTGACTGGAAAAAAAGCTAAGAATCACTGCACAAGATAACAGCACGTACACATCTTGACAGCGGAAGATGCTCTAAGGTAGTATTTCTCAATAGGGACACAAGATTCAAAAAGATTCCCCAGGTTTATTGACTCAGAGTCTCTCTCTGGGGTCCAAGCCATTTGCATTTTTAATAAGCATTCTGGTGATTCTTATGTTCACAGGCAGTGCAGCATCATTGCTCTGAAAGGCAATAAATTGCACATGTTTTAAAGTACTAGGACACGTTCTTTAAAATAAAAAAAAAAATCTATGCATCAACCCAGGACTTAAGACAGTGGTGTTATTCTAACCGGAGTGAGGCTGCCCCGTCTTTCCAATCTGACTCACCACCAGCAGGGAGTTTAAGAAAAGCACCTTGAACACTGATTTGCTAAAGCTGTTATTTCCTCTAAGGCAATGGTTCTCAACCTTGGCCTGACATTGGGATAACATGGAGAGATTGAAAAGAAATACTAATGCCTGGGTCCCACTCCCTTCCCTCGGAAATTCTGATCTAATTGGTCTGGGATGTGGCCTCTTCCCGGGTTCAACCTACTTTGTTGAACTTGGTTTGAGAATCCGCTCCCATCCTTTCAATGTAAGTTATTTGATATACCTTTTAACCTCTTTATTTCCCTTTAACTCTGCCTAATTATCCGTGGTGAATGAGTGAAGAAATAGGACTTATTTTATACTTATTTAATACTAATCGTATTAAATAAATTGTTGTAAACTGTCAGCTCAGATGCCAAGGGATGAACGGGGTGTGGGTGGAGGTAAAGTAAAAACCAAATCGTTTGCGGTTTTTATTGCTTCCAGGCAAAGATGACTCTATGATCCCACAGAATAAGTTTAAACAAATAGGACCAGTAATGAAATGAGACCAGAAGAGATGGTGGGTGTGATGTGTCAATGAGGAAAAGTCCAGGAATGAGTTCAATTAATATAAGGGTAATAATCAACTAAATACACAATAAACTTTAAAATACAGTTTCATTTTTAATTTAAAAAATAAATAACAGCAAATGTGAACAAAATTCTTCTACTTCAACGCACGTCTTCTTAACCGTTCATGTTTGAAATCCGACTAGTTTACAACATCAAGGCAACTGAGCTTTTGACAAAGTTTGGGTGAACAACTCACACAATTTCACTACTGGATGAATCTGGGCAGCACATAAAGGAGACGAGCCTTGGCCAGACTGCAGGAGTCAGCCTGAAGTCATCAACTTGAAAGGAAAACCTTTTCCTTTTGTAGATTAGAACTGATGGTTCCATTCTCAACCCACCCAAAGAGCAACTTACCTTTTCCAATTTCATTTCACAATCCCACTTAGTCATGGAGTATGGACCTAAAAGCCTTTGAAGAGAAACTTAGGTTTCTTCTGATTCTCTTTTTCATTCACTTGGAATAAAAGCTAGGGCTAAAAGGATTCTAAAAATCATGTAACCTTAGATATATATGATTTCATGAGGAAACTGAGGTCCAGGGACTGACTACAAATTGACCTGCCGAAAGGTACACCCTTCACGGTCTTGTTTTGTGTTGATGGTGGGGTTTTCCTCCCCTTTTCATTATAGCTGAGAAGTGAGAGGAAGGGAAGTACATATTGAAGGGCCTTCTAAATACCTTTTATAAAATGACAGCATGACACGAGGAAACTTCTGTGGGGCTGGGAGTAGCCTGTGGATCTGAGAGGCGGTGACATGGGTAGACACTACTGTAAAAGTGCATCCACCTATACACTAAGATTTGTGCCCATAACAGTATGTAAGTTATGTCTTAATTTTTTTGGCCGTGCCACGTGGCTTGCGGGATCTTAGTTCCCTGATCAGGGATCGAACCTGTGCCCCCTGCAGTGGAAGTGCGGAGTCTTAACCACTGGTCCACCAGGGAAGTCCCAGTTATGTCTTAATTTTAAAACAAGAAATCGGGCTTCCCTGGTGGCGCAGTGGTTGAGAGTTCACCTGCTGATGCAGGGGACACGGGTTCGTGCCCCGGTCCGGGAAGATCCCACATGCCGCAGAGCAGCTGGGCCCGTGAGCCATGGCTGCTGAGCCTGCGCGTCCGGAGCCTGTGCTCTGCAGCGGGAGAGGCCACAACAGTGAGAGGCCCGCGTACCACAAAAAAAAAAAAAAAAACAAGAAATCACCCCACGATCTGGGGGCAAGCAGAGGGGTGGGACCCTTGAAGCTTGGGAAGAGTTAGCCATGAGAGATTGTTACCTCAGATCCTGCTTTATCGCTGGTTTTTGTCTTAGGGATCTGAGGGTGGCAGTTGTTTCTAAGGGGTCTGACAGGGGAAAATGACTGTAATTCTGGAATCGAGGCATGAAGGTGGAGGAGGGGGAGGGAACCCATGGCCCAGCAGCCCGATTTAGGGTTTCCCTTTCCTCTAACCCCACTCTCTTGCCAATCCAACGGCACACCGCAGTCCTTATATCCCGGGGCTGTTCCCTTAGAACACACTGGATCGCCACAGCCTGGGGGTCTAGGAAGGTGCCTGGCATTCAGTAAGAGCTTAATATATGTTGAACGAAAACAATTCTTGAAAAAAAAAAAATCTCAAAGCAAGACAAGTCACCAGGACAGAGAGGAAAAAAAAGGATTAAAAAAAAAAATCCCATAAACCAACATCCACAAAAGTTGTGACAATTTGGGGGTTACTTCAATACTTCACAGGTCTTATCAAGGAATATAAAGACCAGTTGTTTCTTTTTTTATGCCCTGCCCCTCATCTCTCCTACATTTAAGGTAATCCTAAGGCATTTCTTTGCAGTTTTCCTCTTTGACTTCAGGACAGACATTCCTTAGGATCTTTTGTCAAATATAACTCTCTGACCTAACAGTTTCCCAAGGAGATGAACTGTCCAGTGTCCCCTGTGACCTACTATTCACAACATTACCTGGAATCCTTTGTACTCAGGCAGGAGAGATCTAGGATTTCCATGGATGTGGAAAGGGAATCCTATGGGAAAATGTTACGTTAAAAAAGGGAAGATATTTGGGCACCGGTGTATCCGATGTCCCCAGCCTCTGACCAAAGACCAGGCTCACAACTCATCCCTACAGCTCGGAAGGGACAGGCTTCAGGTTTGTTTCTTCTGTGACCTAGTTTACGTCCTTCTGTTTTAACGGCAGCCTGGAAAGCAGGGTGAAACCCACGAATCCCCTCCAGCCAGTCTGCCCAGCAACTTCTCAGAAGCTGCTCCAGGCACCATGTCAGCCCTGCAGACATTGTCCCTTCCTGCTCTTTTCTTACCACTTAAAATCCCCTCCAGGTCTTTTTTTTGGCCGAGCTGCACCGCATGTGGGATCTTAGTTCCCCGACCAGGGATCGAACCCACACCCCCTGCACTGGAAGCATGGAGTCTTAACCACTGGACTGACAGGGAAGTCCCCCGCTCCAGGTCTTATTAACACTTTGTCTCTAGTCATACATAATTATATAAGAGGCCACCTTTTGGAAAGGGACTGTTGTGTGAACTAACTTGCACCCACCTTCCAAATTATCTTTGAAAAAAAAAAGGAACATCAATCATGCTCGTGGAGAGTTCCAGATCTTACCCAGGCCCGGCAGAGACAAGAAAGGCACATTTCGTGAGGACTTACTTCACGTATTTGGTCTCACTTGAACCCCAAGGCAGCTTGCATGGTAGGGATGGTCCCCACTTTGAAAGGTGAAGACATGAAAACTCAAGACAATTTCAAAGAATTTGGGGGAGTTTGCAAAGCTGAGAGAGCACATAGCTGGGTTGATTCAAACCCCAACAGGTTACTTCCAGAGCCTGGGTTTCTTCCCATTTCGTCACACTGAAGGTGCTCCTGCGTGGAGCGAAGGAAAGAACGCGGCACTTTTAAATACGCACACTCATGTCTTGAGTAACCCTGGACACATCTCAGAGGTTTTTACTTCCCTGACCCTGTGATGAATTCACATGGCTCTCCTAAAAGGGGTGAAACCGACACACGAAGACGCAAGGCAAGCAAACCCAAATTCTCAGCCGTGAAATCTCTCTCTCTTTCTTGTCTACCTCGAAGGAAAGGGGACCTGGCCAGGCTGTGGAAGAGCCCCCCGGTGAGCATACCCACAGGTTGACCCAGGGCATCCGCAGTGAAAAAGGTTTCTATTTTGCCATAAACACCCAAACAGTATAGAAACATCTGGGACATTTCCACTGTTGTCCCAACTAGGGGTAGGGATTGAAGAATTTGTCAGGGCTGTCTTCTAGAGACGTTATCTGGGTATAACCTCAGTGCACAAGCTGGGTTCTTAGAAAGAACCTGTAGTAGGATTTTCTGTGTTTAGCCTCAATTTCCTTATCTACAAAATGAGGGGGGGAGGGTGTCTCTATGAGCTTTAAGGCCCTTCCAGCTCAAAAGGTCTATAACTTTGTGTGGCTGTTTGTGTATCTGGTGGTAATATTTGATCTTCTGAAGCACCCCACGCTTTCTCTTCTGAAAAGAGGATTGACACGAGTACCATGAACATGTCATCAAATTAATTCCACAATCAAGAGGAATAAATAATCAAAGCGAGATATTGCACTGTATTCTCCAAGGTAAAATCAGGTTGCAGACAGGGGCTGCCGAGCCATTCCAATGGGATGTGGAAGAGAAGCAGTTCAATCCGGACTTCTAAGTCCCTTATATCCAGTGATTTGAGCTCAGAGGAGGTAACAGGACAAGAAACTGTGTGCAAAAGACAGAGCCTCAGGAGTCCATGGTAGGAAGGAGTGACTGCCATGCAGTTAGGACCATTAGTCGGGAGTGTGAGGGAACTCCTGGCGCGGGGCCGGGGGAAGGAGGGAAGCTTTTCCATGTCACAGATGGGTGGGGGGACATAGGTGCTCAGGGCTCACGACCGAGTCCATGTTCTTTCGATAATGATAGCCATTCATACTTGAAAGCAGCCGATTTCCATTAAAAAGATGTTCTTTTCCACAGAGGAGACACAGGAGACCTCAGAAAGATAGATGATTCCAGCTACCAAAGTACTTGATGTTGGTCTCTTCCAATATGTTGTATGGAACAAGGTATGTCCACGTGAGAAAACTACGTCTTAAGCACAGCTTTTCAGAAGCAAAGCAAAAAATTCCTCCAAGGAATAGGTTACTGGGGTTTTCCCACCCCCACTGATGAAGTTATCCAGGCTTTCGTAGACCCCAGTGGCACTGTGCTAGAGGCTGAAATGTAATAATGGTGAGGGAGAAACACGGGGCACGGCCGATTCCGGGATTCCTCATGGACTGGAGGAGATATGGCGTGGCCTCGGGCATCGATCAAAGAAAAGCTTTCTAAAGAATGAAACCAGTTTTGAGCAGGTGAACCTCAACCCCAGATGAGGAGAGGCAGCCAGCAGGGGACCCATGAGGACACTGCCTCCGCGAGGCCAGCTCCCAGGCATCAGAGTTCCAGAGAGAGGACAAGATCCTTACTGGGATCCAGGTTCAGAAGAAAGGATGCCCGACTTCCGAGCTTTTGGAGGTGGAGGGGGCGGGGCTTTGGCTTCTCTTAGGACAGGCAGTGGGGCTGCAATCTGGTGGAGCAGACATACGAAAGGAGAAATGAGTCTTACCTTTCTTCCTAATTCTGCCTTCTACTCCACATTTCCAACATTCTGCGTTAGCTTCTCACTGATCTGAGTTTATCTACACAGCCTTTGCCAGGTGAAAAGGGAAATTAGACTGATTTAATCTCCCCCTTTCCCTTGCATTAATCAGATATACACTAACACTGCTATATCCCCAATACCTGGCGTATATATAGTAGGGACTCAATAAATTTGTGTTGAATGAATGAAGGAAACCCATCGGAGGCCCCTTCCAGAATGACTGTCACTCACTCAGAAGAAGTAAACTCCTCAGGTGTGAACGAGAACTCACTTCTTAGGTCTCCTTGCGTATTGTTCCTTCCCATTGAAAATTCCCCTCTCTTTATGGTTTCAGGAATGAACCAAGAATCGATTAGAGGGACAAATTGATGGGAAAACCTGCCTACTAAAAATCTTGGGAAATCCAATGCCGCATTCCCATGAGCGGTAGGCTCTCTGTGGCCCCAACGTCCGCCGTCACCCCCCTACCTCTGTGGAGTTCCTCTGGCTGCTCTCGTAGGGCTTGCTTTTGGGTGGAGGGGGAGGTGGGACTGTAGCCATCATCAGCCCGTCTGTCTGCAAAGATGGAGAGCCTGGAAATGACATAAAGTAGAGGAAGGCAGAGAGAAAAATTCACCAAGGGATCTCATGACACTTCTGCTGGCCACGGTAACACCTAAACCCACCTGGTCAAGCCAATCGCTACGGTCACATTCTACAGTTTCTGCGGACAGAATGAAGAAGACCTCTTACGCCTTGGGATAGATATAGCACCTTTCATTTATCTGAAAGCTTCACCAGAAGTTCTTAAGCAAAAATCTCACTTTTTTTGTTGAAGGTTTTTACTCTTAAGCTGGAGATGAGACCCTTTTCTAGAACTTAGGGTATCACTTTGTTCTCTGATATATCCCAAGTCCTTAGAAAAAGCATCTATCACATACTAGGTAGTCAATAAATATTGGTTACATTGAACTGTCATAGTTTTATCATTTAAAGGGTGCAATATCCACTTCCTCCAGGAAAACCTGTCTGATTATCTCTGACACTCGGCTGACTACTATCTCCCATTTGATGCGAAGATCTACCCCTCCATCATCCCTTTGTACTAAGCGGTCCTTTTAATTCTTCTCAGGCTTTGTGTATTGCTGAGTCCCCAAGCCTGACTGTAAGTAGTCTATTGAATGGGTCTATTTCTTGTCCTTATTTTGGACCCTTCTCCATATAAAGTACACAGCTATCTGCCCAACAGTTTCCAAAGTTACTCCCTTCCTGTCTAGTTCTAGTCCGGATCTACCTCATTTATACCATCACAGTTGGAAAAGGGGCAGTGAAACCCTGTGGCCCCCTGGGTAGAAAACTTTAATGAGTCTTAGCAACCTAAGGATTCCTTGCCAAACCCTAATCTAATTGAATTACACCCACTACCACTGAATTGAACCTACCTGACGATCATCTCATACACCTTGTGGCCATCTCGGTTAAAAATGGCCCAGATGCATCAACATACACCATCCTCTAGTAAAATGAATAGAAGTGGTGTCTACAGGAAGACTTACTCAGGGTCCTGGTCGCTTTAGGAGTGAGCGGGGGTGGGCTCAGGGGTGTTGACTGAGGCGGGGAAGAGCCATGAAACGGTGTCAGCCGATTGTCCGACAGCTGGAGACTCTTTGGCCTTTGTGCTTTTCTGGCTGGGCTCTAGCAGCGGGGGTGGGGAGAAACACAGCAAAACATTCTCATGGTGAGGCACGCTGGGCTCATCCATGCTCAGAACAACCTTATCAGCAGAGCAGAAACCGTTAAAGGGCAAAAATTCCAGGAGCCCTTTCTAAACTTACCGCACCGGCACGCTGGGGGGACCAGGGCAGACACACTAACGGGATCACCGGACCATAAGACTATTTTCTGGCCGGCCACAGACTTGATTTTAATCACAGTTGGACTGTGCCATTTAGGTCGGAGATGAGCCACCCTGATTCTCAGGGAGAGCAGGTCCTGCCACACTTAACAACTTGATGTGGCTTATGGGAGAATCAAGTACTTTTTATTTTTTTAAGCTAAAAGAAGGGAAGCAACAATGTTTGGATGGAGTCATGGACCACAGTGGCGAGAACCACAACTCCAGCCATTAATCCACGGGTTTATACTGTGCGTTAAATCTTGCGCCATTATTGACTTAGAGGCTCTGATCTCTGTACGTGTTTTTCTTAGCACCATCTGAGATCTGACCCTACCCCAGGCTGCTGCGTCCTGAGAAACCATGCTAGGCTTCCGTCTGGTGACTCGCAGCTGTGAAGTAAATGGTGAAAAGCCTGGCTCCAGGGAAAGCAATGGCAAACTGGCAGATCTATGGTGTTTGTTTGTTTGTTTGTTTTTACCATCAGATCAGGTTCTGATGCTTTCTCTGCGATGACCTGGGATTTGCTCAGACTCCAGTCTTTTCTCTTGAACTTGCTCATCCGGTTCTCACTGTCCTCTTTGAGGGACAGATCTTCCACTCTGGCCCCTGACGAGGCCCTGCGCTCCAAAAGGGGCTCCAGGATGGACCTAGCAGGGGTGGGGGAGGGAAGGATTGGGATTAGTAGAGGCAAACTAGTAAATATAGGCTAGATAAACAACAAGGTCCTACTGTAGAGCACAGGGAACTATATTCAATATCCTGGGATAAACCATAATGGAAAAGAATATGAAAAAGAATATATATATGTATAACTGAGTCACTTTGCTATACCGCAGATATTAACACAACATTGTAAATCAACTATACTTCAATAAATTTTTTTAAAAAAGGATTGACCTATCAGCCACGAACAAGGACAGAGTCAGAAAACACTGATCACCTGACAGTCAAAGCCGATATATGTACAACTGAGTCACTTTGCTGTAGACCTGAAACTGACACAACGTTGTAAGTCAAGTATACCCCAATAAAAATTAAAACAAACCAACAAACAAAAAACTGACTCCAAAAAGACCAGGGGATATGACTCTCCAGCCGAACCTTGACCTGTGGCATTGTTCTCAGGTTGTAATCTGAATTTCCAACTGCCAATTGAATATCTCAAGGTCTACGTGTACAGAAATGAGGCCGCCCAAGTGTGGAAAGAAAATACTAGTGAATATTTATCTTATCTCAGGAAGACAAGGTCTTATTAAACTTAGAGGTAAAGACAGAGTTCACACAGTAAAAGATGACTAGGCAGCTTTATGTAGTGGATAACAGCACATTCTCTGGAGCCCTACAGCCTGGGTTCAAATCCTACCTACACTGACTTGCTGGGTGACCTTGGGCAGATAACCTTTTCATACCTCAGTTTTCTTATACGTGAAATGGGGATAATGGTAGTACCTACCTCACAGGGTGATTACAGAACGCTTACAACAGTGCCTAGCATATAGGAGTACTCCTCAAATGTTTTTTTAATTACAGTCATAGATTTTGAAGCACCCTAGTGAAAATGGATTCATTCAAGAACCATAATTAGATGTTAATACATAGAGGAGAAGAGTTTGATGAGAAACAGGAGAGTCTCAAAATATCTCCCCATAAATTGCTCATTAATTACAAAGGGAAAAATAGTAAGTACTATTTTAAAAACAGAAAAGAAAATGGACCAAATCTTAACCACAGGATCAATTAAATCACTAATAAGGGACAAATGGGTAATGTGCTTCCAGATATGACACCTGAAAAGGACATATCACACAGAAATGTATCACCTGAATCTTAAGCACGAGGAAACATCAGACAAACCCAAACGAAAAAAAATTCTATAACTGGCCCATAATCTTCAAAAATGTCATTATGAAAGACAAGGAAAGGCTAAGGAAATGATTTCAAATTAAAGAATAGAGAGACATGGCTAAATACAATATGTGATCCTGATTGGATCCTGTACCACAAACTGCTATAAGACATTACTGGGACAACTGACAAAACTGGAATATGGGTTGTAGCTTTAAGTCACATTTCCTGAATGTACAGGCTGTACTGAATGTAGTATGTGGTTACAGTAAGACAATCTGCTTGCTCCATAGCCATGGTGTATGCAGCCCACTCTCAGATGGTAGACTGGGGGTTGGGGGGAGAGACAGAGAGGAATGACGTGGCAAAATGTAAAAACAAGGGGGGAGGGGTTAAAAGCCTACCTTTGTGATGTAGAGATTGCTTATAGCTTCTAAATGGGTATTTAATAAGTTCTGGTTTAATTAAAAATTGGTAGATTTTACTCCATAATAATGAAAAGTTTGGAGGGATAGGTCGGCAGAGCACAGAGGATTTTTAGGGCAGTGGAATTATTCTATATGATACTACAATCGTGAATATATTTATCAAAACTCACAATGTACAACACCACGAGTGAACCCTAAGTAAACTATGGACTTTGGGTGATTGTGATGTGTCAATGTAGGTTCATCAAGTGTAACAAATGTATCACTTTGGTGCTGGATGCTTATGGTAGGGGAGGCTGGGCGTGTCCAGAGCAGAGGTACATGGGAACTCTCTGTACTTTCTGGTCATTCTTGCTGTGAACCTAAAACTGCTCTAAAAAATAAAGTCTACTTTTTTTTTTTTAAGAAAAAGCTTTGATATGAAATAAGACAACAGAAAAACAGCTATCAGCTTTTTTTTTTTTTTTTTTTGCGTTACGCGGGCCTCTCACTGTTGCGGCCTCTCCCGTTGTGGACCACAGGCTCCGGACGCGCAGGCTCAGCGGCCATGGCTCACGGGCCCAGCTGCTCCGTGGCATGTGGGATCTTCCCGGACCGGGGCACGAACCCGTATCCCCTGCATCGGCAGGCGGACTCTCAACCACTGCGCCACCAGGGAAGCCCGCTATCAGCTTTTAGTATTTAAAAATTAAAAGCTTCTGTTCAGCAGAAAGCATCATTCGTAAACTAAAACTATTTGCTGTACATATTTTAGATGGCAAATATCATTAATGTATAAGAAACTTTTACAAATCAAAAAGAAAAAAATATGAGTAGCTCAATTTTTACAAACTGTCGAAGCAGATAAACACGTATTTCACGAAGAAAGAAATCCAAATAATTTTTAAAAAACTTAGTATGGCACATACTAAGTATGTAAACTTAGTAAACTTAGTAAACTTAGTATGGCACATTCATATGATGTAACGGTAGAGAGCCATCAGAAGTGATAATTAAAAACTAATAATAAAATTAGACAGCAATATGGAAAATGCTTATAACAAAAAGACAAAGAGGAAAAGCAAATTACCAAACTACATCTGTGCTATAATTGCAGCTGTGTAAAGATATCTATGTCAATGGTAAAGGATAGATAAATCATTTAGAAAATAATAAATATTTGAGGGCTTCCGTGGTGGCACAGTGGTTAAGAATCTGCCTGCCAATGCACGGGACATGGGTTCAAGCTCTGGTCTGGGAAGATCCCACATGTCACAGAGCAGCTAAGCCCATGCACCACAACTGCTGAGCCTGTGCTCTAGAGCCCATGAGCCACAACTACTGAGCCGGCATGCCACAAATACTGAAGCTCGCGTGCCTAGAGCCCATGCTCCGTAACAAGAGAAGCCACTGCAATGAGAAGCCCTCACACCTCAACAAAGTGTAGCCCCCGGTCGCTGCAACTAGAGAAAGCCTGCATGCAGCAGTGAAGACCCAATGCAGCCAATAAATAAATACATAAATACATAAATAAATAAAGTATTTGATTTCCAGGTAGAAGGCCATTTGGACAGGTTACTTTTGTGATATGTTTATTATAATATGGAATTACAAAATTATAAATAAGTGTTAAGTCAACGGACTTAACTTATATTCAACATTAAAACACACAGTGATGCTAAATACTCATCATGTATATAAAATTAAGCAATAGGTCACAAAATGGTACATGTCATGCTTTTCCACTTGAACACAATTATGAATTCACTCCTTTAAAATATTTTAAATTTGAACATATGGAAAGGCACTCCATGTTTCTGGCAAGAAGGCTCAACATCAAAAAGCTCTAAATTCAATCCATAAATTTAACATATCCCAATAAAAACAACAGGATTCCAGACAAGTTAATATGAAAATGAGCTATGTAAAACTAGCCAGACAAATTCTGAAAAAAAATTACTAGAAATTTTAAAACCTTTAAAATCTATAGTAATTAAAACTGCATTAGAACAAGTGCCATGAACCACACAGGCAGATCTAAGAAATGGGGGAAAAGTCTACAGACTAAAGAACATTGGAATTTGATTTTTTTATAAGGCTGACATTTCAAATCAGTAGAGAAAAGATGGTTTGCTCACTAAACGTTATAGGGAGAACTGGGTAGCCAAGTAGGGAAAAAAAATTGGCTCTACACCTTACACTTTATACTAAAATAAATTGCAAAGAATCACAGATTTTATTATATAGTGAAAACCTAAAATTAGGCTTTTTGTAGTCTTAAAGTGAGGAAGGCCTTTATGATATAAAATCCAGAAGCCATAAAATCAAATATTAACTTATTTGACTGCATAAAAAATCAGCATAACTAGATAAAAAATTAGAAGCAAAGTCAGAAAACAAAGGAAAAATTGGAACTATTTCAACTCATATCACAAAGGGTCAATACCCAACAGAAAAATGTACACAAAATATCTGACCAGGGCCTTCCCTGGTGGCGCAGTGGTTGAGAGTCCGCCTGCCGATGCAGGGGACACGGGTTCGTACCCTGGTCCGGGAAGATCCCACATGCCGCGCAGCGCCTGCGCCCGTGAGCCGTGGCCGCTGAGCCTGCGCGTCCGGAGCCTGTTGCTCCGCAACGGGAGAGGCCACAACAGCGAGAGGCCCGCGTACCGCAAAAGAAAAAAAAAAAAAAAATCTGACCACAGTTCACAGAAAATAAAATACATACAAGCTACTAAACAAATGAAAAGATGCTCAACCTCAAACAAGAGGGATGAAAGAAAACCAATATGCAACCAAACAAAAGCCCTAGGCCAAGAAAATATTTTCCACCTATCAGATTGGTAAAAATTAAAAGGCCTGATAATACACAATTTGGTGGCAAGATGTGGGTGAACAGGCACCCTTGTGTGTTGCTGATGGGACTGTAAATGGGTATAATCTCTATGAAAGTCAGTTTAGGAATAATTTTGAAAACTGCAGCTATATATGTTTGACAGAGCAATTTCACTTTTGGACTTTTTCTCATATTGATATACTTGAATATTAACGAAATAATGTATTTTTAAGGTTACTCATTGCTATCACTACTGTGATAGTAAAAGGCTGAAATCAACCAAATGTCCATCAACAGACAATGATGGAGTGTATCACGGGTAGGGAAATCATGAGATGTCTGCAACTCAAAAGAAAGACGAGGCTCTCGCAGTTTTGAAATGGAATGATTTGCAAGATGTAGTCAGTGAAAAAAGCAAGGCAGGACTTCCCTGGTGGCACAGTGGTTAAAAATCCGCCTGCCAATGCAGGGGACACGGGTTCGAGCCCTGGTCAGGAAAGATCCCACATGCCGTGGAGCAACTAAGCCTGTGCACCACAACTACTGAGCCTGCGCTCTAGAACACGCGAGCCACAATTACTGAGCCCACGTGCCACAACTATTGAAGCCCACACGCCCAGAGCCCGTGCTCTGCAACAAGAGAAGCCACTGCAACGAGAAGCCCGTGCGCTGCAATGAAGAGTAGCTCCCACTCACCAACGCAGCCAAAAATAAATAAATAAACTAATTTTTTAAAAAGCAAGCCAAAGAGTATTATATGCTGCCGTTTATAAATAAAAAAACGTGTGACGAAGGATATATATTTAGGAACTGCTTCTGTACAGATAAAGAGCTGCTGGAGAGGCACCACGGACATGAACCTGAACGCTAACATCGCTGGCCTCTGGAGAGTGGTACTGATGAGCTGGGAGTCGGGGACTGACAGGAGGCCTCTCATGATATGTCCTTTTGTACCTTTGAAATTTCATATGTGATTACATTGCCTACTCATAAAATAAACTTAAAAATTATTTTTAAAAATTGAAATAAAAAAGTCAAGCAATAACTACAAATTATTCTGAAACAAACAAAATAGGATACGATTGGCTGGGTCATAGGGTGTGATAGCATTATGCGTGATTTATTTTTTCCATTTTTCATAACTGTTGCTACTATCACATAAATAATGATATTCTTCATAATGAAGATGATGAGAAAGACCCCAAAACTAATAACCCAGGTACTGTGAATGATTTCCCTTACGAAGATGATGCACCCACACTGACCAAGTCTCACTTTGGGGACCAAAGGCAAACATTAGGAAGGAGTTACCTCAGCCCTCCCGGCATTTAAAGATGGAAGCCTTACCCATCAGATCCTGGTCTGGAAGGAGCATTATCAGATGAGTTAGAAGAGCTGGAGATCACAGAGGATGTCACCGAGGTGATGGACAATCTCCGCAGTGTGGACGACATGATGTAGGGGAGCACCATAGACCCTGTGCGGCTTTGCTTCCTCTCCGTCAAGTTGGGCGGCTAAAGGAGACATGACCCCTCATGGTTAGCTGGCCTGGAATTCAGCCCTTAGGAACTGGCGCAGCCCCTGGTGGGTTGTGGTGAGTGCCCACCTGTATGGGGGTTGGCACCCCATTCTGATGGGTTGGTGCCTGTGTTGCGTCGGTTGTTAAATATTGCAAATACTTGTATTCTTTCTTTGTAGTTTGAAAGATTTTATTGACATATCATTTTGTTTATTATAATATGACATATGAGATATTTTGTAACTGCATATCACAACATCCTGACATTTAAGCGTGTAGGTTGTGAGTTCATTTTCTGTATATTAAGCAACTCTCCATTTTTTAAAAATTTGTTTAAGTGTAGTTAATTTACAATGCTGGTTTAGTTTCTGCTGTACAGCAAAGTGATTCAGTTAAATATATATATATTTTTTCCTTTTCATATTCTTTTCCATAATGGTTTATCACAGGATATTGAATATAGTCCCCTGTGCTCTACAGTAGGACCTTGTTTATCCATCCTATATACACTAGTTTACATCTGCTAATCCCAAACTCCCAATCCATCCGTATCCCCCAATCCATCCCTTCTCCACCCTCCCTGTCCATCCCTCCCCCACCTCTCTTACATTCTTAGTTATAAACACAACTTCGGTTAAGCCTACCTTGTTTCTAAAATTAGAGAAAAATTCACCCTAACTTTCTGCCAGCCTCTTGAGAGAGGGAAACCAAGATGTTCATTACTCATCAATAAAATAGCAAACCCCTCTGTCTGCTTCTCCCCCTTAGCTTCTAGCGGACATTTAGAAAACGGAATACTGGCCTAATAGAAAAGTTTTAGATTGAAACTGGACACCTGATGCTTATCCTGGTGAATCTTAGGAAATAAAGGAATACGGATATACTCTCATAAGAAATGTCTCCAGTAGGTCACCATATCAAATTCAAATGTTAATATTGGCCTGGGTCTAATAAAAACTAAACTTACTGAGTGAAAGCCAAGTGTTTGCCATCTAGGAACTTGTGTAAAAGACAAATGTTCCTAAAAGAAAACTCTTAACTGGCAACAGGTTAGGAGGTAAATTCGTGGGAAGGCATGACTGAACACTTGGGTGACTGGGAGAGATGATCAAAAAGATACTAGGGAGAACAATGTAGCAGAGATGGAGGTATGGGAATAGGGGACAGGAATACATGAAATGAAATGCAGAGCCTTGATTTGGAGGAAAGAGGATTTTTGAAAATCTGGGGTTCAAGAATACAACATTTGAAGAGAGAAGGATGAACTCATGTTAAAAAGAGCGGCTAGGGCTTCCCTGGTGGCACAGTGGTTTACAGTCCGCCTGCCGATGCAGGGGACACAGGTTCGTGCCCCGGTCCAGGAAGATCCCACATGCCGCGGAGCGGCTGGGCCCGTGAGCCACGGCCGCTGAGCCTGCGCGTCCGGAGCCTGTGCTCCGCAACAGGAGAGGCCACAACAGTGAGAGGCCCGCGTACCGCAAAAAAAAGGCTGACCCATGTATCACTCCACCCAACTTCTTGGGAGGAAAGAAAGAAAACTGTGAGAAATGTCACAACTGTCCAAAAAAATCATGACATCAGCTACATGCATTGTCAAATGTAATTCACAATTCTCTGTCCCCTTCGAAGGTGTGATGAGTAGGAACATGTCACCAAAATAAAAAATAAAGATTAGGAAGAACTGTAGGAGTTGGGCTAGACAGGACAGGAATAACCAGTGTCTGGGATTAGGAAACCCCAATGTCTAGTAGTGTGGTTTTCACAGTGTGGTGCTTAGCCCCGCAGCACTACCTGGCGGCATGTTAGAAATGCAAATTCTTGGGCCCCATCCCAGACCAAGTGAATCAGAAACCCTACTGATGTGGCCCAGCAATCTATTTTCACGAGCCTTCCAGGTGGTTCTGACGGTCATTCAAGTTTAAGAGCCGCTGTCCAGCACAACAACAGGTGAAGGTTATCAAGAGCAGACCGTGCCTTCTCCGAACTGCCCCAGGGTTTGCATGCCATTCCTAGGCTACTTTGACTCATTTGGCATCTGAAAAATGGATCAATATCATAAACGGTAGAAGAGACTAGAAAAAGCTCATAGGCTGTTGAGACAAAGCCTACCAGTGTTATAACCCCATAGAGCTTTTCCACTTTCTCCTTGAGTTCCCGGAAGCAAGAAGACAACCGGTCGTGCAGTGGCTTCAGCTGCTCCGTCAGTTTCTCCCCATGGATGCGGATCCCCTCTGTCAGCAGAGGCATCTGGGAAGGAGGGCATGAAAGGAATAGGATATTGTTTAGGAAGAGGGATAGTTCAGATTTGGATGCTGGGGAAAGATGGAAGGTGGGGATGGACAGGTAAACCGGTAGACACAGCACGTTTCGAACGACAATACTGCTTCTCAGTGGAAAGCTTGGGAACTGGATGCTCTTGGGTCAAAGATGCAGAGGGATCTGCACACTGGGGATACAAGTAACCAGGGGAAGGGCTGACAGGCGAGGGAAATCCACGTGAGCCTGGGGGCCTTTCTATGCAGGAGTAACTGATACGTTCCACCTTGGACTGAGCTGTATGGCTGCGTTTCCTCCCACTGTTCACAGAAGTAGTGAGAGAGAGAGAGAAAAACTGAGGCCAACATCTCTCATCTGGAAACACAAGCCAGCAAACCGATTTGGGGACTTTAATCTCCCCTCTAAGAAGACCCCTCTCAACACTGTGCAGTCTAATGAAATGTTCTTCCTATGTTGCTTCGCCAAATAAATAGATAGGTTGTGATTCCAAGGGTTAAAAAAAAAAAAAAAAAAAAAAAAAAGTAACCCTAAACGTGTGCTTGGAGATGGATGCCCTAGCGACTATCTTGGTGTTGTGTGTGGTGGCCGCCCACAGAGCGTGGAGAGCTGTCCAGCCACACCTGCCCTGGACATACCTGCAACGCTATTAGTCGCTTTAGCAGCTCGATCTTCTCCTGGTCTTCAGGATGCTCCTGCAAGTACTTTTCTGTAAAAAAAGCCTGAAAGCAAAGCATTGGCAAGTATCGATTAGAACACATTCCTATCTGTGTATTTGACCCTAAGAGGAAGGGGAGGGAAGCCTAGAAGGGTGAAACACGTCTTCTGTTCTGTCTGATGAACCAGGAATGATTAAGTAAACATTCGTTCCTTTCCTGGGAAGCCCTTAAACCACCGGAGTGGACAATTCAAAAAGGAAAGAGTTATTCTATAGTCTTCCTGGAATCATGCAATTCCTAGCAAGAGGACATTCTCAACTGCTACACACACACATCAAATCAAATCCGCAGCAGCAGAGCAGAATGTCATTCATTAAATAACTTCCCCAAAGAGCTAAGAAAAGGCCAAATGGCAATATCAAAAGGTTATTCATTAGAGTAAGTGCCTAGATCTTATAAAGGAAAGAGCAAAAAATTAATAGGCCGAAGATGTGGCTGAGAGTTTTTCTGCCCAGCATTTTATAGGCTGTACCACAATTCCTGAAGATTCATATTGGTAGTTTCTTACTAATCACCTATCCAAAAGGCTATTTTGAGGACATCATGAGAAATGCTATAGATGTGAAAGTCTTTTGAAAATATTAAATGCAGGTTGCATTTATTATGCTAGGTCAAGACCATGTCACCCATAACATCAATAAACATTCGTGGAAAGGTCCTATAATAGGGACATAAAACTCAAACTATAAATACAGGTGTTCCATAGGAGACCATTTTAAAGACAGAATTCATTAGGAAAGAAAAACTAAAGTCTGTAGTGAACATTTGAGCTCCAACAGAGTTCAAAACGGGAGTTATCTATTTTCTCCCTGTACCATAACCATCATTTCTGAGAGTGCTTTTGAAGACTAGCCTTCAAAGCTCCCCTTCACTCTTTCGCTTCACTAGTAGGAAAACCACCCCATCACATGAAACCCAAGAGTTCCTGAAACTACAGGATACAGTTATAAAAGGGATCAGCCCATTTTGTGTGGAAAACAGAATATGTGCAAACTCTTTACTTTGTGGGAAGATGTTATGGGTTAAACTGTGTCCCCCCCACCCCCAAATTCATAGGTTGAAGTCCTAAGCCCTGGGACCTCAGAATGTGACCTTAGATGGACACAGACTTGTTGCAGAGGTAATTAGTTAAGATGAGGTCACATGAGAGTAGGATGGACCCCTAATCCAATCTGACCGGTGTCCTTGCAAAAAGGGGATATGAGGAGACAGACACATGTACACAGAGAGAACATCATGAGAAAAGCCAAGGAGAAGACAGTCATCTACAAGGCAAGGGATACCAAAGGTTGCCAGCAACCCACAGAAGCCAGGAGAGAAGCAGGGAGCAGACTCTTCCTCAGAGGCCTCAGAGGGAATCAACGCTGCTGACATCTTGATTTCAGACTACTGGACCCCAGAACTGTGAGACAATCAATTCCCATTGTTTTAAGTCACTCTGTCTGTGGTACTTTGTTATGGCAGCCCTAGAAAACGAGTGCAACAGAGAATATAAATATATGGAATCCACGCATCACACAAAGGAAACAGGACAGCACATTTCCAGAGCAGCTCATGCTGGCAGATTCATATTTACAGGGGCTGTCAATATAAATGAAAACATAGGATTTGCTTAAATCTTCAGCCACCTTTACCTTTCAAAATACACGCGGTTTAAATTTGAAAGTTAAAAAAATTTTTTGACCTCTGATAAAATGCACTGAAATTCCCAAAGCATCAGATGAGTCAGGGAACATCAGAGCAGAGTCCCCTGAAATTAGTTTTTCTAGCAGAGTCCTGCCTCAGAACAGAAAGGGCTGATGGATTACTGCACACACCTCCTGTGTTCCGATCACTCAGGCGCTGATTAAAGAGCGGCCTTAAAATAGGTCACCTGTATCAAGTAGGTAATGACGGATTCCCGACCCGATTGCAATAGTTCAAGGTGATCAATGAGTTTACCTTTTTCTTATGTTTAGGAATGTACAAAGTCATACATAGTAATTAAAAGTAAAAACTAACAGTCTTTAAAAGTTGCTGAAATAAATTTGTTTATATATCCTTCCTTTTCTTCCCTTTTTTTAAAATTTTAATTAGAAGATAAAATTATATAATAGGGGCTTCCCTGGTGGCGCAGTGGTTGAGAGGCCGCCTGCTGATGCAGGGGACGCGGGTTCGTGCCTGGGTCCGGGAAGATCCCACGTGCCGCGGAGCGGTTGGGCCCGTGAGCCATGGCCGCTGAGCCTGCGCGTCCGGAGCCTGTGCTCCGCAACGGGAGAGGCCACAGCAGTGAGAGGCCCGCGTACCACAAAAAATAATAATAATAATAATTAAATATATATATATATATATATATATATAATAGTCACAGATACTGGCGTATATAAATCAGAGTTCAGGAGCATTCTGAAAAAAAAATGAATACTTGGAGAGACACATCAAAATTAGTACCAGATAGCTTATAGGGAAAAATACACACTGAAATCATTACAGCATTAAAAAAGTATTGTATTCTGGCCCTAGTATTGAATTCCATTATAACACTAGAAATTATTACTGAAACCTAACATCGGCAAACCAGAGTTCCTCTGGTGCTTTCCCAGCTGCTGAGACTAAGAAGACTAAAAAAAAGGTTGAGAGGTTGAAGAGACGACAGAAGAAAGACGATCACTGTAGCACTGGTAAGCCCCACTCATCAACAACACTCAAACTGGGACATCCCTGGTTTGAGCACTGGTTGAGACTCCGTGCTTCCAAGGCAGGGGGCGCGGGTTCCATCCCTGGCTGGGGAACTAAGATCCCTCATGCCAAAAAAAAATAAAAAAGAACACTCAAATCACACATTCTGTTCCAAGTAGACAGGAAGAAAACCGACCCTGATCAAGCCACCACTACATGGCAGGGGTCATATGATGTTCCTCATATACAGGAGGTCTCCCTTAAGCCCCACGTCACTCCTGTCAGTTATGTATTTTCCTTACTTTTTTCAAATATGAAAACTGGAGCTCAGAGAGATTAAGTATCCCCCCCAAGAGCACACAGTGGCCAATGGGAAGCCAGAACTGGGTCATAAGAGTGACTGATTCTGAAGCCCCTGCTCTTCCCAGGACATTGTGTACAAATGGGAATAAGCGAATCAGCCCAGTTAACCTTTCTCATCTTTCCCATCCATCTCCTTTTCTTCCCACTCACTCTCCATGTTTCTCAACAGGGGTGTAACCTGTTTATTTATACTCAAGGGGAGGACCCCCAAATTATTTAGCCACTGAAAACATACCTAGCAATTAAAAATCCTGCTTCTATTGATTATATGTAACCAAATTCTACTGAATGCATTACCTCCACTTTAAGTGATGCTACCTCCAGACCCTATGCAATGAGTCCCATGGGATGAGCATTCCATTCATGTTTTTCCAGAGTAACAGATACGACACTTAGCTGAATTAATTTAATTGCAGAGCCAGGGCCAGCGTTTGTCCATACAACCAATGGCACACCATGTCAGGGTTCCCAATAGAGCGTGGCTCTGTTTCCCACAGATGCTGCTTCCCTTCCAGGGCATCCTCAGGTCTGGGGTCCACTTGTGTGCCTTCTACCTTCCAGGGGAGAGAGGGAGTGGGAAGGGAATTCACAGCTGGTGAACCAACCAGAGGTCTATCAGATGGATCTTTCGGTGACTCTACCAGACAGTGGCCTAACCCTGGCTGGGTGGCTGATGGTGTCTAGCAGGTATGAGGTCAGGGAGAAGCCTGTCATTAATTTCATTTGCCCATTCA
Organism: Pseudorca crassidens; assembly: GCF_039906515.1. NCBI lineage: Eukaryota > Metazoa > Chordata > Mammalia > Artiodactyla > Delphinidae > Pseudorca > Pseudorca crassidens. The sequence goes on along the minus strand of NC_090302.1, from coordinate 103,160,202 downwards.
CAAAGTGGGGAGAATGAAAATCTCTCAGAGAAGTTGTAGGAAACGAATTCACCAGCTGCCACTGGAGAAAGCAGGAGAGACACGCCACACCTGGTGGCCCCGTGGGGTTCCCGGGACGCAGCCCACCTTCTCATAGTTGGAGTAGCCCCCCATGACAGCCGGGTCCACGATGCCACTGAGCAGCATGGAGAGGGGATGCACGGAGAGGGACCGGTCCCAGGCGTGCTGCTGGACACAGTTGCTGATCTTCTCATTGGTGAGTTCCATGGTTTCAATGGCATTCTCCAGAGGACTGATTTCTTCCTGTGACAGAGGAGAGATGCTGAGTTCCACAGCCAAGACTGGAAAAAGCCTAGGTCTTCCCCGCCAAAGGCATACAATTCCCACCAAGCTATGGAGGAGCGATGTTTTCCTTGTCAAAGTCACTTTTTTTTTCTTTTTGGCTGCACCGAGCGGCACGCGGGATCTTAGTTCCCCGACCAGGGATAGAACCTGTGCCCCCTGCAGTGGAAGCGCAGAGTCCTAACCACTGGACCGCCAGGCAAGTCCCGGGGTCATGTTTATTAATAAGGATAGCACATTTACTTGAAATGGTGTTGGTAAGCTGCTAAATAAGCAATTTAAAATCTCAGAAAGTCCAAGGATGATTTAAAAACTGGAGCTATGGTAATGATTATTTCTTGGAGCAAAGTGTCTATGGAAATTTTGAGAAGATAAAATTGGAGCTGTAATGATGTTTTTTTCTTGGGCAAATCTTTCTTACAGATTTTTGAGAAGATCAATGACAACAGAGGAGCAATATATCTGACCCAAGACACCTCTGCACACCAAAAACGTTCACTGGGAAGAGGTTTGATGCTCCTTCCGTAAGAAAAGGTAAGTGATCTCGGAAGTCACACGTTCAGACCATATATTAAGTCTGCTTAGTATGCGTTCTACGGTTTATGGAAGTCAGAAATAATAGGATGTATTAGAATATTCAAGCTGGACTTTGGATGCGAATGAAATGAGATGCAATGCAGATTCAGAGCGCTCCTCCTGTGGAAATGTCTTCCAAACCAGATTCAAGAAAAATTGTGTCCTTCTTCATTTTACCCTGATCAACCAGCATGATCTCCTACTCCAGAATGGATTCCAAAAGACTCTGTCCAAAACCATATTCATACTTAAGAATAATAATTTATCACTAGTGGTATGGAACACATCAAACTTCAGATTTGTTCAAGACGTATTTCTTGATTACTTATTTCAGGCAAGTACTCTGCTATGCACCATTGTTACAAAAGCGATTAAGATATAATTCATGGCTGGAAGGAGCATACGGTTTTCACAGGGTCAGGGTGGGGAGGTTTCAAGATATGTAAGCATGGTAGGTAACTCTTTAGAAATAAGCCAAGGTTGTGACAGCGCAGAGAGAAAGGGCATCTAACCCAGCTTGGGAGTTTCAGAGATGGCTTCCTGGAGAAGCTGGTACCTAAACTACATCTCAATGGGAGTTAGGTTGAGAAGTGGTCAGAGGGCATGCTGGGCAGAGAAAATGTCAGAGAGGGTTGACATAGCATGGAATGAGCAATTTAGTTCCAGTAGATTCCATAGAAGATGAAGTGGAAGGGCTTAGTCACACAGACCCTGTACGCATGTGCTAGGAGCATGGGCTTTCTAGTCTAGGCATTGGGGAGCCACAGCAAGGTTTTAAGCATGAGAATGATACAGCCAGGTTTTCACTATGGAATTCACACTCTGAGGCAGAGAGGAAAATGGACCTAAGAAGCCAATGCAGGGAGGCCAATCAGAAGGCTTTTTCAATGGCATCAACCAGAGATGAATGAGGGATTAGAAACAGGGTACCTCAGCAGGAGGGCTGGGGGAAGAAAACTAAAACAGATTTAATAACTATTAAAGAGGTAAAACAAACAGCTTTGGGGAGTGATGAAGATGGAAGAGTCTAGGATGAATGGTGATGTGACTAGCTGAAAATAAGAGGAAGTGTTCTTGGAGGGAAGAATGTGATTGATAGGAAACTCAAAGGAGGAATTCCAAAAATGTTTTTGGGCACAGGCAGGATCCTTGAGGAGACAACACCCATTGGGTCATAAAAGAGCCATTCACTGGGAGTAATCTTTAGGGTTGGTGTTGTAACATCAGTTTGACAAAGGAGTTCTATTCTAGAAGCATGTCTTTTATTTCTCTTTTGGAAAATAAAGTGGGCCAGAGGAGCTAGTGAGAACTGGAGGGGGAACTTAACAAAGGCTCTCATTCTGTTTGGAGACAGAAAGAGTTTTCTGAGTTCCACTTTCAGATGACTTACTGTTGAAATCTGTTTGACTTCAAACCACTTGAGAATCCCAGGGAAGGTATAGGCAGTCGTATACGTGGTCCTTTCAATCCACATGGTCTGGTGGAAGGAAGGAAAGTAGGAAATGGTGGTCAGTTCTCAGGCAAAACAGCAAAACTCCCAGGTTTATGATACTCTCTTTTTTAAATTTTTTTAAATAAATAAAAATTAAAATTATTTCATATCAGAGCATACTTGATTTAGTTTCAGGTGTACAGCAAAGTGATTCAGTTATACATATACATGTATCTATTCTTTTCCAAATTCTTTTCCCATTTAGGTTATTACAGAATATTGAGCAGAGTTCCCTGTGCTCTACAGTAGGTCCTTGTTGGTTATCTAGAGATTTTATTTTCAATGCCTCCTTAGTGAATGGGCCATACTTTCTCCCAAACTTTAGGGATTCTAAGTGTTTAAAGCAGAAAGGAATTATCTACTGGGGCTCCGTCACCCTTTTTGATGGGAAATTTGAGGTCCAGAGAGGTGTGACATGCTCAAATCAAGGTCATGGGTGGCAGGCCCAGGCGTGGAGCCCAGTTCCTGGATCACTAGTCTAGAGTTTTCCACTGAGACAACAGTCTGCTGACTAGGTAATAAGCACACGGAAACTCTATCTCCAGGGCTGCCATCATTTCTGCTGTAGATGCTGGTTGAATGGAAGGCCTCCATTTTTGATGTCCATTTCATCTTGTTTCAGAGGATGAACGTGGTGGACTCACAGCAAACTCATTGTCGGGATCCTTTTCTCCTTTCCGGAACGGCCGAGAATATCTGAACTGCTGTACTTCATTGGCTCTGTAGTAGCTGGGAAAGACACAGCCATATGCTTTCATTTCTTTCTTACAATAAGCACTGCTCCAACAAAACCTGAGACACATCTTACATGGACTGAGTCTTATCCACTAAACTACCTCAAAACTCACATAGTCTCCACGATGAAGGCTGGAGATGATGCAGAATTTGATTTTTTTAAAACTTTTTTGGCCACGCCACGTGGATGCAGGATCTTAGTTCCCCAGCCAGGGATTGAACCCGTGCCCCCCTGCAGTGGGAACATGAAGTCTTAACCACTGGACTGGCAGGGAAGTCCCCGGAATTTGATTGTATTGCACATCTTAGTTTTATTATTGATGAATCTATCTCACAGCTCACAATTTTGAAAGGCATATGGATTTATGTCCGTGTTTGTGATCTCATTTGCATAGTTTTCTAACAGTTCTATCAATCTTAGTAGCATTTTAGCTTCTCAGGAGAAGGAGTTCAATCATAGGGGAACTCACTGATTGAAGGCCAGGTGAGGTCAGTCGCTACTGGCCAGTGAATCCTTCTGAGTGGAAAAAAGAACTAGGGGATCTGAAACCTAAGAGTAAAATTCTCAATTTCCTTCCCTCTGCTTAAAAAAAAAGAAATCTCCAAATCCCTTGAGTTACCAAGCTCTCATCTTATACTGGAAATGGAAGGGACAGTTGTTATGGTCTGAATATTTGTCCCCCAAATGCCTATACTGAATTCCTAATGCCCAATGTGATGGTGTTAGGAGGTGGGCTTTTTGGGTGGTGATTAGCTCATGATGGTGGAGCCCTCATGAACATGGTTAGTGCCCTTATTAAAAAAGAGGCCCCACAGAACTCCCTCACCCCTCCCACCATGTGAGGACACAGTGAGAAGATGATCACCTACGAACCAGGAAGAAGGCCCTCACCAGACACTGAATCCGCCAGTGCCTTGATCTTGGACTTCTCAGCCTCCAAAAATGTGAGAAATAAATTTCTGTTGTTTATGAGCCACCCAGTCTGTGATCTTCTGTTACGGCAGACCCAATGGACGAAGACAACAGGAGGTCTTCCAAACTCTAATGAATTTTGATAGACTTCTATATAAAGAAGTGTGTGAGACACATGGTTTAAAAAACAAACCAAAAAACCCACTTACTTTAAGATCTGCTCTGGAACTGGTTTATCTTTGTAGCTGGGCGGCAGGCTCATCACTGGCTTTACGGTGAAACACTGCATGTCTGAGGAGCTCGTTAAGGAAGGAAAAGGGCTGGGCCACTAAGCTGTCACGGCAAAAAGGACCACCTGTTCCTCCTGCTTTACCGATGGAAATGGTACCCACACCAATCATTCCTTTGAACCAAATGCCAGGACCGCATTGAAAACGGGCTTCCCTCAGATATTGCCAAAATGCCTTATTAAGTCATAATCTTGGGACATTTTTTGGTCAGACACGTGGCAAACAACCTTGTCTTAGGGAAAGACATTAATGAAATTTCAGGAAAACAGGTGACTGGCAATTATCTAAAATCATTTCTTTTGGACAATCATCCCTCTGAATTAGCCAGATTCCAGAGCCCGGGCAATAGGAATTTCTTGTTATCTCTGGATACCATTTGTTTACCAAGTACCAGAGCCAGGCACTGTAATAGGTGCTTTGAATATGTTATCCCGGGCAACAGGAATTTCTTGTTATCTTTGGATACCGTTTACCAAGTACCAGAGCCAGGCACTGTAATAGGTGCTTTGAATATGTTATCTCCAATAAACACAACAATTTCCAGGTGGATATTAATCCCCTTTACAGATGAAGAATCTGAGGGTCTGAGAAAGCCCAGATCACACAACTGATAAATGAAGTCAGACGTCAAACCCAGCTCAGGGGGAAGGTCTCCCTCTCTCACTTAATGATCTGATCTTAGGCATGACTTTTTTTTGCCTTTACCAACAATGCTTCCAAATTTATAGCATTGAAACTAGAATTTAAGGCACTGGGTCTAGACCTAACATTCACTCCCAGTATTTCCCAACGTGAAGAGTGCCATCCACTGGCACCAGAATCACCTGGAGATTTACTCAAAATGCAGAATTAGAATTCACAGCTGCTGAATTAGAATCTCTCCATGGTGATTCTTAAGTATAATAAAATCTGAGAACCACTGGGCTATGCCTTAAGCTATTATAGCTTACAAAACGTTTTCACATAAATGATCTTTTTAATTTGATCTTCACAGAAATGCTATTAGATATTTGGGAGAAACAGAGCTCCCCTCACACTTTATAGATGAGAAAACCAAGGCCTGGAGAAACTAAGCAACTTGCCAAGGTAAATTGGCTATGCAGACGTGACTCTGGGACTCCTGTTTCTACATCCAATTCATGAAGACCTCTTTTCATCCCATCCCAAGGAGGCCCCGCAAGCATTTACTGAATCCCTACAACTGAAACAATTTTTCCCAGAAAACCTTTCTTTTCCAAGCATCCACTGTGTTAAGAGGCCACTCCACTCTCCTCTGAAAGGCAGGTCTGCCTACTGATCTATCATTGCTGTGTATCTTTCTATAGCTACTGACCAATAATAATTAATTAATTATTATAATAATATTTATAATTATATAATATATATTATATAATTAATTATAATTATTATATTATAATTAATACATATTAATTACAATAATTAATACATATAATTAATAATTAATACATATTGAACTTTTATTATGTATTTACCAGGCACTGTTCCTAGTATTTTACAGATACTCAATCTTTGCAAGAACTCCAAGGGGAAGAATGATCATCATCCCCACTTTACAGGTGAGAAAACTGAGGTACAGAGAAATTAAGTAAGTTGCCCAAAGTGACACAGTAAGTGACAGCACTGGGACTCGAACCCAGGCAATACGCTCCAGAGCCCTTTTTCTTATTTATCTACCATGCCACACCAGCTCTGTCTTAGCAACCTCTTTTAGAATACTGTTTACTTTTATAACATCTTCATTTTTTAAAAAGCATGCAATTGGTTTTTTGATGACATTATATGTTACCCAAAAAGAGCTACACCTCTTTATCCAGGATCCAGAATTCAGAACAGGAAGTCTATTCGCCTCAGGCTCCGCTTGTGGCTATAACACACATCCCTTCATATTCAACATTTGCTTCTCATCTCTCTCCTTTAGTTACGTCATAGCCCTGAGCTAAGGACATTAGGTTCCCAAAGCTTTTACACAGAATGGGACACTGAGTCAGGATGGTTAAATGAGTCTGAGGCCAGGACCTATCGGCATGCAGGGATGGGATGGAACCCTCGGCTTCTCTGGCTGGGCTGGGGCTGCTGTAGGTTCAAGAGCCCCTGAGCCGTGACCCCAGGATGAGGATACGCTGCTTGGGGGAGGACTTGATGTCCTCTCCTGGGGGCGTGGTGCTGGCCATCTTCTCGGCGTTGGGAAACTGGGTCAGCAGCCGCAGGCTGAAGTCTTCTCGCCTCTCGTACTCCTTCCCCCGGTAGATGAAGATCTTGTTCTGCAGGTCAGGAGAGCAAGGGAAAGAATTAAATACGAAGAGTGAAGGGGCAACTGGGGAGCCTGGTCCCGAGGAAGCCACTGTCCTCCCCAGACCAAGTGCAACACCCCCACCACGTCCTCATGGAGCACCTGCTATGTGCCCCACAGTAACCATCATATCCCAAAGAGCTCACAGTTTATCTGTGGAGTTAAGTCACAGGCATGAAAATGCTTCATGCAGTGTTTCTCAGAGTACGGCCCAAGGACGACAATTGGTGTGCAAACAGCCTACACTGATCCACAAGGAGATAAGGAGTTTGCACCCTAATGGAAATCCAGGATGTTACCGGGCATGCTGTTTTAGTTTAGCTGATACTTTTCATGGCAAGAAATTCTCAATGAAGGAAGGAAGTACATTCATTTACTTTTAAGGTGCAAGCTCCTTTCTCATCATGATCCAGTAACAGGTAGGGAACCAGCGCTTTGAGTGGCACTGCCTAGAGAACTCGAAAGTACGAAGCGAATCAACACAACAGGTGAGACAGGAACAGAGAACAGGATTAACCTACAGCCGTCCCAAGCCAATCCTGGAGATCACCATGGATGGCCACATTGAAGCCTCATAGAAAATAACTTCCCTCAATACTATTCTCTCCATTCCAAACTGCAGCTTTTTCTCTTTAATAAAATTAATAAAATTGGATGTTTTGAAAAGAAATTTTCTAGGCCCCAGGCATGGAAGAAATTCACCTCGCAGCTGTTGCAAGTTCAAATGTCGCCATGTTTTGAAGGTTCCTGCTCCTCCAATGGTCACTCAGATGAGTACTTAGTATTTAAAGCCCACACGTGATCCTTTTTTAACTAAAATCTGGGCCCATATTGTCCTGTCAAATGTTTTTAAAAACCACTTGTCCATTCACACAACCAGTATGTATCGAGCAAATGAGATACGCCAGGTGCTAGGGACAGAACAGTAACTCTGCTCTGGTGGAGAGAAATAGAAAACAAGTAAACAAATAAGTAAGTAAGATAATTTAGATAATTTAAGTCCCCTGAAGGCAATATACCTTCTACGCTCAACACGGAGGGCAGTGAAAATGGCCAGATCTTTTGGAATTGATGATAAAATGTTTCCAAGCCGGGAAAGATTTATGTGGATGACGCATGCATTATGCAATTTCATCATTCAGGCAAAACTGTGGCGGGTTAAGGGGTCGGAGTGTAAGAAAACGCTAAGTGTATGATGTGGACCATAACTGTGGAAGGAACCAGACAAGCAGAAGGTCAGTACAAAGCAGCTCAACCTGAAGGAAAAGGTTTCCAGGAGGACATGAGACTTGATTGGATGCAGATGGATGGACAGGGTCAGGAGAGGAGAGGAGAGGAGAGGAGAGGAGAGGACAGGGGAGGGGAGGGGAGGACAGCCAGGCATGGAAGTGAAAAGAAGAATAATAAGGCCTAAGGCAGAAAGTACAGAGTGCAGGTAGAAGAAACATCCTTGGACAAGCCGGAATCTGAAAGGCCTGGAAAGGCGGGTCAATGGTCCAAAGGCCTGGAAATTCACTGGAGGTTCTAGAAGGAGGGAGCAATGTGATGAAGGAGGAAGTGTAGTCAACCTAATCTATCCAACTGTAGGGATCCTTGGCAAAATCCTTGGGGGAAGGAGGAGCTACAGGGACTGCTGTTTGAGTCTTTGGTGTTTGGTAAAGAGCAAAGGGATGGGAGAGTCAATGAGGATTCTGAGGTAACGGCCTTGGACCAGGAAGAACAGTGATGCCGCTGACAAAAACAGAAGAGACGGAGGCCTGCTTGGGGTCAGGGGAGAGGATATAATCTTATGCTGAGTTTGGGGAAACAGTCCGTAACATGCAAGGGCATTTAGGTTACATAATTCATGTGGATTCTCTACTTTTCAGAACACGCTGACAACACGTAACACCTACAAACGCCTGTACAGTTTATAAAGCACTCCCATCTGCTATTCATTTCATTCTCAAACCAGCCCTGCAACGTGGGCCTTATTTCCCTAACTTCAAGGTCAGAAAACCAAGACTTGGTGGTCATGTGATTGGGCCAAAATCACAGTCACTCAGCAGATGATTTAGACCCCAATTTTTCAACTTGAAAGTCTGGACTTCTTTGCGGTACGCGGGCCTCTCACTGTTGTGGCCTCTCCCGTTGCGGAGCACAGGCTCAGGATGCGCAGGCTCAGCGGCCGTGGCTCACGGGCCCAGCCACTCCGCGGCATGTGGGATCTTCCCCGACCGGGCCAAGAACCCGTGTCCCCTGCATCGGCAGGCGGACTCTCAACCACTGCGCCACCAGGGAAACCCTGAAAGTCTAGACTTCTTGTTCTCACGGAACCACTGCTGTCCTCCAGTTCATAACCATTATTCCATGTGACACAATAATCATATGTAACAAGTGTGGTAGCTGTCAATATCTTATCATGAACGATAGCAAATTTAAGACCAGAACCTACTGCAGACCCTCTACTCTTATTACTCCAGTCTCCCTTGGCCACCTTATCTACAACCAGTGTTAACGACACGTAAATAACCCAACTTTTATCTCCGGCCTAGAACTTTCCTTTGCGTTCCAGACCCATAGAGCAAATGTTTGACTCACATTTTTTGGATGTTCCAAATCTACCTCACATTGAGTATGTCTAAAACCAAACAACCTATAAAGACCCCAAAGGGGGCTTCCCTGGTGGTGCAGTGGTTGAGAGTCCGCCTGCCGATGCAGGGGACGCGGGATCGTGCCCGGGTCCGGGAAGATCCCACATGCCGTGGAGCGGCTGGGCCCATGAGCCATGGCCGCTGAGCCTGCGCTCAGCAACGGGAGAGGCCACAGCAGTGAGAGGCCCGCGTACCGCAAAAAAAAAAAAAATCCCAAAGGCCCTCTGCAATCTGGTACCCATAGCTCTCTGAGCCCGTTCTCTACCTGCCCTTTTGTTCATGCATCTCCAGCCTCATGTCTTTTGAACCTGCTGTTCTCACTGTCTGGCCCCCTCTTGAGAGCTGCCTGGCTTACTCCCTCACGTCTTTCAGGGTTTTGCTCAGGTGTCATTTTCTTACCGAAGTCTTTCCTATTCACTCTGTTTAAAATTGCAACTCCATCCCCACCATCTGCCTCTCCATTCACCTTCCCCTGATGCATTTTTCTCTACGATACTTGCTCAGTGTCTACCCTGTATGAGGCGCTGTTCTAGGCCATCTGACACACTCAGATATTTATCTTAGTATTTATTTATTTGTCTCTCCAAGCCAGAACAGAAGCTCTACAATTTCAGGGATTTGGGTTTAAGACTCTGCCCCCTGGCCTATATTACAGCAAGGTCCATAAATATGGGTCTGCAGTAGGTTCTGGTCTTAAATTTGCTATCGTTCATGATAAGATATGGATAAGAGCTCAATAAATATTTATTCAGTGAGTGGATTCATCCTCTCCTCCATGATTCTGCCCTTTCCCAGGGTTGCCATCTTAGTGGATGGATCCACTGCCCCGCCAATTATGCAGACCAGAGAGCCAGGAATCATTCTTACCACCTCCCACTTGCTCATTGCCATATCCCATCAATCATCAAATACTGTTACTGCGTCTCCATCACACTAATCTTTCCCTTCCTCTCTAAAGCCACCTCCCTAGGCCAACCTGTCATCTCTTCCCAGAACATCTGCCATGGTCTCTAGGGGCTTATCTACATACACGTCCCATCCATTCTCCATGCCGAAGCCAGACGACCTTGCCAACACTGAAACATCTACAATGGCTCCCTCTGCTCTCTGGATGCCAACAAAACACGCTATGTGGCCCCAAAGCCCCGCACGCCCCTCCCTCACTTCCTGCCTCATCTTCCCTGCTCACCCCAGCTCCCTCTCTTCCCACAGCACTCGTCTTCCACTCCCAGCCCCTGCCATGCCCTTGCCTGCTGTTTCCTCTGCCTGGAGTGCCTTTTCCTATCCCCTTAACCTTCCTGACTCCCAGTTCACCTTTCAAATCTCAGCTGAAGCAGAAGTTCCCTGGGAAGTCTTTCCCGATTCTTAAAAACTTCAGGTATAATTGACACATAGTAAAAATCTACCCCTTTTAGTGTAAAATTCTGCAAGTTTTGACAAACATAACCATGACCACAATTAAGAGATAGCACAGTTTCATCACCACTTAAAATCTCCCCATGTCTCTTTGTAGCCCAACCTTCGCCCCACCGGCTCCACTGACCAGACCCAATAACCACTGACCTGCTCTCCATCCCTATGGTAAGTGTTGGCTTGGCCAGAATGTCATATCAATAAAATCAGAGTATGTAGCCTTTAGGGTCTAACTGCTTTCTTTTACTCAGCACAATACATCTGAGATTCATCCCTGTGGTTACGTGTATCAGGAGTTTATTCCTTTTTTTCCTGAGCAGTTTTCCACTGCATGGCTTTCCCACACTATGCTGATCCCTTCACCAGCGGAGGGAGATGTGCGCTGTATCCAGTCTTTAGTGATTATAAGTAACAGCGCTATAAACAATCACGTACAATTTTTACACGAACACAGGTTTTAATTTTACTTGGGTAAATACTCCTTGCTTAACCAACTCATCTAGCACAGAATTCCTGTCTTGGTCAGTTTCGATTTCATATTTGTTTGTGCGATTATTTAATTAACATCTCACCCATCAGGTTGTCAAATCCATGAGAGCAAGGACCGCATCTGATTATAATCAGCACTGTATCTCTAATGCCTGGCACACAGTAGGCCCTAAGCAAACAGTTACTGAATGAATGAATAAACGACTTCCTTACTAGGCGCTATAAGGAATGTATTTTCCTTTCCACTTTTTTCTTTCTTTCTTTTTTAATTAGGGGAAGGAAGATGGATAATATATATTTAAACATAGCTCAGCAGTAATAGAGGCTTCTTTTCTGTGGGAGAAAATAAGAGGGCTTTTTGGGGGGGGGGTTTGCTTTTTCGATTGTAAAATCAGTATTACATTCTAAAAAAATTTGAGAAACAAGATAAACATGGTCCTTCTCATTCTTCCAACAAAACTGTTTTTATTTTTGTGAACCTTCTGCAGTCTTGTCCTGGGGATATGTGTTTTCAAACTAGCTCTAGCTGGAAATAAAATAAACAATTAGATACATCAATCCACACTCTTCTCCCCCACCCCCACCCCCACCGGCTGACCCTCAGCAGACCAGCGGAGGGAATGGTTTTGTTTTTCCCTTTTTCATTCCACCTGGGAGAAGTCATTTTACAAAAGAACTGCCAGAATACCAGAGGTGGCCGGAGGGTGAAGAGACCAGCGGCTCAGGAAGTGGTTTCCCTCCCTAACCTCCCACCGTGAGAACAGAGGTCTCCAGCTGCTAACACGCTAGACCCATCTGGAAAAGAAATGAAGACCTTCCCTCCTGCAGACTGCAGGGTTTAATGGCTGGAGAGACCACCCTCAGGCTTCTTACCCGTAGGAAAGAAGGAAAGCCCTGTCCGTAGTAGCCAACAGCAAAGTATTCAGGCTGAGGCCTCATTGCCTTAATGATGTTCTCATAAAATGAGGCTCTTTTTTTCTGGAAAACAAAACAAGACATTCCATAGGGAGGTTACAAGGGCACCGCTGGAAAAAAAAAAAAAAAAAAGCTCAGACTATTTGCTTTGTTGTTTCCCACGTAACAGAGAGAAATGAAAGGTCTTTGTAAAATATCTTTTGGGCCAAAGAATTATCCTTTCCCTGGATTGGTGGTTTTGGACCTGCATCTACGAATGGGCCCGGGAGGGTCTGGGAATCCTTGCAGTTATGTGTAGAAGGACAGATGTGTGTGCATTCACCTCTGGAGGGAGGGACGGTTTAGCTCTCACCAGTTTCTTGAAGTACATGCAGGACCCCTAAAAGGTTAAGAAGCACTTTCTGAGATTCAGGTGGGTGGCTGCACTGGAACAGAGACATATGAGGAAAGAGAGAACTTTCCAGTTCATGCAGGTGGTTTCGATTCAAGGCCTCGGTTCAGCTACAGGTGCCCAGAAGGTGGTGGTGGTGTTCTATTTTTCAAATCTGGTACCACCCTTATTATTGTTTTTTTTTGTAATTGAATTTTTATTTTATTTATTTATTTTTATACAGCAGGTTCTTATTAGTCATCCATTTTATACATATTAGTGTATCTATGTCAATCCCAATCTCCCAATTCATCCCACCACCCCCCCCACCCCCGCCACTTTCCCCCCTTAGTGTCCATATGTTTGTTCTCTACATCTGTCTCTATTTCTGCCTTGCAAACGGGTTCATCTGTACCATGTATGCGTTAATATATGATATCTGTTTTCCTCTTTCTGACTTACTTCACTCTGTATGACAGTCTCTAGATCCATCCACGTCTCTACAAATGACCCAATTTCATTCCTTTTTATGGCTAATATTCCATTGTATATACTGGTACCACCCCTATCTTTAATGCTTCCTGTGGGGAGCGGTTTCCCAACCAGGGCATAGAGCGTCAGCCTTAAAGGAAGCAAAATAGGTAGCCAGACCTGGGGGGGTTTGACAGCTGTCCCTCCCACAATGGTTAGCGCCAAGGTGATCACTACACTACCTCAGTGAAGGATTCTATCACAATGTTTTCTTAGAGAGGTAACTTGTTACGTTGCTCATGCCTCAGCTCAATTTAGTTTGTGAAATTCATCTGTGACTCTTTGCATGATGGCAGGAGCTGGTACCATACAGGGGCAAATTCTTTTCAAAGTGATCTTGACAACTATCTCCTCCAATTATTACATGACAATGGGTGACCTGACCTTTTGTGACTCCTCCACTGAAAATCATCCAATGTAATATTGTGTTGGCCCCCCCACTGGGCATGGAAAAGGTTATTTTTGTTTCGTTTTACTGTTTTGAAATAGGTGACCTGTGCCAACAGCCAGGTGTAATACACAAGGACGGGATGACTGTAAGAGCAGAGATGTCCGGGGACATTCGGAGCAGGAGGAAGGCAAAACTGGAGAATCAAGATAAAAAACAATAAGAAACAATAGAAAACAAACAAAAAAACAAACTAAAAACAAAAATTGTTTAAACAAACAAAAAAAAGATTTAAAATTGGAAAATAAACATAAAAAACAGAGCTCAAAGATGAGCAGTTCATTCATTCAGCAGAGCCCTGAGGATGTGGACCACAGGACAAGTAATTCTGATGAACAGATGTCAGAAAACATCTGAAACGTGGAAAGGCTTCCTGCAAGGCAGAGTGAGTGAGAGGGGAAAGGGGTGCCGGGCCTGGGATATGGAGGGTCCACAGAGGAGCAAAAGGCACAGAGGAGAGGGCTGTAGACAGGGATCCTGAGCCCCCTGTCAAAGATAATCTGGACAAATAGCGGTAACAGCTTTTAGACCTCATTTCTCTTCATTTTTATTCTAAGCAAGGTGTACTTTTCCATTGTAAAGAACATCAATTATCTTTTTTAAACTTACAAAACCATTTTCACAAACACTACGAATAGCACCCCTGCCAGAGGCTCGACGACTTCTGACCCAGACTCACCAGGAGATCACCCAGGCCCTCGTAGTCGAATACTTTGCTCTCATAATTCTCAGCCAACTCTTTGCTCAGCTTGATTGCCTTCTCCCACATCTTCAGAAAAAGAAAAGGAGGGTTACCCGTGGAGAACAAAGCAGTCATTGATCCAGTTGAAAAAGCCACTGGAGAGTCACTGGGCAATGACTAGGGAGTCAGGTGGGTTGAGTTTCTGCGGACACTCCCGACGTTCCTCACGGCTTGGATCAACTAACCCTGTTTTCTGACATCAAAAATCTACTGTACCTTAGCCGCTTCGCCAGGGGGCATTTTCTGTTAATTCTGTTTGTAAGAACATGAAGAACACCATGTGTCCTCAAACAAAGCAATGCTGAGTTTAAAGAGCAATGACCATTGAAAGTGGAGTGGAACCAGTTCCAAAGACCTAGTCTTTGAGAGCATGAAAGTCTTGCTGGAGGGGAAAGGAAGTTGGTGTGGGCTCTTGTTCTGGTTTTGAGATGTGTGTGTGTGTTCCTTCTGAGTCAGGTTGTTTGGGAGGAGTGGAGGTATGAAAGAAAGTCTGATCATACTGTTGTGTGGAATTTGGGAAACTATTTCTCCAAGTTAGGGCCCTGATTTCCTATTTCTAACTAAACTATCTACATAGTCAGAGAGAGCTTCAGGAAATGCCTCACATGTAAATTACAGCCGAAGGCACATATCTGGCATCTGAGGCTAGCATCCCAGACCGATGAAACTCTGATCATTTTGGTATTTCATAAAATGTCTCTTAGCTGGATACTGCTAATAACGCAATATCTGGAAATTTCCTACGTCAGTCTTGTTAACCACATGCTAAGTTCCACTGTTTCTGGCTGCCGAAGGAACGTGTGTACAGTTCCCATACAGTTGTAAAAACATTTTAAAATTAAATCTTCTAGGGGCTTCCCTGGTGGCGCAGTGGTTGAGAGTCCGCCTGCCGATGCAGGGGACACGGGTTCGTGCCCCGGTCCAGGAAGATCCCACATGCCGTGGAGCGGCTGGGCCCGTGAGCCACGGCCGCTGAGCCTGCACGTCCAGAGCCTGTGCTCCGCCACGGGAGAGGACACAACAGTGAGAGGCCCGCGTACCGCAAAAAAAAAATAAATAAATAAATAAATAATTAAATCTTCTAATATCGTTTGCCAAATTTGTCCCTTCTGAAATTTCTGGGCCTGGATCATGGAAACTCTTTGAAATGTGCCACACGGGCCTCAGCCGGGCCTGGTGCAGGAGGCCAGTCAACAGCACCATGGGGCCCGGTTCACTCCTCATTCACCAAATGGTAACTCAATGGAAGAGACGGGAAGACAGCCTAGCACAGAGGTTCTCAAAGTGTGGTCCCTGGTCTCTGGGAGTCCCCAGGACCCTTTCGAGGGGTCCATGAGGTCAAAACCATCTTCTTAACAATACTAATCTTACTTGCCTTTTTGCAATGCTCATTCTCTCATGAGTCTACAGTGGAGTTTCCCAGGGGCTATAGGATGTGTAATGTCACAACACATTGGACGTAGGAGTGGATATTCGAATCCTGCTGTTTCTATGAAGCCAGATGATACAGAGATTTGCAAAAATGTCCAACAATGCCACTCACATCGCTCACTTCTTGGAAAATATGGTCATTGTTCATAAATAGATATGATTTATATTAACAGGCAATAAGTTTGTTATTGTTAAAAGAACAAGCAAGTAAATATTTAAAAATTTTGTTTTAATTTCAAAGACTAGAAATTAATAGGCATCAATAGACATAATCCATGTGAACAAAAGCTCTTGGGGGTCCTCAGTGATTTTTAAGAGGGTAAAGGGATGCAGAGGCTAAAGTCTCAGCAAATATATTTGCTCTCTGGGCCTCAAATTCTTCCTCAGTAAAATAGAGATAATAGCTACCTTACAGGGTTATAGGGAGAATTAAATTAGAAAAGCAGCTTGAAAATCACCCAAAACAGTAACTTGCACTAAATCGAGGGTAGCTATTTTATCATGATGATTATTTAATCAACAGGTTCCACTGGTAAAACAGGAGTGGTGGCTGGAAGTGGCAGCGCCTTGAAAAAAGTCAAATCTGGAATCGGTTTTGTTTCAATAGCACACACTTTTTTTCTCCCCCTACCCTTTCTATGCTTCTTTTCAATTTTCAATTTAAAAGTCTTCCAGCTGGACATGCTTTCTGCAGCTAATCACAGATTCCAGGACTCGGTGGCCCAGTTTATATGTTTATTTTACTTTCTCTTCCTCATAGGCATTTAAGTTGCTTGTTACGTACAGCCTAAGGTGTCAGGCAGGCAGTGACCTGGGGATGGGATGTGCCCCAGGTGTTAGCTAACAACCTCTAAAGAATGCACTGAAAAGGATTATACTAGCTCCCGGCCCTTAGCAAAATGTAAAAGGTACAATTAAGGTTACAGAGAGGGAGGCCCTCTCGGCTGCCCACTGTATTCTCCCTTGGGTTATGTGTCCTCAAGATAACTGATCTCTGTTTATTGTTTTTCTTACCTTAATTAATCTATTCATTTTCTCTCCCATTAAAAATATTAGAATTCAAAGATACACATGGGAATAGTAAAGCGTAAGTTATGAGTCACTGTTGCATAATAAAGAACTTGGCTGGTCTTTGTTCTGAGCTCCTGGGAGGCAGCTTCTGAACTCTTGGAATTTCCCCAGTGACAGGAGTGTCGCTGTTATTCATGGTGGACCTCTCAGACCACACGGGAGTTGATACGAACAAGGTGACTCATGGTGGGCAGGGGGGGCTCGCCTCTGCCAGAACCACCAGCCATTTGATTAGAGGGTTGGAGCCTTGAGCTAGACAGCATCAGCCAGACCTCCAGGGAGGAGATGGGGCTGGAGATGGAGTTTATTCATGGGGTTTATGATTCAATCAGTCCAGCCAATACAACGACACCCCAATAAAAACCCTGCACACAGGACTTCCCTGGCGGTCCACTGGTTAAGACTCCACGCTTCCACTGCAAGGGGCGTGGGTTCGATCCCTGGTAGGGGAACTAAGATCCCGCATGCCGTGGGGTGCGGCGAAAAAAACCCCAAAAAATTAAAAACCCTGCACACAGAGCTCAAATGAGCTTCCTCGTTGGCGAACACATCAGTTCGCCAGGAGTGTGACGTGTCTGAATCCACAGGGAGAGGACAGAGAAGCCATGCACCTGGGACCCTCCTAGACCTTGCCCTGTGTATTTCTTCATCTGGCTGGTTCTGATTTGTATCCTTTATGATAAAACTGTAATCATTAAGAACAGCATTTTACCAAGTTTTGTTGGTTGTTCTAGTATAGTATCAAACCCGAGGGGGGGAACCATAGGCACTCCCTCCCCAAATTTATAGTCAATTGGTCAGAAATGTGGGTGGCCTGGGGACCCCTGAACTTGCAGCTGGTGTCTGAAGTTTGGGCTGTCTTGTAGGGGTCTCTGCGCTAACTCTGGCTGGTGAAGATCAGAACTGCAGTGTGTAAGTATTGCGGGTCATTTCCTCCTTTGCCTTCACACAAAAACAAACCACCCAACACTCACCTTGCCTTTGTCAAAATACGATATGATTTCTTGATACAGCTTCTCTTTAAGCTCTTGCTGGGTATACACATAGTAAGTGTCCCTCTGAAGCAAATGGGGTACACAGGGCTTGTCAGACCACTGAAAAACACACACACGCAACACAAGAGATTGATGCAACACATCAATTCATTGAAAGGAGATGAATGTAACAAATATTCAGCTGCAAAAATTCACAGAAATATTTGTATATACCTTTGACTCAATCATATACTTTTGATGATTTATCAAACACAAAAATTGCACACGCATATACATACACATGCCAGGTTCAAAACAAGTGCATACCAAATGGACACTCAAGGCATTCCCATGAAGGTCAGGAATGAGGTGAGGCTGCCAATCATCATAACTGTGGTTGTAGTGGTTACCACTCAGTACAGATAAAAGAGAGGAAGCGGAAGTATAAAAATGCAAAACAGGGTAAAACTATCATGTGAAAGTAATGATTGTATTCTTCATAATCAATCCATTCACAAAGGGTGCCAACTGAAAACCTACCACAAATAAGGAGAGCATTAAGTAGTGGGGTCAAAATTAACATATTTGGAAATAAATTAGAGATGGATTTCATATAAATAATAACCGTGCCGAAGATAACAGAAGAAATGACCCCTACAAGAAAAAACCCAAAATGATCAGATACCAAGGCACAGCAATGTGAATATACTTAAGACCACTAAATTATACACTTACAAATGCCTAGGATGGTAAGTTTAATTTTATATGTATTTCACCATAATTAAACTAAAAAGCAAAGGTATCTAGGGATCAACATAACAAGGAATATTCAAGACTTCTACACAGAAAATGTTAATACACCACAGGAGGGCACAAAAGCAGACTTGAACAAAGGGCAAGTCATACCATGCTTTTGGATGAGAACATGCTATTTTATAAACATGGAAATTCTCCCCTAAATTAATTTTTAAATTTCATGATTCCAAAGTCATGAAAAAATAAACAAAAAGGAAGAAGGTGGAAAACTCTGAAAAAGAAGAGGAATGAAGAGAAACTACTAGGTCATAAAACATACTGATAACGGAAACAGTGAGGTCCTGGTGCATGAACTGACAGAGACCCATGCAGAATATGTAACATCTAGAAAGAGGTTCCCCCCGACCCTCCATACAGTGATTTAGTACGTGATCAAGATGGGATCTCATACCAATGATGAAAATGCGGAAATGATGAAAATGTGGACTCTGCTTAATAAGCAGCATTCCCTACTGAGTAGCTCTATGGGGAAAACGTGGCAACCACACCTCATACCTTATGCCAGGATAGGAGAGCTGAATTTTCTGAGCAGCACAAACGAAAAGACCTACAGTCACTGACACTGTGGTTTCTTTCGGATCATCCCACAGTCAACAAGCCTTCCCCCCTAACCCACATACAATAAGCTTTCTGGTGCCCCAATCTTGAGTATGAACTGTGAATGGCTGCCTTAGGGGAGGTGGTGAAGCAGAGGACTCCAGTTCTTAATTCCAAAGCTTAGAACAATATACATGGATTCTTTAGGTATAAAATAAAATTTAAACTACACAAGAAAATGAATTGCTACGGACAAGAATGGAGGCAGGGAGATGTAGCAGGAGGCTAAAAATGATAACTTGGACCAAGATGGTAGCAATGGAGATAAAGAAAAGTGGATAGGGTGAGGCTATCAAAGAGACATCTGAACCCCCGTGTTCACTGCAGTATCATTCACACTAGCCAAGATACAACCTAAGTGTCCATCAATGGATGAATGAATAAAAATGTGGTATAGGGCTTCCCTGGTCGTGCAGTGGTTGAGAGTCCGCCTGCCGATGCAGGGGACACGGGTTTGTGCCCCGGTCCGGGAAGATCCCACATGCTGCAGAGCGGCTGGGCCCGTGAGCCATGGCCGCTGAGCCTGTGCTCCGCAACGGGAGAGGCCACAACAGTGAGAGGTCCGCATACCACAAAAAAAAAAAAAAAAAAAATGTGGCATATACATACAATGAAATATTATTCAGCCATGAGAAAGAAAGAAATCCTGCCATCTGCAACACCACGGATGGACCTTAAGGGCATTATTCAAAGTGAAGTAAGTTAGAAAAGAAAGACAAACACTGTACGATCTCACTTATATGTGGCATCTGAAAAATAAGGGCTTGTAAAAACAGAGGGTAGAAGGGTGGTTACCAGGGGCTGCAGGGTGGGGGAATAGGAGGAAGATTGTTTAAGGGTATAAACTTGAAACTAGTAGATAAATAAGCCCTGGAGGACTTCCCTGGTGGTGCAGTGGTTAAGAATCTGCCTGCCAATTCAGGGCATACGGGTTCGAGCCCTGGTCCGGGAAGATCCCACATGCCGCGGAGCAACTAAGCCTGTGAGCCACAACTACCGAGCCTGCGCTCTAGAGACTGCGAGCCACAACTACTGAGCTTGCGTGTCAAGCAACTGAAGCCCGCGCACCTAGAGCCTGTGCTCCGCAACAGGAGAAGCCCCCACTCACCACAACTAGAGAAAGCCCGCGCATAGCAACGAAGACCCAATAAATAAATAAATAAATAAACAAACAAACAAATTCATTTTAAAAATAAATAAATAAATAGGCCCTGGAGATCTAATGTTATAGCACAAACTTTCTCAATTAAAAAAAAGAAAGAAAAGTGGATGGGGTGAGGGAGGGTTTTGGACAGAGGGTCCACGATTCTTGTTTGTGCAGAATGTGGGAGGGGTGAGTAAAAGATGATGACGAACAGTATCTTTTATCAGATGTCAGTGCCCTTCAGTGAAATGGGGAGAAAGGAGAGGAAGGGACGGACCCAGGAGGACAGTGGAGGGAACAGCTCCTGTTACTGTCACGCCAAGTTTGAGTTGTCTGTTAGTCATTCAGAGATTGACGTTGACAGAACAGTAAGCTGGAGGAGTCGTCAGAGCTGGAAATAATTATTTGGGATTGATGATGCAGAGCTGTATTTATATCCATGGCACAATATAATTTCCTCAGTGAGACAGTATAAATAGGATAGTACTTCTACAGTTCCATATTTACTTACAGCTCACTTCTCTACAGTTTTACACATATTGCTTGACGTGTGTTTTGTTTTTTCTTTTTTTAAATAAATTTATTTATTTTTAATTAATATTTAATTATTTAACTTAATTAATAATGGCTGCATTTGGTCTTCATTTCTGCACGGGCTTTCTCTAGTTGTGGCGAGCGGGTGCTACTCTTCGTTGAGGTACGCAGGCTTCTCAGTGCGGTGGCTTCTCTTGTTGCAGAGTACGTGCTCTAGGCTCACTCGTGGGCTTCAGTAGTTGCAGCATGCAAGTTCAGTAGTTGTGGCTCACGGGCTCTAGAGCACAGGCTCAGTACTTGTGGCACACAGGCTTAGTTTTTCCGCGGCATGTGGGATCTTCCTTGACCAGGGCTCAAACCCGTGTCCCCTGCACTGGTGCATTTTTAACCACTGCACCACCAGGGAAGTCCCTGTTTTTTCAATTACAGTGTCAGTATTAGCAACCTGTAAGTTGTGCTCTGCTTCCTCACGATTTTTAAATAAATGATATGCACCCATATGTTCAAAGCAGCACTATTTACAATAGCCAAGACATGGAAACAACCTAAATGTCCATTGACAGATGAGTGAATAAAGAAGATGTGGTACATATATAGTGGAATATTACTCAGCCATAAAAAAGAATGAAATAATGCCATTTGCAGCAACATGGATGGACCTAGAGGTGATCATACTAAGTGAAGTAAGTCAGGAAGAGAAAGACAAATACCATATGACATCACTTACATGTAGAATCTAAAATACGACACAAATGAACATATCTACAAAACAGAAACAGACTCACACAGAGAGAACAGACTTGTGGTTGCCAATGGGAAGAGGGAGTGGGGGATGGATGGATTGGGACTTTGGGATTAGAATGGATAAACAACAAGGTCCTACTGTAGAGTGCAGGGAGCTATATTTAATATCCTGTGGCAAATCATAATGGAAAATATGAAAAAGAATGTATATATATGTACAACTGAATCACTTTGCTGTACAGCAGAAATTAACACAACACTATCAGTCAACTATACTTCAATAAAATAAATTTAAAAGTAAGTAAATAAATAAATAATAATGGAAAATTTCCCAACCTTGGTCTAAAAACTAGCTGTGCCTATTTAGAAGGTATAAAAACATTCTTGGATAAAAGGGTCCTCCTTGAGTAGGGAACTTTCCCATCAAAATCGTACAGGATGCGGTCCCAAAGGGCTGGATGGCTGACATACCGCATACCTGATCCACTTACCTGCAGGAGCTCCGCATGTAGGAGGAGTGTGTAGGCAGCTTCGGTGTAGTTCTCACAGTCCCGGTGCAAATCCCGCAGCTTGTACAAGTATCTGGTCAGAATGGGAGAAAGGAGGCATTCTGCTGCCAGGGAGTAGATGGGACATTTGGCTCATGCCACAGCCAGGCGGCAGGAATAGTTACTTCCTGTTCCTTAAGTCTTTGTGCTGCTTCCTGCCTGTGTGTCTTTCCTACTCTACCTGTGCTACTCTGTACTCTTCGTTTAAGGCAGTGATGTTTAAAAAAATTTTTTAACGTCACAGACCCCTTTGGGAAGCTCAAGAGAGCTAAGGAATGTCTCCCCAGAAAAATGCACATCGCTTACATCCAAGTTGGTTTCACGTTCAGGGCTTCCTGCACGTCGGGCTAACAGTCCTTGACAGAGGGTGAATTTCACGTCTTTCCTGTGCTGTTTTCCCTGGTCACCTGGCCACAGCCCTCTATCCTTTCCTGGAATCCCGACACGATCCTCCCTCTACACTTCCTCGTATTGTACTTACTTGTGTATCTGTCTAAAGCGTCTACCCTTTTAGGAAGAAGGGAGCATATCACATACTTTCTGGTGTCTCTCGAAGCCGCAAGCATGGTGTTGGGGCTTATTGTTTTCAGTTATTGGAGAAATAAATCATAAAGCCCTGACATAAACAGCAAAAGCAGAAACTTCTTTCAGCTTACCTTATGTAGATGTCCTCTCTCTTCTTTTCTTTGTAAAAATTCTACAAAAAAAGTCACAAAATACCAACACAAAGCCATTATCGATGAGCTTGCCACAACAATGGACAAACCACTACTTGCACTTTTCAAGTGTCACTTTTCCAAAGACTTTCTTCTTTCCCTTTAACGAATACCCCCAACAAAATAAGGAAGTGACAATTTATAAAGCAGAAAAGTTGAATTCTTTTAGGACCCTGCTTCTGGGACATGTGAGGGAACCTTCTAGGTGAATAGACAGGTGGGTCATACCCAAGTCACCTGATATTCTGTTTTCTCAGGGAATCAGAGGTGGTAGGTTCTTGATTTATATGAAGAGGAGTGTACGGCGGCCTAAACCTCTGAAGTCTGTGTTGCCAGTTACAACTGTCTAAGGAAAGGCAAGACCACAGGGTTCCACCACCTAGAGGATTTCATGGACTAATTCTCTACTCATGGTAGATTGTTTTTAACGCATTTTCGTCTGTGTCGAATAATCCCAACAGTAAAGCAACCACATAAAAGCAAGACAGAGAAACAGGCTGAGGATGGCCTTCGGTAAGAGAATTGAGTCAAGAGCTTATGTTGCATTTTCTATCCCTGTTTCCACATTTACCCCTGAGGCAGCTGGCATCTGTGAGTTCAAAGTTGAGTTGGCCATTCCAATTGGACTTAGCAGGACACAGACTCTGGAAAGGTGGTCCCAGGGGACCTTTGTCTCTGCCGGATCTACTTAGAGCTGCGCTATGGGGTGCAGGGGCGGCCGGGCACTGCCCTCTCGCCATCCGAGGGGCGTGGCACGTACCAGCACGTTAACGGTACAGCTCATGCGGTTTTCCTTGCTCTCGTCATGCATGATAATGGTTCTGTAGTCCAAGAGATTCTCTAAGAGGCTGCTGACCAGGAGCGCGAATACTTCTCCGGAGCTGGAGAGGTATTTATGTTTCCGGCAATGTTCTAGAAGCCTGTGGGGCAGAGATAGAGACAAATGACCATGTCCCACACGGCGACTCCAGCACCGCCTACGAGCGCTGTCCATGGTCCTGGCAGCAGGTGGCGGCAGACTAGGACACATACACCTTCCTTGTAACTCCAGTCTATGCTAGCCTGGCTCCTGCACTTACAAGGCTCCTCGCTGTTACTCAAGTTCTACGTTTTCTTTAGGTCTGTAGCTCAAGCCCTATCATCACTGAGGATCCCAGCCCACTATGCCTTTCTTTGAATTTCTATTTGTATTTGTCTTCTGTCAATACCACAGAAATGAGAACCTTTGCCCAAAAGGTTTGTGTGTGCTATCTGATCTCTCTACTTATTTGAAAGGACCATCTTTTCTCTGTCTTTATTCTCCCTAAGGCCTAGCACTTCAGGGCATCCTGAGGGAACTCTGGAGAATCTTGGACTGATGCCCAGCCTAGAGGAACCTAGGAACCTACTACACTGCTAGACATGTGGCTCTTTGGATAAAAGTGGGAGACGCAAGAGAGAGGAGATATGGGGATATATGTATATGTATAGCTGATTCACTTTGTTATAAAGCAGAAACTAACACACCATTGTAAAGCAGTTATAGTCCAATAAAGATGTTTAAAAAAATGTTATTTTCAGGAAAAAATGCACAGTTGTAGATAGGTAGATGGAGGTTAAACTTTTGGTCTAAATCCTCTCCCTCTGGACCGAAATAGAGCAAAGCTTCTATAGGAGCTTCTCAGATTAGAAAATTAGAAGAAAGCTTTGGGAACAGGAGAAAAAATGGGTTCAAAGCATTAGTCCAGACTCTAGAATTATTCTTGAGCACTAGAAACTTGCACAGTCATATTTTTCTGCATTCGTGATCCAAGAAGAATGAAGGAAAAATTAGATCTGTATGTGAAAAGTCAACTGTAGGCTTTTTTTTAAAGTGTAGTTTTATTATCACTTGTAAATGTGTGTGTTTGTATGTGTGTGTAACACCTGCACTTAATTCCCATATGAGATCAGAATTGCAAAAGTGATAAATTGAAAGGTCTGAATCTCAAACAGGGAGACCAAATGGATATAGGATGAAAAGATCAACAAACGATCTTATCATCCATTACAAACAAAATAAGACGGATTTCTAGTTCCTTAAAATATAGACGAGTCATCAGTTCCATTTCTGAGTACCCCGTGTGCTGGTTCCTTAAAAAAATCTTTGAAAAATGAAAAACAGAGTTGGGAGTGTCCCCGTCCTCAGCTCAGTCTAGTGCTCACCACGTCCATAAAGCAGGTAAATCCCAGAAAGACTCAGGCATGTACCCAATCAACAGGTGACAGAGGTGGCCAATATCATAAAAGTTCAGAGAACATAAGAAATGAACAGTCTAGGGTAGTTACAACCCAGGATGCTGGGAAGATCTGCAGATAATAACAGTAATGAACACCAGAGCAGCCAACATTTGTCCAGCATGAGCTCTGTGACAGACACTGTGTTAACGCATCATCTCATTTAATCCTCACTAAAATACAGATCTTATCATTATAGATGACCAGAAAAAAAAAAGAGGCGTGGTATAGGTTAGAGCATCTGTCCAAAGTCAAAATCCTAGTATGTGGAGAAAGCGGGATTTGAAGCACAATCTCTCTCTCCAACATCTAAGTGTTTTCAACCACTCTTGTTACACTGTCATTCCATACATGCAAAGGAGAGTAAGAGGGACAGAGGGTGACAGGCAAAGGGAAGAGTGGGATAATGTGAGCACAGGGAGGGAATGAATGTGTTGGCTTGGGGTGTGCGGAGGGCAGTGAAAAGGGCTGGAGCTGTACCTGGTGTTCTCAGACATCCTTCACAGGGCATAAGGTATTCTTAAATGTAAAGTGGACCTTGAAATGTTTTTCCCTTCTCCTTTAAATTATTGCTTCGAAGCCATACTTAGAGGTGCTAGCACTTTTGTTAAAATTCAGCATTTCAAACACTGGGCAAAATGCCACTACTCTGTCCATCTCCCTCTCTCCTCAATCTGCTCTGTTCTCGAGGGCCGGGCTGGCCAGAAAGACATGAACATTTGACTCACAGCAGACAAACAAATGTCAGCAGTGGATCGTGTAAACTCCATGAACCCCCCCCACCCCCCGAGAACCATTCATGGTGGTGACCCCAGGGATGCTGAGACTACTCAACTGGTCTGTAAGGGCAGCAGAAGCCTGTTTTTCTCCATCACTAAATGATGCCATCAACGTGAGATTTTGTTTCTGAAATACTCACAGTTTTTCCAGAAGGACCTTGTATTGTTCATCTCCTCTTCCCCCTTCCACCTCTTGGTCCAGCTTTGTGATCAACTCATTCTCAAACTGAAAGCAGAGGCAGAATTTCCAGGAGAATGCCACATTCTCAGAAGAGGACACGAAAGACATCCAGCCAACTTTTCTAGATTTGACCCAACCCCTTTACTGAATTGTAAACTAATTCCAACGTACATAGAGGAAGACCCCACTTCACATCATCCATTAATATCGAAACTTTCTAAAGCAGCCTTGTGCTACTCTGTCCTTTGCTTTATATTTACGGGAAAAAATTACCCCAAACATTATCATCTAATCCAACTATGCATACAAAAATAGCTGAATGATTCTAATTTTCCATTTTATTTTTGGTTCCTGTCGAAGTCTTGACAGTGGGATTGCTTTTGCAGAGCTTCATAGCTGCAAAATCTTCCATTCGATACTAATATACTGTATAGATAAGGAAATTGAAGCATAGGAAAAATATATCAGGCAGACTAAGGTCTCAAAGCTAAAGACCCCTGCACCATTCCCTCAATCCACTGCAATATTTTCAAGAGATAGGACTAAACTGCATGAAGTCAAATTTTAATTATCCAGAGATAAGAGTGCTTCTTTAGGAAACACACGCAGCAGAAAAGGCTGCTCCTAGAGCCTTGGTTGGAATATCTGATCCTATGACTAACTGCTTTACAAAATAAAATGCACAAGAAGAAGTTTTTAGATCACCTTTGATTTGTTTTATTCAGGCTACCGCTTCTCTATATAGAAAGAAAATCAATGAGAGTTGACTCTACGTGCATTAGTAAGATGACAGGTCCACCACTCCTTACCATATGGAAATTGCCATTTCCACTGAAATTGAACTCACACTGCATCATATCAAAGAAAATGGGGATGGTGGCTTTCCGGAGCTCTACTTCGGGGGTCAGTGTGACCTCCAGAATTGGACCCACCATGGATGGGATGAATTTGATTTTGTGGGGACCTGAAATGAAAGTAAGTGAGGACATGAAAAAAAATAATTTCACTGGAAGTAAAGTGCTACAATCTTCCTCCACAGGGCCCATAAGAAAAGAAAAAGTTTATGTGGGTAAATCAATTCAGAAGTGAGTGACTAAATATTGTTTTCTGATAACATGTGATGTCGTAAGAGACCGACAAGTCAACTTGCACTTCCAGACACACAGAGAAATCAATCTCAGGATTCTTGGAATTAAAATGGAAAAGAATTCATCGTGGGATGCGTGTCGCCCAGGAGTGGTGTGTGGGCCTGTTTGGGTTATACACTCACCCAGGTTATACCACATGTCCCGGATCCTAAAGCCGATTTCCTTTCTCATGTCCCCGTATCTAGGAAGGAGATCATAAACCAGGAGAAAGATGTGCAGTGGAAACGAGAACACATAATACAATGATGAGGGAGTAAAAGAGCCTGTGCTCCTCTAGGTCACAATTAAGCTACGTCTCGAGGCAAAATCACATTAAGAGATGTGGTCGAGGGACTGCCCTGGTGGTCCAGGGGTTAAGGCTTGTGCTTCCACTGCAGGGGGTGAGGGTTCGATCCTTGGTCAGGGAACTAAGATCCCACAAGGAGATGTGGTCGATACCTAAAAAAGCCCCCAAGAACTGAGCCACATAGAGGTGGGGGGACTTTCACAGCAGGAGGAAGACCAAAGTAAGTGTCAAAAACTCACTGACAAAATGAGATTAACAAACTTTATTGAAGAGGGAAGAGTGAGAAACACTCTGGTTGCTCTTAAGCAAAACAATAAAATAAAACACAACAAACACTAAAGAAAAGGAAGATGAATGAGGGATGACTTACACAGTAATGTGGCTGGTCTCTATATACTTATATTTGAGTAACCCTTATCCACACCAGGACGCTCTTCAAAGCACTCACATTGGGAATCTCTAGACATACATTCTCAGTGGGGGTGACAGTATCCCTGAAGGGGTGAAAATTGGTCCATGGGGGCAAAAAAAAAGCTTCCTGTTTTTATGTATAAAGTACAGATATACATTTAGTACATAAACTGATATATGGTGTATCTGTGGTATTAATATTTCATGGGGGGTGTGATTAGAAAAACATTTTCTAAAAAGGTTCCTTACAGGAGTTGACAATGGAGGCAAAAAGAGTAGAGAAGCATTGATCTAGACAGTGGTTCTTGGGCGGAGGTGAATCAAAGTCACCTGAAAATCTCTTAAAGAATACATATGCCTAGGGCTGCCCCACACCATACACCATATCAGAGGCTGGAGGCTTAGAAAATAGAAATAGGGTGGGTCAAAAGTAGATGCTGTAAATGTTCCCAAGGAGTTAGAATATGGACTTAGGACCTACCCTGCCAGCACGGTTCTATGTTTTCTACTTACGATACTATTGCACCAAACATCCTTTTTTCAAATTCTTGCTTTGGAAGTGTCTTCAGAAGCCAGTATAAAAATCATATTGAAAAATTTTTCTTACTATTCCTATTTAACAAAGGTACCTAAGCTCATTTTATTATTATTATATAAGCATATGTGGTCCATGTCCAGCACATAATAGATAATAAATGATAACTATTCTTATTGCTTATTAATATTACTGTTGATGCTTTTACTAAAAATCAGAGAAGTCTTGAAAAGAAATTCATTCACATTCCTATAGGCTTAATATCAATGTTTTTATTTCCTAAGGTTTATCTTTGCCCATAGGCATATATATTTTTACATGGATTGTACTTACAGTCATACTTTCCTTTGACCAAAACCAGAGTCATTAATCCTAACTAGCCACTTTATTTATCAGACTTGCGTGTCAACTCATTTCACTTATGGTCATTTAACCAAAATCAAATACATCCTTGAATGAAGTTATGTCATCTACAGTATTCTAAAGAATAAGATTAAGGTGTCCATCTTAAAAATCAAATATCTCTTGA
Source organism: Pseudorca crassidens (assembly GCF_039906515.1). NCBI lineage: Eukaryota > Metazoa > Chordata > Mammalia > Artiodactyla > Delphinidae > Pseudorca > Pseudorca crassidens. Next base: position 103,131,302 of record NC_090302.1, on the reverse strand, counting down.
TACCCACCCCACAAGGAAACCTACAAAACAGGTTTTACTTTTATCTTTGAAAGTGCAATCACTAAATCTCTATCACTTAGCCATCAATCTTAGTATTTTAGGGAGGAGCTAGAGGGATGCTAAATAATTTGCCTAGAGTCCCAGACATGCCAGCAGGGGAACAGAACTAAAATTCACAGCTTTTAAATGATAAATTTCTCAAGTTCTATTTAATTACACAGCCTTTGAGTTCCCAGGCTCTCAATGAACTTCGAAACAGACTTGAGCTGAAAGCAATGAAAGTCTTCCCTAAATCTCTCATCACTCTTGCACAAAGGTCCATTTTGAATTCTGAGCCAGGAATCTGGAGGGTGTTTTTAGGTGATGTGTTACTCTTGGCTCCTCTGCTGAAGTGACTGAAACTGGGAGGTAGACCAATGGTGCCAAAGGAGTCTGCTCTGTGAAGCATGAGACAGAGAGGCACTATGCCTGCCATTTGGACAAGCTGCCAGCAGATGGCAGCTGTTCCTGGTGATGGGAGGACTGGCTGGCTTCAGTGTCTCTTTATGTAGAGATTCTATCATAGAATGTGATGGTTGATTTGAAAATGAATGGGCCCCTGAGAAGAGATGTGAATCTGGGGAAATCTGAGGTCTATTAAATGATTATTTTAAGACCTATCTCATTAACAACACAGGTAGCCACTGAACAGTAATTTCTGGGATACCAAAACTCCTGCTCCAAATAGAAATGGAAGAATCACCTTCCCAATCATAAGCAAGTTTAAGAGGACACTTACTTTTTTACAATTTTGTTGCGCTTGGCTTGTGAGAAGGTTTCAAGCTGAAGGGACTCATGGGTGAGAAAAGCGACTGCCAAATGGAAGTAATTGTTCCAGAGCTGTTCAAAATTAATGATGTGGGTGAAAAGAAACAGAAAATAACATTAATATGGGTCATAATGAGACAGTGCCACATGGTACAAATGCACTCGCCAGCAATTAACGGGGAAAAAATCCAAAATAAAATCCACAGGACTTCCTTTTCTCTCCTGTGTTTCAATTATTTAATGCTTTATTAATATCAAGCTTTTAAAAATAACCCAAACTATTATATTTGTCTTTACTCCTGGGATAAAGGAAAATTGTTGCCAAGAAGTGTACCTATTTATAGTAAGTAGTTGGGCAATACTTATCAAAAGCCCTGACAATGTGCCAAATTCCTGACTAGTAAATACTTTCGGACTTTATCCTGGTAACATATTTATGGGTATTTAAAAAAATATTTAAAACAAGGAAGGCCCTCACACTGCTACTGAACATAATAACAGAAAATGGAAACAATCTAGATGCTCATAAGAAGAATTCGGTTAAGTAAACCATGGTCCAGCCATACAATGCACTGTATTTCAGCCATTAAAAATACTGTGAAAATATTTATTATCATCGAAAAGATCACAGAAAAAGTAAATAAAGTAGATTAACAGGTTACCAAAGAACTGTACAGCTTGATTCCATTTTGGCATAGGTACTTATGTGTGTGTGTGTGTGTGTGTGTATGTATAAATACACACATGTATATAACCATTTTGATATATATACACACACACATAAAAAAACATATGTATATACACACATAAACATGTATATGTGTATGCAATATGTATATATAATCTCCTCTGCTTATGACTCTCTACTTCCAAAGTTCCATAGATTCAAACGCAGGCCATATCACAGCAAAAGCACATCACCAACAAAATGTACCCTGTAACGGAAGCAGGACCTTGTCTGCCTTCACCAGGGCCTAGAATAGTGCCCTGTACATATAACTCTCTAATATTTGTTGGATGAATGCATGAATAAAGATGGAGCAAGTGATCACCAGTTTTGCTATCACTTTGGACTTTCAAACAGGTGCTTATACAAACTGCTCTTTGGACACTAAACCGTTTGTAGGTAGAGGAATACCTGCGTGCCTACCTGCAAGCAGGTGTGTTTGTGTGTATTTGTGTTATGATAAAAAATCTGAGGCGATGTTTTCCAAAAGGAAACGGTTCTCTTGCTTTGGCTGAGAATTCAAGGAACTCCTAGGTGAGTCGCATGCTTACCTGAAGTTCAAAGCTTGCCTGATCCATGAAGAACCTTGTGAGAACCTCAGCAAACTGATTTATGGCACGGAGGAAAACCCTAGGGGAGGAAAAACACACTGGATAAAGAAGGCAACTTCATGCTCTTTGAAACATTTTCCATCTATGTTAAAAGCCAAAGCAAATCAAACCTGGACTTGGCAATCTAAGACCTTTAGATCTATTAAGGTCCTTAGAGACCAACTACAGCACATTCTACAGAGAAGGTCACTGAAGATCAGTTTCTTGAACTGACTACTAGCACAGTTCACGGCTGCATCACAATTTAGCCAGTTCAGAGTGCAGCTCAGAGGACAAGCCAGGGCTCCTGAGCCTCAGACCAAGGCTCCTTTTGCTCCATCGTGATGCTTACGTTTTAAAGTCTAGGACTTCGGATGCAATTGTTTCTCTAATCTGTACATAGTTGGGAAGGGTTTTTCTAATCAGGTATCCTGATTAGATATCAGGTATCCACCAAGAGTTAACAAAAATGCTTATCATAATGATTTACTTTATTTAGCTCTTTAAAAATCCTGAATCTCGGGGCTTCCCTGGTGGCACAGCGGTTGAGAGTCCGCCTGCCGATGCAGGGGACACGGGTTCGTGCCCTGGTCCGGGAAGATCCCACATGCCGCGGAGCGGCTGGGACCGTGAGCCATGGCCGCTGAGCCTGCGCGTCCGGAGCCTGTGCTCCGCAACGGGAGAGGCCACAAGAGTGAGAGGCCCGCATACCGCAAAAAAAAAAAAAAAATCCTGAATCTCTTTTAGTATCTGTATTCAGTCCATTTCACTTTCATTCAACAAGTCTTTGTTGAGGATCAGCAACTGCAAAGCACTGGCTTAGGTTCTGCCTTGAAAGAATGGTTCCTGGTCTTAAGAAATCTACAACTTGGTGGAGATCATTTGCAACCTGTGAATTGAACCATGACCCAACAAAGAATATGGAAAATTCTAGGAGGGGGTGTCAAAGAGGTATGGGGAAATCAAAAGAAGAGAAGACAACATCCAGATCAGAACGGCTTCCTTTGGAGATGGCATTTGCGAAGGACCTGAAGGAATGGGAGGCATGTTGATGGCCAGAAACAATGGGGCAGACACTGCAGGTGGAAGCAGCAGCGTGAGCGGAGGCACAGAACAGGAACAGGGTCAGGGTCAGGGTCAGGGTCAGGGTCAGGGTCAGGGTCAGGGTCAGGGTTAGGAGGGAAGAGGCCAGTTTGATTGGAGGGCAAGTTGTATATAGAGGCAAACAGTGGAAGACAAGGCTAGAAAAGCAGGGTGGGCTGGGATGCAGAGGCCTTGAATGTCAGGATGATGAAGTCCATATGGAGACACTGAAAGATACCTTGCAGAGCTGATGCCGACAATCAACATGAAAGCAATGAGGAGGTTATAGCAGAAAGAAGAGAGTAGAGAGCCCAAGTCAGAGTGACCACAGTAGCCTGCCTGGAATCAAGAACAGAAGCATGTAAACCAGGACCACGAAAGCAGGAGGAACCTTACTTTACAGATGGTGGACTTGAAGCAAAGAGATTTAACATGCTTCACAAGGGTCAAAACCTAGTTTCCAGACCCAAGTTTTCAAATGCCTCCAGCCCTGCGATGGTCGGTCTCACCTGTTCTGTGTCATATTCATGACCATCCAGTCTTTGGCGTAGACGTTCTTTCCAATTAGATCCTTAAACATGATAAAAGTTTCCATAAGGAAGTCCTGCAGAAAACAAAGGAGGAATGGTTGGGGGAAAACTGGGTTATACTTCATAAGCCTTTCCTCCAGCACACTGATGTAAAGGAAGGAATACGATGGCCCAGGTCCCATAACAGTCTATCTTTTGAGTAAGGTTTATAGGGATAACAGAGTATTTTTTTTGACTTTCTTTTATATTGGAGCATAGTTGATGTACAATGTTGTGTTAGTTTCAGGTGTACAGCAAAGTGATTCAGTTATACATATACATGCATCTATTCTCTTTCAAATTCTTTTCCCATTTAGGTTATTACGGAATATCGAGCAGAGTTCCCCGTGCTGTACAGTAGTTTCTTGCTGGTCATCTATTTTAAACATAGCAGTGTGTATTCAACAGAGCATTCTTACAGGTATCCTATGATTTGATGTTTACATCATGTAATCTGATAAGGAAGAGAAGGATTAAAAAATGGTCTGTATTTTATAAATGATAAAACTGAGACTGTTGAAAAATGAAACGACTGGCTTAAGGCCATAGAAACCAAGAAGCTGGAGAGCTAGGAAGAGACCTTGGGATTCTGGATCCCAAGTTCAGAGCCATAATATCTTCAGTCCTTGGCCGCCAATGTTGTCTGAATGGATCTACTGTACTTCAAATGAATTCACCAACAACTGTGAGAAAACTGATACCTGTGTTTTTTTTTTAACTTTTTGGTGTCTTTTAAAAATTGAGTTACAATTAACATACTAACATATTATATTAGTTAATTAATATTAACATAATATTATGTTAGTTTCAGATGTACAACATAGTGATTCGATGGTTTTATACATTAGGAAATGATCACCACAATAAACCCAGTTACCATCTGTCCTCATACAAAGTTGTTACAACATTGCTGACTGGATTCCCTATGTGTACATTACATCCTGGGACTTATTTACATTACAGCTGGAAGTTAGGATCTCTTAATCCCCTTCACCTCTTTCATCCATCTCTCTACCCTCCTTCCCTCTAGCGACCACCAGTTTGTTCTCTGAGTCTGAGAAAACTGATACTTCTAATAACTCTGAGTCCAATTCTCCCTTATTATTATTAGAACAGAACAAAAATGCTATAAATAAGAAGCAGAGTCACGATTCTTCCTCTTCCAGGAACGTTACCATGCGTAGCCTGGGGGGAGGGTCCTAAATGGTCCTTAAAAAGAGATTATAGCAGTGGACCATCATGTCTGTAAAACCTAATAACAAAGGCCCAGTACTGAAAAAAAACAGCTATTCTACTCGAAAGAGGGCTAAGAGGAAAAAGGAACTCAGAACAATCGGGCTAAAAAATCAAAGCTAAAAAGTTTGGGAAGCTTTTTAATTTATTAGTTAGTTAAATTTAGACATTTTCCGCTCAGATTCCTGAAATGAAAATCCAGTCCAATTTCTCTGGCACTAAACCGTGCAGTTCTAGCTCATGAATGACATCATACACAGAAAGAAAACGGGGCTTGGGAGGCAGGGGGCCTGGGTTCTGTTTCTAACAATATTCCTCTGAGACCCCGGTCCTGTTGGCTAACCAGTACACTTCGGACGCCAAACAGCATAGGAATGGGAGCAATTCCAGCTCTCAAGTCTGTGTTACTTCCTTCTGGTTCAATGGAGAGTCAAACTTCTTTACCCTCCACTCTGAAATCACAGACATAGTTCACAAGTTTTCCAGTTTTTCATCATGAATTTTAAGTGCATCCATTACTTATTAACTATCCTATTAACTCCTCAAGTCAACAGGAGTTGATGGTTTGTGAAACAAGGATGTAGATGCCGGTTATCTATTCTGATGCCAACTCCATATTCAACTCTAGTGCTCTCAGTGAACTGTAAACATTGATGACATAATATAAAGGCAGTTCACAGATAACCCCAGGCCTCACTTTATCTACCACTTCCCAAAGTCTTTCAAGTGATTTCTTCAGAAGCAGCAGGAGCGAGAGAAAGAACAGTCCACTGGAGGTCAAAGGGCTTAGCCGTACCCTGCAGTTCTGCCACTGATGAGTACTATTCCCTTGGGGACAATAATCCTCTTTTAATTAGATGATGCAGGGCTTCCCTGGTGGCGCAGTGGTTGAGAGTCCGCCTGCCGATGCAGGGGACGCGGGTTCATGCCCCGGTCCGGGAAGATCCCACATGCCGTGGAGCGGCTAGGCCCGTGAGCCATGGCCACTGAGCCTGCGCGTCCGGAGCCTGTGCTCCGCAACGGGAGAGGCCACAGCAGTGAGAGGCCCGCGTACCGCAAAAAGAAAAAAAAGAAAAAAAAAAAAAAAAAAGATGATGCAGGGGAAGAGCTCACCACAGTCCTGGAGAAAAGGAGTTAAATCTGGTTTGTTTGTTTTTTTTCTTCTTTTTGCTTAAAGGAGCCAAATTGTCAAGAGTTCGAATTTAGTATAACTTTCTTTATTCTTCCTGCTTTCAGAAGGGAATCTGAAAAAAAAGTCACTAAACTATTTTTATATTAATTTTATCTTACATAATAATAATACTATTATATATGTAATGATAATGTAATATCATTACCATTATTATAAGTAGTTGGTTCTCATAGCTAGTAACACACGCCAGGCACAAAGTGAGGCATTTTCCACATGTCCACTCATCAATACTCACATTAACTACCTCCTGCCCCCAGGTAGGTACCATCCAACCGAGGAGGAATTGAGGTCTAGCGAGGTTAGACAGCTTGCCCAAAATTTCATAGGGGGAAGCAGAATAGTCAGAATTCAAACCCAGATCCAGGTGTTCTAAAGCCTGTGTTCTTAAACCCACTACGGAGGAGAAACACTGCTACCCTCGGCTTCCACCTCTCCCCACCTCTCCCCTCTTCCTAATTCTCTCACCCAGATCTCTGCAAGCACAGCTACGGATCGCTACAGATTCCTGTACCACGCTGCCAGCCAGAGCATGGCCTATGTGGAGGTCCACATAGGACTCCAGACTAAGCCCCATTAAGTCCTTTATTGTGGTCCAGGACAGTGCTCTGAGGGTTCATCACTGGATCGATTACAACTAATAGTAATAAACAGTACAATTCCTTGTGTGTTTTTCCTTCATGTAGACCTCACAGAAAGGAGAGTGACTGGCAAAGAAAGAGCTGGATATCTTTGGGTGTACTGGCTACATGCTATCAGTATAATAAAGGCAGAAAGTGGAAAATCTGGAGCATAAAGAAAATTGGAATATGCACGAATGATGCGAAGTTACCTGGAGCAAAGATGAGTGCAATGAGACCCTGCCTGTTAATCTCCCTGTCCAGCCCACTACTTCACAAGATAAGACAATATCTTCAGGGATTTTTTTTTTTTTTTTTTTTTTGGCCATGCAGCTCGTTGTATCTTAGGTCCCCGACAAGGGATTAAACCCAGGCTACGGCAGTGAAAGCACCAAGTCCTAACCACTGGACGGCCAGGGAATTCTCACCTTCAGGGATGTTTAACAGCCACTAACAATTCCCTGAAGGGAAGGATCCTGGGGAAGCAGCCAGAGATCTAACTTAGCCTCCTGGGCCACCTTCGGCTGTATGCTTAATGGTAACTATGAGAACAATTTTCTTGTTTAAAACAGAAGAGAATGGAATATTTTCAACTGACGATAACTTACAACTGTTACCTGGGGGCAGGTATTACCTCTTTTTGTTTCCCTCTCCAGGGAATACTGAAAAGGATGACATCAACCACATCTTAAAAGACCATGAACATCTTTGCCTCCTAAAATCCTTGCCAGGGCATGGGTGACTACTGTCCCTGAAAATGAGACACTGTCCTCTTCTGAGAGCAAAAGAGGTCACCCAAATGTTTCTAAATATGGGCTCTCTCTAAATCCAAGAGACGTAGGTGGCTGCGTGAGGACCTCCTGGTATATGTACTGGACTCTTCTTCAAATCCTGTGGGCAGAGAAAAACTGTCCCTCTTGTAACCCCTGTGGAAAGCGACACAGCCTTCAGAGGTGTGTGCGAAGGGAACCCCAGACTCAGGACGCTCAGTTCTGCCAAAATATGAGAAGTCTTAAGTTACCAGGATCCAATGAAGACAACTTACAATAATGTCTTGTCTGGTCTTGAAAGTGCTGATGTAGTGGCTGTAGTGGCTCTCGTCCATCTGCCGCAGGATGGCAATCATGCAAGCAATGAAACTCCCCTGGAAGGAGACCGAAAACACAAATCCCAGCTCCTTAGACCATCAACCGACAAAGCCAAGATCTGGGTGGAAGTACTTTGGTTTTTCCCACCCAATTAACTATGCAGGGACCCCAGCACGCTGGAAACATACTGCATTCTAAAGGTCCAAAGGCATGGGCTTTGCAGTTTCTGCTAAAAAGAAGGTCCTTCCAGGTTTGAGTGAAGCAGTGTGGAGGGCCTCACTCATCCTATGAATAGCCATGACCTCTGAAATCCTGTAGGTCAGGGGATATTGATTGTAAGATCTCAGCTAGATGACTAGTTAAGCTGTAACAACTTGCAGACCCTGAGTTGCTTGTTGAGACCCAGGTGTAACAGAGATGTCCAGGGAGAAACATCCAAAGTATTTACATCATTTAAATAAATTTGAGCTTGGAGGAATGCAAAGAGGAAAAAGAGAGGTCGAAGAGAGGTCTTAAAACTGAATGGAAGAGCAGAAGAGAGGCTAGGAGAGCTCCCTGCTGGACCACTTCAATGTCATTCCACCAGCTCTAGAACCCTTTGGCCAGGGATTCCTAGCATGTTATGCTGTGTAACTGTGGACCTGGTTTGAAGAAAGGGATCGGATAATTAGATGATTACCATCATCTCCATTTTTGAGGCTAGGAATTACATATTCAACTTGCTTTCCCCTAGTCCAACCATATTTGAGCCACAGACTTAATTTTCCAGCCAGAGGGCAAGTATCTATGGTAGTCTCTTCTTGTATTCATATAGTTATGAAAACAACACAAATTTAAGTGAACTTGGCACAGAGGAGATGAAAATACAGCTGTTCCTGGGATGGAGAGAATAACTTCCTAAACACAAAAACAGTGAAATACTATCCATGTACACCTCTCTCTGAATGAATGTCTGTCTTAGGTCTCTTCTGTTTAGAAAAGTTTATTTTTCTAATTATAAAGTGATGCAAATTTATTGTATTAAGGCTTTGATATATATTGCCAAATCAGCATATAGTTTGCATTACCATCAGCACCTAACGCTATTTGTTTCTCCAGGCCTTTGCCAAGCGTTTGTCCAAATTCTACCCTTTCAGGAAAGCCTGTTTTTTATTCTGGCTGCACCACACGGCTGGTGGGATTCTAGCTCCCTGACCAGGGATCGAACCTGGGTCCCTGGCAGTGAAAGTGTGGAGTCCTAACCCACTGGACTTCCAGGGAAGACCCAGGAAAGCCATTCTTAATCAGCTTACATAAATTGTAACTCTTCTACCCTAACTCCCCTTATCCCACTCGTTTTTTTCTCCATAGCACTTATAGCCTTCTAGTACTCTGCCATTTATTTTTTTGTAATTGTTCTTGCTAGAATGTAAGCTTCTCTGAGGTAGTGATTTTTGTCTGTTTTGTTTCCTGATATATCCCCAGCATCTAGAACAGCGCCTGGCTTACAGGAGTTTCTTAATACATATTTGTTGAATAAATGGTTTTTATTTACCACAGCAATTTGGGATAGTTCTTTTTCTATGTCCTCTGATTAAAAATCTAATCAGAGATTTTAGCATCGCAAAAATGCACCTTTAGTAAAAGATGCTTCATTTTCATGATGATACAACTCAGCCTTTCAACAGTTACCTCTGGTCTCGATCACACGTTTTATCTGACGTTTCATAGACATAACAGGCGGAGAATAAGAGGCCAGGGCAACACTGACATTTCTAACAGCATGCTAATTCCAAGTTCTTTAAATGGTTTTTCCTTGAACCACAAGGGCTGGATGGTACCACAGGGCACCGATTTTTAAGCACACTGAATATCACGGGGAATATGATACGAAGGGGAAAACTGACGTCATCAGAATTCCTCTCACGGTGACTAGAGTGCATAGTTGGGAACATAACTCGGTGAGCTGCTGGGGGTGGGCATGGCTGACAGCATGCAAGGCGCCGCCTCCAGGCTGGTTGCCCAGGGCCAAAGCCCACCTCAATCACCTGGTGGTTGTGTAACCTTGCTCGGGTTTTTGCACGTTTCCTCATTTGCACAATGGAGCTTGGCGTGACCTTTCAATGAAGTGCTTAAGATAGTTTCTAGCACACACAGAAAAATAAGCTAACAGTGACTACTACCATTATCATCACGCTGGCTGGACACACTGATACTGTTACTGTTATCATTCTAACAAAGGCAGATCCACACAGAGCATGCGTACATTGAGAATTACAACTAAACTGCTTGAGACAATAGAGGAAATGCTAAATGCAGTCAGCCAAAGCCCTAATTTTCTGCTCACCAAGGCTCACATTTTCCTGAAATAAAATATTAAGCAAATATTGAAAGAGCATTAGGTCGAATGGGTCCCAAGTTCTTAGTCCACCTAGGGTGCCTGCCTATCTCAGTGGGTCTCTGCTTTAATATATTATAAGAGGCTTTGGTTTCACCTTCCCTATGAGCAAGGCTCCTTATGATTTGTACTGGCGAGATCCTTTAAAATTTTCCCCCATTTGCCTCCCCTACCTCCCTGGTAGATCATTTTCCCTCAAGAGAAAATCAGCATCAGATTTGCTCACAGCTATAACGAAGAGTCACTCATCCAGGGGGGCTGTAAAGTTCTAGACCCCATTCATTTCCCGAGGGAGCTATGCCACCCAGCCCGCAGCGCAGACTGGAAACTGGGATGGGAGAGGCCTACGTGAATTTGGTCTCAAGACACTGCTCCCCAAAGCCCCACAATGGGCAGGTGGGATGGGACACTAAGAAGCTGCAGTGGGGCTTCCCTGGTGGCGCAGTGGTTGAGAGTCCGCCTGCCGATGCAGGGGACGCGGGTTCATGCTCCAGTCCGGGAAGATCCCACATGCCACGGAGCGGCTGGGCCCCATGAGCCATGGCCGCTGAGCCTGCGCGTCCGGAGCCTGTGCTCCGCAACGGGAGGGGCCCCAACAGTGAGAGGCCCGCGTACCGCAAAAAAAAAAAAAAAGAAGCTGCGGTGGCTGTGTGGTCCCCTGGGCGACACTCACGATGTGGGGAGACTGTCGGCTCATCCCAATCACGGTCCGGTTGATCCTTCGCAGCAGCCGTTCCATTATCAGCTGTACGTGCAGCGCCGTGGGACCCTGAGGGGGAAACAAAGGGATGGACACCACTTCTTCTGACTCAGCTTCACTTTTCTTAAAGAAACCCTGGACTGCTGAGAGTTCTCTTTAACTCTCATTCTGCCTCTTCAGTACAAAGCAATCTCTTGTCCAAAAGGGGGAAACATTGTCACAGAACAATACATAATGTTATTAAGGAATCTGCTGAACATAATTGGTTCTGACATTTAAAAGATGAACGTGGAGATGCAGGGGATGCAGGGGAAGAAAGCTTCTCTAATGACCCAGGTCATCTGGGCTCGCTGAGAGCTCCCTGTAGCCAGCAACTCAACAGTTTCTGGAGACTCCCGCTAGCACGAGGTACTCGGTCCTGAGGCTGCGTAGATCAGGCTACCCAGGACGATTTGGCACGTAAGTGGGAAGAAAAAGGCGAAAACATGAAGTTCTTGCTACCTCCTCTCTAGGATGTAAAAACACAAGAAATTCAAGTCGAGGAGATTGTTATGGACTGATCACTCGCATTCAAAATTCCCGTGTTGAAGCTCTAACCCCTAATGTGATGGTATTTGGAGATGGGGCTTTTGGAGATAGATAATCAGGTCATGAAGACAGGGCCTGGGACTGACAGGTTAGTATCCTTATAAGAAGAGACACCTGAGAGCTTGCCCTACCAAGGAAAGGCCGTGTGAGGACACAACGAGAAGGTGGCCATCTGCAGGACAGGAAGAGGGCCTCACCAGGACCCAACCATGCAGGCACCGTGACCTTGAACTTGCAAGCCCCAAGAACTATGAGAAATAAATTTCTGTTGTTTAATCCACCCAGGCTGCAGTATTTTGTTTCGGCAGCTCGAGCAGACTAAGACGGGGATTTACTATTCTGACTCTGTCATGTGTGACAGTGAGCAATTATTTAACTTTGTGGCGCTTCAATGTTCATAGCTGCGAGAAAAGAAAGAAAAGATCCCGTACAGGAATTAGCGGGGCTGATGCACCCAACAGTGCCTCATGAATGTTCAGTCTTTCTTTCTCCTTCTTTCCTTTCTTGTGGTTTGATGCTATACTCCTTCAGCTCCAACTTATCAATATTCAAGTTGCCTTTTCAAAGCCTTTACCCATTATTGCTCCTTGACAGATATTCGAATCTCCTGCTTAATGCTTCCAACAACTAGATCACTGCTAATTATGTAATTTTATTAAAACACCAAGTATCGTTAGCGTCCCCTCTCTCCCACCCTCCCTTCTTTCCTTCCTTGCTTTTTATTATTTCTCTGCTTGCTTCCTATTTCTTTAAATGAAAGTGATTCATAACACCCGCCTCTCTGTAGGAACCTGGGTGCCGTGTAGCCATCATGGGGGGTAGCGACTATGGTTTGTCTTCGACTGAAAACATTCTGCAAAGTTCTCCAGCCTCTTGAGTGGAGGCTATTGACAGGTCTATCTCTAGAACATGGAAAATCCAGGCAGTGTGGCCCCAGGTTTTTTGAGGGGGAGGAGATGAGGTGAGATTAAAAAAAAAAACAACACATCATTTCTACTAGGCTCCAGAAGGAAGGATCAGTTTCAGAGAGAACATAAAATGAGAACTTCTCAGAAGCTCCGGTAGATCTACAATAGTGGTGTCAGGTATCAGAGGTATAACAGGGTAGAGCTTTCTACCTAACAAGTCTAAACAGGGCTCTGGATCTGAAAAGTCCTCAGCAGGATCTCAGTGATAGGCAAACTGGGCCAATCAGGAAGATCAACCAGTAGCAGCCCCAGCAGTAGGTGGATCTCCCTGGACCTAGATTTGCATGACAGAGTCTAGCCGGGAGAAGCCTCTCTAAACACCTCTAAAATGGGTGCGGCCTGCCCCAGCGCCCAGGTTCTCAACTGCCTGGGACTAGGAGAGCCATGCAGTGGTTCCTATCCCAGGCCATGGGACCAGTGTACGCTCTGCTCTGCATCAGTGACTCTTTGACTCACCACATCCTTCCTGTCCAGAACTTCCAGGAGGTAGCTCAGAAGCTGCGAGCTGGCCTCATGGTCAGGCTTGCTGGAGTTGTCGTCTAATTGGCCGCTGAGCTGGTCTATCAGCAGAGGCAACAACACGTCTCTGCACTCTGAGGGGGAAAATGCAGACCACTCACCAGCTGTAGGAGTGCCCCCCCGAACTGCCTGGCTCCTTCCTGCAACTCCCTCTCTGCCTGTCCCCCCAGCTCCCAGCTCTGCACTCAGCCCTGCAGGGGCTCCTCCAGGCCACCGAGGAGCATGTGGTTTTAGGCACGGAACTTTAGCCCAGTACCTTGACCTTAAAAACAAAGAAAATCCCACCTATTGTGGGTCCACGTAGCCAAATGTTTAAAGTATTTAACAATTTCTTTAACTTTTTTTTTTTCTAAAAAAAGGCCAACTTGGGAATTCCCTGGCGGTCCAGTGGTTAGGACTCCGTGCTTCCACTGCAGGGGGCATGGGTTTGATCCCTGGTCAGGGAAGTAAGATCCCATAAGCTGCACAGCACAGCCAAAAAAAAAAAGCCAACTTGATACTTGCAAGCTAAGTCATATGAAACTAGTAAACTAAGCAAGGTATACGCTTTTAATTTTTTTGAAACATTCCACCTAATGGAGAAAATGTACTCAAAAATTCCTATGAATACTGAGCTCCACCAGCACGTCTCAGTGTTTCACAGACATTCTGTTCATGCTTTTGCAGGCACGTGGACTTCATAAAGTAAGGTATTATCTTCTTACTACGTCTTCCTTCTGAGATCTTTCACAATGATAAAATATCATTCTGATGAGTCCAGACATTCTGGGCACTAACAGAAACGACTGTGAATGGTGATAATACTTCCTCTGTTGGAATCCTCCAGGGCATCCTTGCTCTTCTGCTCAAACAATGCACCTTTGTTGTCTCATTTACGGTTTATGCATCCTTAGAGGCAGAGGGAATCACAGCGTAGCAAGAGGTTGACTAGTATTAAGTTTTCCACTTGAGAGCACTCACTAGCTTTCTGCACTCCCCCGACTGGGTCCTTGGAACAGCTGAAATGTCTAAGCACCAATTCTGAGGCTCAGAAGAGGTCAGAGCCAAAAGACGTGCTGGTATGATCTAGTTCAAGTCCCTCCTTCCACAGAAACAGAAGCTGAGACTTAGAGAAGGTCCCTCATTCGTCCAAAGTTACATAACGAGCCAGGGGCAAGGCTAGAAGGGTTCTCCCACCAACAACTCACTCAACTTTTCCTATTTCTGAGGTGTCCTGCCAGTCCTCAGACCCTCCAGCCGATACACACAGCATGAGTCACCCTCTGGGACTCCCTGACCTGGTGGTGGTTTCAAAAGAAGCTCCCACAGCTGCCCCACCCTAGCGAGTCTTGGGTTTACTGGGAAAGAACCAGGTATTGGACCTCTTTCCTATGTCAACTTTGGGACAGGAACACAGTGATTTCCACCTGGTGGCTATGTGCCTGACTCTAGTTACAAAATGAAGAGTCTTTTATCAGTGCAAGAGTGTTCTCCTCTCCGCTCCCAGCGGTATGACGCTAGTCTGGCTCTCCTACAGCTCCCCCAAAAACCTCTCTGATTTACAGTGATTGCCAGTTTCCATGGTGTAAGTCCTTCTGCCATGGTCACTCTTCAGCCACTAAGATGACATGACTGGGCACGGAGTCGAGAAGAGGTGTGCATAACCAGCTCCGCCGAGCCAGTATAAGTGGCATGCGGTCCATCACTGCCCTACAGCATCATGGCATCACTGCCCCATAACATCACTGCCCCATGGCATCACTGCCTGCCCCAGCCCCTGGTTACTGGCGTTATACTCTAAGTCAAAGGAGATGCATTTGTTTAAAAGGACCGTCTTTACTGCTTGCCTGTTACTTTATGGGGTTCCTATTTTGAGGACAAAGTTTGCTAATTAATGAAACACGAGTTCAAATTCAAGATGAAAGAACACATGATTTTGCTCTTTCAGGAACTATGGGAACGCTGAACTGACTTCACCTTCTCCTTAAAACTGCTTTCCCAGGAGGTCCTCAAGTACCAGCAAACGATTGGCAAGGACATTATTGACATTAAAAAAAAAAAAAAAAAAAAGGCAGTGTTGGCTGAAGAAGACACAAGACCGGGATTTCTGTAAGCAGCAGTTTTTGGTGGAGACTCACCCGACTGCCGGAAAAGATTGCTCTCTACTATCTTGGTCATGCAGTTCAGTTTCTGGCGCACTAACTGGTTGTCAGGGATGCTCTGAATGAACTTGCAGAAGAGTACGCTGCAAGAGAAACCCCAGTAGTCACTGTTTTCATTCTGCCGAGTTCAAGGGAGCATTACGCTCTTCCCCTCTACTGGGAAATTATTTACGCGTGGACAGGTTTACCTGGAATTCTCTCCACAATGACCTGAGAGTCTGTCTCTAGGAAGCAAAGGAGAGGCTCTATTCCGTGCCCACTCCAGGGCTCAGCCTGGGAGCTAAGTCAGCCTAAACTGGCAAATTAGTCAGGTCCGTCACTGCTTTGCAGACCTACCTTCACCCTCAACTTCTGCAAAAGTCTTTTCGGGCTACCTCCACCCCAGTGTCCATCACCATCTGACTCGGCATTTCGGGGGTACTTAGATATAGGGCTGGAAGCGTATTATTATGTACTTTTTTCTGTAGTTAATTTTATGTCTGTGTGTCTCGTTTCCCTGGAGAAAGTGCAAACCTAGCCGAGGGACTGGCTTTGTGTCTTCTTTTATGGTTTCCACAGAAATGAGCACAAAAAGGTGTCCGGTCAATACGTGTTAGAAGAATCACAGCATGTGTAGCCGCCTGAGCTCAAGCCAGCAGGGGAGCTGCTTCTCTGTTAAGAAACAAATGTTTTTGGCTATTTACCTGAGCTCAACTGGATCGAACACAAGTTTGACGTCATTAATGATGCTAGGAAGGTACTTCAAGGCTGCCCCCTGCAAGAAAAACACCGAAGGCATATTCAGTTGCCAAGCAGGACAAATACAGAATTTCCTGCTTGATCCCAGGAAGAAACGACTGATGCTGGGATCCTGGACAGGGAACTGGACACAGACACTCTCGCAATGAAGAAGAAAGCTGATGTTGCTCTACACGATCTCCCAGGATCTTTTTCCTGAAAAGTCCAGAGGCACAGCTTTCTGCCCTCACCACCCAAGAGCCACTGTCCATTTAGAATTCAGTTTTCTACCCAAGGAAGTAGTTAAAAATCTGGACATCTCCCTCACAAAGTTGCCATAGAGAGCAAAAAAGAAAGCTCGAACTTGAGTCTTTAGGGATTACATATTTTACCTCAAAAAACGGATAATGATGAAGATGATGGGGACGACGGGCTTCTGGGAAGAAGGGGAGCCCTAAGAGTAAAGCCTGTTGCTTGAATCATCATCAGGATCAACTGGCTGAACTCACAGGGTCCAGAAATGCCATTCAAGGGACATCTAAAAGGGCAGCTTGTCATCTTTGGTGAGACGACCATTTAGGTCTTCTGCCCATTTTTTGATTGGGGTGTTCTGATATTGAGTTGTATGCGCTGTCTATTTTGGAAAGTAACCCCTTGTTGGTCGCACTGTTTGCAAATATTTTCTCCTAGTCTGTCAGTTACCTTTTCGTTTTCTTTATGGTTTCCTTTGCTGTGAAAAAGCTTTTAAGTTTGATTAGGTCCCATTTGTTTATTTTTGCTTTTATTTCTTTTGCCTTGGGAGACTGATCTACGAAAATATTGCTACGATTTATGTCAGAGAATGTTTGGCCTATGTTCTCTTCTAGGAGTTTTACGGTGTCATAGATTATATTTAGGTCTTTAAAACAGGCACATGAAAAGATGCTCAACATCGCTAATTATTAGAGAAAAGCAAATCAAAACTACAATGAGGTATGACCTCACACCGGTCAGAATGGCCATGATCAAAGAGTTTACAAATAATAAATGCTGGAGGGGACGTGGAGAACAGCGAACCCTCTTACACTGTTGGTGGGAATGTAAATTGGTGGAGCCAATTTTTATGGAAAACAGTATGGAGGTCCCTTAAAAAAACTAAAAATAGAGTAACCATATGATCCAGCAATCCTAATCCTGGGCATATATCCAGAAAAGATGAAAACGCTCATTTAAAAGATACAGACGCCCCAATGTTCATTGCAGCACTATTTACAATAGCCAGGACATGGAAGCGACCTAAATGTCCATTGACGGGTGAATGGATAGAGAAGATGTGGTACATATACACAATAGAACACTCCAGAGCAGAAAAAAAGAATGAAATAATGCCATTTGCAGCAACGTGGATAGACCCAGAGATTATCATACTAAGCAAAGTCAGGAAGAGAAAGACAAATATCATATGATATCACTTATATGTGGAATCTAAAAAATAATACAAATAAATATATTTATAAAACAGAAACAGACTCACAGACATAGAAAACAACCTTATGGTTACCAAAGGGGAAGAGAAGGGAGGGATAAATTAGGAGTATGAGATTAACAGATATACACCACGGTATATAAAATAGATAAACAACAAGGATTTACTGTATAGCACAGGGAACTATATTCGACATCTTGTAATAACTTATAATGAAAAGAATTTAATATATATATATATATATATATATATACACACACATATATATATATTTGAATCACTGTGCTGTACACCAGAAACTAACACAGTATTGTAAATCAAATCTACTTCAATAAAAATAAAATAAATAAATAGCTAGCTTGTCTTTGGCAAACCAACATTTGAAAATACAAGTGTACATAAAAGTTAAAATAAAGGGATTTCCCTTTACTTTCTATAAGTCATTCTAAAATTAACAAGTTTTCCACGAACTAACTAGGATTAATTTTCTTTTATCTCCCACCATGGCCAGTTCTATGTTGCCCCAGAACATCCTCACCGACAGCATTAAGAGTTACTCAAGGGGGCTTCCCTGGTGGTGCAGTGGTTGAGAGTCCGCCTGCCAATGCAGGGGACACGGGTTCGTGCCCCGGTCCGGGAAGATCCCACATGCCGTGGAGCGGCTGGGTCCGTGAGCCATGGCCGCTGAGCCTGCGCGTCCGGAAGCCTGTGCTCCGCAATGGGAGAGGCCACAACAGTGAGAGGCCCACATACCGCAAAAAAAAAAAAAAAAAAAAAAAAAAAAGTTACTCAAGCTGACCTTGATCTTGACAGCTTCCTCCAGAGGCCTGTCCATCAGCATATTGAAAGCGAGAAATAACTGGCGGATTGAATTACTAAATTCATCTCCATCTTCACTTTGGCCATAAAATCTTCAGAGAAAAAAAGAGAAGGCGGGAAAAGAAAAAAAAAGAGAGAAGGAGGTCAGATTCTCCATCTTTAAAAGAAGTTTTCCAACAGATTTGTTGCCTACACAATGCTGGAAGCCCATGCCTCACTGGTCACCTCTTTACACCGTGCACAGAGGAGTCACACGTGCTCTTAGGTGGTTCAGGAAGGGACCCAGTAGCTGGGAAGTTATCCCCACCTGGACAAAAGGAAGGTAGTGATTTGTACGTAAAGTCCTACAACAGAGCTCTCCCACTGTCCCCCTGAAGCTGTCTGAAGGCCAGTCTTGGTGATGTCCTCCAGCCTGGTGGCGTGCGGGCATTTCCGGCACAGAGCGGGGAATGGCTGGAAGCAGCTTTGCCTCAAGTAGCAGATAAGCCCTGCATGCAAACCTACCATCCTCAGCTCATTAGCAGAATGTCCAGCAAGCAGGGGACTCCCCGTCCAGCTACCTTCCCTGACAGCCCAGTCCTGCCACCTCCACGCCTCCCCTCCTGCCTCTCTCTCCTCTTCTGATCTTTGTGTCTAATCGCTCTGCCATTTGAATCATTCTGTCTCACCGCAACAAGCCCTGATCATTTGCGTTCAAGTTCCAGACAAGGGGTAGAGAAGCTGCTCAACCTAGAAACGTTCTGAGCCCAACCCAGGCTGCAAGTCCAGTTAGCATCCTTCTATCCACTGAACTGGCCACGCTGGTGCCGACCTGCCTCTAGGATAGCGTCGTCCCAGGACACGGGCTGCCTTGGTCTTTGCTTATTCCTACTTGTTTGATTAAAGTACGCTATCAACTGAAAAGTTGGTTCTTTCTCATAAGTAGAAA
The DNA here is from genome assembly GCF_039906515.1 of Pseudorca crassidens. Lineage (NCBI taxonomy): Eukaryota > Metazoa > Chordata > Mammalia > Artiodactyla > Delphinidae > Pseudorca > Pseudorca crassidens. Next base: position 103,112,174 of record NC_090302.1, on the reverse strand, counting down.
TCAGAAGGTCTTTGGCCCATTTCTCAGAAACACAAAAGTCCCCAAATTGTAGTCAAAGTGCATTTACACTGGGTGGCAATCTTACCACCAACTGTCAAGAGTAGGGATGGTTTGAACTTAGAATTTTATACACACACTCAAATACATACGTACACGCATATACATATTTACATTAGTCTCCTCCGTGCACCTGTATCTTATATGGTACTCATGGAATATGAACTTCTCAGAAAATTATCCAATCAGAGGGTTTCTGCTAATCTTCCATTCATCCATTTTGCAGAACTTTAGAAAAGAACTTTATTTGCAATTGAGTCCACAAAGTATATCAAAATTAACATACCCAGAACAGAACTCACTTGATTTTCCTGTTCACCTTTAAATAGCCCACGTCTTGGCAAACAGCACCCCAAACCTAGAAGTTATTTACAGTTCTTCCCCTTCTCCCATTCTCCCACCAAATCTAACAGCAAGTCCTATTCTCTCTTCCCGCTAAATCAGTCCACTCTCTGCGTCTCCTCAGAGACAGAGCCACTGTATCTCACATTTGAACTATAACCGCCTATTCAGTGGTCACCCAGGTTTCACTCTTAACCCTTGATAATCCACTTTCCACCCAAGAGATGAGATGATTACGTAAAACGTAAGCCAGATTCCACTACTTCTCTAACTGAAACCCTTCAGTGGCTTCCCGAGACCCCTGGAATGAAATCCGAACTCCTTGCTGTGACCTAGAAGGCCCCCATTACGCACCCTCCTGCCAGGCTCCATCCTCCCATTCCCAGTCTCCACGGTCCAGCAACATTGGCTTCTCTTGATTCTTTAGCTGTTCATGTTCACCGCAATTCTCTTCCCTGAGATCTTCAGAGGCTATCTCCCCATCTTTCAGTCTCAACTCAAACCCCAGCTCCTGGAGAGGCCTCTCCCACCAGCTCAGCTCAGGGAGCCTTCCCTGGTCACTGTCACATCAACATCTTTCCTCCTAGCTCTTATCCATCTGATATGATCTTGTGGGTTTCTTTCTTTATTATATGCCTCCCTGGCCTCGATGTAACCCACAAGCACCATCAGAGCAGGAACTTTGTCTCATCTGCTGCTAGATCCCAAGATCTAGTAGCAGATCCCCAGATCTAGGGCTAGGAGGGAAGGCATTGATATGACGGTGACCAGGGAAGGCTGTTTGAGCTGAGCCGGTGGGAGAGGCCTCTCGGGAACTGGCATCTGGGCAGGAACAGCTAAAGAATCAAGAGAAGCCAATGTTGCTGGAGGGCCTAGAGCAACAGCTGGCACCCTATCGCTGTGACTTTAAAAAAGGGACTAATACGACTGAGCTTCTCAATGTCCTATTGTGTCTATCAAATCCAAGCAATCAGAGAATGCAGACTACCAGACCCTCTATCCCAGATCAAGCTCTTCTTTAGAATGGGAAAACATCAGGGGAAAAAATAACCGTAAACAGGCCACTAGGGACTAAGTTCAACACAGCCGCTCTCTTAGTTCATCTCATGGGTTAATTAACTTGGCTTTTCCATTGGTATCATGCAATCTGACGGTGAAAATGATGGCCCAGATGCAACGCAACATTATGAAGGGTAAAAGAGCTAGTGGATCATAAGTGGAAAATAATTTTAAAATTTCCTCAATTAAGGTTTTTTTCTTTTTATGTTTTTTGGTTGTTTGTTTTGGCCGTGCCCCGTGGCATGCGGGATCTTAGTTCCCCAACCAGGGATCGAACCCATGCCCCCTGCACTGGAAGCACAGAGTCTTAACCACTGGACTGCCAGGGAAGTCTCTCTTTTTATGTTTTTATGAGGATCTTTATTGCTGGACATCAGGGTTTGCTATACAAACTTTTAGGTAAGGGAATATTCCCTCAGTAGGACACCCTAACTGAATATGTGGAAATTCAACATAATTACAAAACACAAAGATCCAACTATAAAAGACCACCTGGAAAAAAGCGGGGACTACAGAGGCTGTGCATATGCTCTGAGTTGGGCGAACACTGACTGCTTCTACTAGGGAAGGAGGAGCTGTCATTCGTCCAACTCAACTTTTAAGTCATTGAACATGTTTAAAAACAATAAAAATGTACAAATTCATTGCAGAAACTTTAAAAATGCAGAAAGGATAAAAACTAAACCTACCTAAAGCCCTCTTATCTACAGTGTACTCATATCTAACCGGTGTCCAATCCTGAAATATTTTTGAAATGAGATCATATTACACTTATGTCTTCTACCTTAGTTTTATTATTTAAGAACCTATCAGGGTTATCCTACCTCATTAACATACCCTACATTTGAAAGGGCTGAATGTACATACTTTAACATTCCTTTTTGTTTATACCTGATGGATTTTTTTTCCATTAGATAGATTTTTAGATGGGGTATTACTGGACAAATGTGATATCTTCCTTTGCTCTGTGTGTGTTTGATTTTTATTCACAGTGCCAAATTTCTGTCCTTAAGAATTTATCTTCCTATCAGCAATAGAACACAGGGCCAATTTTTGTCCAATCTCACCAAAGGATAAAGATTTTTCATCATTATTAAATGTGCAGGTAAAGATGGTGTGTGTGTATCGCATTTTAATAGTATAAATTTCTTTTTAAATTTAACTGACCATTTGAAGTTTTCTTTTGTAAATTATGTTTTTATTTTGTAGTAAGGATATTTACCATTCTTTAGTTGATTTTTAAGAGCCTTTAATTAGTAAATCTACTGACCTTTGAACTGTACTATAAGTTACAAGTTTTTTTTCCATGTTAATTGTTGGCCTTTAATTTTATGAGTTTTTTAAAAACACAAAGTTAAAAAAATACACATGCTCAAATCTCAGGCTTGAAATCCTCTTACCTACAGCTTTACTCGTATTAACATATTAGCACGTTATCTACCTAGTTTCCAAACCTGCCTTAGAAAAATATTTTAACAGTTTGGAAATCCAGCTATTATTGAAGGGTAGAGATGGCACTGGAGTTGTGGGCATTCCCAGAAGAGTTATTTCCTCATTCTTGACTTCTATTGTTTTTGATGGAACGATTATTCTAGAAATCCAAACTGGGAATTATCGTATCTCTGGGGCTTAGTTTTCCCAGGTACCTAAGCCTGGTGTCAGCAAAGAAACACACACCTCAGGAAACAACTCCTCCAATCAATTGTCACTACTGTCCATCTACTCCCAACAACAGCTCATGATCCTAGATTTATACACCCAACATCATCATGAAGCCCGTCGCTGTATTAAATACACTCTCATCACAGGAACCTGACTTCCTAGTTATTGTCACCAACAAAGACTTTCAGTAAGTCGCACATTGTAGCCACCTGCATCCCTAAGTCCTGCTGTCACTACTGCCCTAGAAATTCTGCTGATCCAAAAGGACGTCACATGAAACTTCTTTAACGGTTGTGTAGTGCACCCTCATCTTCACCCTGAAGTTCTGAAATTTGTTAGTTCCATGACCCAGCTGCTCACAGAGCTGAACATGAGCATAAGGACTAAGGAAAAATATGGGAAGAGAGGATGGAGAACGTCAACACTGTATTACAGTCACCATTACCTCAAGTAGAGCACTCTAGATTGGATGATGAACCTAAACAAGTACTTTAAGGCTTTCAAAGCAGCGAAACGCAATTCCGTCTTGCTGGAGTCATCTGCATTCGCCACGTAAAAGTTCAGTACCTTGGAGAGTTTCCTGGAAAGGACAAGAAGGAGAAAAATGTCAATGGGGCACAGTGGTACTCTGGGGTTTGGGGTATGCTATATAGAAGGGAACTTGGCCTCCTGGGGAAGTAGAAATCACAACTATAGTAATTATTTCTTCTAGAATATGCCCTGAACAGGGAAGTTAAGTCCTTCGTAGTTTAGTTTTCTCATTGCGGTCTAGGCTTGCAGCTTCCCTTCTGCTTAGAAATAAGGGGTGATTTCTTTCCCTTCGCAAGATTTTAAAAAATGATCAAGAAATCAAAGACTTGAAGGGACTCGAATTATGAGTATATTTTAATCTCTGGCATGCTATACAGACATGTTCAGGTGTTTCTGTAACGGAGGGACTGTCTGCCAAAGGTAGTCAGTCACCTTAAAAGCAGTCTAATTCCCTCCAGTCTGCCCCAGTTGTTTGGGATCCATAAACTGGAGCCAGATGGAAACTCTACCGAGTGTGGAAAGAAGAGCAACCCATGGTTCTGAGCATCTGATCACACGAAACTGCTCTGGGACTTTTAGGTTGTTCTTTGTGTCGTTCCAGAGTCTCTGGACTAGGCGTTGTCGTAATCTTGGACTCTCTCACATTTTTGAGGGCACTGATATTTTGAACTTTCCTTCTGGGAATCTCTGAGTTTTCCTAATATTAAGAAAAATTCACACGAATCGTGTGGAATTGATCCATTCTTGCAAATAAACCCAGATTACCGGAAACACACCACCTGGAGTGCTGCATTTGGCTCTGTGTAATAAAGACCCAATGATAGGATTTCATCTCTTGTAGCTGCTGCCTACTTAGCAAGTGAGGCTATAGGGTGGAAAGAGCCCTGTCACTGGTGTATCTGCTGCTTCCCCCAACCCAGCGGGCGTTACATCCATTGTGTTAATTGGGGATTATGCCACATGACACCTCTTCTAGGTCACTTATGTTTTATTACATGTCTGGACCTTTATGCAAATAAAACTGAGAACTTTCTTGTTTAGTTCAGAAAAAGCCATGAGGGATCAATGATCTCAATGACAGAGCAGGTCAGCAGCACTTGGCACGAGCTGGCATAAGCCACCGTCAGAGTTGAGTTGCCATCTCAACTCTGTTCCAGTCACTGTCACGCTGCTCTGCACAACAACCAGGATGCAAGGCGCGGGGTGACAGGCCACATCCAACGGCACGATGAGCTGAGCACTGCAGGGCAAAGCTCAGAAGGAACATTAGTCAGGGGCTCATAAACCAAAGACAGAAAGAAGGCTGCACTTTGGGAAAGGTGGAGACCACGCCCTCTTACGTAAAAGAAAAAAAATTAAATCTTCTCATAACCTCTAAGTAATAAATTCTACAAAGCACTTGCGGCGTACAGCTGAGGGAACGACCCTCAGTTCTATCACATGTCGTCCTGCTTCATCCTCTGTTTGATCCCAGCGGGGCTCATGCCGATCCCACTGACACCCACCTCCGAAGATCCTGGATGGGGTCCCCTGTCCTGGACTGTGCTCCTAACAGCTTCAACGCCTCACCTAGAGATGCTCTGGATTCTTAAAGAAGTACAGCCTCATCTCTTCCGTAACTTCCCAGAAAGTGGGGCCTTGAATGTAATCCCTTTGCCATGGTTAGAATAGTTAGACGGTTCCCACTTTCCCCAGGGAAGCTTAGAACAAGGTTCTGCGCTTCGAGGCAGGGGTACTCAGCTCACGTCCCTCTGGTTTCTCAACAACCCGGTCCCAAGAGCACGAACCCGACAACCCAGCCACAAGCCCTGCCCAGGCCTGGTACTTACACATAGGCCAGAGTGGCACTGAAGTGCTTGTAGATGTAGGTCTCCAGGACGGGATTGAAATGCTGGAACTTGATGTCGCCTATCAGTGAAATAATAAACACCTGCCAAAGGTGGAAAACATAAATAGTAGCACAGCACAACCCCCGGCATTCCGTCAACAAGCTGGAGCTGAACGTCTGGGACTTGCTTTTCCTTCTTGATCATTACGGTAGCATTCCCATGTGACTATTCCAGAGCTGAGGTCAAGTCTTGGGGTTTCTTTTTATTTAGCACAAACAGAGAGAGACCATGAAGTGTCAGGCACTGTGCTAAATGCTGTGAGGAAACCAGTATAAGCCAGCACCCCTAGCCTCGGAGAGCTGACTGCCTCAGAGAGAGGGCAGCGCCCAGGTAACCAAGTCGGGGAAGAAAATGGGATGAGAGGGGGAAGGGTGTGGGGAAGGGTTTCCCATGGGAATAGTAAACACGAACCCAAGGGTGCAGCTAATGAAATACTGCAGGACATCCGTCTCCTCAGCGCAGTGTGGGTGCCCCTAATAACTGAAGTCACCAGACTTTTGAGTCTCAATTTTCCGCTCATGTTAACTCTTATCACTACCGGACACAGAATCTACTGACACAAATAACCACTTTGCACCTAGCTGTGATAGAAGAGAGCAAAAGAAGGGGCACCTTCCACACATGCCCGTTGCCAGCTGCTCTGTCCCACGGGAATCTATCTCCAGACCTTCTCCCATGGAGTCATTACCATAGACTCTCTTGCCCATAAACCTGGCCAGGTGCGATCGCAGCTGGGGGTATTTTTCTCTTTGTCTTACATCCTTAAGTGTCAACATCCTAAACTCTTCTTGAATCTACCAGTCTCTGCAAGTTGATGAATGACCTGAAGCTGCAATTTACCTTCCTCCTTCTTTGCTGCAACATTCAGGGAAAACTCTGCCCTGAACTTGAACCCCAACAATCAGAAAACGATGCTTAAGTTTGGATGTGTCAGCTTCCGCCACTCCACTGCCATCTCTGACCTTCCCAGAGTCCGATATCCCCTCTCCTTCCTTGGATTTCCGGTCTTGGAATGGGTTGCATGTTTTAGTACTTTGTGTGACAATTTGAATTGTCTGCTGGGTTGCGTATTGTACATAATGAGACCAAGACTCATCTCTGACTTGCAAATTCAGTCTCCCTTGCAAGAACGCACAAGGACGCGCATACACAACAAACCACAGTCGTCTTTGTTAACGGTATCTCCTGGTTTAGGACCAATTTTAAAGCGAGTTAAAGGGATTCCTGATTTCAAATGTAATAAAACAGCTTGTTTTCCCTAATGAGAAAGAGAAAGCTTATCAAAAGGGAAGATCTAACAGGAAACAAAGCCATAAACGTCTTGACTATAAGTCAATTGTATCTAATGTTACTTGTGGGAATGTAGCCTCGAGAAATCATCAGAGAATTGTATACAAATACATATGCAGGAGCCCATGCATCACAATTATTTATAATACTGAACTATCAAAAACCACACAGTTGTGAGAACAAACACTAGATAATATGTGTAACTGCTTACCAGTGCATCGAACACAAGGAAGTCATATGCTTCATCGTCTGACATTTCCATCATTATGTTAAAAAGTGCGTCTAGCGTATCTTGCAAAAACTGAAGATAAGAAAAAGAGAGAGGTTATTTGGCTCCAGACTGAAGAAATTCGGGGCTAATTAGGTTTCAACAGAATAGGTTTAAAAATAGCATTTTCCTAAAAATTGGCACACTTGCTTCCCAATTTAGACAAGTTTTATGTTTACACTCATCGGTTTAATTTAAAATATTGAACTAAGGATGCAGTGGCTGTAGTCCTAACTGTGAATATATAAACATACCTTAACAATTTCTCCTCCATCCACCTCCATTAACTTCTTTAAGTTGTGTTTAATGTTCTGAGGGTTCGAACGCCAATTTAACAAGCCTAACAGGTCAACTAGGAAGAACAACCACAAACCATAAACGTTAGACACGGATTAGCAGAGCAACGCACACCATTTCAGGACACAGTGACAGAGCTCTCTAGAAAAGATCGTTGCTCCTAACGGTGGCTAATACCTTATGCAGCCTTTTAATTTACTGCCTCCTACCTAAATCAGAGAAAACCCTGGGGTCTTCTTTCCTTCTTCAGAGGAAAAAAACCAACCACAAGGGCTTCCCTGGTGGTGCAGTGGCTGGGAGTCCGCCTGCCAATGCAGGGGACACGGGTTCGTGTCCTGGTCCAGGAAGATCCCACATGCCGCGGAGCGGCTGGGCCCGTGAGCCATAGCCGCTGAGCCTGCGCGTCCGGAGCCTGTGCTCCGCAACAGGAGAGGCCACAGCAGTGAGAGGCCCGCGTAACACACACACACAAAAAAAAAAAAAAAACGAACAAAAACAAAAACCAACCACAAATGTACAAGAACATAAAATGATGCCCGAATAGAACTCACGTCTCTCATATAAGACATCACAGCCTTACCGATGAAACACTTAAATAACCTTCCTACCTTTAATTTGCTGCATTGCTTAATTTGTCCCTTGTCACTACGTGTGTCTCAGTGGATACAGAGGGGAAAATAAAAACTTATATATGTGCATTGATTCATTTAAATATCATACCCACGCTGTAGAGCAGATTTTATTTATTTTTTTTTACCTTAAAAGATTTTTTTTTATATTGGAGTATAGTTGATCTACAATGTTGTATTAGTTTCAGGTGTACAGCCAAGTGACTTAGTTATACCTATATAAACATGTATTCTTTTTCAGACTCTATTTCCCATATAGATTATTACAGAGTATTGAGTAGAGTTCCCTGTGCTATACAGTAGGTCTTTGTTGGTTATCTGTTTTATATATAGTAGTGTGTATATGTTAATCCCAACCTCCTAATTTATCCCTCCCCCTGACCTTCCCCCTTTGGTAACCATAGAGAAGATTTTTATTTGTTCCATTTTTGAGATGAGGAAACTGAGGTTTTGTGAAATTAAATTACTTGTCTTAGGTCACACAACTGCCAGGGAGTGGTATGAATGGAATTTAATGAGATTTATCTGATTCCCAAAAACCATGTCCTTGCTACTCTGTCATACTGCCTCTCCAGAGTTCTTCAAAGAAGTAAACAGATGAGCAGATCAGATGGTTTGCTATCTTGAAAAGAAGGCAGAACAGATGAATGGTCCTTAGCGTAAGTCTGGGACAAAAGTCTTGAGGTGTTTTTGGATCTAAAAATGCAGAATTTGGGATCTTTAAGTCCCTTCCAGCTTTAATGTATGTCTAGATACTAAAAGTGAAATAACAGGGAAACAAAGCAGGCAGATGGACTGTTACTTCTTTATCGTTTTGTTTAGTGCATCATTTTACTATTTACAGAGCATTAGCTAGTAAAAGTAGCAATATGTACTTTTTAATCAATGGATTTGTAGAAATATATATTTACAAGCAGCTGAAAATGTACTCTGTTCATTAGAACAGTCAATTTGCCTCACTTTTTGCGGCCCGCTACCGCAAAAAAAAAAAAAAAAAGTGGGGAAAAAAAAAACTAGACTACATTTCTGGATTACCAAGAATGACCACCTCTAACCATATTAAATACTATCTAAATGTTATCCAAAGTTGTCCCAATTTACATCACCGTCAGAAGTATGTAAGAATTGGGACTTCCCTGGCGGTCCAGTGGTTAGGACTCTGCGCTTCCACTGCAGGGAGCACAGGTTTGATCCTTGGTTGGGGAACTAAGATCCCACATGCCTCGAGGCCAAAAAAAAAAAAAGTATATAAGAATTCACACTACTCTGAATGATAATCCCCAAATTTAGGGTAGTGATTACCTGTCGGAAAGGGTTAGGGACCATAACGTTTAAAAACGAAAAGAATGACAAAGAAAACCCCTAAGTTTTGGAGTTACAAATATCTGTTTTCGGACCCAAGTCCACCACTTACGAGTTTCGGCAAAATATTTCACCACCTCAGCTCGGCGCTCTGATCAGTAAACTGAGGTTAATAACGACAACACTGGTGTCTTCCCGTGCTAGGCTGTCGGTGGGTAAAATGAGATGTCTGTGAATGGCCTGGCACAGGTCCACACCTGCAGAGACTCGACTCCTCTCTTCCTCTCCTCTATCCTCACCTTCCATATGGGCCCAGCAACAAAATGATCCCATATACATCAGTCTGTTCTAGTTTTGAAATAATTCATAAAATAACGAAGGTGCCTACAGGCTCTGTTTGTAACAAAGTCCAGTGGCTTTTAACTTTGGAGTCTGAATAGCCCTCCAAAGGCTAAGGAGAAACGCCTTTGGTCATGGCCTCCGAGTGAAAGGAGAACAGCTACCCTCCTCTTGATCAACAAATGCCCTCATAGAGTTGATGATTTATTCATGTTCCTCAGCTTCTTCTTTCTCAGAAGAAACTGAATTGGTTCTTTATCACTCCCATCAAATTAGAAGAACGCAAACACACTTATTATCTGTCACTGGGAATGCCCCATTTTCTCTGATGCCCACGATGTCACCTCATCTTCCCCAAATCTGTCCCCTCTTCCTACCCCCATCCAGGTTGACAGTAGGTCACCCCGCTCTGGTTTAGGTGAGTTTGCTTCTTTAAGTCTTCTTTGGGACAGGATATTCTTGGAGACTTTTTTTTAAAGTACGTTGAGTGTTTCTGAGATCTAAACACTAGGAACGGGATGACAACAAATGGAAGAGGACAGTTCTACCCGATGGAAGTTTCTGTGATGATGGGAACGTTGCAACCTGGGCTGTCCAGTAGGAAAGTCACCAGACACAGAAAACCACTGAGCACTTGAAATGGGGCGAATGCAACCAAGGAACTGCAGTCATACCTTCACTTGACTTTAATTAATTTAAATTTCGCAAGCTACATAAGGCGCGGGACAGCACAGGTTTGGAACATTTAGAAGATGTGTGATGTTGGTATCAGCGCATCAGGTTGAGTACTGCTACCTGTCAATAAGCTTCCTAAAGTTTTGCCTGGGAGCTAATAAACAATGTAACAATATGGTTATCTCTAACCATTATCTCTACTAAGTTAATTTTACAAACTTTTATTACTTGTTTTCTTCAAACCTAGTCTCTAGGAAGGATAATCTACTAGATGTTTGGTAAACGCTGTCTCTTTCGAATATCCCTTTAGAGCCCCAAAAGTACATCGATGCTTTCTCTCATCTACCATCAGAGCTAAAAAAAAAAAAAAAAACTTTGACATTTCCTAGTTAAAAATTTGGAAAACACCAGAAAGAATAAAGAAAATAAGAACTATCATCCAAACTTTTAATTATTTTTAGCCTTTTGCTGTGTACATATAATAATGATGATGATGACAACAGCTAATACTCATGTAGTGTTTACAATGTGCTACACGTTGCTGCTTTGCTTCTACTTATTTTAATTTACTTCGTCCTTCGAAATAAATACTATCATTACTCCCATTTTAAAACTGAGGAAGCCAAGTCACAGAGAGATCAAGTGACTTGCCCAAGATGAACCAGCTGGTAAGTGGCAGGGCTGGGATCTGAACCCAGGCAGTAAGCTCCAAATTATCCTCATATATTTAAACAAAACCGGGATTATACTCTACATAGTGTTAACATTTTCCCATGTCTTTGACTGTTTTGAAATACATTTCACAGCTGCATATATTTTATCATTTAATAACCTTATATACTTTAACCTGACCCCAACTATTGGACATTTAGACTCTTTGCACTGTTCCCCTATCATGAATCATAGGGAAACATCCTCATATATAAATCTTTGTGCACATCTCCCATTGTCTAGTTAGGTTCAATTTCTAGGGGTCACAGTACTGGGTCAAAGGGTCTGAATACATTTAAGATCTTTGGGGCTTCCCTGGTGGCGCAGTGGTTGAGAGTCCGCCTGTTGATGCAGGGGACACGGGTTCGTGCCCCGGTCCGGGAAGATCCCACATGCCGCGGAGCGGGCCCGTGAGCCATGGCCGCTGAGCCTGCGCGTCCGGAGCCTGTGCTCCGCAACGGGAGAGGTCACAGCAGTGAGAGGCCCGAGTACCACCAAAAAAAAAAAAAAAAAAAAAAAAAAAAATCTTTGATACATCTTGTAAATCATCTCCCATAAACATTATACTACTTAACCCCGTATCAGCAGTTTATTTATGTTTACTTTCTCCCTAACAAGGGTTATATCATTGATACCATTTTCTCGTGGCTTCCATAAAGCTCAGAATGCCTTCTGGCTTAACTTTGTGTTTTGTTTGTTTTTTTTACTAATTTATAGACTTTATTTTTTTTTGAGCAGTTTTACGTTCACAGAAAAATTAAGCCCAAAGTACAGAGAGTTACCATATACCCCTTCAAGGCTCCAGGGTTTCCCCTATTATTAACATCCTGCATTACTGTGGTACCTTTGTTACAAATGATGAATCAACACTGATAAAGATTATTAACTGAAGTCCATCGTTTAAGTTAGGGTTCGCTCTGTGCAGTAGGCTGTGGCTTTTGACACATGTATAATGACGTGCATCCACGTACCCATCAGGGTATCATTTAGTAAACAGTTTTACTGCCCTAAAAATCCCCCGTGCTCTGCCTACTCAGCCCTCCCTCTCTCCCCGAGCCCTTTGTAACCACGGATCTTTTCACGTTTCCATAGTTTTGTCTTTTCTCTGGCTTAATTTTTGGTGCCTGCTTTTACTTTCCCATGTGTAACAGCGCTGAACCTCACTCTGTTGAGTCTAATCAGTGGTCCAAGTTGAAATACTATCCATATTCTGTACGCAACCCAGATTCATCAAAATAAACAATACTGACCCGTTCTAAAGATCAAGCACATGCTATGTGATCCTTGAGTGGACCTTGTATCTCAGCTGTTTTGTCTACCTTATCACTTCCCTAAGGCAGAGCCCCCAAATCTTCTCAGAGGTCCAAGGGACTGATCCTCCACATAGCACAGGGGACAAAGAATTTCTAAAGCAAGTCCCCGAAGCAGCTATTTCCTGGATCACTACATTCAGCAGGACTCCTTACAAATGACATAGGTTAAAAGAATAAGAAGCTGTTATTGGCTATCAAATGTCATGATATACACAAGAGAAGTGAAAATTGCTATCAGATTTCGTGAGGGGACAAAATGAAGCCGCATTTGAACTCTTCAGCTGATGTTATGGAAAATCTGACTGCTTGGGGAAAAAAATCGAGAAAGAGGAATCTATATGGGGGACAGACGGAATGCTAACAGGAAACCCTCCCTGCTCTTTGCCATACCTGCTTGGACAGGAGACTGATGTTCCTCTGCCAGTATCCTACCCTTACTACCAACATTTCTTGTTATATACATCATACAGAGCACAGTATTAGAGTTCTTTGCTGCCTTGAAGGAAGGAAACGTAAGACTTTCGAAATTCACAGCCTCTGTTAATGAATACATTTATAGATTTTACCCTATTTAAAAACCACCGAAATGCTTTTCATTCTAGTGGCAAGATAGACAAAGAAGCCTCAGGAAGAGCTTTAGCTATCTAATCCGTCCTACCCAGAAAACATCACGTGAAGAGCAGAGAGAAGAATCCAGATAGCCCAGGACCCTACCTCAGAAGACACAGCCCCACAGCGTCCAGTCCCCTGAGTCTAACAAAGAAGCCTAGGAGGACCAAAGAGAAAACTCATTCTGGTGTCACCGAGGTCAGCACACCTACCGTTCTGAGTGAGCTTTGTGGAGCAGATGAGGGTGGCGATCTGAAAGCTATCTTTTGTGCTATCCTTGTTTGGCGTAAAGTTAGCTGGGGTTTTGGATGCCTGGAGCTCCTTTTCTTCCATCTCCACTTTGGTTCCAGGCAGGGTCAGGTAGAATTTAGCATCTTCCATTTTCTTGTTGTCACCCTGCAAAGGAAGCATGTTAGGGACACCAAGTGGTGGACAAAATCTCGTATGTGCAAATAAAATAGTATCTATCATGAGCGCAGTGTATTTTATCAAATTAGATCCCTTCCAACTCCGAGATACTGGGATACTGTCCCAGAGTTTGAGTCCAGAAATAATTTCAACATTGAATGAAAACAGAATAAGTTATGAACTAGAAGTCAACATTCTAGTCTCTGCTATAAGTAAATACATAAAGAATAAGGTTGGATTTCACTTTCTTGAACATGTAAATGGTCACAATGATACTCCACTGGGTCCTTTGAGAAGAAATAGCTTGCCATGGCTTCCAACACTATTTTTGAGCTCAGGAGCTGCTAAGGGAAATACACATCAAGTGGATTCATCTCAAAAAAGCTACCAATCGTGTGAAAAGCCTCCTGGATACTGTTGGACAAATGAGATCTTCCCAACATCTGCTTTCTGCTCTAAAATCTCAGTGGAAGCGATAGCTCTGCAGCAGTTAGAGGGAAGAATAAGGACACAGCTGATAGGAGAGGAAAGGAGGCCACAGAACGGAGAAGTGGTGCCTGGCTCGCGCTGATATGAAAACCACATCCTACCACATCCACCACACTCTAACCCAGCCCAACAGTGCAACTATCAGCGCTCCACACAGGCTGATGCAAAGAGCAGAAGAACAGCCCTTGACTGTTCACCTCCACGGACGCCATTTGCACAACAGGGAGGGACCATCACTTAAAAGACTAAAGGGATGGGAGACCATGCAGCTGGTGTGACCACAGTCCTCCGGGGTTCTAGACTTGAAGGGGCAAACATGTACAGCCCGAGAGACGTTTCTGATATTTGTACACGTAAGTCTGAAAGGAGCTTGCAGAACCAATTTCAGGGGGAGTAACTATGTCCTTAGTCACTTTCTAAGGCTCCTTCTTTAGCACCACCTTATAAAGCACCAGATCATGCCTCCCGTCCTGCAGGGTGGTGCCGTCCGGGTTCATCAGCTTCACGAAGGCCACCCCGAAGGCTCGCTCCGATTTATCTCTGGCTGAAAAGACAGGAATACGTGTCTGAGCAGGGCAGGGAGATACCAGGGGCTGACGGCTATGAGAGCTGACGGCACATTTTGCTCTGGGGTTTGGTGTTCAATCGTGCTATAACCAACACAGTTGAGCGAGTCCCAATAAGCCATACGTACTGTCCACGTCACAGACCCCTTGAAGGAAACAGTTCCCTAACTGAAATCTTCTGGTGCCCCCAAGTATGCTCCTTTTCCTATATTTGTGAATGAATGACATCAGTATCGCCTCGGTCACCCAGATCAGAACTGTGGGTGTTGATGCTGACCCCACCCCCGTGGCAGCTCTGCGTCCTGAGCGCCTCTGGAGGCTGTGCCTTTTCTCTCCATCCCTGCTGTTCCCACCTGAGGCCAGGCCACCCTCACCTCTTCCCTGTATTCCCACAAGATCTTCATAACAGATCTCTCTGTCTCCAGCTCTTCTCCACCCTTTGGGGATCTCCAAAATCAAATCTAACCAAGTCAACTGCCCTGCTCCAAAACCTTCCCATGACCTATCTCCCTACTGCTGTTCTAAGACAGACTCCGTAAGTATTTTGTTTATTATCTTCCAAGGTTTGTGATGCCATCTAAGATTTCTGTTCCTCTCTTCTTTCCAAGATAGTAGCCCTGGTGCCAGGAGAAGTGGATATGTGTGTCCGGTGGCATTTGGGGGAGGAGGGTCCAGCCTCCTGAGGAAGCCAAGGGCCTCTCTCCTGGTCTTCAGGTGTTAGCCTCTGAGCTCACCATGTCCCCTGCTTAAATGTCTACGGCTGGGGTGACTCATGGCCTGTTCTCACCACAGGCACACCTCTGAGGTCTGCTGTGACTCGTGTTACCCAGATTGGCTGAGCACAGGATCATACTACAGTTTGTTCACCTGTTCTCCTGTTGACGGCCAATTTGGGGGTACCGTGACTAACGCTGTTATAAATATATACGAAATCACGACCACCAACACCACCCACACAGCATTCTTTAATGGCTCCTCCATAACAGAGTTCAAAAGAACCTTCATCTTTCACGATCTGGCTCTAGCCTGCCTGGAATCAGACCACTGACAGGTCAATCCAGGAACTTACTAGCCCTGTGACCTTGGGCACATACCTAACATCTCTGTGCCTCAGTTTCTTTACATATAAATGTGGATTAAAATGTGTATGGGTCTTACTGATTACTGTAGATACTAAACAAGATGGTGTATAAATAGAGCTTCGCATAGTGTCTGGTACAAACTAAGAGCTTGATGAATGCTAGCTTAGTATGATGGAGAACTGTACGAAATTGCTGATAATTGACTATCTGCTGATACTTGACGATCTGATACTGACCTACAAAAATGGCAATTTCAGATGGTTCGATCTAATATCATGATGGCTCCCACTTTAGCCCTACCGAGCTCACTTTGCTTTTCAAACACATTTCTCCACCAGCACCCTTCACTGGGCTAACTTCTGCTCACCTTCAAGTCTCAGCTAGCATGTAGGAAACCTTATGCATAAATCCCCAGGCAGGCTTAGGTGCTGTGCTTACTCCTTGATGGTCGTTGCTGTAACACGTATCACGTTGATCTGAACTTCATCACCTGTTTTCTTGCTCATCTTCCTAACTAGCCCACAGAGACTTTTCAGAGCAGTGACTGTGTCCTATTTGCTGTCATCTACCCAGGGCCTGGCCTGCAGTCTGGTAGGTAGATGGCATTAAAAAAATTCAGTTTGGAAGGAAGGACTGCATTTTTATGGAGTGCTGAATGAGAACAACACTTCCAGAAATGTTAGGATCAATCTGAAAATAATCAATATTCTCCTCTGTTCACACCTTAGGAAAGTCAACTTATGAACTGTGATCTGAGACTTGAAACAGTTCTTTCATGAAAAAAAATAATTTGGGAAACTACAGATCGAACAGTTCTCTTGCTTCAGGATGTCTCAGCAATGTGGCAACATACACGGTGAATGTCTAAGAGGGAGACATAATATACAAGCACTTTCTATCCCTGTTCAACTGGGAAACTCTTTTTGTCAGACAGCATCTATTAGCACTGTAGAACCTTAGCATTCACAGAGCACATTTCAGGGAAATTCTGATATACAATGATAAACACAGATCTTGGAAGCCTAGAAAAATTCATTTTAAGATTTCCTTAGCTTCACTGAATCTTGAACTAAAGATGCCAAGTATCTCATTCTACAGACCCACAAAAGCACTGTCAAGCAAGAGTAAACACTGTTTTGATTGAAATGTGTCGTCAACCTCCTACTACTCACATTCCTGAGATGACCGGTGTCGGAAGGTAAATCTTATATGGCAGCGAGCAACTTCTTCTATAGCAATGGATACCTGCACAATGATAAGGACTATCAGTACAGTCCCCTGCACTCACAGTTCGTTTTATAAAATGAGGCACATTTTAGTATGCAATCACAGGAGTAATTCCTATAGAGTTAGATTTGGTGTAGGGTTTCGTTCGAAGGAGATTTAGCTCTTTTTCAAAACCCAAAGAATCTCAAGAGAAGATCATCTTGGCTGTTCATCATAGATTCTGAAAACGGAGATATTCCAAATTTCTAGTGCTTTCTCAAGTGTGAATCAGGAGATACTTCAGGGGGAAGAGATCAGTACTTTCAGGTCTGTGTGCAAGACTGACTGCAAGGTGTACATGGATATGTTAATAGTTAGGGCCTATAACAGAAGGAAAAGATAAAATACTGGGGACAAGGAAGCGCTTTTTTTTTTTTTTGCTGCTTACATATACAGAAGAGATGGGGAAACAGAGGCATGGAGCAACGTACAGAGCAGAGAATTTGTAGCAAATAGTTAAATAAATTATGGCATGATTATATAATGGAATATTATGCAAGTATCTAAAAATACACTTCTGAAGGCTTTTTAATGCCTCAAGAGTTTGAAAAGGCACAATTTGTCTGAATGGCATGATCCGAAACCTATGAAGTATATAAAATTGTGGAAAATTGTTACTTCTGAATTAAGATATTAGTGCAACTTTTTTTTTTTTAGTTTTCTATGGAGAGCTCATAAAACCTTGACAATCAGAAAAAGTCGATGTGGATTAAGAACAAGGTCCTACTGTACAGCACAGGGAACTATATTCAATATCCTGAAGTAACAACCATAATGGAAAAGAATATAAAAAAGAATGTATATATATGTATAACTGAATCGCTTTGCTATACAGCAGAAATTAACACAACATTGTAAATCAACTGTACTTCAGTAAAAAACCAGAACAACAAAAAAGGAAAGAGTTGATGGAGTCTGGGGCTCAGAAGAAGTGGAATCCAGTTTAGGCTCCGACACGAGCAGCTAGAGGAACTTGGTCACTTCACTTCTGAGTGTCAGTTACGTCATCAGAAAATGGGCTGCTGCAACTCGGACCGTTTGTCGCAGAGCTACTGTGAGGCTCACGCGAGCGGACTGATCTCGAGAGCACTTTGGAATTTGTAAGACACATATTTAAATTGAAAAGAAGCCCAGCTAACTTGATTAGAGGCCAAGAAGGAAAGAAATGTTAGGAAACTGCTTGCACAGTGTGAAAATTTCCAGTTGGTTCTGGACCATCTTGGCAGCCTCTTACATCATTACAACATCAAGTTTCTCTCTTCCAATTTCAACACGTTTACGAACGAGAATGTTACTTAAGGTTTCCGAAGTTTACAAAAGAGAAATGAGCTTCTGCAGAGCTACGATGATCAATTCATTTCTGATTGCACACCACAGGCAACCTATCTAAAACTTCAGGATAAAGGAGGAGCGATTTGTGGGTAAAAAGAAGAAAGGAAGCTAAACGAGGTTTCGTATATGATAGGGGTTACTGATGACACATTCTCACCTTGACAGTCTCATACCAACAGGGCTGCTTGACTTGGTAATAGACCACTGATTTGTACTCGGAAATGCCTTCGTATCCAGCACCAGGATGAATTGCTTTCTTCAGATGGAAAGAAAAAATTAGGAGGGGGTAGTAATATCTAGAACACTAAGGGTATTCCACATGGCCAGCACATGCCTTACACTGGCATACATAAGCTGATTACATCTGGGGGTGAACAGTAGAGTGAGAATGAGTTTCCAAGAAAATATGGTGTATGTATATACACAATGGAATACTACTCAGCTATAAAAAAAGAATGAAATAATGCCATCTGTAGCAACATGGATGGACCTAGAGATTGCCATACCAAGTGAAGTAAGTCAGACAGAGAAAGACAAACATCATATGATATCACTTGTATGTGGAATCTTAAAGAAAATGATACAAATGTACAAAACATTTCTATTTACAAAACAGAAAGACTCACATAGAAAACAAACTTATGGCTACCAAAGGGGAGAGGTAGCGGGGAGGGATGAGTAGGAAGTTGGCATTGACACACACACACTACTATATATAAAATAGATACACAACAAGGACCTACTGTATAGCACAGGGAACTCTACTCAATATCTTTTAATGACATATATGGGAGAAGAATCTGAAAAATAATATAGATAGATAGATAGATAGATAGATGCATGGATGGATAACGGAACCACTTTGTTGTACGCCTGAAACTAACACAACATTGTAAATCAACTACACTTCAATAAAAAAAATAATTAAAAAAGAAGAACGAGTTTCTAGCACTTTGAGGGTCCAAGTGTCTCAAAGTGTAGTAGCTAAGGCACCCAGCACAAGCTTAACATTCCTCTTTGCTGGAACTTTTCTTCTCTCTTCCATCCCAGCCATACACTGTCCTTTCTTTCCTTCTTCTTTCCTCTCTCAGGGAACAGAGGCCTCGAGAGGGTGACCGGGAGCTCCAGCATGTGTGCAGACACATTGCTGTGTGAGGTCCTGTCTATGCTCTGCTTTAAGGACCTGGTGTAGGTGTGGCATGTTCACTAGAACTTAGGGTTGTGTCTCTTCCTAGAAATGAACCACTTAGTTCAGTAGCATCAGGCCTCCATGGGGGCCCTTCCAAGCTAGTTAGCAGAGCCATGAAGATGTGTACTTGAACTCCTGGGGCAAAAGGACTCTCTCAACAGCACAAAGAAATCACTCCCGTAGCGTGGCCCACAGCATTCTGCTTATCCCTCAAGGCAGAAGACAACTTAAGTCAACTGATTCCTTGGAAGATGATCATATGGGAAGTGCAGGGGTTGTGTACTCGGCTGTGCCCCCCGCCGTGAGGGACTCAGTGAATGGGGTGCATTCCGAAGCAGGTAAGTATGGCTCATACAAGAGGAGCCAGATGTCAGCTGGGACAATGAAAGCCTCCCCCTGCCTCTCCTTCTCCTTGATGTCAGAATGAAGAGTCACTTCTGTTGGAGGAAGGCAGGACACCTGTGTCCGTTCCCAGTGCCACCACTAAGTCCTGGGCTTCCCTGAGAAAACAGCTTCTCCTTTCTGGGCTGCAGTTTCCCGATTCCCAAAACTAAAGAGCGTGGTAGTTGACCTCGAACCAAGAGCCCTTCTGGTGTAACAGCTCTAACAGGCGCCTCTCCGCTGGTTTAGCTCACCCAGGGGGAGGGCGTGTACACCTGAAATCCCTGGTGGCTTAAGGTCTTTCTCAGCACGGGAGAAATCATGAAAACAAGAGCCTACGTGAATTTACTACGACAACTGGTGACTGCTAATCACAAACTTTAACGGGCTTCCTGTTCTTTCCTTGTGAAACACCAAATGTGCTCTACAGTGGAGAACGATTTACATCACGCGCCAAGTCCTGTTGTTGTAAAGGAGCGTGTGACGGCGGCGGGACTGCTGGGGACACCACGTACCTCCAAGAGCCTGCCCTCCTCATCAAACACAGACATGGTCACCTCCACGTTCTTCGGTGTCTTCTTTTTCCCTTTGTCAAACTCCCCATGGATCAGCGTGACGTAAATATCATTCCGAACATCTCCTGCAACGTGACAACCCAGCCTGTGAGTGGTGCCGTGTGGAGTCATTTTTAAATTTCAGGATGTAATAAGATGCAAATTATAAGTAAAATATAAAATGTTCTGACTTGGTAATAAACTATTCATACAGCAGAAGTTTCTATGTGTATTGTTCCCTGTAGCTTACCTCATTCTACCTCTCTCTATATATCACAGTGTCTGGAGTACAGTTTAGTATCTATCAGCAGATGAATGCATAAAGAAGATGTGGTGTGTACACACACACACACACACACACACACACAATGGAATACTACTCAGCCCGAAGAAAGAATAAAATTTTGCCATTTGCACCAACATGGATGGACTTGGAGGGTATTGGTGAAATAAGCCAGACAGAGAGAGACAAATACTGCATATCACTTGTATGTGGAATCTAAAAATTAAAACAAACTAGTGAATATAGGAAAAAAGACACAGCCTCACAGATATAGAGAAAAGCTAGTGGTTACCAGTGGGCAGAGGCAAGAGGGGAGGGGCAAGATAGGGGTAGGGGAGGAAGAGGTACAAACAACTATGTATAAAATAAGCTACAAGGATATATTGTATAGCACAGGGACTATAGCCAATATTTTATACTAACTATAAATGGAATATAACCTGTAAAAATTGTGAATCACTGTTGTACACATGAAACTTACCTAAGATTGTACATTAACTATATTGCAATAAGAAAACATGAGCAATGATTTATCCATAGGGATATTCACTGTGATATTGTTTGTGAATGTGAAAACTTGGAATCATCCTCAATTTCCAACCACAGAAACAGCTGAATAAACTATGGTACAATAAAATGAAATAATATTGATTTACTCACTTAAAAAATGGACTGAGCATCTACTCTGTACCAAGCACTGTGCTAGGTGTTTGGGAAACGACGGTAAGCCATGCACCAGCCTTGCTCTCATGCAGCTGTAAGTCTGGTGGGCAAGAGAAGCATTCTCAGACAATCACCTGATGAAATGCATCATTACAAAAGAAGGGAAAGGCCAGGCTCGGTGAAAGCATCACACTAAGTCCCAACCTTGTTTGGAAGGTGTGGGAATCTCTCCTTTGAGCTGATATTGGAAGAGGGAGAGAGAATAGCATGTACAAAGGCCCGGAGGTAGTAGATATATGATGGAAGTCTTCAAGTGAGGGGAAAGCTGTGGTGAGATGAGGCTAGAGACAGACATAAGACAAGTCTCCCTGAGGCCTGCAGGCCAAGTGAAGAATTTATACCTTCATCCTAAATATAAACAGAAGTCATGTTTTCAGCAAGGAGGGAGTGGGACGAAATCAGATAGGCATTTATAAAAGATCATTCATGCTATAGTGTGGAGAATGAGGCAGAAAGAGCAGAAACAGGAGAACCAGTTAGGAAGCTTCTGGCACTTGTCCAGGGAATTGATGACAGTAGCTACAAGTTGGGTAGCAGTAACAGGATGGAGAGAAGAGGGTGGCATTGAGAGGCCTTTGAAAGGGAAAATTGGCAGGTCTCCTCCATTAATTTTGTGTGAGAGGTAAAGGAAAGGAGTGTCAAGGGTGATCCTCAGGCTTCATGTTTGTGCAGCTGGATGGATGAGGGGCTGTTCTCTTAGATAAAACACAACAGAAGAGTCAGGTCTAGATGCCCAGGATGACAAGTTCCAAAGGTGGATTTTGAGTAAGAAATAAACAAGGAGAAGAGTGATCCAATGGGAAGAGGACCCACTCAAGTCCTGAGGCAGGAAGCAGCTGGATGGATGGTTGTGGAGTTTAAAGGAAGGGTCTTGGGCCTAGAGATCTGGATTTGGAGGCAACTAACACACAGAAGCAAAGTAAGTGGAAGAGATCCACCAAGGGAGGGAATAGAGGGGAGAAGGAAAGGGTCCTGTTACAGATTGAATTGCGCCCCTCCCCCCAAATTCATATGTTAAAGAGGTGAATAAAGTCAAATGAGGTCATACGGCGGGTCCTAATCCAATATGACTCGTGTCCTTATAAGGAAAGATTGGGACACAGACACGCAGACTGAGGGGTGACGGTGTGAGGTCACAGTGAGAAGGGGGCCACCTGCAAACCAAGGAGAGAGGATTCAGAAGAAACAACCCTACAGATACATTGATCTTGGACTTCCGGCGTCCGGAACTGTGAGAAAACAAACTTCCGCCATTTAAGCCACACGGCCCGGAGTATTTTGTTATGGTAGCTCAAGCAAACTAAGACAGGGCATAAGGACCAAAGACCGAGGAGCTCCAACATTTAAAGGTGAGGTCGAAGATGCTCAGGTGGCAAAGGATTCCTGGGAGAGGCCTCAGGGGGATGGAGAAAAAGAGGAGTGTGTGGGATCACAGACAGCGAGGGGGAACATTTCACGGAGGGAGTGGTCAACTCGGTCACATACTGGCCCGAGGCGACCATTACGCTAAAAATATCCAGCGGACTTGGTGACACTGTAATCTTTGGTGACTAGTGACAGCCATTCCAGACAGGATAGAGGGAGACTGGCAGGTGAGGAAACAGAGAGTATATAATCTCTTCCAAGAATTTAGCTATAGGAGAAAGTGCAGGAGAGGGAGAAGTTTAAGATGAATCTGCAGCCTGTTTCAATGATGATGAGAGGGAGCCCAGATCTTATATTCCTCAAACCTGGCCGATTACCAGAATCCCCCGCAGAGTCCCGGTCATACAAACCGCATCAGAGTCTCTGGAAAAATCTGGGAATCGGGATCTTCATATTTCCCAGGTGATCCTGATTGGCTGCACCAAAGACTAGCATATTTGGGAACCATTATTCGAGATGATTTTTAAAGTCTGTTAATAGCCCTGGAAGTTTATGAACCAATACTACTGAATAGAAAGAATCTTTCCAAGCCAGATTTCCAAGATAAATGCACTTTGTCCAAAAGATAAACTTCTCTATTTTCATTTTTCAGATTTCGGTCTTGCTGTAGCAATAAAACTGCCTTCAGTTATAGGAAGAGTATCAATACTTATTTTTATAAACAACAAGAAGACAAAACATTTTCCTAGAATGTTGATGAATATGTATTAGGGTGAAATGGCCCTGGAAGGGATGAAGTAGGCAGATGAAAAACTACTTTTCATGAGAAAAGAAGAAAATGCTAATCTCAATTTTAGAACCCTTTCATTCATTCCACAAATATACTTTTAATACCCACCATGTACAGAAATGTGTGAGGCATCAAATTATTACTGCTCTTAATTTCCCAAAGGAGAAACAAGATCTTGTATTAGTTTAAAAGAACCTGAATTTTTATGCAATAAACAGCTTGGTTTTTGAGAATTTTTCTAACATGCCAAAGATTGTTTATTCATATATTCTTTCTTCCTATCAAATATACAACATACTTATATTCTAATAGTTATAACACATATATTTTATATAATACATATAAGGTTCCTCGAGGGGATGATTTCCTTTTACCACTATAACAATCAAGAAAGTAAATGGGGGCTTCCCCGGTGGCACAGTGGTTAGGAATCCACCTGCCAATGCAAGGGACACGGGTTCGATCCCTGGTCCTGGAACAGCCCACATGCTGCGGAGCAACTAAGCCTGTGCGCCACAACTACTGAGCCTGCACTCTATAGCCCATGCTCTGCAGCAAGAGTAGCCACCGCAATGAGAAGCCCGCGCACCGCAACGAAGAGTAGCCCCCGCCGGCAGCAACTAGAGAAAGCCCTCGCGCAGCAACGAAGACCCAACACAGCCAAAAATAAGTAAATAAAATAAATAAACTTATTAAAAAAAAAAGAAAGTAAATGGGTTAAATCAGTGAATTCACAAGAACACCTATGCAGATTATCAACAAGCAGTGGCAAAAAAAGATGAAACTAAAGTAGGAAACTGCAGAATGTTTACGTTCTTGTCACCACAAGTATGGGGAGAGCCGAGAACATAGTTGGAGCTTAAGCCACTGGAGCAGAAGGTCCAGCTGAGTCTGAGCTGAGTGGGCACATCACTGGAATTTCCTAGCAAGGAGCTCACGGTGCTCACGAGAAGAGGTACGTGCAGATGAAGCAAATTATTCTCGGGACAGAGAACCTGTGCTATTTAGCGCTACTTAATGGATGGTCTAGGAAGTATTTCAGAGGGGCTTGTGCAGAACATAAAGAGAGAGCAAAGAGAAATTTCTGAGTACATTTAAAAGCATTCTCTTGGGCTTGCACACTGGGTAGTTTTCTAAGGTACTGCAACCCCGTCTCGATCTCCCACCGTCTCCATCTCCCACCGTCTCGATATCCCTGAATGCAAATAACGAAATCTTATGGATCCATGTTGCCTCAAGAGTCCCATTAGAAGGGATGGCTGCATGGAGCAAAGTCCCAGAGGACGCAGCACAGGTGAATCAAGCAAAGTGTTTACCTGGAAGGATTATTTCAGGAAAGCCCATTTTCCGGGCGATTGCTGTGGATCTATCCACCAAGTGTGAAAAGTTTTTCTGAACCTGTGTGAGGTCCCCCGGCAGGAGCTTCAAGGACACCCAAAGTCCTTTAAAGAAAGAAAAGATACACTTTTAGCTCTTTGTTATGATCCATATAATAAACACACACAAACGCTGAGAAAAATATATGTGTGGTATTGATACAAAAACACATTATTATAAAGATATAAATTCTCCCCTAGTTAACTTAGAATTTTAATGATACTCCCAACAAAATCACAGTAAGGGGGCTTCCCTGGTGGCACAGTGGCTGAGGGTCCGCCTGCCGATGCAGGGGACACGGGTTCGTGTCCCAGTCTGGGAGGATCCCACGTGCCGCGGAACGGCTGGGCCCGTGAGCCATGGCCGCTGAGCCTGCACGTCCGGAGCCTGTGCTCCGCAACGGAAGAGGCCGTAACAGTGAGAGGCCCACATACCGCAAAAAAAAAAAAAAAAAAAAAATCACAGTAAGATTTCTTTGAGAATTTGACAGAAATGTGAATGGATGTTTACTTTGGGGAAAAAAAAATAAAGATAGCCCCTCTCAGATATCAAAATACTGTAAAGTTATAGTAATGAGTGGTATTAGTAGTAGAAAAGATACATAAATCAATGGAAACAATGAAATCAAGTACTATTATATACAGCAATTAAACATACAGCAAAAGAGACATAACAAATCATGAAAAATGGAACAATTCTATAAACGTGCTGGGATAATTTTCTAGCTACTTAGAATCAATCTAACCTCTCACGACACATTTTCACTAAAATAAATTCCTAATATAACAGAAAAGTGAACAGATAAAAAGACAGGAAATTAAAGGAAAAAATAAGTGTATCACTATCAAATCTCTGGGTATGAACCATTTTTCTAAGTAGAGAAACAAATGAAGAAATCACAAAAGCAAAAGAATTATCTATACAAACTGAAATTTTGATATACATAAAAAGTAAAAGGTATACTTCATAAACCATATATTACATATGCCTATAAAAGGCATGGTGAAATACTTATAAGAAATTAGAAATTCATACTCATTAGAAGAAGACCATTCAGATCCTCACAAATAAACAGAACATGAATATACAATTCACAAAGAAGTACAAAAAGTTTATAAATATTTGGCAAACCAGAAATTGAAAAGTATGTGTCCTAAGTAAGACAAATTGTTATCTTCATTACACAAAGAGTTCACAAAAACTTTAGAAAGGAAGGAAAACTTTAGAAAACTCCTAAATATCAATACATATGAAGGCCAGACAGTTCACTGTCACGTAGTTTTTTAAAATGCTACGGAGGTCTACTTTTCACCTTTCAAACAGGTAAAGATTTTTAAACATCAGTCTGCAAAGTGGGCATATGGTAATTAGTGCCCACAGGAAGAAACTTATGGGAAGTATTCTGGAAATATGTACATCTCCAGGTTTAAGCTCATTCCTATCATTTGGCCCAGAAATCCTACTTCCGGGAATTTTCTTGGGGAGGCAGTCCTAAATATGGAAAAAGATTCATATATAAAGGTAGTCACAGCAGAGTTATTTAAATTTATAACAGTAGCAAAATAGAAAGCATTTAAGTGCTTACCTAGGAATTCCATGCTCAAAAAAAAAAAAAAAAAAAAAAATCCAAGCAATGGAATATTACGCAGCCACAAAAAATATTTATGAAGAGCCTGAAAACATTTGAAAAGTGTATTGCTAAGAAGGAGGAGAAGGAATGGTCTTCTTTTTTTCAGTTTTGTTAAAAAAAATTGTACATACACAGCAATCTATTTAGTGTAAGGGTTTTCCACTTTAACAAATTATATCCTTAGGTTAGGAGTTCCAAAACAACAGAAATACATTTAGTTATTTATTTTCGGATTCTATGATTTCTCACATGTATTTACTACTCAGGATAACTGTGAACACATGGCAAATTAAATATCCTGAAAATGTTTCCTAATTGCTTCCACTTCAGAAGACGATTACCGGGTGGTAAAAAAAAAAAAAAAAAATTGACTCAATCTTCAAAATTATCCCCAAATCATCATCATTTGAATTTCAGATTTTAAACTATTTCCCCTTATTATTTGAGTTAAAAATGCAGTTTCAATAAGCAGAACTCCTCTGGGTTAAAACTAAGTCAACAAAATGATATATGGAGGTACTAAAAACAACTAAAAATGTTGTGCTAGGTAGCCCATTAGTTTATATTAATACATATTCATTTGCATTACTTTGGTCTCCTTCCTCTCAATTTTAGGAAACGTATTGGGAGAAACATATTCAGAGAGTGGAACATAATTATCCTCAAAACTCTTTTTCTTAACTAATGAGAACCTACTGTATAGCACAAGGGGCTGTACTCAATGCTCTGTGGTGACCTAAATGGGAAGGAAATCCAAAAAAGGGATCTATGTATACGTATAACTGATTCACTTTGCTATACAGCAGAAACTAACACAACGTTGTGAAGCAACTATACAAATTAATTTTTTTAGTTTTTAATTTCCAATAAAAATTAATTTTAAAAAAATTTTTAAAAAAAGCATTTTCTTTGTGCCTTGACCTGTGGAAACAACACGGGGATTACAGGTCAGACAAAAGTGAGGAAAGACTCATGGGATGAGAATCTGTTCTACAGAATTTACAAAATACAGCTGTGATCCAACTCTCTTAAGTCTTAACTGCCTTTAGACGGAAACTGAGGTGGGCAGTCCCCAGCAGGGTCTGTTTTATATCAGAGAAAGATAGTGAAAGGGCCAGAGTCCAAGGACTCAGCTCTGAGCACCACCCCTCCACCCCTGCTAGAGTCCCCTCCCAGCTCAGTACATAGGGCTGTGTACCTTGTCCTTTGTGATTCACTTCCTTGGCTGCTATCACTTTATTCAAGACTGAAGTGAGTGGCTCATTCTCCCCAATCACATGGGATGTTATCAGGGGCGACATGATTAGCTGCCTCTGCCGGATATAGGTTTCCATGGCAATTCTGGGAAAGTCAGAAATGATTGGTAAGGAAAAAAGAGTAAGTCTCTGCAGCACAGCCTCAGATAGTCATGGGTCCCATGCGCGTCAGTTGGAAATATAAACAGTAGAGGAACCTAACTACAGGATACTTTCCATCTTTATTTTCCCACCGGGGGCCTATCTTAGACACTGAATTCATCTTGAAATGACTTGGGGGAGTGAGGGGAAAAATAAACCCCAAGAACAAACAAAACCGACGGTCAAATGTTAACAACTAAACCCAGGGGCGATGCTTGATGCACTTTAAAAGGTGGGAGAGGCTGCGGGAATGGAATGGTAGATGGACGGAGGAAGGGGCAGGAAGACCCAGCCTCCAGGTCCTGGCTCTACTTGCCAAGTGAGCTCTGCTAGAGTCCCCTCTCTGGGCCTCAGTTTCCTCATCTGTAAGGAAATGGGCCAGGATCACATGCCTGGAAGGCCCACATCTAGTGACAAGACTCAATGTACAAGAGCGGTATGTACCCAGCGGCTTCGGGATGATGTTCGTAGAACCCCACGTGATGAAGAACTATGTTTAGGGTTGCAGTGACACAGCCACCAGCAAACAAGAGCCACTTTAAAGATCACATCAGGCTGAGGCTCGTACAGGGGGATCAAAGAGCCAAACACAGCCCCCATTCTATGGAAAGCACAAGCGCTATCAATAACTACATATCAACCGGGCGCGGGACAACGGCAGCCAGTCTTCTCTGCTGTGGTTTCCTTCTCTTGCCCACGACACACAGGCCAGCTTTCTCTGCAGGGTTCAGACCTGTACCCTGACAATAGGGGGGAAGCATTCTGCAATATGTTCCTGAAAAGTGGGATTGCGACAGTCTGAGTTGTTTTCAAATGACTCCCTCTTAGACTAGCAGGATACATGCATAAAACTCTCCCAATATAATACAAAGCTTTCGAGGTAAGTTACGAGAGCATTTGCCATAAATCTTAGGAGTTCAATGCCAGAGGCTGTGATGTGCATCGTGAAAGCTGCACAGTGGCTGTTGGCCACACAGTGAGTGGTAATCAAATTAGGGCTGGGCTCCTTGGAGACTCAAAGCTTGTATTATTATATGGTGGAGACAGTCTGAAAGCTCACTGTTTCAGCACGGCTGCTTAGGTAAGAGCTGGTTCAGAAAGTAAGCGGGGAGGCACATAACCAAAGAAGAAACCCACCTCAGAAAGTGAGACAGATACAGAGAAACACATTTGAGATAACTCACATCCATAATGTGGTTCCTATTTTATATACATTTATAATATTATTTGTATGGAGTAGAATAAATTTCATATCCATGAATGCTGCCCCGATAATTCATATATATTGAAACATATATAATATTATATATATTATTGTATTTCATATAACTCCCACATCCATGAATGCTGCTCCTAGTACACATGTACATATAAAATATACATATATTATACATATATACATAGGACATAATTATAATATATGTATATATAATAGAAACAACATTCATGGATATGAAAATTATTTATATTTATCACAAGTATATTTACATTTTATGTATTTATATATTCACATTTATGCTATGTATTTTATTTAATATTTATTATATTTACATAAGATATTGTAATATAGTTGGTTTAATATATGAAATCATTTAATTGAATGCATTAATATAAAATTATATATTTTAATATAGTATACGTATTAATTTAATATATCACACTTATTTAATATACTTAAATATACGTATTTACACTGGGAGCAGCATTCATGAAGTTGAAAGTTGTGTCATAATTCACACTAGCACTAAGCTACATAAAATATTTACCTCACCATATTCTTGGAGGGTCAGTGTATAGGTGGTAGGATGCTAGATAAGCACATATTTTAAAAATTATTAATAGCAGCTTCTGGATGAGAAGGGAAGTACTACTTAGCACAAACTATTTATACTATTATATTTAGAAACTTATCCAAAAGTGCTGGACTTTAAAATGAAAGATAAGGATTTTTAGATTTTAAATTAAATTACATATAATACCTATTTCTTGTAGAAAGAATAGTAAGCAGTTAAACCAAAAGGGGGCAAAATCACCTAGAGTTACACCAACAGAAATAATCACTGTTAATTATGGAGTATATTCTTTGAAATTTCTAAATTTTAAGGTTTTTAATGCATTGTAACAATTTATATTCTTATAAGTAGTCTTTATACCCACTGAACGCTGGATATCATATATTTTTAAAACTTCGTCAACCCCAAAACTAAACCTCATTGTTTCATTTGCCTTTCATTGATTCTCAATGAATTTATAGGCCATTTCTTTGCATGTGTATGTTTCCTTCTGACTTCCTTATGAACTTGTATTAATTCCTTATAATTTAGAAATATTTATTCTTTTTCATAGACATTGCAAAGATTTTATTAAATTTTTTCTATGTATAAGTTGTCTAAAATTTCTGTGTGGCGAAACCTATCAATTTTTCTTCTTTAGGCGAATCTTTGGTGTCTGACTCAGAAAGGCCTCCCACACATCACATCGTATAAAACTTTTGTTTTCCTATAGTACTTTAAGATTTTTGGCTCTTACACTTACATATGTTACCATCTGGAATTTACAGTGGTATAAGGTGGGAGATGAGGATCTAACTTATGTTTCTTAAATGGTTAGCTAATTTTCTCAAACACTATCTTTTGCAGAGTTTATCTTTCTCCACTGATTTTAAATTATTTTAAAATAATTAAAATATATATATAACCGTATTACTTATTACTAATAAAATCATGTATTAACTCAAATATCCTTGGGCTGGTTTCTGGAATTCTTGGTTTGTCATATTGATCTGTTGTGGTGGCCGAGACAATCAATTCTTCTCACTGACACGACTGCCCTGTTAGGAGTCAGATCCAGTAACGTCCCAGCCACCTGTGCGAGGTCAGTGGCGCATGCTTGCTGGAGTATGAGCCAGTCATGATGTTCACACGTACGCTCCTTCAGCGTTACGGGGATAGAGAGTAGCTCTCCAACGTCCCCCAGTGACCCACCCGGGGCTCCAGCTCCTGAGACTCAGTATGGGGAGCTGAGTGCAGCTCTGCGGGGAAACCTTCCACGCACTCCCAGGCTGGCTTCCCTCCGCTTGCAGGAAAACAAGGATTAGTCTACCCTTCACTCTCGCATCTCCTAAACCTTTGTTACTCAAAGTGTGATCCCCAGACCTGCAGTAGCAGCATCACCTAGAAGCTCGTCAGATGCAGACTCCAGACCCACCAGATCGTGTTTTGCATTCTAACAAGATCCCAGGTGATTCAGGTGCAGGTTACAGTCTGAGAAGCCCTGTGCTATTCTACTCGATTCCTCGTCCTCTGTGATACCTGTTCCATAGGACAAAGTACAGATAAACGTTGGCATTTCTGGCATTTAAGTGGCACCATAATCTGGTAGGTTTGCCCCTTACGTTCCTTTGGTCATTTCTGTAGAATCAGGAAAGTTCAGTTACCCTCTTAATGGAGTGCCACATGAAGGACTTTGAATAGTCTTCTGTCAGCTCCGCTCTGACAATCTTCCCGCTTAAGAGCTTTTCCTTTTCTAACTGGGCAAAAGGTTCCTAGCACCTGGTTCTAACACACCATCCAAAGGCCTAATCCAGGTCTCAAGTCACCTGGGATAATGCCACAGTACTTACTGCTGAAAGGGAATAAAATGTTGCTTTTCTTCATCATCCACCTTCCCGTGTATGATATCGGTAATATCCATCACTAGGAAAAACACAAAACTTAATTAAAGAAACCAACTGCTTCAGGCCTCAGCGAGGAACTATGGAAAATTACAGTATCAGCAAACATAGAACCCTGGAGGAAGAAAGAGAGCAAGAGCAAGCAGGGACGTTGCTTTTATTTCTTTGCCAATGATGACTCCCGGTGTCCCCAGCCTAGCAGGAGATCAGTTCATCAGGGGCTCAGGCAGGGGCTTGGGTATTCTTGGATCAACCCTGCAGACGACCTCCTTTAAAACATTCTACTAGACCAAGTTGGTGAATTCTTGAGTCACGTGACACTGACCCTTTTTAGTAAGCCTGCGTTCCAAGACCCAGAGAACACGCTTTTTTTTTTTTTGGCAGGAGTGTCCGTAGAATAAAGACCTGGGAGAGGAACTCAAGACTTACAGTGGGCCACCGTCCCTCTGATTTGACATTTTCTCACCTGGTTTCCACATAAATGAAGGGCAGCCAGGGCACCAACAGCACAGACTAGAAGACCATATAGTGACTTGGTCTTTGATGCCCGGTAAGAGCTATTAAGGGAGCGCTGTTGTAACCCTACTGCATGGATTATCTTATTTATACAAATATTAATATTAGCCCTACTTTAAGAGATGAGGAGACTGACTACAGGAAAGGTAGGTAATTTTCCCTAGGTCAGAAGTTTCAGTGGTAAAGCCAGGGTATGAACCCAGTGATTACAGGGCCAAACCATTTTACCTAACTATGCCTGCTGCCTAGAGAACTAATAAGTGGGCCATTCACTCTACAGCTGCTGAGGTTAGGCAGGGGCCATGGCAAGAAGCCATTCCCTGGTTAATAAATCACAATCTAGCCATAAAACACACACCAACGATCCACACCGCAGGTAATCCGTTTGGCGATTAAAAGCAATACTGAGATATGAGACAATAATCATTAGAAAAACTAAAGACAAGGGAGGAAATGCTTTCTCAAATCAACCCGAACATATAGTGCATAAGGCTTGGGAATGAATAAAGGTAGTGAAAGGAAGCTGTAGAAAGCAGGGCATGACATCAACTTGCTATCAGCCCTTAATAGACCCCTGAAAACATTGCATGCGCGTGCGCACGCACACACACACACACGCGCGCGCGCGCACACACACACACACTGGAGAATTGGTATTTGAACCCCCAAATAGGCAGTTCATTTGTGAATGACATCATCTAGTTACTCCTAACTTCTGGGGCTTGGCGTCAAGGCTCAAAGCAAATGCATCTCCACGCCCTGAATGAACACACACACACCCTGAAATGGAAGAGCCAATAAAAGCCTTGAGCTTGACGTTTGAATCTCTATGGCCCAGTTTGAAAGACAACAACCTTGAATATTCCTGAAATCTTTTATAAAAGAATAGACTGCCCTACAGATGGCTAAGCAGTCCTGGGCCAGGGTTCCTTGCCTTTTCTGGGCTTTTATTTCAATTCACTATCAGGAAGTAGTGCTGTCCCCTCTAGACAGAGCCTGGCCAACCTTGAGAGCAGGTGCAGTGCAAGGCCGTTCAAGGGATGCACGAGGCACACAGCCTCCTGGGGTACAAAGGCTGCCTCACCAGCCACGTAACGCACAGGTCAACCCTGAAGACGTGCGGTTTCTGGGCCCTCGTTCCAGGGGCAGAATTGATGGCTTTCAAAACTACTTAGGGACCAAAGTGTTGGTGCAATACCAAAAATATATTTCCTCCATTTAACAAACTACAGAGGAAAATGGAGGGCCTCCTGGAAGGTTATGGAGTTTGATTTAAGCCAAGGACGCTCTTTGAAAGCAATGTTGCCTTGGAAGAGCCAATTTCCTAGACATACAAACCACTTTCCCAGGAGAATTTTATTCAATTAAAATCAATACGCAGCCGCAGTCAGGGAAAATTACAACAGTCACACGGAGGCTTTACTGAGAGGGCCCTGCTGTGTACAAGACACAGTGCTGGGCAGTGAGGGAGAAACAAAGGAGGGGCATCTAGGTGAGGACACAGAACCCACAAAAAGCTACCTGGCAGTTTCAGGCAGTAAACGCGGTATGCCTGATACTAGCGCTAACAACCAAATTCATCTTGCACTGTCTCTGAGTCTCCTCTCTCCTTCCTCCCTCTTCTCTGTATTTCTTTTAATTTTCTCTTTATTGTGGAAAAATATACCTAACATGAAATTTGCCATTTTGAACATTTTTAAATGTACCGCTCAAAGTCGCATTAAAAACATTCACGTTGGACTTCCCTGGCGACGCAGTGGTTGAGAATCCGCCTGCCAATGCAGGGGACACGGGCTGCTTAAGGCTGAATGACATTCCACTGGATGGAAAGACCATTTTGCCTATCCATTCATCCGTCAACAGACAGCTGGGCTGCTTTGGCTATTGTGAACAACGCTCTGGTAAACATGAGTGTGACAGTATCTCTTTGAGACCCTGCTTTTAATCCGTTTGGGGATACAGAAGTGAGATTGCTGGATCCTAATCTAATTTTTTGAGGCCCCACCATACTGTTTTCCCAGTGGCCATACCATCTTACATCCATCTCGGGTTCTTTCTGTACCTGCTACTCCAAAGGGTCTTCGGAGCCCACATGTGTGCTTTTTGCCCTCCTTCAGCTCCATGTGGCCAACCCGGACAATTTGGCACACGAGGCTGATGCGGGGCCGGATGAGGTCTGTGCTGCTGAGGTCCTACAGGGGCAGAGAGAACAGAAAAGGATGTCACCCTACATCATCCTGTCATATGCATTTCTCTTTTCTTTTCACTCTACAATAAAACACCGTTCAGAGCATACTTCCTAATGCTGAAATATCAGGACTCCTCTCTTCCCCCTATCCACCCAAGAACTATCATAGCATCAGAGAAAAATGACTGTATTCAAAAAAAGAATTTTAAAAAATTCCCCAGCTCCTACTTCAAATTTATAAATCAGATTGGATTCAATCTCAAGTCTCCAGTTTACGCAGGGTGTGTAAAAATGGGGTCCCTGGTCATTGTTACTTTAGATCCTGGCCAGGGCATAGCTGAGCACCGGACGCGTTTCAGTGTCAAACGAAATTAAAACTGACAAGACATTGACATTTACTGGGGATCTACACATGCTGGTGATATTTCATTTCACCTTCCAAATAATCCTGTGAGGCAACTATCACACAGAAGTTTACATGCATTGCTATCTGTAATTATTCATCTGTTTTATGAGAGATAACCATCAAGAGCTTCTGGGTGTGTGTTGACTAATGAGAAATGTGTCGATGAAATCTCTCTGTCTTTTTGGGGCTCATGCTCTATGCTTGTTTGTATTCCTAAGGATGGGTGAGTAAACCCACAAAAGAGCTCACCTATCTCATTTGCTTTAATATCAGAAATGATTTAACTGCATCTCAAATTCTTTTCATGAAACGGCTATCCAAGCCCTCTTTACTGAATCAAGAATTACTTTTTAAACAATCGATCCATATCTATCCCCTATAATCAAATTAACTCAGGTCTCCAAGATAGGAATATATACCAATGACGATATTCACCTTGAATTTCTACTCTAGGTTTTGTGAAGTTTCTATTAATAGAAAGATAAAGACTTTAAGTGACTGGTTACATAAACTGGGGCACACTGATATTATTTAATAATATACAATCATGTATAAATGAAGTTTCTGTAGAATATTCAATGACCAAAGAATCGGTCACCACATTTTATTTCATTGAAAAAGGTGGACATGAAATTTGCATATAGGAGGGGCCTAATTGGTGGGGGGAGGAGAGGAGGGGGTGAATTGCAGCTATTCTGAAATGGTATTGATTAGAAGATGGACCAATGATTCAACAACACCTTTTTAATGTGTTGTTGTTGTTGTTTTTTAAATAATGTACGCATTGACTGATAAACGCCTTTTAATTTCAGGGAAAAAAACCTTCACATATCTCAGAATTGAGGAAATACTCTGCGTGTTGGGGAGAGGTTTTGGGAAGAGTTCTAAGCTCTTTTTTGTCGATGTTTACTAGGTGATGAAGATGTGGACCGTCAGTGCAGGGAAAGTAATACACCACTTTCGTCATAGGGGTAGGAGGTTAATAGATGGAACAATAATAAACAGAAATGAAGGCAGGCAGGCAGGAAGGAAGGAAGGCAGGAAGGCAGGCAGGAAGGAAGGCAGGAAGGAAGGAAGCCAGGAAGGAAGGCAGGAAGCCAGGAAGGAAGGCAGGAAGGAAGGAAGGCAAAAAGGAAGGAAGGCAGGAAGGAAGGAAGGCAGGAAGGAAGGCAGGAAGGCAGGACGGAAGGCAGGAAGGAAGGCAGGACGGAAGGCAGGAAGGAAGGCAGGAAGGCAGGCAGGAAGGCAGGCAGGAAGGCAGGAAGGAAGGCAGGAAGGCAGGCAGGAAGGCAGGAAGGAAGGAAGGAAGGGAGGCAGGAAGGAAGGAAGGAAGGAAGGGAGGCAGGAAGGAAGGCAGGAAGGAAGGGAGGCAGGAAAGAAGGAAGGAAGGCGGGCAGGCAGGAAGGAAGGAAGGAAAGAAGGCAGGAAGGAAGGAAGGAAGGAAGGCAGGCAGGAAGGAAAGAAGGCAGGAAGGCAGGATGGAAGGAAGGCAGGAAGGCAGGATGGAAGGAAGGAAGGAAGGAAGGAAGGCAGGTAGGAAGGAAGGAAGGCAGGAAGGGAGGCAGGAAGGAAGGAAGGAAGGATGGAAGGAAGGCAGGAAGGCAGGAAGGCAGGCAGGAAGGGCAGGAAGGCAGGAAGGAAGGAAGGAAGGAAGGCAGGCAGGAAGGAAGGCAGGCAGACAGGAAGGCAGGAAGGAAGGAAGGAAGGAATGCAGGCAAGCAGGAAGGCAGGAAGGAAGGAAGGCAGGCAGGAAGGCAGGAAGGTAGGAAGGAAGGAATGAAAGAAGGCAAGAATGAAGGAAGGCAGGAAGGAAGGAAGGCAGGAAGGATGGAAGGAAGGCAGGAAGGAAGGAAGGCAGGAAGGCAGGCAGGCAGGAAGGAAGGAAGGAAGGAATGAAAGAAGGAAGGCAGGAATGAAGGAAGGAAGGCAGGAAGGAAGGAAGGCAGGAAGGATGGAAGGAAGGCAGGAAGGAAGGAAGGAAGGCAGGCAGGAAGGAAGGAAGGCAGGAAGGAATGAAAGAAGGAAGGCAGGAAGGAAGGACGGAAGGCAGGAAGGAAGGAAGGCAGGAAGGATGGAAGGAAGGCAGGAAGGAAGGAAGGCAGGAAGGAATGAAAGAAGGAAGGCAGGAAGGAAGGAAGGAAGGAAGGCAGGAAGGAAGGAAGGAAGGCAGGAAGGCAGGCAGGAAGGCAGGAAGGAAGGAAGGCAGGAAGGATGGAAGGAAGGCAGGAAGGAAGGCAGGAAGGAAGGAAGGAAGGCAGGAAGGCAGGCAGGAAGGCAGGAAGGAAGGAAGGAAGGGAGGCAGGAAGGAAGGAAGGAAGGAAGGGAGGCAGGAAGGAAGGCAGGAAGGAAGGGAGGCAGGAAAGAAGGAAGGAAGGTGGGCAGGCAGGAAGGAAGGAAGGAAAGAAGGCAGGAAGGAAGGAAGGAAGGAAGGCAGGCAGGAAGGAAAGAAGGCAGGAAGGCAGGATGGAAGGAAGGCAGGAAGGCAGGATGGAAGGAAGGAAGGAAGGAAGGAAGGCAGGTAGGAAGGAAGGAAGGCAGGAAGGGAGGCAGGAAGGAAGGAAGGAAGGATGGAAGGAAGGCAGGAAGGCAGGAAGGCAGGCAGGAAGGGCAGGAAGGCAGGAAGGAAGGAAGGAAGGAAGGCAGGCAGGAAGGAAGGCAGGCAGACAGGAAGGCAGGAAGGAAGGAAGGAAGGAATGCAGGCAAGCAGGAAGGCAGGAAGGAAGGAAGGCAGGCAGGAAGGTAGGAAGGAAGGAATGAAAGAAGGCAAGAATGAAGGAAGGCAGGAAGGAAGGAAGGCAGGAAGGATGGAAGGAAGGCAGGAAGGAAGGAAGGCAGGAAGGCAGGCAGGCAGGAAGGAAGGAAGGAAGGAATGAAAGAAGGAAGGCAGGAATGAAGGAAGGAAGGCAGGAAGGAAGGAAGGCAGGAAGGATGGAAGGAAGGCAGGAAGGAAGGAAGGAAGGCAGGCAGGAAGGAAGGAAGGCAGGAAGGAATGAAAGAAGGAAGGCAGGAAGGAAGGACGGAAGGCAGGAAGGAAGGAAGGCAGGAAGGATGGAAGGAAGGCAGGAAGGAAGGAAGGCAGGAAGGAATGAAAGAAGGAAGGCAGGAAGGAAGGAAGGAAGGAAGGCAGGAAGGAAGGAAGGAAGGCAGGAAGGCAGGCAGGAAGGCAGGAAGGAAGGAAGGCAGGAAGGATGGAAGGAAGGCAGGAAGGAAGGCAGGCAGGCAGGAAGGAAGGCAGGAAGGATGGAAGGAAGGCAGGAAGGAAGGAAGGAAGGCAGGCAGGCAGGAAGGAAGGAAGGAAGGAAGGCAGGAAGGAATGAAAGAAGGAAGGCAGGAAGGAAGGACGGAAGGCAGGAAGGAAGGAAGGCAGGAAGGAAGGAAGGAAGGAAGGATGGAAGGAAGGCAGGAAGGAAGGCAGGAAGGAAGGAAGGAAGGAAGGAAGGAAGGATGGAAGGAAGGAAGGAAGGAAGGAAGGCAGGCAGGAAGGAAGGAAGGAAGGCAGGAAGGAATGAAAGAAGGAAGGCAGGAAGGAAGGAAGGCAGGAAGGCAGGAAGGCAGGAAGGCAGGAAGGAAGGAAGGAAGGCAGGCAGGAAGGCAGGAAGGAATGAAAGAAGGAAGGCAGGAAGGAAGGAAGGAAGGCAGGAAGGATGGAAGGAAGGCAGGAATGAAGGAAGGAAGGAAGCAGGGACCAATGCGCCTTCCTATCACTTCCTTTGGTGCTTCACCTTAGACTCTGTTTTCCTGACTGTAAGAGTGGTAAGAGAAAAAGCAGACAAAATATGGGTGTGGCTTAAGGGAAAAAGGGAGAAAAGGAAGCCAGTATCTCTTTTAGGCTTAATGGGAGCTGGAAAACCTGCCCACCAAGGCTGCTCAGAGCAGGTGGCAGCAGCTCCAGGGCATTTCAAGCACTGATGTCCAAAAAAGGGGAGAGAATCCCAAGGAAGTTCCTAGCCCACGAAAAGGAGAGTCACCAGGCCCCAGGCTCTAGCCCAGTACATTCCTGGCTCTCGATCCATTTACAGCAGCACCTCCTGCCTCAGCGAAGTGGAGACAGAGAGGGAAAAGTCCATTAACATATAAGCCAACACAAAAGTCTAGTCCGGTCTTTGCCCCGACCGTAACGTGGCTCTGGAAGGTCCCCCCCTTTATCTGCACAGCTCACCCCCTCATCAACTGGAAGTTCTTGCTGAAAGGTCTGCCCTCACCCACTGTTTAAGACAGCAACCCTCCCCCAGCCCAGAAACTCCCAATCCCCCCAAGGTACTCACGACCTCTAACATTCTATACAAATCCTCATCTATCTGATTACTGTTTATTACTGACTTCCCGATTAGGACAGAAAGCTCCTTGAGAACCAGGACATTATCGGATGTGTTCACTGATGTATCTCAAGTGCCTGGCCTCTGACAGGTGCTCAATAAATATTTGGTGAATAAATGAGTGGGTCAGTCCTGCTAGAGAGATCATGCTGATTGTTATTTTCATGTGTCCGTTTTTAAATTTTCCATATACCTGTCACGTGCACCTGTGAAGATTGCAAACAAAGGAAAGGGTTAAACATAGGTAGGACTTACAGTAAAGACCGCTTGAAGGTTATTAAGCTTCTCGATCTCCTTGGGCATTCCATTGCTGCCCCAGCGAATTAGGTAGTTTTCACTGATGAAGGGGGAAAAAAAAAATCTCAATGAGCACCTAAATGGGGAGGAAGCCGCTCTCAGTATAGACTGAATAGGGTCGAAAGGTGGCCCAGAAGAGCCCAGTAAAGTTCACCAGGCAGGTCTGAGACCACACCAATGACCGGCCTCTGGTCTCCTGGCTGTAGCCTGGCTCTCTGAGGTACACCCAGTACGGCCCCATGACAAGCACTGCTCAAGACGGGCACAGACACAGTAGATTCTACCAGATTCTATCTGCGGTCTGTGTTCCATCTCAAATTCTTTGTATGAAAGTTTCAGTTTTGCTGAGTCAGGAATATAATATTATAAGAATCATTCCAAGTCCATCCCCGGGAATCCACAGCACCACACCGCAATAAGCTTTCTTTTTTAGTTACAAACAATTTTGGGGCTTCCCTGGTGGCGCAGTGGTTAAGAATCCGCCTGCCGATGCAGGGGACACGGGTTCGAGCACTGATCCAGGAAGATCCCACATGCCGCGGAGCGACTAAGCCCGTGTGCCACAGCTACTGAGCCTCCGCTCTAGAGCCCGCGAGCCACAACTACTGAGCCCGCGAGCCACAACGAATGAAGCCCATGTGAAGGCACCGCAATGAGAAGCCCGCACACCGCAACGAAGAGTAGCTCCCACTCGCCACAACTAGAGAAAACCCGTGC
Source organism: Pseudorca crassidens (assembly GCF_039906515.1). NCBI lineage: Eukaryota > Metazoa > Chordata > Mammalia > Artiodactyla > Delphinidae > Pseudorca > Pseudorca crassidens. The sequence goes on along the minus strand of NC_090302.1, from coordinate 103,072,256 downwards.
ACAGCAACGAAGCCCCGATGCAGCCAAAAATTAATTATTTTAAAAATTTATTTTAAAAAATCATAAATAATTTGTCAGTAATTACTTTTAGCCATCTTCTCAAGAATAAACCTGTTTTCTCAGCTGCTCAGCGGCAGCATGACTGTAGGGTTGAACAAAGCTAAAGTCTTTAATTTATAGCAGTATTGGGTTCACAGCAAAGTTGAGCCGAAGGTACAGATTTCCCCTAGGCCCCCCTCCATGCCCAGCCCCCACCCCTTTATCAACTACCCCCCGCAGAATGGTACAATCATTGTTATAACCATTGAACCTACACTGAGAGGTCATTATTACCCCGAGTCTACAGTTTACATTAGGGGTCACTCTTAGTGTTGGACATTCTCTGGGTTTGGAAAAATGTGTAATGACACACAGTCACCATGACAGTATCAGAGAGGATAGTTTCACTGCTCTAAAATTCTCAGTGCTCTGCCGAGTCATCCCTCCCTCACCCCTCTCTTATGCTCCTTTGAATTCTCTGTTCCTGTCACCATGTTCGGACGAGTTTTCTGTGATTTCTAAGACCCAGGGAGTACACAAACTGTTACTACTGCACTGTTTCAGCAGCTATTCAGAATGGCTTAGCGACCCAAAGGGTTTATTTTCTACTGCCTAGAAATCCTCCCCCTCTTCTCCATCTTCCCCTCTCAAACCCAGCAAAGAAATCATCAGGGAGGAGATAGGTGAAGGCTGGGTATTTTTGCAAGGTTGACGGAAGATGACCTGGGTCTCTACTACCTGATGAACGTGGACTGGTCCGGGTCGTAGAGGGCCATGAACAACTCTGCGTCTTCCCCAATGTTGCAGACAAAGTTCTTGAAGTTCACATAGAGGCCGTAGGTATGCACGGCACTGAAGATGGACTGGCCCCGCAAGTCCAGATTCTGCAGGATTGACTGAACACAGAGGACAAGACAGAAAAACATCTTGGTTTCAGCAAGTGGGAAACGCTAGCAAAGACTCTGGCCTGCAAACGGGAGCCAAATATAATGACCACCCGAGAGAAGCACTTACTGAGAAGAAAGTGTGTGTAAGTGGAGAAGTGATCAAGTGAGAAAAATAGAACCATTATTATTTAGATGATCAAGGCGGTCCTGTGAAGCGCCTTGAACCCAAGTAATTCAATAAATGCTGTCTAAAGAGCATATTATCTAAAGTTTATGATAACTCAGGGTTTTAGGAGCTTTAAGAAGTTCTCATCTCTCACGACAATTTCTGGGTAAACCTCAAAAGCATAAACATCACGATTCATTATCCTTCTTTTGGGGAACAACTCTCATTGCAAATAAGAGATTCCACTGGACAGGTCCACCTTCAGGCATGATTAGCCATTAGATCCAGAAACACAATGAAATGTTATTACAACTGTGCTGAAGAAATAAAACCTACAAACTAAACGAAATAAACAGAAACCTCTACTCATTAGAACAGAAAGACTGGAAGAATATATACCTCAACATCAGTATGTTTGGGGAGTCATAATATTGGTGACTTTTCTCTTTTTCTATACCTTTTGAATTTTTATTTATTGTCCAATTACTATTTTTAAAATCTTTCAAACACTTTATTTGTAAATACTATTTTATTTATTTTGGAAATCATGATCTATGTACTAAATACAGAAGTTTACAGAGTAAAGAGGCTTTTCTCCCACCCAATTCTCCTTCTCAGAGGCATCCATTAATTGTCTGTTTCTTGTCTATCACTACAGAGTTAGTCTGCACATAGGCAAGCACAGATGTATGTATATTCTTTTTTGAAACACAAATAATAGTCTTTTATACACACGGTTCTGCATCTTGCTCTTTTCTGCTTAATACATTATCTTTGCAACCTTCCCAGGTCAGAATATACAAAACTGCTTTGTTCTTTTTGTAATATTTTGCTTCTAAAATGAGGAAATGAATGATTTCTAAACAACATTTCCACCTCTGTTGTCTTAACTCCTTTTCCTTCATTAAAAACAAAAGCAAAGGGCTTCCCTGGCGGCGCAGTGGTTGAGAGGCCGCCTGCCGATGCAGGGGACGCGGGTTCGTGCCCCGGTCTGGGAAGATCCCACATGCCGCATAACGGCTGGGCCCGTGAGCCATGGCCGCTGAGCCTGTGCGTCCGGAGCCTGTGCTCCGCAACGGGAGAGGCCATAACAGTGAGAGGCCCACGTACCGCAAAAAAAAAAAAGCAAAAATGGAACCTCTGGGGCCAAAGTCTGCACATCTGAGGAAGCTCACCTTCTCTTCTTGAATCTTTTCCTCAATCCTCTTCGAGGCCACTTCATGGGCCTTGAAGAGGGCGATGGTGCTGGTTTCATCGGGGTCCAAGATGTTCCCGTTGTCGTCCCGCACGACCAGATCCAACCCCAGCATTCTAGGCAGAAAGAAATGGTCAGTTGGTTCTCCTCGTCAGGAGCAGACCCTTTCCTGAAGAGTCTTCACGGAAGAACCCAGAGGATTCAGCTGAAAGGCTGGGTGCCAGACAAGTCAAGACAAGAAGAGTTCACTGGCTCTTCTCCTTTCAATTTTTGCTTCCTTTCCATACAACAATGCTAAAAAACTTATGAAAATGTTACCCAAACTCATATAATATGCAAAGTAATTTGGTCTGCAGAACCTCAACAGGAAAGGCAAAACTGGCGCTAATTCTAACCAAAGTCGTCTGACCAATGTTTCTTTCCCCTAATCATCTGTAGTTTGTTATAGGAACTATGAAAGACGAATGCTCAGATACTGGGGAGCTTACCCTGATTTCCTTAAAAGCACAGGCCTGGGGGACAGTGCTTAATTCAAGACTGTTTTTTGTTTGTTTGTTTGTTTTAATTTATTTATTTAATTTATTTATTATTTTTGGCTGTGTTGGGTCTTTGTTGCTGCGTGCGGGCTTTCTCTAGTTGTGGCAACCAGGGGCTACTCTTCGTTGCGGTGTGGGGGCTTCTCATTGCAGTGGCTTCTCTTGTTGCGGAGCACGGGCTCTAGGCGCACGGGCTTCAGTAGTTGTGACTCACGGGCTCAGTAGTTGTGACGCACAGGCTTAGTTGCTCCGCGGCATGTGGGATCTTTCCCGAACCAGGGCTCGAACCCGTGTCCCCTGCATTGGCAGGCAGATTCTTAACCACTGCGCCACCAGGGAAGCCCTTTTCAAGACCATTTTAAAGGAGATCAAGGGAGTTCCTTAGTGGCCTAGTGGTTAGGATTCAGGGCTTCCACTGCTGTGACCTGGGTTCAATCCCTGGTCGGAGAACTGAGATCCCACAAGACATACGGCGCGGCCAAAAACAACAAGAGCAACCAAAGGAATCAAAGAAGTTAAGTCCTGGCTGTTGGTATCACAAAATCTATCTCAGAGAATGGGCTCTGGTGTCAGCTGGACCAAGATTTGCATCCTGGTTTTAATACTTGCTGGCAATATGACTCTGGTCATCTACTTAATTTTGCAAAGGCCTGGTTTCCTCGTCTGTAAATTATCCCCTACCCTTCAGGGCTGTTGTGTGAATTTAATGAGATAACGCGTATATAGCACACAGTACAATATCTAGCATATAATAGGCTCTCAATGAATGTTAGCTCCTACTGGCACAAGAGCTCTGGGTGCCACACGGGAATAGTAAGGCCCATACGGTCCCTGCATGGCCCCATCCCAGCAAGGCTTTTTATGCCCGATGTGCACACAGAAGCAGAAAAAATTGTACTTAGTTCTAAGAAGTTGGGGACGGTGGTGGAAACAGGATACTGTGATCTGAACACCCAGTTCACTCCAGGAGCTAGCAGTTTAGGAGTGAGGATGTCCAAAGGGCAAGAAAGTTCAAGGATAACGGTGGCACGTGCCAAGTCTTTGGGCAGAAAGCAAAAATGTCTAATTTCCTGCCTCCCTGTTTTATAGCATCTCCATCAACTGATTCAATCTGGCAGGTCCCTTGCCATGGCGGCCAGACCCACAGGCCGCCCAGACTATGAGCAATGGGCCTTGTTGGCTGCTCAGAGACCGGATCACGGATGCACTGATGGAGTAGCTTGATTTCTTGAGCTGCTTCCAAGGGCTGAAATGAAAAGGCCAGCGTGGTCTGCTGTTTGTAGGACATTACCATCCTTTGCCAGAGACCAGAGGCCTCCAGGCTGATGCCACAGTGTGCCAAGACCCAAGAATACAGAGGCAGCATATGTGCCAGGAGGGAGCTGCTTTATCCCATCTTAGCTGTTGTTTAAGCGTCTCCCCAGGACTGTATGACTAGCAGTGCAGCTCCTGTGGTCATACTCCTGTGAACAGACAAGGGCAGAGCAACTAAGCCCGTGCGCCGCAACTACTGAGCCTGCGCTCTAGAGCCCGCGAGCCACAACTACCGAAGCCCGCGCGCCTAGAGCCCGTGCTCCGCAACAAGAGAAGCCACCGCCATGAGAAGCCCGCGCACCGCAACGAAGAGTAACCCTCGCTCGCTGCAACTAGAGAAAGCCCGCGCGCAGCAACGAAGACCCAACACAGCCAAGGAAAAAAAAAAAAAAAAAAACTAAACTAAATGTCAAATGAATCATCAACAAAAACTGAGAAACGAACCCAGTGTTTAAAAAGAGCTGGTCAGGAAGGACGAATCATCCCAGGTCACCATCAATTTTGATGAATCGACTAAATTTTTTGTCTTCCAAAGGGCAGTAACATCTGGAACCTACATAACTGACCGAGCCAATCGGAAGATGAATGATGTGATTAACTCTTTAGAGGTTATTGGAGACAGGCTATTCTGGCAAATCTGGTTTTTACACAATGTAAGCAATGGTCCCACTTAGGGGAAGACAGAAAGAAAGAGACAGAATGAGTCTGATGATGATTTAAAACACTGTTAGAAGAAAGATAGCAGGGGGGAGGAATAAATTATGGTTTGGGATTAACAGATAAACACCACTACATATAAAATAGATAAACAACAAGGACCTGATGTATAGCACAGGGAACTCTACTCAATATTCTTTAATAAACTAAATGGGAAAAGAATCTGGAAAAGAATAGATACATGTATAACTGAATCACTTTGCTGTACACCTGAAACTAACACAACATTGTAAAGCAACTATACTCCAGTATAAAATAAAAACTAAAGAAAAAGGAATAAAGATAGAGATAGTCCCAGGTCCCCAAAATTGTCAGCTTCTGATGCTCAGACCCTCTGAGTTCGTCTGGCAGTGGAGTTGCTTCCATTCAAGCCCCATATTCCCTGACCATCCATCATCTCCTTGAGACCAGAGATCCAGCACAGGGTCTGGCCCGTGAAGGGCATTGCCAAATTTTCTTCTACAAAATTAAATATTTTCCAAGGCAGAAAGAGAACAGTTAAGCATTGTTCTTTGGCAACTCCAAGATCACAAGCTCATGGTGAGCTGTGTCCTTAGCATGAAGGTGCGTGTTTTTTTCCAAGTTCTCAGTGAAAAGTCATCCCTGGTTTACCTGTTCCCGTGATCAATTTTGGCTGTGACCTTCATCTTGAGCTCTGCCAGTTCGTCCTTGGGGAGGGTTCCAGACAGGATCTGGGACCGCCACTCGATCAGGCTGTACGTCATCTGCTGCAGCTGGCGGAAGAGCGTGACCTTGTTGTTCTAAGGTGGGAAAATGAGGCAGAGCAAAGGACCAAAAAAAGAGAGAAAAAAAAAAAAGGTGTGATGGAAGATGAGAACATCTTTGGACCCGATCCTTTATAAGGTGTCATTTAAGCAATTAATTCTGCCATGCAGTGAGCTGTGCACATTGAGGCGACCTTGTTACATCACTAGGGATGGCTTTGCTCTGACCCATTCCCACTTCCTCCTTTGGTGCAGGTTTAAAACAGATAAGCACTTGTAGGATGGATAGGACGGATGGTTAGTCCTAACTCATAAGTGTACCAAGTCATCCACGTCCCCTAAAATTCTGCCCATGTCCCTCCTTTACTTAAAACCCTCCAGGGATTTCCACTGTCCTCCAGATACACTAGATCGCACATAAGTCCTTCCTATCTTGGCTCCTACCCACATTCCCAGCTGCATTGTACACCGATCACTACCTGAAAAATCTACGCTCCTTCCACGCAAAGCGATGTCCATTTCTCCCAAATGCTCCAGGCTCTCTCAGTAAGTGACTCCTCCACCTGGAACCACTTTTCTCCTCTTCCTCCCCATGAACACTCCCCATCTCTCGCTCACACACCACACCCTCCTCCAACTGCTAATTCTGACACCTACAGAATCTCAGAAATCTCTTCCTCAAAACCTAACTCTGGGTTGGCCATCTCTCCCACAGCTGCTGGAACTTATTCCTATGCCAGCACTCGTAACCTGAACCACCCTGGCTTGCTGTCCTCTCCCCTCAGATGGTAAGAACCTATAGGACAAGGAGCTTGTTCAGTTTTGGATCCCTAGGAGCTAGCAGGCACTTTATAAAATGTACTGCATCAGTGAATTCTGGATGGAGAAAGAATTGTAATTTCAGAGATAAGGGATCATCGAAAAGAGAATGTGAAATATTAAAGTCCCCATTGAATTGCTAGACCATCCGGAAACTGTTAGACCTGGAATAATGAAACCATTATTCTGGGCTTCAGTAAGAACTTCCTGTAACTGAACTAAAATTAACTTACAACCAGCTAATTATTTGTGCCTCAGTCATATTGAGTCTAATACTTGATATCCATGCCATTATGACCCTGGTTCTACCTGAAGGATTCATTCATTAAAAAAAAAGAAAAAAAGAGTCAATAAGCATTTACCACGTGCTGGAAATAAAGTTCCTGCACATTCCAGAAGGAGAATGCAGCAATAAATAAGTAAACTTTTATATACATATATGTAAATATATTAAAATTATATAGTAAATATAAACATATCAATATCATATATAATATTACATACATTATATGTATATAATATTTATGTATACACACGCAGGATAATTTCAGATTATAAAAAGTGCAAGAAGGAAATAGGGCAATATGATAGGGTGTACCTGGGGGAAGGAGGCCACTTCAGATAGAACAGTCAGGAAAAACTGTTCTGTGCATTCCTTTTGATACACAAATATATACCATCACCCCCTATATACTATGAGACCACTTCTTTTTTATTTATAGGTGAAGAGTCATGATATATTTGTATAACCATACACTTCTAAAATGACAGGGAAAATTAGGTACAGCAATCCCAGGTACAGACACCTGGGTCATGGTATCGACTAGAATCAGGGCTGAAAATATCCAAGATACTCGTGAAGAACCAGTAAGTGTGGAGTGAAGAGCCCTCAGCCTAAGTGGGGACAGTGAAGACATCAATGGGATTAGCAGATGTGGTAAGAGCCCTACAAGAAGTTCAAGGTTCTATGAGAACACAGAAGAAAGAGAGGAAGAACTCATCTATCTGCGATTGCAATAGGCTCTGCTAATACCATTGATCTGAAAAACACAGAACGCGCAAGCTGATGAAAATTCTGAAACCGCCTACATTTTATGCTTTTAGCATTTTCTGAATTGCCTCTTTCTCATCAGCCAGTCTTTAGAAAAACGTAAATGAGACTTTTAAAAGCAAAGGTAAAACGACCCTGTGTTTGTTCATTCAATTCCATATAAAATGTTTCCAACTCATTGTCTTTCTAACTGAGAAATTAAGCCCATAAAACTGTAGGGATCTTTTTTCTTCTTGCAATCTATTTTTCTACTCCTCGTTAGTTTTTTTTCAATGTTTTCTCATTTTAATTAAGATATTAGGTCTCATAATATGGTAAAGAAAGGGCTCTGAGACTCAGGGGATCCACTATGAGACAGCGCTTTGTTTGGGGCATATATTCACAAGTCCTTGGTCTCAGTTATATGACACACTATTCAAAGCAATTTAATTATTGCCTGTCCATATCAGCCTGCTTGGCCAAGAGTTCCCCCCCAAGAAGGATGAAGATGGTCATTCTTTTCTGGTTCACTTTGCCAAATTAATTGTGAGTAGACACGCTGGAACACACCAAAGGAAGCGACTTTTCCATTTACTTTAAGGAAACAGATTTTGTTGCCACATTCCTAAGATTGTTCTACGTGGATGTTCTATGCAGTAGCTGGCCCCTGACACTTTCTGGGTTCCTGGGGAAGCAAATGAGGACAGGTGAGGAGAAAATCAAGCTCTCCCCATCAACACCAGAAGCCAAGGACTCAGGTCTCCATCTTTCCTCCCTGTTACACCCAAGCCTGCCCATTACAGAGTGCCTTTTCTCCTGTCTCTAGCCTCCACTAATCTCAGTCTTTTTATACTAGCAGCCATTGTCACAGAATTCAGGAGGGCAAGGAATGTATTTAATAATTTCTTTGATCCTCTCCGCAGAATAAGCCTGGGACACAGGAGCGACCGAAAAACAAACTGTGACCGCTTGAACTTAAAATAACACTCTGGGGCTTCCCCGGTGGCACAGTGGTTGAGAGTCTGCCTGCCGATGCAGGGGACACGGGTTCGTGCCCCAGTCCAGGAAGATCCCACATGCCGTGGAGCGGCTGGGCCCGTGAGCTATGGCCGCTGAGCCTGCGCTCCGCAACAGGAGAGGCCACAACAGTGAGAGGCCCACGTACCGCAAAAAATAATAATAATAATAAAATAACACTCTGGTTTCGGTTTGAGGAATAGCTACACAAAATAGAGAAATCTAAATATTCTTCTAACTAGACAGTAAGGATACTCCTGTATTTGCTTAGAAGTTATCCCTCTTTTCTACCTGACGATCTTTGAGGTCTCACTTTTTACATTTCTATTCTGGGTGTCTTTTTTTTTTTTTTTTTTAAGAATTTCTAAAGAGAAGAAAAAAGGGACAAGAAGAAAAGAAACAGCTTTATCTTCAATAGCGGTAGAAATACAGAAGCCATCCTTTGAGTCATTTAGAAATTCTGAGGGCCACTGAGACAATCGGTACCACCCCACTGGGTGTCAGAAAACCTGGGTTCTATTCTTCACTTTCTTTCCCAAAGAATGCGGACCAGAGTCAAAAGCCTCTTTCTCTGGGCCTCCACCCCACCTCTCCCTCTGCAAAAGAATCAGTATTTCCTCTGTCCACCAACCTCTCCTCTTCCACTGTAAACCTTCTTTGCTGAAAGTACAGGGGACTTGGTCTCTATCTCTAATTCCATCACTAACTTGGCTAAGTGACTTTGAGCAAATTATTCCCTCTGGGATATGCCCATCTGTAAAATCGGGGGACCAGCAATGAGATCCATTCCCAAGGATAAGCGTCTTCAAGTCTATGGCTGAGACATTAAATTCAATTACTCCTCCAAGCAACTTCCTGATTAAATATATCTGACTCGGACCGTCTCGGTCCTGATGTACTCACACAGTGTGGTGGCTCTATATCAAATTTCCCCCGTATATAGCTCTTCGAAATGAATCTCATGTCTTTTCTGAGTATCTGGACCTTCCGGGAACCGGGATGGTTGGTGTCTTGGTCTTTCTGTGTCCTGTGCTGCGCTGACCCTTAGCTCTGGGAGGACATGAATCCGCAGGGGCCCAGCCTCTCTTCCCATCCATCCATCCTAGTGCTTTTTCTGTCAGCTAAAGGCTTGGCCTGACTAGCAAACGCTCGATTTTTAAAGAAAAGATTCCGGTAAAAGACAGTTTTCGCCTCTGGAAGTAGTGCAGGAAATCCTGGAAGCCCGGCACCAAAGTCAGAGGAAAGCAAAACTGGAAAAACACCCAAAGCGCCACCTCTGCCCTGTTCTGGCCATCGCCCCATCTCCTCCTGCCTCTCCTGAGAGCCATGCATCAAAGCAGGCTTGCAACTCACAGCTGAAATGCCCTGACACCAGGACGAAGCTTTCTATGGGAATTTTCTGTCCTTAGTAATAAGCGATCAGACGCCCGGCTTCAACCTTGAGATCAGCTTAATTACACTTCAGAGCATATCCTCCAGCAGCCAGTAATAACCACCAGTTCAAAAAGATTAGACTTGAGTAGCTTTAATCTGCCTGGATATGCAAAGATGGGATGAAAGGGCAATTCATGGTGTGTCCGGCAAGTCTCCCCACCCCCGCCTTGGTGACAGGCACTTTCTCTGCTCTAGATTTTTACAGGACTGCAGGCCAGCCCTAGGTTCTATTTTGCTGGTAAATTTTCAATGAGAGGAGATCAATCCTTTCAACGAACTGCATTTTAGCAATTAAGTTCACTTGATTCAACAAGATGTATTAACCACCTTCCACCACCAGGCTCTTCTGCAATCTCTTTTCCATAAGAAAATCGGATCAGGTTCATTCTGCCGAACTTGTATGAACAAAACAGCCTGGCTGACCAAACCTCGCCAAACCATTTCGCCCACTGGAAGGTGGGAAACAGCACTGCACTTAATCTCAGGGTGAGGCATTAGAGAGTATGTTTATGATGACCAAACACCTCAGAATTCCTGGGACAGCTCCTCTTCCAAAAAGTCTTGTCCCGACGTCCGCACAAATATACTCCAACTTGTCAGTTTTCAAGACCTGAGTTTTAGTTGAGAAAATAGGATAAGTATGATGTGGGGTGCAGATCTGTGCATATTCAAAAAGTATAACTGGGTTGTCACTGGAAAGGTAAACTTAGATATGACATCCAATCATCGTGTAGAAATCAATGCATAGGGGTTCCCCCTTCTAGCTGAGGCAACTCACATGGCAGGGAAGAAGGAAAAGAAGCCAAGTTCAGCTCACTGGATCTACTTTTCACGGCTGGGGAAACCCGCAAGATCCTGAGAGGCAGCAGGAAAGAATGAATGGAATACTTTAAAACTATCCACCTAGCGTAGCTCAGTGACTCTAGGGCTGGAAGGGAGCCCACCGGGTAGGTAGCAGGCACACCCTTAAATGAGCTCAGGGCAAAATTCCATGTGGATCTAGTTCTCCTAACACTTTTCAACATGAATCAGCTCTTTCCTGAAGCAACGTAGTCAGGGGAGAGTCAGGGGCTGTCACATTTTGACAATGTACAGGCACTGTCCCAGGAATGTGACACAGATTATCTTATTGAATTCTACAGCAAATCTGCAAGGCATGTGTAATATATAATTACCACTGAAGCCGAGGAAAGGAAAACTCAGGAGGTCAAAGGACTTGTGTGGGCTGTAAAATCCTCTAGTGGCACACCCTGAACCCAAATCCCTGCCTGCAGAATCTGTGTTCTTCCTGCTTGGGTTTGTTTGCACTAACTATGACTGGGTTTGTTATTTTTTTCTGAATATAAAAGCGCATACCAAGTAAAGGAGCAAGTGAGAATTTTTTTTTTTTTTTTTTTGGCCACACGGCGCAGCCTATGGGATCTTAGTTCCCCGACCAGGGATTGAACCCGGGCCCTCAGCAGTAAAAGCGTGGAGTCCTAACCTCTGGACTGCCAGGGAATTCCCAGCAAGTCAGAATTTAAGAACCAGCCGCCTGTCTGACCCCAATGCCCCCGGTTTTGCCATTTCACCAGGCAACCACGTCCTCCTTCACAGTGTTCCCTCCTTTCCTGATCAAGCACTGAAAACGCCCGGTAAATAGGTTCCAATGCAGGATCAGCAGTGCAGGCAAAGCTCGTCAGAAACTGCGGTGCATTTGCAGGCAGCATCTGCGTGCTTCCCTTTTCCTTTCTGGAATGATCCCTGTCTCTTGGACTGGAACCTAAGCTAAGGAGGCTCACTATCTACGGGGAGAAACACATAGACTAGCTACTGAGTGCTCAAGGCCGCTCCGCCTAAGACCACACACAAGACAAAGGAAGTGACCTTGGATAAGGGGGAACAGGGAAGGGAGCTTCAGAGTCTCCCAGTCTGGCCAGAGCGATGGCGAGCCAGGCTGCCCCGAGGGAGGACGGACGGACGGACGTCCAGGGCGGGCGGCGACTGTTTCCAGCTAAGACATCAAGACTCTCATGCTCACGTTTGCAGAGTCCTTGAGGGTCTGCCTGCGCGATGATTTCTTTTTTTTTTTTTTTTCCCACGCTACGATAGTTAATTTTATTTGTTCAAGGACTCATCTTGCAAGCATTAAACCAAGCTTGGGCTTTGATTCTGGGAGCCCAGATTCACATACTTAGGAAGATAAGAGCAGACTGTGCTCCATGTATAGGGATGAAAACTAAAGGCTCGCGGTTAATCACACTGTAGTTTTAAGTTTCTACAGCCTAGCGGCCAGATGTCACAGGTCCTTTAGGTCCTTCTGGGTGCCCCAGATGACTTCTTTTTATGCCCTCACAACGCTATGGAGTAAACAAAGCAGCTTTTGCATCATTTTAACAGATGGGTAAAATCCAGCAGACACTTGGAGACTTCAAGCACTTCGTCCAAAACCAGAGTCAGTCAGGGCAGGGCCTGGATGAGAGACCATGCTTCCTAATTTCTAGTCCCCTGTCTGTCCCCTACAGCTTGCTTCTTCTCCAAAGCATACAGGAAAGATAATAAATTCATAAATAATACTAATATAACAAAGAGAAAAAAGGAACGTGCGGGAATTACCATTTCTTCTTTCTACTCTGGATGGGTGGGTTCCTCTCTCCTCGGCATGGCCGCCACATCCCCACTTTAAAACATATTTATGGTAATTTCACAAGGTTATGGTATGACTGCTAAAAAGAAATCACAGCTATACAAATATCTTTCCCTTCTAGAATAATTACCTGTGGCTACATGGCTGGGCTTAACATGGTTAGTGGATTGTATTTTCTTCTCACTTAAGACTCTGTACCTACCTCCTAAATTTCTCATGAACTGAGACTGATAAGAAGAGAACTAAGAAATGTGTTGTAGAGAAAGGCGGAGGCTCTAAGATGTCTTTAAAGACACCAAACACAATGCCTGGTTTCATAATCTGTGGGAGAAAATGCGTGAGAGATAAAAGTACTGATGTAGATTAGGAAATCCTGTATTCATCTTTACACAGACTGAAGGAACTTACACACAGAATCAGAAAGCAAACACCAATAAAAATGCTTGTGTGTGGGCTCCCTGGTGGCGCAGTGGTTAAGAATCTGCCTGCCAATGCAGGGGACACGGGTATGAGCCCTGGTCCGGGAAGATCTCACATGCCGCTTGCAGAGCAACTCAGCCCGTGCGCCACAACTACTGAGCCTGCGCTCTAGAGCCCGTGAGCTACAGCTACTGAGTCCGCTCACCACAACTACTGAGCCCATGCGCCACAACTACCGAAGCCCGTGTGCCTAGAACCCATGCTCCGCAGCAAGAGAAGCCACTGCAATGAGAAGCCCGTGCACCACAATGAAGAACAGCCCCCTCTCGCCGCAACTAGAGAAAGCTCGCGCGCAGCAACAAAGACCCAGTGCAGTCAAAAATAAATAAATTAAATAAATAAACTTATTTTTTTAAAAAACGTGTGTGTGTACGCGCGCATGTCTCGGGGCGGGGGGCGGTGATTGAAACCTACAGATCTGAGTTCCCTTAACTTTTTTCCCAGTGAATCATAATATTTAAGGCTTGTTACTTTTTTTAATATAATATTTATTTATTTATCTAGGCTGCGCCGGGTCTTAGTTGCAGCACGCAGGATCTTCATTGCAGCATGTTTATTTGCAGCACGTAGGCTCTTAGTTGCGGCACGCGGGATCTAGTTCCCTGACCAAGGGTCAAACCTGGGTCCCCTGGATTGGGAGCATGGAGTCTTACCCGCTGGACCACCAGGGAAGCCCCAAGGCTGGCTACTTTGACATACAGATGTTTGAGAAAGCATTTCAGAAATTCTGCCTGAAGTGAACTGTCAATGCTTTAGGAAGGGACAGAAAAAAGAAAGCCAAGATTTCCATTTGAAATGGATCATTTCTGAATGGGTGAGCATGCTATCAAAAGAAGGAGCAGATTCTCAGCCCTATCAACTGATTAACATCCCCACAATGAATACCTTCTAGTCAACCAATAGCAGCTATAAGACATCTAAAAAATAACTCACAGCAACAAAATAATTATTTTATGAGATGTCAAGATTAAGATGGGAAATGTGCTGCCCCCCCCCCCCCGAGAGGAGGGTGGAATTTTCTTTTTTTTTTTTTTAACTTAGAACTCAATTCTGCTATTAAATAGTGGAACTTCCACATAGGAAATCCTCAACCAGAGCTTAAAAGATTTTGGAAACACAAATACAGGAACCATATTTCTTCCTGGCTCACTTATTTCTCATTCCTAGTCAATAGCAGACTTGGCACAATTATCTGTGGACACGTACTAGACACAGATCATGAACTAAGCACAAGAGTTGTGTTTTAGCAAGAAGAAAACTCTAGCTCATTCCTGCTCTCCACTCTTGTAGATTACAGCTGTAAAAATCTCATTTCCCAGTACTTATTAGCTAATACGTTTTTCACCACTCGCCAATTTCCAGAAAGACTATGTTGAGGAACTCACCCATCCATCAACCTTGTTACATCCACCACTAACCAATCGATTAACCGGAACCAGAGAGTGCTTTCAATAGAAGGAGATCGATGTAGGCAAAGGGCTTAAAACATCATCTCTCCCCAGCTTGTGAGTTAAGAATTTACAGGTTAGCTCTCTCCTCAATGAAACATAAAGAGATCAAAAGATCACTTGCATTACAAGGCACTGTGCCCCAGGGGCCAGATGATTGGTTCAGGAGGAAGTGCTCCCATAGTCCAGAAGGAAACATTATGGATTGGTGTGTTTGGAGACACATTATGAAGAAAAAAGGACTTCAGCAGGGGCCTTGAAGGATGGGCAGGCAGAGAAAAATCACGTGCTTTTCCACAGAAGGGGTTGGTGATTTCTATTGCTGTGCTCCACCCTGGGAAACCAAAGCCCTGGGAAATGATCTTATACTAACTGCTAGAAGTTATGCTAGAATGAGTTTCGATTCCTGTTTTTAGTACAAGGGTCTAGAGTGAGGTGCTCCCAGTTACTTAGTAAGATCGGCTTTTGAGAGTTAAAATGTAGAATCAATATATGACTGAAAAAAACTTGGATGAACTAAGCCACATAAGGAAAGAGACTGGCTCCCAGGCATTGAGTCGAGTCCTGACTGATCTCATTCACACATTGGGCCGGGGAATATATCAGTACATTCCTAGGAATTCTTAGTCAGCCATGGAAGCCTGGAAGATGCCTACAGAAGGCAAGACCTCATGATGCCTACCCACAAGGTCTCCAGGAAAGAGGAAACTTTAGAAAACAGTGTCTATGCATTCACAGTGCCTGAGAAAGGAGCTTCCTAAAGTGGACATGGGTGCAGGCTTGCTGCCGTCAGACTCAAGGTTCTTGGCCTCCTGCAAGATGGCTGCCCCAGGTGTTCTCAGCCTGATAATATTATTAAGTGCTAGATTTACCTTGCCTTGACTGCAAACCCACACACAAAACTTGTGATTATGGTTTATCAGGGAGAGCATGTGCTGGTTCCTGTGTCATTTCCCACTGACCTGGCATATCTTATTAGCATCCTAAGGTCAAACCATTGCTGTGAGAAACAGTACTATGAATTGGCCTCAAAAAGAAGACTCTTCAGAGCATGGTTTAATGTGATTCATGTTCCAGCATCGGTAAGGTACACAGAAGGTAGAGAGTGCACCCTCATAGGAGCCCTCATGGGGCTGAGCACTGAAACAGTGACAAATGTCTATTCACTGGGATACACACAGAGGCCAAGAGCAGGTCCCTCAATTTCCCCATTGATAAACTGGTAATAATTACAGCTACTTTATAGGAGTGTTATGAGGATTAATAGTTCCTGGCACTTAGTAGGGACAATGTGTTTGCAGCTCTTACTATCCTTATAACTTTACAATCAGCATGCGAGTTGGGAAAATACTGACCTAATGATTATGCCCACCTCCTCCACCACCCACATCATCAACCGCTCTACATGGCGAAAGTGGGAATCTGCTGGTTATCAGCCATTGCGCTGTCCGGGTAAGATACACCCACTCCATACAGAGAGCTAATGAGTGGCCGATCCCTTGCAGCAGAAAAGATGGGCTGAGGGCCCAGGAATAATGCCACAGGCTCCAAGCACCAGGGGCAAACTCACCACGTAGAGCTTGCGCCAGATGACGGCCCATTCCCGCAGTGTCGAGGTGAGCTCCTGTACCAGTGGAAGCTCCCCGGGAATCACAGTCTCGTGCTGCCTAAAGAGAACAGAAAGATGCTCCCTTCACTCCGGGTGGATCACCGTGGCTTTCCTTGATGGAGGTCATGATCCCCACAACTCAAAGATAGGAATGGGCTGGCTGGGCTTCAACCAAAAAAAAACCTTGTCCATTTAGGGAAGGTTTGGGTAGAGAATTTTTACCACATCAAGCAGCTGAGAAAAGAGAAAGAGCTTAACACACCCCGATTCTCGAAATGAATGGGTATAGAGCCCAGCCTCTATCTCCCCATTCTGGATCTTTACAGGAACTTCAAATACCAACCAGGCTGGCTACAGCAATTGCCAGGGATGGAAGCCCAAATCCAGTACTTTCGCTTGTTCTGCCAAGCAGCCATTTCACTAGGGAGGGTGGGTGGGTGGAGAAGTGTTCATGGCACAAGGGTCCTGGGGCTTGGAGCCTCACACAGGACCTGCTGTGGGACTGAGGTGGGACCCTCTTTTGCAGTGGTACTAGGTTTGTTTCTCATCTGCTGTCTCACTGCACAGAAAACGTACATATACCCAAATCCTCACTTAAAGCAGACTTTTAACAAGGCAAACCTGACACTCATGCACATAAATCCCGTCTGGTATTTTTATGATTAGCAAAAGGAGAAAAGGAGAGAGCAAAAGCAGGCAAACAAATGGGGATTAGTGGTGGAACTGCCAGGCGTAAATAAGAATACAAGACACCCCGTTAGGTTTGGATTTCAGATAGATTAAAATAATTTTTAAGCGTAAGTATGTCTCAGGAAATATCTGAGACGTGCATGCAAAAAATTACTTGTTATCTGAATTTCAAATTTAACTGGGCATCCTGCATTTTACCTGGCAACATTAGTTGGTTGGGAATATGCCCCCAACCCTGCCCTTCCACCAACGTGGCTGTAAGTGACCCTGGAGGCTGCCTAGGAATCAGAAAGAAGATTCTCCAGGAGGGCAAGACAACTGTTTTTCAGCCCCGATTATGTGTGAATTTGGGCACGTCTCCATCTCTCGTCTATAAAACGAGGGTGCAGAACTTATGGCTGAGAATGTTCTCTGCCGCTGTTAGCCACAGTGCCTCTGTGACCCACTCCACACTCTCTAACGGCCCTGGGATTCCTGCTCCAGGCTCTCTTTATTCCCTCCTTAACTCTCCTGCCCGCTGGCTCACCAGCTAAGTGGATTTTCTCTGCAGAGCGCATTCGCACACATTAGTTAGTTCATAATTTCACATCAAGTTCATGACCTACGTGGGGACGGGTTTGTTTTCTCTGATTTGCAGGGGGAAAGCCCCAGGTGCACTGATTCGTCCAAGGTTCAGAGCTGAATAGTGCAGGTTGTTGTATGCTCACCTATCACCCCCCAAGGTTCCCAAACAGGCGGCTCTCAGGTCTTAAGGGCCAAAGAGCACCAAATATTCGTGTACGTGCACACTCACGCGCGCACGCACACACACACGTGCACGCGATCAGTGAGCAGCCAGTGCAAGAGGAAAGTAAAGGCCCTCTCCATTCATTATCTGTCTTTACTGTTCTGTGGAAGGAATAGGTATCGAAACAGAAGACAGAAGAAGGAAAGATGTCAGGAAACAGTTTTTATTCATTTCCCTTTCATCCGAGAAGTGGAATTGATGAGCTGAGACAATAATGCACAAAATGGTATTTTCTGACTTCATAAAATCTATAAGGATACTTTACATCTTCCTCACCTGGTAGGCGTCTTCCTACATTAGAACTTACCCACGGTCTTCTACAGTGGCCTCTTTCAAATGGATATATGTTTCAGGAAAAATACCCTACGGAGAGAAGAACTTGGGTTACGTGGCCGTAAAAATCTCAGCCCAAAGTAAGGAGCACAGACAGCAGCAAGGATGAGTGGGGGAGGGGAAAGGACGCCTGGATAACAGCTACAGTTTGCAGTCAAGGTTGCGGGACATCAATTACATCCCCTGCCTACCTAAATGAAAGCAAGCCTGAAACACTGAAAAGGTATAAATTAATCCTCGGGTTCAGAGAGCATAAAATAAATGCTCTGTAAATGACCAGGCATACATGCCCGGGTCAGCTCAGAGCTGCCATAATGGTAAAGTGTTTAATAGTGAGATCTTAAAACCCCTCCAGGTCTTACATGCCATGATATGCTTCCCTTAAAGGGTTTCATATAATTAGTGAGATGGAGGGCTATGTACTTACTGGCCCATAAAATTATAGTGATTTTCTAGAGTCATTCCCCTCAGCACTTTCACTTAAACAAAATGCATGGAATCAATTAGGACTTGTTATCTGGTTATTTTTAGCACTTTCCAGTCTCAAATTGCTCTCCATTCTATGACCCTAAGAGGCAATTCGTCGACGGTATTGTGACATTGCCCGTGGGGAAACTAAGCCCAGAAAGACCTAAGAGAAACACTGTAAAGTGGTGGGTAAAAACTGCAGAACTGAAGATTGCATCTAACCAACAGGAAGCAAGCCATGGATGTGAGTTTTCTTAAAAGCCGAAAGCTTCTGTTATTCAACCGCATGATATGCTCATCAATAAACAGAGACACTGCCATCTAGAAAAGCACTGCTGGTCCCTGTTTTATGGTACTTCTCAGGCCAGACCGGGAGAAGCAGAAGAAGCTGTTCAACAGGCCCCATTGGCTCAACTGCTCATAGCCCTGAGCCTGTAGATGTGCGACCACGTGGACACCCAACGTCAGGGGAGACTGATCACAGGATGGGAGAGGGATGGCTCACTCCCTGGGAGGCTGGGTCAGGGATGCGTGCGTACCCAGTGATCCTTAATCCATTCAGAGCCAGAAAACTAGTGCATTTCAACCCCGGTTGGTCTTGCGTCTAGTTTTATGTGCTATGTTTATCTGAGCAATTCTCTCCTTTCTCTCTTTTAATCTTTTGCCAGTAAAACAGGAAACAGCAAGAAAATTGGAGACTATGCTGCTCCCAGCATTGGTGATGACAAGGTAGATCCTGCCACTGCTCGAGTCAGAAGCAAAATGGCCATCCTTTCCCACCAGGCAGGAAGAACCAAAAAAAAAAGCACAGGCATACCCGCCCTTCCTCGCGTTCAGAAACGGGCAGGTGTGGGGCATATGAGTGAGAAAGCATTATCCCAATCTTGTGACTCATGAAGACCCAGAACACACGTAGAGACAAGGTAACACCGACCTCTTTCATTATAGGGACAGGATTCAGAGTGATTTTGGAAAACCAATCAAAGAGTTAAATACAAACAAAAATTCAATGTGTGTGTAATTCCTTCTGGGCCAGATTAACGGGGTTCCAAAGCTCCAGATCTGTCCTAAGGATGCCTAAGAAACCTTGGGTGTTTCTTCTATCCGCTAGGTTGAGGTAAATGTTTTGTTGACGACGATCTTACGACGATCTTTGTGGAGAACCAGGCTTGGATGCCCATCGCTCACCTTGATGACAGGATGCTGAGTGAAATGAGCCAGACACGAAAGGACAATTACTGTCTGATCTCACTTGTATGAAGGACGTAGAGGAGTCAAATTCATAGGGACAGAAGTAGAACGGGGGTTAACAGGGGCTGGAGGAGGGAGGAAGGGGAAGTTTGCGTTTAGTGCGTACAGAGTTTCAGTTTGGGATCATGAAAAAGTTCTAGAGTTGGATCGTGGTATGTTTGCACAACAATGTGAACGTACTTAATACCCCTGCACTGGCCATTTTAAAAGAGTTAACGTAGTAATTTTTTTATCAAGTATATTTTACTACAATAAAAAAGCTGTCCAGAAATCATAAAAAGGTGGAGCGTCGAAACCACTCAAAGTAGCAGTTATCAGGAGCCGTATTTGCAGGTTAAAATAAGATGTAACACCGCTGGTCCCAAGGAATATCCTGGCAGAAGATTTTTCAAATCAGGAAGAGAAAGGACCAATTAACTGTTTCATACATCTATAATCTGATGACTGGTCTCCTAATAACTGGGAGAAATCCAAAACTGAAACATTCGTAATACAAGTGGCTTATTTTGTGATGTCTAAGCAGATCATACACAGATAATTTATAGTGGGTATACAGGCATGATTTTCCCATTAAGAGAGTATCTATGTTGTTGTATTTTCACTCTGTTACTTGCAGGCATCATCTTTCCATGATAACATAGGTCCACTTACAGCCATTTAATTGCTCTGGTAAATCGGAGGCTGTAGGCCCTTACCTACACCATTCTGACACACAGAGAGCCAGAATAAACCTAGGTAATATATTTCTGATTCACAGCCTATCTCTCAGTTTTGCTTGTGCTATCTCCATGCAACCTACCCACTTGAGGGGGGGGAAATATGAACTGATGATTTTCCAGATATTGCCCTTCTCTAGAATTCCATAATCCTGCCAGGATCAATAATCAGTTTCTGCAAAGCTCTTGGCTTCTTCCATTTGTAAAACCACTAGCATGTTTTATCACCACTCTAACCGGTTAGGTCTGCTTGTAAATAACACCAAAAATTTCCATTAAAACAATAGGCTTTTCAAATAGCTCTTCCCCTAAAGCCTGGCAAACAAGGAAATAGCATTAGGAATAGCATTTCAACTAGGCTGGATTCCCTAACGAAGGGGTGTCAAAGTTGAGCATAATTCATGACAGCTGACTTGGAATTCCCTGTTTTTCCTACTACAAAGATATTTCAACTTATAAGTCAACAAGGAAATGCATGGCCCTTGTTTGTACTATTATTTCACTGAACTACAAAGTTTAGCTATCAAGAACTAAGAAAAGCTCTTACTGAAATAATTCTTTTCAAGAGTGAGACTGGAAGTTTAAAAGGGTTTCAAAAAACTTTAAAACACACCGAGACCTTGTCATTTAGATCTTAGTGAAGCACCCCATCCACCCACTTTCCAAAGCAGACAACAGATGGGTTCTGATATATCACAGGATGCCTTAGAGATGTTCCGAAAAGATTCTTACAGACTGTAGACCCTCTGAAAGGGAAAACTGTGGTCTGGGGCCTTGTTTCAACACAATTCACATTCACCAGTTAAAAAACTCCCTTGGATCTTAATGTTCAGATGATCTTAACTGAGAGTGGATTTTTGTTTATGTTTTAAAATTAACTTTTTTTTTTAAAGGATTGGTAATTAAGCGACATTAAGTATTGCTGCTCCTGAAGAAATTGAGAACTTCAAAATTGTTCACTCTATTCATGCTTTGAAAAATAACTACCACCTCCATAATTATGAGTAAAATAAACACTATACGGTTAAACCCAAACCAAGAAGCAGAGGTGGCTGTAAACGAGGTTCTCTAGTTAACAAGCATCCCAGAAGAAAAGGTCTTCTGCTTTGGTCCTATCATGCTCTCATTCACGCCAGAACGTCTGCTGTCTTAGGTCCTTATATGAAAGCTTGGGGAAACTAAAGTCAGCAAGAGATTATTCATTTAATCAAATAATTTATCATTGTTTTCATTATAATTAAGCTGAAAATGAAGACATGGGACACAAGCATCTAACTGTGGGTAGAAAAATTCAGCATCAGGATTTGGGGAGGGATAAAAGGATCAAAATTGTGGGAGTTGATACCTGCATTAAAAGCAAATACGCCTTTATTTGGGTAGATTAGTAACCTGTCACAGTTAATAAACTGTGTGTGTACACACACATGTGCAAATACTGAGTGCTATCTGAGAGTCAACAACATAGAAAGCTTGAGTAGGACAGTCCTGTTTTGGGGGGTTTTTTGGGTGTACCACGCAGCACATGGGATCTTAGCTCCCTGACCAGAAATCGAACCCAAGCCTGCTGCACTGGAAGCATAGAGCCTTAACCACTGGACCACCAGGGAAGTCCAGGACAGTCCTGGTTTTAAATGGCCCTACACCTTGTGGGAAAGTGTTTTTCTGGGCCCGTAGCTCTTTTGAGACTGTGTGCTAGCATCACTCTGTACTGTGCCACAACTGAAGAGTTAAACCTGTGGATTTGTGAGGGGTTTTTTTGTTTTTGTTTTTTTTCCTTAGCTGTTGATAAATTCTGAAATGTTCCTCTCACCCCTCCCAATTCACTATTTTGCATGTGAACTAACTGTGAAATAGTACGACCCTATCCACTTTGTTCTTTTCAAAAGAAAAGTGCTGACAGGCTATGCTGTCCCAACGTGCAGTGTCACAGGAAAAGTGCTGACCTGACCTAAAATACACTGAGGGGGTATTAACCTAACTCACAGATTTTCTATAGCCTGATGATTAGCAGTTTTGGCACTGCCAAAAGGAAGCCACGAGGGTCAGTATTTTTCAAACTCTTTGCCCATGATGAGACAGCAACCCAGCACTACTATCATAAAATATAATGAAAAATCCATAAAATACTGTAAAATATATACCTAACACAAAAGTTTCCTGAAACACTACTTACCGTCTCATTCTATTCTCTATTTTTCAGTGTTGTTTTTAAAGACAATGTTGGTCATAACCCACTCTACTGATTTCAGTTTGAAAACTACTATTCTGGTTTAACCATTTTTTAATAAAGGAAAGAGTCAAGTGGAAATGGGGAGACCCTCTGGTTCTGAGATTTTGGCACTGGAACTAAAGGATAAAGGGAGAAGCCCACGTCCCCCCGCAAAACAGAGCAATGCCCCTGTGTGACCCTACAGCTCAGCTTGAGGGAACCAGTAGCAAGAAGTCCGCAGAGGCCCTACCTGGGGTGTCAAATTCACCTCCGGCCTTTATCCTTGAGTTGGCTGGTGGGAAATATGGCCAAGGGCAGAGAATCTGCTTTCAAATCTAAAGACTAGCCGTCAAAGAGAGAGCAAACTAGGTCTACAGACAGCAGATAATGGAATCAGATACGACCACACAAAACTAGCACACAGATTTCAAACTAAAACGATAAGCCATACCTTTTTAGATTTATTTTGGAGGGTATATCCTCTGTACCAACCTGTCAGGGTAGAAGAGAACACAAAACCTTTTGTTATCTGGGACAATATAAAGACATTAGCAATATACGTCCTCATCTTAGGATACTGGGATGGAATCTAGATCTACTTCAGAGCTTTATTCTCTTGATAACTAAAGGATTTAAAGTTCACTTAGAACCATGCCTCATCCCTACTCCTTTGGAGAAAGGATAGAACAACAAAAAAACAAACAAGACAGAAGGCAGCCCAACCTCTCAACACCTTAATACCTCCCAGCATTCAATGAATGTTTTTGTATAAATGAACATGAACTTTCATCCATTTACATACATTCTGAAAGTCACCTTATCCTATTACGACAGATTATACTATTAAAATAGATATTTAAAAATAATTTATATATATTCTCTCCCTCTCGCCTTCTCTCCTACTCCCACTTCCCTCCTCCCCAAGTTCCCAAGTTAAGAACCAATATTCTGGAACAATTTTAAATCGGAGTAGCAAACCTTATATGCATAAATATTTACACCTAAAAACAAACTGAAATAAATAATGAAACAACATTTTAAACAATTCTTGGCAATGCTACAATACCCCCTACAATGAAAAGATTTTATGTGTTTGCTTAACGAGGCTTTAAGTCTTTAACTTCCTTTTAAAAATTCCGATCAGTACACATATTCCTATGGATGTGTTTCCCACCCTCTACCTTGTAAAGGGAGCATACTAATCTAATCTGTCCATAAACAGATATTGTATACAAAATATTTATTGAACACCTACTATAGGTAATTCACTGTAATAATTTTCCTCATTCCCCATGCCCATGAGGCATCAGTGTGGTCATCTTGCTTAAGTAAACCCTGTTGTCCGTGGTCCAGATGTGTAAAGTAGCCATACACACACAGTGAGCAGACGCAGGCTGTAATGAAAACTTTAGGCATCATATTTCTGGACGAAACTATTATATAACTGGAAAATGTACACACACTCCCATGTTCATAGCAGCACTACTTACAATAGCCAAGACATGGAAACGACCTAAATGTCCACCAACAAATGAATGGATAAAGAAAATGTGGTACATATATACAATGGAATACTACTCAGCCATAATGCATTAACATGGATGGACCTAAAGATGATCATACTAAGTTATATGTGGAATCTAAAATACGACACAAATAAACCTATCTACGAAACAGAAACAGATTCACAGACATAGAGAACAGACCTGTGGTTGCCAAGGGGGAGGGGGAGGGGGAAGTGATGGATTGGGAGTTTGGGATTAGCAAACTACTATATAGAGAATGGATAAACAACAAGATCCTACTGTATAGCACAGGGAACTATATCCGATATCCTGTAATAAACTATAATGGAAAAGAATACAAAAAAGAACATATATAACTGAATCACTTTGCTGTAGACCAGAAGCTAACACAACATTGTAAATCAACTACACTTCTATAAAAAAATAAATTAAAAAAATATTTCAGGCAGCTGTTAACAGCATTCTAGAACTCTCTTGTAATTTGTTCTATATGAAACCATCCAACACTGGACACGCAATCTGTTTTGGATATGTTAAAGCAGAGAGTTGAATTTACCTTCTTTGAGCATGGATTTATTAATATTTTCACAAATTTTTAAACTGTCAGTATTCACACATGTTAAGGATTTTGCTATTTTTTCACCAGTTAGAATGGGGTATTATGCTGTGAACTGGTTATAGGTTTGCATCAAGGCCCATGGTTGACAAAAAGATATCTGAACAGGAAAACACTGCTCCCAATTTAAGATGCCAAAATGCACGCGAGATCCAGTTATACCCACACCAAACAATTCTCCCAGGCCTCAAGAGTCTTCACCCATCTATACACACTTGCTTGTTTCTGCTAACACATGAAAATGACTTCCGCGGGACTTCCCTGGTGGCGCAGTGGTTAAGAATCCGCCTGCCAATGCAGGGGACACGGGTTCGAGCCCTGGTCCGGGAAGATCCTACATGCCGCGGAACAGCTAAGCCCGTGTGCCACAGGTACTGAGCCTACATTCAAGAGCTCGCGAGCCACAACTACTGAGCCCACTAGCCGCAACTAATGAAGCCCGCACACCTAGAGCCCGTGCTCCGCAACAAGAGAAGCCACGGCAATGAGAAGCCCGCGCACCGCAACTAGAAAAGCCTGCGCACAGCAACAGAGACCCAACACAGACAAAAATCAAAAATAAAATAAACTTATTTTAAAAAAATAAAATGACTTTTGCGTGAATAAATGGCTTCAACTCCATCCTGGGCTGGGGAGGGGGAGGCAAGCTGAGAAACAAGACTTTAGTCTCTTCCAAGCAGTTTTCATCTCTCTATGTCCTATAAACCCAAGATGTTACAACACAGACTGGGTCCACTTTCAGAGGGGAATTTATCTGTACTTTTGTCAATAATGTTTTTGCACAGCTGTCCATCACAGAATTATACTTCCGAAACCTGTCGTTTTTGAAAACTTTTTTTTTTTTAACCTCCTAAGTCTTCTCTAGAATTGTGGTGTGTGCATAACCCCTATCTAAAGGCTCAAAATTATGACGCTGAATTTTACAAAAGTGAACGCTCATGTTCCTTGGCATTAGGTAGTAGCAGAACACTGTCTATTTCTGGAGTTTTCATCATAAACTGTCAGGACTCCATAAATTCAATAGCTTAAATGCAAGGGATTAGTAATAGTTCAAGAGTAGGTTTGCTCATTTCCACATTACCAACCAGGGTTGTGATACAAGCAAGAACATGATTTTCCAATTAATCCCAACATTTAAAGCAAGATAATTACAGTTAAATATGGTATGCTACTGAATGCATATCAGCAAGCAGCTATAACCAATGAGCTGTGTGAACCGGTCAGACTCTCAGATGCTTTCTTAAGTGAGGAAATGGTGGGGGGATGGTGAGTCCAGAGGACTAGTCTCACTTATAATTAGGTGAAATGACCATCTCAAAAAGTAAGCTTCCAGCAACCACGTGGAACATCAAAAGTGATTCTACGCTAAGGGTTGCTCTTCGGTTCAGGAAAAGTCATTTCTGTTTTCCTGGGACTGTCCCATTCCAGAATAAAAATCTGTCCTCTCCAATTTAAAAATATCAGAGAGTCTCTAATTCCAGTGTCAAAGTCGCTTACTTTACCTGGTTTCTCAGATCATCTCCATCAGCCAAGACTCCACCACCTGCTCCATTTCACCTCACCTGTCCAGATGCATCTCTGGCCACTGCCCACTTCCTGGCTCCCATAGGACAGGTCCCTTACTCGGCTCTCTGCCCCCTCTACATGCAACCATTCAACAAATATTTATCAAGCACTAGTTTAAATACCACGATGCAGTGGAGAGCAAGAGTTATCATGAAGATTACACTCTAATGTAAAATAAATACATATATATATAGCTATATGATGATCTCAGAGAATGACAGTGCTAGGAAGAAGCATTCAAGGAGAGCACATGGCAGAAAATGATTAGTAAACGTGGGACATGATGTCACATAAGGTGACCAAGGAAAGGCCACTGTGAGAAGCTAAATGGAACCAGTCATGAAAGAGGAGACAGCAACAAGAAGGTGGTCAGAGGGAGGCATGATTCTGGGTCCTGACTGCCTATTAGATTCAAAATACCGATGCCTGGGCCACATCCCCAATACTCTTGATTTAACTGAACTCACGGGGGGGCCCATGCTTCTAAAGAGTTCCCCTGGTGATGCTACCATGCACCACACACATAGGTATCATGGACCATGGAGGAACTGGGGTTTTAGCCTAAGCACAAGGGGAATCCCCTGGAAGGTTCTAAACGACATCATGCCTCACACTTTTAAAAGATCATGCTGGCTGCTCTAGAAGAATGGATTGTCGAGGTGAGACACAGTGGAGAAAGGACACCAGCGAGGAGACGGGCAGGTACAACGAAAACGGGGAGAGATACAAAGACGGAGGACCTATTTTGAATCGATAAGAGTTGCTCGTGATTTCGCTGGGACTAGCCACTAACTGGGGAAAGAAAGGCACATACTCAAGGGCACTTAGGTCTTGGGTGTAAGCAAATGAGTGGACGGTATTCTTCTTTGGTAGGAGAAGACTGAAAAAAGAAAAACACTCGGGAATCGGAGACAGAGTCAGGAGACCTATTTGGTCTTCTGCTTCCCATCCTGAACAAGGGAGCCCTGAGCTATTAGGTGGGATGATGGGGCAACTTAGGCATCTGCAAAGGTGTGGCTGGGAGGATCCACACGGGACCAGGCTGGCATGGGTTGTCAGAGCCCAAGCAGAACAAGGTGTGCAGCCATGTGAGCGTGTGGGGCTCACGTGGGGCGTTAGAGCCTGAGTGGGGTGAGGAGAAGGCCATCCACATGGGACTTGGGGCGGGGGTGGACGGCCACGGGTTATCAGAGGTGAGGAAGCCGTCCACGCGGGAGAAGGTGGTAATGAAGAGGGGGAGGGGCTACACGCAGGGGAATTGATCAAATACGCACACATATTAGAAGTAGTGGAAGCCCGGCTTTCTGCTGTCACAGCAGGGGGTTACAAGTACAGAAAGCGAAAATACTAGAATGAACCCTGTGATGCTGAGTTGGAATTGAAGGTATCCCCATGCACTCATGACTTTTAAAATGCGTAGAGAGGTCAAAATTCATAGAGGTGTTCATCTAATGTTATACACACGTGCATATTAGCCCTAGCTCTGCTGACATACCTGTTGAGTTTCTATTTTTCTGACCCAGATGCAGCTGATGGACATCTCAGAAAGAAGCCCTGGAACTGGCCCAGAGAGCATCCAGACCAAACTGAAGGCAGAGGACAGAGGATTCCATGAGGAACAAATCCAAGGAAAAAAATGGAGCTGTGAAATTATCTCCTTTTTCTGAACATATTAGAGGGAGGCAAATGATTCTGTCAGAAAGTCTGGCTATGAAATCGAGGTAGGTCCACAGAGAACCAAGAAAAAAGAAGTAACACCTCTAGAAAAACCTGGTATTCAAGAAAGGAAATGTTACCAAGGTACATGGATAGGTTCTGCTTGCTTATACCCCACGGGCATAATAATCTAAATAATAACTATCTTTAAAACAACAGGGCTTCCCTGGTGGCGCAGTGGTTGAGAGTCCGCCTGCCGATGCAGGGGACGCAGGTTCGTGCCCCGGTCCGGGAGGATCCCACATCCCGCGGAGCAGCTGGGCTCGTGAGTCATGGCCGCTGAGCCTGCGCTCCACAACGGAAGAGGCCACAACAGTGAGAGGCCCGCGTACCGCAAAAAAAATAATAAATAAATAAACAAACAAACAAAAAATTATGATATATCTATATTGGGAGAGCTCCATTAGGGACAAATAGGTATATGTGTGCTTGGTGAGGAGTATAAGAGAACAAAATCCTTACCTTCCACAAAGAGCAGTGAATAAATAAAAATAAAAATGGAAATAGCAAGTAATAGAAGCATAGTTATTTAGAAATGAAAAAGGCATATATCACAAAATTGGCTGAAGGAGCTGAAAATGGAATCAGAAACCAAGAGGAATTGGCAAAGGACTATTGTTTTTCATTATAAACTTTGTAGAAATGACTTCACTTTTAAAACTATATCATTTATGACAATGACAAAATTTTTTAAAAATACACTGCATTAAAAAAAACAACACTGCATACACTTCTTGGTAAGTCAGGGCTAGGCAAAGGCACAAAATAGGGAAAGAAAATAGATCAAGGTTGAGGGTGGCGTGGATTTGATTATAAAGGGACACGGGAGAATCTGGGGGGCCGACAGAATTGTCCCATCTCTGGATTGGGGTGGTGTTTCATGATTGCATGCATTTGTCAAAAAACCTGCTGAACTACACTCAATGGGTGAATTTTACTTAATGCAAATGATACTTTAAAAAAAAGACATGAGGGCTTCCCTGGTGGCGCAGTGGTTGAGAGTCCGCCTGCCGATGCAGGGGACACGGGTTCGTGCCCCGGTCCGGGAAGATCCCACATGCTGTGGAGCGGCTGGGCCCTTGAGCCATGGCCGCTGAGCCTGTGTGTCCGGAGCCTGTGCTCCGCAACGGGAGAGGCCACAAGAGTGAGAGGCCTGCGTACCGCAAAAAAAAAAAAGACATGAGATACCATTATACACCCACCGGAAGAGCTAAATTTAAAAAAGACTGACTGGATATGGCTAATTGGAACTCTCTTACGTTACTGGAAGTTTCTTTTAAGATTAAAGATACACATGATCTATGACCCAGAAATATCCCCACACTCCTATTTCCTCAAGATCAAAGAAAACCTGTATCTGTAAGAATACATTACGAGAATACTCATCGAAGCATTCTGAATAGCCCGAAACTGGAACCCATCAAAATGTACATCAATAGAGTATCGACAAACTGTGGATATTCATATAATAGAATATTAGTTGGCGATAAAATGGAATGAACTACAGTTATAAGCAACATCATGGGTGAACCTAAAAACCATGTTGAATAAAAGAAACCAAATACAACAGACACGCATAATTCCATTTATATAAAGTTGAAGAGGAGGCAAACTAATCAATCCGTGGTGATCTAAATTAGAACAGTAGTTGTTTTTTGGGAGTGGGAATTATATGGAAGAAGGTGACAGGGAACTTTCTGGAGCACAGGAAATATTCTATATCTTGACTGGGGTATTAGGCACATGTGGTACATTCATTTGTTAAAACTCCTTGAATTGCATACCTAAGATGAGTGCATTTCACTGTATATACATTTTACTGCCATTTCTAAAAACCATGACAAATGTACACTAGCAAATGAACATGACAAAGTATCCAACTCAAAGTGACACAGAATTCAACCATAAAGGCACTGTTCAAATATTACTGAACATTTTTGTTGGAAACTACCTTGAAACCAGTTTGAGTCACACGTGAAAAATCAGAGCTTTTACTCCAGTTTCTCCACTGCTTTTACTTTGTTCCGTGCCTCTCCAATGACAGTATTAATCTTACGCACTTTGCGCCAAAACTGATTCTGAACGAGTCCTACTATTTCCAGAAGTTCAACACACATTGGAGATTCATTTATTCATTCAACAAACAGATGCTTAGAAGAGCAAGACCTACAACCTCTCCATCCTTCTTGGTCTTGTTTTATAACAGGAAGAGAAACATATATACATGTGAACACACAAAGCTATGAATAAAGTCATTTCATAACGGGCTAAAAGTTATGAAGGAAGGAGTGACAAGGCACCCCAGTGTTCACTGCAGCACTATTTACAATAGCCAAGATGAGCCTAAATGTCCATCGACACGAGAATGGATGAAGAAGATGTGGTATTTATATACCATGGAATATTGCTCAGCCATAAAAAAAAGAACGAAATAATGCCATTTGCAGCAACACGGATGGACCTAGAAATTAGTGTACTAAGTGAGGTAAGTTAGACAGAGGAAGACAAATATATGCATGCGGAATCTAAAACAATGATGCAAATGAACTTATTTACAAAAGCAGAAACAGACTCAGACTTAGAAAACAAACTTATGGTCACCAGAGGCGAAAGGTTGGAGGGAGGGATAAATTAGGAGTTTGGGATTAACATTACATACTACTATATACAAAATAGATAACCAACAAGGGCCTACTATAGATCCCAGGGAACTCTACTCAATATTTTATAATAACCTATAAGGGAAAGGAATCTGGAAAAAAAGAATAAATACATACGTAAGTATATGTATGTTTAAATGAATCACTTTGCTGTACACCTGAAACTAACAGCACTGTAAATCAGCTATACTTCGAGTAAAAAAAAAGAAGAGTGACAAGTGGAAGTGGGGTTACTTCAGTGTATGTGGTTAGAAAATCCTCTCTGCGGACAAGCAACTGGAACTGAAGATTCACATTGCTAATGTGGTCACTCATTTATTATACATAAAAACACTTATTCAACCCCAGCTGCCAGACACTGTCTTCAAGGAGGAAGGAAATAGATCGTAAACAAATAATGAAATACAAAAGGCCCTTTTTTTTTAATAACATCTTTATTGGAGTATAATTGCTTTACAATGGTGTGTTAGTTTCTGCTGTATAACAAAGTGAGTCAGCTATAGATATACATACATCCCTATATGTCCTCCCTCTTACGTCTCCCTCCCACCCTCCCTACCCCACCCCTCTAGGTGAACACAAAGCACCGAGCTGATCTCCCTGTGCTCTGCGGCTACAAAAGGCCCTTTAATGGTAATGCTTGGAGACTGGCACACAAAGGGAGGGGTATGAGTATGCTGGACAATTACTGACCGGGACTCTGAAGATCTTTTTGAACCATAAAAGCACCATTTAGATGTGTAAGGCATGGAGCATTTTGCAAAATCTCTCCTCATTTTGCAGTCCCAGGAAAAATTTGTTTCCTCTCCGCCCCCTCCATCAATAAATTATTTTTTTATTGTGGTAAATTATACATAACATAAAATTTAACATTTTAACCATTTTTAAGTATACAGTTCATTGGCATTAAACACATTCACACTGTTGTGCGATCATAAATAAATAATTTTTGACCTCCCGGGAATTAAAGGCAAGAAACAGATAGGGAGCCGTTGTTTCTATGTACCCTCACTGTGCGTGTGTCAGGGGAGGGTCCACAGAGGAGAAGCAGGTGCTAAATCCTGTTGTTTTTTTTAAGTGTCACGGGCCTGGTAGCTCCCTGGGTGAAGCACAGTTAATGAGGCCAAGGTCAAAGTTCCATCCCTCGTGGGCCAGGTAAGCCTGTCAGGTTTCCATGGCCACAGCCTGCCCTCCCATCCCCAGTAAGTGTCCCTCGGAGAGATGGCTGAGGTCCCTCCCTCTAGGGAAGCTGAGAAGTAGCCACACTGGGT
This sequence comes from Pseudorca crassidens, assembly GCF_039906515.1. Taxonomy (NCBI): domain Eukaryota; kingdom Metazoa; phylum Chordata; class Mammalia; order Artiodactyla; family Delphinidae; genus Pseudorca; species Pseudorca crassidens. Next base: position 103,040,405 of record NC_090302.1, on the reverse strand, counting down.
GCAAACCCCTCCCGGGACAGCCGGCTTGGTGGCTGCATCTTTATCTGAAGGCAGCACAGAGCCCTGGGGGTTCAGGATGTCCACTTTCTGAATGCAAGGACCATCTCAGTGAGGCTTTTGAAACTAAGTTCAAAGGCAGAAAGTGGAGGGATGCAAAGACAGTAAAAGACGATTCTATTCTTTTGTAACTTTTTGTGAGACAAATCAGTCATCTGGGTTAATGATCGGATCAATTTTGTGCCTTTGAGACAGGCACATCCAGTAACTGCTGGAAGTTTGAGCTCCAAAGAACTCAGAGTTCACGGAACCTTAACACCCTCACCTCAAAAAAGAGGAAACACAGGCAAGGAACTGAACAGGTTGTCCAAAGTCAAGCGGTGACTTACTAGCTAAGCTGGGGGTCAGAGCACAGGTCTCCTACTGCCCAGTTCATAGTTCGCTGCCGCCCCAGCTCCCCTGCTGGGGGGATGGGGCAAATGGGATACTTGCTCAAGGCACTGCCTCTCAGAGGAAGGAAGCTTGGCCACAGAATCCTCTCAATATAAACCCCACATGCACAAGCAGGGCAAGTCAGCAGAAAAGAAAGAGATGTGGTTTCCATCTTTTATTTCTTGAATGAACAAGGAAGAGACCTGTCTTTGCGGTACCTGGCACACAGCAGACACTCAATAAACTTCTGATGAATATATTAATGAGAGAGAGAACTCCTAGAGCTAGTGGCCATGGATGGAATAGACTGATGGAAGGTCCACTGAAGTCTGCTCCTCTGGAGTGAGATCTGACTGCAAGGTCTGAGACACCCTTCACCTCTCTCCCGGGAATCCTATGCCCAGGGCCCGAGCACCTGCCCAGGAGGCCAGAAAAGAAGAGGCAGTGCTCCTTATAAGGAAGATTCCTTGGAATCAAAAGGCCTGGGTCTCCATCCTGGTTCTGCGCTCACTAGCTCCGCGGGACTCCATTTCTTCAACTATTAATTTCAAGTAATTAAGGCTCTGATCTCTCAAACATCCTTCCACCAAAACATTCCTTTTTCCTCCCCCATTTCCTCACCTCATAAAATCTAACTCCATAGCCAACAGGCAGAGGTTTGCTCTGGTTGCCTACTATAGATGGTGATGGTAAGACTTCTCCTTTCAACCAGCACACACCTCCTCAGACAAACGGAGACACCTGGTCCAGACAGTGGACCAGCGGGAGGAGTGGATCAAAGTCACAGCCGACAGAACGGAGGGGTGACATACCCAAACGTCCCCCACAAAACTGGGAAATCTCTCTGTGACCTCACAGACGCCCCTGAAGCTAAGTGAGAGGGAAGAAAGAATTTCCTCCAGTCTAATCAACCTACGGACTCTGGTTTGCCCGTTCCCTTTCAATTTTCTAGACATGGCTTTTTCTTTCTTTCTTTCTTTTCTAAAGCAAAGTAATCCTGGCAGCTGTTCGTCCTTCTGGCTCTTGTCTCTAATTCCCCTCTTCTGTGGTCCGTTTCTCTAACTTACACAACCACTTCAAGCAAGCCAAAATGAATGGATGCAACATGTAGCTTTCTCAGTAGTAGCAATGAATTTGCTGTACCTTATTCTTCTATTGATTTTGTTATCATCACACCAATATTTGCAAGATGGATGAGAAAGGGGTACAGGTTTGTGGCTGAGGAATCATTTCATCAAGCAAGATACATTGAAGGGGACTTCCCTGGTGGCGCGGTGGTCAAGAGTCCGCCTGCCAATGCAGGGGACACGGATTCGAGCCCCGGGCTGGGAAGATCCCACATGCCGCGGAGCAACTAAGCCCGTGTGCCACAACTACTGAGCCTGCGCTCTAGAGCCCGTGTGCCACAACTACTGAACCCATGTGCCACAACTACTGAACCCCGCACGCCTAGAGCCCATGCTCCGCAACAAGAGAAGCCCGCTTGTAGCAACGAAGACCCAACGTAGCCAAAAATAAATAAATAACTAGATAGATAGATAAATTTATTTTAAAAAAAATACATTGAAGGAGCCTCACTTTTATAAGGAACTATCCTGAGCTCTGGTGGGGGGGCCTCACTCAAGGAGTTTGGGCCTCTAATAAACCCCAACTCCTGATCTGGAAGACTTCCTAATCTAATTGCTAGTAAAACAGAGACACACAGGTGAGGCGGGAGATATAAACTTGCCTGTCTAGTTAACCAGGATTTCTGGAATTTCAGCGCAGACTGCTTTTTCCATGAAACCACCTAAGCTGCCTGAGAAGGACACTGAGATTAGAGGCGAGAGATGAAGGAGGGAGGGAGGGAGGCTCCAGTAAGATAGGAAACTCATCCCCAGGCAGAGGAGCTGGAAATACGTGAGCCTTCGCTCAGAGGACGAATCAGCTGAAGTGAGGAAAGCCCTCCAGTGTGACCCCACCCTGAACCTAAGACCCCTTCCACCTGGTCCCCTAGAAACCTGCTCCAAATTCCTCCGTGGAATGCCTCTTAAAAGTGAAAGTGCGAGACTACAGCATCAGACTCCAAACATGAACCGCAGGGCCCCACTTTGTGGACCCGGACAGCCAGGGGTGAGGAGATACCGCCAAGAGTGCGATAAGACAAGCAGTGACAGAAGCAGAGGTGGAACCCAAGAGTGGTAACAGCATTAAGAGTCCTGGTGGCAAAACATTAGAAGCAAGAGGAAGAATATGAACCACGTGGGACCTGCCCAGAGCGTCAGAGCCAAAGACCACTGGGTCCGATCCACGTGCCCTATTTACTAACTCAGGTGGGAGGGCACAGCTGCGGACCCGAGCTATACAACCACAGACACGCAGGGAGGGAGAGACTGCCACGGGCTGGGGGGGGTCAGAGACATTTCCAGAGACCTCTCTGCTTATGTCATCCCAGACCCACCTGCCAGACCTAAGAGGCTTGGACAGACTGTCTGTAACGGTTGCCCACTGCCTCCGTCATGCTACCCTGGAGCGTGTGGATTGCACGAGGGCGACCAATCTCTGGCGGGGGTGGGGGGGGAGATTCTGCTCTGCTCCCCAAACACAGACATGGCTACCTGCTCGGAGGGAGCCAGCTGTTGAAAACTGGCCGGGGAGGAGGTGTGTGTGGAGGGCAAATGAGGCACCCAGCACTGGGGGTGAAGTGGGTCCCAGCACGTAGTGAGCTCGGAGGGCAGGGAGGAGACCGCTGGCCAGAGTGACTAGTTTGCATGGAAGAGCCATGGAGCGAAGTAAGTCCAGAAAGGGCTCACCCTGATACATCCGGGGTGACGGGAGACTTGTCTGATAGCCATTCAAAACGCAAAAGAACCTAACCCACTGTGGAAAACTGTCCGTTATGTCCAAAATAGAAGTGTTATTTCCTCAAAGGCCTTGGGACGTGGAAAGCACACACTCTCCTTGGATTCCATAGGACCCTGGGTGGGAATCACAGCTCTGCCATTTCATAGCTGTGTGAATGTCTTCAAGTTTCCTAACCTTGATATTCACATTTATTAAACAAGCATCAGTAACTCTGATCTCCCAGGATTGTAGGCACTGAGATGCAGTACATGAAAGCCCTTCCCTCAATGCCTGGCACGTAGAGGAATGGAAAACGCCAAAGTTGGAATGGCGAGGACCCCAGGACATAATCCAGGGAGCAGCTCCTACTCTTAGGGCCGTCATCTGCTTCCTATGCTGATGACAGTAGGAGACGCTACATGGAGTTCTCATTCATTTGTTTTCTGAGGCCTGTATCTGTGCTCTCTGGAAGGAGCAGAACCTCTCTAAATTATTATTAAATTACCGATGACAAACACAGCAGAAGGTGGAATCGTGCTGGGGGTAGCTTCTCCCCAGAGCCCTCGGGGCTGATAAGAAGACATACTTTTATTTTCCAACAGAATAAGTTCCCTGCCCCAAGAAAAGGGTAGAAAACATGACTTTAAGGGAACGAGAACAAGAAAAAGTAGAAGAAACAACTTGGGCGATAGAAAAACCATATGACAGTAGCTACAACAACCAAGAAACACGGTGCCGAACACCCCAGGGCCTGAGCAGAGACTGGATACAGCCTAAGGAGAACTCAAAGGTCACCAGAATAGGTGACTCTAAGGCCTGGTTAAACACTCAGTGGGCAATGAATCTGCCAATAACACATACTGAAGAAGAAAAAGTCCCCCTGACCCATACCCTTTGTTTCCAACCATAACAACAGATTCTTATTCCTGCATCGTGAAAACTAAACAAGCATTCAAGGTTAGGAATTTAGTGTACATTGTTCCTGTCATTTAAAAGACAGGCTACATTGCTAGGTACAGCTATTTAAAATCTATTTCATGGGTTTCCCTGGTGGCGCAGTGGTTGAGAGTCCGACTGCCGATGCAGGGGATGCAGGTTCGTGCCCCGGTCCGGGAAGATCCCACATGCAGCGGAGCGGCTGGGCCCGTGAGCCATGGCCGCTGAGCCTGCGCGTCCGGAGCCTGTGCTCCGCAACGGGAGAGGCCGCAACAGTGAGAGGCCTGCGTATCGCAAAAAAAAAAAAAAAAAATCTATTTCATTTGTCAAAGTGAAATGCACACACATTTAATACTCCTGTTCAAAAGACAATCATTGAGGATGCCTATACAGAATATATGGGTTAGACGAATAATCTTTTTTTTTTTTTTTTTTTTTTTTTTTGCGGTACACGGACCTCTCGCTGTTGTGGCGTCTCCCGTTGCAGAGCACAGGCTCCGAACGCGCAGGCTCAGCGGCCATGGCTCACGGGCCCACCCACTCCGCGGCATGTGGGATCTTCCCGGACCGGGGAACGAACCCGTGTCCCCTGCATCGGCAGTCGGACTCTCAACCACTGAGCCACCAGGGAAGCCCTAGACGAATAATCTTTAACGAGAATCTTTCCTGTCTTGCCTTGTCCTTCCCTAGGTGTAGCCTGAATTACACATGGAGGTGAGGCCAGGAAAGGCACTGACGTTCTCGAGCTTTTGTAAGACTCCTTTGTAGCACATAAGTTTTACAGGTAGCGTGTTTTCTGCTCCTACAACACTTTCTACTGAATGATTTGCCTCCGTGGGTTGAATAAAATGGGGGCGCTCTAGCAGAGGGTGAATATTTATGACGCCTAGGCCTCCTCATATGCTTTGAAAGATCATTAATTACTGACATTACCATGAGCAGAGCAGAGGCATCTAGTTATCCTTCTCTCTCCAGATACAGGCAAGAGGAGAAATATCTAATTCCAATCTGCCCTCAATCCATTTCGAACTTTGCTCTAGGCCTTTTTCTTTCCAAGAACCCTTCAGCGTCTTACCCAGTCCCAGGATGGTTTGATGGGCTATATGTTGCACTGGGGATGAGGCACTTTTGATAAAAGTTACATGCCAGTGTGTGTGCATGTGGCTGATTTGCTTTGCTGTGCAACAGAAACTAACACAGTATTGGGAAGCAATTATACTCCAATAAAGATCTATTTAAAAAAAAAGTTACATACCAAGTAATGTGAATGGCCAGCATTCAGAGGTGAGAAGACAGCCTGAGTGGGCATGTACGTGCCTGGGACGCAAGGAGCCTGCTCATCACTTTGCCGCCTCTGGACCCCTTGATCCCACCAAGATCCCTTGGAGACCAAAACCAGAGGCTTCCTCACGAGAACCTTCCTCTACAGCATCCCCAGTACGTCTCTGCTTTCAGGCTGAAATTGCCTCCTTCAGCACATGGGCCGCGGCCCAAATGGGCCAACGCCAAGTACCAGTTCACGACGAAGGAACCGAATGAAGGCTCCACTCAGAAGACGGTTCCGAACCCGATCCTAGAAGATTCTACACTTGCCTATACGCAAATAACACAAACTTTCAAGATGGAGTTTTAGAAGAACATTCGAATGTATCTCAAAAGGAAAAACAGGACAAGCCATTCTCTTTTGGATAAGATTAAACCTGAGGTGGGGGGAGGGATAAATTGGGAGATTGGGACTGACATATACACACTACTATATAAAAAATAGATAACTAATAAGGACTTACTGTATAGCACAGGGAACTCTACTCAATACTCTGTAATGACCTACATGGGAAAAGAATCTAAAAAAGAGTGAATATACGTATACGTATAACGGATTCACTTTGCTGTATATCTGAAACTAACACAACATTGTAAATCGACTATACTCTAATAAAAATTTTAAAAGATTAAACCTGAGATGAGACTTTTCACCAGCTCTACTTTTTAATTAGTTTTTTTTTTTTTGTAAACACCCTCCTACTGCCACACACATCTATGGAAAAACACATCTCGGGAACATGTGTCCCCAGGAGTAGTAGCTGACCAGCTGTCCTTAAGGTAAAGGTCAAACAGATGTGGGAAGTGACCGGCACACTCACCAAAATGCCACAAGGCCTACCTTGCGTTCAAGGCTCGAGCCAAAATGTTTGCACGCAATGCTTGTCATAAAATCCAAGCTGTTGGGCTCACTGCCATTTACGTTTGAGAAAGGCAGTTGTTCTTCTAACTAGAACACGGTGAGGTTATGGATTCTGAATTACAATAAAGTTTCAATTATCTTGACTAATGGGGTAACAAAAGTAAATGAAAGTTACAAATACATCGAATGCCTTATTTCAGCTTAAACCCGGTAAACTTTTACACATGCTGTTAAGAACTGATTTTTTTAAATCAATTTTGATTTTGTCTCTCACTAGTCTTACGGTCATTGGGCATGGCTGACCAAAGAGAGAAGGAAGTGAATAGAAAACAGGAACAATAAAGGGATGACAAGACTGCCGGGCCGACTCACCGCTGCACAGGATAATAGGAGATGACAACTTCTCAAATCAGAGAATCAGTTTTGAAAAGGTGTGATAGGACCTTACTGTATCATATGATCCAATGGAGGGTTCTTTTCCTGTTTTAATTTTATTGAAGTATAGTTGATTTACAATGTTGTGTTAATTTCTGCTGTAAAGTTATACACAAATTCTTTTTTCATATTCTTTTCCATGATGGTTTATCACAGGATATTGAATATAGTCTCCTGTGCTCTACAGTAGGACCTTGTTGTTTATCCATTCTATATATAATAGTCTGCATCTGCTAACCCCAAACTCCCAATCCTTCCTCTCCCCCCACTCCCCTCCCCCTTGGCAACCACAAGTCTGTTCTCTGTATTTGTGAGTCTCTTTTTGTTTTGTAGATATGTTCATTTGTGTCGTATTTTAGATTCCACATATAAGTGATATCCTATGGTATTTGTCTTGAATTTCTGATTTACTTCACTTCGTACGATAACATCTAGGTCCATCCATATTGCTGCAAGTGGCATTATTTCATTCTTTTTTATGGCTGAGTAGTATTCCATACTATATATGTACCACGTCTTCTTTATCCATTCATCTGTCAATGGACATTTAGGTTGCTTCCGTGCCTTGGCTACTGTAAATAGTGCTGCTATGAACATAAGGGTGTGTGTATCCCTCTGAATTATAGTTTTGTCCGGATATATGCCCAGGAGTGGAATTGCCGGATCATATGGTAATTCTATTTTTAGTTTTTTGAGGAACCTCCATACTGTTTTCCATAGTGGCTGCCCCAATTTACGTTCCCACTAACAGTGTAGGAGGGTTCCCTTTTCCAATGGAGGGTTCTTAATACCACATCTCAGAAAGATGCCTATTAAACCTCTTCTTGGAAAAAACTCCTCAAATACACTCTCTTCTTTTTTACGCCTCTGTTAGAAAGTTTTGTCAGCTATGGAGCTAAAATTTAGTGCCATGTAACTCTACCTACCCATCATAATACTGCCCTCTGGGCTTACTCAAAAAAGCTTGCTTTATTAAAGATGAGACTCAAAACGTGTATAGCCCAAGTCATAATCCATGTCTATATCTTTTCCTATCATAAGGTAGTGGATTTCTTGATTAAGGTGCATTTCAAAACTGGCCTCGTTCCACACAGAAGAAATATATATGTTGGGGACCTCCTGTATACAGACAAATGCTCCTTTTTATTTCAACTTTTCAGGATCGCCTGTTTCGTCTGGTTCCAATACAATCATTTGTGTTCTCCTCTGGGTCTTTAACAAATTACACTGAAATAATATAAAACTTTATGCCGTACCTGCCTCTTCAGAGCTTGGAACGCCTTTGAGACATTATCTCATTTTGTTATTTCCAACAGGAGCCAACTGTGTTATGTTTACCCCCAGAAATCACTGTTAACACCAGCCACCCTCTCTCTTAAGCTTGTGACTGGTTTACGGAGCTGAAAATGAGTTAAATAATGTATATGAATCAAAGGTAGGAAACCAGTACCCATTGGTGGAACAACAAACCCCAAGCCTGAAATCACCTGTGACTGGAATTTGGATAATTAAAGGCGAGGAGAGCTTCATGGCAGCAGGGATGCTGAAACCTTACTTTTCAAGTCACTTTCATTTAATCGCTTTCAATTCAAAGAGTGATCCGATTTTAGACGAAATGACCATGACACAAAGAGAGTTCAAATGTCTTGCCCACGGAGAGTTACCCTAGATAAGATAGGGACAAAGCCATGCAAACTAAAGTGGTCCTTCTCCTTTCACTCTCCATCACCTTCATCTGCCTCTGGTCTATATAACACCATCCTTTTCTCCCCATAGCACTTACAAGTATCTGAACGTTTTTGTTCACGTATTTTGTTCACTTGTTTTGTCTATCTCTTGAATGAAAACCCTGTGAGAGGGGAAACCTTGCCATTTTGTCACTCAGGTGACCTCAATGCCTAGAACATCTCTTGTGGTCAATAAATGTAGTTGGCACAGAAGAGCATAATACTTGCTCAGCGAGTCCTGTTGAATGAATAAATGACCCCAACTGGAATCTCCCCCAGGTATCAGTGCTTTTTCAGTCATGCCCATGGATCTGGGGTGGGAAAGAACACTCAGACGGAGAACAGCTGTCTCACTGCCAACTCTTTTCTGGTTAAAGAAGCAAAGGCATGGCAGTGACTACAGGCAGGCCGGTGCCAAAGCAGAAGAAAGGCAAGGACACTTGTTTTACTCCTTGAGGATTTCTGTTCCCTGAAAAAGTTTCTGAAGGCAAACAATTATTGGTGGTCTATTAAAAAGGAGCAATATACAGCTTGTCAGTCAATTCTACTCCCTTCCCTTATTTTTAGTAACGAATGACGTTCAGGGGCAGGGTTACAGAGAGGAACGGTGATAAGGGATGAGGAATGATTACTCTCTCATGTGGACTGTGGTCTCCTGTTTTGGAGCCAAATCTCAAGCAATCAGTCTGGCAGTTCCCCAAAAGGTTAAACACAGAGTTACTATATGATCCAGCAATTCCACTCCTAAGGATACACCCAAGAGAAATGAAAACATATATCCACACAAAAACTTGTCGTTCATGGCAGCAGCATTATTCATAATAACTAAAAATTGTAGACAATCCAAATGTCCATCAACTGATGAACAGATGAATACAATGTGAACCATGCCTACAATGAATATTTTTTAGCAATAGAAAGATATGAGGTACTGACACATGCTACAACATGGATGGGCCCCCAAAAGATCATTTTAAGTAGAAGACAGTCACAAAGGACCACACATTACATGATTCCACTTACGTGAAATGTCTAGAATAGGCAGACCTACAGAGACAGAAATTAGGTTGGTGGCTGCCTGGAGCTGGGGGGTAAAAACCACTTATGGGTAGAGGGTTTCTTTTGGGGATAATGAAAATGTTCTGTAAGTAGATAGTGATATGGTTGCCCTACTTTGTGAACAGAGTACTTTGTAAATAATTATTGAATTGTATACTTTAAATGGGTCAACTGGATGGTATTTGAGATCTATCTCAATAAAGCCGTTATTGGAAAAAGCAGCTCACGTGGTAACCAAGTCCATCGTGTGGTCTGTACAGGGCAGGGCAATGCTGGCATCTCATAGAAGGAGAAAAGCAGCCCTGCCCTGTACTATCGGGAGTTCTGTGGAGGTGGCCCCGTCCCCCTTACCCTCCACACTACCTTGCTTTGCTCCCACAGGCTTGCCCTGGTCTCCCATTTATCTTCACTCATACAACAGGCTTGCTGAGCACCTACTGTATACTGGGAGCCATGCTAGGCACGGGCCCTGCCGATGAAGGAGGAGCAGGCCTTCAAGAAGCTACCACTTTTGGAATCATTCATTCAACCACAGGGCGGAAAACAGCAAAAGGAGAGTCCTAAGTGGTATTCTGTTGTGGGCAGAAAAGAATTTTTCAAGTCCAGGTCCCAGAAAGGTGAACTCATGTCCACACCAGAAGAGCCCACCCAGGTCTGGTACGCAAATATCTCAAAGGCAGGGTGTGTGGCGGGGTGGGACCCCTGGAGTCAGCACTGACAGGAAGCTGAAAGACACAACCCCCGCATCGCACGCCAGGGCCATGAAATGGTGCCCGTGCCACCCTTCAATTCCATCTGGCAGTAATGTGGGTGTTTCCACTTTGTTTATTTTTCTAAAGGAAAGAGGAGATGGGGGAGGAGGGCTTGAACACAAGTTATTACTCAGCATTTCCATCATGTTTAATGTCTGCAAAGCCCTTCTGCCCTCACTGCGTCCTGAACTGCCTTGAATAATCAAGAAACTTGAGAACCCAGCCAAGAACTCAAAGTACTTAGCAGATAGAAGTACCTATCACTGCGTCTGGCAATGCACGCACCATTAAAAAAATTAATCCCATAAGATAAACACTAGTTTAAACCTTAAGCCAGTATAATCATCTCTGTAAAGCTGACCTGCCACTTGGCAGTTAATGAAGTGAATAAGCTCATACTCTAAATCTCCCCATTCACACCCTGACACAGGTCCACTTTTACAGAACGGCCGCTGACATCCTTTTCTAATTTTATTACTCATTTATTCGTTCATTCATTCATTTATTTACTTTCAGCCACGCCTTGCAGCGTGTGGGATCTTAGTTCCTGACCTGGGATCAAACCCGTGCCCCCTGCCTTGGAAGCATGGAATCCTAACCACTGGACCACCAGGGAAGTCCCTGACATCCTTCTTTGAAATGAAAGAATTCTATGGCTGGCCCCCAAGCATTTTATGGTAACAATTAACAAGAAAATTGGCTTCTTGCTGTCAGGACCTACAGCACCTGGATCATCATAGTCTAGATGCAGCAGTGATCAAGTAACAGTGTTTTGTATGAACTGGGCCAGCACTTCTGGCAAGTGTACCGCTGTGTAAGTTGTAATATATTAGGTGCACCATGGCTTTTGGACTCAAGCTCCGGAAGGTATTTGAAACAGACGTGTTTGTGTGTTTACATTTATATTCAACCAAGCTTGGTGACCACGTTAGCTTGGTTCATAGGAGTGCTACTTTTAGGAATGCTCATTGGTCGACTGGGAGATTGCTCAGTAAAGTAAAAATAATAAGCACACTTAAAATTACCATTAATATGAATCATGTGAGGACAAAGTATTTCAATCAACTATTTCAAGAAACATTGGGGTCACATAAAAATGAAAAAAAAACTTTGAAAATGTATTTAAAAGGTATCATCGGGCTTCCCTGGTGGCGCAGTGGTTGAGAGTCCGCCTGCCGATGGCAGGGGACACGGGTTCGTGTCCCAGTCCGGGAAGATCCCACATGCCGCGGAGCGGCTGGGCCCGTGACCCATGGCTGCTGAGCCTGTGCGTCCGGAGCCTGTGCTCCGCACCGGGAGAGGCCACAACGGTGAGAGGCCCGTGTACCGCAAAAAAAAAAAAAAAAAAAAAAAAAGGTATCATCTACTTGACTTCAGATCAACTCTGTGCTCTTCCCTCCCACACTCTGCAGGTCAATCAGAAAAGCCTGACAATACAACACACACACACACACACACACACACACACACACACACACACACACGAGCTAACATGGTATAGTAAAGAATTACCACATCTAGATGTGAAAAAGAACAAACTCAGAAAGATGAGGCCAGCACTGGGGGCTGCTTTCCTCTTGGGGCATCTGCTGAATTAAGAAAAGATTCCTGAGCGGCTAAGCAGCATTTCTGACGGCCTTGTGGGGTCAGGAAAGCCCTGGCACTGCCAGTGAATTGGCTGCAATTTCAGACAAAAAAGACTAAGGAAAAAAGCCTTACTGCAGATGAAGATAATGATAAAAAGTTTTACAAACAGGAATTAAAAGTTGGAATTGTTTAATATAACAATTCTAAAATTGTATGCACCTAAAAACAGTTCTGAGAATACAGAAAGCAAAAAAGTGACATCACTGTAAACTGACGCAAACTGCAATCATGGGGGAAGGTTTAACACAGTTCTCTCAGCAACAGAAAAAGCAGAAAGAAGGTTAGCATATGGCAAATTTGAAAAAAAAAAGTGACAAAATCACAATCTAATTGTCATCTATAGAACTTTGCACCCAGTAATCGTAAAATATACATTCTTTTCAAGCCCATGGAAACTGAACATGTGCCTTTTACCGGTATAATGGAAAATGTGTGTCCATAAAGACTAGGTAGAGTAGATTAATTTGGCCCAGACAAAGCCGTATGACCTAGTAAGGCTTGAAGAGACTATGGTTTCAATATGTAAAGGAGTTCAAGAAGATAAGAAGGACTTCCCCGGTGTGCAGTGGTTAAGAATCTGCCTGCCAATGCAGGGGACACGGGTTCGAGCCCTGGTCCAGGAAGATCCCACATGCCACGGAGCAACTAAGTCCGTGCGCCACAACTACTGAGCCTGAGCCCTAGAACCCGCGAGCCACAACTACTGAAGCCCACACACCTGCAACCGTGCTCCTCAACAAAAGAAGCCACCACAATGAGAAGCCCACACACTGCAACAGTAGCCCCTGCTCGCTGCAGCTAGAGAAAGCCTGTGCACAGCAACGAAGACCCAATGAGCCAAAAATAAATAAATAAATAAATAAAATTTATATTAAAAAAAAAGAAGATAAAGTAGATTATCCCTAGTGTCTTGGTGATGCCATGGAATCAATGTTTGGCTGGACCTAAGATGGTGAGAATAAAAATGGAAGAGAGGGGCTTCCCTGGTGGTGGAGTGGTTAAGAATCCGCCTGCCAATGCAGTGGACACGGGTTCGAGCCCTGGTCCGGGAAGATCCCACATGCCGCGGAGCAACTAAGCCCGTGTGCCACAACTACTGAGCCTGCGCTCTACAGCCCGCGAGCCACAACTACTGAGCCCGTGAGCCACAACTACTGAAGCCCACACACCTAGAGCCTGTGCTCCACAACAAGTGAAGCCACTGCAATGAGAAGCCTGCGCACTGCAACAAAGAGTAGCCCCCACTTGCCACAACTAGAGAAAGCCTGCACACAGCAACGAAGACCCAACGCAGCCAAAAATAAAATAAATAAATAAATTTATTTATTTTTTTAAAAAAATAGAAGAGAAGGAATAGAGTGGGAAGCATCCACACAGCCCTCCCTCCCTTCCCCTGCCCCTGGAAGCTGCACGAAGACACTCTGAAGTGCGTGAAGGGGAGAAGGATGATGCAAACCACCAGCCCTCTGCCTAAAACTAAAGGGAGGAAGAGTAAAAACTGAGCCTTCTGTGCAATGCGGCAGACGGCTTAGCTTTCCTATGGCCGAGCCCTACTTCCTTTCCTTCGGACCTCCCATCTCCTCCTCCCCATCCTGTGTCTGTCTGCCTCGCCCTTGGAAGCCGCACTAGGTTCTAGATGACCACCCTTGCCATGCCATCATCAGAACCATTTACATGGGGGGGGGGGGCAGACCCTGCAAATCCAGAGTTCTTGTCCTAACAAGCCTTACCCTATGAGAAAAATCTGCCTAGCTTCCCACCTCATGCCTGCCCCAATCTTCAGAGAGAATCAATGGACCCTCAATGTTCTTTGCTTTGATCCTCAATGTTAGGGGCCTCGAGACATGTTTGTTGTACTCTGGGCATTTGGATTAGAAATGTGGATACGTGGATGAGTCCCGTTAGGATTTAGAGAGCTTGAGCTGGAGCGAGAAGCCTGGGGGGTGGGGGTGGGGGTGCAGACATGACCTGTGCTCTTCAGATGACCCGGGAGCCCTGGGCAACTGTCCAACAACCCACTTACAGGTTAACTGGGACCCCCTCCCCAGCCCGACCTAGTTGCAGGAAATATACTCGTAGGCTTTCCAGACCTAGAGTCGTCCGGACCTAATTCTCTGAAGGAATCTCAGCAACACCAGTAAGCCTCTCCCTCATTTCTCCCCGAGGCTGGGAACATTTAGTGCTGAGAAGAAAGAGCCACTTCAGCAGCTGGGCTTCCTTCAAGCTCCCACCAGACCAGAGGCACGCATGTCTCCTCTGGAGCCAGGGCTGCGTCAGGCCCTTCTGCATCCGGTCACATTTTTTTTTGAATTTTTATCCGTTTATTTAGTTATTTTATCTGAGAGAATTTTACAAAGAAATAAATGTTTTTGCCTTTTAGAATGTGAGTTGAATTCTATGCTTTTCCTATTTATTTTCAGTACTTATGAAGAGATAGCATCTTTCATGTATTAAGGTCTTGCTTCAGGAGAAGCCGCTGGAAATCAGCAGTGCTTCATCTCATGTGGCTCTGTCACTAGTTGTATGATGTGAGGCACCTTATTTACTCTGAACATCAGTTTTCTCAACTACGTTAAAAAAGTGAGCATGGGGCTTCCCCGGTGGCGCAGTGGTTGAGAGTCCGCCTGCCGATGCAGGGGACACGGGTTCGTGCCCCGGTCCGGGAAGATCCCACATGCCGCGGAGCGGCTGGGCCCGTGAGCCATGGCCGCTGAACCTGCGCGTCCGGAGCCTGTACTCCGCAACGGGAGCGGCCACAACTGTGAGAGGCCCGCGTACCGCAAACAAAAACAAAAACAAAAACACAAACACAAAAGTGAGCATGGGTTAACTTGTGTAATTTTTAAGAGTTCTATATTTTTGAAAGTCAATAATACATATTTTTTAATTAGAAAAAAACCCTTGCCCTGTCACCCTTAGAGGATTGCCGTAAGAATTAAATGGATGGCATACATATAACAGCACTGAAACCTCACAAAATGCAGAGTCACAGATTTTGGTTTTAGTTGTTTTAGCTACACGGCACAGCACGCAGGATCTTAGTTCCCCAACCAGGGATCGAACCCACGCCCCCTGCAGTGGAAGCGCGGAGTCTTAACCACTGGAGCACCAGGGAATTCCCCAGAGTCACATATTTTGATGCTGGCCTCTGGGCATGTCTGCGCTCATGCACTCAGCTGGCTGTTTTGAAAACACCCACAGTCCAAAACTGTATACCCTAAGCACTTCCTGGATTTTTACTAGCATCACTTCAGTTGTAAAGCACGTTGATATCTGCTCTAAGTGCCTTATGAATAAGTAACTTCTACTGTTTGGGCCTTGCTCCGTGTCTGGCAGAAGGCCATCCAGACTTACCCTCATACATCTCCAGGATGTGAACCGTGTCTCCAACCTGCAAGGACAGCTCCACATCTTGAGAGGCATTGTAGTTATAGATCGCTGGAAAGGAGAAATAAAAGAGGGACATGATGGCATCAGTGGCAGTTCAAATACAAGTCACCAAACACATTAAAAATAATAATAATAATACGAGTCACCAAAGAGCACATTCAGTGGTTAGTGAACCACTCCTCTAACAAATAACCCTCTCTTTAATCATTTCAGGTGAATCCCCCACTGGAAAGCAGAGGGCATCCTCCTGGACTCCCATTACTGGTATGTTACAGTCATACTTCCATCCAACAAATATTGGTTGGTTGCCTACCATGTACCACATACTGTGCTAGAGACTGGAGACAGAGTGTTGAAACACACAGATGTGGTCCCTGTACCAGGGATGTTTAATAGTTTAGTACGGGAAGAGATATAGTAAATATATTATTACAGAAACAACTCCTTAATTAAAATGGTGATAAGAGTTATCAGCCTATAACACCACTGAGCTTATGATCTCTAGAGCATAGGGCGAGCCGTCTCCTGGCTTCCCTGACACAGTAACAGGCAGCCAACGGACCACGTGTGAGTCCCACCTACCCCCCAGTAATAGACTAACACTGGGTGGCTGCCTCACCCCAGCTCTAGGTACCCTGGGGAAATGGGGTGTCCCCAAGGTGAC
This sequence comes from Pseudorca crassidens, assembly GCF_039906515.1. Taxonomy (NCBI): domain Eukaryota; kingdom Metazoa; phylum Chordata; class Mammalia; order Artiodactyla; family Delphinidae; genus Pseudorca; species Pseudorca crassidens. Next base: position 103,024,358 of record NC_090302.1, on the reverse strand, counting down.
CTCCATCACCACAGTCCTTAGGACTGGCAATGACTGGACCACAATCATACAAAACAGTAGACGAACTCTTATAACTCCAAAAGAAGAAGGCAATCCCATTTTAAGACAGGTAAGAGCTCTGAAGAGACATTTTACGGAGAATCATATATGATGACTAATAAGCACCAGAAAAGACGTCCAACAACCATTAGTCATCAGGGAAATGCAAACTAAAACCGCAACGAGATACAACTTCTCACCCACCAGAATGGCTATTAATTTTTAAAAGGCAGACTTGGCAGGAATGTGGAGAAACTGGAACCCTCATGCATCGCTAGTAGGAACATAAAATGACACAACCTCTTCGGAAAACAGTTTGGTAGTTTCTTAAAAAGTTAAACATAAATGTACGTGCAGCCCAGCAATTCCGCGCCCAGTTATCTACAAAGAGAAATGGAAACGTGCTGACACAGAAACTTCATGTGAATATCCATAGCTGTTGTGGTAGGCAGGATAATAGCCCCCAAAAGATATCCACGTCCGATTTCGGCACCTGTGAATGTTTCCTCAGGCGGCAAAAAGTGTGAGTTAGTTAAGGATACGGAGAGGAGGTTAATCTGGAAATTCAGGGTGTGGTCCAAACACAGTCACACGTATCCAGATGACAGAGAGACAGAGGGAGTTTTGAGTCTCACAGAAGAGAAGGCAACATGAGGATGGAGGCAGAGGTGGAAGTAACATGACCTCAGGTCAAGGACTGGCACCACCACTAGCAGCTAGAAAAGACAAAGGACGGAATCTCCCCTAGAGCCTCTAGAAGGAGCACAGCCGGTCAACACCTTGATTTTAGACCTCTGGCCTTCAGAGCTACGAGAGAATAAAATCCTCCTGTTTAGGCCACCAAGTTTGTGGTAATTTGCTAGGACAGCCACCAGAAACCAATATAGCAGCATTATTCACAACAGCTGAAAACTGGAAACAATTCATCCACTGAAGAATGCGTGGAGAAGTAAAATAGGGTGTGTCCACACAATGGAATATCAGTCAGCAATAAAAAGGAATGAAATACGAACACATGCCACAACACGGATGCTTCAAAGACATTATGTGAAATGAAAGTCCCGTGCACAACACATACGTTAGGCTTCCATTTCCTTGTAACGTCCAGAAGAGGCAAGTCTATCAGCGACATAGGGCAGCTGATTGTTTCGTGGGTTGGGGGTGGGAATAGCGACAGAGCACAACAGGCACCAGGAAGCTTTACAGAGAGATGGAAACATCCTAAAACTGGACTGGATTGTAGTGATGGTCATATAACACTGCACATTTACTAAAAATCAATGAACTGTATGCTTACAGTGGGTGGATTTTATGGTATATAAGTTAGACTTCGATGAAGCTTTTTTTTTTTTTTTTTTTTTGCGTTACCCGGGCCTCTCACTGTTGTGGCCTCTCCCATTGCGGAGCACAGGCTCCGGATGCGCAGGCTCAGCGGCCATGGCTCACGGGCCCAGCCGCTCCGCGGCATGTGGGATCCTCCCGGACCGGGGCACGAACCCGTGTCCCCTGCATCGGCAGGCGGACTCTCAACCACTGTGCCACCAGGGAAGCCCTTTTTTTTTTTTTAAGGTAGATTTATTTCTTGCCCTCTCTCATGATGAGTGAGCTGCATCCTTTCAGGGAAAAAGAACCACCTTAGAGATTCGGTTCTAACCACTGACCTGACCATCCAAGGAACCCACGACGTTCCCCCTCTCTGCAGCTCTTATGAGCACATGAGGCTGGTCACTCAATCCATCAAACCATCTGCCAGATGCCACAAGGGTCATTAAGAAGGGAAGAAAGGTATCCAATCCAACCATGGTACCTACTGCTCTTTCCTGAGCCTGCGATGCCCTGAGATCAGCAGGCTGACTGCAGGCTCATCACAGTCAATCTATCCCAGAACAGAAGGAGCAGACCTCTAGCCCCATGTTCTTCAAGTGGCCTCTCTTTTTGAAGAGAATCACCCAAATATGTGTTCTTCTGTAGTCTTGGCACAGAAGTCTGGACAGATGATACTGGAACTGGCTGACTACTGAGCTTGGGGACTATAATACGAATTCAGAATAAGATCAGGCATTCAGAAGGAGTTAGTTCCTGGTTCCTAGACTTCTTCGTGGGCCACGAGGCCACAGCTACTGATCCACTGAGGTTCACTTCCTCCGTCTAACCGCTACTTGATTCAAATGTTTTGCCCACTAGGTATACTGCTGGGTCTCCATACAAAATGTAGATCTCACATCCCTGAATCCCTCGAGCCCCCCATTCACTGCCTCCCCCCAAACTGGTTCCTCCCACTGGCCCCGCCAGCAGATGGAATCAGGAAGTAGAGAGCTTGCTGTGTCACAGTGCGTTGTGTAATCACCGAGCTTCACCTCTTCCTCGCCCTTAGTCACCAGGAAAGTAAGCAGAACTCTCAAAGGCAGCACCTGACACTGTAGCTCCAAGCTACAAACACCTACCAAGGACTGCTGTAAACACACACACACACACACACACACACACACACACACACACACACACAGACTATTATGTTTCCTTAAATCCTAGATTCCAGAGCCTGACAATCAAAGTGCTCCCGAAATTATCCTGGCCTTCATTCTCCACCTTTGTCTCCATCATCTAACGAATTCCACCCTCTGCTCCAGTCAGGACTCATAACCTCCCCTAAATCCTGTGCTCAGCTCACGGTTTACCTCTGCCTGGAACGACAGCTCATCTGTTTCTTCCTCACACTGTAAAGCTCACATTCACGATGCAGTTCGACAAACGATTCCTGACTCCCTATCACCCTGCAAGGATCTCTTTTTTTCCTCCGATGTCCCACAATTTTTCCTTTAACACGGTCTGGGCTTTAAATCACAGATAATCTTGTGTTATCATCTGCCAGCGATCAGAAGGTAAACCCTTCATGAATGGGGACCCGGTTACACATTACTTTGTGCCTTTCACATTCCAAGGCACTGGATGCGGCCCAAAGAAGGTGCTCAGGGCACAAGAGTGGCCTTTATAAAACCCACCAATCGATTCAGTTATTCACCACTTCTTCCACAAACTGCAAGGTAATTCTGCTTCCCTCAGAAGCAGCAGGTGTGGTTTCCCACCACTCATGAAAGGGATTATCCAATCACCTCTCTGGCCTCTCTTTTGCTAATTACACGAGAGAATCTGCCTTTCCAACCCAAGCCTTCAAAGAGCTTCACATGGGAAACACACTCTTCAGCAATGCCTTTCGCTGGAGTGACAAGTCACCAGTTAGAGGGCATTTGTACTCCCCGTTGCATGCGTTTGGGCAGAAGTACTAACAAGATTTCCAGTCACTTACAATGTCATCTATTTACGCCAACGATGCACTTTAGAACCACGCCTTCTCCATCTCCCTCCTTAATCCACTTCATTTCCGTTGTAGTTTATGATTTCACTTCCATATGGAATATAGTAACTGTATGGAGTGGGTGCCAATTACCATATTATTTAATGAGGAAACTGAGACTCAGAAGGGGTGAGCACCTTGCCCCGAGGAGCCCAGCTTTACCAGCAGCAGAGCTGTTACTGACGCCGTCCTGTGAAGACCCATTCATCCCATTTTACCAGGCTGGTCCACGATGCCAAAGGGATGCCCTGGAAGAGCCCGGCAGCAAAGAAAAGAACCTGATAGCGTCTCAGTACGTTGTCTGCCTTAGAATTCTCTCATTAAACGAGACCCCAACTTCCCCAAACACTCTTTATCACACTGGGTTGGCCAAAAAGTTCGTTCTGTTAGTGAATACATCGTTCAATGAAGTTCTTGGTGAAAATGAAAAACGTCTTTTATTTTTACTTAAAACCAAACAAACTTTCTGGCCACCCCAATACAGGTTGGTGATCATGTTGTCTGCTCTCGTCTTGCGCTATTTCAAAAACAGGCTTACAACTCGCGCGCTCAGTGGATCATGTTTTCTCCCTAGAATGTGAATAACTGTTACAGAGGAAGACAGAGAAAGGAGAAGTAAAGGAAACCCTTTGGGTTAAACAAAGCAGACTCAGTTCTATCAGTTACACATGCATGACCTTGGATGAGTTCGTCTGGGCCTCAGTTTCCCATCTGTAAACAAGGCATGGACCAGATGGCTCTAAGGGACCCTATGGCTCCAACAGCCTCTGATTCACGAGGTTATGATAAGAGGCAAGAGAAACAAGCTGTGTCGTTTCGAATCAGCAGGCACCACCGCAATGTCTTGTTTTGTCTGAGGAAATTAACCAAGAGAAGGGAGTCAGTCTCTGTGTACGAACCGCCCTGCTGGCTGCTACGTGCAAGGTTGGGAAAGACAAGCTGCTGGAATTCTGCCCCAAGCAGCTTGCTGTTTATATGGCAAAAGTACAATTTTGCAGAGCCAACTAGATAAGACAGTATGTCTACAAAGGTAAGTAGCTTGCATTTTACCAATCTTTGATTTGGCCTGGCCTTGTCTTTCAAACCAGACTTTCATGAGAGAGGAAAAAAGAGAAGAAATGTGAGGTCTTAGCATCATGCAACAAGAAACCAGCAGAATAAGAAGTGTCTCTGATAGGCCCCAATACGAGGATTGATTCTGACAATGAAAAGTCGATGGGCTGCTAGTAGTTCACCTTTCTGATAAATCAGGCTTTTTCATGAATCCTCAAATGACAACCCCCTGAAGAATTAACTAAAACACGACGTTTTCTATTAGGCGTTTGGTAGCGTCTATGAAAGAAAGATACAGCAAACACAGAACGAGGTCCTGACTTGGGTTGTCTGCTATTCAGAATGTTATCAGGAGGATCACACTTCCTCTTTCTCAATATCATCTTGACCTGCCTACTTTCAGCCATTAGAACTATTAAGACTAAAAAGGCACATGTGCCTTTATCTTCACCCTGGGGTCAATGCAGTAATGTCTTAGAAGGCCAAGTGGACTTTTTCTTTCGCTCTTTAATTCCAGTCTACTACAAGGATGAGACAACAATCAGATTCAACAGGAAGTATGACCCCAGGAGTTTTAAAAAAATGTGGTTTTATGCTGACCATTCCAATTAGGCTCCAGACTGGTCATCCAAGTCAGGGGCTGTCAGATGAGAACAACAGCTTCTACTTGTCACCAACAGTACTCCACAGGAGCAGCTCTTACAGGATTCTTAACTTCGTTTTCTAGACCTTTAGGAGAATTTAATGACCAGTTAGGAGATTTAATGACCGGGTCATTGGTTATTCTTTAGAAATCTCTATTTTAAGGATTATATCTATTTGTGGCTAGAACAGATAAATGTATCTTTAATGAGAGATATTTCACAGATATAAACTCAACTATGGTTTATTTATTTCCTCACTGGTACCAAAGGATTACCTCCAAGCCATCTCATTTAAATTAGTATGAAATTAAATTTACGTGAAACATGTAAAGCTAAAACAAGGCAACTCAAAATTGCAGAACAGAAAGTCTTTGTTCTGCAAACACCAGGAGTTTCCCCACAGTTTGTCTACGTAAGAAATGGAGGTACCAGTATATTCTTCCAAAGAGGAGAATGTAGCAGAGCCTCTAGGAAGATGACAAGCCCTGGTAGACACAGGGTAAATGGCAGTCACCTTCCCTTTCCCCCTTTCTTGCCCTGTCTGGCTTCCCACTTCGGGCATGGAGGCAGGCACGTCCTCAAAGATGGACACAACTGCCCTCCCCAACAGGACAGTGGAAGTCATTCAATGAAAACTGGGGATCAGGAAGGTCTGTACAGGTAACAGAACAAGCTAGCCTCAACAGTCCTAACAAGGTAAAGTTGGACAACGAAGGGCAAATGTCCTTAAGGACGGCAAATGCATTTAATTGCAGGCAGCTAAGTACAAAGCGCCCCTTAGAAACAGCACGAGAATCGGGGAATAGTTCAGTATTTTAATCATTTTCTTGCTGCCCCTTCCAAGCATTTCTGCAGTGATTCAACTGAGGAGTCAGGGTGTTATTCAGAATACCAAGGATGCCTCAATCCTGGACTCACTATAGCACTCTCAATCTGGGTGTAACACTGAAAGTGCACATTCTAATGTGACCATGCTTATACTTCTACTAAGCTTCTATGCTTTTCAACTGAGCTCTTTCTTGTTAAGGAAAAGTAAAAGAGAAAAAAATCAGAGGGCAACTATGGCAGGCTTTTAATGAGGAAGTAAAAAAATGAACTTACTAACAAGTCCAGAACACCTTCCCCTAATCAAATAAGGTATTATTATCAGGTTCTTCTCGGTATGCATTCTTATTAAATAAAAATGAGACAGAGCTAAGATAAAAATGGTCAGATCTAAGACTGGGCTGAGTTTGCGGCATCTACCTTATGGACAGAAATCATAATTGAGGAATAGAGAATCTAAAAATAAAAGCCAGGACTTCCCTGGTGGTCCAGTGGTTAAGCATCCACGCTCCCACTGCAGGAGGCTCAGGTTCGATCCCTGGTCGGGGAACTAAGATCCCACATGTGGTGGCGAGGCCAAAACAAAAAAGAAAAGGAAAGATAAAAGCCACCAATTATTGCAGACTCTAGAGCAAGCACTTTGAAATGACAGTCAAAAATGTTAGTGATGATTTTCTCCATATGTACATGAAATTTGAGACAAAGCACAGATAAACTGAGAAAATGAATGATCCCCTACCAGGCTGGAAAACCCATTAATTTAGTATCACCAATCTGAAAATGCAAATACAAAGGCAGCAGCTTTTATGTCTGTCTCCACAGGGCCTGTCCCAGAACAAGCTCAGCTGGTCGCCCTTAGCCTCCGGGGCGCGTTCAGGAGGGTCTTCGAACAGCTTCTCCCGTATTATGTACACCAGAGTCCCGTCCTACTGAAAGCACCATGAGAAAACAGAATGTGTACATGTGGCTGGGAGCGAAGGGCGAATCAGAAAAGCAGAGAACTGAGGAGAAGGCCAGACACTGAAGAGATCTGGGAAACCTCCCTGTCTCATAAATGAAGAAATGGAAGCCCGGTGTGTACCAGACCAAGGTGACACCAAATTACAGTCAGGCTACTGAAGGTACTTTCTGCAGCTTGGCCAAAAACCTACCATTGCGGACTCTCAGGAAAGGCATTGAATATTTTGGGCTTCAGTTTCCTTATCAATAAAGTGACATTTGCAACCTGGTATTTTGCCTACCTCAGGGTTACTGTAAGAATAAAATAAAAAGAAACATAAAAACGAGTAAGTATTGGTAATGTCTCTGGAAGGTTCTTCACCATAACAGAAAAAAGAAGTATGAAATCAAAAAGATACATAACTCTGGGCTAATCGATTTGCATTGGAAATTCAGTATGAATTTGGAATATTTTTCTCTCTATTCAACTTAAAAATACGTATTCATTTAGACTTGTGGCCAAAGTGGACCACAGGGATCAGGGATCAGATGAACTATCATCTTGAACATCTAAAAAATGGACAAAAATATGACAGTGGTTTTCAGACACTGACCAGCATACAACACAGGAGGGTGATGCCTGAGAGAAGGGAAGCAGATGAGGGAAATCTTCAGTTGCATCTCCAGGCAAAAGTGCAGGGAGGAGAAGCTGAAACACAGCCCAGGAATCACCCTAAGGTGAGGGAAGAGAGTTGAGAATTCAGGGAAGTCAAGGTGACTATAACATACAGAGCAGAGAATCAGAGAGGTGAGGGCTGCCTAAGTTTCCCTACTAGCTTAAGCTGATTACTGATCAGCCCATGCGTGTGAAGAAAATTCCCGAGGGCGAGGAAAAGAACCACTGGGAAAGAAAAGGAGGAGCTATTCCCAAGCCTCACACAGAGCTGGGAACAGTTCACATTCTCCACAACCAGAGCCAAGAAACCTTACGGTATGTGGCCACTGGTTTGGGTACTCAGAAGAGTATTGCCTTGGTAATGCAACCAAACTGGCCCCAGACTACAGGCTGTGCTGATCCCACCTAATAAAGATCAAATGCAAACCTGGAGAGAATGAAAGTCTCCTCATAATTCAACTCCATCCCAGAACAAGGCTCAAACTCCCAACATGATAAAATTTACGTCTGACATTCAGTTCATGATTATAAGACATGCAAGGAAGAAGGAAAATAATCACCTATAGTTAGGAGAAAAAGCAATCAATAGAAAAAGACCCAGAAATGACGCAGATCAGGCAACAGAAAAAGTCCCAGTTAACTGAAAAGTATTCAAATCATACAAAGCATGTTCTTTGACTACAACGGGATTAAATTAAAAATCAATAACAGAAAGACCTTTAGAAAATCCCAAGATATTTGGAAACTAAACACCACACCTCTAAACAGCTCCAGGACCATTAAAAAAAATCAATGTAATCCACCACATTGAGATAAAAAGAGTGAAAAAATATGATCATCTCTATAGATGCAGAAAAGGCATTTGATAAAATCTGATACTCACTGATGATAAAAAGTGTCAGCAAATTATGAATATCTTTAATTTGATAAAAAGCATACACGATGCACCTATAGCAAACATACTGAACTGTCAAATATTAAATATGCTTCCCTAATACTGGGAACATGGCAAGGATATCTGCTCTGTATTCTACATTTTAATGTGGTTGTAACTAGTGCTATGATGCAAGAAAAAGAAATTAAAAGCTTACTAATTGGAAAGAATGTCATAAAGCTGTGTTTATTAGCAAATGATTTGGTCATCTATACAGAAAATTTTAAGGCATTTACAAAAGTTATTAGAACTAATGAGTGAGGTTAAGGAGGTTTTAGGCCCCAATTTTGGTCAATATACAAAAGAAAAAAAAGTCCACTGTATTTCTCTATACTATAACAAGCAAGCTGAAATCGCTGGATTATGATGTAAAGTGCATTTCTTCCTCTAGATTTCAGGTCAAACAATTTGAAAACCAGTGCCCCAGAGAAACTCTTGCACAAGTGTACCAAGAAATATATATAAGAATGTTCATAGTAGCAGTGTTTGTAGTAGCAAAAACTGGAACCAACCCAATGTCCATTGAAAGGAAAATGGGGAAATAGTTATGTTATATTCAAATATAGAATACCGCAGGGAAAATGAATACATTCTTTGCACATACACCACTAACAAAATGTTGGGCAAATTTTTTAAAACTACAGGAGCGATATACACAGATACTTTTAGATAAAATTTAAAATCTTGGAAAACTAAATGAATTAGGTTTTTAAAATATGCATATATATGTGGTAAAACTATAGGAAAAAATTAAGAAAATAAAATACACTCATTTCAGAATACTTTTACTTCCAGGGTGGGGCTCTGGTGTCCGACTATTAGGGAGAAGCATGAGTGTGGGTCTAATATACAGTGAACTTTTTTTTGCAATTCATTAGATGGGGATACATGGGGGGGTTTTGTTAGTTTGTTTTTATATAAGTGTTGCAAATATTCTTTTATGAGTTCAACATTTCATATATCAGTGGTTCACAAATTGTTAAAACACAAGATTGCTGGGCCTCATCTTTAGTTTCTGAGTCAGAAGGTTAGGAATGGGGCCCCAGAATTTGCATTTGAACACGTTCCCAGGTAGGAATGACACTGCTGGTTCAGTTCAACGTTTCAAGAACCTCTGCATTACATATGAGCCTCACACAAACCAGCGAAGAAGAAAGAGTGAACATGGGCCTCATTTTACAGATTTAAAAAAGTAATCTCTGAGCGATTAAGGGGTCGACCGGATTACACTACTGCTAATCATACCAGCTCTGGTCTCAGACTACCTGTGTCCAAACACTGGCTCTGTATTTACTGATTCTCATTGGAGGTAATTTAAATTCTTGATGCCCCAATTTCCTAACCTGTAAAATGGGTACAATTATAGCAATTCACATACAGGGTTCTTGTGAGCATTAAAGGATTATAAAGGTAAAGCACTTAAATTTGTTCCTGGTACATAGTAAATCCTGGGTAAACGTTAACTAACTTTAATACCACTACGTTAATTAAGTGGTAGAGTGAGACTTAAATCTAGGTATTCATATTCATTTTCAATCACTGTCAACACAAATGCCTTTTGGTACCACAAAACAACACTGGTGAGTTCCACAAAACCTATCTTTAAAAAAATTTTTTTAGAAACCTTTAAAACTGGATGACTTTAATGGAAATTCTAGATCCCACTGCTCTTTCCACTTACAAGAAAACTAAGAACCCAAGACCATACAGCTAGTTAGATTCAGTCTGGGATGAGCAAGCTGGAATAGCTTTTTCCAAAGGCCACATAACTAGTCTTTATAATAAATGTCACCCTGTATTGAATTGTACTTCTAACGTAAACAATGAAAACAATGGAGGATTAAAAAACAAATGATCAATTACCATTTCTGGAATGAATGAATGAATCAAATAAGCAAGCAAGCCTCAGGCCTATGAACCTGAGGAACTAGGTTTCTGACTTGTTTACCTTCTTAATATATTTATTTTAGCAACCAAATAAAAATGTATTTACGCAATACAATTAGCTGGAGTCAATTCAATGCAAAGATATGGAAATGTCCTTTCAATCTCATTTCTTCCTCTAGTCTCTAGAAAAGTAAATACAATATTTCTATGGCTTAATTTAAGAACAAATGAAAAATCTAAATTTGATTGTGTATCACCATAATCACTTTACATTTAAAAAAATTCACCAGAATTCCACTTTTTTTTCACATACATTCGAAAATAATCAAAAAGTAGCATGCAAATTCAAAACACCTCTTGAGTTATCCCCAAAGCATTAAAATATTTTAGGCATGAATGTTCATAAAAAGAAAGTATTGCTCATAAAATAGAACAACCTAACTTACAGCACAATCTAAATGTTAATAGCATAATAACATTTTTCCAACCAGAAATCTAGCCTTGCTTGTTTTCTGGCATTTAAAAATAGAAATCAGGGACTTCTCTGGCGGTCCAGTGGTTAAAACTCCATGCTTCCACTACAGGGGGCGCAGGTTTGATCCCTGGTCAAGGAACTAAGATCCTGCATGCCACATGCGGTGCAGCCAAAAAATAAAAATAAATAAAAAATAAAACTAGAAATCACGCTAAAGCTAGTGAAAAACATATTTCCTGGTCTTCCACACTAGTACATTATACTTTATTTCAGTATAACCAATTAATCAATAAGCCGTGACCTACAGTACAGTACAGATAAGGAGTAAAAACAAAGAGAGATGATTGGTGACTTTGCTCTTTTGAGTCACTTAGGCTTGACACCCATAGAGCCATCTTACACTTGCTGCTCTCCGTTTCCAGTCCTACAGTTTTAGTCTTTCCTTCACGATCTAGAACTCAGATGACTACCTTTGGACCTTAACTGATCACCCTGCCTGCAGTCTCTCCTCTTGTGCAAAACAGGATGTTAAAAACCACAGGCCCAAAATGGCGTCACTTGTGCTAAAGCCCAAGATATGAAACCTAGATTTAATACCTAACACCAAAAATGTAATCTTAATCAACCAATCTGGAATTTTCTGGTCAGCACCAATGAGGTCATCTGACAAGTGCACCCTATCCATCCTCCAGAGGAAGAAGAGGCAATCCACATGGTAAAACCCTTACTGTTCTCATCATCCCACAAAAGAAATCCTGGCCTAAAAAATAATCCTTTCTTTCCTTTTGCTAGTAGCTCCCTTGCCCTACCCTTCTTCCTATAAAAACCTTCCATTTCACACAACCTTTTAGAGCACCCTTCTAGTTGCTAGGTGGGATGCTGCAGGATTCATGAATCACCGAATAAAGCCAATTCGATCTTAAATTTACTTGGTTAGATTCTGTTTTTCAACAGGGACAGATAATAATAATTACATCATAGGGTTACTGTGGAGATTGAATAATAAAACTCTTACCAGGGGAAGAACTAGCTATTACTGATATTATAACATTACTTTGTATAATTGTGCCACTCTAATACTTTTTAACACTACTTATAACATCTTATTCCCCAGTTCAAAAATCTTCTGAGAGTTTTCTATTTTCTACTGATGCACGTGATTTAAGAACTTTTGAAGCTCAGTTCTATCTGAGTCTTCTTCTGTAATCCCCTTGCTTGAATGGCCCTCTCTACTTTACTCCATTGGACCAAATCCTATCCATAAATTAAGTTTACAAAAGGCCAATTCAACCGCAAGCTCATCCCCAATTATCCCAGCCTTCCATGGTTTCACCTTTTCAGAGATTATACACCTCAACCTATTCTGCATAATTTAAAGCTTAACCAACTCAACCTAGTGTGTGACGGGACCTGCCCAGGTCCGTCCTGGGGCTCCATGCAAAGAGGAGCCCCACAACCAGAGGCTGACATCACGCATGGCCCCCTGTAACCATGGTGATACAGAACCAAACTTGGGTCTGCTCGCCTGCTGCTCAGCAGAGCCAATCTACTGACACTGGGTTCTGGTGAAGGAAAGTGCAGCCTTTACTGCAGGTACCAAGCAAGGAGAACAGGTAGCTCATGCTCAAAAGTTCCAAACTCCCAGATGTGTTTCAGGGAAGGGCTTTTGAAAGCAATATTTGGGGTGAGGGTTACAGGGGGCATGACTTTCTTCTGATTGGCGGGTGGTGAGGTAACTGGGTGGTGTTTCAAGAATCTTAATCCTCAGTCTTCCGGTTCCAGCCACTCTGGGACCTCTGTGCTTGTGGTGAGCACACAGTCACCATCCTCCACCAGGGTGGGGGTCTTAGTTTCTGCAGAAAAAGATATGTGTCCAATTGTTTTGTATATCCCTTGAGGAGGAATTAGAACTCTGTTTTTTCACTGAACTATTGTTTCTTGACTGCTTTTCCTCTGTTTCTGCGTTCCCTTACTTCCTTAACTAGGAACTGCTTGAGTCTCTGCTCTTTGGAACTCAGGGAAGGCCTAGGAGATGAAAGCCTTTTTCTACAAACAAAACCAGGGGACACAGAGGAGCGTCTGTACCTGGGAAGGCCCCACAGGGTCCTGCTCAGTTTCAAATCCCCCTTTTCTTTGATACTCTGCAATCCTGAGGGGAACAGGGGGCAGGACAGGAAAGCAAATAAAGTTCTGGAGAGAAAGGTTAATCATAAACTCAGTAGGGGAACTCAATTTTAGGGGGACTCAGTTTCAATGGGCTTCTTGGTACAGGCCTTCCTGAGACGACTGCTCAACAGCGACAAAAGAGGACTTGTGTTGGTTAGTCTCTACTTCCCTAAATTATAAGACTTCATTAAATCCCTTCATTAAATCTCCTCAAAAGGGAGCCAAGAGCATTCCTGGCAGCATCCCTCCGTCAGGTCCTGTCTGAACACCACGGTAGACGAATCTTTGTTTTTTCTCCTTATTTATACTATGCTCTGATACTGTGAAAAATTTCCTCTGTAGCAGATGGTGGGCTGGGGAAGTAATTTGGAGTGTGGTGTGTGTGAATAGAATACGTGATATATGAAAATGTGCCGAACCGGGGGGTGGGGGGGTGGGGGTAAGGTTGGCAAAGCTCCCTAACAAATAGGGCTGATTCGAGGTTGCCTCTATCCTGATAGTTCTTTGGCCCTTTCAAGAAATTTCAGGAAGGGAAAATTTAGTTGCCTAAACTTGGCGCCATATTTTCCCTCTCAAGTCTCCGTCATTTAATGGAAAGTTTAACAATATTGTTGTTGTTACAAATAGTTGCATCTCATTTTTATCATCTTACTTTGTGCTTTCTATTTTCTTTGTTTTGTTTTATCTCTTGCTCTGTGGACTCTGCTTTCCTTTTCCCCCTTCTGGCAATATAATAAGGTAATTCTCTGTACAGATAGAGAGGTTTTAACTGTATTTGTCAAAAACTGGAAACAACCCAAATGTCCTTCAACAAGAGAATGAAGAAACAAGCTGTGTTACATCTGTACACTGGAATTCTCCTCAGCAGTGAAAAGGAACAACTACTGTTACAACGTGATGAATCTCACGTGCGTTATATCAAGTGAAAGAAGCCAGACTCAATAGGGTACATACATACTGTATGATTCCATTTATAGAACATTCTGGAAAAGGTGAAAGGTACAGGGGAGGAACACAGACCAGTGGTTGCCAAGTGCTGGGGTTGAAAAGGGAGCTGACTACAAAGGAGCCCAGGAAAACTTTTGCAGGTGATAAAAGTATTGTACATTTTGGTTGTGGTGATAGTTGCACAGCTAAATGAGTTTGTCAAAATTCACAGATTTATGCACTAAAATTATACCTTAATTAGGTATAATTAAATTATACTTTAATTTTTTTCATTTTAGTAAGAAAAACAAAAAAGTCCACTCTACTCGTGATTACTTTGACACTTAAAAAAAAAAACCTCTTGAACCTACACTTAATTACCAATACCTATATTTTCTTTTTTTTTTTTTTGAGGTACGCGGGCCTCTCACTGTTGGGGCGTCTCCTGTTGCGGAGCACAGGCTCCGGACGCGCAGGCTCAGCGGCCATGGCCCACGGGCCCAGCCGCTCCGCGGCATGTGGGATCTTCCCGGACCGGGGCACGAACCCGTGTCCCCTGCATCAGCAGGGGGACTCTCAACCACTACGCCACCAGGGAAGCCCTATCAATACCTTTAATTAAACATCAATCAACTGACCTAAGAGAAAATCAATCACTATATCCTCAGACTCCTCCTCAAACTGCTTCCTAGTTTTTGTTCGTACAACCTGGTCGTTTCACTGCATAATTTTATAGTTAATCAATAATTTTTATAGTATTTATCTGCTTTTTCAAAAATTACTGGTGCATGCTATTTTGCAGCTATATTTAAAATAATTAGCTTATGTAGTCATGTCTAATTGGTTTCTGATTTATCGCTAATCTTTTTACAGCATTACTTCCTTATTTCTGCATTATTTAGACGGATCTTTAGGTTGTCTAGAGTAAAATGCTTCTGTTCCCTGCCCCCCCACAGATTCATATGTTGAAATCCTAACCCCCAAAGGTGATGGTATTGGTAGATGAGGCTTTGGGGGATGATTAGGTGATGAGCATGGAGCACTCATGATGAGATTAGTGCTGTTATAAAAAAGACCCTACAGAGCCACCAACCTCTTCTATGCGAGCATCCAGGGATAAATCTGAGACCTGGAAGAGGTCTCACCCAACCAAGCTGACACCCTAATCTCACATTTCCAGCCTCCAGAACCGTGAGAAATAAAATTCTGGTGGTTATAAACCAACAAGTCTGTGATATTTTGTTACAGCAGCCTGAATGGACGAAGACAATCTCCAAGTAACTTAAGTTGAGCATATGTGTGGCACTCTTTCTTCGCTCTTGCATATGCAAATCTTTTCTTTTCTTTTTTTTGGCCATGCAGCCCAGCTTGCGAGATCTCAGTTCCCCAGCCAGGGACTGAACTTGGACCACGGCAGTGAAAACACCAAGCCCTACCCTCTGGACCACCAGGGAACTCCGCAGCCTCAGCAAGTTTTTGTTGCCTTCAAGTTCAGCTGAGTTTAGAATTATTGGATCAAATTTTTTGTTGTTGTTCAAAAGATTAGAGGATACAAGACTCAAGGAAATAGAAACATATGGTGTTCCTATAATGAAAATTTAATAGATCTCAGTAAAAATGTCAATGCTCTACGTAAAACATATACTCAATTAAATTCTAATTAAAATCCCAATGGATGTTTAAAGAGTTTGATACAGAAACAAATAAGTTCAATTGGAAGAATAAATGGTGAAAAAAATTTAAAATATTTTGAAAATGAAGAATTACCACAAGGAGACTTGCCCCAACACATTTAAAAATTACCCTAGGGACTTCCCTGGTTGCACAGTGGTTAAAAATCTGCCTGCCAATGCAGGGAACATGGGTTTGAGCTCCGGCCAGGGAAGATCCCACATGCCGCAGAGCAACTAAGCCCACGAACCACAACTACTGAGCCCGTGTACCGCAACTACTGAAGCCCACGTGCCTAGAGCCTGTGCTCCACAACAAGAGAAGCCACCGCAATGAGAAGCCCGCGCACCACAGCAAAGTGTAGCCGCTGCTTGCCACAACTAGAGAAAGCCCGCACATAGCAACTGAAGACCAAACACAGCCAAAAATAAAATAAAATAAATTTATTCTTTTTAAAAAAGTGATTAAAAATTACCCTAAAGCTTCAGTAATGAAACCAAGGTGACTGTTTGGAATAGACAGGTAAGTTGAACACAATTTTATTTATTATTTTATTTTTTAATTTTTGGCCGCTCTTGCATGGCTTGTGGGATTTCCCTGATCAGGGATCAAACCTGTGCCACCTGCAGTTGAAGTGCAGAGTCCTAACCACTGGACCTCCAGGGAAATCCCTGAACACAATTTTAAAAACCAATATAGACCTGAATACAGGAAAGTAGTAAATGATAAAATTGGCATTCAAATAAAATGGAATAGAAATAATTTATTTAAGAAATGTCAAAATAATTGCTTTGTGCAGGAGGCATAACCCTCCCATATGTCAGATGATACTACAAAGCTACAGTAATCAAAACAGTGTGGTATTGGCACAAAAACAGACATATGGATCAATGGAACAGAATAGAGAGCCCAGAAATAAACCCACACACCTACGGTCAATTAATTTTCAACAAAGAAGGCAAGAATATACAATACAGAAAAGACAGTCTCTTCAGCAGTGGTGTTGGGAAAGTTTGACAGCCACATGTAAATCAATGAAGTTAGAACACACCCTCACAGCACACACAAAAATGAACTCAAAATGGCTTAAAGACTTAAACACAAGAGATGACACTATAAAACTCCCAAAAGATATCACAGGCATAACATTCTCTGATATAAATCGTACCAATATTTCCTTAGGTCAGTCTCCCAAGGCAATAGAAATAAAAACAAAAATAAACAAATGGCACCTAATCAAACTTATAAGCTTTTGAACAGCAAAGGAAACCATAAACAAAACAAAAAGACAATCTATGGAATGGGAGAATATATTTGCTAATAATGCAACCAACAAGGGCTTAATTTCCAAAATTTACAAACAGCTCACACAACTCAATAAGAGAAAAACAAACTCAATCAAAAAATAGGCAAAAGACATAAATAGACATTTCTCCAAAGAAGAAATACAGATGGCCAATAGCACATGAAAAGATGCTCAATATAACAAATTATTAGAGAAATGCAAATCAAAACTACAATGAGGTACCACCTTACACTGGTCAGAACAGCCAACATTAAAAAGTCTACAGATAACAGACGGAGAGGGTGTGGAGAAAAGGGAACTCTCCTACACTGTTGGTGGGAGTGTAAATTGCCACTATGGAGAACAGTATGGAGGTTCCTCAAAAAACTAAAAATACAATTACCATATGATCCAGCAATTCCACTCCTGGGCATATATCCAGAAAAAAACTATAATTCAAAAATATACATGCACCCCTATATTCATAGCAGCACTATTCATAATAGCCAAGACATGGAAGCAACTTAAATGTCCATCGACAGAGGAATGGACGAAGAAGATGTAGTACATATATACAATGAAGTACTACTTAGCCATTAAAAAAGAACAAAATAATGTTCCTTTGCAACATGGATGCAACTAGAGATTATCATACTAAGTGAAGTAAGTCAGAAAGAGAAAGACGAATACCATATGATATCACTTATATGTGGTATCTAAAATATGACACAAATGAACCTATTTACAAAACAGAAACAGATTCACGGACATAGAGAACAGACTTCTGGTTGCCAACGGGGACGGGGGGGGGGGGTGGGAGAGGGATGGAATGGGAGGTTGGGTTTAGCAGATGTAAGCTATCATATATAAAATGGATAGGGCTTCCCTGGTGGCACAGTAGTTGAGAGTCCGCCTGCCGATGCAGGGGGCGCAGATTTGTGCCCCGGTCCAGGAGGATCCCACGTGCCGCGGAGCTGCTGGGCCCGTGAGCCATGGCCGCTGGGCCTGCGCGTCCGGAGCCTGTGCTCCGCAACGGGAGGGGCCGCACCAGTGAGAGGCCCACACACCGCAAAAAAAAAAAAAAAAAAAAAAAGATAAACAACAAGGTCCTACTGTATAGCACAAGGAACTATATTCAATATCCCATGATAAACCATAATGGAAAAGAACATTAAAAAAGAATGTATATATAACTGAATCACTTTGCTATAGAGCAGAAATTAACACAACATTGTAAATCAACTATACTTTGATAAAAAAACAAATGCTTTGCTGGGTAGACAAAACATGGGATGTTCCCTCACACCATATATGAAAACAAATTTTAGATGGATTAACGTAAAACATAAAATCACAAAAGTACTCAAGGAAAAATACAAGACAATATATTTACAACTTCGGAAAAAGAAAGGCCTTTCTTAGACTGCAAAGACTGCAGGTTTGATTGGATAAAAATTACAACTCCCATAGGGCAAAAACCCATAAATGACATGGAAAATGACTCACATACAGGAAGAAAATTTACAATATATTTATATGATCATAGCAATAGATGCTGAAAAAGCATTTGACAAAATCAAACACCCATTCATGATAAAAATTCTGGGTAATCTAGGAACAGAGGGGAACTTCCTCTATTTGATAAAGAATAGCTACAAAAATCCTACAGCTGGACTTCCCTCGTGGCGCAGTGGTTAAGAATCCGCCTGCCGGGCTTCCCTGGTGGCGCAGTGGTTGAGAGTTCGCCTGCCGATGCAGGGCACACGGGTTCGTGCCCCGGTCTGGGAGGATTTTACATGCCGCGGCGCGGCTGGGCCTGTGAGCCGTGGCCGCTGGGCCTGCGCGTCCGGAGCCTGTGGTCCGCAGTGGGAGAGACCACAGCAGTGAGAGGCCTGTGTACCGCAAAAAAAAAAAAAAAAAAAAAAAAGAATCCGCCTGCCAATGCAGGGGACACAGGTTCGAGCCCTGGTCCAGGAAGATCCCACGTGCCGCGGAGCAACTAAGACCATGCACCACAACTACTGAGCCTGTGCTCTGAGCCCGCGAGCCACAACTACTGAAGCCCGCATGCCTAGAGCCCGTGCTCCGCAACAAGAGAAGCCACCGCAATGAGAAGCCTGCGCACCGCAACAAAGAGTAGCCCCTGCTAGCCACAACTAGCGAAAGCCCACGCACAGCAACAAAGACTCAACACGGCCATAAATAAATAAATAAATAAATTTTTAAAAAAGAAAAAAAATGTCTTTGTTTGCAGATGACATGATCATCTATGTACAAAATCCCAAAGAATCTTAAAAAAAAATAAAGTTCCTGGAACTAATAAGCAATTAGTTATAGCAAGGTTGTAGGACACAAGGTTAATACGCAAAAGTCAAGCAGTTTCCTATTTACCAAAAATTAACAAGTGGAACTTGAAATTAAAGCACAATCAATGGCATTTACATTAGCACCAAAAAAAAAAAAGAGAGAGAGAGAAAGAAATACTTCAGGAATAAATCTAACAAAATATCTACCTAATGCACTGTGGTGACCTAACTGGGGGGGAAGTCCAAAAGAGAGGGGATATGTGTGTGTGTACAGCTGATTCATTTTGCTGTGCAGTAGAGGCTAACACAACTTTGTAAAGCAACCATACTCCAATAAAAATTAATTTTAGAAAAATTAATTAATTAATTTAAAAAAGAAAGGGAAAAGAGGTAGAAGAGAAGGGAGGAAACAAATATGCTTACTGTATATGATTGCTGTAATTAGGCCTCAGTTTGGTTCTGAGCTTCCTGGCAGCCCAGGGGAAAAGAGAGATATTATGAATAACATAGTTTTTACAATCGGGAAAATGAATCCATACCATTTCTTATAAAGAGATAGAGCTGATCCTGAGTGATCAACTGTAGTGTTCATCTTAACATTTTTATGGCAAAGGCAGAAGCAGAAATCATAAAGCTGTTTGTGATAGTGATCAAAATAAAAGACGATGCTGTAACGTTGAAACACTTGTAAATCAAGCTAATATTTCATACGGTGAAGTTGTAGTTAATCTCTGCAGAGGTTTAATGAACCCAAAGACAGAAGAGCCTTGCATACCCTGAGGACTGACTGGATTCTGAATCCCACAGACTGGTTGTTCTCAGTTTGAGTGTGTTCATAAGAATCAAATAAAGTTCTTGTTAAAAAAAAAAATCTAACAAAATATGTACAAGATTTTTATGAGGAAAACCACACCACTCTGATGAACAAAATGAAAAAATAAATGGAGAGATATTCCATGTTCATGGATAGGAAGATTCAGTATTGCCAAGATGTCAGTTCTTCCCAACTTGATCTATCTAGATTCAGTGCAATCCCAATCAAAATCCCTTCAAGTTACTTTGTGGATACTGACAAACTGATTCTAAAGTTTATATAGAGAGTCAAAAGATCCAGCAGAGCCAACACAATATTGAAGAAGAACCAAGCTGGAGAACTGACATTACCTGACTTCAAGACTTACTATAAAACCACAATAATGGAAATAGTGGGGTACTGGTGAAAGAATAAACAAAGAGATCAGTGGAACAGCATAGAAAACCCCAAAATAGACCCACACAAATACAGTCAACTGGTCTCTGACAAAGGAGCAAAAGCAATACAATGGAGGAATGATTCCTTCCAACAAATGGTGCTGGGAGAACTGGACATCTACATGCAAAAAAAAAAAAAAAAAAAAAAAAACTTAGACACAGACCTCACACTCCTGACAAAAGTTAATTCAAAAGGGAGTTTTGTTGGCAAGAATGTGGAGCAACAGGAACTTTTGTTCATTGCTGGTAAAGATGCAAAATGATACAGCAACTTTGGAAGACAGTTTGACAGTTTCTTAAAAAATTAAACATACTTTTACCACATGCTCTAGCAATTACTACTCTTTGGTATTTATTCAAATGAACTGAAAACTTAAGCCACACAGAAACATGCACAGGGATGTTTACAGGAACTTTATTCATAGCGGCCAAGTTTTGGCAACTAAGCAACTAAGATGTCCTTCAGTAGGTGAATGGATAAATAAACTGGTACATTCAGACAAAGGAATATTATTCAGTGCTAAACGGGAGTGAGCTATCAAGCCACGAAAGGACGTGACGGAACTTTAGATGCACATTACTAAGGGAAAGAAGCCACTCTGAGAAGCCTATATACTGTATGATTCGAGCTATATGACATTCTGGAAAAGACTAAACTATGGAGACAGTAGAGAAATCAGAGGTTGCTAAGGGTTGAGACGTAGGGAAGAATGAATAGGTGGAGCATTAGACAAGTGAAACTATTCTCTATGATACTATAGTGGTGGATACACGTCATTATACATTTGTGCAAACCCACAGAATGTACAACAGAAAGAGTGAATCCTAATGTAAACCATGGACTTAGGGTGATTCTGATGTGTCAGTGTAGCTTCATCAATTGTAACAAATGTATCACTCTGGTGGGGGAAGTTGATAATGCGGGAGGCAGGAGGTATATGGGAACTCTCTGTACCTTCCTCTCAATTGTGCTGTGAACCTAAAACTGCTCTTTAAAAAAAAGTCTTTAAAAAAAGTAACAACATATATGACAAAGACAGAAAAATACGTTACCAACCATGAAGATAAAGGAAGGTTTGGAGACTTCCCTGGTGGCACAGTGGTTAAGAATCCACCTGCCAATGCAGGGGACACAGGTTCGAGCCCTGGTCCAGGAAGATCCCACATGCCACGGAGCAACTAAGCCCGTGCGCCACGACTACTGAGCCTGCGCTCTAGAGCCCGTGCACCACAACTACTGAGCCCGTGTGCCACAACTACTGAAGCCTGCATGCCTATAGCTCGTGCTCCGCAACGAGAAGGCACCGCAATGAGAAACCCGCTCACCACAACTAGAGAAAGCCCATGTGCCGCAACAGAGACCCAACGCAGCCAAAAATAAATAAATAAATAATAAAATTTTAAAAAGGATGGTTTTTACCTGAGAGAAAAGTGAGCAAACAACACAAACAGACCAAACAGAATATAAATGTCCAATAAAAAATGTCCATTAGAAATAATAAAGTGGAAATTTAAGCAGAAATTTTTTTTTATCAAATTAGGCAATATTTTAAAATATGGGAATTCCCAAGGTTGGAAAAGTATGGAGACTGGTACTCTCAAACACAGCTAGTGGGAATACCAATGAGACATTTTTTGGAGGCTATTTTGGAAACATGTGTTACTTTTTTTTTTTTTTTTTTTGCGGTACGCACGCCTCTCACTGTTGTGGCCTCTCCCGTTGCGGAGCACAGGCTCCGGACGTGCAGGCTCAGCGGCCATGGCTCACGGGCCCAGCCGCTCCACGGCATGTGGGATCTTCCCGGACCGGGGCACGAACCCGTGTCCCCTGCCTCGGCAGGCGGACTCTCAACCACTGCGCCGCCAGGGAAGCCCCATGTGCTACATTTTAAAAGAACATTTCTCTTGAAATATAACAATCATAGGCATACAGGTTGATTAATCATTAAGAAATGAACATGTGCATGTAACCACCTCCAAGGTGAAGAATTTCTCAATTTCCTCCTCAAATGTAACCACTCTTCTGACACTAGAGATACCCCTTGTCCGTGTTAAACTTATATATAACCTGAATCACACAATAGATGTATGTAATTCATTCATGTTGTCACCTTTACTCTTCGTTTGCTTATATTTGTTGCTAACAGAATTCCATTTTATGAATCAATAATTTACTTATCCATGTGGGATGTTTCCAATTTGAGGCTATTGGGCTATATGTTTCTATAAACAAACATTCTTACACCCGTCTTTACTATGCATGCATA
Source organism: Pseudorca crassidens (assembly GCF_039906515.1). NCBI lineage: Eukaryota > Metazoa > Chordata > Mammalia > Artiodactyla > Delphinidae > Pseudorca > Pseudorca crassidens. The sequence goes on along the minus strand of NC_090302.1, from coordinate 103,001,658 downwards.
CTCAGTTCCGTGGGGTATTTACACAGGAATGTAATTGTTGGATCACATGGTACGTGTATGTTCAATTTTAGTAAGTACTGTCAAACAATTTTCAGTAGTGGTTATATCAAATTACACTCCCAACCCAACAGTGGGTGAGAGTTCCAGTTGCTCCACATCCTAACCAGCACTTGCTTTTAGAAAAGAAAAGATGAAAACCCAATGATGGAATCACCCAATCAGGAAGCTTGTAAAACACAAAACAAAAACAAATTAAATGCAAAGTAGAAGGAAGGAAATAGAAGAAGAAAATAATGAAACAGAAAATAAACATTCCAATACAAGGACGGACAAAGCCAAAAGTTGGTAGATATTAAAAACTTAATGTCAATAAATTTGAAAATTCAGATGAAATGCAAAATTGTTTTGAAAAATGTAACTTAACTAAATTGACACATGAAGAGAGAAAATCTGAACAGTACTATTAAATTATTAAAACTTTCTCCCAAACAAAACTCCTGGCACAGATGGCTTCACTGGTGAATTCTATCAATACATAATCTTTAAGGAAGAAACATTACCAGTCCTACATAAAGAAAGAAAAACATAGAACACTTCACAACTCTTTTTATGCATGAATTTTGGAAATGTTTGTAAACTCTGACGTAGCAATCCCACGTACAGGAATTTATTCTACGATATACTGACTTAAATGCACAAAGATGAATGTGCAGGAATGATCACTGTGGTTCACCGTTAACTCTCGAATCGTGTCTCCCCAAATTCTTATGTTTAAGTTCTCAGCCCCAGAACCTCTGAATTTGACCATATTTGGAGATAATGTCTTTGCAGAAGCGGTTAAGTTAAAATGAGCTCATAGACCAGTGGGCCCTAATCCTGCTAATATAACTGGTATCCTTTTAAGAAGAGAAACTGTGGACACAGACACACACAGAGTGAAGATGATGTGAAGACACAGGGAGAAGACAGCCATCTACAAGTCAAGGAGAAAAGACTGGAACAAATCTTTCCTTCACAGCCCTCACAAGGAACCAAGCCCTCTGACAAACTTCCAGGTTCCAGAACTCAAACTTCAAGCCTCCAGAACCGTAGGGAAATAAATTTCTGTTGTTTAAGCCACCCAGTCTTTGGTACTTTATTATGGCAGTCCTAGCAAACTAATACATTCATAAACATGGAGGAGGAGAAAGCAATCAATTTATCTACCAGAAAAAATTATTCAGATAAATTACAATATACCTGTACTATGAAATAGTAGGGAGCCTACAGGAAAAATGAAGTCTGTGTATGTATGGGTATTGAAACAGGGTTACTGATAAAATGTCCATAATTTTTCCTAAGTGGAGAAAAAAGTATGCTGTAACATCTGTGTATATTATGTTCCATTTTTGTTAAATAAATAATTAAATATGTGTTCAAAAGTACAGAAAAATGTCTGGAGGTTTATACAATAAATTGTTAACACATTCAGGAGATTAGAGAAAGCATTATTTATTACTTTATTGTTTTGTTGAAAATGAGTATAGTTTCCTTAATCATTAAAATTTGGGGGGTATACAAATACATACACAGACCACATTATATGTAAAAGATATAAAGATGATCAGAATCTCAATTGGACTTTTTGAAAATAACTGAAAAAATGATTTAAAAGTTCATAAGGATGGAAAAATATCTGAGAATGAACAAGAAAATGTTGAGAAGGGAAAATGGTAAGGGATTTTTCTTTTGACACATTAAATTGTATGCCTTCCATTTATACACTTACGTCAATATTTCTTAATAAAACTGGAAAACAATGACAAAATGTCTATACACTCAAAAAAATTAGCACTGATACAGAAATGGAAAAATAAATCAGTGGAATCAAATAGTCTAGAGAAATATCCAAATACCCATGATAATGGCATTTTAGTTTAGGGAAAATGATTTAATAAACAGTGCTGGCATCGTTGGCTATTCACCTGAAAGAAAACAAAATTAGACTTCCTATCTTGTCTCATATACCAAAAAAAAAAAAAAAAGCCAAGAGCTAGTACCTTTTAAAAAGATACTCAACTTCACAACTACAAGTTTGAAAAATACTAGCAAATCATTATCCACCAGCAGATTGCAAAGTGTGATACCAGCAGGGAGGTCAACAAGCTGACATCTGCTAAAGTACTGTGTGAATGTGAAGTGCTTTAAATATTTAGGAAAACAGACGATACTCTTGACTTCGCAATTATTTTTGGAAGTCAGAGGAAATAATTCAGCAGTATATAAGGAAATACAAATAAAGCTGTTTATTACAGCCTCTCCTGTAGCGGCAACCACACTGGAAATAACCCAAAAGCTCAGAAAAAGGAAACATTAAATAAACCCCAGTACACACATCCTATGGATACTTAGTCATCTTTGAAAGACACATGAGTCAGATCAGTGCTCACTGACCTGGAAAGCTATCCATAATATGCCCTTACATGGGTTAAACAGGAAAACAAGTTGCTGAGTAATGTATGTAATATGATCACCTCACCTTTTTTTTTTTTTTTTTAAGCAAACAGGAGGCAAGCAGTGCCCTGTAGGCTTTTGGCTTATATGAGCACAGAGACAGGTGTGCATGGTACAGACTACCTTCTTTTTTTTGTTTTCCTTAAATTTTGTTTTAACTGTGGTAGAATACATATAACTTAAAATTTACCATTTAAATCATTTTAAGTGTACAGTTCAGTCATGCTAAGTATATTCCCATTGTTGTGCAACTATCTCCAGAATTCTTTCATCTTGCAAAACTGAAACTTTGTACCCATTAAACAATAACTCCCCGTTTCCCCCTCCCCACCAGCCCTGGTAACGAACATTCCACTTTTTGTTGCTATGAATTTGACTACTAAGCTTAGGTACCTCATGTAAAAAGAATCACACAGTATCTGTCTTTCTGTAATTGGTTTATTTCACTCAGCATGATGTCCTTAGGTTCATCCATGTTGTAGCATATGTCAGAATTTCCTTCTTTTTTTTTTTTTTTTTTTTTTTTCTTTTGCGGTACGCGGGCCTCTCACTATTGTGGCCTCTCCCGTTGCGGAGCACAGGCTCCGGTCGCGCAGGCTCAGCGGCCATGGCTCACGGGCTCGGCCGCTCCGCGGCATATGGGATCCTCCCGGACCGGGGCACAAACCCGCGTCCCCTGCATCGGCAGGCGGACTCTCAACCACTGCGCCACCAGGGAAGCCCAGAATTTCCTTCTTTTTAAAGGGTGAATAATAATTCATTGTATGGATAGACCACATTTTGTTTATCCATTCATCCACTGATGAGCACTGGGGTTGCCTCCACCTCTCGGCTACTGTAAATAGCGCTGCTATGAACACAGGTGTACAAATGTCTACTTGAGACTCTGCTTTCAATTCTTTTGGGTACATACCCAGAAGTGGGGTTGCTGGATCATATGGTAATTCTCTTTTTAATTTTTGAGGAAATACCACACTGTTTTCTAAAGCTGCTCTATCATTTTACATCCCCATCAACAGGGTACAAGGGTTCCAATTTTTCCACATTTTCTCCAACCTTCTTTCTGTTGTTCTTTTGATAGCAGCCATCCTAATGTTGGTGCGGTGATATCTCATTGTGGTTTTTTGTTGTTGTTGTTTTTGTTTTTAATTTATTTATTTTGGCTGCGTCGGGTCTCTGTTGCTGTGCGTGGTCTTTCTCTAGTTGCGGCGAGCAGGGGCTACTCTTCGTTGCAGTGCGCGGGCTTCTCATTGCGGTGGCTTCTCTTGTTGAGGAGCACAGGTTCTAGGCACACAGGCTTCAGGCTGTGTGGCTTGCAGGCTCTAGAGCGCAGGCTCAGTAGTTGTGGTGCACAGGCTTAGTTGCTCCGCAGTATGTGGGATCTTCCCAGACCAGGGATAGAACCCGTGTCCCCTGCATTGGCAGGTGGATTCTTAACCACTGCACCACCAGGGAAGTCCTCATTGTGGTTTTGATTTGCATTTCTCTAATGATTTGTGGTGTTGGGCATCTTTTCATATGCTTATTGGCCATTTGTATAACTTATTTGGAGAAATGTCTATTTAAGTCCTTTGCCCATCATTTGTTAATTGGGCAGCTTTTTGCTGTAAATTACAGGTCAGGCTACCTTCTTAACATTGTCACCTAAGAGGGGTGCCAGGGTGGCCCCGATAGAAATGGGGGCAGAGAAACCAGTTACTATTTCTTCATACATCTCTATTATATGTATTGTTAGAAAAGGCATAGATTGCCTTTCTGATTGTTTTTATATCTAATGAATTATAGGGAGAAAAGATGAAGCTCTGTCCCCCATTGCAGAGGAGCCTCAAGCTGACCCTTGCAAGCTCTTGCCCATCTTCTCTCAACCTATTTTAAGTTCAAGTTTCTCTCTCCGAGTTGAAGAAAAATTTGTTTTTAGTTGATTTGTACCTTTTCCAACTGCAAGGGAGTGAGGTTCAGAGTAACCCATTTCTTGGTCTTTTTCTTACAGATATAAAAATATCCATAACTTTTGCCATAGGGTGAAAAAGAGTTACTTGTTCTTTTATAGATATTATTAAAAATACTAAGAACTCAAGGATATTATATAAATGTAGGAAGCATAAAAAATGCTAAAGGTAAAAATGCCTTATTCATTCATTTAACAAACCTTAACTGAATGCAACTTGGTCTTGATCCAGTTGCTGGAGATACAGCAGTAAATAAAACAAGAAGAAGTTGGAAAGTGATAGGTGTAGTACAAAGTAATGCTAGGTCAGGAGGATGGGGTCATATTTTGGTAGAATGGTCAGGGAAACTTTCTTGTACAAGGAGTCTCAGTTGTGACAGATGCTAAATGTCCATGCTTCATCCACAAGGGACAGGGTCTCCCTAATTAACAGAAATTTAATTATCAGAAGGATTTTGACAAATTTAAATAATCATCTACTGAAAAGGACCTAAATCCATCTTAATATATAAATATGCACTTATAACATTTTTTTTTAAAAGAAGGTATTGGTAATGGAATGAGTGTGTCGCTCCCAAAATTCATATATTGAAGGCCTAAACGTCAATGTGATGGTATTTGGAGGTAGGCCTTTCGAAGCTAATTAGGGTTAGATGAGGTCAAGAGGATGGGGCCCCCATGATGGGATTAGTGCCCTTATAAGATGAGGAAGAAACCAGACACAGCAAAAGGCAGCCATCTACAAGCCAGGAAGAAGGCCCTGACCAGAACCCAACCATGCCAGTATCCTGATCTCAGACTTTCTAGCTTCCAGAACTGTAAGAAATAAATGACCACTGTTTAAGCCACCCAGTCTATGATATTTCGTTACAGCAGCCCAAGCAGCCCAAGATACTACTTTTTTTTTTTTTGCGGTACGCAGGCCTCTCCCTGTTGCGGCCTCTCCCGTTGCAGAGCACAGGCTCCAGACATGCAGGCTCAGTGGCCATGGCTCACGGGCCCAGCCGCTCCATGGCATGTGGGATCTTCCCGGAGCAGGGCACGAACCTGTGTCCCCTGCATCGGCAGGCGGACTCTCAACCACTGCGCCACCAGGGAAGCCCCAAGATATTACTTCTTGACAATAATTGCAATCCATTCTTATCACTCATTCTGATTTCATTTTATATGCTTTGTTGTTAGGTATACTAAAAGCCCTTCACTTATTCATTTTTTCAATCATAAAACATTCCAGCACATGTGCTTTGTTTAATCGACTAAAACTGAAAACGCATATTCCAAATCGTGGTCCCTGAGTAAACTGCAGAGCCCTAGTAAGGATGGGTGAGTCAGCACACAGTTCCAGGCCTTTCAATGGAAACACTCAGTTGACCAGAGCTAAGGCCCCAGCGCAGGAGTCTGAGTGAGCAGTGCTCCAATGGGTAAGAGGGAATCAGTGGATGGGGTTACATGGTGTGTTGTCTGCAGGGCAAGTGGTTGTCAGTGGTTCCACGTGTGTAAGACACTTCGGTAAACTTCCTCCAATGTTTCATGCTTCCTGCAGATGGGAAAGTCTGCTTATAGTAAAGGAAATACTGATGGCCCACGGCCTTTATAAGAGTTTTTTTTAGCTGACTAGGCTATGGGCTTGCTAAAAAGAAGCAAAAGCCTCCCAGGGTTCACCAGGAGCCTCTGCTGAAAGGTAGGAACAGGTGAAACAAAGAGAGGTCAGATGGAAAGAAATGCTTTCTAATGATTTCCACCTCGGTGTGGTAATGTGGCAATAATTATGATTCCTGGGCTTCATCCTATCTGATTAGAGGGGGAAAAAAACCGAATTTACAGAGATCCTCTTTCTTATTCTCATGGAACTTCTGTGAAACAGCTATTGACAGGGCATATCATTCTTTTATTTATATTTGAGAAAATAAAGGACCATCTGAGACAAGGGGATATTCAGAGCTATCATATCCACTCATCCAGAAGTGAACATGATATGACCAATTGAATTATATTTCCATTTATTTTAAAGATGGGGTTTGGGAACTATTCCTACGCGATAAGGTACAGGCTCTCAGGGGTACTGTCTGCCTCTCAGATCCCCTCGGAAATAATGGTGGAAATTATCAGAAGAAAGAAAAATCTGCATCCATTCTAGAAACCAGGCCAAAGCCCTTTCCACATGCCAGAGCCTTGGAGATATTCTTCCTACACCACAATGCAGAATGGAGCTGTATGAAGAAACTGAGAACACCAATTCACAGTTTTTTGTTGAGAGAAAATACAGTGTCCCCAGGAACAGCAGAGACCCCTAGCAAAAGCCAACACTCCTTGCTAACCTGGAGGGATGAAGGAGAGAGGGAAGGTAAGACTCTGAGCACATTTCTTTACTCCCAAATGCCCTGAAGATGAGCCCTGAGAAGAAGCACAGGGCAGCCCTGGGGATGGTGGGCTGATAGGATCCGCATAACTAGGCAGTCAGGTGGGTCTGAATATGAGTCCCAGCTCTACCACCTACTAGCTCTGGAACCCTGGGCAGGTATTAAACTTCTCTAAGCCTCCCTTTTCTTCTCTGCCAAACTGGCTAGTAACTGTGCCTTTTGCACAGGATTGCTGTGAAGATTAAATGACGTAAGAGTGTAAAGTGCTTAAAATAGTCCCTGCAAGTGCTCATTTAGTGAAGATGATGATGGTGGTGACGGTGATAGATATGATGGTGACGGATATGATGATGGTGGTCATGGTGACCGTGATAGATATGTTGATGGTAGTCACGGTGATGGTGACGGATATGTTGATGGTGGTCATGGTGATGGTGATGGTGACGGATATGTTGATGGTGGTCATGGTGACAGTGATGAATACAGTGATGGTGGTGATAGATATGATGACGATGATGATGATTAATTGTGAAACTGGAATTTAAGACTTGGCAGAATACAGCTAAAGCTTTTGAAAAGCTTCAAATACTTTAAATACTCTTACTCTTTGATCCAGTAATTCCACTTATTGGAAATATTCTTTGGGAAACAGAAACAGACAAAAGAATTCAAAGATAAAGTTCAGTTGTAGTTGGAAAAACAGGAAACAAGCTAATAAATACGTAACAACAGCAGAGGTTTTGGGGAGAAAACCTGTAGAAATAATGGGATCTACAATGGATAGATTGACCCCAATTATGGACAGACTGGAGAAACAGGCTGTCAGGACGAGGAAATTTGAAAGGCTGGATAAAATGAATGACATCCCCACCCCCTCCACACTTCCAGAGAACAATCCCTTCTCCACCCCCACAGGACACAGGAAGTCTATCCTCTGTAAAAACTGAATGAGAGATGTTCCCAACTCAGGGACACCACAGAACAGAGACAGATGGTGGCATGAAACAGGACGAATGGGTTTACATATTAAGTTGAGTTGATGACCCCAGCCCCCTCCTCTCACTGATGTCTCAGAGCCCTGGTGGCCAGGTATGTTCTGCCTATATTCGAAATTAGAAAATTTTTTCTGGGAGAATCTCAATTGCCCAGAGAAAATTCTACAGATAAAAGCATTTTTGCTTTAAAAAGTTTAAAACTTTAAAAAGTTTTTTGTTTTTTTTAAAAAAGAGAGCTGAGTTTCTCATTCTCCTATATGAACAAGTAGTCAAGGGATCAGTAAACATTTGGGGGAAATTCTCCAACATGAAGACTACAGCACAGAAAAGAGAAGAAAAAAAGAAAGAAAAATAACCTGGCAGAAGGGGAGGTAGTACAAGTATCAGAATCATAGCAGCTACAGTAGCAAGATTGAGACTGCAAATGTTACAGGTGTTATAAACACACTGCACCTGAGACTTTCTATGTGGTGAAACCAGCGGTATTGAAAGACAATTCAAAAGAAATCATTTCCTCACTATCTAATTCACTGTTACATTCATACCACGTACTGCATCATCTAAAATTCTCTCTCTGAAATCACAGACATGGCCCCCTTCTTGCTGGCCTGGGCAATAACATTCCCTCACAGCTGACCTTGAACCACTGTTCCCACCCCACCAAGCATCCAAGCTTGATTTCTGTGAACTGGGTCACTGGAACTAAAGGCACTAGAACTTTATGCCTGGTATCTGGCATATTCGATGCTGAAATCAGCTGGCACAGAAATAAGAACCCAAAACTCTCAAATAAAATAATCCCACAGACCAGGACTACCCCATGAGTACTAAATGCAGAAAACTGATGGTGACTCAGATAACTAACTTCAATTGCTCCTTTTTAAGTTGCCCATGATTTAGGAGTCCAGAGATCATCAATATAATTAGTTATTTTAAACACAAAAGACTTTGACAAATCCCCTCTCAATTATTATATGAAAGTGTGTGTGTGTGTGTGTGCGCGCGCGCGCGTGTGAAGGGTTTGAAAAGATTAAGAAAAATCTGAGTTGTTATTTCTTTTATTTTTTTTTTTGCGGTATGCGGGCCTCTCACTGTTGTGGCCTCTCCCGTTGCGGAGCACTGGCTCCGGTCGTGCAGGCTAAGCGGCCATGGCTCACAGGCCCAGCCGCTCCACGGCACATGGGATCTTCGCGGATCGGGGTATGAACCCGTGTCCCCTGCATCGGCAGGCAGACTCCCAACCACTGCGCCACCACGGAAGCTCGTGAGATGTTATTTTTAATAACTTAATATAGAAATTATAATAAGCTTTTATGCTATCCATATTGGGAGAAGTGATATCAAAGTTAATAGTTGTCACTTTACATTATTGTAAATTCTTTAACAATAGGATGACATTGCTTTAATAAATGGCCCTTTAATAAATGGTCTTATTTATGGTTTAAAAAAAAAAAGCCTGTGTTCCAGTGTTACACACTGTAGTCAGAAACATCGCTTGCCAGAAATAGAAATAACATAAAGTCCAAGAGATTGAGTAGGTTGCAAATTGCTCTCCTGCTTGGGAGGAACAATTCCTTTCTCTCCTATCTTTGCACTGTCCCTCCCTCAAAATGGATTACTACCATAACACATCCTACAAGTGGCCGTGGAGACCCTACCCAGGACCAGATAATGGGCTGGATGCTGGGGGGGGCCTGGAGGAAGCAATTCCTGCACTCAAAGAACTGAAATTTCACCTCCCTCTCCTCAATGTCTATGGATCCAGGACACGGGAAAAGAGAAACCTCCCCACCCCATACACAGTGACTCTTGTTTTGTTCAAAGGTGCTCTGTTCCCACAGTATACGCTGGCTGCCAGTCACTCTAGCTTATCCATGTTTTTAAAGCTGAAATCAAACTCACCACCCAATTCCCCCACGCTTTTCAGACAGACACAAAGAGTCCAGCTGAACCATTGTGAGGGCGCTCCCTGGTCTAAAGAACCATATCCCCACGGTGGAGAGGATGACTCCCTCTCGGAAACAGACTCCAGGATTTCCCCAGCTCAACAGCTCACACGTTTTCCCAAACTCCCACTCACAGATCACGTCCCTTCTTTCCAGGACTCACTGGGTGATGCACGGGAGAAATATATCCAGCCAGAATCATGTGAATTCTGTCATTCGAGCCACCAGCTTGCTGCTGGTTAGAGGCAATTTGGGGTTGGCCAGTGGAGGCTAGAAACCACGTTGGGGTTTGGCAGCCCATTCTGGTCCTCTGTGCCGTGTCATCCACTCAGCTGGGCAGCCTGCGACAGACGGGGCCTCTCCCTGTGCCACAACCCAACGTCCCATTCATCTCTGTCCCCTTCACACGTACACAGCTGGCAAGAGAGCAACCGACCAACGTCCACTGAATTGATAGGACCTGCATCCACTAAGAAAACAGGGGCGAGGGGCTGGCGTTCACCACGGGCTCTAAGGGACCAGAGAACCACCTGAGCTAAGGAGCCCTGAGACCAACCGTGTAGGTGGGGTGGGTCGGGGGAGGGGAGCGGCGGCTGACAGACTGTAGGGAAGGCTCTTCTCAGACCCTCAGACACTCCTGCAGAGAGAATCAGTGTGCAAAGTTAGAGACATTGACCATGAGTGTCCTACCTATGGAGGTTGAAGAGACAAAGATGAGACTGAAATCAGGAATTACTGGATCAGACTGAACTGATTCAGGTTCAGGTGTGAAAATGCCACTTCCCCTTTATCAGAGGTGCTCAGAAACGTCTGCCCCATCACGTCCCCTGGATTACTGACCCCCAAGCCACTTCCCACTCACAGGCCAGCGTTGGAGTCTCACTCATCCTTCTACTCCCGCCTGTACACCAAATTCAACAGGAGCAGGAACAAAGCACTCAGGTTAAAATCAAAAGAGGAACAAGCAGGGCTTCCCTGACGGCGCAGTGGTTGAGAGTCCGCCTGCCGATGCAGGGGACACGGGTTCATGCCCTGGTCCAGGAAGATCCCACATACCACAGAGCGGCTGGGCCCATGAGCCATGGCCGCTGAGCATGCGCGTCTGGAGCCTGTGCTCCGCAACGGGAGAGGCCCCAACGGTGAGAGGCCCGCGTACCACCAAAAAAAAAAAAAAAGAGGAACAAGCAAAGTGAAGCGAAGAATCCCTTCTCTAAAAGCAGAGGGGCAGGTGGCAGAGCAAACAGGACCTGGGAGCAGCTTTGCTCATCCCAGCATCAGCCTCCACCCTCTCTGAACATCCTATAGGGCCTCTTTGCCACAGTCAGAAGCGTACTATCTCCCAGTTTCACTGCACTCACTTTCAAGAGTAAATGTGTTTCCGATGTCAGGATTAGAATGCCTGTAATTCTGGGTGTGCATTTAATTTGCGTGCTTCCTTCTCCTTGGGGTGTGGGGAGGTATTCACAAAGAAAGTTTATTCCTTCTGGAAGTCTACTCAAAAGGATGCTCTAATTAAGCCCTGATGGAGCTCAAGGAAAACCCAAACGACTAAAAATGAGCTCTGCCTCCCAGGTCTCCAGCTTCTCACCTCTCGAAAACCTTCGGGAAAGAGCACAACACGCTCAGGACACAAAAGAGAAGCAACACTCAGTTTTCCCAGCCCAAAGAGGGACAAACAACCTAGAGATTATCAGCTCTGTTTCGCTACATTGATGCGTTGTTTTCCAGGCAGCTCCTGACTTTTTTGTGAAACGGAACAGCTGGGTCTAGGTGAGCTGAGCGCTGAACAGGAGTTACCCCAGGGAAGTTGCTGGAACACCCACCTCGCCTTTTCCATATTGCCGGCTCATTTCATGCCGGAAATAGAGAGGCCTCCCCCGCCTCTTGGGTCTGGCCCGATCCACAGGAAACTTCTCTCTTGATTAGACTCCCACTGAGCCCGGGGTTCAACTTTCCATCTTTCATTCCAACCCATACATCCCACCACTCCACCAAGGCCCAGCCAGGGGGCCTTTGCAAACAAACTCACCCATCCACGTCCACTGTGGGCAATCTACAAAGCTCAGGCTTTCTTGGAATCAAGACATTATCCTTTGAACCGCCAGGGAATACTCTCCAAACAGCAGATTAATCCTTATTTGCTTTTGGCAGTCACAATCCAGGGTCAATTAAACAGAGCCAAGCCCTAATGCTTAACCTCTTTCCTGAGCATTTATTTACATGCGATGGTGGGAGAGGGCGTAGCATTCTCTCAGCCCCATTTGGATGACAGCTCTGGAGATCACACTGGCCTTCCAGAGCCTTCTTTTTCCTAGGTTTTCCTCCAGTCCAGCACAAAGCAGGTCTCAACGCTCTCTCTCACTTGCAGGCATAGACAAAAGCAAAACGATGTAGACACTACTTTGGATGAATGGGTGACAGTCACATGACACATCTGGGTATATCCTTTTAAAACAGACTTTCCAACTGAAATGGGATCCAGATGTTGTAAGGGCAGGCATGTATCCAGTCCCCTTCCTAGGTGGTACCTACGGAATGAAGACCCAACTTAATATGACTTTTATGTGTACTTCTTGTTTCCCCTACTATGATGTAAGCTCCTCCGGACCTCGGGCACGGAGCACCTGGCTGCTACGTGGAGCACAATGCTTAGCCCACGGTTGGTTCTTAAAAGCTGGTGCGTCCAATAAATCAAACAATAAGTGAATACAGTGAAGAAGGTTCAAATGTATCAGGTTAAACCCCAATCGATGTTCAGGAACAAAAGGTTTCCTGTACAAGGTTATGCAGATAGATTTAGATTTGGGAAAATCTTGATATCCTTGTTTACTAGGAGTAACCATCAAGCTAACAGCCCGATTATTTTCCCCCCTCTTTTGTAATAGCTGGCTATTCGAATGTTCCTTACCTGGAAGCCCTATTTATAAAATCTTTATTAGATGACAAACTACATAGACAGCATTTCATATTTCAGAGATTCTAACCATTCTTTAAGACCCAACTCCAATAACTGGTGACATTTATTGAGCACTTACTATGTGCCAGACTCTGTTTGGAAAGTTCTCAGGCACTTACTCACTTTGTCCTTACAACCCACTGATTCCAACCCCATTTCATGAGTGAAGAAACTGCCTTGGTTGTTCCTTGGGCCTCCCCTGTCCCCTCCAAAGGAAAGTATTCATTTCCTCTTCTGAAACCCTCCTTAGCATGTCCTGTGCTTCTCTTATGAAACATATTCTCCCACGAGCATGGAGCAATTCAGGCATAATCCTACCCCCTCTGCTCCACTGAAAATGGGGCTACCTTTTCCCAATGGTACTTACTCCCCAGGCGGATCCAACAACTGCTTATCAGAATCACCTGAGAAGTTTTTGAAACAAAACACAGCAGGGGCCTGGGCTTCACTCCCTAGAGAGTCTGGTCTTGGTGCTCTGGAACCTTTACCTTCAGAAAGCTGTCCAGGTGCTACTGACACACACCAGGTTTGAGGACCACTGTCTTATACAACAGCTCACGGCCTTGCACTTTGTGGGTAATGAACAAAATTTATCCAATGAATGGGTGGCTTAATGAATAACCCATTTTTTGTGTGTGTGGTACACGGGCCACTCACTGTTGTGGCCTCTCCCGTTGCGGAGCACAGGCTCCAGATGCACAGGCTCAGCGGCCATGGCTCACGGGCCCAGCCGCTCCGCGGCATGTGGGATCTTCCCGGACAGGGGCACGAACCCGTGTCCCCTGCATCGGCAGGTGGACTCTCAACCACTGCGCCACCAGGGGAGCCCTGAATAACCCATTATTATGAGATGTCGTTCAAGGTATTTCCAGTTGTTTTCCAATGGACACAGAACTACCCACACCCAAACTCTGCCAAGCCCCCCGACGTAGCCCTTACCACTCCCTCCCAGCCCCCTTCGCTCATTCAGCTCCAGCCACACTGGCCCTGGGTACTACTCCTCAGTTGTCCCAAAACATCTGCCTGGACCATTCTTGCCCTAGATTTGCATGGCTCCTTTCCTTTTTTTTTTTTTTTTTTTTTTGGCCGTGCCACATGTCATGCGGGATCTTCCCCAACCAGGGATCAAACCCGGGGCCCCCTGTGTTAGGAGCACGGAGTCTTAACCACTGGACCACCAGGGAAGTCCTCCTTTCTACTTGTATTCAGATCTCTTCCCAAATGTCACCTCCTGAGAGAAGTGACCTGACTGCCCTCACTAAACTAAAGCACTCACCCCGGCCCCCCATCATTCTTTATGGTATCACAGTCCTTTATCAAAATTCTCATGGCCCTTAACACTAACTGACATTATATTACATATACTTTAAATGTACTGTGTGTTTCTTTCCCTTAGAATACACATGTCAAGGTTATGGATTCTTCGAGGAAAACAGACAAGCTTCCCCTGGTGTTTAAGTCTTATTCTGTCTGAAGTGTTTCAGGGGAGTCTCGTGACAGAAAGGAGGGGCGTAGCTGACTTTTCGGGTCCCTCCCATGATCCAAAGTCTTAGAAAAAGGCATTTTTACAGATAGGAGAAAAGCTCGGACATCATCCAATGCGAGAGCTCTTCTTAATCTGGAGTTCAGGAGTCCTTGAAGATGTATAAACTTCCTAAAACTGCGAAATTTTGTCCGCGTGCATAAGCACAATTTTCTGTGGAAAGGATCCACAGCTCTCAATGGAGTTTCAAAGAAGCCTGATTTCCCAAACGAAAAGTTAAAATTCTCTAGGCAAAATCTTTCATTATGTAAGAGGAAACTGAGGCACCCTCCAAGAAACAACTTACAGAAGGTCAAACAGCTGGTTAGTGACAGAGTTCTAAGAAGAATCCACATTTGTTGATTCCCAAGCAGTCCCCCTCCCTCTGCCCCCAGCCCCCCATGAGATGTTCCCATAGAAAGAGAGGACCTGTCCCTCACCACACCAGATTGCCATTCTGAACCACTGGACTCTCAAGAGTAGCTCCTCTCATGACTAAGCCTCTGGGCAAAAACACTGAAGCATGCCTTCCCCTTCCTAACAATTTCATTATTCACAAATTTGCGTGTAAGTGAGGACATCAGATGGCTCAAAACTGCCCTAAGCCTCTTTCAAATGGCATTTCATGCAAGGCAGTACAGGGCATCCGTCACATACCCTCACTCACCAGACGCTCTCAGCAAAGAAAGAACTCCTTTTCCTTCCCTACTGCTAATGGCTCCAATTTTCGCATGATTTTCTATCATGGTGAGTGCCAATGAAATATCACCCCCATCACACGTCCCACTGGCTATTCTTTCAACATCGTGGCTTCTAAAGCAGCCCTGCTGGAATGAAAACAAAATCATATCCACAAGCCATTCGGGAGGAGTGCAGAGAGGGAGGGCATGCAATGAAATAAAGGGCAAGGGCGTACTGTAAGCCCGATCAGAAGCACATGATCTGTCCGCTACTCTGGAGAGATTTGCTGTATTCACGAAAGCCCCGCAAGGTACTTTGAGGTACCATAGAAACTTTTCCAGTTAGGTCACTGCACTGCAAGGAACAGAGACCCTCTCAAGGTACCCCCGGAAAAGGTCTGTTTTAGACCCGGAGTTGGAAAGCTGCTGAGAGCAAGGACAGCTCCAGGGCCTGGATCCCCCCCACCCCCTGCCTCCACCCTCCAGATTGCTGGAGGGTTTCTTTCCACACCTGTTTCCTTCTATCAGTCAGCTTCCTCAGTTTCCATATGGTTGTTTGGTGGGTTTTTTTGGGGTTTTTTTGTTGTTGTTTTTTTTTTGCGATAAGCGGGCCTCTCACTGTTGTGGCCTCTCCCTTGCAGAGCACAGGCTCCGGACGCGCCGCGGCATGCGGGATCCTCCCGGACCGGGGCACGAATCCGTATCCCCTGCATCGGCAGGCGGACTCTCAACCACTGCGCCACCAGGGGAGCCCTCCATATGGTTTTGTCATTCATAACTTTGGCTGCCATGTGACTTCAGTCTGCCATGGATCCAACTCTCTCAAATGACATCCTTTTAGCTTTCGCCTCTGGGGCAAAACATTTCCTGGGATTCCTTCATTTGAATTCCCAAGACAGGGAATCTGATTGTTTCTACTTATTTCTTTGGGCCAAGATCTACGTCATTGTCCAGACTATGGGACGGCCTCCCTGGGGCAGTGGGCGCACCCAGGCACCAATCAGCATGGCCGCGGGAGTCGGATACTGAGTAAAACTTGACTACCTCGGCCTTCCCCAGGTCTTCTGCAGGGGCTGTGCCCGGACTGGTACCGGAATGACTGTCACACAGGCACTAAACCAGGCTGGTCAACAGTGTGCTTGGACTGGCACGTGAGAGCCAAATGTTAAATTTTCAAGAATTCTGAGAGCTCTTTGCTAATTCACCTGTAATTGGAAATTGGCCACAGTGGGAGTATTTACACCGCAGACATTGGCAAATGCCACAAAAATGGCGGATTTTGTTGGTTTTCCTAGAGAGCTCATTTGCCAGCGCACCTCTGCAGCATTAATGGTTAAAGAGGGAGAAAAACAAAATCAAGGTAAACAAGGCTTCCCAACAATCCGGCATAATCCACGTCATTTCCCTCTTCTCTTCAGCCAGGCTTCGCTGCAGCCGGAATGGACGGCTTCCTCATCCTCCTTGCAGCCAGCGCTCGTGCTACGTCACATGTCCGCCTTCCCAAATGGCAATGCCCACCTCTGTCAAGTTCAAATTCTTCCCTGAAGCCTACCCATTTCCCTCTATTAGAACAACCTCTGCTTCTCTGGACTCCTGGAACCCAAAGTGTACTCCTCTGCACCCCTTTTCACGTTCAGCCTTTTACTATAGTTATTTCTGGCTTCATACTTTGAGTCCTTTCATTCATTTTAAACTTCCCAAGCATGGGATCTATGTCCATTTCTCTGGATCCTTCCAAAAGCCAACCATATACCTGCTCCTCACTTAGCTACCTGGTCAGCACACGGTGAACGAATACAGAACACTTATTTCCACAAGTCTGCCACTTACAATTCCAGGCCTGCTAACCCACGAGTTCCCCCAACAGATCTGAGCCCTGACAACCGAATCAGCAGCAAGAGGATTCAAGTCTGCCAGGTGGCTACAGGCGTGGATCTGGCGTGTATGGGAATTATGTTCGCTAGATCCAAACTCCTGTAAGAGAAGGGCAAAGTGAGGGATTAAACACGGGGATTAAACTTTGATCTGACAACATCAGAGTCACACTTCAAACCACATTCAACCCCCATCTCCCTTTAAGCCTTTGGGAAAAATGACTGGGAGCATTAGGGGGAAAAATCTCAGAACCAGGAACCAGATGAAAAAGATCACAAGTTCACTGTCAAGTGGAGAACATTAGTTCTTATGTCACGGATCACATAACAGCCTGAAGAGTATATAAAAGCTGACAAGAAGTCAGAAGGAAAACTATCAGATTACAACTGGCATGTGAAGAAAAAGGCCAGGAAGAAATGGGCTTCTTCGCCCCAAAAGTTTTTTCTGGACAAAACCTCCTAAGTCTTCAGGCAGAAAGTTCAATGGCGTGTCAACTTTGGATCCTGGCATTCTGGGGTCCATGAATGTGGCCTTACCAGCAAGGCTTAATTTGCAGAAGTATTCAAAACTTGAAAATTCTTCACACTCTGAGAATTTGGAAGGTTAGAAAATATTATCTCAGGAATTCCCTGGCAGTCTAGTGGTTACGACTCCATGCTTCCACTGCAGGGGGCACGGGTTCGATCCCTGGTCAGGGAACTAAGATCCCACAAGCCGCACGGCACGGCCAAGAAATAAACAAATTAAATATTAAAAAAAAAAAGAAAAGAAAATATTACCTCTAGTTTACAGATGGAAAAACTAAGCTAAAGAGAGGCAAGTCACTTGACTGTCTGTAACAGACACTGAAACACAAACCCAGCTTCCTAATCCTGGTTTCAGTACCTCTCGGTTCACTTCATTCCACCCATCATCCCTCCAAACCCTAATGCCCTAGAATATAAAAAACAAGTGGCTTTTGTGAAATGGATAATTCCTGAAGCTTAATCCAAACACACGGTGTGAAAACTAGTTTCGAAAAAAAATTCTCAGAACTAAGGCAGACAAAAGAACATGGTAGGGTGACCATTTCAGCAAGAAAACAAGCTCTCTAATCTTCCCCAAGTATAAAACCCTGCCACTCAAGGCTGCTGATAAAAGCAAGAAGATAAAGACATATTATGGCAGAACACGTTTCGTTTTAGATATCATCTATATTTCCTCCATCTGTCTTTTCTTTTCTTTTTTTTTTTTTTTTTTTTTGCGGTACGCAGGCCTCTCACTGCTGTGGCCTCTCCCGTTGCGGAGCACAGGCTCCGGACACGCAGGCTCGGTGGCCATGGCTCACGGGCCCAGCCGCTCCGCGGCATGTGGGATCTTCCTGGACCGGGGCACGAACCCGTGTCCCCTGCATCGGCAGGGGACCCTCAACTACTGCACCACCAGGGAAGCCCTGTCTTTTCTTGATAGGCGTGGTTTTAGGAAGATAGGACCACAGAGATGCTGTACTCTCCTAAGACTTTATAACTGGTAGCTAAAGCCTCCTCAACGTGGAATTTTGCCCCCTGGGATCTAAAAGAAATCCATCTAGAAGTAAAGAAGGGAACAAAGAAAACAAATGAAAGCAAAAGTTCACCTGTCCAGATGTCCTCCCTAACACACTCTGATTTGATCCTTAAAAATTTAGTCCTTTGAGCAACAAATGAGGGGCTGTTTTCCTGGTCTAAAATCCGCTTTAGGGACTTTCCTGGTGGTCCAATGGGTAAGACTCCATGCTCCCAATGCAGGGGGCCTGGGTTCGATCCGTGGTCAGGGAACTAGATCCCGCGGGCATGCCGCAACTAAAGATCCCGCGTGCTGCAACCAGGACCTGGTCTAGCCATTAATTAATTAATTAATTATAAATAAATTAATTAATTAAATCAGCTTTAAATCAGAATCAAAATGTCCAGAGAGAAAGGTGATGGGATTACGGTTTGCTTCAAGGAGTGGGCCATTTGCTTCTGAAATAAGCCATGTGGTCACATCTGAACTGAGTGAGCAGGCGCATATCTAATTCAGGAAAGGAAATAAGAGACAGATTCAAAATTTCCAAGGCACTTGGCTTCGATCAGAGCTCAAACATGAAAAGAATTCTTCTGCAGGCTCAAAAGCATTTCTGAATTTGTGAGCTTACAAAGAGACCTCCCTGAAGCTATCAAGTAGTTTGAAAACAAGCTTGACTGACAATGCTCACGTTGCAAAAGATGAAGCAGGAACCAGCCTCTCTCAGGGCATGCAAGGTTCTTGAAAAATGATTCCAGGGACTTTCCTGGTGGTCCAGTGGGTAAGACTCTGCACTCCCAATGCAGGGGGGCCCAGGTTCCATCCCTGGTCTGGGAACTAGATCTCACATGCCGCAACAAAGATCCTGCATGCCACAACTAAGAGTCTGCATGCCACAACTACAAAAGATCCCGCATGCCACAACTACAAAAGCTCCCACATGCCACAACGAAGATCCCACGTGCCACAACGAAGACCCAGCCTAGCCAAATAAATAAATATTTTTAAAACTAAAGTACATTAGGTCTCTAAATCATTATATAAATGCTTTAAAAAGAAAAGAAAAAGAAAATTCATTCCAGAGTATTCTAATGCAGACAACTCTTCAACTGAAGTAGCTACCAGTCTTCTTTAAGGAAGGCTACAGGCCCACAAGATAGTCATTCAGGATTCTGTCCTCAATGGATTCCTATTTTCTGATTCTATTATAATCTGTGTGGTAGGACCAGAAATGGCTGGCCTAGGGCTACTGGTCCCAAATGTCTCTGAATTCACGAGGCTGGAGATGACGTATATTGTGGCGCTCTGTCAGGCCAAAGCGAAGGCAACCAGCTGGTCTGAAGCCCTGTCCACTCCATGGATTCTCTATACATTCCTTATCTTATATAATAACCACCCCATGGGCCCCTGGAACATAACATGTGCTCAGAGAAAAGTCATAGGGAGTGCAGATTCAAATTCCAGTTGGCCTGAGTCAATACATCCATGTTAATGAGTCCAGTTAGTTATGTGTGAATTTATTATTTATTTATACCTCTTAGGATCCCAGACTATTCTAAGCCAGTAAGAGAGTGCTACCTAAAAGTACAGGAGGGAACTCTCTGGCAGTCTAGGATTAAGACTCAGTGCTTTCACTACTGTGGCACGGGTTCAATCCCTGGTCGGGGAACTAAGATCCCACAAGCTGTGTGTCACGGCCAAAGAAATATAATAGTAAAAATAAATATCAAAAAAAAAAAAAAAGTACAGGAACAGAGACAAAAGTCCCATCACCCAGAGACCCCTAGGAATTCAAACATGTTCCATGGAGATTCTTGCAAGCCCAGGCCAGGTCCAGCCTTAGGGGCTTTGAAATTGGAAATACTAGAATCTAGTCTGGACCTTTGAGGATGGACTCAGCGCAAACCAACCTTCCCTACTTAGGAATCAAGCCTGCTCTGCAAACACGGGCACCTGATTGCCAGGCCAGCCTACTGGCGGGCAGGCTCCCGCCTAGTGAACTTTCAGATAATGATTACGTACTGCCCACTGCACCAGGAAGTGTGCTAATCTTATTCCTACCTCCTCACTTGGCTCAGAGCCTTCTATGATCTCACAAACGCAAAGAGTAATAAAAGTTAGTAGGCTTGGACTTCGAAATTCCAAACCACTAGAAGCTGCTCTCCAAAACTTCACTCTGTAGCAAATGGCTTTTGCCTCTCCCTTGACGATTCTGATTTTAAGCATGGCTTGGCCACAAGGCACAAACTATGGTCTGCAGGACTGTAAACAGTAACCTTGGTTCTGATGTCAGCTTACCATGTGTCCCCGAGCAAATCAACATCTGCATCTCAATCTTCTTCAGTAACTCAAAACACGATTTACATTTTTAAGGCATGTCATATTAGTGATGCTGTTAGACTACAGAAACTATACACACACACACACACACACACACACACACACACACAATGTTCTGTTTCATTAGTGAAATACTTTATTTTATGTAACATAAGACCAAGTCTTGTGTCTGCACCAGGATGTCCATTACCTTAACAAAATAGGACTGTGGCATCATATTTTATTGTCTTCAAACAGATAGAGGAGTCAAAGTCTGAGATCTTACCCACCATAAAATAGCCATTTAGGGCTTCCCTGGTGGCGCAGTGGTTGGGAGTCCACCTGCCGATGCGGGGGGCGCGGGTTTGTGCCCCGGTCTGGGGGGATCCCGCGTGCCGCGGAGCGGCTGGGCCCGTGAGCCATGGCCGCTGAGCCTGCACGTCCGGAGCCTGTGCTCCGCAACGGGAGAGGCCACGGCGGTGAGAGGCCCGCGTACCGCAAAAAAAAAAAAAAAAGCCATTTAGATCCTAAAAACAACCAGCAAATCAAAATGAGATGTGATTCCACGAGTTTTAAATTTTAGGATTATAAAGAGATGAGACTGGTATAAACATGAAAATTCCATTTTGCCCTTAACTGAAGCAAAATCTTGGATTGGGTTTTGATGATAAGCAGAGAGAAAGAATGTGTCGTAAGTAATTAACTGAATTGTAGAAAGCAAAGAGTATTCAATCACGGATGGTCATCAAGAATACAGGAAGGGGGCTTCCCGGTTGGCACAGTGGTTAAGCATCTGCTAATGCAGGGGACACGGGTTCCAGCCCTGGTCCGGGAAGATCCCACATGCCACGGAACAACTAAGTCTGTGCACCACAACTACCGAGCCTGCGCTCTAGAGCCCGTGAGCCACAACTACTGAGCCCACGTGCCACAACTACTGAGCCCACGTGCCACAACTACTGAAGCCTGCATGCCTAGATCCCGTGCTCCGCAACAAGAGAAGCCACCGCAACGAGAAGCTCGCGCACCACAACAAAGAGTAGCCCCCACTCGCCACAACCAGAGAAAAGCCTGCGCACAGCAATGAAGACCCAACACAGCCAAAAATAAAATAAACTTATAAGAAAACAAAACAAAATAAAGTGGTTGCATCAACTTACACTCCCACCAGTGCATGAGGCTCCCTATTGCCATACATCCTGCCAACAGTTGGAATTTCTGTTTTTTGGGGTTGTTTGTGGGGGTTTTTCCCCCCCCCAATTTAGCCCTTCTGGTGGGGTTGTAGTTGTCTAGCACTACGTTTGCATCTCTGTGATGACAAATGGAGATCAACACCTTTCCAAATATTTATTGGACTTTCGATTATCATTTTTTGTGAAATGCCTATTCAAGTCCTTTTCCCATTTTTCAATTGGGTTATTGTTTTCTCTTATTAATATTTCTGCACATATTCACAACAGGTTAGATATGTGTATTGGGACTGTCTTCGTTCTACTCTGTGGGTTGTCTTTTTAATCTCTTCTTAAGGGTGTCTTTCCGTGAATAGAAGTTCTTAATTTTAATATAACTCAGGATAATTTGTGTTTCTTTTAAAGTTAGTGTTTTTTGTGTCCCTTTAAGAAATCTCTGCCTACTCCAAGGTCAAGATGTTCTCTTATGCTTTTTTTTTTCTGAAAGCTTTCACTGTTTTACCTTTCAGACATTTGGAATCAATCCTTTATATGGCATTAAGTAGGAGTCCAGTACATTTTTTCAATATAGATAACCAACTAACTCAGCACCACTTTTTGAAGAGATCAGCCTTTAATCACTGCATGCCATTGTCATCTTTAGCAGACACTCTGTCACTGAGTCTGATTCTTTTTAATGGCTGTACGGTGTTCCACTGTATGCATGTTTCATAAGTAACAACCCATGCCCAACTGATTCCCATTTAAGCTGTTTTCATGTCTTTACTATAAAGAATGCTGTCATGAATAATCCTGTCCGTATACCATTGCTCACATGTGTTAGTATATCTGTAGGACAAACTCATAGAAATGGAGTCGCTAAGTCAAAAGGTGTGTGCATTTTTAAATCAATATTTGACAGAGGTTGTACCAATTTTAATTGGATTTTCAAATCACGGTGAACTGCGCACACAGTATTATTATAAGACCCAGTACAGGGGCTTCCCTGGTGGCACAGTAGTTGGGAATCCTCCTGCCAGGGGAGGGGACACAGGTTCGAGCCCTGGTCTGGGAAGATCCCACATGCCACGGAGCAACTGAGCCCATGCGCCACAGCTGCGCTGTGGAGCCCACTGGGCCCGCGTGCCACAACTACTGAAGCCCGCGCACCGCAATGAAGAGTGGCCCCCCGCTCACCGCAACTAAAGAAAGCCCACACACAGCAACAAAGACTCAATGCAGCCATAAATAAATAAATTATTATTATTTTTTTTAAAAGACCCAGCACATTAGAACTTCAATTATACCAAAGTTCCCAACATTTTTGAGCCTTAGGATCCCTTTTTAAAAACCAATAATAAATGTGGGCTTCCCTGGTGGCGCAGTGGTTAAGAATCCGCCTGCCAATGCAGGGGACACGGGTTTGATCCCTGGTCCAGGAAGATCCCACATGCCGCAGAGCAGCTAAGCCCGTGAGCCACAGCTACAGAGCCTGCGCGCCACAACTACTTAGTCCATGTGCCACAACTACTGAAGCCCGTGCACCTAGAGCCCGTGCTCCACAACAAGAGAAGCCGCAATGAGAAGCCCACGCACTGCAACAAAGAGTAGCCCTGGCTCGCCACAACTAGAGAAAGCCCACGCACAGCAACGAAGACCCAACGCAGCCAAATAAATAAATAAAATAAACAAATTTATTTGAAAAAAACAATAAATGTTTAACTATGCTTCTAGTATCCACTGACTGAAAAATATGTATATAACCATGTAATTCACAGACACTGTGCCTCAGGACCTAAGAAATGGAAACTAACCAAAGTGAATCATGCTGTCATGCTCTGAGGCACAGGCTCCTCTGCTTAACACAGTAAAGAGCAAGGGCACCTGCTATCTGCACCTGGTCTGAAGGAAGCTCAAAGCTCAGGGCAGTCAGGCCAAGGAGCCTTACCCAACCTGCTCCCAGGTCAAGTGTTCAGAATAAAGCATCATCATTTTGTTCAAAACACAAGTCTAAAAGAACGCCAATGGGCTTTCACTTCCAGGTCAGCACTATAATTATAATCCTTTATGATCAATACACAATTCTCCCTTCGCCCATCAGCACCTTGTAAACCACAGTAACACCTGTTCTCAAACATGCCTGTAACATCATGAGAATGTCACGCTACTTATTGATTTTGCGACTGACATCAATGTCAACACCACAGTGCTGAGGACCAAAGACATGGGGCCCGCTGCCGGCCTGAGACATTGTGACCACCACAGAACGCACAGCATGACTTCCACTTTGCAGCCTCAGACCTCTGAACACACTCCCTTCCCAGAACGCTTCAAAAGGGGAAGGTGCTTGGCAAAAGAAACCGTCAACAAAATGAAAAGGCAACCAACCGAAAGGAAGAAAATATTCATAAATCATACATCTGATAAGGGGTTAATGTCCAAAATAGGTAAAGAACTCATTCAATTCAATATCAAAAACAAAAAAAACAAATAATCCAATCGAAAAATGGGCGGAGGATCTGAATAGACATTTTTTCAAAGACATACAGATGGCCAAAAGATGCTCAACATCACTAATCATCAGGGAAATGCAAATCAAAACCACAATGAGATCTCACCTCACATCTGTCAGAATGGCCTATCAAAAAGACGAGATAACGATCACTGGCGAGAGTGGAGAAAAGAGAGCCCCTGTGCACTGCTGGTGGGAATGTAAATTGGTGCAGCCGCTATGGAGAACAGTATGGAGGTGTCTCAAAAAAAATCAAAAACAGAACTATCGTATGATCTAGCAATTCCGCTTCTGGGCATTTACCTGAAGGAAACAAAAACACTAACACAAAAATATGGAATAACCATAAAATACAAGGAAATCCTGCCATTTGCAATGACATCAGTGGACCTTGAGGTCGCTGTGCTTAGTGAAATAAGTCAGAGAATGAAAGACGAATACTCTATAATATTACTCATAGGTGGAATCTAAAAACCACAACAACATAAATACAGAGAACAGACTGGTGGTTGCCAGGTGGACGCGGGGTTGGGGGAGGAGAGATTGGTGAATGTGGTCAAAAGGTACAAACTTCCAGTTATAAGATAAATAAGTCCTGGGAATGCGATGTACAGCATGCTGACTACAGTTAATAATAGCTACTAAGAGAGTAGAACTTTTAAGTTCTCATGAAAAAAAAGAAAGTAATTTGTAACCCTGTGGGGTGATTGATGCTACCCAGAGTTACTGTGTGATCATTTCACAATATAAACAAATATCAAATAATGATATTGTACACCTGAAACAAACAGAATATTATATGTCACTTATATCTCAGAAAAAACGGGGGGAGATGATTTAATAGCTGGATCTTGTTTATAACAAAACCTCCACCTGGAAAAAACCCAGGGATGACACAGCCTTCCTCCTGTGTGGAGAGAACTTACTCTTTAGAACCTTATGTAGACATGATAAAGAAACTTACTTTCTCCAGAGTTATGAAGAAAAAGGAAGCAGCTAGAAGACAAGTTAAGACAAGCAAGACATTTGCTACGAGCTCTGGGATTTTGCTGAAGTCATTTTATGCCTCTGGGGCATACTTTTCCAATAAAATAAAGTGTTAGCCAAGAGGTGACACATATAGAATCTAGCTCTTAATCTTTTATGATTCTAGACACAAAAGGGCAAAGAAGTTAGATTTCTATGACTTATTCTTATAACTGGTCTGTGGCAGGAAGGCTGGGGAGTGACAGCCCTCTAGTTCCAGGCTCACAGAAAGTACAAATAAAAGACAACGCATCCTGCCACAGGTACACAGGTAACAAACCAGTCGGGGGATGCATTCACCTTGGGTGAGTCAGCAAAGAGCTATTTGCAAGAGGGAGTCAATCTCTGCTGCAATTTCCTTCCCTCGAGTTTTTTGGTTTTTTTTTTTAATTGAAATACAGTTTTTTTTAATTGAAATACTCCCGCAATGGGAGAGGCCACAACAGTGAGAGGCCCGTGTACCGCAAAAAAAAAAAAGTAGACAACCAAGATTCTTAGAGGGCGTCTTGGGCATCTTCCAGTCCCTTGGGGAGCATGGAAATGTAAGAGAAAACGGCACAACCCAGAAAGGTGGACGCATCTGAACAACAGCAGCTTTGCAATGGCACGGAGGTTTGTGAAAAGACAAAGATCACTTTTTTGTTGTTGTTGCGGTACGCGGGCCTCTCACTGTTGTGGCCTCTCCCATTGCGGAGCACAGGCTCCGCACGCGCAGGCTCAGCGGCCGTGGCTCACGGGCCCAGCCACTCCGCGCCATGTGGGATCTTCCCGGACCGGGGCACGAACCCGTGTCCCCTGCATAGGCAGGCGGACCCCCAAACACTGCGCCACCAGGGAAGCCCCAAAGATTACTTTTGCCTCTTGCTTAGGTACTGGCTGCCAGCAATTCAGACGATCGTCTGAGTGAGCTGATGGCCAGCCCAGGCTCTGAGAAGACGTGACCTGGACATCACTTGGAAAAATTAAATTAACGCAAGCATCCTCTGCTTTTGCTCACCCAAATCTCTGCCTCAAAAGCATTTCTTAGCCTGATCTCAAAAGCACTTTTTTAAGCTTAAAACTAAAACCCTATTATTCCTGAGGTATGCTGGAAGCTAATACTTATAAACCAAGGTCAAAGGACTCCCAAAGGATTTATCATAGCCTTTAACGTCCACACACAGCGGACATTTCATAGGTGATTTTACCTATTTGGTGAGGGAGAAAACTGTTTTTCCCTCCTTTTAAATATTCAGTGAAAAACAAACTATGTGACCATACTCAAGTTTGTGGCCCATAGATAGGGGTCAAATTCTATTATAATTCTATTACAACTCATTTTGAAGAACTGAAATGAGTTATAAGAGATTTTGACCCATATTCCTCTTCTTATTCTTTTGACAGTACTAAAATATTTTATATGTATAGTTATTGTGTTATTATATTGGGTATTGCTGGAGAAAAAACTAGAAGTTGGAAAATTTTTCCTTTATGGAAAAAAATCATTGTAATGAGATTTGAGTCCTTACCCTGAAACCCCACTGGTTTGTTTCCGAAAATTTAGATGAGGAGAAAGCACAAATTAAGTTGCAGCTAACATGTAGGCAGATAGGACCACTACAAAAAGCCTTCTGTAAATTTTGAGTAACTACTACCTTTGCTTCAAAGCCCCTCACCAGTACACTAAATTACTTTTCTTCTCCACGTTACTTGTGATCTCATATTTTTTGTTTAATTACCCTGCATACAGTATAGATGTGCTTATCGTAAGGCATCTCAACTCCTTTTGGGTAATGGGAAGTAACGGATGAATTTAAATGCCTTGTTTCTTCCATTAGATTGCACTGTTCCTTTCCAATTCGTGCTCAACGAACTAATCCAATGAGTCAGAACCTCCTAAACCCTATTCACCACCGTGGTCAAGCCTTTTCTTTCCATTTAGCCAATCCTACAACACATCTTCCTCCAGGAAGCCTCCACAAATAATGAAGAAATAAAAAGGAACAGCAGCAAATTACCATTGTTCCCTTCCCAAGAATGCATTATTCAGGATTTCAATGCCTTTCCCACCCCACGATGCTCACACAATCCTTTGCTTAAACAGTTATTAAATCTCTTTTATCTATTCTTTAAATGCTCCTTTTCTTATTGCATTTTTTTTAATTTTTATTTATTTATTTATTTATTTGGGGCTGTGTTCGGTCTTTGTTGCTTTGCACGGTCTTTGTTGTGACGAGCAGGGGCTACTCTTTGTTGCAGTGCACGGGCTTCTCATTGCAGTGGCTTTTCTTGTTGGCGGAGCACGGGCTCTAAGCGCACAGGATTCAGTAGCTGTGGCTCGCAGGCTCTAGAGCGCAGGCTCAGTAGTTGTGGCGCACAGGCTTAGTTGCTCCACAGCATGTGGGAGTCTCCTGGACCAGGGATCGAACCCGTGTCCCCTGCATTGGCAGGCGGATTCTTCACCACTGCACCACCAGGGAAATCCTTCTTACTGCTTTTGACTGTATCTCATTGGAAGTGCACGTAGGGCAAAATTTTCCATAACGTGGGCGAAAATTTCCTCTTCCGGCACACAAGACAAATTTAGGTAGATAACGGCATTCATTTATTCCTTCATCATTTATTTACTGAGTGCTGACCACGTGCCAGGTGCCATCCTGGGAGCGGGGGGGGGGGGGAGCACTAATGAAAAGGATAAAGTTCCTGTCCTCATAACTCTATATTCCAGTATGGGAGACAGACAGTAAACACAAACAAATAAACAAATAGGACAATTAGGGAAAAGGAGAGACATAAAGACACTAAGTGTCTTTTTTTTTTTTTTTTTTTTTTTTTGCGGTACGCAGGCCTCTCACTGTTGTGGCCTCTCCCGTTGCGGAGCACAGGCTCCGGACGCGCAGGCTCAGCGGCCATGGCTCACGGGCCCAGCCGCTCCACGGCATGTGGGATCTTCCCGGACCAGGGCACGAACCCGTGTCCCCTGCATCGGCAGGCGGACTCTCAACCACTGCGCCACCAGGGAAGCCCAAGACAGTAGTGTCTTTAGCTGGGGTCCTCAGAAAGCTCTAAGGAGGGATTATTCCAACAGACGCCTGAATAATACAGGAATGTTATTCCATTTTTAATTCTTTTTTACCTAACTACAGGTTGATCCTCATTATTCGCAGATTCTATGGTATTTGTGAATTCTCCCACTCGCTAAAATTTACTTAACCCCCAAATCAACATCCTGGTGCTTTCGAGGTCATTCCCAGTCATGTGCAGAGGGGCAAAATGTGACATGCAAGTTCCCATCTGAGGTTGGACAAGGGGACACTGCCTTTCTGTTTCAGTTCTCACACTGTAAACCAGAGTCCTTCGCATGGTCTTAACTTTAGTGCCATGTTTTTCTTATTTTGTGCTTTCTGTTAATGATTTTGCTATTTAAATGGCCCCCAAGCATAGTGCTGAAGTGCTGTGTCGTGTTCCCAAGCCCAAAAAGGCTGTGATTTACCTTACAGAGAAAATGCATGTGTTAGATAAGCTTCCTTCAGGCTTGAGTTTACATATAGGGAGTGGGCCTGTGAGTTCAATGTTAGTGCATCAGCGATGTAAACCTTCTGTTTAAGGTCTTTAAACCTTAAACAGAAACACACATGACATATGGTTATATGTTGATCAGCTGATGAAAACGTGACCAGAGGCTCACAGGAACCTGACCTTGTATTACCCCTAGGAGCAATGGTAACATATTACCTAAGTCAGTGTTCTTCGGGACTTTACAGAACATTAACTACCACAAATAACGAGAATCCACAGTATATTGAAGAGAAAGTTGGGCACCAGCCTCCTCCCTCTTTAATGGAGAAAACGGTTTGATGGCCAACAGCATGGAGCCAGAATCCAATATACTGCTATTTTATTTTTGTTGCCTTTATTTTTAAGGTTGCCACTTTCTGGAGCAAGTGATGCTGGTTCCCCTTTAATGGCAGGAATGTAAGGTTTTCTTTTTCAATCACTGTTTTAAGTAAAAATAAAAAAACAGGCAGGGCTTCCCTGGTGGCGTAGTGCTTGAGAGTCCGCCTGCCGATGCAGGAAACACGGGTTCGTGCCCCTGTCCGGGAAGATCCCACATGCCGCGGAGCGGCTGGGCCCGTGAGCCCTGGCCGCTGAGCCTGCGCGTCCGGAGCCTGTGCTCCGCAACGGAAGAGGCCACAGCAGTGAGAGAGGCCCGCGGACCACAAAAAAAAAAAAAACAGGCAACATAAAATATTAAGTAAAAAATAACAAATTCCACTTATATGTGTAACCTAAAAAAATGATACAAATGAACTTATTTTCAAAACAGACTTAGAAAACAAACTTATGGTAACCAAAGAGGAAAGGTAGAGGGGGATGGATAAATTAGGACTTTGGGATTAACATAAACACACTGCTTTATATAAAATAGATAATCAACAAGGACCTACTGCATACCACAGAGAACTGTACTCAACATTCTGTAACAACCTGTAACAATTTTCAGGAAAATAACCTGAAATAACCTGAGAAGAAAGGATATATGTATATGTATAACTGAATCACTTTGCTGTACACCTGAAACTAACACAACATGGTAAATCAACTATACTCCAATATAAAATAAAAATTAAAAAAATAATAAATTCAATGGGGAAGAAAGAGATGGTTCCTTCAAAAGTAAGCCTCCAAAAGTGAGTATATAAGATAGTCCTTTGGGACTCAAGAATAAAGTATCAGAACTTTTACTTATATTTATTTTTATCTTAAAAAAGATAAAGAAATTAAGCTCTAATACTTACGAACTAACAACAAAAAAAAAAGAGAAGGCAAATGGGTAAGGCAATAGGCATGAAGCAGCTACACAGGAGTACCTGGTGTAAAAATTAATACAGAAACAGAAACATCAATTAAAATAGTCAGGAGGCCAGAAGTGGAAGCCGTGGCACCCTACAGGATAGCAGAGCCCAACAGGAAGAAAGACTTCCCCTTCTTGCCCGGCAAGAGCTCAGCCAGTGGGAGCCTGTCACAACTCAGCCAATGAAAAGCCACTGTACCTCAAACACTCAATTCCTCCAATGGACTCTTTGTTTACTACAGCCCTCCCAACTTCCTTTTCCCCTCTATAAAAGAGTTCTCCTCTCCTGGTTGCAGGGATGTGCATGTGGCTTGCAGACGCACTGAGGGTTGCAAACCCTGAATTGCAATTCTTTGCTGATTCTGAATAAATCCATTTTTTGCTGGAGAACTAACTGGCAGTCTATTTGTTTCACGTCAACACTGGACATGGCAGAGATCAAAGTGACAGATGAACAAGAAGTTTGGGAAACACATATGGAGTTGATTTGGGGCTTAGGAGTGAGATTATATGCATATGGATGAAAAATTTATCCTGTATGAACCTTAGTTTTCTTATCTGGAAAGGAGACAATATATGAGAATTACAGCATTATCACAATGATTTAATGAAATAATGTGTAAAGCAGCAGTGTTGAACGTTTTGAGTCTCAGAACCCCTTTAACACTCTGAAAAGTTATTGAGAATTCCAAAGAGTTTTTATGTGGGTTATATCTGTCACTATTTATCATAATAGAAATTCAATCGAGAAATTTTAAAAATACTTATTCGTTAATTAAAGTAACCATAATAAACCCCAATACATGCTAGCAATATATATATTTTAGATCAAACTACTTTTCCAAACAAAAACACTTAGAAGAGCAGCATTGCTTTGCATATTTGTAAATCTCTTTGATGTCTGGCTTCACAAAAGGCCTTTGGATTCTCATACCTGCTTCTGCATTCTATCTGTCCCAGTATCACACTCAATGTAGCCTCTGGGAAACTATACTGTATACTCATACCAGAACAGAGTAAAGACAGGCCAATAACATCTTAGTATTGTTACCAAAAAAGTTTTAACCTCATGGGCCACCCGAAAGTGTCTCCAAGAGCCCCACATGTACCTGGGACAGACTGAAATAAAGGGCTCAGAACAGTGCCTTTCATGAGGTAAATGCCTAATAAATATTAATTCTCTATTCCTTTTATTCTCAGCCTCAATGTTGTTAAAACATGAATGTATTAGGGCAAGGACTTCTTCAATTCATTACAATTGTATAATATCTAGCTTGGTCATGTTACTAACTGGTTCTGTAACTAACTAGCTGTGTGATCTTCATAGCCAAGGATTCTTAATCTGTGTTCAAATTCAGAGGATCCATGGACTTGAAAAGGGAAAAAAAGCTACACCTCTGTTTTCTGACACTCAGCATTTACTTCAATGATGACCAAAGGCAATAAACCACAGGTGTTACTGCTGATGCTGGCCTCAATTGAAATCACAGGTGTCTTATATATAAAATAGATAACCGACAAGGGCCTACTGTAGAGCACAGAGAACTATATTCAATATCTTGTAATAAGCTGTAATGGAAAAGAATCTGAAAAAGAAAAGATATATATACGTATAACTTTGCTATACACCTGAAACTAACACCACTGTAAATCAACTGTACTTCAATTAAAAAATAAATTAAACTCTCCTCCACTGTTGGTGGGAATGTAAACTGGTACAAACATTATGGAGAAGAGTATGGAGGTTCCTTTAAAAACTACATATAGAACTACCATATGATTCAGCAATCCCACTCTTGGACATATATCTGGAGAAAACAGTAATTTGAAAAGATACGTGCACCCGAATGTTCATTGCAGCACTATTTACAACAGCCAAGACATGGAAGCAACCTAAATGTCCATTGACAGAGGAATGGATAAAGAAGATGTAGTATATACACACAATGGGATATTACTCCGCCATAAAAAAGAATGAAATAATGCCATTTGCAGCAACATGGATGGACACAGAGATTATCATAGTAAGTGAAGTAAGTCAGACAAAGACAAATATCATATGATATCACTTATATGTGGAATCTAATAAAAAATGATACAAATGAACTTTTTTACAAGACAAAAACAGACTCACAGATCTTAAAATCAAACTTATGGTTATCAAAAGGGAAACGTTGAGGGGGAAGTGATATATTAGGAGATTGGGATTAACAAATACACACTACTATATATAAAATAGATAACTAACAAGGACCTACTGTATAGCACAGGGAACTCTATTAGGTATTCTGTAATAACCTATATGGGACAAGAATCTGAAAAAGAATGGATATATGTATAGGTATAGATGATTCACTTTACTATGCACCTGAAACTAACTCAATATTGTAAATCAACTCTACTCCAATAAAAAAATTTATTAAAGAAATCACAGGCATTTTCCTATATTATGGTTACTACAGATATCTTGAAAAATTGTTTATGCTCATCACTAATTCAAAAGTATGGTAGTTATTATGCATTAATAAAGAAGCACATGTATTACAATATCACAAATTTTTGAAAACTATCTTGACAGCTGTAGTTCAATTACAGGTGGCTTCAATTTTCAGTCCTTCATATTTGACTTTATGCAATTAAGAACATTGTTCTGAGAAAGTGGGCCACCTTAAGGGTTTAACCTGATTGGCCAAAGGCATTCATGTAACCAAAAAAGTAAGAACAACTTATGTTAAGCAATTCACTTTACCTCTTTAGGCATCAAGTTCCTCTCTTTAAAAGGGAACTGAACTAATCACTCTGAGACCAAATTCCACCCCTCCAGCTAGAGTCTATGGAACACGGTGCCGGTGGTGAGGAAGAACTGAATGGGGACCCACAGCACACCTCAGTGCATTAACAAAGCACAAGAATCCGGTTTGGGTTTTTACACTAACATTTGAGAATCTACAAAGTTAAATGCTCTTAGACTAACTGGGCCTAGCACAGCGAAATAGTCGAAAAGCTAACAGTGAAGCAAATATTCCCCCAAACTACCTTTTATCACAATATAAAAACGTATAGGGGGCTTCCCTGGTGGCGCAGTGGTTGAGAGTCTGCCTGCCGATGCAGGGGACGCGGGTTCGTGCCCTGGTCCGGGAGGATCCCACATGCCGCAGAGAGGCTGGGCCTGTGAGCCATGGCCGCTGAGCCTGCGTGTCCGGAGCCTGTGCTCCGCAATGGGAGAGACCATAACAGTGAGAGGCCCGCGTACCGCAAAAAAAAAAAAACGTATAGGACAAATCCCACCCAACAATAATGAATGATTTTGCAAAGGTTCCATCATCAACATAATCTGGGTCTGTTCTTAATAGAAACAGCTTGTTTGGGAACAGACTTAAGAAATGTTTCGATAAATGTATCACTGTTTGCTTAACATCTAAATAAAAGTTTTCCACCTTCATATCTTAAAACACGCAAAATGAGAGAAAGAATAAAGGAAAAGAAAACAAGAAAAAAAAATGAAGGGAGAAAGAAAAGAGTTTTCCATGGCTGTGGGGCAGCCCTCAGCACTTCACATCAGGGCACTAATGGCCCAGAAGTTTAAAGAACCAAGTCTGTGGTCCTCTTACCCGATAACCGACAATAGGTCATTTAAGCCCA
The DNA here is from genome assembly GCF_039906515.1 of Pseudorca crassidens. Lineage (NCBI taxonomy): Eukaryota > Metazoa > Chordata > Mammalia > Artiodactyla > Delphinidae > Pseudorca > Pseudorca crassidens. The sequence continues at coordinate 102,967,857 of NC_090302.1, read as the reverse complement.
CCTGATGCTAGAGGTTGAGTCATCAGTTGAAGAAATAAGAAAGCCCAGACATGTTGCATTTCAGTCCCTGTAGAAAAATCTAGCTGTCAGGGATAGCCAATAGTGGCACCAAAATAAGTAGAGACAGCTAGCTTCACCGTGCACAATTCAAACTGAGATCAAACACTACCCTCACGCAGAGGAGCTGGGAGTCATTAACATGCTTCAAAACGGCCATCACATGGTTTCCTTCCAGCAGAAACGAAATCTGTCCAGCAGACCCTCAGAAAGGACAATAATCCCCCCACCATAAGTCCAACAAGCCAGTTTCCCCAATCATATTTAAGCAAGTCTGTCTACTCCATGCCTGTTTTCTCAGCAGCACACCTCCTTTTTTTTACTTGCAAAGATACAGACAGACTGAAGGCTCTCGCTTCATCCATCTAACGGATGGAGGGATGGATCTAACAGAACAAAATAAAAGTCATATTGGAGTGAATGAGATGCTGAAACCTAATGGGGAAAAAAACTGCACTAAATCATCATAGAAATTAGGTTGGCAATTTAGAACGCCACCCCAACGCCAAGGACAGCCAGTTACTGAACGCATGTTCCATAGCGGTGTCCCTCTCGAGTCACAGGAATACAAAACCATAACCTTCTGATTCACTGATCCAAAGGATAAGTAATAAAATGTAGGAATGGTGAGGGAGAGGCGTGAAGGTTAGAAGGTCCGGGGAACACCAAATCTGAAGGAGGCAGTGGGTAGGGCTTTGAGGCCTGGGTGAAAGGCCGGATTGTGGGATGCAGAGGTGGGAGGGCACTCTGAACAGGGGACAAGCACAGGGGAGCAAAGTCCCAAAGGAGGGACTCTCCATGGTATATTGCACAAGAGGGAGAAGGGCAGTGTCTGCGCCGGAGGGTTGATGGAAGAAGCTGTGAGAGAGATGGTTTGTGAAGATATTGCTGAACTGGATTCTCAGAACCTTGAAAACTGGGCTCAGTTTAGACATTACCCGGTAGGTCAAGGAAGGCTTCCAAGCAGGGAGGTAATATGAACAACCATGTGTTTTAGGAATAAACAATGGACATTGATCTCATCAGCTCATCTGTCCTAACAGTGGGCCCTTGTGTCAAATCCAGATTAATCAGAACCTATTGTGTCTAGTGAAATAAATTTCCCAAATTATATCTTGGGGCAATTTTGCTACCACATATGCTTTGGAAATGCAGTTCACTTTTCTTGTCTGATGATAAATAACAGACTCTAGAACAGGAAAAAAAAAAGAAAGAAAAATTAAAAAGAGAAAATACCATCCTTGTTCCTATGACTACGGCAATAAAACCCACATTTTTCGGATATGTCTGCATTAACTACACCAAAGTCATAATAGTTTTGGAAAGCGTTTCTCCTGTTAAACAAACTTACAACTGATAACTTTTTTGTGAGTAGTAATTATTGATTAGGTATTGCTAAATCTACTTTAATTTAGGAGTTAGTACCCAATAACACTCACAAATGAAGAAACTGACCGCCGACTCATTTCCACAACTACTGGCTACTTACTGGCACCTGATGAGGAACACCTGTCTGAAATTTTATGACCAATTCATGAGGGGGATGGTCTGGCGCAGAAGTAACAACATGCACCCATTTCTGAGTTACAACCATAGGAGAGTGCAAGGATTCTAAAAGAAATTTAAAGGAAAGAAAGTGTTTGCAACAGAGGGAAAACAAGGCATTACATGCATGTTATTATATACACACACACACTCATATACATATATACATAAAGGATCACAATCTAAAAGTAATCAATGTGAGAAGGTTGGTTTGTTTTTTGTAACTGACTACAGAGTTCAAATGCACATAGAGATGTTAGGATACAGTATCTCTGAAACAGACGTAGTCGTCATAAAGTATAGAACAGGTTCAGGGACCGCTCCCTAGTAAGCACTGAGGTGAGGAAAAAAAATGGGGGCGGGATGGGAGTGAAGTCGAAGACTAACTTCCAAATAGGCCCAATGAATGACCCTGACAGGAAGTGATAAAATTCTCAACGCACACAACTGTGTTTATACTAGGGAATCGCACCCAAGCCTAATAGCCACTGTAATTGCCCCGCTAAGTGGCAGTCTTCCCACAAGACCTCAGCAACCTCACCCCTTGATAAAAGTAGGACCAAGGTTTCTCACCTGGGTCAAAACCCGCTCATCCACTTGTTTCGGATCGAAACTAATACAAAAGCAATTCCCCACACATCCTGGAGGCCCTCCAGCACCGCTGTTATGAATGCCAAGTGCCTAGCATGGGACCTGTCATAGTTTTCTTAATAAAATGTCCTCGATCTAATCCCACGACGGGATCGGAATTCTGAAGGCAGTCTGAAATCCTCCCCATACACGCACCGGTAGGGGATGACTGTCCGCACAACCAGCCCCGGGGGCCAGCCACCCCCGTCCCCATGCCACACACTTCCTGTCGCTTCATCACCTCCACACCACAACTTGAGTTTCCCGATCAGTTTACAACTGCTATCAGGATCCCAGTGCCTGGAAGGAACGAGGGGAGGGTGGCTTCCTACCCCCAACTCTTCTCTTTAGGTTTCAGAGAGAACCTACGAAGAGGGAGGGCAGAACGCACTGGGGCAGCCAGCCGACTTCGCGTTCTGCCGGCCTCGGCTGGTTACAAAGTACTGAATGAAGCCACACGGACAGGGAGGAGGGGGGCGAGCACCAGACCTGGGTGCCCCAAATGAACCACAGGCGAACGCCCTCACTTTGCACGTTTCTACGCTGCAAAGCGCTGCAGCTTTGGGCTCGGGGGCAGGATTGCCAGTCCCGGAGCCCAACTGCACTTTTAGCCACCCGGATTCCCCAAACCCAGGATGACTTCCCCCACGGGGCTCCCGGAGAGGGCTCCGACTCCCACCGCCCGCTCTGTGGGACGGCTGCAGCTGGAGCCGAACCCTCTCGGCGCCCCCGCGGGCAGCGGGAGACGGAGCCGGGTCCCGGGCAGGCGGGCACCGAGTGGCCCGGCGTCCGCCGCCCAACTTTGCGCGGGGCAGGGCCGCTCCCGCGAACTTGGCGGCGGCCGGGTCGGGGGCGGGGTGGGGCAAGCACTCACCAACTCCGTACTTCTGCCTCTTGGTCGGGATCCAGCGGGCCATGGCGGCGACCTCGCCCCGCGGCAGCGGCGGCGGCGGCGGCTACAGCTCCCAGGGCTCCGGCTGCCACCGCGCCGCGCTCCTGCGCGCCCCGGACTCTTCCGCCATGTTCCGCCAAACTTCGCCCGGCCCCGCGCGCCGTCTCCTCGCGGCGCTGCCCGCGATACGCTCCGGCTCCAACCCCGGGCCGCGGTCACCTGCTGGGCCCGGCGGCCGCGGCGCCGTGCGCGCCCCTCCCCGCACCGCCCCGGCCCCTCCCGCAGGCCGCGCCCTCCGCCCGCCGAGGCCGCCTCCGCGCCCCGACCCGCGGGCGCCCGGCCTCTCCCGCCGGCCCGCCCCGTACTCCGCGCTCTCCCCGGCCGGGGCTGGCTCCGCCTTGCGCACTTCCCGGGAGCAGTTCCCCAGCACAGACTGGGGTACAGTTTTTTTCCTTCTAGTGTTTTGCTTTTTTCCCCGCCTTCCCCACCCAGACTAAACCCCTTGGATCCCGGGGAGCGGGTTCCCCGCCGCGGGTGTCCGGAGGGCTGCGCTGGAGGCGCCGGGCACCCCCAGGCGGGGCGGCCGAGGATGCGGGGTCCGCTCCCACCGCGCGCGCCGGAGCATCTGGGGGAACGAGGATGAGTGAATAAGGAACTAGGATCTAGGATGAGTTGTTTCTCGCCCCCGGGGCACCCGCAGTGCCTGGCACTCCGCGGGCGCTCAATAAATATTTGTTGAATGAATGAGCAGTTGACTACTGCGTTCACCCCCTAGAGCTTTCGCTGACACCACGAGAGCCGGAAGCCGGACTCCAGGGCAGACATGATCTCCTGTGGCCACTGTTTATAGCCTTCAAGGCAGGAACATTTGTCTTCTGGTAAATAAAGAACTCATGCAAGGGAGCCGGGCTGCTCAGAAGTATCAGATAGTTTCCGAGGGGAGCCTCTGTGGGAAAATTATGTAGAGAGCCCTGACTTGGAAATCCTGTGTCCCCGAAACACCCGGACTCTTCCCCAGCTGAAGATACTCAGACCCAGCTGAAGAAACTCAGACCCTCATGCTCAAGGGAAAAGCCCGACACAAAGACCTTTTCCAACAGCCCAGCAGCCCAAAGAGCGTCCCTGCGGAGAAGGAAACCAAGCACATCCAAGCCGCTCTCGTTCACTAGCTGTATTGTTGGGAGAAAGAACCAAACGCAGGGACTGCTCATTTGAACTGCCCTAAACTGTTGGCGTCCTCTGAGAACTCTCCTCCCGGAACTCAATTCCTCCTGGAGAGACCTCAAGGATGAAGATTGGATCTGAATCCCAGGAGGGAGTGGGCCCCCTTGCTACCTCACCCCTAGAAGTAAAACCTCAGAGTAAATTAGCAGCTGATTTATGTTCACCGTCTGAGAAACTGCCTCTTGAAAGACACTGTTTTGCCCTTGTAGTCTGTCTATTCGGAACACGAAAGGAAGATGAAATCAACATGTAGTGAAATAGAGTGAAACTTCATTGAAGACTTGGTGCATTTAACGTTGGTAACTTTTTGCAAAGTTACCAAACTTTGTAACTGACAAATTTTTTTTTCAAGGTTTTGTTCATGGTGGGTAACTCCTAGGACTTCCTCTCTTCTCCATCACCAAATTGGTATTTATTCACCAAGTGCAATGATAATTTAAGAAATCAGTCACTTGAGACTTAACATCCAGAAGGAATTCCACCATCTCTCCCCCAAATTTATGTTCCTCTTCCAATGACATGATGATTAACCTAATTCCCCAGGTTAGGTAATTTCTTTTTCTTTCCATAAATACTTATTAAGTGCCTAATAGGTGTCAGGCATTGTTCTAAGAACGGAGGTACAGCAGTGAATAAAGAAAAATCCCTACCCTCATAGAGCTTACAGTCTAGAGGAGGAGAGTAAAACAATGAACAAATTATGCCAAATGAGGCTAAGCCTGTAAAGAAAAATCCAAAGCAAGGAGGATCAGATGTGTGTGTTGGAGGGGGCCGTGCACTACAGTTTTATATCAAGTGGTCTGGGAAGGCATCTCTGCTAAAGTGACCTTGAAGTGCAGACCTGCAGAAAGTGAAGATTTCAGAGGAAAGTATTCAGACATCAAGAACAGCAAATGCAAAAGCCAGGGGGCATGTTTGGCTGGTTCCAAAACCAGGGAGAAACAGCAAGGATTCCTGGGTGGCAAGAGGTGTTAGTAAGGGGCAGGGTATGGGAGGGAACTTGTTCCAAGAGACATAGGGTGAGCCAATAAAGCAGGACGCTGAAAGGCATAGCGAGGACTTTATATATTGCTATGAAAAAAAATTGGGGGGAGACGTTGAACCAAGCAAGGACATAATCTAATTTGCCTGCTGTGGGATGGATAGACTGTAAAGACACAAGGGAAGATGCAGGAAGATCAGATGGTTGGAAGGCTGTTTCAGTAGTTCAGGCAAGACATGAAGGTAGTTGGGTCCAGGATGTTAGGGGTGGAGGTGGAAAAGAGGTTCTTGGCATATATTGAAGGTAGAAACAACTGGAGGGTAGTGTGGGCAGAAGGGGATTTACTGAGGGAGGCTTCCGGGCCCCTCAGTGTACTTTCATCAGCATATGTTTTTCAAAAGTTTGGTGGATCTATCTATCATCTATCGACCTATGTTTGTATTATTTAAGAGCCTGACTGTATAGGCTTCAGGCCCTAGAAACTCTGGCTCTTGCCTCTTTGTGTGAGATACCAGATGGGTCAAGGATAACCCTAAGAAGATAGGAATGGGTGATCCTGGGTCTGTTCGCCCATGTGCAGTAAAGCAATCTACTGAAACCGGGTCGTGGTGAAGGAAAGGGCAGCATCTATTGCAGGACACCAAGCAAGAAGTTCAGGACAGCTAGTGCTCAAAACACCTAAATTCCCCATGGATCGCATCAAAACATTTTTAAAAGGCCAAATGAGGGAGGGGCCTCCCAGGGTGTGTGATCAGCTCGTGCACAATTCTCTGATTGGTTGATTGATGGTGAGTTAACAGGGCGGTGGTTAACATCATCTATCTATCCTTAGGCCCCAGTAGGCCTGGGGGCTACGTGCTCTTGGTCATCAAGTAGTTAACTTCTTCCATTTGGTGCGGGTTTTAGCATCTGTAAAACAACTCAGGAAATGTGCATCAGACACAATTATCTGGGTACTTCAGAGAGGAGCTATAGCAGGGGACCTGGGGGAGGGGTCCTGGGAAGGCTGGTTATACAACTACTAAATAGAGCTGCCATTTTCACGGTCATCTGTGATATCTGCCTGTCTTCACCTTTTATATCCAAGTTGTCCTGGACTGAAGTTTTCCTTTGATATTTCCTTAGGACTCACTTTACACCTTCCTCAACTCCAGGTGGACCGTTTGGAGCTCAAGTATTTTGCGCTGTGGAATAGGGGCATCACAAAGTTACTTCAGTTACCTGTGTCTGAGAAAATTGGATGACCGATGTTCTGTAACCCCTGGTGTATTTTAAATTTAATACCTGTCAGAGTGTTAATGCTCATTCAGTAGAGCTGGATTTCTACCAAAATGATTTCAGCTGCCTCACCCCTCCCCCGCAAAACACTCACACTCCACCCCGCCCCTGCCCCTACCCCAGCACCTTGAATTGGAGGCTGTTTGCAAAACTTAAGGTTTGAATTTGGTTGCTGGATATTTCAAGTGTGACAATAATTGCAATAAAAGGATTGGAGAAAAATGGAAATTTTTAGTTACAGCTTTCAGGATGTTTATTCTTTTTCCTCTAAAAGACTGAAGTCCACCCACTTTGTTATATCAGATGGTTAAATCCCAATTTGAAAGTCCATTTAAGTCATAAAAGCAGAGCTATTCAAAGTCTTTTATTAAAATGTGGCTTAAAATTAGAGAGTCAACTAGATGGGTAGGTGGAATAACAGCAGGATTCCCAGAAATATCCTTTACTTTTTCCTCTGATATCTTTTCAGGAGAAACATTAAGCGTATTCCACAAGCAGGGATGTTCAGACTCCAGAACCCACACAAACACACTTAAGCACTCACAAGTGCTAGCATGCTCTGTTAGAAGGAGAAAGAAATGAGGATAAATGAATTTGGAGACTAGTTTGACATGAATATTGACTCTCCCTGACAGTGCCTAAGAGAACAGATGGATGTGCAGACAACTGTCAAGAGCCTGGCTTCCGGGGCTTCCCTGGTGGCTCAGTGGATAGGAATCTGCCTGCCAATGCAGGGGACACAGGTTCGATCCCTAGTCCAGGAGGATCCCACATGGCGCGGAGCAACTAAGCCCCTACGCCACAGCTACTGAAGCTCGCGCACCTAGAGCCCGTGCTCTGCAACAAGAGAAGCCACCGCAATGAGAAGCCCGCGCACCACAACGAAGGGTAGCCCCCGCTCACAGAAAGCCCACGCGCATCAATGAAGACCCAACGCAGCCAAAAATAAATAGATAAGTTTTTTTAAAAAAAAAAAGAGCCTGGCTTCCTCCTTTGATTACCAGGTTTGTTTTGCCAAATCTGGCTGACTTAATTGCTTCTCTCAAAGAAGCTATGGATTCTGTTAAAATCTCTTTTTCCTAGACAGAGGAGGCTCATTCTTTGATCCTACATATGAGTGAATGTAGTTACTAGAACTATAATAAAAAGGGGGGGGGATATATTTGACTCTAAGCACCACTTTGCAATCTTCTAAGGGCAAACGCTTTGGGACGGGGTAAGCCAGGGATGGGGCGATGCATGGTAATTTGGGACCCATGAGCTAAACTGGACAAAGGAACAGGTCTCTACAGGCCCAGAAACACCTTTTTCATATTCAGACTCACATCACTATCTATTCTCTGTTCCCAAATGCTTTGGTGAACGTCTCTGGGTCTGTCCTTGGCTCTGCTCTGTGGCTTTGGAGTTCCAGTTTCTCTGATGAATGGGGAGATGATGGCCAGGGTCTAAAGCTATTCACACCCTCATCCCCATCACTGTGAGACTGATGCTTGGTGAGCACTTTCATAGCAGAAAGCTTTTAGCTTTGTTTCTAGAATGCTCTTTGCTGCAAATATCTAAATGTGCTCCAAGCCCCCCTTTGGGAGAAGTTGATGACATAGCAATTTGAAGTCATTAGTTTAATGAAAACTGGGTAGATCAATAGGGAAGAAAAAATGAAAACTACTTGACTTTTTAAAAAAAAACTATATTCATATATATCTTGAAAAACATATATATATGTTGAAAAATTATCTCCATAAAACTGTTTAAAACAAGAGACGATGAAAACTAAGAAGCAAAATGGAAAAATTAAGATGTAAACTTGAGTAAAAATAATTCAACTGTATATACCATAACATGATTGTAACTACATAAAATTATATATTTACATGGAAAATGACTGTAGAGAAAAACGAAAAAAAAAAGAACACTTTATTCAACCTTCTTCAGAACAAAATAAACAAAAGAAAACTACTTCGTTGTTGAGATTCCCTGGACTATGTATTATAGAAAAGCGGGAAGTTAAATGCCTACATTTGACTTTTATTGGGGGCAGGAGAGAAGTTTCACTCTGCAGCCCCTTCGTAAGAAGGACACTATTCTTCAGGTGACTCTCATATTCAGCAGACTTTTCTTTGAGGTCAGTTAAGAAGCAAATGTTTGATCCAGAATTTTTCTTTAGTACCAAACAGATTTTCCACCGTCACGAGCTGTAGTGTAACAACAGTAATTAACATGTATGGCCTGTGCCTGGTTACTATTCTAGTTCAACTTGTTTAATCCCCACACAACCTAATGAGGTAAATAGAACTGTTGTCATCCCCACCTTACAAATGTGAAAATTGTGGCTCACCACACGTTAGGGTATTGCCTACATAGTTAGTTAGTGGCAGGACTACATTCAAACCCCAGGCAGACTGGCTCCAGGGTCCAGGGTCTAAACCAAGGGTCAGTGAACTTTTATTGTAAAGGACCCATACATGTACTTTAGACTTTGCAGGCCTTATGGTTTCTGTTGCGACCACTCCACTCTGCAATTGTAGCAGAAAAGCAGCCATAGACAATACATAAAAAAATGAATGTGGGGCTTTCCTGGTGGCGCAGTGGTTGAGAGTCCGCCTGCCGATGCAGGGGACACGGGTTCGTGCCCCGGTCCGGGAAGATCCCACATGCCGCGGAGCGGCTGGGCCCGTGAGCCACGGCCGCTGAGCCTGCGCGTCTGGAGCCTGTGCTCCGCAACGGGAGAGGCCACCACAGTGAGAGGCCCGTGTAACGCAAAAAAAAAAAAAAAAAAAGTGTGGCTGTGTGTCAGTAAAACTTTATTTGTAGGCTTGGCATTTGAATTTCATGTAATTTTCATATGTTATGAAATACTATTCCTCTCTTGATTTTTTCCAATTATTTAAAAACGTAAAAAACATTCTTGCAGACCGTACAAAAACAGGTGGTCGTCAGCTGGATTTGGCTTGAGGCCCATAGTTTGCCAACCCCTGCTCTACACTATGACTGCCACCCTTCGAAGTGCATGGGAAGGTGGGAGGGTGGGATGGGGGGGAGAGGTGTCGGGGAGGGGGCCTCCAGGAGAAGGACCGGGGAATGAAGGAGGCACCGATGTGGGACTTACCCACCAGAAGTCTGTTACATAAAGATTTGAGAGAAGCTTCTGGAAGAGAAGTCATTGGAAGAGAAGAACTCCAAGTAGCAACGGATGCCTTAGAAATCAGAGGATGGGGCACTTCTGAGAACAGTTGAGTATCTGTTTTGGGGAATTGTCTACTGGCCTAGCCCCTCTGAACTCTATTCTAAATGATGGAAACTATGAATTAAAAAAAAATAACTAAATCTCTGTAAGACAGTAGCACATAAACAACTGCTTTCGTACCCATTGAACAAGCAGACTTCTTAAGAGGGGAGGGAGGCAGGTTCATTGCAGCATATTCACAGTAGCCAAGATGTGAAAATGACCTAAGTGTCCATCGAGGGATGAATGGATAAAGAAGATGTGGTATATACATACAATGGAATATTATTCATCCATGAGAAAGAAGGAAATCCTGCCATTTGCAAAAACATTGAGGACCTTGAGGACACCATGCTAAGTAAAATAAGTCAGCCAGAAAGATAAATACTGTATGATCTACGAACTCATAGAAACAGAGAGTAGAATGGTGGTTGCCAGGAGCTGGTGGGATGGGGGGTAAGTGGGGGGTGGGTGGGGGAATGAGGAGATGTTGGTCAAAGGTTACAAACTTGCAGCTAGAAAATGGGTGAGTTCTGAAGATCTCATGTACGGGCATGATGACTATCGTTAACAATGCTATATTATACACTCGAAAGTCGCTAAGAGAGTAGATCTTAAATGTTTTCACCTAGACTAGGTAGAAAAGCGTATGGTAATTAATTATGTGATGCGATGAAGGTGTTAGCTATAGCTGTGGTGGTAATCATTTCGCAGTATATAAGTATTGAATCAACATGTTGTATACCTTAAGCTTATACAATGTTATGTGTTAATTATATCTCAATTAAGCTGGGGGGGAAAGAGTGGAGGGAGGCGTTCTCATAGCTGTCCTACTGGAAATGACAGTGCTGCCTGGCTGAAGTCATGGTGCTAGAAGGACATGTGAAAAAGTGTGAAAAGATTTGCAAGGCCTTGTAGATACTGGTGACACCACCTGGCAAAGGTCAGAGGAGAAAATAAAAGAAAACTGGCCAGAGTGTTATAAGGACTGAGATACATTCTGGGGTTTTCCATAAATACTTGAAGGGGGTCTTGTCAGGGAAGTGAGAGTGTTGAAACTATAGAGCCAGCACGAGATAGGTAATCTTTTTTTTCAGCTTACTGAGATATAATTGACATGTAATTGTACATATAAGGTGTAAAGTGTGATGATTTGATGCACATACACATTGTGAAATGATTCCCACAATAAGATGAGTTAACACCTCCAGCACTTCACGTGATTAACATTTGTGTGTGTATGTGTGTGTGGTAAAACATTGAAGGTTTACTCTCAGCAACTTTCAAGTATATAACACATATAATACAGTATTGTTACCTGTAGTCACTATATTGTACATTAGATCTCCAGAACTTATTCATCTTATAACTGGAAGCTTGTGCCCTTTGACCAACTTCTCCCCATTTCCCACATCTCCCAGCTCCCGGCAACCACCGTTCTACTCTCTGTTTCTGTGAGTTCATGTTTGGTTTTTTTACGATTCCCCATATGAGTGAGATCATATAGTATTTGTCCTTCTCTCTCTGACATATCTCACTTGGCATGATGCCCTCAAGGCCCATCCATGTAGTTAGAAACGGCAGGATTTCCTTCTTTCTCATGGCTGAATAATATTCCATTGTCTATATACACCACATTTTCTTTATCTAGCCATCTGTTGATGGACACTTAGGTAATTTCCACACTTTGGCTATGGTGTATAATGCCGTAATCAATATGTGGAACGCATGTATCTCTTCGCTATCCAGTCTTCATTTCCTGCAGATATACACATGGGTAATATTTTTAACTGCTTTTATGTTCATGAGCTCACTGAGATTGGGACAGCTATCTGCTGTCTTCTATTGGTCCTTGGCCTCAGAATTCATGTTTTAGAATGTCAAATCTTTTTATCCTCTTGGGAGAATCTGCATTTAGCATAGAGTTGTTACTGCCACAATGAAAGTGACTCAAGGTTTTAGGGATTGTTCATTTGGAAGGTAAGATTTTAAATTTGGATATTTTGAAAGTTATTCTTTGAATCAAGCAAATACGTGCTTGCAAAGCCCATGAATGGTAGCTTAACAACAAACCTTTAATGTTAACTTGTAGGCAACATTATGGAAGTAGTTTTTCTTGTAGAGCCTTCAATCACAGGGTATGGCTTCATCTCAGGATTCTTTTGCATCATATTTGGGCAATATTCCTGAAATCACTTCTTTCGCAATAACAAGTTATCTTTAAATGCTTTGCAGCAATCACCTGGCCCAGCTGGATCGGGAGGACAGCGCCCTGGGGTTCCTTACTTACACAGTTTCTTAGTCATGTTACTGTGGCATACTGTTCTTGTTTGGTTTTTTTTGGGTTTTTTTTTTTTGCAGTACGCGGGCCTCTCACTGTTGTGGCTTTTCCCGTTGCGGAGCACAGGCTCCGGACGCGCAGGCTCAGCGGCCATAGCTCACGGGCCCAGCCGCTCCGCGGCATGTGGGATCTTCCGGACCAGGGAAGTGTCCCCTGCATTGGCAGGCGGATTCTTAACCACTGCACCTCCAGGGAAGTCCGGAATTGTGTTTTGATTTCTCCTGTAATTTGCAAAAAAGACCTCACTTGACTTCCTATTTTTAAAATTGTCGTTGTAATTCATGGTCTGGGTACAAATGTTAGAATTCTTTGGAATGGTGTATTATTTGAAGATAGGAAAGTCTTGTTTACCTAGAACGTGAACAACAGGAAAATTAAAATGGCCATATATTTTACTGAATGTTCTGTAAGCCATTTGAAGTAGAAGTATACTGATAAAATGAATAGATCTGGAGTGAATCTAGTCAAGAGTAAAAGAAAAATGTAAATACTGTACACACAGTTAGGAATACGAAAGGATACAGGACCACAGTTGTAGAAAAGCAAATTTATAAGAGACTATGCTGTATAGTTCTTAATTAATAAACTGTGAGAGTCACAATGAAAGACAGAATTCACTAGGAAAATGTAGGTGAACGAAATTGAGCCAAGGAGTAGAAAATCTGAGCTGACCAAACAGCACAGAAGGCGTGGAAAATATGGTCCAAATATTACATCTAAAAAATGTGCCAGCTCTAATATAAAGGCATATACTTCTGTATACTAAAAGAATAGATCAGTTGAATGTAATATTAACTATTCCATAGAAAAAGATGTAATGCTTCCTAATTTATTTTATGAAACAACACAACCCTGGCAGAAAAACTCGTTAAGATGTACAAAAAATATAAATGCAAACTTACATTTGTACAAAAACAGCTATAAATAGAGATGCAAAATAAAATATGAGTGAATCTCATTATGCGCTCAATGAAAAGAACAATGCAGAATGACAAGTTTTATTCTAAAAGTAGAAGGGTGGCTCAGTAGTGGGAGATTTAGCAACAGAATTTATCTCATCAAAAGGTCTCATGGTGGGGAGGGATGAATTGGGAGATTGGGACTGACATATACACACTACTGTATATTAAATAGACAACTAACAAGGACCTACTGTAGAGCACAGGGAGCTCTACTCAATACTCTGTAATGGCCTATATGGGAAAAGGATCTATTTATTTATTTATTTTCTTCTATTTATTTTTTATTTTTTTGAGGCCTGCAAAGTTCATCGTTGTGCTGCGTGGGCTTCTCTCTAGCTGTGGTGTGCAGGTTTTCTCTCTCTAGTTTGGCACACGGGCTCCAGGGCGCGTGGGCTGTCTCCTGGAGGCGTGTGAGCTCAGTAGTTGTGGCGCATGGGCTTGGTTGCCCCACGACACGTGGGATCTTAGTTCCCCGACAGAGAATTGAACCCACATCCCCTGCATTGGAAGGCAGATTCTTTACCACTGGACCACCAGGGAAGTCCCCGAAAGAATCTGAAAAAGAGTAGATATATGTACATATAAAACCAATTCACTTTGCTGTACACCTGAAACTAACACAACATTGTCAATCAACTATACTCCAATAAGAATTAAAAAAAATAAAGGTCTCAGAGAAAAACCAAATGATCATCCGGATAGATGTGCAAAAGTATTTGATCAAATTAACATTCATTCTTGATCCAAACTCTTAGTCAACTAAGAATAGGATATACATCCTTAATTTGATGAAGAATATATATTGGAAACCAGCAGCTTGCATCACACTGAAGTGCAAATTGTTATGTAATCCCACTCACCAGAAATAAGAAATTAAGTCCTCTAACACCATCATTAGATCAGTATTCAGGATTGCTCTGTCCAACGCAGGGAAATGTGAGACAGGAACCAAGGACACCAAATTGTCATTATTTGCTAGCAGCGTAACTGGCTAACAGAATCAACAGTGAATATTTTCAAATTTTATCATAACTGAATTTTATCATAACTGTTCTCTCTTGTTTTGATGTTCATGTGAGGGGACCTCATGGGCAAAAAAAAAAAAAAAAAAAAAAAATAGGGCCATTTCATGAAATTTACGACTTGACTATAACACGCGTGACATTTCAGTTTCTACAAAGTTTAGTTTTCTCCTTAAACTTACGTCTTTAAACACAGAAGAGAATTTAGGTTTAAAGTGATTTCACTTGTTACAGAGAAGCTTAACTAGGTCAACCCAATTACTGTTATTTTGTCACTAGTGTATGCTCTTGGAGGGAATGAGCCTTTCAGTGGGCTGCAGGACGTCACTGTGAATTCCTCCCTCAAAGCTGGTGTCACTGTTCCCCTAAAAGGCATTAGCAGGACCCTCAGAGCTCACCTCCCAGCCCGGTGTGAGCTGACAGCTCCGCCCTTGTGGTCGATCTTTCTTAATACCACCATTTGTGCTCTGACCACAGAATTATGGTTGCAAACGAGACTCTGGGGTGTGGTTGCACGAATATGTTTTGCACAGAGCCTGTGTTTGCCTTCGGTTGGCTCTGAGTGAGCATCTTGCTGTGAGGGACTGAGTTAACTCTTAGAGGGTCTCTGAACTCTGTAATTCAAGGGAGCCCGGGGCCATGTCACAGTTCAAGCCTGATGCAACCTAATAAAGTCAGACCTGTGGCTTCCTAGCTGGGCTAGAGAATGACCTGCCGTTAGTTGCAATGGCAGCAACATAGGAAATTACATACACCAAGATATTGTGACAGCAATGCAAATTGAATTGGAAAATATAATGATCATTGCTGCTGAATGACCCATGAGCGATTTAAAAATGATTTCAGAATCATTGGTACGCTCAAAGTCTTTTCTTCAAACATTCCTTCTAATAAATGCATATCCTATGGTATTCTGGAAAAGGGGGCTTGAACTTTTCTTAGGATTAAAGGAGACCACAGATGTAAAATATTCTTATTTCAATGCCCATAGGAAACAATACAGTCAAACTTAGAGAACGAATTAGAAAGAGGGCAAAACTTCAAAATAAATTTTAAAAATTTCATGAAATCAGCCCACGGCAATTTGTGTCTGCATTAAAAATACTAGGGCTTCCCTGGTGGCGCAGTGGTTAAGAATCTGCTTGCCAGTGCAGGGGACAGAGGTTCGAGCCCTGGTCCAGGAAGACCCCACATGCTGCCGAGCAACTAAGCCTGTGCACCACAACTACTGAGCCCTTGTGTGTAGAGCCTGTGCTCCGCAACAAGAGAAGCCACCACAGTGAGAAGCCCGTGCACTGCAATGAAGACCCAATGCAGCCAAAAAAAAATGCACAAAACAAAACAAAACCAAAAAAAACTAAAAATAGAAATAATTTACTTTGCTATGCTACTGAATAGCCTACTAAACCATAGAGGGATAACAAAAATTAAAAGATCAAGGGGGAAATGCTCCTATTTCTAGAAAAGAAAGCTGAAAATGAATGCTTTAAAAAAAAAAAAAAAGAAAATCAGGGGACATGTAGTCCCAGATAAATATGGTACTAGTGCCACCTGCTGTTTTAAGTATAAATTGCAGCTACACAATAGCTGATCTGTTGTGAATATTCAGAATTTTTTAAAAACCTGCTCCCTTATGGCAGGAACAGGGGTTTTATGTTGCTTTCAATATTACCAGTTACCCAAATCTTACTAAGCTCTAAGAGTAACTGTGATAAGAGATTTACATAGACCCTCTCATTTACTTGCTGTAGTAACTCTACCAGGTAAGTAGTATTTTTATCCCCATTTATATAGGTGAACAAAATAGAGCTTGAGAGTCACTAAGGAACTTATCCAAGGTCAGGTACGTGGTGAGTGGCAGAGGCAAAGTTGGAACTTAGACTATCTGATCAGAAGCTAACCTTAAGGTCGTTATTCTGCCTTTTTATCCTATGTTGCTTTGTATTGGGAGCTCCCTTTTGGGAGATCTTTCAGAAAGTTTCCATCACTTCAGCCTTGGTTTACCAACTTCAAAAGGGTTCATACAGAGAAATGAATAATTATAAAACATGATTAGAGCAAAGAAGAGGGTCTTTTCCACTTTCATAAAAAATGCTTATCAAATTTCAGACCTTTGTATGCCTTTGTGCAAATTTGCTGTCTGACACTAATAACTTGTACATTTTCAGAGTACCACAGTTTAGCTATAGGAAGACGAGTCAGATGTTCCCTGAAAGGAGCCCTTTAGACTGAGGATTCCATAACCATTGTACTTCTATCAGGAGGACAAGCATGGCTTTTGGTCCTTATTCTGTATATACGGCTTATTATTATGAAACCTTCTTTGGTTATTGTATGCAGATGCTAAGAACACTTAGCACTATCTTCTAACAAATTCCAGAGTTTGTGGCTAAATATAATGTATTTTGTGTCCAAGTTTTAAAAACATAAAGCAGAGAGGGATGAAGCAAATGGAAAAGTATAGCAGTAGATGGAGTCCAGTAAGCAGAGGGCAAAAGTGGAGGGAGACACCGGCAGGGTAGCAAATCCAGCGAGAGGAAAGAAGCAAAATCAGAAGACTGTACCCAGGAGCCAGTTACTGGAAGAGTGGAAGTTGGAGATCCAGTCCCAGCACATACCCACAAGCAGCACAGACAGCTGGAGTGATGCAGAGTCCAGGCTGATTAGAGGCAAGCGCTGGGGACTCCATGACAGTGTTTGTTGCTTCTTAGGAGAACATCTCCGAAACCAGATACTATTAGTGTTCTCCTTAAAAAAAAAAAACAACTCCCCTATAATTCTCAATATATAAACTTTTCAAAATAGATAAAATAATAAAACATCTATTTTTAATATTTATTACATTTTTTCTTTTCCATTAGAGTTTATTACAAGATACTGACTATAGTGCCGTGGGCTGTACAGTAGGACCTTGTTGTTTATCTAATTTATCCCTTCCCCTCTCCTTTCCCGTTAGGTAATCATAAGTCTGTTTTCTATGTCTGTGAGTCTGTTTCTGTTTTGTAAATAACTTCATTAATATTTATGACATTTTAAACTCACACATTTAAAATCACATTATCTAAAAATATATTAACTAGAAATATTGCTTTGATCCATTTCCACTTTACCTGAAACAATATTCAAACTCTAAATCAATGTCTCTGGTACTACTAGAGCCTCTTTGGAAGATAATTTGTCATAAAATTCAGCTGTAAAGGATTGAATAAAGATTTATTCACTGTCTTTGTGTGAGAAGGACTGAGCTAGCTATGTACTGTGAGTAACCAAGGATCTGCCTCAATCCACCTCCTCTGCTCTGCAGATTTGGCACTGGCAGCATTTAATTCAATCCACCCGTAAAGAGTTGAAAACCTCAGTAGCTCAGTTCCAATCTGATCAAGCATGGTGTACCCAAAAGCTATGGCTTAGTTACCTAGTTACAATTTAGATTGGCATCTCAAAGCTGTGTAACTGATTCCTGGGCCAGCATCCACTTTTCACCTAGAGAATTTTGCTTCTTATGTGTGTGTGTGTGTGTGTGTGTGTGTGTGTATAAAAACACATAAAATTTACAGACCCACAGATATAGAGGACAAACTAGTGGTTACCAGTAGGGAGAGGAAAGCAGGGGGAGGGGCAAGATGGGGGTAAGCGATTAAGAGGTACAAACTACTCTGTATGAAAGAAATAAGCTACAAGGATGTATTGCGCAGCACAGAGAATACAGCCAATATTTTAGAATAACTTTAAATGGAGTATAATCTAAAAAATTTTGAATCACTATGTTGTACAACTGAAACTAATATAACATTGTACATCAACTGTATCTCAGTTAAAAAAAAAAAAACACACATGAAATTTACCATCTTAATCATTTTAAAAGGCCAGTTCAGTCTCATGAAGTTTATTTAGGCTGTTGTGCAACAGATCTCTTGAACTTTCTCTTCTTGCAAAACTGAAACTGTATACCCATTAAAACAAATCCCTCCTCCCTCCTCCCTCCAGCCCTTGGTAACCACCTTTCTACTTTCTGTTTCTGTGGCTTTGACTACCTTACATATGTCCTAAGAGTGGAATCACACAGTGTTTGTCTTTCTGTGTCCCAGCAGTCTAGGGAGTGTTGATGGAAACCGAGGCAGAAGGATGGTCAGAAGCTAAATGTCTCAGGAAACAGAGCACGTGGGAGAATTCTATGCTTCCATGCTTCACTGCCTGTAAATCTCACTTAGAAAAAATAATGTACCTTTCATCATACCCTCTCTGGTTTATAGAAAGGCAATCTTGTAACAAAGGGCTGGGTCTTTTCTTCAATGATCCAGCTATGTTCCGTAGCTCAGATCTCCAGTGTCCTTGTGTATATATCTCTCAGAGATTTTTGTGAGTCACCACCATCTACTTCCAGCCTGGAGACATATGTGCTTTGTCAAATTCCACAAAAGGAGGCATGCTGGAGGGGAAGAAAGAGCATAGATTCTGAAGTCTAGACCTTAAGGACACTAATTTTAGTCCATTGCTTTTAAACTTGGGTAAATCATTTCAATTCTTTAAATTTCAGCTCTCTTGTCAAGTGAGGATGGTAATACAAACTACAATTTTTTGGTGAGGATTTAATGAGGGCGATTGTAACAATTTTAAAAAAGTGTTATATAAACATTGACTACGTTTGTTTTAATATCAGTATAATAGCATTTCTTGCCAATTTCTGTTTCAACTTGTTGTCTGTTAGCTGCTTCTTTTCTCTTTCTAACTCCGAGGAGAGCAAGTTTCTTCATCAGATCCCCTTCAGAGTTCTGAAAAGTAAATTCTCTTTTCTCCATAATGGAAAAAAAAATGCCTGCGTCCTCCTCGGGGTTTGCAGTTACTTTGAATACAGAAATAGTTACTCAAGATTTATCAACTCGTGAAAACGTTTGTGGGTGTATCAGAGATTGCTACTTTTCCCTGGGTATCCATTCTCCATAATCCTTTAATAACAGAACTTCCAATTTTTAGCTGGACGCGTAGCAGCCTAGAATAAAGATGAATATTTCTCAGCCTCCATTGTGGCTAGCTACGGTTAGGTGCTGAGTTCTGGCCAATTGAAATTGTATCAACCTACACATTTTTTAAGCAAAAAACTTAATACAGGCAATTAACCTTTCTCAAAGCAATTGGGGGAGGGGATTGCAGGAGGCAGCCATTCGAGCTGCCGAGTTCCAAAACACTGTGTCATTGCTTCAATCCATCTGGTAGCATGAAGGAGAAGCCAAGCAATGATCCTGGTGGCCTGATGATTATGGAGTTATAAAATCGGACCCTTTGAGGCATGGTTTATGGACAAGTGAAGTAAAGTTCTTTCTTGTTTACGTCACTGTTGCTTTGGATTTTCTGTCAGTCAGAATGGAACCAGCTCCCAACTGATTCAGGCTGATCGTGATCGTAATTATTACTCACTTAGTATTTTTGCACATAGTACTACTTTAAAAAAATCCACACCGGGCCTTCCTGGTGGCGCAGTGGTTGAGAGTCTGCCTGCCGATGCAGGGGACGTGGGTTCGTACCCCGGTCCGGGAGGATCCCACATGCCGCGGAGCGGCTGGGCCCGTGAGCCATGGCCGCTGAGCCTGCGCGTCCGGAGCCTGTGCTCCGCAACGGGAGAGGCCACAGCAGTGAGAGGCCCGCGTACCGCAAAAAAAAAAAAAAAATCCACACCACACGTGGTGATCTGTGCCTAGCACATCCGAAAACGTAGACAGGGTTCATGTGTTAATGTGGTAGAGACAGCTGGCTTAACTAAGAAGCAGAAATCACTTGAATATTTAAACAGAGCTGCCAATCCCAGGTACTGGTTACACAGGGAATGGAAGAGCCCAACAGAGGAAGGACAATGAACTAAACTAGAGATTATCAACAGCTGCTACCGCTGCTGGGGTAAAGGGACTGAGGAAGGCGGTGGTACAGACTGTATTACTGTTTCCGTTTTTATTCACTGCTCTCCCAGGAAGAGCGCCATCCATCCACCCTGCCTCGTTGATATGTGATTTGCTTTGGCTAATAAACGTGAGCAGAAGCGACATAGACTACTTCCAGGAAGAATCGCATGACACGAGTAAGAGGACAGGCGCGCACAAGGTTTCTAAGAGGTAGGCAGCTTGGTAAAGGAGGAAGCCCTGGGCTTGGAGTCAGGACATCTGCTTTCAATTCCTGGCTCTGCCACTTACTATCTAATCGGCCTTGGGCCAGTCACTGAGGTTTACTCAATGTCAATTTCTTCACTGGAGGAATGGGCTCAATCATGGATTTATAATGGTCTCTCAGCATCCTTTCATCTTGCTGTAATATACCCTGGATCAACCATACATTAACAATTCCTTAAAGGAGAACTTCTTGTCCCTAGATCGAGTACTTTTCTTTCCTGTACGTGTCACTTCGACTAAACATTATTCTTGTCCCGGTACTTACTTACCAAGTGGGATTTTTATTTTTACTCCTAAGAATGAATATTTCCTCCATGAACTAAAGCAGTGCAAAGTCTACTCATTCCAGTTTTTAATAGAACAATTCCATTAGCTGGAAACAAGAGTGTCGGTTTCAGGAGTGACTTAGCAGGTGCAGGAAAAGCATAACACTTAAGGGCCTTGGAGAAATGAGATCCTTTCAAGTGGTGTTAAGTGTTTTGATGGAGAAATTTTCAAAATGCAGCTGTAATGCACACTTTAAGTCCCTGGCCCCCACTCCAACCACATTTCAAAGTTGCCAGTTGGACTTGTCACCTGCCCTGTCACCACCTTCTTTTCCTATTCTTCAGTGGGAGAAAGATCTTATTTCACTTGAGTTCTACCAACAGGATTTCCTGAGCTAGGATGACCAAGGCCATCTCTGGGAGTTTTAAATCTTACACACCATTGTGATAAAAGTTGGGGTTGGTGGGACTTCCCTGGCGCTCCAGTGGTTAGGACTCCGCAATTTCCCTGCCAAGGGCCTGGGTTCAATCCCTGGTCGGGGAACTAAGATCCCATAAGCCATGCGGCAAGGCCAAAAAAAAAAAAATTGTGCAAAAAAAATGGGGTTGACAGTGAGGAGTGCCTTTCTGAATGAGCAGCTGTAAGACCAAGAGTTGTGGTGCTTTCCAAATCACCATATCAGTGTAAGTTAGTGATGTGCTTCGAAGTCATCCTGTTAGGTACTTCTTCTAAAGGGTAAAGTCCTGGCATTGGGGGTGGGGGGAAGACCACTCAGAAGAAAGGTAGAGTGGAGTGGAACCCTGGTAAAAGAAGGGAGGCCTCCTACCTGCCTGGTTGAAACAGCCTACGTCCCATCTCTCCTAGGCACTGTCCTGTGATCTCGTACCTAACCTTTTGACCGGTGGCCACACTGACTTCCAAACAAATGGCCATGAGCAGGGCAGGTGGGGGCATCCCTCCATCACCCTCTAACAGGGCCTAGCTTTGTCCTTATGCGTGGCCCTAGGCTTGTTCTCCGTGCTAGCCTTCTGGGTCAGCTGCAGATGGGTAGGATGGTAGAAAGCTTCTTCCAGGTTGAGTGTTTCGGGACAGAACAGTGTCTGATAATCCAGTGTTTGGGCTTCCATGAAAATGGATCTTCCACAGTTTTCCTGGCCTAGCTAAACTTCCCAAACTAATACATACAAAATGAGAACATGGCCTTCCCTACCTTCCCCAAGGAAAAAGGGTGGGACTTGATTCCATTTGTCACATTTTCTCCACTGACAGCCTATGGGATTGTTGCCATTTCTTCTAATTTTTAAAAGTAGTACAGTAAGTCCCCTACATACAAACGAGTTCTGTTCCGAGAGCACGTTCGTAAGTCCGGTTTGTTTGTAAGTCCAACAAAGTTAGCCTAGGTACCCAACTAACACAATCAGCTATATAGTACCATACTGTAATACGGTTATAATACTCTTCACACAAATGATACATAGAAAAACAAACACAAAAAATAAAGAAACATATTTAATCTTACAGTGCAGTACCTTGGAAAGTACAGTAGTACAGTACAACAGCTGGCATCCAGGGGCTGGCATGGAGTGAACAGGCAAGAAGAGTTACTGACTGGAGGAGGGAGAGGAGGTGGGAGATGGTAGAGCTGAAGGATGGTCAGCGATAGGAGAGGGAGGGCAGGCTGCAATGCCACTCACGCCTGACGTTGATGGCGTAGGTTCTGGTTCCTTGCTGGATTCAATTCTATCTACCCTCTTGAAAAAATGATCTAGTGATGTCTGGGTAGTAGCTCTCATCATTGATGACGTGGTAGCACTGGATTGCATTCTGCACGGCTGCTGCTACCTTCGCGTACTGTTCTGTTTGTGGTACACATTCTAAGTCCTGTGCCTTAAAAACCAGCAGTGCCTCCTCAAATAAAGAAAATCCCCTTGCCATTTCCTGTGTTGGGAATCGCTTCAGTTCCTCGGTTACTTCTTCTTCCTCTTGTCTCTCTTTGTCCTTTCTCTGGGCCTCCAATTCCATCAGGTCTTCATTAGTAAGCTCCTCATGTTACACAGCAAGGAGTTCAGTGAAGTCGTCCTCTTGCAGATCTAGCTTGAAATAAAGATACTGTACTACTGTACCCTATACAGTACTGTACAGGAAAGTATACAAAAGCACAACCAGTCGTGGAAGATGCACACACGTGACAATGTACGTCAAACACGTAAACTAACTTACGTGATTGGACATGTGAATGCAAGTTCGCAACTTGAAGGTTCGTATGTAGGGGACTTACTGTACAAGTAATACATGCATCGTGTATTAATTTCCTGTCGATGCTGCAACAAATTACCGCAAATTTTAGTGGCTTAAGACAACACATCTCTATTATCTTCCAGTTCTGCAGGTCAGAAGTTCAAAATGAGTCTTAAGGGTTAAATCAATGTATTGGGATAACTGTGTTCCTTCTGGAGCTGTAGGGGAGAATCCTTTCCCCTGCATTTCCCAGCTTCTAGAAGCCACCTGCATTCATTGGCTCCTGGCCCCTTCCCCCATCTTCAAAGTGTATCACTTCAACCTGTGCTTCCATCGTCCTATCTCCTCTCTGCCTCTTACCCTCTGCCTCCCTCTTATAGGGACCCTTGTGATTACATTGTGCTCATCCTGATTAAGGAGGATAATCGCCCCATCTCAAGAGCCTTAACTTAATCATATCTGCAAAGTCACTTTTGCCGTTAAGGTCACCACTCACAGCTTCCAAGGATTAGGAAATGAACATTTTGAGGATCATTGTTCTACCTAAGACACATAATAAAAAAAAATAATAAATAGTAAAAATAAAAAGTAAAATACCCCCCCCCCAGATAATTTTAACTGTTCCTATTATTATTTCATCTGCTTGTTTGCTACCGAACTCTAAATAACATGCTTATATATTTCTATTTTTTGATTTATCAACTTTAAAAATGTCTATTGACTCCCTGAATTGAACACTCTCACCTCCCTTCTCTTGCCTCTCAACACTCCCTCACCCCTCCAATTTAGTTATATATTAACTGACTTTGACTTTATTTATTTTAAAAATTTATTTATTTTTGGTTGCATTGGGTCTTCGTTGCTGCGCGGTGGGTGGGCTTCTCACTGCAGTGGCTTCTCTTGTTGCGGAGCACGTGCTCTAGGTGCTCGGCCTTAAGTAGTTGTGGCACACAGGCTTACTTGCTCCGCAGCATATGGGATCTTCCCGGACCGGGGCACGAACCCGTGTCCCCTGCATCGGCAGGCAGACTCTCAACCACTGCGCCACCAGGGAAGTCCCGATTTTTATATTTTTAATTGAAGAGTTAAAAATATTTATGTAGTCAATTTATCAATCTTTTCTTTTATGGCTTCTGAATTTTGAGTTTTCCTTAGGAAAAAAATCTTCCCTGCTCTAAAGTTTTAATAGAATTTACCCATGTTTTCTTTTATATTTGTATTTTTTTCTTGTAAATATTTGATCCATTGGGAATTTAGTCTGGTGTACAGTGTGAGCTTTTTGTACAACTTTTCCCTTTCCAAATCTCTTCTTAGTTGTCTGAATACCATTTACTGATATGAGATTTACCTTTATCACATACTAAATTCCCATATATATTTTGGTTAATGTCTGGACTTTCCATTCTGTTGTGTTTATTCATTCATGTCTCAATAGCAAACTATTTTAATTTTTGTGATTTCAATAATACGTTGCAATATTTAGTAGGACAATTCAATGTTCATTTTTTCTTTTTAATTTCAAAAATGTCCTGGCTCTTGCTTTTTTTTTTGGCCACACCAAGCAACTTGCAGGATGTGGGAGCTTAATTCCCCTGGCTCTTGCTTTCTTATTTACATACATACAGTTGAGAATCTGCTTCTCCCAGAGATCTAATATACATAAACAGATGTTTTCATTTTTACTCACTACATTCTCTTTCTTTAGGACTTAGACATTTTAATGTGCTCCTTCCCTTTGATGATAAGGTTTCATCACAGACCCAAACTTACACACCTCTCTTTTTTCCCTATGATGAGTGTATCCTAAGAGACCCCTTGGACTCTAACATGACCCACTTCTGCCAGGGACCCTGCATCCTCCAATCCGAATTCTATGATTGTCTCAGTTCAGGCTTGAGCTGGACCTTGATGACATAGTCATTCATGCTTTCAGTATTTGTTAGCACCTTCTCAAATATCCAGGAATAGTATGAATTAAATAAGAAATGAATAGCCCTAAAAGAAGAAGATTATGAAACTTTTCAGAAGGAAATATTCCAGTAATTAAAACTCTGTGACACTAGTGAAGACTAATGGAATAAAATATGAGACCTAGAAAAAGACCAACTATATATGAGAACTTGGTTTATGAAATGATGACATTTCAAATCAGATGAGGAAATATATTCAAAAACGGTAGTATTGGGATACAGGCTGAGCTATTTCAACAAAAGCCCCAGAAATACAGTTGCTACTCCACGTGTGGTCTGCACACTGTGGTCCATGATGAGGTAGGTTCTGAAACTGTGTAAGCATTTAGAAACTTTCATAGAAATTTGACCTTGCTGTCACCTGCAAGTGCATGACGGTCTCACTCAACAGAGTGTACTGCAGTATGGATGTTGAGAACACAGGTGTGGTGAAGGTCATGTGACATCTTCGGCGTACTAGTCATGGGCAGTAGGACCCTGTTACAGCGTGTGATATTTTAATTTCAGTTTGAGAAAATGTCATGATTTAAAAACTTTTCAAAACATTAGTAATTATTGATAGTTATAATACTATTTTAAAAATTCATAATTATTTTATTTCTTAACCCAGCCTGTGTGTGTGTGTGTGTGTATGTGTGTGTGTGTGTGTTAAAAGGAACTTTCTTGGGTGTTGGGGGTTCAGATGAGGTCCATGAGGATATCATCCTCCATGACGCTGGGCTGCAGGCCTGGCTGGGGGACTGGGCCCCAGGGAACCCTGCTGAGCAGCCTCTGACCTGGCAGTGGAGCCCTGGGGGGAAGCTGCGCAGGCCAGGACTGGACGGGCGGCTGGTGCGGTGGGGACAGCAGTGCAGGGGCCCCTGGTGGCCGGAGGTGGTGGAGAGAGGCCTGAGGCGGGGGGACCCCAGTCTAGGGCGGTGGCGGGTTGAAGAGGAGGCTCCGCAGTTGGGGGTCGGCCCCGGGCTTCTGGGGCCGATGGGTGGGTCCGGGAGGGGGTGAGCAGGGGGCCGCTCCAGGAGGGCCTTGTGGGGCGCCTGGGCAGTCCCCTGAGGCTGGGGCTGCGGCGGCCAGAGCTGCTGCTCTAACTTCTGCTGCTGGAGTTGCTTGTGGTTGGTGATGACCTCCCGGATGCCGCTGACAAAGTGTCTCTGGTCTTAGGGGATGAGGCCCGTGAAGACCTTCCTGAATGAGTACGGCAGCATGAGCACACGCACCTCACAGGGGGCCGCGTGGGGAAGCGCACACAGCCAGCGAAGCTGTTGCCCAGGATGTGGTAGAGACCTCGGAGGGAGTCCAGGTCCTTGTTGGTGAAGTGGAAATGGACCATCCCTGAGTCCCACAAAGGGCGCAGGGTGCTCAGCAGCTGCTGGGGGATGGGCTTCATGATCAGCGCTGTCCTCTTTTCAGCTTCTCGCGGTGACTCGGTAGACCTGAGAAGGCAGTGACCGACTCAGCTTGGTGTTGGCATCACAGAGGCAGGTTTGGGCTTCTCCTGCCTCTTGGGGACCCCGCTCCAGGCCAGGAGTATGTTGGAGACTGACTGCTGCCCGCCGAGGGCCAGGGTCCCGAGCTGGGCCGGAGAACCGTGCCCGCCCTGAACAGTGCCCCGGGCTGCCCAGTTGGGGGGCCAGGACCGGGCCAGGGGCCACAGTGGAGACCAGGCTGGGCTGCGAAGGGGGAGGCGGCTTGGGGGCACCGGGAGGCCCGGGCCTGGCTGTAGGGGGGGACCCACTCCTAGAGAGGCTTGCTGAAGAGGGTTGATGGGCGCCGCGAGGGCCCAGCCCAGCCTTCGGGTTCTTGGCGGCCTCCACGGCGCGCTGGGCAGCCACCTGAGCTGCACTCAGGGGACCTGGTACTGCGGGGGGACAGAGGGCAGAGGCTGCTGGGGGGCTGCCAAGAGCGGGGCGCCCGAGGGAGGATCTAGAGGCAGGGGCACGGGAGGCTTTGGCTGGAGGGGGCCTGGGTCCGAGCCATCCCCGACGGGCAGCACGAGCCCCCGCACCAGCACCATGTGCCTCGGGTCCTGGCTCACGTCTGTTGGTGGCTGCAGTGGCTCCAGCCTGGCGGGAGGAGCCGCCTTCTCGAACAGAAGCTGCAGGGCAGGCAGCTTCCAGGGCAACACGATGGAGAAGTAGACTCCTCACTCCCCAGCCTTCTGCATGAGGGTCTCCACCGTGCACCCGGAGTATGTGTTGCCCTCGACAGCAGGCAGCAGGTAGGGGGGCGAGTTACAGTAAGGAGGCAGAGCCGGTGTGTCTGGCCAGTCTGCTCGGGCATCTTCTTGAAGTCATCGAACAGCTGCAGAGCCCTGCTGACGCCTTCAGCGATGAGGCTGCAGCTCGGGCCCCGCCCACCCCCACCCCCACCCCACCCCCACCCCCACCCCGCCACGAACTTCATGCCATCGAGCCAGACGACAAACCCATAGGCGCTGCTGGTGGGAGCGTGATATTGTACTTAGGACTCGGGAGTGCAGTCCACTCTGTTGAACACCACGAGGCTGTACTGGGTCCCCGCATAGTGTCCCCCGAAGTCCGTCTCGGCAGCAGGACCACCATTAAAATACTTGATGGCCAGGAGCAGGTAGTGCTTGCGGAGGCCCTCGAAGTAGGGCCCCAGGTTGGCTGTGCCCTCAATCGCAAACACCACGTCAGCTACGAGGCCCCCGGCCCAGCCGCCAAGCCAGTTTGAAATTCATAGTTTAACATTATTAGCCCAATGAAATACATTTTTTTTTTTTTTGCGGTTCGCGGGCCTCTCACTGTTGTGGCCTCTCCTGTTGCGGAGCACAGGCTCCGGACGCGCAGGCTCGGCGGCCATGGCTCACGGGCCCAGCCGCTCCGCGGCATGTGGGATCTTCCTGGACTGGGGCACGAACCGGTGTCCCCTGCATCGGCAGGCAGACTCTCAACCACTGTGCCACCAGGGAAGCCCAGAAAAACATTTTTTTATGGTTTATGTGTTTTGTGTCCTAAAACAACATTGCCTACCTCAAGGTTTTAAAGATTGTCGACTTAGGTTCTTTCCCAAAAGCTTTGCAATTTTTTGTTTTTTCATTTAGATTTATGATACACTTCTAATTTTTGTGATGTGTGAGGTAAGGATTAATGTTCAGTTTTTAAAAATTCAGATATCCTGTCATCCATCACTATTTGTAGAAAAGACTTTCCCTTCTCTGTTGAATTACCTTGGCATGTTTGTGGAAAATAAACTTACCATAGATAAGTGGTTCTACTTCTGGAGTAACTTTCCTGTTCCAGTCATCTTTACGTGGATTCTTTTACAAAAACCACGTTGTCTTAATTATTGTAGCTTTATAGTAAATCATGAAATCAGATCGTTTTCTCCACCTTCACTCTTTTTAAAAATGACTTTTGCTGTTCTAGGTCCATAGGAATTTCCATTACAAATTTTACAATTAGCTTGTCAGTTTCACCCAAAGTGTCTGCAGGAATTTTGATCAGAATTGCATTGAATCTATAAATCAACATGGGCAGAATTAATAATATTGAGTTTTCCAATCCAAAAACATATTATATTGCACCATTTATTTAGGTCTTCTTTAATTTCTTAGAGCAATATTCTATTCTTTTCAGTGAAGAAGTGTTGCATGTCTTCTGTTATGTTTAATGTGCCTAGTTTTATAACATGTCTGTGTTGTTTATTACTATATTTTTTGAAATATAATTTTGTTATCAATATTATGGAGTCAAATAGTAAAACATTTGGAAATTGTCTCCGTTTTTTTATTCATTTCATGTTTTCTAGAGATTTAATTTTATAGTATATTTCAAAAGTATTCTTCCATGAGAGATTGTCCTCCATCACAGATAGAGAAGTACTTGTCTATGGAGATACAGAGTCTAGGTCTGGTCAGTGTCTGAAGTTCTTATCATCTTCCGAGCATTCTTGGGAAGGGGGCAAGAACAGCCAGGGAAGTGCATACCTAACTCTTCTGAAAATGATCTGGAAGTGGCACGTATCAATCCTGCTCACATCTCATGGATCCCGTTTGCTGCAAGGGAGGCTGAGAAGTATAGCTTTTGGTGGCTGACATGAGTCCAGTAATGGCTGTCATTATGGAAGAAGGGAGGCATGGATGTAAATAAAAACAAAAATAAACAAATGGGACCTAATTAAACTTAAAAGCTTTTGCACAGCAAAGGAAACCATAAACAAAACGAAAAGACAACCTACAGAATGGGAGAAAATATTTGCAAACAAAGTGACTGACAAGGGATTAATCTCCAAAATAGATAAACAGCTCCTGCAGTTCAATATCAAAAAAACAAACAACCCAATCAAAAAATGGGCAGAAGATCTAAATAGACATTTCTCCAAAGAAGACATACAGATGGTCAATAGGCACATGAAAAGATGCTCAACATCACTAATTATTAGAGAAATGAAAATCAAAACTATAATGAGGTATCACCTCACACCAGCCAGAATGGCCATGATAAAAAATCTACAAACAATAAATGCTGGAAAGGGTGTGGAGAAAAGGGAACCTTCTTGCACTGTTGATGGGAATGTAAATTGGTACAGCCACTGTGGAAAACATCATGGAGGTTCCTTAGAAAACTAAAAATAGGGTTACCATATGATCCAGCAGTCTCACTCCTGGGCATATATCTGGAGAAAACCATAATTCAAGAAGATACATGCACCCCAATATTCATTGCAACACTATTTACAATAGCCAGGACATGGAAACAACCTAAATGTCCATAGATACAGGAATGGATAAAGAAGATAAATGGGTAAATGGATAAAGAAGATACACACACACACACACACACACACACACACACACACAATGGAATATTACTCAGCCATAAAAAGAACAAAATAATGCCATCTGCAGCAACATGGATGGACCTAGAGATTGTCATACTGAGTGAAGTACGTCAGACAAAGACAAATATAATATGATATCACTTATATGTGGAATCTAAAAAAAATGGTACACGTGAACTTGTTTACAAAGCAGAAATAGAGTCACAGATGTAGAAAACAAACTTATGTAGAAGGGGAGGGCAGGGATAAATTGGGAGTTTGGGGTTGACATATACAACACTACTATATATAAAACAGATAACTAATAAGGACCTTTGTATATAGCACAGGGAACTCTACTCAATACTTTGCAATGATCTATATGAGAACAGAATCTGAAAAAGAGTGGATATATGTATATATATAACTGATTCACTTTGCTATACTCCTGAAACTAACACAACATTATATATCAACTATACTCCAATAAAAATTAAAATAAGAAGTGGGGCATGGATACGGCTATGGTTAGATCTCTGTCACTGTTGATCCTTCTGGATCCCTAAATGTTAATGCTCTCCTCTCTTCCAATGCAGAGAACGTACTCACACCTCCTCAAGTGAGACGCCTCATCCAATTTAATAGCTAGGATATTAAGTTGTTATGCGTCCTCCTCCATCAAGTTTAGATATAGCTTCTCATGATCTGATGACCGACTGTGGAGCAGAGTACCATGCACCAGTTACCAATCCCAGGGGAGGAATCTGGGATTCCTGAAAGAATCATAGCGAAGTTCACTACTATGCCAACCAGCAGGAATAGAAGTCCAAACTTCTTCCCATTGCAGCTTGTATCAAAGTGGCCAAGGAAGACAGCACTGGATGAACTAAAGCTTTACTTACACAGAAAGGAGACAGAGTAAGATTAGCTTCAATTGTGTGCCTTAGCGTTCCCTGGCCAGTGGCTTGTTCCTGCAGTGACACAGGGCAGTTGACCTATACGTACTCTTTTGGTGCTGCAGTTGAAGGAATCTTGTCCCTCCCCTGCAAAGGACAGACATAGCTGTGGGGTTGGCCAGCTGCCATTTGACACACACGCTTTAAGCAGAGACAAAAGAGTACTCATTGAGCATGAAACAAGGAAAGATATTCCCACACAGGGCGATAAGCCCAGCACAGGCTGTGTGGGCCCTTTATCTCTTGGTAGGAAGTGTTTCAGGCCCGAGGCCCATTCTGATGCAGCAGAGCTGGGGCCCAAAGACTGCGTGCATGAGACAGCCCTTCCCAACATGTACAAAACAAAACCCACATTGTCTGTGGTCCCTCCCAGAGATGCAGTACGAAATGGTAGACTAGGACAAGGACAGCTGCTATAAAAATCCTTATTTGGAAAAGAAAAAACATTGGAAACCCGGCACCCAGTGGTCCATAGCGTTGATCAATTTCTGCAGGACAAGATGTGAAGGCCCCCTGCCCTGGCAGTGGAGTAACTTTTAGGCAAGACCCTGGTTCTGCTCTCTGAGAACAGCTCTCTTGTCCGCTGTTCTCTCTGAAACCTAGTTTTGTAATGAAATTGACACTAGAGAGTCGGGCCACTTAAAGTCTGCGTCATGTTTACAACCTGCTTCCTGCTGGTGCAGGACACACTCAGCTCCTCCTCGAGGGAGGCAGCCCGATGTCTAAAGAAGTCATTGCATCTCTGTCAAAACCTAGGACCTGGTGTCAATGCACGATCTTTTCCATGGTGTGCTGAGGGTGTAATCATCTAGGCCAGGAGGTAGCGCTCACTATCTCTCTCCAGTCTTATTGGCTAGAACTTTTCATGTGTACACACCTGGTTGCAAGAGAACAGGAAATGGAGACTTCAGCTGGGCATATATATATATATATATATATATATATATATATATACCTGGGTATATCCGTATCCTTAGCTAGAACTCAGAAGTCCTGTTTGGAAAGATGTATTGAATAGATGAAGGATGCTCGTGAACAGCTAGTCTGTCTTGGCCACACTCAGGCACGAAGTCTCCCTCCTACACCACTCAGAAACGTGGAACTGAGCACGTTTCCATGACTGATACACACACACATAAATGCACGCACACTTACACAAAGCTTTTGTTGGTGGTAATAGACTACTTGCTTTCAGAAGATGGGTGGCGTTTATGTAACAAAAATAAAATGATAATAGTAGACCTTCTGGTTCTCTAAAGACCCTCAGCCATTTCATTGCATTTCTCAACCTCCCTTCTGCTTTTCTCTTTACTTGCCTCTGTCTGCACTTCAGCATTTCTATTCATTCCTATTCCCAAGTGGTTTAGCTTTTCTTGTGCCCCCTTGACTATTACTAATGCCCTGACAGTCGCACTTTCCACCCAAGTGATATTATTAAAGAATTTTGCTAAAGGAAGTCAGGTCTCCTTTAAAAGGAATTCAAGGGATGTACTAGGACTATAATGTAGAACATGAGAAATATAATGAACTCTGCTGTATGTTGTATAGGAAAGGTAGAAAGAGAGCAAATCTTAAGAGTTCTCATCAAAAGAAAAAAATTTTTTTCTATTTCTTTAATTTTGTATCTATATGATGTGACGGATGTTCACTAAATTTATTGCCATAATCATTTCATGATGTATGAAAGTCAAATTGTTATACTGTATACCTTAAACTTCTACAGTGCTGTATGTCAATTATATCACAATAAAACTGGAAGAAAAAAGATAAGTTAAAACATGACAACTGAAAAAAATGAATTCAAGGGATATTAAAATTACGATTTTCTTTCATCCTGTTCAGAGTTTGTGTATTGCACAGAAGAGACTGAAAGGGACTAGAAAGGGACTATACTATTATAATAACCTTATAAGGTAGGTCTAATTTTTATTATTTCCATTTTCTAGATAAGGAAACTAAAGCACAGAGAGGGTAGGTTACTTGTGCAAAGCTCACACAGCTAATGATAATAATAATAACAGAGTGCTTACTGTAATCACGGTTCTGAGTGTTTTATACGTAACAATACCATTTAGTTCCCATCTGTGTGATAGATGATGACATGTTCCCTATTTACAGGTGAATAAACTGAGGCCTGGAACAGTTTAGTCAGTTGCTCAAGGTTACACAGCTAGTAAGTAAGTGGCAAGGCTGGGATTTGAATCTGGGTCTAGGTCCATGCCTGTAAAATTTGCATTCTTTTATTTCTTTTTAAAAAAATTCTTTCTTTTTTTTTTTTTTTGTTTAAGAAAAGTTTTTTTGTTTTGAAACTTTACATTTTTAAACATTAATGTTCACAGCCCAAGCTTACATGGTAAACTTAATGAGTTGATCCTCTCAAACAAAGGGGTCCTGGCAGAGATTACCTTTGAGAGTACCAGTATCAGGGATAAGGCCTGGTGAAGGTTCTCTGACTGTGGGGTCGTGATGTGTGTTAGGTCGGTGGATTTGAGTTCCACTACAGAATCTAGTTGGGTGCATCTATTCACAGCAGGGTGGAAGGACTCCTAGGAGGTCAGGGTTTGAATTACAGCAACCTGAAAGCTAAGTGAGGTCCCTGCCTGGAAAGTAAACATCGGAATGCTTATTCAAAAAGCAAAGCCTGGATTTGCTGGGCTCTCTAGAGAGATGCCATCGTTATTGAAGGCCTTATACCATCTGGCTCCCTGTGCACAGCAAAACCTAATGATGCTGACAGGTCATGAAAGTTCGCACTAATGGGCTCGTGTTTTATTTATTCAGGTGCTGATTTGACATTTCCCAGCCCCGATGAATCTATGGATTTGGAAGTAACTGGGTCCTCTCTTTCTATACCGTGATGTTATCTCCCAAAATGAAGGAAATGAGAAACAGGAAAGGCCTAGACTCCCTGCAGATAGCTCTCACAGTTTATGGTAAGAAATCAAATGGTACGAAAAGCATTAGCCAAAATTTAAAACACAAATCATTGGTGTTTAACATGATATATTGCAAAGAAATTTCTGGCACTGAAAGTCTGTCTTTAAGCAACACTTCCACACAGCGCCAAGTAAACAATGTAATAGCATCTGGACTCCTTCTAAATCAAGTATGAAATTATGTATTTCTCCCATGACACAGATGACTCTAAAAGGCAACATTTCCTAAAATTAAAAATGAAGGGTAAATTAAGCAGTGTCTAAGGAAGACTTTCTTGTGATTCTTTTCATTTTAGTTTTTAAAATATCTTTTAAAAAATATCTACTTAAGTAAAATATACATACAGAAGAGTGAAGAAATCATAGATGTTTATTTTGACCCATTTTTACACAAACCCAAATAACCACCACTTAGACCCATATCGAGAATGTCACCATGTCCTCAAAACTTTCTTGCTCTCTTTAAACCCTCCTCTCCAAAATTAATCACTATCCTGACTTCTTTTTAAAATTTTTATTTTAAAATAGAGCACAGATACATAAACTATATCAAACAATTGTCCATAATACAGAAATATTATAAGGCAGATTCTTGTAATTACCACCCAAGTCAAGGGATAAACCTTGACCAACCACCCAGAACCCACCACATGCCCCATCCTTCAGGAGGGAAGACAGCGGCTTACCTGTATCCAGGTAACATAAAAATCATTTCCATGCTTTGCTTTACAGTTTTGCCACCCAATTGTGTATCCCTAAACAATAAAGTTTAGTGTGGCCTGTTTCTAAAAAATGTCACTTAAGCCACTTTTAATGGAAAGATTTCCCCTCTATCATTATAACTACTTGTGCATTGTATTTGTTGAAGGAACTGGGCCTTGGTCTACATAGAGTTTCCTATTATGAAGTAATCTGACTCAAAATTTCAAACCTGAATACGATCAAGCCTGTAGTTCCCAGTGCCAGTTTATAAGAAATGCAAAGGACAGAGGGATTTGTAAAAATACTCATGGAGATGCACTCAGGAAAGATATCCAGTACAACTTCTGTAGGAAAGTAATGAGGAACGCCTAATTCTTTTTGTTTTGCTTTGTTTTGTTTTTTAGAAAAACTAGTGTTAAAAATACGGAATTGACACCCTACCATCCTTCAAAGGTAGCCAAATTCTTAAAGAATCATTATGAACTCAGGTATTTAAACTGCAGTTTAGATTAGGGTGAAAATAATTATGTTAGAATTCAGAAAACAGGCTGACATATTGAATACATAAAATGTTTTTCAAATTCTTTCCTCAATTAGTGTATTTTTTTCAGAGAGATAAACTTTCTTATTTATGGATCATTAAAAATATTTTAGTCTTTTTATCCTGATGACCATCGCATCCATCTTCTTCAAGTTGCTCCTGTGTCCTTTTTTAATTTTTTTTTAATATTTATTTATTTATTTGGCTGCATTGGGTCTTATTTGCAGCACGCGGGATTTTCCATTGTGGTGCATGGGCTTCTCTCTAGTTGTGGCACATGGGCTTCTCTCTAGTTGTGGCGCATGGGCTTCTCTCTAGTTGTGGTGTGTGGGTTTTTCTCTCCCTAGTTGAGGTTCATGGGCTCCAGGGCATGTAGGTTCTGTAGTTTGTGGCTCGCAGGCTCTCTTGTTGAGCTGTGCGAGCTCAGTGGTTGTGGTGCGCAGGCTTAGTGGCCCCGCGGGCATATGGAGTCTTAGTTCCCCGACCAGGGATCGAACCCGCATCCCCTGCATTGGCAGGTGGATTCTTTACCACTGGACTACCAGGGAAGTCCCCTCTCCAGTGTCCTTTTTTTTTGTGGTATGCGGGCCTCTTGCTGTTGTGGCCTCTCCTGTTGCAGAGCACAGGCTCCGGACGCGCAGGCTCAGTGGCCATGGCTCACGGGCCCAGCCGCTCCGTGGCATGTGGGATCTTCCCGGACCGGGGCACGAACCCGTGTCCCTTGCATCGACAGGCAGACTCTCAACCACTGCGCCACAAGGGAAGTCCTATAAGAAACTTTTAACAAGGATCTAGAAGAACTAAAGAGCAAACAAACAGTGGTGAACAACACAATAACTGGAATTAAAAATACTCTAGAAGGAATCAATAGCAGAATAACTGAGGCAGAATAACGGATAAGTGAGCTGGAAGATAAAGTGGTGGAAATAATTGCCAGGTAGAAGAATAAAGAAAAAAGAATTGAAGACAGTCTCAACTGAGACCTCTGGGACAACATTAAATGCACCAACATTTGAATTATAGGGGTCCCAGAAGAAGAAGAGAAAAAGAAAGGGTCTGAGAAAATATTTGAAGAGATTATAGTTGAGAACTTCCCTAACATGTGAAAGAAAATAGTCAATCAAGTCCGGGAAGCACAGAGAGTCCCATACAGGATAAACCCAAAGAGAAACATGCTGACATATATTAATCAAACTACCAAAAATTAAATACAAAGAAAAAATATTAAAAGCAGCAAGGGAAAAGCAAAAAGAGTATACCAGGGAATCCCCATAAGGTTAAGAGCTGATCTTTCAGCAGAAACTCTGCAAGCCAGAAGGCAGTGGCAGGACATATTCAAAGTGATGAAAAGGAAAAACCTACAAACCAGATTACTCTGCTCAGCAAGGATCTCATTCAGATTCGATGGAGAAATCAAAATCTTTACAAACAAGCAAAAGTTAGGAGACTTCAGCACCACCAAACCAGCTTTACAACAAATGCTAAAGGAACTTCTCTAAGTGGGAAACACAAGAGAAGAAAAAGACCCACAAAAACAAACCCAAATCAATTAATAAAATGGTAATAGGAATATACATATTGATAATCACCTTGAATGTAAATGGATTAAATTCTCCAACCAAAAGACACAGACTGGCTGAATGCATACAAAAATGAGACCCTTATATATGCTCTCTACAAGAAACACACTTCAGACCTAGGGACACATACAGACTGAAAGTGAGGGGATGGAAAAAGATATTCCATGCAAATGGAAAATATAAGAAAGATGAAGTAGCAATATTCATATCAGATAAAATAGACTTTAAAATAAAGACTGTTACAAGAGATAAAGAAGGACACTACATAATGATCAAAGGATTAATCCAAGAAGAAAACATAACAATTATAAATATTTATACACCCAACATAGGAGCACCTCAATACATAAGGCAAATGCTAACAGCCATAAAAGGAGAAATTGACAGTAATACAATAATAGTGGGGGACTTTAACACCCCATTTACACCAATAGACAGATCATCCAGACAGAAAATAAATAAGGAAACACAAGCTTTAAATGGCACAATAGACTTAGTTGATATTTTTAGGACATTCTACCAGAAAGCAGAAGAACACTTTCTTCTCAAATGCACGTGGAACATTCTCCAAAATAGATCACATCTTGGGTCACAAATCAAGCCTTGGAAAATTTAAGAAAACTGAAGTCGTATCAAGCATCTTTTCTGACTACAATGTTACAAGATTAGAAATCAATTACGGGAAAAAAACAGTAAAAAGCACAAATACATGGAGGCTAAACAGTGTGCTGCTAAATAACCAAGAGATCACTGAATAAATCAAAGAGAAAATCAAAAAATACCTAGAAACAAATGATAACAAAAACATGACGATCCAAAACCTATGGGATGCAGGAAGAGCAGTTCTAAGAGGGAAGTACATAGCAATTCAAGCTCACCTCAAGAACAAGAAAAAATCTCAAATAAACAATTTAACCTTACACCTAAAAAAGAAGAACAAAGAAAATGCAAAGTTAGTAGAAAGAAAGAAATCATAAAGATTAGAGGAGAAATAAATGAAACAGAAACAAAGAAAACAATAGCAAAGATCAATAAAACTAAAAGCTGGTTCTTTGAGAAGATAAACAAAATAGATAAAACTTTAGCCAGACTCATCAAGAAAAAAAGGGAGAGGTCACAAATCAATAAAATTAGAAATGAAAAAGGAGAGATTACAACTGACACCACGGTAATACATAAGATCATAAGAGACTAATACAAGCAACTGTATGCCAATAAAATGGACAACCTGGAAGAAATGGACAAATTCTTGGAAAAGTACAAGTTTCTAAGGTTGAAACAGGAAGAATTAGAAAATATAAACAGACCAATCACAGGTAACGAAATTGAAACTATAATTAAAAATATTCCAAGAAACAAAAGTCCAGGACCAGATGGCTTCACAGGCGAATTCTATCAAACATTTAGAGAAGAGTTAATACGTATAGTTCTCAAACTCTTCCGAAAACTTGTGGAGGGAGGAACACTCCCAAACTTGTTCTATGAGGCCACCATTACCCTGATGCCATGATATCAGAAAATGATATCACCAAAAAAGAAAATTATAGACCAATATCACTGATGAACATAGATGCAAAAGTCCTCAACGAAATACCAGCAAACAGAATCCAACAACACATTAAAAGAATCATACACCATGATCAAGTGGAATTTATCCCAGGGATGCAAGGATTCTTCAATATATGCAAAACAATCAATGTGATACACCATATTAACAAATTAAAGAATAAAAACCATATGAGCATCTCAATAGATGCAGAAAAAGCTTTTGACAATATTCAATCCCCATTTATGATTAAAACTCTCCAGAAAGTGGGCATAGAGGGAACCTACCTCAACATAATAAAAGCCGTATATGACAAACTCACAGCAAACGTCATTCTCAATAGTGAAAAACTGAAAGCATTTCCTCTAAGATCAGGAACAAGATAAGGATGTCCACTCTTGCCACTATTATTCTACATAGTATTGGAAGTCCTAGCCACAGAGAAGAAAAGAAATAAAAGGAATACAAATTAGAAAAGAAGATGTAAAACTGTCACTGTTTTCCAATGACATGATACTATACATAGAAAATCCTAAAGATGCCACCAGAAAACTAATAGAGCTAATCAATGAATTTGGTAAAGTAGCAGTGTACAGAATTAATGCACATAAATCTCTTGCATTCCTATACACTAACAACTAAAGATCAGAAAAGGAAATTAAGGAAACAATCCCATTTACCATTGCAACAAAAAGAATAAAATACCTAGGAATAAGCCTACCTAAGGAGGCAAAAGAGCTGTACCCAGAAAACTATAAAACACTGATGAAAGAAATCAAATATAACATAAACAGATGGAGAGATATACCATGCTCCTAGATTGGAAGAAACAATATTGTGAAAATGACTATAATACCCAAAGCAATCTACAGGTTCAATGCAATCCCTATCAAATTACCAATGGCATTTTTCACAGAACTAGAGCAAGAAATTTTACAATTTTTATGGAAACAAAAAGGACCCCAAATAGCCAAAGCAATCTTATGAAAGAAAAACAGAGCTGGAGGAATCAGGCTCCCTGACTTCACACTATACTACAAAGCTACAGTAATCAAGACCATCAAGTATGGCACAATCAAGTGCCATCAAGTATGGCACTGGCACAAAAACAGAAATATAGATCAATGGAACAGGATAGAAAGCCCAGAGATAAACTCATGAACATATGGTCACCTTATCTTTGACAAAGGAGGCAAGAATATACAATGGAGAAAAGACAGCTTCTTTAATAAGTGGTGCTGGGAAAAATGAACAGCTATACATAAAAGTATGAAATTAGAACACTCCCTAACACCATACACAAAAATAAACTCAAAATGGATTAAAGACCTAAATGTAAGACCAGACACTGTAAAACTCTTAGAGGAAAATATAGGCAGAACACTCTGTGACATAAATCACAGCAAGATCCTTTTTGACCTACCTCCTAGAGTAAGGGAAATAAAAACAAAGAGAAACAAATGGGACCTAATGAAACTTAAAAGCTTTTGCACAGCAAAGGCAACCATAAACAAGACAAAAATACAACCCTCAGAATGGGAGAAAATATTTGCAAATGAAGCAACTGACAAAGGATTAATCTCCAAAATATACAAGCAGCTCAATATCAAGAAAAACACAAACAACCAATCCAAAAATGGGTGGAAGACCTTAATAGACATTTCTCCAAAGAAGACATACAGATGGCCAACAAATACATGAAAAGATGCTCAACATCACTAACCATTAGAGCAATATAAATCAAAACCACAGTGAGGTATCACCTCACACCGATCAGAATGGTCATCATCAAAAAATCTACAAACAATAAATGCTGGAGAGGGTGTGGAGAAAAAGGAACGCTCTTACACTGTTGGTGGGAATGTAAATTGATACAGCGACAATGGAGAACAGTATGAAGGTTCCTAAAAAAACTAAAAATAGAACTACCATATGACCCAGCAATTCCAATACTGTGCATATACCCTGAGAAAACCATAATTCAAAAAGATACATGTACCACAATGTTCATTGCAGCACTATTTACAATAACCAGGACATGGAAGCAACCTAAATGTTCATCAATTGGTGAATGGATAAAGAAGATGTGGCACATATATACAATGGAATATTACTCAGCTGTAAAAAGGAAAGAAACTGAGTTATTTGTAGTGAGGTGGATGGACCTAGAATCTGTCTACAGAGTGAAGTAAGTCAGGGCTTCCCTGGTGGCGCAGTGGTTGAGAGTCTGCCTACCGATGCAGGGGACACGGGTTCATGACCCGGTCCGGGAAGATCCCACATGCCGCGGAGTGGCTGGGCCCGTGAGCCATGGCTGCCGAGCCTGCGCGTCCGGAGCCTGTGCTCCGCAACGGGAGAGGCCACAGCAGTGAGAGGCCCACGTACCGCAAACAAAAACAAAAACAAAAACAGAGTGAAGTAAGTCAGAAAGAGAAAAACAAATACCATATGCTAACACATATATGCATAATTTAAAAAAGCGGTACTGATGCACCTAGTGGCAGGGCAGGAATAAAGATGCAGATGTAGAGAACGGACTTGAGGGCATGGGGGGGAAGGGAAACTGGGGTGAAGGGAGAGATTAGCATTGACATATATACACTACCAAATGTAAAATGGATGGCTAGTGTGAAGTGGCTGCTGGCACAGGGAGATCAGCTCAGTGCTTTGTGACGACCTAGAGAGATGGGATAGGGAGGGTAGGAGGGAGGCTCAAGAGGGAGGGGATAGGGGATATATGTATACATATAGCTGATTCACTTTGTTTTACAGCAGAAGCTAACACAACATTGTAAAGCATTTATACACCAATAAAGTTGAGAAAAATAAATAAATAAATACAAAGAAGCAAACAAAAAAAGACATAAGGCATGTAGAAAACAAATAGCAAAATGGTAGACATAAATCCTCCTTTATCAGTCACACACTAAATGTAAATCGGTTAAACACTGTTAAAAGATAAACTGAAGCATATTAAAATTAAAAAAAAATTATTGGGCTGCTCAGTGTCTTAGTTGTGGCATGTGGGATCTTTAGTTGTGGTATGTGGGATCTTCAGTTGCAGCATGCGAACTCCTAGTAGTGGCATGTGGGGTTTAGTTCCCCAACCAGGTATCAAACCTGGGCCTCCTGCATTGGAAGCACAGAATCTTAGCCTCTGGACCACCAGGGAAGTCCCTTAAAAATTTTAAGAGTTTGTATGTGCAAAAATCAGTTTGAACCAGGCAGCACCAAGCTGGAACTGGTTAGAAGTATTCCACCAATAAGAGCTAAGGAAAGACTTTTATAGAGAAAAGGCAGAAGCAAAGCAAGGAAATTATTTGACAGGCTATAGCTTCAGTGTTTGCCTTACTTGGAAAAGCGTGGTTGGCTGTTTGTGATTTGGTTGTCCTTAGGTTTCAATTTCTTAATCTTGAGGCATATACAAACTTAGATTTTGGTTTGCTTATTCAGGCTCCTAAGGTATTAGATACCTCAGTTTAACAGCCTCCTTGTTTAACTGGTTGTTTTTGAAGTAATAGTCAAAAACTTCTCAACAAAGAAAAGCCCAGGACATAATGATTTCACTGGAGAAGTATTCTACCAAATACTTAGAGAATTAATACCAATTCTTCTCAAACTCTTCCAAAGAATTAAAGAGGGGGAACATTTCCAAACTCATTTTATGAAGCCAGTAATATTCTGATACCAAAGCCAGACAAAGATATTACAAGAAAAGAAAACTAGAGACTAATATCTATAATAAATATAGATGGAAAAATTCTCAACAAAACATTAGCAAACTGAATTCAACAGTGCATTAAAAAGACCATGCACCATATCAAGTAGGATTTACACCTGAAATTCAAGGATGGTTCAACACACAAAAATCAATCAATGTAATACACTACATTGATTGATAAAACAGAATGAAAGACAAAAACCACATGATCATCTCAATTGCTGAAGAAAGAGAATCTGACAAAATTTAACACATGATAAAAATGCTCAATAAACTAGGAATGGAAGGAAACTACCACAACATAATACAAAGCCCACAGATAACATGATACTCAACAGTGAAAGAATAAAAGCTTTCCTCTAATATCAAGAACAAGGCAAAAATTCTCACTCACCACTACCATTAAACACAGTACTGAAAGCTCTCGCAAGAGTAATTAGACAAGAACAATTAATAAAAAGCATTCAAATTGGAAAAGAAGCAAAATTATTTCTGTTTACAGGTGACATGATCATATGTGTAGAAAACTCTGAAGATTCCACAAAAAACCTGTTACAATTAATAAACATTTTCTACAAGGTTGCAGGATAAAAAAATCAACACACAGTCAGTTGCATTTCTGTAAACTAACAAGACCAACCTAAAAAGGAAATTTAAAAAACCAATGCCATTTACTATAGCATCAAAAAAGGCAAAATACTGGAATAAACTTAACAAAGGATGTAAAAGACTCTTGTGCATTGAAAACTAAAAAACATTGCTAAAATTTGTTAAATTTTGAAAACTAAATTCAGAATAGGTACATGAAAGGAAATACTATAAATTAGAATGGAAATAAATGAACTAGAGAATAGAAAAGCAATAAAGTCAATGAAACAAAAGCTGTTTTTTTAAAAAAGAACAACAAAGTTGACGATCTTTTAGCTGTCCTGAGCAAGAAAAAAAGAGAAAAGACTGAAATTACTAATTGCA
Organism: Pseudorca crassidens; assembly: GCF_039906515.1. NCBI lineage: Eukaryota > Metazoa > Chordata > Mammalia > Artiodactyla > Delphinidae > Pseudorca > Pseudorca crassidens. The sequence continues at coordinate 102,925,335 of NC_090302.1, read as the reverse complement.
GAAATAAAAATTATATCCTCTACAAGTATTTAAATTTATGTGTTGTTCCTTACAGGAATAAAAAAGAATATAAAGGAATTCTGTGAACAGAAGTATCATGACAAATTAGCCTAAATGAAAGGAAAATTCCTAGAAAGACACAAACTACTGAAACTAACCCAAGAGGAAATAGAAAATCTGAATAGACCTATAACAGGTAGAGATAGATTTAGTAAAAGCCAGGTCTATGGATGTCAAATTGACACAGCACCATCTATTAGAAACACCATGGTTCCCCCGCTGCTCTGAAGTGCTATCTCTGTCATAAACCAAGGATCCATGTATATGTTACTGTTACTGTTCTGTTACTGGGTTCTCTCTTCTGTTCCATCAGTCTATGTGTCTTTCTTTTACCAATACCACAGGCTTGTTTTATGTGGCTTTATAATAAGTCCAACAGTATGTTATCAAATGTTGTTGTTCTTCAAGAGCGCTTGGATTTTCTTAATTGTTTAGAGTTAAATTCTATTTTAGAATCAGCTTGTCAGCTTTCCCCAAAGTTGGAATTGCATTAAGCTCGTGGATCAATTTTGGGGAGAATGAACATGTTTTTATATAGAGTGTTGGCAGGTTGGTTTCTTCTGAGACCTCTCTCCTTGAGTTGCAGACTGTCCTACTTTTACTGTGCTTGCACATAGTCTTTTGTCTGTGTACACACCACCCCCTCTGGTGTCTCTCTGTGTACAAATTCCTATTCTTACAAGGACACCAGTCAGATTGGATCAGGACCCACTCTATCGGCCTTATTGCAACGTAGTCACCTCTTTAAAGGCCCTGTCTCCAAATACCGTCACACTCTAAGGTCCTGGGAGTTAGAGTTTCAACATATGAATTTTGAGAGAGATACAATTCAGCCTGTAACGTTCTGCCCTCTGGCTCCCCAAATTTATGTCCTTCTCACATGCGAAATACATTCCCTCCTATACTGACATCCCAAAAGTCTCAACTCATTCCAGCATCAACTCTTTAGTCACAATTCTCATGCAAATATCATCTAAATCAGTGTCGGGGAGATTCACCGTTAAGATTCACACTGAAACAAAATTCCACCTCTGAATCTGTGAAACCAGACAAGTTATCTGCTTCCGGAATGCAATAGTGGGACAGGCATAGGATAAACATTCCCATTCCCAAAGGGAAAAATCAGCAAGGAAAAGGGAGCCACATGTCCCAAGAAAGTCCAAAACCTAGCAGAGCAAGTTCCATAAGACTTTAAACTCAAGAATAATGCTCTTTGGGCTTCCCTGGTGGCGCAGTGGTTGAGAGTCCGCCTGCCGATGCAGGGGACACGGGTTCGTGCCCCGGTCCGGGAAGATCCCACCTGCCACGGAGCGGCTGGGCCCGTGAGCCATGGCCGCTGAGCCTGCGCGTCTGGAGCCTGTGCTCCGCAACGGGAGAGGCCACAACACTGAGAGGCCCGTGTACCACAAAAAAAAAAAAAAAAAAAAAGTGTAATACTCTTTGGCTTCATGCTCTGCCCTCTCGGTTCCACTATCCCAGCTCACCGGGGGTGGCAACATTGCCCCAGTGGCTTTGGGCAACAGTCCCATGCACAGGGCCACAGGCAGGGACAGCCTGGCCTGCTGAAATAGCGGAGGTGATCTGCTCTCTGGAACTGAGGCAGAAATAACCTTGCCTTAGGGAGTGTTCTTCCCTTCTCTTGTAGGATAACGCATGCTGGCAGCTGCATAGCTCTATTATCCCTTCTTCTTTTTTTTTTTTTCCTGTGAAAGAAGAGCTTGTTCACATATTTTTAAATGGATGTTGGTGGGCAGCAAATATTTAGGGTATTTGGAGCCCACCAGATACATTTAAGAATGATGTAATGGTTTTAGTTTAAAATGTCAAAATTTACAGTAAGTCAGAAATTATATCCTCTACAAGTATTTAAATTTATGATGGAAAATTTAGATATCAACTTAGAAATGAACAAGGGGGTACATAGTTCTTTAAAATTCTTTCATGGCGGCGTCCATTTAAAAAACTTCTGAAGACCACTAGCCTATATGGTATATTGTGGGGATGGGGCTCAAAGGCAGAGCAGAAGCTTCTAGAAATGAACTTCAATCCTCCACCCCAGTTCTCCTGAATACCTGAAATTACCCACCATCAGAATCTTAATACTTCAAATTCAGACACTGTTTTCCCAGAGTTTTTTGTTGTGTAATATCTCCAGACATTGCCAAGTATCCCTCAGAGGGCTAGATCACCCCCAGATGAAAATCACTGCATTTGAGGTTTACCACTTTTATTGACCTTCACGAAATACCATTTTATGGCTCCATTGACTTAGATCTTTTTTACTGTCTTCTGCATCTCTACTTAACGTGTGCATTCTTTCCTCTAATTCTTTGAACATATGGAAAACTATTATAATGGCTGTTCTGTCCTTGTCTGCTAATCCTAACATTTGTATCAATTCTGTGTTGGTTTAGTTGATTGATTTTCCTCCTCGACATGGGTCATGTTTTCCTGTTTCTTTGCCTCCTTAGTCCATTTTGATAGGAAACCAAACACTGATTTTACCTCATTTCATGCTGGATATATTTGTATTCCTATAAAAATTCTTGAGCTTTATTCTGGTACACAGTTAAGTTACAAGGACACAGTCTGATTCTTTGGTTCTTGCTTTTAAGATTTATTAGGTAGGACCAGAGTGGTGTTTAATCTGGAGCTAGTTATTTTCCACTATGGAAGCAAGATTTTTCCGAGTGCTCTACTTAAAGCCCCGTGAATTATGAGGTTTTCCTGACTGGATCTTAGGAACACGCACTAGCTTGAGCCTCAAGGGAGCTCTGTGTACTGTTCCCTTTAATCCTTTCAGGCCATTCTGTCCTCAGCCTTGGGTAGTTGTCTCACGTGTTTATGCTGATTTTTACTCTGCTGGGGTTCCCCTGTGACTGTTCTCTCCTCTCTGGTACTCTGCCCTTGAACTCTAGCCACCTTGGACTCTGTCTTCTACCTTCTAAATTCTGGGAATCTTCCAAGGTCTGTCCGAGCTTCCCCACCCTGTGCTGCAGCCTGGAAATTCTTCCAAGGGCATAAACTAGTCAGTTACAGTGCTCATCTAATTTGTCTCTCGTCTCTCACGGGGTCACTGTTCTTTGTTGCCTGATGTCCAAATGTGTTCAAAACCTTGTTTTATATATTTTCCCAACAATTAACAGTTGTTTCAGTCGGGAGGTAAATCTAGTCCCTTTTACTCCATCTTAGAAATGTAAGGCTATGTAAATATATTTTAGAACTGAAAAAATGTTCTACATTCTTAGAACAATATAACTTACCAAATTCAACTAAGCAACTGGGAAACGTAAGGAGATTATATAGCTACTAAACAAATTGAACATAAGTCTGTACATAAAGTAATATCAGGATCAGATAGTTTTATAGGCAATATTTATAAATTATTCATGGAGCAGATAATTCTAGTCTTATATAAAACGTTCTGGAGAATAAAAACTGAAGGAATGTTCTCGTCTTTATTTTATTACACTAATACAACTTTGACACCAAAACCATTCAAGGAGAAAAGAAAGTTTTAGGCCAATCTTTTTTTTTTTTGCGGTACGCGGGCCTCTCACTGTTGTGGCCTCTCCTGTTGCGGAGCACAGGCTCCGGATGCGCAGGCTCAGCGGCCATGGCTCACGGGCCCAGCCGCTCCGCGGCATGTGGGATCTTCCTGGACCGGGGCATGAACCCGTGTTCCCTGCATCGGCAGGCGGACTCTCAACCACTGCGCTCCCAGGGAAGCCCTAGGCCAATCTTGCTATGAACTCAGACGTACAAATTCTAAGTCTATCAAGGTATATATTTTAAAATATTAAATCAAACTACATCATTCTTCTGCTTCATATTCTTCAATAGTTTTTCATCATATTTAGAATAAAATCTAAATTCCTTACCATGGCTCACAAGGCTCCACATGCTTTGTTCCCTACCCCTCTTCCCCGCTCTTCCTTCTCTTTAATTATAGTGTCCTTCTTATACATTTAGTTCTTTTACAATTCAGGGAGTTTACACTTACTCTCCCCCCATCGCAACCAGCTTCACTGCCTAGATCTACATAAGATATTCTCCTAACACCATTTTGATTTAAGCTCAAGTATCACCTCTTTACAAATTTCTTTTCCATCCACCTTATTTCAAATATCCTCTACTTCTGCTGTCCTTCTGTCCCTCTATCTTCTTTCCTTACTTTACCTTCTTCAAGGTACTTATTACTATGTGATTAGTATTTTCATTTATTTGTCTCTCTTAGTCTTACTAGTACATAGACTCCAAGAGAAAAGGGACTTGTTCATCGCTACATTCCTAGCATCTAGAACTATAATTGATTAATAATAAGGTTCCAATAAATTTAGGTTGAATTAATGGATATCATACCTTCCAAATATATATTTTAAGGTTAAATATTATAATGCTATATTTTTTCCTCTACTTAAATGAATTAATATTTTGGGATATTGCAGCATAAGTTGGTTAAGTGGAAGATTTAATTGTAACTTATAGTAAACTCTCATTCATTAGAATTAATTAGGGTAAACCATTCTCTTTAATGATTTTATGAAATTTTTCAAACACATGCAAAATGCAGAGAATAATAAGCCACATACATCCATTATGTATATTAAATAATTATTGTGATTTTGTCCCATTGGCTTAATCTATTTTCCTATCCTCTTGAAGTATTCTCCTCTAATCTGTTTCACCCACTGATGATGTTTGACTGAATCAAATATTTCACTAGGGGTTGCAAAATGATGATTTAAAAAAGTATTATATTTCCTCATACGTTAGCTTGGTGTTTTTTTGAAAAGAAAGATGTTTCCTTATCAACTAAAGGAATTTGGTTATCCTGAAATTAGGATAAGTGATGAATCCATGTATTTTATTTGCCGATCTTTGCAATAAGAAGTGTATGCCCTAGTTTTCCTACTTGTGTCTCAAGGGTCAGGTTTTTGTTTTTGATGTTGCCCTGTTTAACTTTCTCTTTTTCTCCTTTTTATCATTAAGAACTATGAGTATTTAAAAAATACGTTCAGTGTGTTTAAATCAATTGCTTTCAGTAACTTTTTTGATGCACAAATTATCCCATTCTTAACCAAAAGGAGTCACTCATGCTGGTCTGGGGGCCCCTTGACCATGACCCTTTTGTCTTATCATTGTTATCTTTAAAAGCTTCCTTGGTTTTTGTCATGAAAAACCTTTCTGAACTTGAGAAATGTTTGAATTATAGATTTTTCACGAAGTCTCGTCCTTCCAAGTATACATGGAAGTTTGGACTAACTGCAAACAAAATGTTGCCAAGAATATGTCCCTCTGGATTTCTTGTAGTGACTCATTTGCACATCAGCAATAAATGTATTAATATTTTCAATCTTTTTTCTTCTGTGTGTTCAGTGTTGTATTATACTTATTGAATGCTTAATATATTCTGTGTACTATTCTACTTGCTGAATAAACAACAGTAACCAATCAAGTCACTGCTCCTGTTGACGTGAAATTTACATTCTAGTAGGAGAGATAGGAAACAAACAATATAAATAAATGAGTATATTATGTTTTATAGTGACAAATGCTAAGAAAAAAGAAGAGAGGAGAGACAGAAAGTCTGTGTATATGTATGAGGGATGGTGAAGGGGTGTTGAAATTTTCGATAGTGTGGCCAGGGCAGGCTTCACTGGGAAAGTGATGTTTGGGTAAAGATCTGAAGGAAGTGAAGCAACAAACCACATGGAAACTCAGGAGACGAGCATTTAGGCACAGTAACATGTGCAGAAGTTCTCCAGTAGGAGCATGCCCAGTGTCTCCAAGGATTGGCAAGGCCAGTGTGGCTGGAGCATATGATGCAAAGGGAAGGAGGCTAAGGAGTCAAGAGGCAATGGTGGTGGCAGATCATGCAAAGCCTTTGCGGTGGTCATGATAGCATGTCTTGCTGACCTCCGACTATAGAGTGTAATCGGCGAAGGGCCTCAGTGGCTGCATGCTGAAACCCACTGACACTTCCTAGGGCTGCTTTCTTAGCCAATACCCCATACGCTGATGACACTAAAGCATGCCCGTTTCTGGGAGAAAATGAGGACTCCTGTGATGGTGGATATTGGCTGATGGACTTGTCAAAACCTCTTTAAACTGAACCGAGGTCTAGGATGCTTTCATTCAATCTTCCTTCCCTTTCTCCTTTCCTTAGAGTCAGACTTGCTTCCTGGTCTGATGGCTCTCTCAAATCCCTCTAGTTCCCTCCCCATTCTCTCTCACAAAAGTTTCCCCTAACAAAATTTTTGCACTTTTTTCAAGATTAGTTTTTATTGTGGACAAATAAACAAATCATAAAATTTAACATTTTAGTTGTTTTTGAGTATTCAATTCAGTGGCATCAAGTATATTCACATAATTATGCAACCATCACCACTATCCACCTCCAGAACTTTTATCATCTTCCCAAACTGAAATCACACACACGATAAATAATGCCCTATTCTCCGCTTCCCCCAGGCGCTGACAATCATTATTTTACTTTCTGTCTCTATGAATTTGACAACTCTAGGTACCTCACATAAGAGTAATTATAAAGTATTTGTCCTTTTGTGAGTGGCTTATTTCACTTAACATAATGTCTTCAAGGTTCATTCATGTTGCAGCATGTGTAAGAATTTCATTATTTTCTAAGGGTTGAATAATATTCCATTGTGTATAGACACCACATTTTGTTTACCCATTTACCCACTGAACGGTACTTGGGTTTCTTCCACCTTTTGGCTATTATGAAAAATGCTGCTATGAACATGGATGTACAATCTGTTCAAGTGAATATCTGTTCAAGTCCCTGCTTTGAATTCTTTTCAGTGTATACCTAGGAATGAAATTTCTGGATTACATGGTAAATCTATTTTTATGTCTTGAGGAACAATCAAACTGTTTTCCATAAGGATTGTACCATTTTATACTTTTACCAGTAGCACGTGTGTTCCAATTCTTGACATCCTTATCAACACCTGTTATTTTCTGTTCTGTTTTGTTTTTTTTGATAATAGTTATCTTCATGGGTGCAAATTAATATCTCATTGTGATTTTTATTTCTATTTCCCTGCGATTAGAGATGTTGAGAATGTTTTCAGGATCTTATTGGCAATCTGTATATCTTCTTTGGAGAAATGCTCATTCAAGTCTTTTGCCCATTTTTTTTTTTTAACATCTTTATTGGAGTATAATTGCTTTACAATGGTGTGTTAGTTTCTGCTTTATAACAAAGTGGATCAGTTATACATATACATATGTTCCCATATCTCTTCCCTCTTGCATCTCCCTCCCTCCCAACCTCCCTATCCCACCCCTCTAGGTGGTCACAAACCACCTAGCTGGTCTCCCTTTTGCCCATTTTTTGATAGGACTTTTTTGTTGTTGTTGTTGTACTGTAGGAGTTCTTTACATATTCTGGGTATTAATCCCTTATCAGATATATGATTTGCAAATATCTTCTTCCTTTCCATGGGTTGGTTTCCTTTTCATTCTGTTGACAGTGTCTTTTGATGAACAAAAGGTTTTTTTATTTTATTTTATTTTATTTTATTGTGGTACGCAGGCCTCTCACTGCTGTGGCCTCTCCCATTGTGGAGCACAGGCTCCGGACGCGCAGGCTCAGCGGCCATGGCTCACAGGCCCAGCCGCTCCGCGGCATGTGGGATCTTCCCGGACCGGGGCACGAACCCGTGTCCCCTGCATCGGCAGGCAGACTCTCAACCACTGCACCACCAGGGAAGCCCCAAAAGGTTTTTATTTTGATGAAGTCAAATTCATTTATTTTTTCTTGTCTATGCTTTTGGTGTCATGTTTGTGAAATCATTGCCAAAACCAATATCATGAATCTCTCCCTCCATATTTTCTTCAAAGAGTTGTATAGTTCTAGGTTTTACATTTAGATCTTTAACCCATTCTGGGTTGTTTTTTTATACAGTGTAAGGTAAGGGTTCAACTTCTGTTTTTGCATATGTATTTATATATATACCATTTCCCCAACACCATTTGTTGAAAGAATGGTCCTTTCCCCATTTAATAATTCTGACACCCTTATCAGAAATAACTTGATCTCATATATGAGGGTTTGTTTCTGGACTCTTTATTCTATTCCTTTGGTTTATAGTCTGTCTTTATGAGAGAACAACACTGCTTTGATTACTGTAGCTTTATAATAAGTTTTGAAATCAGAAAATGTGAGCTCTCCAACTTTGTTTTTGTTTTTTTTTTTTCACAGTTGTTTTGGCTATCCAGTGTCAGTTGAAATTTCATATGAATTTTAGGATGGATTTCTCTATTTCTGCAAAAAACACCATTAAGATTTTGAGAGGGCTTACATTGAATGTAGATCACATTTGGTAGTATTGACAATACTATTAAGTCTTCCAATCCATGAACACGGGATGTCTTTGAATTTACTGGTGTCTTCTTTAATTTTTTCAGCAACATTTTGTAGTTTCAGTACACAAATCTTTCACCTTGTATTATTCAGGATTCTCCCTTACCCCCTCTCTCTATAGAGATAGATAGATAGATAGATAGATACAGAAATTGGCCCACACATTTATGGAGGCTGGCAATTCCCAAGGTCTGCAGAGTGAGTTAGCAAGCTGGAGACTCAGGAGAGCCAGTGGCTTAATTCTTGCTTAAGTCCAAAAGTCTAAGAACCAGGATTGAAGATGGTGTAGTCCAGTCCAAAAACAGTAAGCTTGAGACTTAGGAATAGCAGATGTTTCATTTAGAGTCTGGAGGAAGGAAAAAAAGCCAATCTCTCGGTTTGAAGGAAGCAGGAAGAATTCTTTCTTACTTGGGGGACAGTCAGTCTTTTTGGTCTATTAAGGCCTTCAACTGATTGGATGAGACCCACCCATATTAGGGAAGGCAATCTGCTTTACTCAGTCTATGGATTCAAATGTTAATCTTATCCAGAAACACCACCATAGACACACTCAGAATCATGTCTGACCAAATATCTGGGCCTCCTGTGACCTACTCAAGTTGACACATAAAATTAACTATTACAGTATATATATATATATATATATATATATATATATATATATATATATATATATGTATGTGTGTGTGTGTCTATACATTTCTTACAATTAATGTGTTATCTGGTATACTTTTCTAGAACACATGACTTGCTCTGACAGAAAGGGCTTGCAATGTGAAGTGAATTCACATAGCTGAATGTCTTTATTAATTGGGATACATTTCTCACTTAATTGTTCTATATCAAGTGATCAGATTAACCACAGATTACAGATTTCTAAATAACCTAAATTCCATTTCAAACATATTTGCACATAATAACTTTTCCTTAGCATAGAGTTCTGTGATCTCTAATATGGCACATGGAAGGATTTAAGAAATAAATAAACAGTGGTCAATTGGGGACCTGGGTGCATGTCCCACCGTGGATCTTTTGGGGGTAGAAATACAGTTTAGGTTTGTGACAGCCAAGTGGGAAACTGCAGTGGACCTCTAATCTAGAGATTATTCTTTCTGTTTCATAAATGAGAAATCAAGTTGTATAAATTTTCCTAAGGCTATTCTACAAGTCAATGACAGAAGCAAGGATATGATTTAGCAGGTTGGACAAACACTCCACTGCAATTCATATTCTTTCCAGACTCTGATTTAACGACTTTGACCTCATGTTCAATGAAAAATCCTGGCTTAGCAAATAATCCTGCAGAAACCATTTCACGATGCCAATTAAAAAGTTTTTCCTGGCCGCCTTTTTGTCCTCCTTCTTTTCTTAATATAACTTCCACACCAATTGCCTTAAAGAGGTCCATTCAGGTTCTTATGTAGCTGCTCCGAGTGTTACACAGCTGTCAAAACTTAGAAGCTACAAGTTCTCAGGGAACATACTGTGGCTTGCTCTCTGCTGAGAAACAGCTAGAGCCAAGGTGCTTACATTCAGAGTTTTGTCAATGACATTTTTGTTCTGATTATGAAAGGAATATACGGTCACTGTAGAAAATGATAAAAGCAACGATAAGGTAATAAAAATTACTTGTAATCTCCAAAACAGATACCACTGTTAAAATTTTCCAGTCTTTTATTCTATGCTTATTTGAAACATTCATTGGCAAAATAGGTATATACACACACACACGTGCACACACACCACAATAATGCACTGAACTCTATGGACTCTTTTTTTTTTTTTTGCTGTGAACTAATTCATTTTTAAAAATAAATTTAAAGAGATATGCAATGAGCATTTCAAATAATTGAATACTTATAATAACTTACCAATTTTTAAAAACATTTCTTTGTAATTTTCTTTGTAATGTAGCCAATATATTGTATAACTTTTGGGTTTTGACAGAAAACAGTTTTATCTTTATTATCTGCAAAAGTATAGACTTTATACAGTGATAATCATGCTTTCACTCATTCAAAAAATGTTAACTGCACATGAGATGTGTACAAGACAAGGTGAGAATGGAACAGATTGAAATTTTCTTCAGATTCAGTTAACTATTCTAACACTCAGTACCAAATATCTTTCTTTTCTATTTTTATTGATATGTAACGCCCTTTAACTCAACGTGTTTGTTATGCAAACTTTGATCTTTCTATTGAGATATAACTGATGTATAACATTGTATTAGTTTTAGGAGTACACCATAATGATTTGATACATGTATACATTGCAAAATGATTAGTGTGTTTACTTAGCATCCATTACCACACATAGTTATATTTGTGTGTGTGTGTGTGTGTGTGTGATGAGAACTTTTAAGATCTACTCTTTTAGCATCTTTCAAATATACAATATAGTTTTGTTAACTATAGTCACTATGCTGTTCATTATAATCCCCAGGACTTATTTAGCTTACAACTGGAAATTTGTACCTTTTAATCACCTTCACCCAATTTGCTCCCCCTCCCCCATCTCTAGCAACCACCAATCGTTTTCTGTAGCTGTAAGTTCAATTTTCTTTTTAAGATTCCACATATGAGTGAGATCATACATATATTTATTGTTCAACAAACTCCACCCTAGAAAGTAAGCTGCCTGAGACAGAGACATTTTCTATTTTATTCACTATTATTCTCTGTGTCCTTGGTCAATGATTGGCATTTAGTAGATGCCCAATAAATGTTTGTTGAATGGATAAATTAATGAATAAAACTTGTTTTTACTTAATATAATGTTCACAGTCCCCTACCATTAATTCTTCTTTTACAACTTCTCTTAAAAAGTTTTTCAGATACAATTTACGTAGAGAAAACTGTATGTATTTTAAGCGTACATCTCGATAAACGTTGACATATTTGTCATCTATTAGCCTCTACAAAGTAATCAGTATGTAGAATGTTCCATCAGCACACAGGTTTCCATGGGCCCCTTCCTTTTCAATATTTCCCCTCAGGTACCTCTATTCTGACTTTTATCACTGTAGATTATTCTTGCCCCTTCTTGAACTTTGCATAAATGGAATAATTTTGTAAAAATTACTCTTTTGGATCTGCCTCTTTTCATTCAACATAATTTTATTAAAAGATTCATCCACTTATCAATGGTTCGTTCTTTTTGTTGTTGCTACATGGTATTTTGCTATATAAATACATCATAATTATCCGTTCTCCTGTTGCAGACACTTGGGTTACTTCCACTGGGTAGCTATTATTAATAAAGCGGCTGTGAACATTCTTGTATAAGTCTCTTTGTGGCCATATGTTTTCATTTCTCTTGAGTACCCAGGCATGCATCATGGGGTAGGTGTATGTTTAGTTTTGGTAGCCAAATTATTTTTCCAAGCTTGAAGCAATTGATACTCCCACCAGGGGTGTATGAGAGTCCATTTCTTCCATATCCTCACTGACAGTGGGCATTCTTGGTCTTTTCAGTTTGGCCATTCTAGTGGGTATTTGCTGGTATCACTATGGTTTTAATGCGTATGTACCTGATGAGTAACGGTACTGAGCAACGTTCACATGCTTACCAGCTGTTGGGTATCCTCTTCTGTTAAATGCTATTTTCGTGAAGTGATGCCTTTTGATGAATAGAAGTTTTTAACTGTAATAAAGTTCAATTTATCAACTCTTTTTCTTTCGTGGTTAAAGCTTTTGGTATCCTGCTTAAGAAAGTTTTACCTACCAGAAGCTCATGAAGCCATTTGTTTACGTTTTCTTCTGAAAGCTTGATAGTTTTACCTTTACATTTAGAGCTAAGATCCCCTAGAAACTAATTTTTGTCTATGGTGTGAGCTAGAGGTCAAAGTTCATTTTTCCATACAAATATTCAACTGCTCTAACAACATTCATTGACAAGGTGATCCTTTCCCCCACTGAACAGATGCCTCTGTTGTAAATAATGTGGCTGTGTCTGCATGAGTCTGTTTGTGGACTCTATTTTTTTGTTCTGTTGGTCTACTTGTCTACCTTTGTGCCATTACAGCACCACTTTTAATAGTTGCAAAGTTTTGTTTTTCCCGTTGTTAGATATATAGTTTGTTACCAAACTTTCTCTGGTAAAAACATGAACGTCCCTAGATATAAGGTTTTATGCAAATCCATGACTTTTTCCTAGAGCAGATTATAGAACTAGGGCTTTCCTGGTGGCGCCGTGGTTGAGAGTCCGCCTGCCAATGCAGGGGACACGGGTTCGTGCCCCGGTCCGGGAAAATCCCACATGCCGTGGAGCGGCTGGGCCCGTGAGCCATGGCCGCTGAGCCTGCGCATCCGGAGCCTGTGCTCCGCAACGGGAGAGGCGACAACAGTGAGAGGCCCGCGTACCGCAAAAAAAAAAAAAAAAAATTATAGAACTACAATTGTTGAATCTAAGGAATGTACAAATTTGTAAGTGCTTTCTATGTATTTTTAAAGTGCTAATCAGAAATATGTCAAATTAAGCTCCAGCCAGCATTAGACCAGAGTGCACCTTAATACCAATGTCTATACATTTCTTAAATTATCTGTTAACTTATGGTTAGACTGGGAGCAAAACTTTTCTCAGGTATTTTTGTTTGGTTCGGTTTGTTTGTTTGTTTACTAGTGAGCCAAGGATGGATTTAAAAAAGAATCAAAGGCCATTTGGTTTCTACTTTTGTAAATTATGCATACCTGTATCTTTTCTATTTTTCACTGGGATGTTTCCTTTTTTATGTGTTAAAAAGAACTTTTTGAACATTTACTGTATTAACATTTGTCTGTCATATTTGTTGAAAATATTTTCTAGTTTTTAAAAAAATTTAAAACATTTTTGGATAATTCTTTAACTTACGGGGTAAATTTTGTTTTATATTTTTCAACTTGATTAATCTCTTTCATTATACATTTGTCCCTAGTATCATGATTATAAAATCCTTTCCCATACTGAGTGATCTATCTATCTGTCTATCTAACTATCTATCTATCTACCTACATATACTTTTTTCTATGTATTTTGGGATTTTATTAAAATTTCTAAGAAATTATAAATATTTTTCTGAGTTCAAATTTATTGGCATAACATTTCATATTATTATTGTTTTATGCTTAAGAAAGATCTCTATTCTACCTATGCTTCCACCCTTTCATTTCTGATTACTTATTTTACAGTCCCTATGTTTTCTAAGCCAGTCTTACAATTTTTTTTATTTCATCTTTCCAAAGAACCAGTTTTTCTTATATTCCTTTTGCTTCTTTAATTATATTCTTGCCTTATCTTTATTTGTTTCCTCCTACTTCCTTAGGATTTATACTTACCCTTTTCAATATCCTTTTTTTTATCCTTTTCAATATCTTTAATCATATCGTTTGCCATATACATTCACTCTTTGCCATATAAGGTAACATTCACAGGCTCTGGAGATTAGGATGTGGGCATATCTTTTGGAGGGTCACCATTGATCCCACTATGCTACCTGACACGTTGCTAGCTTAATTGGAGTTACTGTGCATCAAAGTAACTAAAATTAATTTTTTAAAACTTCAAATTAAGGACAAAAATATCCAAGTTACCTACTCTTTTCAGATTATTTATATATATATTTTAGAGATAATTTGGTGAGATAGAGGTAGTTCCTATTCCCCCCCCACCACCACACATATGCACATACTACTCCTGTCCCTTCCCAACTTTTGCTCATGGCAGTGGATTATTATCTTTTTTAAAATTAATTAATTAATTTTTGGCTGCATTGGGTCTTCGTTGTTGGGTCTTCGTTGCTGCGCGCAGGCTTTCTCTAGTTGCGGCGAGTGAGGTCTACTCTTCACCGCGGTGAGCGGGCTTCTCATTGTGGTGGCTTCTCTTGTTGCAGAGTTCGGGCTGTAGAGTGCAGGCTCAGTAGTTGTGGAGCATGGGCTTAGTTGCTCCGCAACATGTGGGATCTTCCCGGACCAGGGATCAAAGCTGTGTTCCCTGCATTGGCAGACGGATTCTTAACCACTGCGCCACCAGGGAAGTCCCTGGATTATTATCTTTAATATTTGTCTTAGTCCTAATGAATAAAACTACCAAAGATACACAGTGCATATGTGGATGAAAAATGTTTCCTGCCATATCAGTAAACAAAGGATGTTGCAACCTTTAAGCCATCAGCTGCTGCAGCCACCCCCCCTTCCTACCCCTCTCCACTGTATACCCTGAGAGGATTCAGAATAAAGAAAATCAGGATACAGGCCCTAGATAGTTAAGGTGCATATCAAAGAATGATTTCAGTGAGCCCAGACCCTTGCATCTTCCCATACAAAGAAAAATTCTAAATTCATTAACTTGAGATGTCTGTTTTTTTCTTTAATTAACACTAATCTTTTGAAGTTCCAACTACCTGGTCTTTGTTGCAAAAACTCCTGTATATCCTGGCTCCTACCTTACCTCTCTCTGAGAGGCTGTTTTCAGGGATTAAGTCCTTAACAAGTCTGAAAAATAAATCATAACCTCAACTTCTAAGTTGTGCATTTTTTTCAGTTGACACGTGCCTTAATGTTTCTCAGCACCATTAATATAAAAAATGTTTGTTTTTTTCTGTTATTATGCAAAATAATTGCATGTAATTTACAGTTCAAGATAGGGATGTTTTGCTTGCTTTGTTTTGCCTGATTTTCATTTCCACAGGCTAGCTAGGCATGGCCATCACAAAGAAGAGTGGCAGCTCTCTGGAGCATGTAGACATGCAGTGCAGAATGTTCGTGGTTGAAGGGATCTTAGCATTCATCCTTTCCAATCTCATCAACTTGGGAATGCAGAACTAAAGTCCAGAGAAGATAAGTAACCTGGCTAAGGTCATGGGTACTAGTCATGGAAATGGAACGGGAGTGTCAACTGTTTCATTCCTCATGGTGTTTCTTTCACCTGCTGACAGGTAGCTGAAAGTGAGCCTCCTAACGTTCTAGAATAGGTAACTTTAATATAAAGGTGTGCAGTAGAATAAATAATGAATCGTGTCTCCTTTGCTAGAAGTAAGCTGTGACGTAAGGGAGGGCAGGGAAGAGGTGATGGCCCCAGTGAGGACTTGAGTTTGGAGGAAACACACGTATGTGTTCTTGGGTTCTCATTTTTGCCTCGGGCAGTCACTTGGAAGAAGGGGACAATTTCCAAGAGCCAAGGAAGAGAAGCTGGCTCTATGCCAATCCTTTGAGCCAAATGGAATTTGGAGAGCAGAATGTGTTTTTGAAAATGCTTGGCAAGGTAGTTATTTAAGATCTCCTGGGATGCTGGTCAATCTAAGCTCAGAAGCCTGTTTAGATCTGTCTCGTCAACACGATGAAGATCTTTAATGACTATGTGCACTTCCACGAGTGACTGTCTGAAAAGTGTTACCATCCCCTGAAAGATTTGTGAGGACCTGCATAAACTTTGACTGTCGATGCCAGGCTGGGCTTGCACACATAGACAAATCTTAAAAAGTATCTTCCTGCCTGCAAGAAAAATGAGTTTGGACATGTTTCCCAGAGGCTAAATTTTGTTTGTTTTCTAGGACTTAAAATCAAGGCTTTTTCCTTCCCCAGGGCAGCTAACTAAGGGTATTAATGGAGTTGAATTGGTTAGGTCAGTGTAGTCTGGCTAACTTCAGCAAAATATGAATTCCTGGCCTAAAGAAGGACAGCACCAGGGATGTTTGGGGATCTCAATAACAGAAACAAGTCAACTCTCCCTTTTGTGTGAATAGTGGAAAACCTGTAATCTCTTAGTTTTCATATGTAAGTTACCAATTCAAGATACGCCGTGTGGCAAGAGAGGCTCTGGCCCAGCTGTGGAGACTCTGAGCCCGTCTCTTGTTGACATCAGGACTAGCAAAAATTGAGAAGGAGGCTTGCCTGGTGGCGCAGTGGTTGAGAGTCCGCCTGCCGATGCAGGGGACACGGGTTCGTGCCCCGGTCCGGGAGGATCCCACATGCCGCGGAGAGGCTGGGCCCGTGAGCCGTGGCCGCTGAGCCTGCGCGTCCAGAGCCTGTGCTCCGCAACAGGAGAGGCCACAACAGTGAGAGGCCCGCGTACCACAGAAAATAAATAAATAAATAAAAATTGAGAAGGGATAGCTCCCCAAAGAAAAGAAGGGATGCTGAGTGAGTAAAAATAGCCCATGTCTCCTTGAAAACCAAGGGAAGAAAGTTTCTTTTCTGGACCTCTTGGAAGAGAGAACATGCTTAATGTGAAATGAGAGAGGCATGGGAAAAACAGTAGTGGAGTAGGAACGAGGGGACCCAGATCCACCATTGCTGACTCCCTGTGACATCCCATGAAAGTGGGGGACCCTGTGCTTGTGCTTTGAGGTCCTGTGACTTTATCTCTTCTGTTTACCTGCTGAGCTGCCTGAGATTCAGAGGGAAAAAAATGGATGTGAGAGTGTTTTGCAGACTGCAAAGCACTTGTGAAAGTAGAGAACCACACCAAGAGCATTGGACAGCAACATACAAAGCTCGACAGCTGAGGAGGCTCAGAAGTCCAAGTTCACAGTGAACAGTTTTTGCGGCAGGAGGGTGAAGAAGACCACATAAAATTCCCCTAGAGATGGTTTATCAACTAGTTTGAACCTGAGGCCGAATATCTCCCCAGTGTTGGGTTCATTGCATGTTTCTGTTTCCCAGGAATCGAACTCCTTGGTCAACACTGTGACTCTTCAGAATGGAACGCTACTGCATTGTATGTCAGATATCATATTTGATCCTTGGTGGAAAGAAGAACACGATTTGCCCTAATATGATTATTGCTCCTTTGCCTCTTTGCCTTCTGAATGGTATCATGCTTTCCAGATGACTACTCAGCATTTTATTTTGCAAAAATGCTTTTCAAACATTCTTGAGTGATTTCTTTCAACAGCATTATAAGGTGTGATTTTTAGAGGACCTCACAGTTGAAGAATTTAGCCACAGGGCAGCTAAGGCTATGTCTACAGACCTGGCAATAAGGAGCCATAGGAGGGAGAAGAGGGCTTTATTGCGGAGCTGCTGATGTGGCCCCTTTCTCTTCTCCTAAACTTCTTCTCAGATTTATGGCCATTACTGTAAAAGAGCACTCAAGAGACAAGAATTTTAAAGTCATATTTTAACTCAGTTATTGAAAATTCAGATATGCTCTGGGGGATGATTGCTTGGGGAGCCTATTATAACAAGTCAGCAAAAATATCTCGTAAATGATACAGTACAGCTAGCTTAACGTGATCCATGGAGACACAGGCTTTGGCATGAATTGCATCCACTCCAGCCTCCTCCATGGGGATTCAATTACATGGAGGGCCTTATTATAATATGACTTTACAGAGCTACTATCTTAAGATATAGTAGAATACTTTATCACAAAGGACTGCATGGTCATCATTCAGAAGTGGTGTCAGAATCATTTGCAGTGGCAGGACCAACAGACAGCAGGAGAGGCCAGAATTTGAGAATGAGAAATGCCCTGAGCAAACAGGAAAGCAAGTCAAAACCAGATTCCAGAGGTTAGAGGGGAGCAATAGGTCAGGAACTAGGGAGTCGGCAGATGAGAACAGAGGACATGAACTTTGAGAAGCCCCAGTAGGCAGTCGGGCAGGGGGATAACAATGAAACTAGGGGAGTGAGGCAAAGCAGGTCAGAGAGGAATGACCCAGCATTGTCATCACTTAATAGGGTCTAGTTCCATTCCAACTTGTTTTAGTCTGCTCTGGTTTCTATAATGAAACGCCATAGATCAGGTGGTTTAAATGACAGACATTTACTTCTCACCATTCTAGAGGCTGAGAAGTCCAAGATCAAGGTGCCAGCAGATTTGGTGTCTGTTGAGGACTCTCTTCCTGGCTTATGAACAGCCACCTTCTTCCTGTGTCCTCAAATGGCACAAAGAGAAAGAAAGATCCACTTACCAGGACACTAATCCCATCATGACGGCTCCACCCTCATGATCTAATCACCTCTCAAAGGTCCCACCTCCAAATACCATCACATTGGAGTTGGGGCTTCAACAGATGAATTTGGGGGGCACACAAACATTCAGTCCATAACACTCTATTATAGCTGTATTAGATGGCTGTAATCAATGTCTGCCATTCTTTTTAAAAAAATTTTTATTGGGGTATAACTGATTTACGATGTTGTGTTAGTTTCAGGTATACAGCAAAGTGAATCTGTTATACAAATACGTATATCCACTGTTTTTTAGATTCTTTTCCCATATAGGCCATTACAGAGTATTGAGTAGAGTTCCCTGTGCTATACAGTAGGTCCCTATTAGTTATCTATTTTATATATAGTAGTGTGTATGTGTCAATCCCAGTCTTCCAATTTATCCCTCCCCCTTCCCCCGGCCATTCTTTTTGGTTGCTCATCACTTGAGTCCCATGCCGATGTCTCCAGTGTGATGAGTTCTCTGCTGTATGAGTCTTTGTGGAAGTTAGAGCTCACCTACCATTATGGGAACTAAAATTGTCAGGTACTTGTGTTCCCAGTCTCCCTTGCTGTGAGGCCATGATCACATGATGTAGGCTTTGCCAACCTCACACGCTGCCCTTGGGTTTGAACCAGAAGCTGTGGACACCCAGAAGCAGGGACTGTAGAGAGTTGGCAGTGAGGGCAGCTGCAGCACAATCGTGTCCCCAGCATAGGGGTGGTTGGAGGCATTGCTGAATGCAGCAAGATTAAGATTCCATGGCAGCAAAATCTGCAGTATCCACTGCTTGGGGGAGCTGCTAACTTGGAGCTGGGAAAGAGTCCTGCTGTGGGACTTTGGAATTCCTGGCCTGGCTCTCCAGATCTCTTAGTGATCCCATGAACTTCTTAATATCCTTTTCATAAATTACTCTTTCTGCCTAACTCAGCCAGGGGTGATTTCTTTTGCTTGCCACCAATCATCCTACTTAAGGCATAGTTATGTTCTAGATAGCAAACAGACAAAAAGCAAACAAAGAAATCCGAAAACCCAGTTCCAGGAATGTCAGTATAGAACAATAGCTCTTGCTTGTTGAAAATATTTTTTTTTCCTGCTTCTTTACGCTATAAGACAACAGTCTCTACAACACTGTCATGTTTCAGACCCTCCTTTCCCTCCCAGCGTAAATTCTGTTGAGGGCAAACCACCATTAAGCCCCATGGGGCTGGATGCACAGAGTTGGTGAGTCTTCCCCAAGGCTCTGGGCTGCACTGGCTTGAGAGAGGGGTCGTGCCTTGCCCTGTACCCAAGAATGGGGGTGGCGATCCTCTTAGTCTCTTCTAGGGTCCCTGACAGGGCTTAGCGTTGCTTCCTTTCTCCCTAGACTTACAAGAATTCTTGCAACGACCTGGACTCTGCCTGGGCTTCTCATAATTTCTGCTTCCTGACCCTCTCCCCACCTCTCCAGGCCCTGGCTGGTCAGCTCTCCTCTTGGTGCTGGCTCGGGTTCTCAGTCCCTCCTCAAGGTACTCCTGCTTCTAATCCTGTTTCTCTCCCCTCATTAGTGTCCCATGACAGTTCTCCTCCCGAATGTTCTCAGCGATGCTGCCACCCTGTAGTGGACCCCTACCCCACTGTTGGGCTTTCTGACAAGCACCACGGAGACCTTGACTCTGAGACACAGCCTTGTCCTGGCCAGAACCTCTCTATGTTCTCCCTGCTGTGACAAACGCCTACCCTGGGAACAGAACACAGAACGGTCAAAACCAAGAGCAGACACTGACAACTGTCACTTTCCTCAGATTACCTAGAATGAGCACGAATGACAAATTTTGTTTCAGGCATTAGAAGAAAGGGATGAAGAAAGTGGAGACAAAGGCAGAGAGAGAGAGAGAGAGAAGAAATATCAAATCAAAATCTCATATATATGATGCTAAATGTCAAACGCCAAGTTCAAATACCCAATCTGTTAATTGGCATCCAGAAATCCTTGCCAGGTACTTGCTAATTTTTAATTGTTATTATACAAAATAAATGGAAAGGAAAATCATGACTAAAGGGAAGTGGAAACAGAACTCTGACGTAGCTATTTATGTTTATTATCAAGGTGGTCATCCTCAGGTTACCCACTGGGATCCACCCACTGCCTGCAATGCAATTCTTTTTATATTTACCTTTGCCTCTAAGCCCTTAATCTAATCAGTGGTCAATTTCGGCAGGAAACACACATCTTTGCTGGATAAGGAGAGGCCCATCTACTAAGCTGGGAACAAGTCTCATATCCTGTGTGATTTTAATCTGTTGACAGTAGGAGTCTCTGCCTATATTTAGCTTAGATGAAATCGGTCTAATGAGGTAAGGCTCGAGTAGTTTTAATTAGTTTGTATGAAAATGTAGGCTTTTCATGCTGTGTTGTGTGGACTCATCTCTGAGAGAAAGAGCTATATCTCTTTTTTTTCTCCCTGTTTCCTGATTACCCAGCTCTCAATAAAAAATTATCTCTTACCTACTTCATCAGTTCACTAAGAGGAAGTTGGGTGGCTTTACCAGCAGGTGTTGTAAAACTCTAAAATTAGGCTCGCTGAAATTCGATACACTAGCAAATTAGGCCCTGTGGTGTTAGAAAGTTCTGAATGTTCCCTGAAAACTGTTCCCAAAATGTCTTTGTTTTCTGGAATTCACTGAAACCCATTTGTTCCTGACACACTGGATATGAAAGAGACCCCTGGGCTTCTACTTGATGGAACACATCAGGTTGTGAATAAATTACTTCTCAAAACTTGGCTAAGTCTTGTACTCTAGGAGCAATCTGTAATCGTTTTAAAGTTGCTTGGCCTTTATGAGACACTGCAGAGAATTCGCTTTGAGAACTGGCCAAGCAAATCAAAAAAGTATGCCTTTCTTAACCAAGGAGATTCAGATTCAGGGAGTGTTTTAAGTCTGCTGTCAAAAAACTGCTGAAAAGTCTGCATGACCTTCACAAAGCCTCAGGGACAAAAGAAAAAAAAACTGCTTGGGGAGTTTTTGCTTTTCTATTTTAATTGGTTCCACATCAAGTTCATGTCCAGTTTATGTACCTGATGCTTGCTGTTATGCTCAATTTTCAATAATTCTTCTGGCTTACAATTCCACTTCCATTCCATCTATTGGGACCAGAGGTGATGTGCTAGTCAGGCTTCCTAGTCGCAAAAAGAGATCACCTCTACTTAGTCTAAACAGAAATGGAATTTACTGAGAGAGTATCAGAGTGCTCACACAAAGGACACTGGTGGAGATTTAAACCTCACTCCTGGTAGATATTTTTCTCTTTACCTTTTTTCCAAGTAATGAGCTTCAAGTTAGTTGCTCATCATTTTTCCTGCTCAACACCTGTGTGTGTCTTCTGACCCTTTCTCAGATTCTGAGTTTGGTTCTGATCCTCATCCACTAACTTGTACATCACTTTTAGTAGATCCCTTTGCCTGACAGTTTGGCCTCACAATTCTTTATTTTAATCTCTGTCTTGAACCCCGTGGAAATGACTTCAGTGTTCAGAAGGAAGGGAGTTACAGACTAATTATCTGTGTCCTCCCCACTCCCATCCCAGATTCATATGTTGAAACCCTAACCTGCCACATGACTATATATGGAGATAGGGCCTGTGAGGATGTGATAAAGGTCGAATGAGGTAATGGGGTGGGGCCCTAAACTGATAGGGCTTGTGCCCTTATAAGAAGAGAAAGAGACACCAGGGTCCACTCTCTCTACCTTCACTTAGAGGAAAGGCCATGTGAGGATAAAGTGGCCCTCTGCAAGCCAGGAAGAGAGTTCTCACCAGAAACCTTGATCTTGGACTTTCCAGCCTCCTGAACTGTGAGGAAATGAATTTCTGTTGTTTAAGCCACATGGTCAATTGTATTTTGTTACGATAGCCTGAACAGACTAATACAAAGGGATAGAACATATGCCATCACCAACCAATACTTACTTTCAGGAAGCATTTTCCCTCTGCTGGCCTGTTGCTTTCATTTTGGTTACTTGATTTGTTGAGACATTTTTCTCCTGTGATCTTTGATTACATTCTAGTGTTCATGTAATAACAACAAAAGTCTTTCTGAGTTTGTGAGCCTTTATTCATCATGAATCTTCTGGAGTGTAACTGAATGTGACACTATCATTGGGAAACTCATCCTGGAAAAGCATCTCATTTAAATGAAGATTGTAATTAACTAAGGAAAGCAAAATACTGGGGAAGATTGTTGAAGTTTTTTCCACCCTTAAAGGCACAGCTAAAGTATGTGGTCTATAAAATGCTGTGACCAATTTTTAACAAAATATCAGAACCTAAACCTTCACTTTTCTGAACACTGACTCTTTCTTTCAGGGTAGGAACATTGGGAGCCAACATTTGAATTATACCCAATATGCAAAATACCTTGGAACTTCTATTTTGGAAATATTTAATAAAGAAATCCATTTTTAGGAGCATTCTCAATAGATACATGATGTTTGACTTGTAAGATAGCTGTTAAAAATGGGAAGCATCCAACACTCACTTGGAATCAAATGTGGCAACACACTGAGCTATGTAAATACGCTTTGGTCACAAAAAACAAGCATTGAGAAGAAAGTGACTAAACTGATTTTTGAAATTGAGGTAACATTGGTTTATAACATTATGTAAGTGTCATGTGTACCACATTATCTTTTGGCTTTTGTATACACCTCAAAAGTCTACTTTCCATCTGTCATCACACAATTGACCCCCCTTAACCATTTCACCCTCCTCCTGCCCCCTTTCCCTCGGTACCACTACTCTGTTGTTTGTTTGTTTTATTTTTTATATTCCTCATACAAATGAAATCGTATGGTATTTATCTTTCTCCATCTGATTTATTTCACTTAGCATAATACGGTCAAGATCCATCCATGTTGTTGCAAATGGCAAGATTTGATTCCTTTTTATGGCTGAGTAATAAAAACAATCTATATCACATTTTCTTTATCCTTTCAGCAGCCATCAGTGGGCACTTAGGTCATTTCCCTATCTTGGCTATTGTAAATAAGGCTCTGATGAACATCGGGGTACCTATATCTTTTCAAATTACTGTTTTAGTTTTCTTCAGTTAAGTACTCAGATCATATGCTTGCTCTGTTCTTAATTTTGTCAGGAATCTCCATGCTGTTTTCCATAGTGGCTGCACCAGTTTACCTTCCCTCCAACAGTGTATGAAGGTTCTCTTTTTTCCACATCCCCTCCAGCACTTGTCATTTCTTGCCTTTTTGATAACCATTCTAACAGATGTGAGGTGATATCTCACTGTGGTTTTTATTTGCATTTCTCTAATAATTAGTGATGTTGAACATCTTTTCATGTGTCTGCTGGCCATCTGCATGTCTTCTTTGGAAAAATGTCTATTCAGATCCTCTGCCCATGTTTTAATCAGTTTGCTGTTGTTGTTGAGTTGTATGAATTCTTTTTTTTTTTTTATAAATTTATTTATTTATTTATTTTTGGCTGTGTTGGGTCTTTGTTGCTGCGCGTGGGCTTTCTCTAGTTGCGGCGAGCAGGGGCTATGCGGTGCGCGGGCTTCTCATTGTCGTGGCTTCTCTTGTTGTGGAGCACAGGCTCTAGGCACGTGGGCTTCAGTAGTTGTGGCACGTGGGCTCAGTAGTTGTGGCTCGCGGTCTCTAGAGCGCAGGCTCAGTACTTGTGGCGCACGGGCTTAGCTGCTCCGCGGTATGTGGGATCTTCCCGGACCAGGGCTCGAACCCGTGTCCCCTGCATTGGCAGGCGGATTCTTAACCACTGCGCCACCAGGGAAGTCCCTGAATTTTTCATATATTTTTGTATATCAACCCTTTATTGGATATGTGATTTGCAAATATCTTCTCCCATTCAGTAGGTTGTCCTTTCTTTTTGTCGATAGCTTCCTTTGCTGGGCAGAAGCGTTTTAGTTTGATATAGCCCCACTTGTTTGTTTTTGCTTTTATTTCTTTTGCCTGAGAAGACGTATCTCATAAGATATTGCTAAGACCGATGTCAAAGTGCCTATTAAACTGATCTTCTTATGAGTCTCTTAAAGCGGCTCCAAAAAGATTCAGAACGGTCCCCTAAACACTTGCAAATGGCGGCGTCACTGGAATATGTGTACTCTCCTCCATGGTGACTATTTTGAAGGACAACGTGCATTTGCCTTGTCATTTTACTGTCACTCCTTCTGATCTGTCTCCCAACCATTTTGGCGTTTGCTTCCTTTTATATACATATTTCCCTGAGTTAGTAACAGCAGACAAAAAGGCTTTTAAAATATATACCTGTCAGGATGGCTGTTAATACTGGTTTCCAAAAAAAGATGCCATGATTTATATAAGGCTTTTATGCTGAGCAAAATTTATGAACTTTTCTCTCTACCCTGACTTCTCAGTATCTAGGAACTAACTGTAAATCCTTGAACTAATGTATTTAGACACATTACACTGCTGTAGAAGTGAAGTACAAAGAGCAGCTGGGTGGACCCAAGCCCAGAGACATCTCACTTCTCATCAAATCCAAAGAATCCTGGAGCCATAAGATCTGAAATTTAAAGAGTGAAGTCACTTTCTTTCCATGGAATTGAGGCATGAAAATCAGAACAGTTTTGAGAGGCACCATTTGGTGAATCAATGCAAAACGAACTGAACTTAGGGCTCTTGCACTCAAGCTTTTTTTTTTTTTTTTTTCCAATTTGGGCAAATATTTACGGTCTGTTTTTCATTTTTTTAGCCACAGAAATGAGTTCTTTTGAAAGAATCAATGTGGATTTATTATGGGTTTTTACGTGCTCGAGATCTTTGCATCAGAACGATCTTTGAAACAAAGGATTGTTATAGAAAGGTTTGCACATTTGTAAAACAAATGGTAGGACCCGAAATAGCATTATGTCTGATATGCTAATATAGTAACAGAAATGACATATCTTCCCTGAATATATTCGGTGTTACAAAAATGGCATATTTGATTTCATAGCCTGAAATAATTTTACATTATCATCACTAATAGAGGCATAAGAAAATGTGAGTCCAAACAAAGATTTATATATAAATTGGCTTTCACTTTAGGTTAAAAAAAAAATCATAAAACTGAAAACTAAGGCTGGGAGACCTAATTGTAAATATTACAATGTGGGTTTTGGACATTTTCCTTTGGAGCTCTTCCCTCCCCATTTATACAATAATTACAATTCCAAACTGTCACCTTGAGTTGAGCCTTGAGGGATGTGATGACTCCATTGCGCAATCATGGGGCAGGAGGTGTTTCTGTTGGTTGTTCACTTATGGTTTCTTGGCCCCAAGCCCACCCTGTGATGCTCCACTCTTTGATGGCAGGACTGGGACTGAGCAAACTAGACTGCATTATGTTCTGCCATCCTGTTGCCTGATGACATGTCTCCATGTGGAGCTCAAGGGGGAGGTGGGAAAGTGGGAGGAGGAGAGATTTCCTTCCTGTTTCTAGCTCCTGTTAGCATCCCTCCAGCATCACAAGCTAGCCCCCCTGGCTTCTTTCAGTACTTCCAGAACCTGCTGTGTCATGCCCAGCCTTCTGAGGTCTTTGTAGCAGTGGTGCAGTGCCCCACTTAGAAATCTAAGCACCAGCCAATCTAACCAGAAATCTAAGCAACATTTTGGTATCACTCCTCTTCACTTTTGTCCCCTCAACTCTAGGAGTCATAGCTGCTTCCTGCAATTATTAATATCTGAGTTGCCTCAATCTTTCAGCACCTGTGTACCCAATTCCTTGTATTAAGTTCTCTCTATTTGAAAAGCCTAGTATGGTTCCTGATTTTCTGATTGGACTCTCACTAATATTGTATTATTATATCCAAGCATAGATTTTCTTTTTCTTTTTTCTTTTCTTTTTTTTTTTTTTTTTTTGCGGTACGCGAGCCTCTCACCGCTGTGGCCTCCCCCGCCGCGGGGCAGAGGCTCCAGACGCACAGGCTCAGCGGCCATGGCTCACGGGCCCAGCCGCTCCATGGCACGTGGGATCCTCCCGGACCAGGGCACGAACCCGCATCCCCTGCATTGGCAGGCGGACCCTCAACCACTGCGCCACCAGGGAAGCCCAGGTTTTCTTAAAATTAGCACAGTTATGACTTCAGTACACATTTACAAACAATAAAGGAGAGAGAATTTTCCTGCACTAATTGATAAGTTAGGAGAATAGGATAAGTGCAGCAAAGTACACAGAGTTTCTACCAGTCACTGGAAATTAGGCTTCTAGAACACTCTCACCCTACTGCCAGTGTAGCCTAGATTTGAAAACTTTCTTAGAACCTTATTCAAATGAATCCACCAACTTTCACGGGCCACTGGTTTAAGTGGTGAAGCAAGAATATTACAGTGGTATAAACGTCACATCATATGTTGACAGTTCTTCTAAGAATTGTGTGCTCATTATTGAAGATAGAGCCAAGTAGAGTCATCACATCTGTGTTCCAAGTTGTCAGTTGGAGAAAGGAGGAAAGAAGGATCATGGCAGCTGCCTTCAGAGACAGACACATCTTAGAATCTGGGCACATCATTTCCTCTTACATCTCATTTGCCGGAATTTAGCCAAGTGATCATACTCAACTGCAAGGGAAGCTCTGTGTAGTTGTTAATCCAGTAGTCAGGTACCTGGCTAAAAGTCTGGGATTCTCTAAGTAGAAGTATAAGAGAAGGGGTAATGGGATCACAGTGAGTAGTCTGGGACAGACCATGTTACAGAGGAGGAAATCCTTTTATTCAACAAGCATTTATCAAGTGCTAGATACCTTTCTAGGTGCTGGGATACTACAGTGAATCAACCCAGATCTCTGCTCCCAACACTTTACATTCTAATGGTGGGGGTGGGAGGCAGATCACAGATCAATAACAATAAACAAATAACTACATACTATAATGTCTGTTCAGTGACTTTGATCAGAGACCTGGGGGAAGAGCATTCCAGGCAGGACATGCAAAGGTCCTGGGGTGGAGCAAGGTCAGAGTGCTAGAGTAGCAGCCAAGAGGCCAGTGTGGTTGCAGCGGAGCAAGGGGTAGCAGATGAGACTGGAGAAACAGTCACCATTGAAGAGATCAAGGGTTACATAGGATATGAGAACAATTAGATGTTAGGCTCCATCGCTTCTTTTAATTAGAGTTAAAACCATCATCCATGAGTTCATTCAACAAACTTTTTTTTTTTTTTTTTTTTTTTGCGGTACGTGGGCCTCTCACTGCTGTGGCCTCTCCCGTTGTGGAGCACAGGCTTCGGACGTGCAGGCTCAGCGGCCATGGCTCACGGGCTCAGCAGCTCCGCGGCACGTAGGATCTTCCCGGACCGGGGCACGAACCCGTGTCCCCTGCATTGGCAGGCGGACTCTCAACCACTGCGCCACCAGGGAAGCCCTCAACAAACTTTTTTAAAAGAGCTTTCCCATGTGCCAGCCACTGTGCTAGTACTTTTTTTTTTTAAAGATTTTTTGATGTGGACCATTTTTTAAAAGTCTTTATTGAATTTATTACAATATTGCTTCTGTCTTTTTTTTAAAAAAAATAAATTTATTTATTTATTTATATTTTTGGCTGCATTGGGTCTTCATTGCTGCGTCCGGGTTTTCCCTAGCTGCGTTGAGCAGGGGCTACTCTTCCTGGCGGTCCGCGGGCTTTTCATTGCGGTGGCTTCTTTCTGTTGCGGAGCACGGGCTCTAGGCACGTGGGCTTCAGTAGTTGTGGTGCACGGACTTCGTTACTCTGCGGTATATGAGATCTTCCCGGACTGGGGATCAAACCTGTGTCCCTTGCATTGGCAGGCAGATTCTTAACCACTGCGCTGCCAGAGAAGTCCCGCTTCTGTTTTATGTTTTGGTTTTTTGGCCGCCAGGCATGTGGGATCCTAGCTCCCCAATCAGGGATCGAACCTGCAACTCAGCACTGGAAGGCAAAGTCCCAATCACTGGACCACCAGGGAAGTCTCTGTGCTAGTACTTTGGATACAGGCATAGTCGAGGCTACGAAGGAGCTCATTATAGTCTAAGAGGGGAGATAGAAATGCAAACAAACAATTGCAATCTAAAGTGGTAATACAATGATGTGTGGAGTGCTACGGAACAACCCACACTGCGTTGAAGAGGGCTACGGAGGAGGCTTCTTGGAAGAGGAGAAAGAGTACATGTCCTGAATTAAAGGATGAATAGGAGGGTCCATCCAGGAGGAAAGGAGAGATGACATTCTAGGCAAAGGAGTGATCCTCACAGGCAAGAAGCAGTATTATGAGTGTGTGTGTGTGTGTGTGTGTGTATGCGTGATCTAGTTTAGTGTTGCTGCAGGATGAGGCGAAAGGGGTAGGTAGGGACCAGAAAATGGAAGTCTCTGTCCCCAGACAGGTCCAAACTTTATCTTGTAGATAACAGGGAGTTGTAGAAGGGATTGAAGCTGGGAAGTGTCATGATAATCATTGTATTTAATCAGATCACTTTGTGGTAATGTGGAGGATACAGGGAGGTCAGAGCGGTGGCAGGGACACACGTGAGGCATAGTGAGAGCTGACAGGCTGCGAGGAGGGAAGGGCCAGAGAACCAAGTGCTGGGGTCTAAGGTGGATGAGTGGAGCTTTGCTGCTGACTCTACGTAAAGCGGTGGGTTTAGAGATGCAGGGGCACAGACGCTTCAGACCTGTGCGCGCCTACAAGGAATTATACTTGAACCGAAGATTCAGGTGCAAACACAAGTTCAAGGTGGATGCCAGGAAGTACCATAGACGCTAGAGATAACATGATACTCAGACGGAAAGGATGAGCATCAGGCTTCCTGGAGGTCATGTCATCTGAGGAGGCTCTTGAAGAATGGAGGGGGACCCGAGGTTAATCTAAAGAAAATTGGGGTTCTTTGGAATGTTAGTGTGTCTAAATGCTCTAAGACAAAAGGGCTTCATGGTCAAATGGTTTGGGTTAGTACTATGTATGGTATCTTTCTTTAGATTATTACAAGGCTTCTTCACATATTACAGGCTCTGAGAATTCCTCAGGAAAGAAGCCTGTTTTTAACTTGTTTCCTCAATCTGTATATTTACAAATGCACCCCCATGCTCCCAGCATGCTTTGCCTCCCCTTCCCCAACCTGTTATTTCCCTGCAGAACCATGTTCCAGAGGCTAGAGTTTGAGGAACCACTGGTGTGACAGAAAAGGAAACTGAAGCCAGAGGAATTAGGGCTGTGAAGTAGAGAGTGGGACCAGGGCCATGGAGCCTATGTTTTTAGCCCAGTGTTCTTCGCGGGCATCATTCCCTCCAACCAAACAGCGTTTTTAGTGCGAATCTAGGTACTGAGCACTGAGCGAGGCATTCTGGGGGATGCTGTCCACAGATGGTTTTCGTCAACTTGAGACGAAAAGGAAACAACAAACCAAAACCCCACTATGTGGCATGGGTTACACAAACATGCCGGGAATGAAGGGTCATTTCCAATCCTGGGCAGGGAATGTTAGCAGGGACTTGGGACAAATACAGAGTCCCCAGGATGGGCCAACCCTCTGAGATAAAACCCAGGCAGGGACATGGAAACCAGGGTTCATTTCCAGAGCCTCGGCGGAGGGGAAGGATCTGGTCTGGGTGATCAGGATGGCCCTTGGACTCAGAGTTTCACAGTAAGAATGATCTGGCTCTGATTCTTAAGTCAGAGGCAAGCAGTCTGAAAACTAGAAAAAGAAGGGTGGAAATCACGTCCACTCTCTGGGATGCGGGGCTGGCAAAGACGGAGCAAAGTAGGAACCAGTTAACATGCGAGAGCACATATAGGATTCCCTCTTAGATGCCAGTGTCCTGGTGTGTGTGCGTGTGTGTATGTGTACATGTGCACGCTTGCTCAGGTGTGTACGTGTGTGGGTGTGGGCACGTGGGGAGAAATGGGGGATGGGGAAATCACAGGTACAGCCCTCAAATAACAGGCAGAACAGAGCAGGTGCTTTTCTTCACAGAGATGATGGAGGCAGCGGATGGAAGATGGTTATCAAATGATACTCTGTAAATCCTGGCATTAGAGCCCTCAGACATACATCAGAATCACATTGCCACTCACACAGATACAACAGTAGTTGTGATACAATTATAAACATTCATAATTAGAACAAAGTAATAAGGTCGGGTCTGATCTAATTTGTTGGCAATATTTCCCTTACCTTAATAACTGTAATAACTAATTAGATGAGATGTCCCTGCTGTTTTAATAAAGTGGCGTCGTTCCTTACAAAGATCGCTTAATCCCCGCTTCTTGTTTCTCTGCTTCATATCATCCTAAATTAGCTGCTGTCAGAGCTCTGATAATATTACTTGCCTACTCAAGACGATCTGATCATATTACTTGCCTACTCAAGACACCCTCCTCCCTCTTAATGAATAAAAGCCACCCTTCAAGGGCTGTGGCATTCAAGGGCTCCAGCCCACCTTTCCAAATCCTGCTGTGAGTTACCCTCATAATCCTGTGCTCTGAGATGATGTTCAAAATGTGTGACAGCCAGTAAAGCCTAGGTGCCAATCAGCCCAAACCGGTGGGACCACAGCACCGAAGCAGGGTCGTGCAGCAACCCTGCTGTGTCAGGGGCAACCCTGGTCACTGGGGGGTGGGCGGTCCAGGGGACCCAGGGGGCAGCTGGGATGGCAGGGTGAACATTCGGGGGCCGGGACTGGTGGCCCTTTACAGCTAGTTTGGAACTATTTCATTGCTTTAGCAATTTGCATATCCTTCCAGCTGAATATCAGGCCAGCCTCTTGAAGCTCCAGCTCCCCTTTTAGTTCTCTCCTCCTTGCATGCCACGTAGTCTCTATATTCTTGCCTTTGTGCATAGATTTAGAGGATCTATCCAGGAGATCTAATGTATGACTAATTGGAATTTCAGAAAGAGAAATAGAATATGTGGGGAAGAAATTATCAAAAAAATTGACCAGAACGGAAGGATTCATCTGTCCATCCGTCCATCCACCCACCCATCTATTTATCCATTGAATACTTGTTGAGTGCCAGACATTCTCTTAAGTACAGAGGATACAGGTGTAAACAACATAGATGAAAAATCTCTGCCCTTATGGAATTTACATTCTAGTGGGAGAGATAGTTAATAAAATTAAATAAATAGATAAAATATAGAGTGTATTAATGATAATTGCTAGAGGAAAATATCTAGCATGTAAGGAAGAAAGGAAGGGTCAGGAGAGGTTGCAGTTTTGGACAGAACAGCCAGTGAAGGTCTCACCGAGAAGATGACAGTTGAGTAAGTCCTGAAGGAAATAATGGAGAACATGTGGACCTCTGGGATCGGATATCAAATGCAAATGACTGAAGGTAGGAATGTACCCGCATTGACTTGGCACTACAACCAGCAACTCCAGAGGAATAAGCCCGAGAGAAATAGTAGGAAATAAGTCAGGGGTGGGGTGGGGCTGGGGCTTAATTTGTCATTTTAGGGATTTTGATTCAAGTGACTTATCAGTTCATAAAGATTCATTGATTCCCCCCCCCCTGCCTTTTTTATGGCTGTAGATTATCCCATTGTATGATGGTTTATTCAGCTCATCTCCAGGATGGGCATTTGAATGGTTTCCAATATTTTGCCATTATAAATAATGCAGAGTGAATAACTAGTACAAATGTTGTTTATAATTTGTGGACATATACTTTCAGGGTAAACTGCTGGATATTGGATTGCTGAGCCAAAGCATAAGTGAATATGTAGTTTTATTATATCTTCTTAATTCCCTTCCATACCATTGTGCATACCAAGGGCGTACCTTTGTGTACTCTTACCAGCAATGTATGAAAATGTCTCTTTTCCCACATTCTCACCAAGTGTGTTGTCAAGCTTTTGAAATTTTGTCAGTCTAATGGGTGTGAAATTGTAGCTTGGTGTAGTTTTAATTTTTGTTTCTCTTAGTGTGAGAGAGGTTGAGTCTGTATTCATATGCTTAAGTATCACTTGTCTTTTTCTGTGAAATGTCTGTTCTTGTCTTTTATGCATCTTTCTCTACAGTTTTCCCTCCTTTTGTTTTTTGTATTTTTGAGAGGTCTGTTTTTATATATTAAGAAGCTTAAGTTTCAAATATTTTATCAGCTTGTCATTCATTTTTCCCTTTGTTTATGGGATTTTCCCATGTAAAAAAAATTGGGTTTAGTATTATATGGTCAAATTTATCAATCTTTTCTTAATTGCTACTAGATTTTGAGTCATTCATAGAAAGAATTTCTCTACATCCAGGTTTTAAAGGCACTCATCCATATTTCTCATAGTTCCTGTACTTATAAAAAAAAAAAAGCCGTTTAGGTCTCTGACTTATTCAGAGTTTATTCTGGTTCAATGAATGAAGTATGGTCCAATTTTATCTTTTTTTTTTTTTCCTTTTTGCAGTATGCGGGCCTCTCACTGTTGTGGCCTACCGTTGCGGAGCACGGGCTCCAGACGCGTAGGCTCAGTGGCCATGGCTTATGGGCCCAGCCGCTCCGCGGCATGTGGGATCTTCCCGGACCGGGGCACGAACCCGTGCCCCCTGCATCGGCAGGCGGACTCTCAACCACTGCGCCACCAGGGAAGCCCCAAATTGGCATCTTTTTGATGTTGTCAACCTAACCAGGAACAAGGAATGTCTTTTCATTTGTTCAAGTCTACTTTTGGGTCTTTTAGGCATGTTTTGAAAGTTTTCCTCCTATAGCTTTTGCAAATTTTTGGTTCAGTTTATTTCTAAGAATTTAGTTTTTATTTTGTTACTAAAAATTATGTTTTCTTTTCCATTGCAACTTCTAATCGGTTATATATTGTATATATGAGCGTTACTGATTTTCTAAGGTTTATTTAATATCATACTACCTTATTGAATTCTCTTATTGTCTATACGAGTCTTTTCATTGGTTTTCTTGACTTTCCCAGGTGGACCTCGTATCATCTGCATCCTCTCCTTTTTCCTGCACTCTCCGTCTTGAATTTACCTTGATATGGGCTTTGCAGCTGTCTCTATTGGTTTTGGGTACCTAGTTCCCCACATGAGGATTTTTAATATTCTTTGTCTCTTAGTTTTGCTGTAGGCATTGATAATGGGTGGCTTTATCACACTTTTTGTGCATTCCCATCTTTTTTAGAGAATATGTGAAAAGAGTTAGAATTAATTGGCTCCCATTTTCCTACAGGAACCTAGAAGTCCTGATTTTTCTTTTTTTTTGGCTTGTGGGATCTCAGTTCCCCAACCAGGCATTGAACCTGGGCCACAGCAGTGAAAGCGCCGAATCCTAACCACTAGACCACCGGGGAATTCCCTAGAAGTCCTGATTTTTTTTTCTTTTTTTAAAAAATGTGAGCAACTTCAAAAATTCAGAAAACTGGAGAGAATGATATCGTGAACGATATGCCTAAAACAAAGCTTTGTCAAATTTTAATTTCTTTGTGCTGTATTTGCTTCAGGTTGTTTTTCTTTTAACAGAAAGAGAACATTACAGATACACTTGAAGCTGCCTGTGTAGCTGTCACCAACGAGTCTCCCCACCTCCCGGAAGTGACAACCATCCTGTCTTGGGTAGTTACAGTGACCACATATGTTTTTATGCCTTAACAAAATATTTAATTTTCCTTAAACAGTGCATTATTGCCTTGAATGTTTATAAACGCTTTATAAATAGCATTTTACTGTACGTATCCTCCTGCAACTTGCTTTTCCTGTGGTTTATTCATTTTGGTTTCTAAATAATATTCTGTTGTTTATCTACAGCTCAATTTATTTATTCATTCTTCCATTAGTGGACATCTGGTTATTTTCAGCATTCTTGGTCTTCTAGTAGAAACTGCTTCAGTAGGATCCTCACACATGTCTCCTTGATGCCTGAATGAGTGATTCTAGAAAATACACATTTCAGGGTGGAAAGGCTGGGTCATGCTGCTGAATAGCTTAACGTGATTGTTCCTCGTTTCACTGCCAAAGCCAACGTTAGGGAGTCTCCGCACAAGTCCACAGCCACCAACACTTGGCTCTTCAGATTGGCACATTTTTGGTACTTTGATGGGTTTTTGAAATGTTCTATTTCCTGAGGCTTCATGAGGACAACACAGGATTATTTTAAAATACTGACTCCATGCTCTGTATGCAATGGTATCATTCACAAACAGATTTATATGTAATAAACTCTAAAGGATATAGCAATTCAAAATCTTCCCTTACTAAGGAAATGTTCATAAGCCTTAATTAACTTGTAAATGATAATAATAATGATTTATTAATAAGTAATTGATATCATATTACATTTATATTAGCATATACTATTAATATATTGTGCTATACTACCAATAATAATAACTTATTGGGAATTGCATAAAAACCTTACATAAGCAATCTTACTTAGGAGCCCCATGAAGCAGGAATAAGTAAATTTATATATTAGGTGGGGAAACAGGCTCAGAGAGTTTTCAAGGACTCTCCTAAATGACAGTTCCACCAGGTGGTAGAGGCAAGATTTGAAATCAGTCTTGGGGGTCATGCAGTCTGATCCTCCCTGTGGGTGTCACATTGCCCTTGTCTTGTGTCTCCCAGGCAGAAGTTAAACCTCTTGTTCTGTGGTCCTCACGACTGAGCTAATGTGCTGTCTCCTACATTGTTGTAAATGCCAAGTCATTATCCATCGATTATTTTTTAAATAGGATTCAGTCCTTCTCTTTAGTATCCCTGCAAACTGTTGGCTGCCTGCTCTAGTCAATAAACAGGATGGGCCGTACTGCAGTGATCTGACCCTCTCTCACCTCAATCTCAGCACTTCCTTTTTTCTAAAAAAAATTTTTATTGGAGTATACTTGACTTACAATGTTCTGTTAATTTCATGCATACAGCAAAGTGAATCAATTATACCTATACACATATCCACACTTTTTAGATTCTTTTAGTACTTTCTTTTCTGGTTGTATTTATTCTCTTTGCAGATTCAGTGCTCTCCTCCAAAATGTTTAACCAAACTTTGCAAAAAACAAACAAACAAACAACAACAAGTTAAAGGGAAGTACTAATCTGAAAAGACTAAAGCCAAATTAAAAACAAAACAAAACCCAAAAAGAGTCATGTACCACAATGTTCATTGCAGCTCTATTTACAATAGCCAGGACATGGAAGCAACCTATGTGTCCGTCGACAGATGAGTGGATAAAGAAGATGTGGCACATATATACAATGGAATATTACTCAGCCATAAAAAGGAACAAAACTGAGTTATTTGTAGTGAGGTGGATTGACCTAGAGTCTGTCATACAGAGTGAAGTAAGTCAGAAAGAGAAAAAGAAATACCGTATGCTAACACATATATATAGAATCCAAAAAAAAAAAAAGGTCATGAAGAACCTAGGAGTAGGATGGGAATAAAGACACAGACCTACTAGAGAATGGACTTGAGGACACAGGGAGGGGGAAGGGTAAGCTGGGACAAAGTGAGAGAGAGGCATGGACATATATACACTACCAAATGTAAAATGGATAGCTAGTGGGAAGCAGCCGCATAGCACAGGGAGACCAGCTCGGTGCTTTGTGACCACCTAGAGGGGTGGGATAGGGAGGGTGGGAGGGAGATGCAAGAGGGAGGAGATATGGGGATACATGTATATGTATAGCTGATTCACTTTGTTATACAGCAGAAACTAACACACCATTGTAAAGCAATTATACTCCAATAAAGATGTTTAAAAAAAACCAAACAAGACAAAACCCAAAGAACAACCTTAAATGGACATCATTGCTGACAGAGTTCTCAGGTCACGCCTCTCCTTGGGGGGTTCTCCTGATCAGCTCTATCCTTAGCCCTTGGCCTGGCACCTCGTACTGTGGCTAGACCACCCTCCCCAGTGGGGTTGCCTTGACCATGCCCACCTCATCAGGGTTGTTTTTTTCTATGGCCTAAAGAGAGGGAAAAAACTTCTCTCCATTTCAGGGCGTCCTCCCACCCAGCTTGATAAAAATCTGCAGAAATGCAATTCTGCACACATGAAAACACAGCAATAGGGCTCCATGTATTCCCAGACTTTCCATTTCTGAGCAGGCAATGGGCTTTACTTCTTAACCAAAAGGTCCTCCAAATTGAGCTCCCAAATCCTCCTCGAACAAGAGAGCAGAAAACTTCTCCCGATTTTATTTATTTATTTAGTTTCCTTTTTTGTTGGCCACGTGGCATGTGGGATCTTAGTTCCCTGACCAGGGATCGAACCCATGTCCACTGCATTGGAAGCACAGAGAGAGCCTTAACCACTGGACCGCCAGGGAAGTCCCTCTCCCAGTTTTAGATTTGCAGGTTTCAGAAAAATTGAGATTGATTCTTTCTTAGCATATTTGATCACACCTTGAGCATCAAAATTGTGTAGGTTAAAATAACACAGTCCTAATACACACTCTTGTTAAATTTATTGAATTGAATGACCTTTCCATTAGACAAATATTTACTTGACCATTGAGGTCTCTCAGGCGATTTTGGGGAAAGTCTTAGATCAGGGCATGTTATCCAAAAATGAATGCTGCCTTGTGGTAAGTTGCAGAGAAAGTTCTGGCAGGCCATTGTCACCCGCTCCTTCCAGGATGGCCACTCATTGGAGAGGGCACACTGTCTAGCATTTTTCTTGGGTTTGCTGATTCTAGCTATTGTATTTTTATCAGTTTACCTGGGGGAGGGTGCGTGGAAGAGTATCTGACTCTGAGAAATGTATCCACGCTAATCACAGCTATAAGAAATTTATAAATCCAGAATATTAACTTACTGATTAAAAATGGTGAGTATATGTGGGTCCCAACTACTTTATCTGCAACCTCTACTCCCAAATCTTTCAAAACCAGTTTCTGTACTTATTAGGGAGCAGAACTTCCATGAACTGAGGTGAAGCTATTTAAAGTCTCCTTTGATCGTCCTTCCTGTGAATATTCATGAATTACACTGCAGAATGTGTGTTTAGTTGCATGGTGTAGCCCCAGACTTTTCTAGAAGGTGGGTTTACAGACTGAATATACAGTATGTGCACTGTTTCCTTTCTAAAATTTGAAAATATCTGTGTTTTGAAGCATATCTGGCCCTGAGGGTTTTGGGTGAAGGTCTGTGGCTTTGTGCTGCCAGGGCATAGAGGCCTTATACCCAACCCTTGGGGCAATGCTGCACTGGTATCAAAGTGCCCGGGGAAACAGACCCTGCCCAAGGTCAGCAGGGGACTGCAGCACCTGATCAGACAAAGCTGGAAGCGCACCTAGCTTGTGAGGAATCCAGGAGGATCGTCCTTGCTTGTAGGAGCAGAGACTACTCTATAATCAGACCACTCAATCTGTCAGTCTGTTTTTCCCATACAAAGACCTGGATAAACCCTAAAACTTTCCTACTATGAAATCATTATGTGTCCATATTCTCTACCAATGACCAAAGGTTTCTAACTTTGAGGGACTTCTTCAAAATATTTAGACATTGGATGGTAGCTTAATTTACAAGGTTATCTCTCTCTAGTTCTTTCTAAAATTTATTTTGAGATACTGAAAAGGACACAATCATAATGTACGGCTCAATGACTTTTCATAAATGGAACCCATCTGATAACTAACACCCAGATCTAAAACCAGAACATTACCAGCACCCCACAAGCTGGCCTCATATCTTTTCCCAAGACTTGGGGCAGGCATCCTTGGTAGTTTGAAGATCTGTGGGAGACATACTAATTTCCCTAGTCATATTTTCAAAATATCATTTAATGGGGTTGACACACTGGAAATATTTACACAAATAGCTAACTCCATTTCTTTGTACAAATTCCTGTTAATCCTTATAAAACTGACCCTTTCTGACCTTGTTATGCAACTATCGGAATGCATCTTATTTGTGGTTTGCAGTTACTGTGCACTGACTGCAATTGTTTACCGAAGATTTAGGGAAGGTCAAGTGCTCCTGGGCAGTGTGTGTGAACCTGCGAGGGGGAAAAATGTTTCCTTTTTCTGGGAGAATCTATATAGGAACAAGAGGTTACAGGGCATAGTGGACCACAGCGGCTTTGGCCACTTAAACTTACATTTCTGCTAAAGTAGTCATTTACCTCGTTCCATCACCAGCCTCTCATTGGCATTGGGGATTCCTCCATCCTTGGCCCCTGCACTTAGAAGATCTGCTCCCCGTTCTGAGGAAAGGGTTGGTGGGGCACAAGGCCAGTCCCAAATTAATGAAGACATTGCAGTAGTTCCTGGGCCCGTGGTGCGTTCCTATAAAGGGATTTGCTGTGTGAGGATGTTGGGGTAGAAATCTCCAGCTAGCTTTATTCAGCCTCAGAAAAGTATGTGCTCTGGGACCTTCCCGTCACTAACATCTCTGCTTTCCCTGAGTGTCCAAGGCATCAACCTCTATTTGGTGGTGGTGGTGGTGGGGATTAAAATGATCCCGAAATGGACATTGTCCTTAAAGTAAAGTTTGCACAAGCTGGCCAAAATCCGAAGCTCTAAGAGGTGCTACTTTTGTTAGACAATTGGCAGTCCCTGTGGCCTCTCTGCCTGGAACAAGGACAGCACTGCTAATGCTGCCCCTAACAGGTAGCATGCTGGTCTCCCCTGGACTGGCCGTGGTCTCTGAGACAGCGCCCCTGAGCCTCCTGGTGCTGCGGACTGAGGGTGTTCACCTGTCTGAGTTTGGCTGTCCTTGACATTGACTCCACACCTCTCCACGTGGTGCTCACACGTGCTCAGGAATCTCCAATCTCCCCCCTCTTCTTGCTTTTTCTGTCTTCCTTCCTCCGAGCCAGGGAAACCTTCAATTTCTCCCACAGGCATGGAGGGATGGCTTTTTATGAAGTTCTATATTCAGTCTAGTTTAGCAAATAAATGTTATGCCCACTCCTTTCAAGCTTTGCCTTTAGAGGGAAATAGCCTCATTCTTTCCTTCTATGATGTCTGGCTCATGCAAAGCAAAAGCTTCACTTTTTACAACGATGGTCCATGGATTCCAAGAGCCTCTTTTGAAAGTCAAAAAGTGGACTGTCAATGCTTCCTTATAAAATAGGTGGGGAGGTCACCAACAAGAAAGCACAAACCAAAAACCAAACCAAAGTAATTTGAATATCGGGGACTTCCCTGGTGGTTCAGTGGTTAAGAATCCACCTTCCAACTCAGGGGACTTGGGTTCGATCCCTGGTCAGGAAACTAAGATCCCTCATGCCGTGGGGCAACTAAGCCTGAGCGCCGCAACTACTGAGCCCACACACCACAACTAGAGAGAAGCCCACGTGCCATAATGAAGAGCCCACTAGCCACAATGAAGATCCCATGTGCTGCAATTAAGACCCGATGCAGCCAAATAAATAAAAAATAAAATAAAAAATAAGCTTAGTAAAGAAGTGTGCATTGAAAGAATACTAAAAAAAGTAATTTTAATATAAATGCAAAATATTATTTCATGACACACGTAATCTATGCCCTATAGTTAGAGTGAATGTCAGGACTAGCTGGAATTGGGCTGTGAACCAGGAAGGGTGTACCCAGGGTCTTTGGCAGCCATCTTGATGCCAGAAGGGAGACCCCATCTGGGAATGAGGTGAGCACTGACAGCACATTGGCCAGAGGGCCAGTTTGCTAAAGGTATTAATTTGCTAGGGCTGCCATAGTAAAGAACCACAGACTGGGTTGCTTAAACGATAGAAATTTATTTTCCCATGATTCTAGAGACTAGAAGTCTGAGATCTAGATTCTGCAGGGTTGGTTTTTCCTGAGGCCTCTCTCCTTGGCTTGTAGACAGCTGTCTTCTCCCTGCATCCTCACATGGTCTTCCCTCTGTGTGTGTCTGTGTCCTAATCTCCTCTTCTTATAAAGACACCAGTCGTATTGGACTGGGACTCACTCATATAACCTCATTTTACCTTAGTTACCTCATTAAAGGCCTTGTTTCCAAATAGTCACATTCTGAGGTACAGGCGGTGAGAAATTCAACATACGAATTTTGAGGGGACATAATTCAGCCCATAACATGAGATAACCATTTTCCTACATTTACTTACTTCTTTTAGCAGTTTAGTTTCAGTTTACTTGTTTAATTCTGTGTTCCAACTAGCACCATAAAGAAAGTTCAACTGTGTGCTTCCTGGCTCCCCAATGCATCGTGTAATGGTATTGACTTTTGGTTACTTGGTCCACATCCAGTTAAGACTAAAGAGAGAACAGAGAGAAAACAGATCCTTGTTATGTCAGCTGAACCTGTAATCAGCTATGCCTGAAATCATGGTTCATTTACCTGAATCAATAAAATCCCTTTGTCTCAAGTCAGCTTGACTTGGGATTTCAGTCACTTGCAACGGAAAGAGTCCTAATGGACACGGTTAGCATTCCATTTTTTGCTTTTTGCACAGAACTATTTTTATTAATTTTTACTAGGCTGAAAATAATCGTCTTTAAGCATCTAAATAACTTAAATCCTTGATACAAATATGTAGATGTTAACACTTTTTGTTGAGGAATAATTCACAAACAATAAATGGGACCCAGTTAAAGTACATAACTTGATGAATTTTGATAGATATCACAGACCCATGGAGCCACCACCACAATCAAGATACAGAACTGTTCCATCACACCAAAAGTGATTCTTATTTTTTCATATTCTTTATGTTGCTTTTCACTTTCTTTTTTTTTCTTTAACATCTTTATTGGAGTATAATTGCCTTACATTTATACTAGTATGTTAGTTTCTGCTTTATAACAGTGAATCAGCTATACATATACATATATTCCCGTATCTCCTCCCTCTT
This sequence comes from Pseudorca crassidens, assembly GCF_039906515.1. Taxonomy (NCBI): domain Eukaryota; kingdom Metazoa; phylum Chordata; class Mammalia; order Artiodactyla; family Delphinidae; genus Pseudorca; species Pseudorca crassidens. Next base: position 102,884,256 of record NC_090302.1, on the reverse strand, counting down.
GCGTCTCCCTCCCACCCTCCCTATCCCACCCCTCTAGGTGGTCACAGAGCACGGAGCTAATCTCCCTGTTCTATGCAGCTGCTTCCCACTAGCTACCTATTTCACATTTGGTAGTGTATATATATCCATGCCACTCTCTCACTTCATCCCAGGTTATCCTTCCCCCTTCCTGTGTCCTCAAGTCCATTCTCTACGTCTGTGTCTTTACTACTGTTCTGGCCCTGGGTTTTTCAAAACCTTTTTTTTTTTTTTTTAGAGTCTATATATATATGTGTTAGCATATGGTATTTGTTTTTCTCTTTCTGACTTACTTCACTCTGTGTGACAGTCTCTAGGTCCATCCACCTCATGACAAATAACTCAATTTCATTTCCTTTTATGGCTGAGTAATATTCCATTGTATATACGTGCCACATCTTCTTTATCCATTCATCTGTTGATGGACACTTAGGTTGCTTCCATGTCCTGGCTATTGTAAATAGAGCTGCAGTGAACATTGTGTTACATGAGTCTTTTTGAATTATGGTTTTATCAGGGTATATGCCCAGTACCAGGATTGCTGGGTCATATGGTAGTTCTATTTTTAATTTTTTAAGGAACCTCCATACTGTTCTCCATAGTGGCTGTATCAATTTCCATTCCCACCAACAGTGCAACAGGGTCCCATTTTCACCACACCCTCTCCAGCATTTATTGTTTGTAGATTTTTTGATGATGGCCATTCTGACCGGTGTGAGGTGATACCTCATTGTAGTTTTGATTTGCATTTCTCTAATGATTAGTGATGTTGAGCATCCTTTCATGTGTTTGTTGGCAATCTGTATGTCTCCTTTGGAGAAATGTCTATTTAGGTCTCTGCCCATTTTTGAATTGGGTTGTTTGTTTTTTTGATACTGAGCTGCATGAGCTGCAGGTAAGTTTTGGAGATTAATCCTTTGTCAGTTGCTTCACTTGCAAATATTTTCTCCCATTCTGGAGGTTGTCTTTTTGTCTTGTTTATGTTTTCCTTTGCTGTGCAAAAGCTTTGAAGTTTCATTAGGTCCCATTTGTTTCTTTTTGTTTTTATTTCCATTTCTCTAGGAGGTGGGTCAAAAGGATCTTGCTGTGATTTATGTCATGAAGTGTTTTGCCTATGTTTTCCTCTAAGAGTTTTATAGTGTCTGGTCTTTCATTTAGATCTTTAATCCATTTTGAGTTTATTTTTGTTATGGGGTTAGGGAGTGTTCTAATTTCATTCTTTAACATGTAGCTGTCCTGTTTTCCCAGCACCACTTATTGAAGAGGCTGTCTTTGCTCCATTGTATATTCTTGCCTCGTTTATCAAAGATAAGGTAACCATATGTGCGTGGGTTTATCTCTGTGCTTTCTATCCTGTTCCATTGATCTATATTTCTGTTTTTGTGCCCATACCATACTGTCTTGATTACTGTAGCTATGTAGTATAGTCTGAAGTCAGGGAGCCTGATTCCTCCAGCTCCATTTTTCTTTCTCAAGATTGCTTTGGCTATTTGGGGTCTTTTGTGTTTCCACACAAATTGTGAAATTTTTTCTTCTAGTTCTGTGAAAAATACCCATTGGTAGTTTGATAGGGATTGCATTGAATCTGTAGATTGCTTTGGGTATTACAGTCATTTTCACATTGCTGATTCTTCCAATCCAAGAACATGGTCTATCTCTCCATCTATTTGTATCATCTTTAATTTCTTTCATCAGTGTCTTATAATTTTCTGCTTACAGGTCTTTTGTCTCCTTAGGTAGGTTTATTCCTAGGTATTTTATTCTTTCTGTTGCCGTGGTAAATGGAAGTGTTTCCTTAATTTCTCTTTCAGATTTGTCATCGTTAGTGTATACAAATGCAAGAGATTTCTGTGCATTAATTTGTAACCTGCTACTTTACCAAATTCATTGATTAGCTCTAGTAGTTTTCTGGTAGCACCTTTAGGATTCTCTATGTATAGTACCATGTCATCTTCAAACAGTGACAGCTTTACTTCTTCTTTTCCAATTTGGATTCCTTTTATTTCTTTTTTTTCTCTGATTGCTGTGACTAAAACTTCCAAAACTATGTTGAACGATAGTGGTGAGAGTGGACCACCTTGTCTTTTTCCTGATCTTAGTGGAAAGGGTTTCAGTTTTTCACCATTGAGAATGATGTTGGCTGTGGGTTTGTCATATATGGCCTTTATTTTGTTGAGGTAAGTTCCCTCTGTGCCTACTTTCTGGAGGGTTTTTATCATAAATGGGTGTCGAATTTTGTCGAAAGCTTTTTCTGCATCTATTGAGACGATCATATGCTTTTTCTCCTTCAATTTGTTAATATGGTTTATTACATTGAATGATTTGCGTATATTGAAGAATCCTTGCATTCCTGGGATAAACCCCACTTGATCACGGTGTATGATCCTTTAAATGTGCCGTTGGATTCTGTTTGCTAGTATTTTGTTGAGGATTTTTGCATCTATGTTCATCAGTGATATTGGCCTGTAATTTTCTTTCTTTGTGACATCCTTGTCTGGCTTTGGTATCAGGGTGATGGTGGCTTCATAGCATGAGTTTGGGAGTGTTCCTCCCTCTGCTATATTTTGGAAGAGTTTGAGAAGGATAGGTGTTAGCTCTTCTCTAAATGTTTCATAGAATTCGCCTGTGAAGCCATCTGGTCCTTGGCTTTTGTTTGTTGGAAGATTTTAAGTCACAGTCTCAATTTCAGTGCTTGTGATTGGTCTGTTTATATTTTCTATTTCTTCCTGGTTCAGTCTTGGAAGGTTGTGCTTTTCTAAGAATGTGTCCATTTCTTCCAGGTTGTCCATTTTATTGACATATAGTTGCTTGTAGTAATCTCTTGTGATCCCTTGTATTTCTGCAGTGTCAGTTTTTACTTCTCCTTTTTCATTTCTAATTCTATCGATTTGAGTTTTCTCCTTTTTTTTCTTGATGTGTCTGGCAATTGCTGGTTGTTGAGTGGAGTTGGGTCTTAGCATTGAGATGGAGATCTCTGGGAGAGCTTTTGCTGTTTGATATTACGTGGAGCCAGGAGGTCTCTGGTGGACCAATGTCCTGAACTTGGCTCTCCCACCTCAGAGGCACAGGCCTGACACCCGGCCAGAGCACAAAGACCCTGTCAGCCACATGGCTCAGAAGAAAAGGGAGAAAAAAGAAAGAAAGAAAGAACGAAAAAATAAAATAAAAAGTAATAAAGTTATTAAAATAAAAAAGTAAAAATAAAAAAAAGTAATTCAAAAAAAGAGAAAAGAAAGAAAGAAGAGAGTAACCAGACCAAAAAACAAATCCACCAATGATAACAAGTGCTAAAAATAATACTACAAAACAAACAAACAACATGGACAGACAGAATCCTAGGACAAAGGGTAAAAGCAAAGCTATACAGACAAAAATCACACAAAGAAGCATACACATACACACCCACAAAAAGTGAAAAAGGAAAAAATAAATCTATATATATAAAAAAAGGAGGAAGAGAGCAACCAGATCTATAAACAAATCTACCGATGATAATAAACTCTAAATACTAAACTAAGATAAACATAAAACCAGAAACCGAAAAAAAAAAAAAACCAGAAACCGGTCAGTCGCATACAGCAAACCCCAAGTCTACAGTTGCTCTCAAAGTCCACCACCTCAATTTTGGGATGATTCGTTGTCTATTCAGGGATTCCACAGATGCAGGGTACATCAAGTTGATTGTGGAGATTTAATCCGCTTCTCCTGAGGCTGCTGGGAGAGATTTCCCTTTCTCTTCTTTGTTCGCACAGCTCCTGGGTTTCAGCTTTGGATTTGGCCCCGCCTCTGCGTGTAGGTCGCCGGAGGGCGTCTGTTCTTCGCTCAGACAGGACGGAGTTAAAGGAGCCGCTGATTCGGGGGCTCTGGCTCACTCAGGCCGGGGGCGGGGGGGGGGGGGGGGGGAGGGCGGAGCACAGAGTGCGGGGTGGGCCTTCCGCGGCAGAGGCCCGCGTGACGTTGCACCAGCCTGAGGCGCGCTGTGTGTTCTTCCGGGGGAGTTGTCCCTGGATCCCGGGACGCTGGCAGTGGCGGGCTGCACAGGCTCCCGGGAGGGGTGTGTGGAGAGTGACCTGTGCTCGCACACAGGCTTCTTGGTGGCGGCAGCAGCAGCCTGAGCGTCTCATGCCCGTCTCTGGGGTCCGCGCTGATAGCCGCGGCTCGCGCCCGTCTCTGGAGCTTGTTTACGCGGTGCTCTGAATCCCCTCTCCTCACACACCCCGAAACAATGGTCTCTTGCCTCTTCGGCAGCTCCAGCCCTTTTCCCGGACTCCCTCCCGGCCAGCCGTGGCGCACTAGCCCCTGCAGGCTGTGTTCACGCCGCCAACCCCAGTCCCCTCCCTGCGCTCCGACCGAAGCCCGAGCCTAGACTCCAGGCCCCGCCCGCCCCGGCGGGTGAGCAGAGAAGCCTCTCAGACTGGTGAGTGTCGGTCGGCCCTGATCCTCTGTGTGGAAATCTCCCCGCTTTGCCCCCCGCACCCCTGTTGCTGTGCTCTCCGCGGCTCCGAAGCTTTCCCCCTCCGCCACCCGCAGTCTCCGCCCGCGAAGGGGCTTCTAGTGTGTAGAAACCTTTCCTCCTTCACGGCTTCCTCCCACTGGTGCAAGTCCCTTCCCTATCCTTTTGTCTCTGTTTATTCTGTTTTCTTTTGCCCTACCCAGGTACGTGGGGACTTTCTTGCCTTTTGGGAGGTCCGAGGTCTTCTGCCAGCGTTCAGTGGGTGTTCTGTAGGAGCTGTTCCACGTGTATATGTATTTTTGATGTATCTCTGGGGAGGAAGGTGATCTCCGCGTCTTACTCTTCCGCCATCTTGAAGGTCTCAGTCCGCTTTTCACTTTCTTAGGCCAAAACTGATGAAAGAAAACCTATACTTTCTCTTTAAGGTTTTTTTTTTTAAGGTTCAGATTTCTCCTCTATGCCAACCCAATGCTTGTACTAAACCACTCCCAAAGAACAGCTTAAATCAAATATAAAGTAGGGAATCAGAGCATATTACTCTAGTTTTAAATTTTCATTTAAATATTTTAATCTGCTGTCATTTATTGAGTATATACTGTGTGTTTGGCACTACTAAGTCATGAATTATCTTGTTTAGTCTTTTTTATTTTTTTGGTTGCTTCATTGCTGTGTGCGGGCTTTCTCTAGTTGCGGTGAGTGGGGGCTGCTCCTTGTTGCGGTGCGTGGGCTTCTCATTGTGGTGGCTCCTCTTGTTGTGGAGCACAGGCTCTAAGCGTGTGGGCTTCAGTAGTTGTGGCACATGGGCTTCAGTTGTTGTGGCTTGAGAGCTCTAGAGCACAGGCTCAGTAGTTGTGGCTCTGCAGCATGTGAGATCTTCCCGGACCAGGGATTGAACCCATGTCCCCTGCATTGGCAGGCGGATTCTTAAGCACTGTGCCACCAGGGAAGCCTTTGTTTAGTCTTTAAAATAAGCAAGCACTCGAGGTGGTGTGGTTTTAAGCCATCCAGTTTGTGCCATTTTTGTTATGGCAGCCCTAGCAAATGAATACATGTGGCAAAAGGAACTTTGCAGACGTGATTACATTAAAGATCTTGAGATGGAGAGATTATCTTGAATTATCTGGTGAGTCCAATGTAATCACAAGATGCTTACAAATGAAAGAGAGAAGCAAGAGGGTCAGAGTCAGAGAAGGAAATGTGATGACAGCTGTGGGCCAGAGTGAGGCAGCATGAGGAATATGGCCATTGCTGGCTTTGAAAACAGAAGGGGCCAAAAGCCAAGGAATGCGGCAGCTCTGGAAGCTGGAAAAGGTAAGGAAATGGATTCTTCCTTAGACTCTCCGGAAGGAAGGCAGCTCTGCTGACACCTTGATTTTAGCCCAGAGAAACCCAATTTCAGACTTCTGTCCTACAGAACCGTAAGATAATACATTAGTGTTGTTTTAAGCCATCAAGTTTGTGTAGTTTGTAATTGTAACTGTGGTGTTTTGCAGCATTAGGAAATTAATACATGGGAATTTTTTTTTTTTAACTTACAAGAAGATATACCCTTACTAAACTTGAGAATCGCTGCTTGTAAGAGATAGAAGCTATTAAAATGTAGAGAAGGAATTTAAGATTTAAGTGTTAGAAAGGGTAATCTGGATTGGAGGATAAATCAGACAAGGTGAAGATTATAGGCAGAGAGATTAAAAGCAAAGTTATTGTAACAGTTCAAGCAAGACATGATGAGTACCTGAACTTGGGCAGTGCCAAGAAGAGTTGTAGGATAAGGGGTGTATTTGAGAGGTTTATGGGAAGAATCAACAATGCTTATTAAGGGATAGGAGAGGGTCTTGGGTGACATTCAAGTTTATGGCTAAGGGAACTGGGTGGATCGTATCATTCTTTTTTTTCTTCCTGCGGTACGCGGGCCTCTCACTGTTCTGGTTTCTCCCGTTGCGGAGCACAGGCTCCGGACGCGCAGGCTCAGCGGCCATGGCTCACGGGACCAGCCGCTCCGCGGCATGTGGGATCTTCCCAGACCAGAGCACGAACCCGTGTCCCCTGCATCGGTAGGCGGACTCTCAACCACTGCACCACCAGGGAAGCCCTCTTCTTTTTTTTTAAAAACAGTATCAAGAGATGAATTTACTCATGTTATTTATGGAAAGAAAGTTTTACATGGGAGATGACTTTTCTGAGATATTAAATTAAATGTTTTGTATTTTAAAAATTGAGATATAATTGACTTACAACATCATATCAGTTCTAGGTGTACAACATAATGGTTTTCTCTATGTATATATTACAAAATGTTCACCACAGTAAGTTTAGTTAACATACATCACCGTCCACAGTTACAAATCTTTTTTCTTGTGATGAGCACTTAAGATCTACTCTTTTAGCATCTTTCAAAAATGCAGTACACTATTGTTAACTATCACCACCATGCTGTGCATTACATCCCCAGGACTTACTTACCTTAGAACTGGAAGTTTTTTACCTGTTGATCCCCTCCATCCATTTTACCCACCTACCGTCCTCCACCTCTGACAACCACCAATCTGATCTCTGTATCTATGAGTTTGAGTTTTCTTTTAGATTTCACATATAAGTGATATATATCATTCTTGTTTGGTATCTGACCTGAAAACAATCTGGAGCTCGGGGGAGATTTGAGCTGGAAATAACACACTTGACATTAGTATAGATAAATATTGAAGCCGTGAGCGTGAATGGGATCTCTCAAACAAAACAAAACAAAACACTAATGGTATTGGAACTTCAGTCATCCACCTCACTGGATTAAACCAAAATTGTTTTATACAAAAGGGAAATATTCACTAAAATTAACCATTTTATAGTGATGGAGCCATTTAATGGGAACAGTTACCAACAGATCTCGAAAACTAGGGATGGGGGCTTCCCTGGTGGCGCAGTGGTTGAGGGTCCGCCTGCCGATGCAGGGGACACAGGTTCGTGCCTCGGTCCGGGAAGATCCCACATGCCGCGGAGCGGCTGGTCCCGTGAGCCATGGCCGCTGGGCCTGCGCGTCCGGAGCTTGTGCTCCGCAATGGGAGAGGCCACAACAGTGAGAGGCCTGCGTACTGCAAAAAAAAAACAAAAAAAAAGCTAGGGATGGGCCAGGGCCCATGTGATCTGACTTTTGAAAATGGGGGTCACATGGGTCAGCCTCTGTATCACTATGTGAAATTATTTTCTCCATCAAATGCCTTAGCAAAGTGGGCTGTTACTATTTAAAACTTTTTTTTTTGAGAAGCAAGAGCCAATTGGAAATAGGTACAAAAGTGAAGTACCAGCACTTAGGGGAAAATCATCTTCAAACCTGCTGTATTTTGTGAGTAAGTCATTGCTCCTCAAATAGGTTACATACGTTTGAAAGCAGAAATTGTGTCTTAAAAGCCTATGGATTTTAGGGACTTCCCTGGTGGCCCAGTGGTAAAGAATCCACCTTCCAATGCAGAGGACGCGGGTTCAATCCCTGGTCGGGCAACTAAGATCCCACGTACTGCAGGGCAACTAAGCCCATGTGCCACAACTAGAGAGAAGCCCAAGCACCACAACGAAGAGCCCGCATGCCTCAATGAGTATCCTGAGTGCCGCAACTAAGACTCATGGCAGCCAAAAAAGAAAAAAAAAAAGCCTATGGATTTTCAAGCTGTTCTCCTATAGACTATTTTGTGACATGGGCTCAGATGTTTCATTCACATATTACTGGGGAAATTTCCCAATTCTTGGAAGAATTTAACCAATCAATAGAGTTTTTGCAAGTTTTTCTCATATTTTTACTAAAACTTTTGTACCTGCTACCTTTGTGGGATAAAATGAGTGAAAAAGTAACACACACACATCCACACACACACAAAGCAAGAGACTCAGAAACACCTAATTATTCTTTGTCTGAGGGCTTGTTTTGTTTTGGAAATAAGAGCTTATAGTTGTGATTTTTTTTTTTTTTTTTTTTTTTGTAGTACGCGGGCCTCTCACTGTTGTGGTCTCTCCCGTTGTGGAACACAGGCTCCGGACGCGCAGGCTCAGCGGCCATGGCTCACGGGCCCAGCCGCTCCGCGGCATGTGGGATCTTCCCGGACCGGGGCACGAACCCGTGTCCCCTGCATCGGAAGGCGGACTCCCAACCACTGCGCCACCAGGGAAGCCCTATAGCTGTGATTTTTAATTATTATAATTAACAGTCATGTTTCCTGCTAATAAAGTTGCTCCCAGTTTAGAGGACGAAATTAAATCTATCCTTCAATGTATATTTTGCAGCACACTAATTCCGTGGGATTTTTGTCTTACAGTCAAATAAGTCTGGAGAATACTGGATTAAACAAAGTTAAACTGTTTTCTCAGAGTCTGTAAAATGAGAATGCATCCACATATCTCCAGGAAAGAATGGAGTTACAACATTTCTCAAAATTATTTGACCTCCACTTTTTCTGCACTCTGTCCTGTGGAACTGATGTTGCATGGGAGACATCTTTTGAAACATTGATATTGAGCATCTCATGTTCACATTTGGATTCCCAGGTGCTTGACTTCCTCAGACAAGTTTGAGAATCACTGTTCTGTGTCACCCAGAAAAAGCCGAGAGATTACTAAACAATTGATGTAATATAGCAAAGACTGCTGATTTCCCCCCAGTATCCATTCTCATCCTCTCCCTTTGATAATAGAACTTGTGAATTTTAACTGTGAACAGAGCTGCCCAGAATACAGTCTGCCTTTCAAGCCCTCTTTGTGCTAGGTGAGAAAGTTGACTGCATTCTGGAGGAACTGATATGAGAAACTGCTGTGTCATGCCCTCAAAAGAAAGGGGCATATTTTCAACTTCCTCCTCCCCTGTTTCCACTGGCTGGAGTACAGTTGTGATAGCAGGAGTCAGAGCAGCCATGTTGGGATAGGAGATGAACACCTCAAGTTGAAGATGGCAGAAAAATATAATAGAAACAGCCTGGAACTCTTATGATTATGGAGACACTGTATCTGTCCTGCCTAGTGTTTTACATGAAAGAGAAACTTTAATCTGCTTCAGGCCATTTTTTATTGTGGGAGTCTTCGTTATAGCAACTAAATTTATATCCTAACTAGCCACTGAGTAAATGGATCAGGACGAAAAAGGAACATGCAGAGAGTGTGACAACCTTGGGTGCTGAACACACTTGGAACAGTTCTAGTTTGCTGGTTAAGGAGCTGTATGGGATGCTTTTCTTTCTGATTATGCATGCTTCTGTCTTATTGCCAAAACTTCCCCATAAACAGTATGCATATTAGCTGTGACTTTTCTTTCTCCTGAGGCTGTTAAGTTTATTGAAAGAATTCACTTACATCCACTCAAATTTCTTTTACAGCTCCTTTCTTCATAGTTCAAGGTGGATAATTTGACATACTGCTTTTTGGGGTTTTTTTGGGCAGCAAATGAATTCTTTTCTCAGACCAATTTTCAGAAGAAATAAAGAACAGTTAAGAAGTGTGAAAAACCTGAATTGTCATTCCCATTTTCATATCACCTGTGGCAGAAGTTCAGTTAAGCGAGCATCTATCGAAAAGCTATTATATACCCAGCTTTATGCTAGAAGCTGTGGAAGACAAAGGCCCCACGATCAGACTACAGACTGGTGTTCCTGCACTGCCTTCATGGGGCTTTTTTTTTTTTTCACAGATGTGCTATATATGGCTCCCCTTTCCATGTACAATGTTTCCAACATGGGACTTAATCAGTCAACAAGTACTGGACACCTATTGTGTACCTAGTGTTGTGTAGATATTATGGATGTTATGAGATACAGAAAACATGATCCTTTAAGCCTAATGAAAAGATCACATGTAACAATTAGCAAACAATATAATACAGTATATAATTAATTGGTCCTGATATGATGGGTGTGGGCATCCACATGTATGTCAGCCCAATGTATGACAGATTTCTAATAATCTCCCTGACTAAAATTTCTGTAGTTCTCTGTCAAAGAATTAATTTCCTTATAGAGGAAAGAGTCAGGAAGAGTTAGGTGTGAGAGAAGATTGTGACGTGAGATGGAAAGTGTTTCCCCTACTCTTTACCCGCCACAGCTCCCGTTTTGTTACAACCCATTTGTCATTTTCATTGTTTCCCGCGTTTGTAAAAGGACTTGTGGTGTCAGAACTTGTTTGGATTGGATGGTCAGAAAAGAGAAGAAGGCAACCGGCTTTGATGGAGATAGATAAGCCCTTTTAATAAACAACTTGCTTGTGCCTGCTGGTGGTGTCTTTGTGATTTACTGAGATGTCTGCTCCAGTGCAAGACCCACATTTTCTAAATGAGGGAAGCTCATTTAATATTGACTGCATCACCTGGAGGCAGAAATAATCACAGATTCCTTCTTCATAGTCATTTATATCTCCCAGTCATCTCTACTCACCAGGCATCCCGCAGATTTAAAGCAATTTTCCCTGGATTCTCATTTTTCACAAGATCGCTACAGACGTGTGGAGTTCCAGGATTCCAGGAGAGAAATGATGCAGCAGAATTTTAGATACAGAATTGCGACTTTTTTGAGGTTAAAGTTGACTCTTTTGTATGTCAAGAATGTGCACTGTGACTTTTCTCTCTTGGCTGCTGTTAAAGAAAAAATTATTTTGATTCTTGTGAAAACAGTAAGGCAGACTTTATTTAGGACTGTCGCCATTGGTGTAGGGACTACCGCAACGGGGTTTTGCAGTCGGGGAGAGAGATTGGGCTCAACTCCAAATATAACAAGGAAAAGTGGGGCTTTAGAGACGGGAACTGTAGGTGGGAGTAAGGGAAGGGGCCGGTGGATGGAAAATTGCTAAGGGGTAGAGTAATTCTTTGCTAAACTGACCTAACAGGATTCTTACTGAAGGCAGGCCAGATGGTAGAGAGTGAGGAAGCTGATCAGATGTTGAGGTGATTAGACAGTGAGGGTGGGGGGATTCTGGCTGAACCAAGTTAGGAGGATTCTGGCTAAAACTGGGCTTCTGAAGACAATGCTCAAGGATGGGGCCTGTCTGGAGTTTGATCAAGCTGTAGAATGCTGGGGACCAAATAAGAACAAATAAGTGTAGTGTGACTGGAGTCAGAGGTTTTATGAAAGGAAATGTGGAAAGAAAAGGCCTCTGAACATCCACTCTATGTCAGGCATAGACTTCTCTCCCATTTACCTCATTTAATCCTCACACAAAGCAGATCGAGTGATTTTTTTAAAAATACATTTAGTTATTTATTTATGGCTACGTTGGGTCTTCGTTGCTGCACGCTGGCTTTCTCTAGTTGCGGCGAGTGGGGGCTACTCTTCGTTGCGGTGCGTGGGCTTCTCATTGCGGTGGCTTCTCTTGTTGCGGAGCACGGGCTCTAGGTGCATGGGCTTCAGTAGTTGTGGCACGTGGCCTCAGTAGTTGTGGCACACGGGCTTAGTTGCTCTGCGGCACGTGGGATCTTCCTGGACCAGGGCTCGAACCTGTGTCCCCTGCATTGGCAGGTGGATTCTTAATGACTGCACCACCAGGGAAGTCCCAGATCGAGTGATTTTATGGTGTCAACCGAAGAATGATGCAGAAAGTGACAAGTAAGAAAATACCTTATTTGGGGTCATAAGAATTGCAATTTGGGAGGCAAGGAAAGAGTGTTCCAGGGGAGAGAAAGAGTCAGGGGCTTTTAAAGAAAAAAAGCCACGAGGCTGTTAAAAGTTCCTGGCGAGAACTGTGGTTGACTCTGAGGTGAGTGAGGAAATATTTGTCCTTAAGGAATCACGCGTTGTTTTAGGGTAGGGATCCAATAAGTAGATAAGCTCTCACGGGTTATTTTAGGGTAAGGGTCCGAGTTTCTGGCAGATGTTCTGGATGCCTTCATTAGGACAGTAAGCGGTCCAAAAGTCAGATTCCACCCAGGCTAAGTGCATAAGTCACCTTCCTCGATGGCCTCTTGGCTCCATTTTAGAGAGCTCTCTTAGCAATACTGATTCCATTTTGAGTCTCCTTCCACAGTGGAAGAGGAAATTGAGATTAGGGAGATTAAGTATCTTGCCCAGCTGACAGAGGTGGGGTTCAAACCCTTGTCTATCTGTATCCTGGACAATGAGAAAATCAGAGATGGCCTATTTGGGCTGAAAAAAATGTGGGGGGGGGCACTTTTCTTAATGTCCTGTACTATTTAAGATCTCTTGAGACCTTCTCAAACAATAGGTTTGAGAGCTGTACAGAGAGAACTCGTATAATGACTGAAATAGAATTTTTCTGGCAATCTGAAGGGATGGCGGATCACATCAAATTATTCTGGATTTAGCGGGGCAAAGGTGACATTTATTGCACACTGATGTTGTAGATTACAATTCATGTATCACACGTGTAAAGTGACCCAACTGTAGTCATTATGAGTGTTAACACAGTGTCGGCGCCATCAGGGAACAGCTGATCTTCACCTTATCAACTCTAGATGTCACTCTAAGATCGTGAGTTAGATGCATCAGATCACTGCAGAGGCCCTGGCTTCTCTGCATTCTTTTTAGCTGACTCATGGTGCAGTTCTGTTTCAATCACAGCTATTTGAGGCAGGAACTGATGCAGAGGAAAATACCTGTTAACACAGCCATTCCAGACACCCCTAAGAGTAAGATCAGGAAGTTGAGAATTTTCATGGAGACACACGTATCTGAGCTATTGCCCTGACTCCCACCAGGGAAGGTCAGCAGAACACAAAACAGTTAGGGCTTTAAGACCTGCAACAAGCTTTAACAGGGCAGGGCTTTTGTCCTGCAGACAAAAATTCTCCAAGAAAAAAATTCCTCTGAGAAAAAAACATTCCTGTAATTATCACCGATGGTGTGATATATTTGCTTAACTTCATGGTAGGTTCATTCTGTGTTTTATCCTGGTGGAAATGCAGATACATGATAATGATGGAGATGAATAAAGATTCCTGAGATTCCTGGTTTCAGGGAATCAGTTCTTTGCCTCCGGTTCTATTTTCAGGCACTTGCCTCGGCAAAGGTTGCTTCCTGCCACAGTAGCAAAAGCAGACAGTTGGAGAGAGCATGAAAGGCCAAATGTAGGAGGGAAAGGGGACTGCTCAGCTTCCTCCTTCCCTATATTCTTCACAGCATGTAAGTATTCTCAATATGGCAGGCAAAGGGTGCCTCTTCCTTATTCGCTGTGCGCTACGGTCGTTTCAAATCCTCTCTTCTACTTTTTTTTTTGCGCTGAATGTTGGTTTGAGAAGAACTGCAGCAGACTGCAAAAAATTTTGTTCTTTTGATTCACAAATGGGATGTTTTGAAGTTAGCATTGTGAATGTGTTCAAACAGTTTGCAAATTAGGACCTCGATGATGGAATAGCTGAAAACAGTCTGGTAGCACCATTCTGCCTGGGATTTAGCTTAGAGTATAGAGCACACTAGTGGCTATAGGACCAGACTGGACAACACTGGGGTGGACCTAGAGGAATGGGGAGCTGTGAAGGAAGGCAAGGAATTTCTGTGAATTCTGGAGCAATTCAAACCCCTACAGCTTCAAAGATCACTAACAACTTCTTACTAACTAGATTTGCTGGAAAGTCTTACTTCTGAGACTTGAAATCATCCATACCACGCAACTCATTTACGTGAACGTAACTACGTTATTCATCAGTCTTCACTACCATAACTTTCCTTGTCTCCTGTCTTCCTTAATGGAACCTCTATTCTGGAAACTCTTGCCCCATAAGATGAAAGTTGCAAATAACTTTAGGAATTTCGTGAAAAACCCATTTAAACGAACAGCAGACTGTTGGATTTTTCAATAGATAGCATCAAATCAGCATTAATTCTACAGGTCTCTTCCAAACCCTCACCTTTCAGTGTCCACCAATCCTAAAGTATTGTATCATGATTCCTACCTAGTCCTAACACGACCCAGCATGGAAAGACCCACCTTAAATCAAATGCCAAATACCTTAGAGATTCTAACATGGCTCCACCCCCACTGAAATTAAGCAGTGTTTTTGCTCACAAATGAACTCAGCTTTGACTCATCAACAGAGTGTTTTGGTGGTGTTTTCTTGATGCCAGTAATGACCTTGATCTCTCAAATGCATCTGCTTACTGATCATTTCTTTTTCTTTTTTTTTTTTTTTTTTGCAGTACGCGGGCCCCTCACTGCTGTGGCCTCTCCCGCTGCGGAGCACAGGCTCCGGACGCGCAGGCTCAGCGGCCATGGCTCACGGGCCCAGCCGCTCCGTGGCATGTGGGACCTTCCTGGACTGGGGCACGAACCCGCGCCCCCTGCATCGGCAGGCAGACTCTCAGCCACTGCGCCACCAGGGAAGCCCTGATCATTTCTTTCAGCCCAAACTCTCTTGGCTCTTGGGATCCCACGCTCTCTCGGATTATTCCTACCTAGAAGGCATCTTGTTTTCAAGACTCCCCATGAATATCTCTACACAGATGACTATGAAATTACACTTTCAGCAAGATGTGCTTCTACTTTCTCCCTACAACAAAATGTTTCCTCCTGAATATTTCTTTGTCATCACAAATTCAACAGGTTCCCAACTCCCCTGCCTTCTTCCCCACTTCCCTGGTGGTGCAGTGGATAAGAATCCTCTTGCCAAAGCAGGGGACACGGCTTTGAGCTGTGGTCCGGGAAGATCCCACATGCCACCGAGCAACTAAGCCTGTGCGCCACAACTACTGAGCCCACATGCCACAACTACTGAAGCCTGCATGCCTAGAGCCCATGCTCCGCAACAAGAGAAGCCACCGCAATGAGAAGCCCATGCACCACAACGAAGAGTAGCCCTTGCTCGCCGCAACTAGAGAAAGCCCACACGCAGCAATGAAGACCCAATGCAGCCAAAAATAAATAAAATTAAATCTTTAAAAACAGACAAACAAAACAGCACTACGTGACCATCGAATTTGAAAGCTTTTTATTATCTTTGATGCATTACTTTCCTTTATTGTCAATAAACAGTCACCAACACTTGTTAATTTACTACCAAAATATTTGTATTATTCCCCTTCTTTGTATTTCTGCTACTGTCCACCCAGTCTCAGCTTTTATTTTATGGTCTTTGTTTACCATCTTTTACTTTTTCTTTTTTTGGCTGTGCCACATGGCATGTGGGATCTTAGTTCCCTGACCAGGGATTGAACCCATGCCCCCTGCAGTGGAAGCTCGGAGTCCTAACCACTGGACAACCAGGGAATTCCCTTACCATCTTTTTTCTGTTAAGCTCCCATAACTACCCTCCCCCTTCCCAACACACACACACACACACACACACACACACACACACACACAAAAACACCAATTTATTGTGTGCACGGCTTTGAGGTTTCATTGGAATTTATCAATCTTTTTCCCCAGAAAAATGTAACTGTGCATATATACACAAAATTTTGAGTATAATATCAGGAGGTTCACAGGACCCTTGAAAGCCAAATTATTATCCTAACTGCTGCCTCTGTGTCTAATATCATCCTTCTCGCTCTAATCAGGCAGCTCCTACATTAACCATTTTTTCTTTAACATCTTTATTGGAATATAATTGCTTTACAATGGTGTGTTAGTTTCTGCTTTATAACAAAGTGAATCAGCTATACATATAGATATGTTCCCATATCTCTTCCCTCTTGCGTCTCCCTCCCTCCCACCCTATTCCACCCCTCTAGGTGGTCACAAAGCACCGAGCTGGTCTCCCTGTGCTATGCGGCTGCTTCCCACTAGCTATCTATTTTACATTTGGTAGTGTATATATGTCCATGCCACTCTCTCACTTCGTCCCAGCTTCCCCTTCCCCCTCCCCGTGTTCTCAAGTCCATTCTCTACGTTTGCGTCTTTATTCCTGTCCTGTCCTTAGGTTGTTCAGAAGCTTTTTTTTTTTTTTTTTAGATTCCATATATATGTGTTAGCATACAGTATTTGTTTTTCTCTTTCTGAATTACTTCACTCTGTATGACAGACCCTAGGTCCATCCACCTCACTACAAATAACTCAATTTTGTTTCTTTTTATGGCTGAGTAATATTCCATTGTATATATGTGCCATATTTTCTTTATCCATTCATCCAATGATGGACACTTAGGTTGCTTCCATGTCCCGGCTATTGTAAACAGAGCTAGAGTGAACATTGTGGTACATGACTCTTTTTGAATCACAGTTTTCTCAGGGTATATGCCCAGTAGTGGGATTGCTGGGTCATATGGTAGTTCTATTTTTGGTTTTTTAAGGACCTCCATACTGTTCTCCACAGTGGCTGTATCAATTTCCATTCCCACCAACAGTGCAAGAGGGTTCCCTTTTCTCCACACCCTCTCCAGCATTTATTATTTGTAGATTTTTTGATGATGGCCATTCTGACTGATGTGAGGTGATACCTCACTGTAGTTTTGATTTGCATTTCTCTAATGATTAGTGATGTTGAGCATCCTTTCATGTGTTTGTTGGCCATCTGTATATCTTCTTTGGAGAAATGTCTAATTAGGTCTTCTGCCCATTTTTGGATTGGGTTCTTTGTTCTTTTGATATTGAGCTGCAAGAGCTGCTTGTAAACTTTGGAGATTAATCCTTTGTCAGTTGCTTCATTTGCAAATATTTTCTCCCATTCTGAGGGTTTTCTTTTCATCTTGTTTATGGCTTCCTTTGCTGTGCAAAAGCTTTGAAGTTTCATTAGGTCCCATTTGTTTCTTTTTGTTTTTATTTCCATTTCTCTAGGAGGTGGGTCAAAAGGATCTTGCTGTAATTTATGTCATGCAGTGTTCTGCCTATGTTTTCTTCTAAGAGTTTGATAGTGTCTGGCCTTTCATTTTGGTCTTTAATCCATTTTGAGTTTATTTTTGTGTATGGGGTTAGGGAGTGATCTAATTTCATTCTTTTACATGTAGCTGTCCAGTTTTCGCATCACCACTTATTGCAGAGGCTGTCTTTTCTCCATTGTATATTCTTGCCTCCTTGATCAAAAATAAGGTATATGTATGTGGGTTTATCTCTGGGCTTTCTATCCTGTTCCATTGATCCATATTTCTGTTTTTGTGCCCGTACCATACTTTCTTGATTATTGTAACTTTGTAGTATAGTCTAAAGTCTGGGAGCCTGATTCCTCCAGCTCCATTTTTCTTTCTCAAGATTGCTTTGGCTATTCGGGGTCTTTTGTGTTTCCACACAAATTGTGAAATTTTTGGTTCTAGTTCTGTGAAAAATGCCCATTGATAGTTTGATAGGGATTGCATTGAATCTGTAGATTGCTTTGGGTAGTATAGTCATTTTCACAATGTTGATTCTTCCAATACAAGAACATGGTATATCTCTTCCACTGTTTGTATCATCTTTAATTTCTTTCATCAGTGTCTTATAGTTTTCTGCTTACAGGTCTTTTGACTCCTTAGGTAGTTTTATTCCTAGGTATTTTATTCTTTTTGTTGCAGTGGTAAATGGGAGTGTTTTCTTGATTTCTCTGTCAGATTTGTCATCATTAGTGTATAGGAATGCAGGAGATTTCTGTGCATTAATTTGTAACCTGCTACTTTACCAAATTCATTGATTAGCTCTAGTAGTTTTCTGGTAGCATCTTTAGGATTCTCTATGTATAGTATCATGTCATCTGCAAACAGTGACAGCTTTACTTCTTCTTTTCCTATTTGGATTCATTTTATTTCTTTTTCTTCTCTGATGGCTGTGACTAAAACTTCCAAAACTATGTTGAACAATAGTGGTGAAAGTGGACAACCTGTCTTGTTCCTGATCTTAGAGGAAATGGTTTCAGTTTTTCACCATTGAGAACGATGTTGGCTGTGGGTTTGTCATATATGGCCTTTATTATGTTGAGGTAAGTTCCCTCTGTGCCTACTTTCTGGAGGATGTTTATCATAAATGGGTGTTGAATTTTGTCGAAAGCTTTTTCTGCATCTATTGAGACGATCATATGCTTTTTCTCCTTCAATTTGTTAATATGGTTTATTACATTGAATGATTTGCGTATATTGAAGAATCCTTGCATTCCTGGGATAAACCCCACTTGATCACGGTGTATGATCCTTTAAATGTGCCGTTGGATTCTGTTTGCTAGTATTTTGTTGAGGATTTTTGCATCTATGTTCATCAGTGATACTGGCCTGTAGTTTTCTTTCTTTGTGACATCTTTGTCTGGCTTTGGTATCAGGCTGATGGTGGCCTCGTAGCATGAGTTTGGGAGTGTTCCTCCCTCTGCTATATTTTGGAAGAGTTTGTGGAGGATACGTGTTAGCTCTTCTCTAAATGTTTGATAGAATTTGCCTGTGAAGCCATCTGGTCCTGGGCTTTTGTTTGTTGGAAGATTTTAAGTCACAGTCTCAATTTCAGTGCTTGTGATTGGTCTATTTATATCTTCTGTTTCTTCCTGGTTCAGTCTTGGAAGGTTGTGCTTTTCTAAGAATGTGTCCATTTCTTCCAGGTTGTCCATTTTATTGACATATAGTTGCTTGTAGTAATCTCTTGTGATCCCTTGTATTTCTGCAGTGTCAGTTTTTACTTCTCCTTTTTCATTTCTAATTCTATTGGTTTGAGTCTTCTCCCTTTTTTTTTTGATGAGTCTGACTAATGGTTTATCAATTTTGTTTATCTTCTCAAAGAACCAGCTTTTAGTTTTATTGATCTTTGCTATTGTTTCCTTCATTTCTTTTTCATTTATTTCTGATCTGATCTTTATGATTTCTTTCCTTCTGCTAACTTTGGGGTTTATTTTGTTCTTCTTTCTCTAATTGCTTTAGGTGTAAGGTTAGGTTGTTTATTTGAGATGTTTCTTGTTTCTTGAGGTAGGATTGTATTGCTATAAACTTCGCTCTTAGAACTGCTTTTGCTGCATCCATAGGTTTTGTTTTCATTTTCATTTGTTTCTAGGTACTTTTTGATTTCATCTTTGATTTCTTTAGTGATCTCTTGGTTATTTAGTAGTGTATTGGTTAGCCTCCATGTATTTGTATTTTTTCAGATTTTTTCCTGTAATTGATATCTAGTCTCATAGCATTGTGGTCAGAAAAGATACTTGATATGATTTTAATATTCTTAAAATTACCAAGGCTTGATTTGTGACCCAAGATATGATCTATCCTGAAGAATGTTCCATGAGCACTTGAGAAGAAAGTGTATTCTGTTGTCACATTAACCTTTAAATAATGTCATTTCCTATAAATGACTGTTGTTAAATGACAGAAATTCAACTGAGTAAATTTTAAAGATCTAGTTGGCCTTATTAAATTATTCATGAGTCATGCAGCATCGCGTCTAGCAAGTGGCGGGGAGCTCCCAGGAGCTATACAAAATGGAAGATTTTATAGGCAGAGAGTGGATTACCTCACCTTCCTTTGGGGAATGTGACAGATGACCTCGTTGGTGCTGATGAGAAAATTCCACTGCCTGGTTAAAACTGCATTTCCGGGGGAAATTGAAAGTGCAACTAGATTAGGGATTAAGTTTCAGTTTGGTGATGTGGGTTTAGTCAAGTGACTCCATTTTGGACCTGTTGTCTCTTTTTTAACACTGGTAATGGTTTCTTATAAATTCAGAATAAAATCTGAGGCTCAGGTGGGTATTCCAAATGTTTTTCTCAGTCCTGTCAATGGGACTCAAACTATCCTTTCAGTTTTACACTCTTAAATACAGAAGTAAAATAAACCAAACAAAATTAATGGGCACACATTAATTGAGCACTTATTATATACAAGGGAACTCTGTACTGTGTACACTGCTGTCAGCAACTCTCTCGCTTAAGCCCCCCCACCCTTGCTCTGGCACATCTGTCTCATGGTTGTCTGCAGGACACAAAGGAACTGTGTGGGCTATGGAATTAGGCAGACTTGGGTTTGGAGTGAAGAGTAACAGAATATAACACCCCAAAGTATGTCTCTTAGGATAAGGATGATTTTGAGCTGATTATTCTGAGAAACATCAGACATAAGAGAAGCTCTGAAAACAGAATAGAAGTTACTCATTTGTAAGGGAAATGTACATTTATAAACAGAATCTCCATTTGCAAGGGAATTTCCCTCCCTGTACCAGGAAGAGAAGGATGGCTAGATCACAAGACAATCTTACAATAGAGATGGCAGACTTAAATCAGCATAACAAACCTTACCCTTGTTTACCATCTTTTTCTGCTAAGCTCCCATAACTGGCCCCTCTGCCCGCCCAACACACACTCACACACACACACACACACACACACACACACACCCTTTTTCTTTTGTCTTTAGTTGAAGATGGTATTTAAGCCAGTTCTAAGCCACCTCTCTGAGTTACTCATTTACCCTGGGTATCTCTCATGTATATCTGAGGTATACATATTAATAAACTTCTGTTTGTTTTTCTCTTGTTAATCTGTCTTTTATTATAAGGGTCTCAGCCAAGAAACTTAGAGAGACAATTATTTTTTCTCCCCTACAGAAACACCAATCCGTATTCTGTCAGTCTGACCTCTGAGTCTCACTTTTTCTCCTGGGAAATGGAGATGATAGTAACTATTCACAGGCTTGAGATGAAAATTACATAGGACAACCCAAAGTGCCTAGAAGAAAGCCTGGCATCTAGGAGCTACTCTACATGCCCTAGCTTTTTTCCAAACTCAATATATTGATATAATCTGAATGCTTTCTGATCTAACAGATGCTGCAGTTTTCCACCAGGTGAACCCCTCAGTAGAGGATTCTTCTCTCACAGTTGGCCTGCACAAATCAGAAAATTGCTGAATGACTAAAAGATCACTTAGTATCTATGAGCTTATCAGTGAACCCATTATTGAGCCATCTGCCACGGTGAGGGGTGAGCAGTGAACCCATGAATGAGCTTCCCACCCTTTCAACCAGTGATCTCTTCCAAGTTTGAGCGCAGAGTAACCTTGGATCATTTGGCAGAAGGGTTTAGGGCAAAGCCTACGAGCTCAGAAAGGACTGGCTGAAAATCTTAACATGTAACCGGGAGTAGCCTCATTACTTAGAGCAGATTTCTCAGTGATAAAAGCACGTTGATGTATTTATTCATACTTGCTGATTTAATTAATGGGGTGGAGTTTTATTTTCCCCATCAGTAGAGGATGAGTCATGAGTAATGAGAAAATTATGTATTTTAATTTACATTTTTTTACCTATGAGTTTGTAACTCATGAAAAAGAAACACAGCTTTAATAAACCCTAAAACTGTGCTACACACTTGGGGGAGACTTGTGGAGGGACTCAGAAAGGGGTGTTTTAGGAAAAATAAAAATAGTGGTCATTGACCTAAACTGACTTATAATCTTACCGGGGAGACAGAATTTATTTCTGAACTAATTAGACCACAATTATATTCTAAACCAAAGAGTCTTAGAACCAACTTTCAATATAATTGGTTTCCTATTATTTTATGGAATTGAGAGCATTAATATGAGATGGGGTTCATAGGCTTCACCACACTGTCCCCCACCCCTGCCCAAGGAAAAGAGAGAGAAAAAAAACAAAGGTTAGTATTGGGTCATGACTTAAGTGTTCATTCTAATATGGGTTCAGGTGGGTTGGTCTTTTGGGGAATGCTTACCCTCCCCTCCTTTCGAATCTAGAACCTAAAGATATTGAAGTCAGTTTCCCTGGGTCTACTAGGCTGAGACTGAAACATAGCAGAGCTTCCTTCCAGAAATAGCAACATTTAGTGGACAATACTGCTCCCTCTTTCTCCTCCCGAACCTGAATGCAGTTGATTCAATCTTAGCCCCTTTCGGCTTTGAGTGCAAAGCTGCCATGAAGGATGTACTGCCATTGCAGCAGCAGGTTGAGCTGTGCCCTCCCAGGCTGAGAGAGATGAAACAGTTGCTCAGAGGTAGCAGCTGAGACTGGAGACCACTCTCTACTCCCTGCAGGGAGGAAACAAGAAAGGAAAGAATGGGAAAATGATTCTGGCAACAGCCAAGGATTCCTGAGTTTGAAGGCCGGCCTCCCACTTCTGCCCCTGTGTCCTCCTCCATGCTCAGGAAAAAAAAAAAAAAGAAAGCTCTAGCTGTCTCTAATCACTGCAGAATTGGTAGCAGACTTCCTCCTGTCAGCAGGAGAATGCATTTTCTTTTCCATCACAACCTTCAGATAACCTGGTTTGTGCCCTACAATAGTGCCATCTTGTCCAGTGACAAATAGATTGCAATTGTCATTTACCTGAGCTGCATTTTAAAATGAAATTCAAGGGACTGTAGGCAGAAGCCCCTCCCATCTTCCCAGAGAGAGGCTGCGGTGAATGCTGGGTGTCCTGCGTTTGTGTCTCCCTTCCCGGGTAGTTTTGCATCTTTAGCTCAGGACTGTGCTCCTGTCCATGGGCAGAGGTGTCTCTTTTGGCCAGGATAAAGTAAGTGGTGTTTGGGACTAGGATACCTGAAGGCTGAGGGGAGAGGCAGTACGTGGGCTGCTCTGGCTGCTAACCATGAAGCACACTTAACCCCTGAGATGTCTCACGATATTCAAAAAGTGTTCCCACATGCTGTGACATCCTGAGTATCACTGTGTCTTGAGGGCTGGTGAAGTCCAAGTCCCCCTCTAACTCACATCTAAAGGGTTCAACATCCCAAAGTCAGAGCTGGGGTCAACTCTACCCACGTTCAGAGGGTGATATTAGCCAGACTGTGGTAAACACTTTCTTCCCCCAGCTTAAGTAAGTGCATCTGGCCAGTGTGGGGAATTCATATTCATGTACCTTGGACAGGTGCGTTGCCTTTTTTTTTGAGCTTTAGTGTGCCAGCTGCTGTTAAACTCTTGTTGAATGAGTACTACATGTTGAGTCTGACCATTGTACAAAAGCGAAAATCTCCTAATTATACCTTTCCCCACTTGCCTCCTAATCTTTAGTTCAGATCCCAGCTCTTTCACTCATTAGCTGGTTAACTTGTTGCATCACTTAACTGCTCTGAATCTTCATTTTCTCTATGTAAAAACAAGGACAATAGTCCCTCTCTTATCAGCGTTTTGGGATGTGAAAGGAAAAGATGTATCTGAAAACACCCACCAGCATCCAGTATCTAGAAGGCACTCAGATGTTAGTCCTTTTCATACCTACAAGTCTAAAGCTACATCATAAATCCATGATAATTTGGGAGAGATGGAAAAGAAAATTACTGCACCAGACCATATTCCTGATTCAGGAGACACTATAAAACAAACAAACAAACACACAAACACCTTAGTTCCAAAGACAGTAAACTGGAGAAATTTGACTTTTGGTATCTGTTACTTTTACTGTCACAAGCTAATTATATTTAGTGTGAATAAAGTTTTACGATATGTGTTATAATAACCATTATTGCTCCTGTGAAGTTGTAGATAATCAGATGTATGGCAGTCTAAACTGTCTCCAAGTTAAAATAGATCATGCCTTTGGTAAGCTGTTCAACTTGTGTGTCTATGTAACATTGTACCCAGCAGGATCTCAATATCTTTGCCTCCTTTTCGGTACATTTCTCTCAAGATGTAATTGGTAGTAACCTAATACACATAAGCTGACATGAATCCACCTCTATTTTCTTCTTATTTATTTACTTATTTTTTTAGCCTGCACTGGTCTTAGTTGCGGCATGTGGGATCTTTTTTTAGTTGTGGCGTACTTACCCTTAGTTGTGGCATGCATGCGGGATCTAGTTCCCCAACCAGGGATCGAACCCAGGCCCCCTGCATTGGGAGCAAGGAGTCTTACCCACTGGACCACCAGGGAAGTTCCCCACCTATAGTTTCTTTTCAACCCAGTTTAGAAGGAGAACAGACATTGTCTTGATTTGTTCAATCTCTCCATTAAGATCATAAACTGAGTGATTAAACTTCTCAACATCTGATTTAATGACAAAGACAAAACCCGAATCTAGTTTTTCCTGATGAGCTGAGCTGTCTATTTCTTTAATTACAATTTACAGAGGGAATCAATAATCTTTCCTCAACAGACTTGGAAAAACATGCCGAAACATACTGTATTCTTAATACCACTTTGGTATGTGAACTCGGTGGAGGAGGACATCAATATCCTTTGAATAGTTTTGGTCCAAGAGAGAAGTCTATCCGGTTATTTAAGAATAGCAAGCCCCCTGCTTTGGGCTTTGCCATGGTGTGATTTGACCATAAGGGGGCAGGATCCTCCACATAGTAAATCTAGGTTGAAAGGAGGCATTGACAGCGTTTGTGTGAGTATCATACGTACGTGCAAACATACTAAGCCCTCTCATTCTTTTGCCTCTTGTTCTAAGGATACTCTAGCCACTTATAGACTGAATCCCCTGAAGACAAATGCTCCAATAAAGTAAAAGTTTGTGGGACCCTCATCTTTTCCCTTTCTACCTAAGTTTTGCTTCCACCATAAAGGAGTACGTGGGAGAGGAATGTATGTGAGAGCCTCCTGCAATGGGCTGGAACTTTCAGCTCTTCTGTGATGATTGTTCCACAAGCTAACTTAGGAGCCAACTGGAACAGGGACATATTAATATCTTTGTTTCCTTTTCTGAGGGTATCTCTCAGGGTGTAATACGCAGTAAAGTCATACATAGCAGCCTACGTGGGGTTCTCGTAGAGACGTGCTATTTTAAATTGCTTGATGGGGCTTGTCATCTTTCTTTGTTAGAGCTGCTGTGTAACAAATTTAAAGAGGGGAGGAAAGGTACTTAATTGGTGCTGTGCTCTATATATCCTTATGTAACAGCAGCCTCTTGAAAAAGGAGAAATCTTATATAAAGAATGTAGGAAGACTGATCAAGTGAAGATCCAGGCCCGTCCTCCAAATGCACACCAGTTGCGCTAGAACTACAGCTAACATGGCAGTGATGTTATGAACAAGAACCTCTTTCTAGAAGCTTTGTGTGTCTTGCAATCTTTTTAAAAAATCTTTTTACGTAAAGTTCCTTCTTTTAATTGAAGTATAGTTGACTTATAAAATTGTGTTAGTTTCAGATGTACAGAAAAGTGAGTTGGTTATACATATATATGTATATATGTATATTATTATTTTTTCTATTCCATTATAGGTTATTACAAGATATTGAATACAGTTCCCTGTGCTCCACAGTAAATCCTCGTTGTTCTTATAATCTTGACATAATCTTCACATTCTTTAAACAAGCAAAGTTTTTGCTATAACAAGTTAAACAAACCCTCACAAAACAGCAATGTAGGAGAAGAAAATCTTCCCAAAGTGTGAAAAAAATCAATAAGGCAACCCATTTGCATTCAGGGCTTAAGCTTGAAAATTCTGTCCAAGCACAATGCCGTGCGTATCTGAAAGCAGCTCTGATCTAAGCTGTAGAAATTACTTGTTCCCCAATTAAGACTTTGCCCGTAATTAATTGTTTCAAGTCTGGAGCCTTGTCTAAGGAAACCAGAGTTTATCCGTTCCTTATGCACACCTTAATCTGTAGCCATTAGGAGCTCAGGGCATAGCCAAGGCTGAGCAGCTCACGGCGGGGCGCTGCTGTTGTTGGCTCTAAGGGCTGTCACCTCTGGGCTGGGGCTCAGCCTTGGCATTGGGACAGCATCCGCCCAACACGCCCCCCCCCCCCAAACAGCCGGAGTCACTGCAGTGGAGACTGCAGCACGAGGGCTGCACGCCCTGTTAAAGGCACAGCCCTGAATTCCCACCAGCCGGGCTCTATTGTTGGCTGCGTCTGGAAGAATCCAGCACCGTCAGACAGAGGTTCCAGTGGGGCGCAGCCTCCAGGGCCACAGTCTATGTGGGACAGAAAGCTCACAGTTTTAGGTTCCATTTCTTCTTAGATTTCTTAGATATGCCCTGATTGCTCTAATAAAAACCCAGTTTCGGGCTTCCCTGGCGGCACAGTGGTTGAGAGTCTGCCTGCCGATGCAGGGGACACGGCTTCGTGCCCCAGTCCGGGAAGATCCCACATGCCACGGAGCGGCTGGGCCCGTGAGCCATGGCCGCTGAGCCTGCGCGTCCAGAGCCTGTGCTCCTCCGCGACAGGAGAGGCCACAACAGTGAGAGGCCCGCGTATCACAAAAAAAAAAACAAACCCCAAAACAAAAAAAAACCAGTTTCATTTACAAGGGGAAAGGCTTCCTGCACTTCCCCCTGTGTATATCAAGCTCGTTTTAACCTTTCCAGGAACTTTGGGCTGGATATGCAGTGCCGGTGACCAGCAGATCCCAGAGGATAAGATCCCTGCATTCTTTGATAACGTGTCTCCTGATGGAGGAGAGGCCTGGCGAGTGCACTCCATCCACCCAGGGAGCCATTTGGGCCCTTGTACTTGCAGTACACCTGCTGCCTTAGAAACACCCAATAAACCTGTTCACGGCCAACTCCCAGGCATTTAGCTGCTATTCTTGCAAAGGCCTTTCGATTTTAAAAGAAGCAGGACTGGAAACAAGTTTCCATTCCTCAGTAGGGGATTAGGTAAATAAATGATGGTATATTTATACAACGTGCTATGTAACCATTGAAAAGAACGAAACAGCTCTACATTAAATTGAGGAAGATACCACTCCTGCTTTTCCAGCGCACAAGGCCATGATAAGAGCTAACACTTAATATAGCACTGACAGTATGACAGGACCTGCTTTAAGGATGATATTAATTCATTACATATTAACTCGTCAAATCCACACCATAAACTTGTAAAATAGGTACTAGTATTATTTCCATTTTGCAGATGAGATAAATGAAACACAGAGAGGTTAAGTAACTTGTTCAAGGTTGCTCAGTTAGTGAGTGCCAAACTGGGATTCCAACTCAGGCAGCCTGGTGCCAGACTGGAGTCAGAGTCTGCTTAGCTGCTATGCAGCTCTGTTTCCACACAAATCACTAGACGTTGAGGTGAAAGAGAGTCTATGCCAGGAAAGAGTAAAGTACTATGAAATGTCAAGGAGAGGAGAAATTATATCTAGTGGAAAGAGATTAAAACAAAAGCAACTAGCATTTGAGGTGGTCCCTGAAGGATGGGAGGCTTTTCTCTAGGCAGCCTGGAGGGAAAATATTCCAGACAGAGAAAAAAAACGTATGCAAATTCATCCTCAGTGCTCTCCTCAGATGTTACCATACAAATCTTGTTTGTTAGGAGAGTACCAATTTTTTTCTGTACCAGTTTTATCCCATTCATTCATTCATACAATGTTTTTGAGCACTCACTATATGCCAAGCATTTTTCTGGACAGGACATTCCAAATACGAGCATAGCCTTTTCCTTCATTTTTCTCTGTGAACAAAGATAAATACTTAAATGCTCCCATCCAACGTAATGAGCATTAATCTAACTTCTTACCTCCTAGACTTAGTAAGGAGGACTTCAAGGCGGAGGAGAAAGGAAAAAATTTAGGAGAAAAAAAAGGAAGGCCAAAAATCATCCCCGGTTTGACTGAGTTAATTCCCGTGAGGTGTCAAGAGGCGGGAAGACAGGGTCAGATCCCCTCAGGGAACCCTCATCGTGGAAGCATTGGGAGAGGAAAGTTGATTTTGTTTTTTTTTTTTTTTTTTTTTTCGGTACGCGGGCCTCTCACTGTTGTGGCCTCTCCCGTTGCGGAGCACAGGCTCAGCGGCCATGGCTCATGGGCCTAGCTCCGCGGCATGTGGGATCTTCCCGGACCGGGGCACGAACCCGTGGCCCCTGCATCGGCAGGCAGATTCTCAACCACTGCGCCACCAGGGAAGCCCTGATTTTGTTTTTTAAATGCAGCTATCTGGAACGAGTGTATGGCTCTGCCTTTATTTACTGGCAAGCACCAAGCCCCTGCATGCCTCAGTTGCCTCATCAGTAGAATGGGGTTAATAATAACGCGCATGCTCATGGAACTGCTTGGAGAACCAAACGAAGTAATACCTGTGAAGTGCTTTGCATAGTGCCTGGCACGTGTGGGTCCCTCAATATATGTGCTCTGATAGAAGAGAGGCAAGAGGAGGGGCTTACTAAAGGGAGAGGTGAAGGATGCTGAGTTCATTTTTCTCTTCACCTACCACATCCTGTTGGGGGTCAGGCTCCACATAAAACCACTGTGCGCTCCAGTGCAGAGAAGCTCTGAGACTGGGCAAGTGTACTGGGCTTCTGAACCTCTGCCCTGCTGTGGGATTTTAGCCAGACAGCTCATTTCTCTGCACCCCAATTCCCTTCCATGCAAAACCAGGGATGATAATATTCCTCTCGCAGAATTATTGTGAGGGTTAAATGAAGCAACACATCTTAGAGATTCTAGCACTAGGCCAGGGACCCCCAAAAGAAATCAATGCATCGCAATCCTTTCCTGACCCCAGGCCAGGGGCCTAAGGAAGCTGGAAGCAGTCACTAGCCCAGAATCTTCTTCCCAAGAGTTGGCGTGGTTACAGCAGCAGCCCTGGGAAGTTCCAGATGTAGGCTCAGCCCTGTGGCACGCAGGATGGGCAGTGGCAGTTTCAAATACTCTCTGTGCAGGGAGAATGGTTTTGGGGAGGGAAGGAGGCAGCTGTGGGAACCCAGAAAATCACTTTATCACTGCAGGTTCTTGCATGGGGGGTGTCCGCAGAGGACAGAGGTGGTGCTGTTTGGCCAAGAGTGAGCAGCAAGGGCAGAAACCTGGCCTGTGATTGGGTCAGGAGAGGAGGTCCCAGGCCCCTGCTGTTAGGATGGGAAGAGGTTTAGGAGAAAAAGGGAAAGAACCACCCAGAAAGGTGACATGCATTCAGGAGGCAGAGTGACAGCACCTACACCCGCTGAAGGGGAAGAAAAGTGGGCCTGGTGGTGAAGAGAATGATGGGCCTGGTGGTGAAATCCTTTTAGGCTCAGACAGGCCCAGAACCACATTCCAGTCCAGGCTCTTACTGGCTTCATGACTTCAGAGAATCCCCTTGACTGCTCTGAGCATGGAGAAAAGGAGGTCCACACCCAGCTCTCCAGTTCAGAGGATTTTGAGAGGATGCAGTGAAACAATCTATGCTCAAGGTTCTGTGACAGACGCCACAGTGTGTGGCACATAGTAGGATCTCAATAATGGGGCCACTAGTAGAAATGGTTGTTGTCTGTACTGCTATGCGTTTCGTACTAATATACCTCTATTTAATATAATTATCTGCCTCTCTCAGGCTGTGAATGCTCAGAGGACAGGGGATGTATGTTGCAGGGGTACAAAACCAGTGTTGTGAATGTTGACTAAAAAAAGAAGAAATTTAATTCACAAAAGCATAGTAAGTTATGTACATTTTAGAGGTGTATGTTCACTGACAGCCAACTTTCTACCCAGACCTGAGCTAGAAGGTAGCACGGCTCTTGCCTTCAGGTAGCTCATAACCTTGTTAAGGGTGATGAAATTTCCACATATGGGACAAACAAAGTGCTATACATGCCGTATTGTGTTTTTACTCATACATTGAATATATATTACAGAAATATGTGTGTACAAAATATATACTACAGAAAATATGAGTGTGTTATGTATGTAGGGACTCTTGGAGGATAAGAGATTCAAGAGACAAAGTTTGGATAGAACTAGTTGCAAAGGCTTATGAACTAGATGAGGGAGTGAGGAAAGCTCAGGGAGGAAAGGATTGGAACCCACAGATGAGAGTAAAGGCTGAGCAGGGTAGGGAGAGGCAGGGGTGTTGCAAATACTGGCCGGGTTGGAGGTGAGATTCTGTGTTGTCATGTTGTCATAGGTCACAGAGGACTCTGAATGTCAGAATGAGGATTTTTATTCTTTATTGATATATATCCTTAAGCCAAGAGGGTGACATAATAAAAGCGATGCTTTTAGACAATTAATCTGGCACTGTAATGCAGGGTGGATTCAAGAGGAAAAGAAACTCAATCAGTTAAGAAATTATTGCAGCAGCCTAGACAGGAGATACGTGAGTCCAAAAATATGGTATGTTCAACGTCGGTCTACTTTATGACCACCTGCTACGTCCCCAGAACTATATTAGGTGCATTTACACAGTGATCTTTTAAAATTTAACAACCTGCAAGGATGAGTCTCTATCCGTCTTTCACAGATGAAGAAATTCAGGCTCCAAGAGCTTATGTAACTTGTGAAAGTTCTTACAGTTTACAAATAGCAGATGGGAGATTGGATGTTGGGTCTTCTAATTCCTGACCCAGTATTTTCCATGTTATACAAGAGTTGACTTTTCTATTAGAAGTTCTGTTGCAGGCGAGGGAGGGACTCAGAGAAAAGTATGTAATTCATTTTAAGGATCAGAAGAGGGTATCAGGAACTCAATACCCATATTGATCTGGGAGAGGCAAGCATTTCCACTGTAGAATCTAGGAAAGAAAGTGCGCTTAAAAGGTATTTTTAATCAAATACAAAGACTTGGAAGCTGCATGGGCAGAAGACTTTTCACTTCGGAGCACCCATGAAAAGATGACCTGAAGATAAACATTTGAGAAAGAATTAGACTCTTTTGGGGTAACCCATTGGAATTGGATGTTCAAAGAAAAAAAAGGCAAATAAATAAATCTAATGTTTGAATAATAGCATCATAAGAATGGAAGTTTAAACATTTTTAAGACATTTGGAGTACACTCTAGAAAAATGTTTCTAATAAAAAGATTTCATGGGTGGAAATGAGATGCTATAAGAAGTGGTGGTGAAGAAAACTGTATATTGACTAGTTTTTGCTTAGAAAAACATTTAAACATAAATACTTATTTACCACGTAAAGCCTCCAGTTGTGGACCTACGGGTTTGAATTTACTTCTATGATATAAAATATAATTTAAATCCAGTTTCTTCTGAATTTAAATGTGCTCCCACTAATTGTTATTTCAGGCTCAACGCACTCAAAGTAGAAAGATTGATGCTGGCAGGGCAATTGAAATGTTGTCCCATCTCTTCAGAGATAAAGGATTTGGTGTCAAATGAAAGCGATGGATACGGTCAGTTGATCTGAAATCTGAGGTATGAATTTACAGTGTGCCCTTAAGTCACTAAAAACCAGAATTACCAGAGACTTCCTCTGCTTTATACCTGAAATTTTATTGGTTGAACAGATAAATGCTTATTGAGTCTCTCGTAAGTATGTTAGGTTTGTCTGGAATGCATGAGGCTTGCACCAATCTTGCAAGATTGGCAGTTAGCTAGAAAGCCCCAGCGGGCAAGTAAATCTCAGGTGACAGGGATGGGAACTCTGAGGTCTGGGTCCCACCTGCACCTCACATAGAGTTCTTCTGCATTTGCGATACTGAGGAATTGAGATTTGATTTTCATTAAGGCAGTTGGAAATTACCAAGGATGCCTATACAATATCACTTAATATGATCAACTAATATGACCGTTACATTTTTAAAAATCAACTCTGTACCCAACACTGTACCCACCCTTCACTTCCCAGCTAAAACAGCTTGGTGTTCTAGGGTTCTGCCATGTCTGGACTCCTCATGTGCAGTGTCTGGTCCCCAGGCTCCTCTCTGCCTGAAAGGCACTGGGCCCTGTGGCCCAGCAAGGCGGAAAGATTCAAAGACCCAGCTCTGCAGCTCCTGTTTCTTCTCCAGCCCGGGTTTGCTGCATTTCCTAACCTTACTTAACTTAATATGGCTTTCCTGGGTTTCCATGGAATTTCCCTCTTACGTGAATTATGAGATAACTTGAGTAACTTGAAATCGAAGAGACTAGAGTAGAAAGAAAGCTGAGGGAGTCTTTACCCTGTGCTGTCTATTCTTTCTGAGGCATGATAGGAAGCATGTTAAATTCATTTTCTGGAATCAAAGTGGCGGGGGAGAATGGGAGATGGGCTGCCCTGAAAGACCCCTCCATTTGGCAGATGGCACTCTGGGTGTTTATCAGACACAGAGTATGTGCCAGGAGTTTACCAGGTGACATCTGGTTTGATGTGGTCCTTACAATATTCCTAGGTGATGAACTCAAAAGGGACAGGAAACATCTCAGTCTTGTCTGCATTCTGAATGCCCGCCACTCGGTGACTCTTAATAAATACTTGTTGATTAAAAGTGCATAATGAATGTTGGAAGTTGGTTTTTATCCCAGTAGTTACAGACAACAAAACAGAATTTCAGAGAGGCTTAAGGAACTTGCTAATAGTGTAAGCTACTTGCCAGTAGTAACTTGCTAGTGATGGCATACCTGGAATTCCACCCAGCCACCTGACCCAGGTTAGTCCACTTCCATTGCACCATGATGCATTTTCATGTTACCTTACGATGAAACTTCTGAGGTATATTTTTCCCATTGAATGAGCTTCTAAGAACTGGGCTAAGCCTCAGAGCACCAGAACAGCATTAGTTCAGAGGAAAATTGCAAGGTAAATGCAGAAATTATAAAGTAGAACCCAGAAACCTAGATGAAACCTCTGAGGACTGTTTTACATGGTCATTTATATTTAATCCTAACAACTACCCTCTAAAATTGGAGTTGTCATTCCCATTTTACAACGGAAAAAACAGGCACCTTGAAGTTAAGTAACTCGCCCAAGGTTTCCAAGCAGTGGCTGAGTTGCAGTTTGAGTTCTGGTCTCTCTGGCTTCAAGACTTTTACCATTTCTAACACAATGAAGTATTAGAGCACTAAAAGAGCATGTCTAGGCTTTGACTTTGACCGAAGGATACCATTCAACTCCATCCAACAAATAATTACTGAGCCCCCAATGACAGTGGATTAGACGGTAGAAAATAAGAAACTGAAACTGCCTTCAGGGAGGTTCCAATATGGTGTTCGGCATATAATAGTGTTCGATAGTATTAGCTGGATCAAATAGCACGTGATGAATGAATGGTATAGCTGACTGTATAGAAGAATTTCCGTTACAGAATCGCAGATTGAAATGCATGCGAGGAAATGCATTATAGCTCTAAGCTAATGTATCTAGGAGGGATCTTAAAGATCCTATAGTGTCCAAGGTCACACAGGCAGCTAACAGCAGAGCGTAGACTAACAAAGTCTTCCAAAGAAGTCAGTGCTTTGTGATTGTGTTTTCCCTTTACCGTCTTTCACAGAGCCGAAGAAATCCTGTTTCTGTCTTCTCTCTGCATATAATCATGAAAGAGCTATTGTTATGTCCTTCCTGGAGAGAACCTCTTTATCTTCCCAGACCATGAGGGGGATGTATGCATTAGCTGACAGGAATTGACTACCTATCCATCATGAAGAGAAGATTCTTTGGAAGAAATGAGTCATTTCTGAGGACTGAACTTTTAAGACGTAAAGCTCATTGATTTGCTCTTATGATTCTCCTGATACCTCTGAACACATGTGCGCACACACACACACACACACACGCACACACACACACACACACAAGCTGCCTAACAGTGCATCTGTACTGAGGTCAGCTGTACTGAAGATCAGGGATATTGGAGATGCAGGATTATACTGCAGCAGCATCAATGAAAATGTTCAAGCAAACAGCTGACTCATTCAAGAAATCATTATAACTCTACCATCTTTTCCTTTTCTTCCTCACTTACCGGTTCTCTTGCTGTATTACCCTCTCATATACTTTTTTTCTTTCCAATACTTTTTTTTTCTCTCCAATACTTTTTTTCTTTCCACAACCTGACAGCTGAGACACTCAGCATAATAATATTCTTTTCCCTAAGTATCCGCACTAAATCTCTTCTTCAAGGAAATGACTGGTGCTTTTGAAAGTGACTTCCCCCCACTGTTTATCATCTGATCTATAAAACTGCTTCCTGTGATGAAAAGCCTGAGGACCAAGTACAGTCAAACCACTTATTAAAGTAGTTAGACATTCCAGATGAGATAGGTGTAATAACCCATGCTAAGGAGCCAAAGCTGTGGATGCAAAGTTATAAAAGAAGCACTTTTTTTTTTTTTCCCTGCGGTACGCGGGCCTCTCACTGCTGTGGCCTCTCCCGTTGCGGAGCACAGGCTCCGGACGCGCAGGCTCAGCGGCCATGGCTCACGGGCCCAGCCGCTCCGCGGCATGTGGGATCTTCCAGGACTGGGGCACGAACTCGTGTCCCCTGCATCGGCAGGCGGACTCTCAACCACTGCACCACCAGCGAAGCCCAAGAATCACATTTTTATTTCAGTTCTTTAGTCGTCAGCACTCTTCATAAAAGGTTTTCTAGATTATACATAAATGCCATTCAGCGTATATTTACTGATAGGCTGTTTTGTCGCTTTGTCCTTAATGATCTTATAGTCTGATTAAGAGAAGACCTATAAACAATTTGAATATCATGGGTTAGGTACTTGGATATCACCATACTCAGCATGTTTATCCAGTTAGCCGGCAGGTGGCTGGGCTTTGGTCGACCTAAAGCCCAGCCAACTGGGATTCTAAGCTGCTGGTTCCTCATCTCTGCCCCAGCTCCATGTCCTACCCTACCTCCCTCTCTTAGGCTTAATAAGATTCTCTACTCCAATAAAGGACTGTATTGCTAGGACATCCCCCCTCGGCCCTTTGTACTCAAGGCTTCTAGGCAATGCAGAGTTACCTCATTATCTGAAAAATACTAGGAATTTCTGCCACTGCCTCCTGTGCATATGCTATCATGAGTACACTTTTCATGGGTTTGAGTGTTCAGCACACTTTTCATGGGTTTGAGTGTTTCATCTGCCATCTAGAAGCGGGCATTCAAGGCACTACCCACAAGCAGCAAGATGAATGTGAGTTCACTCCTGCAAGTCATCAGGCATCATGGAAGTCCCTGTCTCCCTCACGGAATGTCCTCAGGGCCATTGATGAAGCCAAGTGACTCAACCTCAGAGGGCGTGCAATTCTGCCTGCAGACAAAGTTTCCAGGAGGAGAAGCTCTAAGTAAGCTGGGGGATGCTGTACTTCAGAACGATGGAGTTAATTGATTTTTTCAAGGCAATTAGCTTAATTCTGCCTGGAGATATTGATGGCCTGAGGATGGTACCCTATTACTTCGGATGTTTGATTGCCTTCACTGGAGATGGTCAGAAATATGGAGGAAAAATATTAGCTCCACAGAAATGAAACTCGTCTGGATCAGAGGCTTTGGGCACAGATGGTGATTTGTGTTTAAAATTTAGTTGGTTAGAGCAAGACAGGCATTGTTTCATCCCCTTAGGACTGTAATTTACCACATTTAGAGCAAAAAGGCTTGATGGAGTTTTCCAGAAGGCTCCCTATCTTTATGGCCTCTAAATGCTTTCAAGCCACAGTGTGTCTTCTCTAGAGAGCCCTACGAATCCATCAGGCTCTGTCTCCTTTCCTTTTTCCTTTATTAAGAAATAATCTAATAACCAATCTCCTGTTAGGCCCACATAATGGTTAATCATATGTGGGAAGGAGACCAGTTGGCCTAGATTAGCATAATTCATCTTTAAATCATACATATTCAAAAGGCTCTAAGAAGCATCTGGGTATCTTTTAAAAAATTGTTAGTGAGATGATCAAATCGATACCAGAATAACAAATTAGACTGACAGCTGCTTATTTTAAAAGAGGGCCATCCTCCTTAAAAATGATGTCTGTAAAAGATGGTAAACCCCATTAGATCTAAGAAAAAAAATTCTTTGGTGGAATTAATTATCAAGAATGGCATATTTGCTAGAGATTAGAGTCCTTTGCTAGGATTTCCAGATTCAGCTGAGTACATTTGTAAGTGGTGAATATTTTTATTTATTTATTTTTTGCGGTACGCGGGCCTCTCACTGCTGTGGCCTCTCCCATTGCAGAGCACAGGCTCCGGACGGGCAGGCCCAGTGGCCATGGCTCACGGGCCCAGCCGCTCCGCGGCATGCAGGATCCTCCCGGACTGGGGCACGAACCCGCGTCCCCTGCATTGGCAGGCTTACTCCCAACCACTGCGCCACCAGGGAAGCCCCAGTGGTGAATATTTTAAAGGGCTTTTCTGCAGCATCACTGGA
This sequence comes from Pseudorca crassidens, assembly GCF_039906515.1. Lineage (NCBI taxonomy): Eukaryota > Metazoa > Chordata > Mammalia > Artiodactyla > Delphinidae > Pseudorca > Pseudorca crassidens. Next base: position 102,848,055 of record NC_090302.1, on the reverse strand, counting down.
ACAGAAAAATAAACCATAGGCATTCATGTCTGAATCTTCAGTTTCCCAAGAATTCAGGAGACTGTGTACTGCATATTTTAGGCTGATTCATCGATACTAATCAAATTACCTAGATTCATTTGACTTCATGCTGTTTAGACCCGGGCTTAACATCAAAGGCTCTTTTATCAGTTCTGCTAGGTACTGAAAATAGAAAGGAGTTTATTCATCGTAAAGCTTAATCTGGTAGGGACCCAAGGCAAAAGGCCAGATGGAGGCCCAGACCACCCTCCCAGGTTTTATGAACGTGTATCCTTTTATCCATCCTCATACCCACAAGGTTTGAAGCAAAGGGCAAACAGAAATGTGGCCATGAACATTCACCCTTGTTTTCACTACTTATTATCTGCCAAGAACAAGACTTTGGGTGATACAGGCTATTAGCTAATAGCTCCTGTGATCCATCACATTCTTCAAGCCAAAGTCAATTCCTCTTAACAAATTGAAATTTCAGCATGGCCTCTGCTGGGTGTGGGACCCAGTCTGCAGGAGATCTGCTACTGAATGCTAATGGATGCGGCAGAACACTGCTGCAGGGCGGAAGTTGTAAAGGAGCAGCTGGGAGAGACTGTGGCTTTTGTTCAGAACACAATTCAGAGGAGCCCTGCCTTAGAGGTTAACTCCTTTTTGAGTAAAAGTGGTTCATCTCTGTATTAAATGGCACTTTCCCTGGGATGCCATTTACAGAGGATTCTTAAGGCTAAGAGAAATTGAAATAAAGCAGAGTCTCAGTTATCTTTTTATATACAGTGCCTATGTGTTTTAAGTATATCATATATGGATATTGAATTATATGTCCGTTTTACCTGGACAATATGACATTTAAACAGACAAGTCGACTCGCGATCTAAACCTGGCAGGGACCTCAGAGAAAGAGTCCACGTACTTGAACTGTAGAGAGGAGGGAACTGAGGCCAGACTGGTTAAGTGACTGATTGACAGTTACACAGCAGATTGTCCCCAATGTCTGGTCTCCCAGATCTTGGTGCAGGACTCCCTCTTCTTCACCTAGAATGAAAGTAGGCATCACCCAGTCTCTAACTTTAAGACTTAAACATGGGTGGACATAGAGATTATCATACTAAGTGAAGTAACTCAGAGAAAGATAAATACCATATGATATCACTTATATGTGGAATCTAGAATACGACACAGAACTTACAGATGAGACAGAAACACTCACAGACATGGAGAACAGACTGTGGTTGCCAAGGGGGAAAACAGGTAGAGGAGGGATGGAGTGGGAGTTTGGGGTTAGCAGATGCAAACTAGTATATATAAGATGGATAAACGACAGGTCCTACTGTATAGCACAGGGAACTATATTCAATATCCTGTAATAAAACATAAAGGAAAAGAATATGAAAAAGAATGTATATATATGTATAACTGAATCACTTTGCTATACGGCAGAAATTAACACAACAATGTAAATCAACTATACTTCAATTAATAAAAAAGACTTAAGCCAGCAGGTAGCATGTGATACATGGCAGATATATATAGGAATAAAGGGATTTACACCCAATGAGGTGTTGTCTTTAGATGGAAGTGACTTTTAACCTTGTACTGTGCTATTCTGTATCCAAGTTTTTGATAATGAAGGTATTGTGAGAACTCAGAAGAAAACAATAAATCACATTAAAATCGAGACTGATTCTAAGAATCCCCTAAGTGTCTGTCTGTCTCATTAGGCCAGAGGCTCCCAGAGGGCAGCAGCCGTGTGTCCCTAGGCTTCTTACATCCTCCTTTGTGATAGGAGTTTGCCTGTGAAGGAGGTTTGTTAAATGTCAGTGAAAGAATTCGTGAATAAATGTCATCAGACAAAAGAATGAATGTCCTCACTTGTCATGTTCACCGTTGCCCGCAAGGCTCTTCCCTTCATTATCCGAGCTCCTACCCCAGCCAGAAGGAGGCTTTGTGCTCATAATTGCCTTTATATGGCCTAAAGATCAGACTCCTCAAAAAGGATGCTCTAAATTGCATGGGAAGAGCCTCTCTCTGGAAGCTAATATCACTTGTTTTCTCATTCTTGGAAGGGATACATACCCCTGGACTCCTGTTAGGCTGAGGTGGACCCTTTGTCTCACCCTGCCTTTAGCTGGGGATATTCTTCAGAGCACCCTGGTCATCCCTAAGAAGACCCCACATGAATCCAGCTTCAGGATCTTAGAATACTTTTTTCATACAGCCCCAGAATAAGGTTCTCGTATACAAATCAGCCAGACCCAAGTTATCCATAATAAATATTTCTTTTCTCCTGAAACCTGCTGTATATTTTTAGTCTCACTGAGTTCTTTTACTTTCATTTGGCCTGACATCTCATTTGGCGAATGACATACAGATGAGGGGACTAGATCCTAGAGATGGTGAGGAATTGCACACAAGGCAGATGCAGGAGGTCCCCTCTGGGAAGGAGCCACACACCGGAAACACCTTGTTTTGAGGCCACCCAGCACATTATTTTGTTTCTATAATAGAAGAGTTAAGCTGTAAGCTATTTAGGAAGCCTATTCCTGGACTGCGGTCTGGTCATTTAAAAAGGAAATACCAGAAGGGTAGGCCAATTTGTGGTTTTAAATTAAGTACTACAGTAAAGAATATATACCTTTTTGTCTCACCTGGTCCATGCTAATTCTTTTTATTCTCCTCCCAGCTTTACAAAGAAAATTGCTGAGTCTTTGCATTCTTCTCACTGTCTCCAGGATGAGACAGTATAAATAATTTACATTCAGATATCAAGACAAGCAGTGGTTTTGAATTTTTTTCCATTCCTGCCTGAATTGTTTTTGTGACAGTGAATTAAACTCAAAAGACCACAGATGACTGCTGTAAGCTTTTAGTACAGTCAGAACAAGTCCATTTGCCGCAAAGTCCTAGGCTTGAAGGTTAAATAAATATTTCATAGTGCCTCTGTGCCTCACACATAGCATAGACATTTTCAAGGACCAAGACTGGAATTTAAATGGAGAGTCTAGATCGGTTTTGAATAAAAAGCCCAGGTCGGCATAAGGGACCACACATATGGTTAAATTGCTGGCTTATCTGTTATCTGTGAAAGGTACATGTCTTAGACAGTTAAGATTCAAGCAGGTTTTAGTTACTGACGGGAGGAATTCTTTTTTTTTTTTTGGCCATACTGCACGGCACGTGGGATCTTAGTTCCCCAACTAGGGATCGAACCTGTGCCACCTGCAGTGAGTGGAAGCTAAGCTTGGAGTCCTAACCACTGGACTGCCAGGAGGAATTTTTTTTAATGCAGTTGTCCTGTGACTTTGATGTCCTCTGAGACATAGGGAGTTCTACAGATAGCTGCAAGATGGTCTGGAACATGCCTTGTGGACCCCAGGCTTCCAAATCCAGATTGAAACCAGGAGAGGAGAAAATAAGAGAAGACTTGAGGAAGAAAAAAATGGGAAGGGGATAGAGACCCATCTTCCTCTGTTTCCCTTTCTATTTCTGCCCCTTTCCTTTATTTGTTCATCTCTCTCTCTCTCTGTCTCTCTCTGTCTCTCTGTCTCTCCCTGTCTCTGTCTCTCTCTCTCTTTCTCTCTCTCTCTCTCTCTCGTATCTCTCTCTACTCCACCCTCATGTTACTCCCTATGCTTTTCCAGTTTCATTTCCAGACTCTTTCTTATTCATTTGCTGTTTTCTATCATGAGACTATTTTGCATTTGTAACACAGACTTTTGCCTCAACTAAACTTACTGTGTAGAAAGGATAAAGAGCAGATTTTCTAGTGTCATTGTTTTCATGCATCTTCCATCGTAAGAGATGATCATTTCGTAGGAAGGTAGAAGATGGGAAACATCAGTGCTACGAGATCCCCTTATAAGGGCCAGGTTCAGAGTTGCTAATCAAAATGTACCCTTTCCTGACAAGCCTCAGAATCTTTCTTAACACTGCACACTTAACAGCCACAACCAACTTACCATAGTTGGCACGTGAGATGAAGCCAATTTGTTAACCTTAATTTAGTAATTTTGGTGAAACTGCATGGGTTGATTTCAAGTGTCAGTGTTTAAACCACTCAGGGGCATCACTGGGTGTTTTAATCAAGGTAGTGGCAGCACAGAGAACACAAACAGTCGATTGCACTGGATAAGCATGGACCCATATTATGATTTGCTAATTGTTCCAACTGCTTGTGCTTCTATTGAGCTTGTTTTATAGAGACGATGATACTTATTTCTTGGAGTCCTCAAACTGCTTTGTAAACAGCTAAGCAGTATTTGTTCAGTTTTCATAGTCTGGGTTACTGTCTTCAGTTGTCCTCCAGAGACCAAATCCTTTGGTTCAGGCTCTTGGGACCACCAACCTAGACTATTACACATCTTCAGGTGTATCTCCTCTCAGGGGTTATAGTCGGGGTGTGTTCTACTCCCCACAAAACCCCAAATATGGCAGGCCTCTGCGCTCCCATTCTCAACCTACTTGATGGTCAAGTCTTCTGCGACAGGACGTGCATCTCTCTCCCTGTCTCATCCTTAACCTTTAATTCTCAGCCCTTGGGTTTCATTTCTGTTACTCAATTAAAGCAACTCTTTTGGATGCTCAGTGGTGCTTTATAAATCAAATGGTCTGTTCTTAGCTCTTCATTATCTTGGAGTCTCTGCTGACGTTGACAGTATTGAAGGTTCTCCTTCCCACATCCCTCCCCCTTCTCTGGCCACTCCCTGTCTCTGTGAAAGTCCATCTTCCTTTGGCTCTCACTACATTTCACTCTTCTGGCTCTCCCACTACTCTTCTGAGTGTCCCTCAGTCTCCCGAAGCGATTCTTTGCTCAGCTCATTCCATTCTCCTCACTTTAGTTGACATTGCTACTCCGTTGATCCTAAACACATAAATTGTGTTTCACATGTATATCTATATTCTATTCCATCCGAAGGTAACGTACAGAACACCTAGCTGCAGAAAGTTCTATGTGAAATGCTTGTATCTCCAAGTCAGTTTTCTTACCCAAACTCCAGTTCTTTTTCTCCAAGAGCCTATGGGTCATTCCGGTTGGATTATTCACTTGCACCCCAATCTCATCAGACTATAATCATTGCCCTCTTCTGCCAAACAGATCCAGTCTCTTTGTCTTCACTCTGTCAGTTGTATCACCATTTTGCCAGTTACTCAGATTGAGTGATCTAAAACTTCCTGTGACATAATCCTATTTTTTCTTCACCACATCTCATGCCCTTCCCCTCCATTCCCACACTACTCCTCAGGCTTCCTTACCACTTGCCCAGATTGCTGTAACTTCCTTGTGCTGCCCTGTCACATTCTTACCTCTTTTTCTCTTATCTTACCTGGGCACATTTCATCATGTCACTTCACTGGAAAGGCACATTCAAGAGATCTGTGTATATCAATTGCTTCATTACTTCATGTCAAAGCTTATCTGATGTTTAAGGCCATCTGCCAACATTTCCAATGTTATCTCCCACTCTTCCTCAACTCACATCACCTGATTTTTCTGGTGGTCTGGCGGTCTGGCAGCCTCACCAACTTCCCATGCTTGGTGTTATTTCCACGTTGTATAATATCATTATCCTCACCCAGAATGTCCTTCCCACTATTGACCCTCGAGTCAATTTTTTTTTTTTTTTTTTTGGTTGCGTTGGGTCCTCGTTGCACGCGGGCTTTCTCTAGTTGCGGCGAGCAGGGGCTACTCTTCGTTGCGGTGTGCGGGCTTCTCATTGTGGTGGCTTTTCTTGTTGCGGAACACGGGCTCTAGGCACGTGGGCTTCAGGAGTTGCAGCACTCGGGCTCAGTAGTTGTGGCACGTGGGCCCTAAAGCGTGCGGGCTTGAGTAGTTGCGGCTCGAGGGCTCTAGAGCACAGGCTCAGTAGTTGTGGTGTACGGGCTTAGTTGTTCCATGGCATGTGGGATCTTCGCAGACCAGGGATTGAACCCGTGTCCCCTGCATTGGCAGGCAGATTCTTAACCACTGCACCACCAGGGAAGTCCCAGATCATCTTAATAAAACAATCTTGTCCACTTTCACATAGCAAGGACCTGAACATCAATGAATACTGAGCATCCTTCTTTTTGGCTAATGAACCATTTTATTCTATGAAAAATAAATGTAGGTGTGTTACTATATCATAGGTGTCGTTACAGTTCCAGTCAATGAAATACCAGTAACGGGAAGGACATTCATATTCATACAGTGCACTTTAAAATGCCTGATCTCTGCACTATGTAAATGCCCTGAAAGTGTTCCTAAGCCCTATGCTGTGATTTCTCAGTAACAGAGGCCAGGGGCCATTAACTGTTTGGGATATTTCGGGCAAAAGTTTCTAATCTTTATCTGTGCGGTTTTCTGTTTATACCTCCAATAACTACACTGATAATGTTGATGGTAATTCCACATAACAGACATCACACAGTACTTTACGTGGTGTCTCGATAAGTACTTCATGATAATGGCAAACAATAATTTTCATACAAGCATCCTATTAATTTAATACAGAGCAGTGCTGTATTTTCACATAGAACGTCTATCCTAAATGTTAGGGCTGGTTTGGGGGAAACCGAAATCAGATATAGCATATATTTTTGCCACTTGTCCATGCAATTTTTGCTACTTTTCCACAATAGAGAAAACATATAACTAGCACGATATCAGCCTTTCCTTTCAAAATAGAAAACAAAAATAGAGAAAAGGAAGTCACAAAGAAAGAAGGAGGAAGAGAACCAATTAGCGATCATCCATGTGTCAGATATTATTTATACAAATTATTTTATTTAATCGTTTCACTAATCCTGTGCTGTGGGGAAATTCTAGAAGTGTGGAAATGGAGACTCACAAAGGAAATTGGCCAAAATGACAAAGCAGGTAAAAGGACAGAGCTTAGCTTGGCTGTGACGCCAGGTCACCTTCCACAGCACTGGTATCTACTGCGTTCTGACAGCAATGCACTGAAAAGGCACGCTGCTGTGCAGACTGTCGCCCTGTCACAGTTTCTGCTGCAATTCCCTTCTCTTGCATCCTTCTGTCCTTCTATACTCTGGCTGTGCTCCCGAGCGGAGGGTGCTTTCATTGTGCAGGCACCACAGTATAAAGGAAGGAGCAATTAGGAAGTTCAAAGTCAGGCACCTCGACTCCTGCCCAGGCTCTGCTACCAGCTAGGAGTAGGATGGGGGACAAGTAAGTCACACCCTGTCTCTGAGTCTCTGTTTTCTCAACAGCAAAATGAGTAAATCGGTTTGTTTTCCAAGATTTCCAACCAGCTCTAACACTCAGCGATTAGAAAATGACAGGTTTATTTTGGTCCCTAGGAGAGTAAATTATCCTAACAGGGGGTCCTTTGGGATTATCAGGGAGGTGCGCCGTTCCTGCGGAGCTGATGTTTGCTTGATGGCCCGTGTACCCTGCAACCGGCCACGAACCGGGACTTGATTGCTTCCAGGACTGAGGCAGAGATGCGGCAACGAGAACGGCGGACGCAGAAACGCATGAGTCACGCTTGTCAGGGGTGAGGCATCAAAGAGGCCCAGAAGAGACAAAGGAGCCTCTAGACTCTGACAGCACAGAGACCCCAACTCCTCCTGTGCTCCAAATCAACCACACCCTATTTCTCCTATTCATGCAAAGTCAGGGATCAGTGTGTGTGCTGGAGCAGGGGACCCTAGTAGCAGCTTCCGTGGGAGAGAAAGTTCAACGCTTATGGAATCACAGACTTCTGGATCGAAAGCCATTTTGTACTGTCTCCATCATGTAAAGATGGGAAGGCTGAGGGCAAGAGTGCAGAGTCCTATAGCCGAGACTAGAAGCCAGCCTGATGGCGTTCTTTGCAAAACACCAGTGGACAGCGTTTACTCACTGGCTACTCTTTACCCAGTCCCCAGTGTAACCCACCATTGCCACCCACGCCTCAACCACTAAAAAGAAGTAACTTGTAGTGAGGGGGTGGGGGTAGGAAGAGAAAAATCAGAGATAATAACCAAGACTTCGGGAAATTTTTTTTTTTTTGCTTAGGAACTAAAGTTTTAAGATTTCTCTATGAAGCAATAGTGAATCTTTATGATCCATGAAAAGAAAAATAGGACATGAACAGCCACGCTGTACCGCCTGTATAGTCCAAGAAAAAAAAAAGATATTTGGACTCTTCTCCAAATTCTCTTTTCGTCAATTTGCAAACCAAAATGGATGATGGAGCTCTGAGGCGTTTTTTCAGCCCTAAGCGCTATTACAGTCCTCCCTCGTTTAGAAACAAGAGACTATTAGTTATATCAAGAAGGCCTGCCTTTAAGGTAATTGCTGTCTCAGAATATGGGCTGATTATTAATGCATAATTCTGCTTTCCTCAGAAACATGATTAGGCTTTTCATCTGGAATTTCCACCCAAATTCTGGTAAATACATATTTGCTTTTAAGATTCTTTCAACGAGAGATCAGGAATGATTAAAGGACCCTTGTCTCCATCATAAAGCACTGATGTAAATGCACAGTCATTGCCCAAAGGAGCAATGGAAGAATTTTACGTTCTGTTTTTCTCCCTCGCTAGATTCTGAATAAAAAGACAAGGGATGTGGAATAACCCACTGGAGTCTGTTACACAGTAGTTGAGTGCTTATGAGGGATAGTAAATGGAAATCAGATGCAAGAAACAGTCATGGGTTATCAGGTGCGTGGGGCCCCTGCATTTACAGCATGAAGTGCCTTTTCATTTTCGAGTTGCCCGTGAAGAGCCTTTTAATTAGAAAAGATCTTCTATAACAGCTTAAAAAAGAGAACCAAGATGTTGACCTTTGCCTGTTCTGAGTTTCTCTTTTCCTTACTGAAGACGTATTTATCCACTTTTCCCCCTCAAGTCATGGTTCTGGGTGTGAGAACAGCAAAGTGGGCCTCTGAGCTAGTGACCTTGGTTTCCATCTGGGGTCCAGCATTCCCTTTTGGTCAAGTTCTTGGTGGTACCATCCCAGTAGTTGTTCCTGGGGTTTAACACGCCGGGGCATTGCTTTAGGGTCCATATTTTGGTTAGTCTTCCAGTAGCTGGGTAATGACTGATAGATCATGGATAAGACAACCTAGGATCTGCCTGCTGCAGCTGAAACACACCAAACACACACACATACAGGCGCCATCTGTCAGGGAACGTCCTTCATCTCAGGTAAAGGAGGTGGGCATAGCCATCCATCCACCAGTACTCACTCTTTTGTGACTTGCTTTTTCCCTGTTCATAATGACTTGGCCTCTTCTGGACAAGTATGAGAATGGGGTGTGGGTAGAGAGGGTAGGAAGGAGGGGAGTAGTTGGCCCGGGGGGGTGGAGGAACAAGACAGCATCCTCTTTGTTCTTGGCCACAACCAAGTGAAATGCAAAGGGGGATCTGACCTCCTAAATTCTCTGTCTGCCTGGTGCCGGGGCTTCACACCCCTTCTCTCTCCCTACTTGCTCATCACTTATGATTTTTCTCCCACACTCAGTTTCTGGAACAAATCTGGACCTAACCTAAAGCACAGGGTATTTAAGCAGCTCCCATGTTCGAGACTCAGCATCTGGTGAGTCCTAACCTTGGACCCCACTCGAGGGAAATGACTTCTACCGTCATCTCTGCCCCTCTCTTCCCATCTGGGCAGCCTGTTGAGCACCGCCTGCCTTTCCCTGGATGGGTCCTGCCTTACTCTTGCCGTTCCCCTTTCCTAATCCAATAGTGAGTGTCTGGTACACTGAACACTTTTCCCTTAATTTAATATGACTGGTGTCCTTATAGAAAGGGGAAATTTGGACAGATTTGTACACAGACACACACACAGGGAGAATGCCATGTGAAGATGAAGGTAGAGATCAGGTGACACTTTTTCTACAGGTCAAAGAATACCAAAGATCGGGCTTCCCTGGTGGCGCAGTGGTTGAGAGTCCGCCTGCCGATGCAGGGGACACGGGTTCGTGCCCCGGTCCGGGAAGATCCCACATGCCGCGGAGCGGTTGAGCCCGTGAGCCATGGCCGCTGAGCCTGCGCGTCCGGAGCCTGTGCTCTGCAACGGGAGAGGCCACAACAGTGAGAGGCCCGCGTACCACAAAAAAAAAAAAAAAAAAGACTACCAGAGATCATCAGCAAAGCACCAGAAGCGAGGGGAGAGGCAGGGGACAGATTCTCCCTCACACTCCTCAGAATGAACCAGCCCTCCTGACACCTCCATTTCATACTTTTAGCCTCCAGACCTGTCAGAAAAAAAGGTTTTGTTGGGAGAGTGGGATGGACATATACACACTACCATATCAAAAACAGGTAACTAATAAGGACCTACCGTATAGCACAGAGAACTCTACTCAATACTCTGTAATGGCCTATATGGGAAAAGAATCTAAAAAAGAATAGATACATGTATGTGTATAACTGATTCACTTTGCTGTACACCTGAAACTAACACAACATTGCAAATCAACTAGACTCCAGTAAAAATTTTAAAAAAAGAAAAAAAGTTTTTGTTGTTTAAGCCACTTAGTTTGTGGTCCTTTGTCATGACAGCCCTAATGGACCAATACAATGGCTGACTATGGTTATTCATACTAATTCATTTTCATGATTCATAGCTTCAGGGCTTTCCCATCTTCTATAGGACATATGTTTCTAGAATATTTCATTATAGTTTTATGAAACAAAATTCCACGAATGGGGATTTATAAGATTATAGGTGTGGAATGGCTCTTAGAGACCATCTTCTGGCAGATACAGAAATTGAGGCCCTGGGAGATGAGGTGACTGACTTCAGGTCACATAGGAAGTTTCATTTGTTTCTTTTTTCATGCTACTTGCCCTTGGACTCTACCAGGCCACACTGATGTTCTCTTTTTTGGCCTATTTAGAGAAGAGTCTATCAATGGTACAGCTCTCTCTCCAGGAAGAAGCACATAGTGGCCTTTGTGTTAGGGCCAATCCCTGGTCCATTCTTTACCCGTGTTTGCTAGAGCTCCCTGAGATGTACAGAAAATGCAGATCTCATTACTCTAGCGCCAGCTACCGTGGACCTTTGGAGATCATCATGTTTCCATACAATAAACTCCTCTACTGCCCTGGGAGAGAATTCTCTTAATTCCTATGTCCTCGGCCTTGAGATCTGATGGATTTTTCCAGCAATATGGTACTAGGTCTGCATTGCTTTACTTGTAATGTAGTAATTAGTCTCTGAGGAAGCACATAAAGCCTCTTTTTCTAAGCATAACCTGAGAATGTCTGATGAGTTTGTAAGCAGCTCTTTGCAGGAAACCGCCCTCAGCAGGAAGCCCCTTTTCTTGTCACTTTAGCAAAGCTATATGGTAACTAACTTTTAAATCAGGCAGCCCCACGCCCTACTCATCTCTGGCCCAAGCACACCTTTCATATCTTTTGATCACACGATACCTTGCCTAGTTTTTCAGTTCTTTCTGTAGATGAAAGAAGTAGAAATGAAGCACAAGTAATTAACAGATGACCTGACGTCTCCCTAGCTTCCCCCTCAGTAATCTCCCGAACAAACTGTGACCAAACTGTGTGAACAAGGTAACATCCTGAGGAAGGTCACGAGGAGTTGACAAGCCTGCACACAATCTGGCACACAGTGGGGGATGATTAACTGAGATTACTTCCCTCCTTTCCCTTAAAATTTTCACGGCCAAGCAGAATCTTTGGAGGTGGTTTCTGGGGGACGCTGAGTCCACCATCTACCCAGATTGCTGGCATTCTGATTAAAGGCACCTTTCCCTTCTACCGTTTGTGAGCATGTAATTGATCTTGTAAGCAGCTAGCAGCAGGGCCCAATTCATTCGGTAACAGTTCTCCTCTGTTGAGAATCTCTGAACAGAACCGCTGGGGGTTTTGGTTGTCTCCAGCCTGCAGTACAAATACCCCTGTTGGGCTCTCTGTGGAATGCATCCAGGGGCCAAGGATAGCAGCTCTGTGGTCCTGGACTGCAGAAGTCAGTGCTTGGAGGTCAAGCAAATCTGGGGTTGAGATGCTTAACTGTCCCCTCTGTTCTCAGGAAGCCCTGTGGGCTGGCTCCACGCCACCTCACGTGGTTACCTTACCTAGTTAGTCACGTTGTCAACAAATCATGCACACCAAAGGCAGAGGAGGTGTGTCCTCACACCTTCTCCTGCTCTTCTACACCCCCTAGGAATGGCCCGATGACTCCAAATTTGAAGCCAGATACTTCATACCTATTGAGTAAGGTATGAATTGGGTGTGAGGTTTTACAATTTTTCAATGGGGTAAGTTACACTAAAATATTGGCCTAAAATAAAAATCCATCAATTACAGTTTATTTCTGAGACTTGGGGAAACACACATGTGCAAAAGCAAACTGTTAGGCTGCTGGTTGGAAGAATGGAAGCATCTTGCTCCAAACTGTTGTCTGACTGTTGAAACGTCACCATTGTTGTTTCATCCATGTATTAAAAATACACACACCCTTCCCTGGGGGAAATCTCAATATAAGTTACTTACATCCTAGCATGACTAAGGGATCTGAGAGGAAGAAGGCTCTTCTCAGCTGAAGCCTGGGCAAGTTGGGCTGATGCTCAGTCCATGTTCTGTGTTCCGTACCTGTTCCTGCCTTCGTCATTTACTTGATGGTAAGAGGCAGCATCAAAGAAGGGGAGGCTGGGGACTTCCCCTGGTGGCCCAGTGGTTAAAAATCTGCCTGCCAATGCAGGGGACACGGGTTAGAGCCCTGGTCCGGGAAAATCCCCCATGCTGCGGAGCAACTAAGCCCGTGCACCACAACTACTGAGCCTGTGCCCTAGAGCCTGTGAGCCACAACTACTGAGCCCGTGTGCCACAACTACTGAAGCCCGTGTGCTACAACTACTGAGCCTGCACTCTAGAGCCCAGAAGCCACAACTACTGAGCCCGCGTGCCACAACTACTGAAGCCCGTGCACCTAGAGCTGGTGCTCTGCAACAAGAGAAGCCACTGCAATCAGAAGCCCATGCACCGCAACAAAGAGTAGTCCCCACTCGCCGCAACTAGAGAAAGCCCGTGTGTGGCAACGAAGATCCAACGCAGCCAAAAATAAATTAAATAAAATAAATAAAAGCATTTAAAAAAAAAGAAAAGAAGGGGAGGCTGGAGGGTTACAGATACATATTCCTGAAGCCACAACTTTACTATGGCCTGCTGCAAAATGAGAGGGATGTGGGAAGTCTGGACCATCTTCCATCTCCCGATTGCCTTGCAAGCTTGTGGGTGAAGGGACGATGGGTACCAGAAGGAAAGTCAAAAGAATATGTTCAATTAGTCATTAAGTGTGCATTAAACATTTCCTCTGGGGACTTCCCTGGTGGCCCAGTGGTTAGGACTCCATGCTTCCACTGCAGGGAGATGCAGGTTCCATCCCTGGTTGGGGAACTAAGATCCCACATGCCTCGCGGTGTGGCCAAAAAAGAAATTTTTAAAACAACAACAACAACAATTTCCTCTGTGCACAGAACTTTACTACACACTGTTGGTATTTAAAAAATATCCAATATGTGGTTTCCTCCCTGGAGGCACCTACAGTTTAGTTGGGGAGATAAGATTTCCGCAGAACCTCTCTTTCCGGAAGCCTTCGTAAAGGTGGAGTGGTTCTTAGCTGCCTGAGAATACATAAATGCCTGGAAAGCACAGGAATGGTCTCTATGGAGTCACAAGGTCCTTTCCAAACACAGGAACCCTGAGACCTGCTGGATGTGAACATCGGTACCTGGCGGGTTGCCTTTCTCCTGAAACTTGGTCAACCAGTTGGGTCAGCTGACTCCAGGGTCTCTAAACGTTTTTTTCTAGCTACCCAAACAAACTCCTCCATTGGTCCAGCCACAAACCTAAGAGGGCCACATAACTCCTCCACCATTTTTTCTTTCTTTTGAGGGTATAATGGCTTGAAAATGAAGCCAGTCTGCTCTTGGTATATTTTGGGAATTTTCTACCCTTCTCAGAGTTCAGATTCCATCCAAAAGGGAAGAGACTTAGTCTCTCTCCCTACGGATAGAAAGTGACCCAGACACAGGTTGCAAAGTTTAGAGATAGGAGCAAGCTTTTGGCAAGAGTGGAGGCAATGAGATTTCACTAGGCCGAGGAGAAAGTTGGATGAAGAAAGCAAAAGTTGTGTTACTTCACAACCTGGCTCGAGTTAGATCAAGACATTTTCCCTTGTAGGCAGGTTGGCCATTCCTTATTCCCTTGGTGTCATTTATTCCCTAGTAACAAACTAATTATAACAGACCCATAACTCAGCAATTAAGAATAACGTGTGTTCCTTTCCTAAGGGAGAATGAATCAAGTATCCCAGGCAGGATCCTTTTATCATTTTGTTAACTACATAAGAAGCAGGGAGCTCCTTTCATCCAAGCTGCCTTAAATATCACAGGGTCTGCTATATAGCCTGAGGCAGTAAATAGCTTCCATTTTGCACCAGATACATTTTGAGTTCTCTCTCTCTCTCTCTTTTTTTTCATTTATAAACAAAAGAAAAACAGAAAGAAACTTAAAAGCAGCAGGAACAGCACACTGTGCTGCCCTTTGCTCATCACCAAATTATTCCTTTTGTCCTGGCATTAAACAGTAGATGGCAATAAAGAAAGCCCCAGGAGCACAATATTCTTGGGATTGTATCAGGGTGGAAGATTCAAGATCCGTCCATTCAAGATGTCTCTGCTCTGCCCCTCAACCAAGAGGCTCTTATTGTTCTCCACACTGTTTTAGAATGAAATATATTTTTGCAGTGGTAGAGAGAATTTATGAGTAGCTCAAGGCTTCCTGTCTGAAGATTCTTTCTCTCAAAAAGAGGTAAAGGAGAGGGGAAAAAAACCCTACACTGAAAATCAAAATAGACTTGCTTGGTGTGATTTTATTTAAGAAAACTTCATACCTGTGCAAAGCCCAGGTTGCCTGTTGTTGGCGTCTAAACTAGAACAAAAAAGAACTTTCCTATAAAATTCCTAGTGAAGCAAAACTCTCATAGAATCGAAATTACTCTTTTTCTCTGAAGTGATGAGTCATTGTAATTGGGCGTCACGACTCATGCCTAAGTGTAACCAGAAAACCCTTCAGCCTCATTTTGACTACAAAAGTCAATTCTAATCAATCAGTTCCCAGCTTAAAATAACATGTCAAGTTTGGTAAAGATATTTGCAGATCAGTTTCTCTCTGCTTTGATCTAAATTTAAAGAAAAAAAGCGTTCAGGTTTTAGAGGATAAATAATATTCTTGAAAACTGAAAAGGAGATGCAATATCCCATAATACTCCTCAAAACAGGAGAAATTTGGAATTGGAATAGAAGATGGGTTTGCTATGGGTAGGGCGAGGAAGGGCAAGAATATTAAATAAGCTTCTTGGAAGGTCCAGGAGCTACGGACCACTGCAGTCCTCCGGGGGGTGCCCCCAGTGGAAGGAGGAAGCAAGATGAAAACCTTTACATTTCCACACGGAGGTCAAGTATTATTCATGTAAACACACCAGGAAACTACCATAACTGACAGTTCCCAAATCAGGAGACGTGGTTCCCTATTGGAGACCCCGGATGTCCTGATTCCAGAATAAATGAGCACAGCTAGTTCACAAAGAGGCAGCCACTACCCCATGTGCTAGAAGTGCCAAAAGAGCTTTCTGTCCTCAGTGTCTCCCCCACTGCTTGCTTGGCACCCTCGCTGTAGTATTTAAATTATCTGCATCTGAATTACTTATAGGTAATTAAAAAAAAAAAAAAGAACTCAAGGCAGCTGGTGCCTCACTGTGAGACCAATGATATAGCTGTTGATAATTCTCTAGCCCCTACAGTACTCGTTCTGACTGTTGAGGTTGCTAAAGACTCTGTTGAAAATCATGTGCAACATATGGTTCCTCTTTCTAGAAAAATGCACAGATGCAGGCAAGTTTGTATGTAAGTTCAGATGGTTCACAAATCTCTCGAAGTCCACCTATGAAGCCAACCCATCTCTTTGTTTCTCAGATTTGACTGCCCTCCCCTGTACTCATTCTCCACTTACGCTCAATCTCACCTCCTCCATGAAGTCTTCCAGGGTTTCCCCCATCTAAACACCTCTAGCTCTCACCACCTGCACAGCTCGTTTGTGTTCTCTTAGAAGGTGTGTTTTCTTTTCATTCACAAGGGTCTTGTCTTCCTGAAGGCTCATATGCTCCTTGAAAGTAGGTAGGTTGTGTTCTTCAATTTTGTATCTCCAGAGCATTGGGTAGGAAAGAAGGACTCTGTTATGCCTCTTACCCAATACACAATTTTTCCCCGCTATGATCAATTTCTGATAGATGCAACATTTTCCCTTAACATTAGAAAGCAGCAAATGACACGTTTTCCCCTCCTTTGGACAGAGACTGCCAAACCCAGGGGAGCATGAAGCAAAATGATTCAGTTATACATATACATATATAAAGTATTTTCAGATTCTTTTCCATTATAGCTTATTACAAGATATTTAATATAGTTCCCTGTGCTATACAGGACCTTATTGTTTATCTTTTTTTTTTTTTTTTTTTTTTGCGATACGCGGACCTCTCACTGCTGTGGCCTCTCCCGTTGTGGAGCACAGGCTCCGGACGCGCAGGCTCAGCGGCCATGGCTCACGGGCCCATCCGCTCCGTGGCATGTGGGACCTTCCTGGACCGGGGCACGAACCCGTGTCCCCTGCATCGGCAGGTGGACTCTCAACCACTGCGCCACAAGGGAAGCCCTTGTTTATCTATTTTATATGTAGTACTGTGTATCTGCTAATCCCAAATCCCTAATTTATCCCTCCCCCCCTTTCTCTTTGGTAACCATAAGTTTGTTTTCTGTGTCTGTGAGTCTATTTCTGTTTTCTAAGTAAATTCATTTGTATAATTTTTTTTTAGATTCCACATATAAGTGATATCATATGATATCTTTCTTTGTCTGACTTACTTCATTTAGTATGATAATCTCTAGGTCCATCCATGTTGCTTCAAATGGTATTATTTCATTCTTTTTTATGGCTGAGTAATGGTCCATTGTGTGTGTGTGTGTGTGTATATATATATATATATATATATACACCACATCTTTATCCATTCATCTGAAGATGGACTTTGAGGTTGCTTCCATGTCTTGGCTATTTTAAATAGTTAGCTCCCTTTTATATCCATCTATTTATTTACCATTTTCAGAGTCTTCATTCCTTCCTAGACATCTTCTGTCTAGTATCATTCGCTCTTGGCCCTTGGTTCTTTTTTTTTTTTTTTAATTGGAGTATAATTGCTTTACAATGTTGTGTTAGTTTTAAAACACATTTTTATTTTTAAAATAAATTTATTTATTTACTTTTGGCCGCGTTGGGTTTTCGTTGCTGCGCGCGGGCTTTCTCTAGTTTTGGGGAGTGGGGGGCTACTCTTCGTTGTGGGTGTGCGGGCTTCTCATTGCGGTGGCTTCTCTTGCTGCGGAGCATGGGCTCTGGGCACATGGGCTTCAGTAGTTGTGGCACGTGGGCTCAGTAGTTGTGGCTCACAGGCTCTAGAGCGCAGGCTCAGTAGTTGTGGCGGATGGGCTTAGTTGCTCCGCAGCATGTGGGATCTTCTCGGACCAGGGCTCGAACCCATGTCCCCTGCATTGGCGGGTGGATTCTTAACCACTGCGCCACCAGGGAAGTCCCCCTTTGGTTCTTTATAATTCTTATAATGCAGGTCTGCTGGCAGCAAATTCTCTTAACTTTCATTTTCAGACATGTCTTTATTTTACCCCCTCTCTTAAAAGAACTTTTTATTGGATATAGAATTATAAATAACTTGACTTTTTTTTCAACATTGAAAAGATGTCTTTTCATTGTCTTCTGGCCTCTGCTTCTGACAAGAAATCAGTGGTCATCCTTATCTTTGTGTGTAAGTAATGTGTCTTTTTCTCTGCCTGCTTCAAGACCTTCTCTTCATCTTTGATTTTCAGCAATTTTACTTGTTATGCTTGTGTGTGTTTTTTAAAATATTTATTCCTTTTGGAATTTGCCAAGCCTCTTGGATCTGTAATATTTTTCATCAATTTTGAGAAATTTTGCCATTATTTCCTCAGAATATCATTTTCTGCTCAACATTAATCTCTCCTCTTTCTGAAGTTCCAATTACATGCATGTTAGACTGTTTGATATTGTCCCACAGGTCCTCTGAGTTTCTGTTCAGTTTTCTTCAATCTTTTTTCTGTTATTTCTTCATATTGAATACTTTCAGTTCATCCATTTTCAAGTTTACTGATTCTCTTTTCTTGCCATCTCCAATAAGCGATTAAACCCATCAGTGAGTTTTTCATTTCAGCTGTATTTTTTGGTTCTAAAATTTTGATTTCCTTCTTTTTTTTAAAGTCTTTATTTCTCTGCTGGGATTTCCTATCTCTTCATTTGTTAGACCATGTTTTTTCTTTCCTTCTTTGCACGTATTTTCATTCAGTTCTTTGAACCTATTTATCATAGCTGATCAAAAACCTTTGTCTACTCATCCAACATCTAAGCCACTTCAGACTGGTTGGTACTGACTGCTATATTTTTTGGTTCTGGATCACATTTTCCCACTTTTTAGTTTGTCTAGTAATTTTTGATTGAGTACTGGATATTTTGAATAGTATGTTGTAAAGATTCTGAGTTCTGCTATCTTCCTCTGAAGAGTGTTAATTCTTGTTTTAGAAGGCGGCTCAGTTACTGGCTGATCACCTTTAACTTGAATAAACTTAGTCTGGTACTTTGTTATAGAATCTGTGGAAAGCACAAGGTATTTCCCAAGCTCCTCTACCCTGATAGGTTGCAATCTTCAAATTCTTTCTCCCCTGAGATTTTGTCAGGGTTTAGTTTTAGGCTTTGTTAATGCAGGTCAGGAATAGGTCTTACTGTAGTGCATGTGTGGATCCTCGGGCCAATCCTACCTACCTGTTTTTAAAAATAAAGTTTTATTGGAACACAGTCATGCTATTCACTTACATATTGTCTAGGACTGGTTTTGTGCTACCATGGCAGAATTGAGTAGCTGCAATAGAAACTGTATGGCCTGCACAGGCAAACATATTTACCATACGGTAAGTCCCCTACATACGAACCTTCAAGTTGTGAACTTTCAAAGATGCGAATGTATGTTCGCATGTCCAGTCACGTAACTTAGTTCACGTGTCTGGCGTACATGTCACACATATATGTGACAACCACCTCTACAAGTGGTTGTGGTTTTGTATACTTTACTGCACAGTACTGTATAGAGTACAGTAATACAGTGTCTTTATTTCCTGCCTGTTCACTCGGTGCCAGACCCTGTATGCCAGCTGTTGTACTGTACTACTGTACTTTCCAAGGTACTCTACTGTAAGATTAAAAGTGTTTTCTTTATTTTTTGTGTTTGTTTTTCATGTATTATTTGTGTGAAAAGTATTATAAACCTATTACAGTACAGTACTATATAGCCGATTGTGTTAGTTGGGTACCTAGGTTAATTCTGTTAGACTTAACGAACAAATTGGACTTACGAAACGCTTGCTTGGAATGGAACTCGTTTGTATGTAGGGGACTTACTCTATTGCCTTTTACAGAAAAAGTTTACTGCATCCTGCTTTAGAGTATAGTCTTTACTCCTATGAAAAGTTCTTTCTGGTGTCTTAGCTGGATTCCAGGGGTGTTAACAAAGTGTTACTTAGACTTTGGGTTCAAAAGTCCAAAGTCTTTGGGAACTGCTTTTCCACCAGCATTGCTAGTAACTGTTCATTTTCAGTGCCATAGTAGCTGCTATCTGACGAACCCCTGATAGTCTCTTCCTGTTCATTTACAGCCCAGTTCTCAGTCGTGGTCTCATGAGGGACCCCCTCTCCCCTGACCCCTACCCCAAACAGACTGTTGGGAAGCCCTCTCTGCAGAGCTCCCTCTTTGCTGATGCTCTATCATGCAGATTCCAGTTGTTTCAGCTCTGCTACATTCTGTTCTCTGTCTCTTCATCTCTACGTCCAAGAACTGCTCGAACTTCAGTGCTGTAGTTAGACACTTGTGTCCCAGTAGAGAGCTGGATGATTTGGGGATTTACCTTTAAGTTTTTGTCTGCCAGGGATAAACAGTCTTGGGCTGCCTATGGTCCATTGCGTATAAACGGCTGCCTCAAATATTTTCACCCAGTTTCATAGTTGTTTACGGCCGGAGGACTAGTCTGGTACCAGTTACTCCATCATGGCCAGAGTATAAATCCCTCTAGTTCTGTTGAAAACCTTATCACCCTCTTGGCAGATGGTAACTTTCAGAGTCTGTGGCTCCATTTCTCATTGCTATTCCAGCTCTCAGCTTAATGCATTTCTCTTCTTCAAAAAGAAGCTGGGTTCTCTTAGGGATCTGCTAGTAATTTTCTATTTTCTCTCTCAGGGACATCTGCAGTTCACAGCCCATTTGTAAAATAAACCAACCAACATCCCCTGAATGCAGTGAGGGATAGAGCCCTTTTAGACTCTGGTAACTAGCTCCACCCACCACCTTTTGTTCCCTAGGATGATTCAGGACAAGGCTCACTCACCCTTCATGGTTATGGGGTTTTAGAATGATCCTTTACAACAGAAAATTGTGTTAACATTAATCTGAATGCACATTTCCATGTACGGAAGAAGAGGAATTGGCCACAGGCTCACATACCAAATAATCAATAGATAACCCAGTCAATTCTCATCATGACAAAGGAAAAAGGGAAAGTAAACCTTCATTTATGGAGAAACAGTGATGGGTCAGGGACTCTGCTAAGCACTTTCACATATATCATGTCATTGAATTCTTACTGCAACCTTGAAGAGATGGTATTATTATCCCCATTTTGAAGAAACAAAAAACGGCAGGCTTTGAGAGATTAAATAGTTTGTGCCAGCTCACATCAGTCCCTGGTGAAGCCCTGAAGCCAGGGATGTCTGCATGACTTTGGAATTCTTTTCCAGAGAACAGAGAACCACACCAAAGAGGATACCTGGCCTCTGCCTTCTTATAGGCGCACAATTTACAGGGCTAACCATTTGTGACTTACTCTTTTAAATCTCTCCTTGGTTTAAACTGATTTTACTTGCATACAAAGGTTGATGGAAGGGGAAACAGTACACAGTATGATTTTCCTTAGATTGAAATTAGCCTATCTGCGTCGAGGAGGAGAAGCACAGAATGGAAAGAGTAGAAGTGTTAGTTTAGGAAGCCAAATTTTCACTCACCCTTCTTTGTATTTATTTATTTTAATTTATTGTTGTGAAGTATAGTTGATTTACAATGTTGCGTTAGTTTCTGGTTCACTCACCCTTCTTTGATCTTAATATTTCTAAGTACTAAGATCAATTAAGCGCCTTCTGTTTGCCCCTGTCCTAAGTATTGGAAACACATCTAATTAAATTCCCTCAGCGAAAGTGTGAGATGTGTATTACTGTTTTGCCTCGTCTTCACATTACAATAATAAAGTCGAAGGAGATAAGCAGTTTCTAGCAGATGGTAATTGGCAGACTAAGAGTCTAACCCAGACTATAAAACTTCAGTCTTTACTTCCAACCCCTATGCTGTACTCATTTCCAACTGCCTCTGTCCTAAACAATTTGATTCCATAATCCCAGAATTCCTGGAATTAGAAATAATTCCTAATAGTCTTGACCTCTTAGCCTCCATGCCCCAAACTCTCTTCCTAGACAATGGCAAAGGCTTTGAAATAGGTTTGTGTTCAAATCCAGACCTTGGTACCCTCTATAAAATTGAGGAAAATGGAGAATTCACTGGGGGTCCAGTGGTTAGGACTCTGCGCTCCTACAGCAGGGGTCCCGGGTCCGGGAACTACCCATCAAGCTGAGGTGCAGCAAAAAAACAAACAAAGACCCTGAAGAAGATCATTCCTCTTTTGCCAGGGTTGTGAGGGTTAAAAACTTGTGAGCACAGAGACGGTGGTCAAATGTTCATTACTTGTATGGTTACAGTAATAAGCCAGCATCCCGAAGATACAGCTATGACCCTCTTTTATTTTATCTACCCCCGGCTGATACGCGCGAGTGACTCTGCTCTCAGATAAAAGACCTTCATGTTTTATGGAATAAGTCCGCCTAATCGCTCAAGGACAAAGATAAGGCAACCAACCACACACAGCTAAAGAGTAGCCTTGCCCTCCACAATGCCAAAGTAAATAATACAAACGGAATAATACAGCCTGCCTTGGGGGCTGTGCAAAAAACCCATGGGGAAAACGTAAAGTCAGTTGTGTAAGTCTGATAAGAAAAGCAGAAAAACTGATTCTTGGAACAGAGTGAAGAGCTTTACACCGCGGGAGTCCATACTCTTATTCCAGAGAGCTTCGAGGATGAGCGACTAATATCGAGCCCTGTTCAATCGACCAGCAAAAAGTGAAGCAAAGGCTCGAGAGCCTGGAAGACCAGACCAACCGGATAGAAGCGGAATAGTGGAGAAATGGGATCGCGAGCCTGGAAATGCTGGGGCTGCATGCCCCACCCCCTTGCCCCCTAGCGCCCACCTCCGCTCCAGCAGCTCGCACACTCTGCTGTGGGTACTGCCCCTTGGTTTAAAAGGATCCGGCTAATCTGGAAGGGCTGGGCAGTTTAGGATACAGTGAGGACAGTACGCGTCTCCCGTGGATACCCAAGAAGAGAGTCTACCCACACCCTGCTCAAAAAGTGTGGGGTCACCCTGGTCCTCAGGCCTGGCGCTTGGGCTGCGGCGTCCGTATTAACGAGGGACTGTAATGTATGCAATACAAGTTCTTTTAGGACCGGCTTTTTTCGTTCCACCCACAGTCATCTCGCTGTTCCGCCTCGGGAAGCTGCCATCAGGAAGAGTAGAAACTCCACAAAGTTCCTTAAAAGCCAAACCACTAAGAGGTTCCAGAAGAAGGTGTGTGTGTGTGTGCGTGTGTGTGTGTGTGTGTCCGGGCTCGTTACTGCAGCATTTTGCACAAAACAGCACACGTTTTCCAGGTTGTTTCCGGTGTCTGCGGCAATAACCCATGTGGCGAAGGGGTGGGGCACTCTGAAGAGAAAACAGAGGGTCTGGGAATGGCAGAGGAATTCTCTATAGGGAAATCGCAGAAATAACTTTTAAAATGGTCCGGGAAGATGCTTCCGGCAAACCATGGGGAAGTAATTAGATGGGCAGAGGGACAGAGTCCAGGGAGTTTCTCGATGTCAAAATGCAAAAGCTAGAGCATTAGTGTAAAAGCGCACGGGAGACCCGGGGCTTGGGGAAGCCCTTTTCCCCTTCTGCGCACCGTTTGCCAAACTGTGGAACAAATGGATTGCTCCAAGCAGCCAAATCTGAGGCCCTTTGGAGTCGAGAACGCCTTTAGAAGGCAATGAAAGTTCGGTATTTTCTCCCGAGAAACGCGCCAGTGCACGAACACACATCAAGTGGGGCGCATTCTCAGGGGGTTCCTGCACAGCCCCCCAGCTGGCTTACGATGCAGAGGCGGGGCCCTGGACGATAGCTGGGACGCCTTTCCCTCCCCTAACGGGAAGAAGAGGGGGCGCGCTCGCGCTGCGGCGGCGGAGGAATGACTCAGCGTACTCCCGTGGCCAGGAACGCGGGAGGGGTGCAGGCACCGCCCTGAAGACGAGCTCCCCTGCGTTTGGCGTTTTTGGGTGCCACCCCTAACTTCGATGTCTCTTTTGACCAAGGACCGTCTCTTCTCCCTCTGGCCCTGCACACCGCGGGCTCCGGATGCAGCCTCCCGGATCATCCACGCTGCGCCCCTGGGTCCGATGCAAACTGGCTGGCCCCGCCCTGCTGCAGTCTGCACCCCGGGTCACTAAAGGGGAGTTAAAATACAGTACGAATACCCCTCTTGTTCGAGGGATTGCCCTTCTCCCCTCTGAGGCGCCCTCTGGCTCGTTCTCCCTCCCACCCGCCTGCTCTCAGCTCTTTCTTTCCAGAAAAGTTACAGCAGTATTGAACTTGTGCCCGAAAGGATGCTGCAATGGCAGCTTGCCGGGGGCCCGCGCAGAGGAGAAGCCTTGGGTACCCACGCAGGCCTCCCACCCGGCTGGAAGGGGGAGGTAGTGTGAAACAAAGATTTCTCGCACATATTTTGCACGGAACAGCGCAATGATGGGGACCCCAACTCACTGCACAGACGGAAGGCGACGCCCTAGGAGGCCGGTCCTCGCCTTGGGCATCTGCTGTCCCTGCTTCGGCGCGCTGCTCCGTCTCACCAGCAGAGGCGCTGTCGCAGCGGGCAAAGCGCTGCCCCAGGAGTGGGCCGCCGACATTGCTGCGGCCACGAGTTCTTCTAAAGAAGGGCGGCGGCCAGCGTGGCACAGAGCGTTCTTTGTACAACTGCACGGCTTCATGGAAGAGGGGACCTGAAAAGCTTTTCCAAAAGAAAGGCCTTGGAGACAAGTAGTTAAGTCTCTTTTTGATTTTCATTGGTTGTCAGGCTGAAAGTTTAATTAGCCCAGTTAATAGAAAATATCATATGTAAGTAAGGGTCACGTCTTTCCTTCTAAATTATGACACTTTGTATCCCAGCCTATTTAAATATTTATCCCAAATTCTTGGTGCAACCAATAATCTATAGAAAAAGTCTATTAACTCCTTTCCTATCCAGATCCATGTGTCCCCCTAGCCCATTCCTGTGACTTTCTCTCCCTTTCTTTTAGGGTGCAGTCTCAGGCCTCATGACACCTGTCCACCACGACTTGCCTTCTAATGCTTTGTATTGTTTCCTTCGCCCTGTGCCTAGCAGGGAAAGGGTGATTTATTCACTCATTTTTACGTGCATTGGGCATTCCCTTTGCAATCCATACCCTCAAGTCCTTTTTAAATATAGAAATGTGGAATTTTGTTGTTTTTTTTCTGTCACTACCTTGGGTATTCTGTGGTGCTATGATTGTTTTCATTCCTTTCTGCCTTGAATTGGTTAATCGAAGACTCTTCTTTCCGGTGTCTCTATGGAAAGTTTGCCTAAGGACATAGCAGAACTATAAACTAAATGGGTGTCAGTGACAAAGCAGATTCTCAGTGCTTGGGAGAATCTTAATGAGACAGAACTTGGGCCTCTGGCGAGACCTGCCAATGAGATAATGTCTCTGGCGGAAAAGATGAACTTGGGCTGTAACCTGTTAATGGCCGGACCAACCTCAGATCTCTTTGTGGACTCTCGCTGGCACAACTCTGAGACACATTGGTGTCTGCTTTCTCCTGATGCGGGTCTGATCAAAAGATGTGCCATTTGAGTACAGTCAAGTTGCAAATTTGACCCATCAGAAGTTCAAGAGAGACCAGGCACCTGGGTCATAGGCAGACATGTAAGTCCTTTGCCAGTGCTACACAGTAAAGACGAAGTAGCGCAGAAAGGACTCTGGGCTTGTAATACGCCTCCCTTTAGCCTGAAATATGCCCAAAGACTTTGGAGAACTGGTCCAATTATCTCCTTTTCCGAATAGGAAACAAGAGCCAGGAAAATTAAGGGGCTTGCTAAATTTATTTAGTTCTAGCTTTAGAACCTAAGACTCTCCGTTCTCTGGGCTGTGTCTTTTCTACTACTCAGTTTTTTCTTTCCCAATTATGGCCCAGGATGCTCTTTTATCTCTCTCTGTCTCTCTTGCTGTCTCTCTCTCTCTCACACACACACACACATATCTTTGGGAGGATTGATGCACTAATATTTTTTAACCCTATCTTTTAATACTTTTAATAGTTAAGGAATGTGAATTCTTTTACTATATTACAAGTCAGTAAGTTAATCATCAGGAAATGTCTTGAAGGAAGGAAAGAGTTGCACGGGGGTGGGAGTGGGAGGGGTCGTGAAAAAATCACTGCAGTGGAGCCTCTTGGGTATCCAGCTGACATCTCAGGGCAACCGGGGGCAGCTGGTAGGTCAAGAGTCAGGAAGACCGTCCTGGCTAATGTGCAGTCTGGCTGGAAAGCAGACACATAGCAGTCCCCGTCCCAGTCTGTGTACTGCTCAGACAATTGCTTTAGACACGCCGAGATGAATTGCTTATGATCCTTCACCCACTTTGTCTCTCTTCTGGCCGCCGAGGAGAGGAGTGGTGGAGTGGGCCGTCATTATGCGGCAGGAAGCTACACACTTAGGTAAACAGCCCTAGCTCTCAATTTAAACTGTCTGAATGTCTGACATTTTAATCCATCTAAAAGCTTTCTTCAGAAATGAGCCGGCTGCTGGCGGTCACTTGTCAGCTTTAAGGGGGTGAGCTGAGCTAAGAGGCGCTGCCGGAATAAAGCAGTTGTGTCTAGATTTGCAAAGTGGGAGCTACGCAGAGCAGCTGCGGTGGGCCGACGAGGAAAAGGGCAGTTGGGCTTCAAGTTCTAAATCTCCATGCTGACTTTTTCCTAGTCCTTTGTGTACTTTTACATTGTTTTAACGAATTAGAGTTTTATGCGCAATAATGCGCTGTCAGCCACGTGACTTTATGGAATCAAAGGGAGACTAAGAGAGTCTCTCATAATTTAAGAAATAGTGGCACCCTGACCACTTACTTTTTCTTTCTTTTTCAATAATAAGCATAAAGACAGTACACCAATAAATCAAAGATGTTTATCCCATAGTCACGGCTCCTGCAGTCCCCTTGGGTCTTGTAATGTCACCCCTCTGGCTAAAAGAATACATTTGCCCCTGAATGATGTCTTAAATTTTACCATAATTCCGTGCTTTGTAATGCATAGGTTGTATTATGGGAGGAGAAGGGAAACAAATAAACCAAGTTGAATGTATAATATGGCCATTAAGTTTGTTCAGATTTGGTTTGGGCTAGAAATGTTAAACATAAAAGCCCTTTGATGATTTTGTGTTTTCAAACATAGACTCAATATACTTAATTATGACTGTCTCCAGAAAGAACATTAAGAAATAAAGGTCATGTGCGTTGGGAGCAGCACAAAGAAGAGGGAATATTCAAATCAAATCTTTTTTCTATATATTTTTATTTTAGTAAAAATGCCATTTTTAAGAAGTGAAAGATTTTAATTAAGAAATCTAATTCAAGAGTTTGGGAGTATAATCCATAAAAATACTGACTCACTGTGCTGTACACCTGAAACTAACATTGTAATTTCACTATAATAAAAAATTTTTTAAATTAAAAAAATTTTTAAAGTGTTCGGATGTCCTATTAATTAAGAGGAAAAATAAAAGCCAAATAAGGTAGAAATAGATTTTCTCTTCCCTGTTAATTCTTCATACAGCAAATTGTCATTTTGGTTCTAATACATCCTAAAAAATGGTATATCCTCTTCAGGGCAGTTCAAAGCACGTTTGTGGAATTGTCAAGATTTTTTTTTTTTTTTGGAGTTCCCTGGCTCTTCCAATCTGTCCTTCTTCTGTCCTTTATTCCCTCACACTCTTCCCCTCGCCCAGCCAAAACTTTTCTCTGGAAAGAATCTGATAACAGTCACTTACACCTTCATGGGAACATACGTCAAAAGAGAAACTCCACCAGGGGCAGTGACATTTTAAGACATATCTGAGTTTGAAATGAAAACGCTTGGATTTCAAAATATTCTGAATCATAAGAGGAAATAGAGAAGGTATTTGGGAAGCAGAAATTCCTTCCAGGACACCTTCGAAATAATCCAGGCTGGGCAAGTGATGGAAGTGTGGTCTCATCTGAGGACAAGTTATTATGAATGCATGGCTATATCTGTGTAGCTGTTAGGAGCCTGGGTGCTGGTGTCAGAGCTGCAGAGTCCCCATTCTATCCTCTACTCGTATGAATTTGGGCAAGACTCCGTCTTCTTATTTGTAATAATTTATTCATAATGGTGCCGACACCATCCAGGCTGGTGGGAGGATGAGAAAATATCCTGCATGCTTAGCACAGTGTATAGGGCATGGTCAGCCCTTACTACATCTTAACCATTATTATTTTTCCTGTGACAAGTAAACACAAACCTAGGCTTTAGGAGACTAGGCTTTCTGTTTATATACTTATTTTGCCTGGTTTTTATTTCTTGAAGTGTTTTCCCTGGCAGGAGATTTCCCTGGTGGTGCAGTGGTTAAGAATCCACCTGCCAATGCCAGGGACATGGGTTCGAGCCCTGGTCCGGGAAGATCCCACATGCCGCGGAGCAACTAAGCCCGTGGGCCACAACTACTGAACCCGCGTGCCACAACTACTGAAGCCTGTGCGCCTAGAGCCCATGCTCCGCAACAGGAGAGCCACTGTAATGAGAAGCCCGTGCACCGCAACGAAGAGTAGCCCCTGCTTGCCTCAACTAGAGAAAGCCCATGGGCAGCAACAAAGACCCAAGGCGGCCAAAAATAAATAAATAAATAAATTTATTTTTAAAAAAAGAAAAGAATTTTCCCTGGTGGTCCAGTCTTACTCTACGCTTTCACTGAGGAGGCCCGGGTTCGATCCCTGGTTGGAAAACTAAGATTCCGCAAGCTGCACAGCAGGAAAAAAAAAAAAAGCTGTTGTTTTTTTCTTTTAAAAAGTTTCAAGTCATTTGGAAAATACCATTACAGTGTCCCCAGTGCTTGTGCCTGTAACTGCAGTAAATTACACTCTAGGGAAGGACCTTAAGATTAGGGAAAGAACAGAGGGCCTTAATCTTTCCAGGCTGGAATTTAAAGCCTTGTAGCTGCCATTACTTTCATTCACCCTCCCTTAATTTCAAATTCAGCACACATTATTAAGTGCCCATTTACTGAGGTCCTAGGCTAGGAACATTACTTTGCTTAACCATCATGCAGTCATGTAAGACCCAAGGCAGCCAAAAATAAATAAATATTTATTATTTTCTGGACTTTTAAAATGAGGAAACCAAGCTTAACAAGAGCTGAGGTCCTTGTCTAAATCACCCGGTAGTATTTGGTTAAGACCGAGAATTTAGGCATTGTTTTCTTTAGATTGAAATCTAGTCATTGATTTTTTTTAAGGTTCTCTTGGAAGACCAGTTTGAATCATTGAGTTTTCATACCAGTTTCGAATCATTGAGTTTTCCCCAATCTTTTAGTTCTCAAAAGAATAAAAACGATCTCTCATTGTATCATATCCAAACACAGGAGGGAATACATGGCAGAGTGTGGTACCGCATTAAGTTGGCTCCAGATGGTTTAGTAGAATGAAAACGCCCCTAGATGCACGCAGTGACCCGCGGATGGAGATCTAGGTGCGTGCTCGAGTGCGCATGCTGTGGTCTTGCCTAAGCCTCAAAGGGGAGGGAAAGGTACACATTTATCTCGGCTTCTTGAGGGTGGGGAAACTGAGTCTTTGCTCATTTGAAAACAGTTTCCAAAGCAACCAGGGGTTAATACAAAAGGATCGGATTCGTTGGGTTCAGGCAGTGTGTGTGTGTGTGTGTGTGTGTGTGTGTGTGCGCGCGCGCGCGTGCGCGCGCGCATGGGCGCGCCCGCGCACATATACTTCTTTTAATAGGTAATCACAAAGATGCATCTTATCTCAGCGTGAGGCAGGACATCCTGAATGTAAAAGCCATACAATGAATTGCAAAGGGAAAATATTTGTCCATTTATAAGTTAATTATTTGCCACAAATATAAGAGGAGCTTTAGAACTTGATAAGATGTAAGCTAGCAATCCAAAAGTGAAGGGAGAGGACACAAATGCACTATTTCCAGAAAAAAGGCACAATGGCCAAAAAATTAAAACAAAAATCCACTGTTTAGCTTCCTATTAATCAGACAACTACAAGTCAAAGCAGTGACAATATGTACTTGGCCTATCAAATAACAAAGATTTAAATAATGATTATGTTCAATATTAATGAAGATCTGGAGAATTGGCTGTTGTCACACTGATGGAGGGAGTGTGGTCTTAAAAACTGTTCATATACACGGGACAAAATAAGGTATAGGGACATATTTTCTCTTTTTGGCCACACTGCATGGCATGTGGGATCTTAGTTCCCCGATCAGGGATGGAACCCACGCCCCCTCCATTGGAAGAGCAGAGTCTTAACCACTGGACCATCAGGGAAGTCCCAGGGACATATTTTAAGGAAATATTACAGTAAGGGACAAAAATTTATGTATAGGAATATTTATTACCATATTATTAATGCTAATAATAAACTGGAAATCTATTCACATGTCCAACAAGATGAGATAAACACATTATAATTCATACATGTGCAAGAATATTAAGAAGTTTTTTAAATGAGTCATGGAATATTTAATGACTTGAAAGTATGCTTTTAAAATATATACTATTCAGTTAAAAACAGGATGTAATATTACATAGACATGATCCCAATTTAGGTAAAATGTCCCATGAACATGTATGCATGCGTTGAAAAGTCTGGAACAGAATATGCTAAGATATTAACAGCAAATTTCTTCGGCGATTTTCTAAGGATTTTACTAGTGTAAAATTGTTTTGGCTTTTCTACACTAAGCATGTTTGACCCTGAAGCCACCCCCACCCACCTCCTCATTCACCCCTCACCATCCTTTGTAACTTTGAAAGAGTCTGGAAGGATCTTCATGACCATTCACTTAGTTTTGATTAGGCATGTGTATGTGTGTGACACCTATACCAGCTTCTGACCTGGGCCTTATTTCTGGGTCAAGAGAGCTGGCTGCTTGTTTGTCTGTTTTTTCTTGCTGTTGTTGGTTTTGTGCCTCAGTGGGCATTCATTTTTCCAGATTTTTACTATTGAGATTTCTAGACAAGAGACCTGATGAAGTCTTCATTTAGAGGGCTTGTCTGGAGGAGGTTGTGTATTTCCTTTGTCCCGAGTCTCTGCTGAGAGAAAGTAAATGGTACTTTCAGCTACAGCACACACAACTGGCTGTCTGCTGTCACCGAAGTCATAACTAATAGCATCCTGTGATTACACGTGTTGGGGTTTTTCTGCCTTAAGCCTCATTTGCTCTAAGTATACTTTGTGAATTTTAAGAAAGGCTTGTGACATCATAGAATGTCAGACATATGATGAAACACCATCTCTATAAAAGAAACCTATATAAACATTATAAAAATCTCAGGTTATATGCTTTACTGAGAACCACTCTCAGCCTCGAAAACTACTATCTTTGGTGAAAAAATGGGCATAAATATCTATCTCCTTCTTCTCCCCTCACCCTCAGTTTTGGTATCACTTGGATGGATGGAAACTGTTGGGGCTCAAATATAATTACTTTATAAATAATGAATAAGGTACTACTATTATTACTTTAAAAAAATCCCATTTTGGAATGTCTCTTGATAGCTGAAGTTTAATTTAGCCAAATAACTGTTCTGCATTAGCTAATGCAGCCCGTTATTTTTAGGCTCAGAAGATATTTCCAGCTGTACTGAAACAGTGGTGATCTATCACTCTTTCTGGGGCCACTTTCTTGGCCTGCCAGTGATGTATCTGGACTTATGACTTTCCGGTGGCAGTAAGGTTAAGATGAGTTTAGTACTGTATTATCCAAGTATCCATGGGAGAGCCTATGCGATTCAATTCAATGCTATCTTCTCTTGAGCTCTTTTTTTAGAGTTCAAGTACTAAATAAACTCCTTTTTAATACTTTCGGTATGAAGTTAAGTGAATATACCACACATAGATAGTTAGTATAGACTTGCTTACTATGTAAATAGGCTATGTAAATAGCTCTAGCTGACTATAATATACATATATTTAAAGAAAACCTACCAAAATTAACTGTGATTATTTCTGTGTGAAGATTTATGAAAATCATTATATATTTTCTTCTGTATACATTTTTGTAGCTTCTAAAGTAGGCATCTATCATTTCTGCAACCAGAAAAAAAGAGTTGGTTGAAACAGAATGTGTGTCTTTTTGAAGGCTTTGCCCTGATCTCACAGAATGCATTATGAGACATTTCAACCATACACAGAGGGATTTCAATTTGATGACCTGGCTCCTGTCATGTCATTAAAAATAATTGACTGAAAATGCAATCCTGGGAGCTTTATTACTTCTATTCTGGCCTCTGTGGTTCACAGCAGGGAAACTGATACCTAGGTAATTAGAGGGCACCTAATATCCTGATCCCAGACACACTGTAAGACTCGTTCCACTGTGAGCAGGAACCCACATGACATAAATCCAGACAGAAGATGCAAAATCTAAACAGATAGCAGGGGCTTCCAGTTTTTCTCAGAAGTATCTTTAGTATTTCCTCTCTAGATAGTAAACCCCGATGCTGAAAAATACCAAGTTCAGCCTCCATATTGCCCATCAATTCAAAAGCAGAAGCCCTAGAAGTAGCCCTCCACCGTCCACTAACGTGGTTTGCAGCCACAGAATAGTAACTTGGTTTAGATTAAAATGTCATCCATCCCTTAGCCCAGATGGTTCTCAGGCATTCATGGTGTGAACATGAGCACTTGAATGTCAGAAGCCCTTTGGACCAGGAGCTAGGCGCTAAGCACCTGGTCTGGAGGATGCCTGGAGTTTCTCCATACCTCTCCTCATTCTACCCCCATCTCTGGGCGCTGATGCTCAAGGAGCACTTCTTTGCCCCCAGTTGAAAAGATAGCCCCGTTCTTTCTTGTCACTTTAACTAATGGAATTCCAGTAAGGCTCTGCATTCCCAACACATTTTACTTTACCCTTCCAAAGCTCCATCCGTAAGCTCCTAGAAAATCCTCTTTGTGTTAGAAAGTATATCTAGAACTGGACTCGCATGTAGCCTTGATCTCTGATGCTCAGGACTTCAGCTTCTGCTCTCAGTTTGAATCATAACCATGTTAGCAGCAACCCCCTAATAATGATCTCTCTACTTTTAGCCTTAAAAGGGTTCTTTCTGGCACTTTTTCCTAAAAATGGTATCTAGCCAGCCACCTCTAGTACAATCTTTCTCACCTTTTCACTAAAAATATTCATTCACTTGATAGGTGAAAATGTACCACCTCCAAAACTAGCACAGATGCTCAGCCTAATGCCAGGATCTGGGAGGCTGAGGGGACGGAAGCTCAGAGGGGTCAAGTACGCATGTCTGTCTTGCCCTTTCGAGCACTCCTTGATGGTGTTATTAGTACTGAAATGTGTTTATTCTACCAGGAATAAATTGTAAATGTAGTACACTCCTATCATATACCAATCGAAACATTTTTAACTTGACAAAATGCATCTAAAGTTCATCTAGAAGAATAAACACTTGAGAATGACTAAAAATATTTTGGAAAAGGAAAATAATGATGGGGACTTACCATACCGGATACCACAGCAGAGAGATAAAAGAGAATGAAAGTACATATATAGACTCTAGTATATACAATGTTTCAGTATAAGATAAAAAACAATGGTAGTTTGCGTCAGTTCAGGAAAAAATGGTTTATTTAATAAATGATATTGAGGACTTCGCTGGTGGCACAGTGGTAAGGAGTCCGCCTGCCAATGCAGGGGACATGGGTTCGAGCCCTGGTCCAGGAAGATCCCACATGCTGCAGAGCAACTAAGCCTGTGTGTCACAACTACTGAGCCTGTGCTCTAGAGCCCACGAGCCACAACTACTGAAGCCCGTGTGCCTAGAGCCCGTGTTCCACAACAAGAGAAGCCACTGCAATGAGAAGCCCACGCACCGTGAAGAAGAGCAGCCCCTGCTTGCCGCAACTAGAGGAAAAAACCCGCGCACAGCAACGAAGACCCAAGGCAGCCAAAAATAAAATTACTTAAGTTTAAAAAGACAAAGATTAGAAGGAAGAGGAGAATTAAGTGTTTGAAGACAGAAAGTATTTTAAACTGTTACAGTAAAAAACCCTCTTAAATAAAATTGAAAGGCAAACAACAAACTTAAGAAAACAGCTGAAGGCATCGCATGTTCTGATTTCAAACTGTATTGCAAAGCTATAGTAATCAAAACAGTATGGTATTGGCATAAAAACAGACAATGAATCAGAGAGCCCAGAAATAAATTCATGCATATATGGTCAATTAATTTATGACAAAAGAGCCAAGAATATACAATGGGGAAAGGATAGTCTCTTCAATAAATGGTGCTGGGAAAACTGGGCAGCCACATGCAAAAGAATAAAACTGCATCCCTATCTTACACTACACACAAAAACCAACTCACATTGGATTAAAGATCATTGGTCCCAAAGGAGATTCTTATACATGAAGGCCATCTCCCTCATATTCAGATGTGGTCTCTGTAGGTGCAGAGAGTAGCAGTGACTTCCCCAGGGTTATGCAGCAAGTGAGTGGCACCCCTGTTTCCTGTGTGGTGCTCTCCCAGCCCGCCCATCCCCCCCACACTGACTATCCTAAGTGCCACATCCTGAGACAAAAGAAGGCAGGATCCTTCTCACCCCACACAACATACCTTGTAGGAAACTGCTCCAAGGCATTTGTAAGTCTATCAGCAAACATGTCTTGAGGGGACAAATGGCAGGGGAAGTGGATTTTAGAAAGCATTTATAAGGTTGAATCTACTTCTCAGACCAGATCACTTCCTCATGAAGAACTGGCACTTGCACCCCACTTTAAAATCAAGTTTTCACTTCATACCAATCAGGATGGTTATTATTAAAAAGAAACCTAAACAACAACAACAACAAAAAACAAAACCATGAAATAACAAGTGTTGGTGAGGATGTGAAAAATTTAGAACACTTGTGACCTGTTGGTGGGGATGTAAAATGGTGCAGCTGCTGTGGAAAATAATATGGTGGTTCCTCAAAAAATTAAATACAGAATCACCAGATGATCCAGAACTTCTACTTCTGGGTATATACCCCAAAGAACTGAAAGCAGGGACTCACACAGGTATTTGTACACCAGTTTTCATTGCATCATTATTCACAATAGCCAAAAGGTAGAAATAACCCAAAAGCCCATCAACGGATGAATGGATAAACAAAAGTGGTATGTACATAAAAAGCATTATTCGATCTTAAAACGGAAGGAAATTCTGATATGTGCTACAACAAGGATGAACCTTGAGGGCATTATGCTGTGTGAAATAAGTCAGTCACAAGAGGACAAATACTGTATAACTCCATTTCTATGAGTATTCAGAATAGGCAAATTCATAGAGACAGATAGTAGAATAGTGGTTAGCAGGGACTGGGGGTGGGGTGGGTGGTAAGTGGGGAATTATTGTTTAATGGGTATGGTGTTTCAGTTTCGGAAGATGAAAAAGTTCTGGAGATGGAACCATCATAGTGGTGATGGTGGTACCTCCATGTGAATATACTTAATGCCACTGTACATTTAAAAATGATTAAAATGATAAATTTTTAATGTTTGCTTTACCAAATTTAAAAGAGAGCAACTTAAGAGACATAAAAAAAATCAAGTTAAATTAGTTTCCAAGAAGTTCCCACATCATTCTCAGCACAGTAGTTGTTCCATGTTATTTTATAGCCTGCCATCACCTCTGTAGCCAATGTATGATGTGTTTCAAATCCCTTAAAAGGGCAGTGCTGAGCAATATTGAGGGTTGCTGTTTAGTAATGTCATTTCAGTCTTTGAGACATACTGTTATATCAAGCCCTTTCTTCAAGAATGAAATAGGGACATTTTAAACAAATGGCTCCTTTCATTTTGTTATATACCATTTAACTGGTTCATATCTCTTTTTTAATCACTCAAGGGCAGAGGACTGTGACTTTGGAGAGTTCTCAGATTGGCTCTCCATTTCTCCTCCCACTGATTTATTATTTGGATGATGGTGTTCTTATTAACACAAGAGTTCTAGATGAAGCACCACAAGAACCAAGGATAGAAGACAGGAACCTGATTCCACAAATGAGTACAAAACACTTTTGAAAGCTTGGGTAATCTGTGGTCTTTCAATTCTTGAGGCAGCGCACTCTCCCAATGGTCTCTCTGCCTCAGTTTCTTCTCCAACCAATTCCAGTTCAACCCATCCTTTGGTGCCGAAAATCTCTTCCTGGAGCACAGCTTGGACACCTACTCAAAAGTAGTCCTTGGCTCTTGATGAAGCTTCCATGAGCTGCTCCAAACCTTCCCTGTGCCTCAACCAAACTGTTGCTCTTGGGTTTTCCAGTTCTGTGCTTCCACGCAGTGTTCCCTTTTCCCAGACAGTCCTCCTTCCTTCCTTCAAAGCCTAACACAAATGTTGGTTCTTTTGGGATACCTTTTCAGAGTCCCCAACAAGAAACAATCTCTTTCTCAATCCTGTGAACCCCTTTAATGTGGTTCTATCTCCCCTACAGTATTCACTGTTTTCTATTTGACTTAATTTATTTACATGCCGTAAGTCCTCTATAGATGAAGTTGCTGGTGGACAGTGTGGATATCTGCTTTGGACTGACTGCTTGTGTCCTCTCCTAATTCTTATGTTGGAACTCTAATTCCTATTGTGATGATATTTGGAGTTGGGCCTTTGAGAAGTAATTAGGTCATGAGGGTGGAGCCCCCTTGAATGGGATTAGTGCCCTAATAAGAAGAGATGTGAGAGAGATAAGCCATTTCTCTCTCTCTCTCTGCCATGTAAGGACACAGCAAGAAGACCAGGAAGTGGGCTCTTGCTAGACACCAAATATGTTGGCACCTTGATCTTAGACTTCTCAGCCTCCTGAAGTGCAAAATGCATGGTGAAATAAATGTTTGTTGTTTAAGCCACTCAGTCTATGATATTCCATTATAGCAGCCCAAACTGGCTATGTCAATATCTTATTAATATCTGTTTTTCAGAGACCCAGGCACATGGTAGATGCTGATGGATGCTGAGGGAATGTTGAACAGAATATGTAATATCCAGTGACTCATTTCTGGAGTCACTTGTAGGATATATGTTCAATTTAAATCCTTAGCTGCATGTATATTTAAAAAAAAAACCCAGAATGCCTCATAATTTTACTTTGTTGGCATTCTCCCATGGCCTTGAGGACTGATTCCTGCCCCTCCCCTCCCCCAAATACCACCACTGTTGGCTTAAAATGAGAGCAGTAAGAGCTGAACTTGAGATACATTGGAACAATTATGTCCATGACTAAGAAAAATAGAATGATTGGTGCAATGGAAAGTAGCTGCAGTGCAGATCGACAGCACACTTTTCAGCTACTGAACTCAGCATATACGAGTCTGATTACAGCTAGGGGTGGGGGAGTGACAGTAGTGCAGTCCCTGCCCTTCTCCAAGGAGAAGTGCCCTGTGATGCAGGTTTGGGGATGGGACCAGTTTTTGGACTCCTTCTCTATGGAGCATGACTTGACGCTCATGATGCATTCGGTGGGGTTTGGGAATCCGCATTGTAACTGAGGTGTCATGGTTCATTATCATAATGTTTGCCATTAATGGAGGCCTAACAGCGTGCTAGGTACTGTTCTGGGCATCTGTGCACTGCTAGCTCCCCCAGCCACCCTCAGGGGGAGGCAGGACTGTTAGCTCCAACTATGGACCTGGAAACAAAGGCTTACAGCAGTTAAGGGAGTTGGTCTGG
Source organism: Pseudorca crassidens (assembly GCF_039906515.1). Taxonomy (NCBI): domain Eukaryota; kingdom Metazoa; phylum Chordata; class Mammalia; order Artiodactyla; family Delphinidae; genus Pseudorca; species Pseudorca crassidens. The sequence continues at coordinate 102,810,783 of NC_090302.1, read as the reverse complement.
GTCACAGCAAGGGCAAGTGGGAAAGGCTGACTATGAGCCAGCCTGGCTGCCTCTAAGCCCAGGCTCCCTATCCAACAGCATGCTGCACCCCAGCTCACATAAAGCCCTAGACTGAGGGTTGGGCCACTGGCATCTCCCAGGCTGGCCAGGGAGTGGAAAAGTGCATTAACAGAGAAATGTGTCAAAAGATCTTCTCCCAAAACGAAGGCTTCAGGGATCCAGTATTTTAGTTTATGACTCTACATGCAATTTTTGCAAGTGGCGTGTTTGGCTCCAGTGGATCTTCCTTCACACCTTAATTAGTTCTAGTGACTGCTTTTAAGTTGTTAGGCACTCAAGGAGAGAGAGACACCAGGAGTCTCGCTAATTCTCTTCTGTTCTGGGAACACAGTGTCTTTTTTTTTTTTTTTTTTTTTTGAGCAAAGTCTTTTGACTTATCTATCAACAATACTAGAGTCATCTAATTAATCTCATTTCTTTCTGAGAAACTGGGACACTCTCAATGGGCCATCAGAAAGGCCAAGGTTGATAGCTTTAAAGAGGAATATGTGAGGTCTTTCACAACCAGGCATCTGCTTAATCTCCACTCCCCCACGCTGGCTGCTTCTCCCAAATGCATCTTAAGCTCCAGCAAACTGAGCCTCAAACTCTCCCTGCTGTCATCTACATGCCGTTCCTTCTATCCAAAATACCTTTGGTTATTGGTCTGGCCATTGGATATGAGTCTGTCAGGACTCAGGTTGTTCCTTGTTTCTGGAGGAAGGCGGAGCTGCAGTAGTGCAGCAGCTGAGCACGCTGACTTCCATATCAGACAGACCTCACTCAGTGTTCCTGCCTCTGTGGCTTTGAACAAGCACCCTAACCTCAAGAAGCATCCATGTTCCCATCTGTTAAATGGGTACAAGAGGAGAACCTTCAACATGGGGCAGCTCCTGAGATAAAATAATTCATGCGAACCTTTACCATAATTAGGAGCACACAGCTAGGCACTTGGCGAATGTTGGCTTCTTCGACTGTTGTCGGCTGGGTTGTCCTCCCTGCCACTTCCTTTCCCACCCTCAGCCTAAAGAAGCTGCCTCTTATTTATGATCCAGTTGCCTGTGTGCCAGCTCCAGCATAGCAGTCACTGTACTGGTTATTGTCAGATTGTTTTTCTCCTTTTTTAGACTGAAAACTCTTCCAGGACGGAGACCTTGAGCTTAAATTCTTCATTTCAAATGCCTGGTACAGTAGCTAATATATACTAGGCATTTAGTAAGTAAAGAGATGATTGACCTCTTATAGTTCATTTATTCCTTTCTGTATTACCTTTTACTTACCATGATCTCATTTGGGCATCACATGAGATAGGCATAGCAGAAAACCATATTTTATAGCAGAGGAGCAAATGAAATGAGCTTTCTAGGATCAACAGCACATGAGCGACAGAGTTTGGGCTGAATTGCAGGTGGCCTGACTCTTTGTCTGGTGCTCCTTCAGGGAAGGCTGAGGAACACACAGATTAAGAGCATGGGCTTTGGAAGTAGCCAGACCTGATCGCAAAATCTGCCTCTCCTACTCACCAGCTATGACCTGGGACAATTTATTTTTATGTCCCAATCAACCGTTTCCTAGTCCTTAAATGCTGGTAACTGCAGTGCTTTTTCAGAGCACAGCCCAGTCCCAGTGCATCGTGAGAGCGCAGTCCATGGTGGCCATTATTATGAGAATGAAATTGAAGTCCCTCATTACCATACAGATGCGGAATCCCACAGAATGCAGCGTAATCCCCAAACAGCCAATCTCAGAGAGCCAGACGAGCCTGTGAGTGGGTGCTGGTCCCGTCCCCCAAACCAGGGCACTTTGCTGTGGAGAAAGAAAAGGACATATATACACTACCAAACGTAAAATAGATAGCTAGTGGGAAGCAGCCACATAGCACAGGGAGATCAGCTCCGTGCTTTGTGACCACCTAGAGGGGTGGGATAGGGAGGGTGGAGGGAGGGAGACGCAAGAGGGAAGAGATATGGAAACATATGTATATGTATAACTGATTCACTTTGTTATAGAGCAGAAACTAACACACCATTGTAAAGCAATTATACTCCAATAAAGATGTTAAAAAAAAAAAAAGAAAAGGACAGTCTTTGTCACTCTCCACTGTCTCCCCACTCTCATCTGTATACTGCCTAGTTCACTGGTACAAGGGTGCTGTCCGCGTGCACTGTGGTATCTTTCATGTCCCAACAATTTAATTTGTCCCAGTCACTGACGGTTTCTCCATTATATCTCCAGCTCAGCTCTTATTGCTACATTTCACTCGGAGAGGGAGCGGAAGGTGGGAGTCATTTGTCAAGGATATGGGAGAATAAGACATCCAACTTCCTGCAATAAAGAGGATGAAGCCCTGTGTTTTGCTTTCTTACTGCATCCAGGGATTCAAAGTGTACATACGCTGAGTAAGAGGCTCCCAAATTTAGTCACTGGACCTCTGCACTTTTCAAAAGATGTTTTGCTCATTGAGTCAACATTTGTTTAACTCCTAGTAAACACCAGACTTGGGGGGTTCAGAAGTGAGAAAGATAAACTGTACAACCTCCCAAGCAAATAGCTATATAAGAGGAAAATGAGATGAATAAGGAAATATTCGAAGACACAATAGAAGTCTGTGGGAGCTGAGTTGCTGCAGTTCAGAGGAGAGAAAGGAGCAGACATTTGAATTCAGCCTTGAAGGGTGGGGAAAAAGCAGTGCAGTGAAAGGGCACAGTATAAGTGACCACAAGGGGAGGTTTGGGCAGCTAATGGAAGGGGTGAGAGCAGGCAATGAAGGGCCAGCGACGATGCTGATCAGGGGCTGATGACAATATCAGGTCTGCCCTCCAGGGGGACCTTCGGCAACAGTGGGTGCCTGGACTGCGGCTGGGGGGAGACTGAGGCAGAGGGAACTTTGGATGAGTGTGTTGCTTCAAAAATCAAGGACCCTGGGTGCCTCTTCTCTCTTACGTGTTTTGTACTCAGTTATGGAGCCATCGGTTCTTCTGTTGAATTGTCCTGAATCCCGGTGCTATTTTTAGCATCAAAATCCAGAGACAGAAAATTATTAAAGAAGGGATGAAAGGTCATACGACGGCTGAAGTCAGAGCACAAAGTTCAGTCTGAGTGAGTCATCGAAGCAAGAGACACCAAGCCAGTAAATAACATTGACCTGATGCAAAGAGCCATTTGTTTACAATACCCCCGACCCCTTTCTTTCTTGATGTGAAGGCTAAACAAAGCACACGTAATGAAGCTGAAGAGGATTTGTTAACCAGCAACCCTTAAACATTACCCAGCAACGTTTATGAAGCATTGTCACAGTCTCATTCCTGAGAGGTTGAGAAGGGCAATTCAAGATGGGGTAATGAAAAAAAAAAAAAAAAAGATGGGGTAATGGAGGTGAGCCAGCCTTCACACCCTGCTCAGGTCAGAAGCAACATCAGGACCAGTGCCTAGAGCCCCACTGAATCTACTTAGTGGACCTCTCAATCTGTTCATGGGAAGGATGGGCAGAGATAGACATCTGGATGAAGGGATGCTTTCTTGGGACTTCCCTGGTGGCACAGTGGTTAAGACTCCACACGCCCAATGCAGGGAGCCCAGGTTTGATCCCTGGTCAGGGAACTAGATCCCACATGCATGCCACAACTAAGAGTTTGCGTGCCATATCTAAGTAGCCCATAAGCCGCAACTAAGTAGCCCGTAAGCCGCAACTAAGGAGCCCATGAGCTGCAGCTAAGGAGCCTGCCTGCCGCAACTAAGACCCGGCGCAACCAAATAAATAAACAAATAAATATTTAAAAGAAACAAAAGGGATGCTTTCTTCACAGGAAACCAGTCAGAGCTGGCTAGCTGGAAGATGAGGTTTCCATTTGTGTTTTGAAGCCAAGAAGAGTTGTTGTAACATCCCAGAGTTACTTAAGCTGGCTTGGGATCATGGCTAGTTTGGCTCTGATGGCTTTTGTCTGTATTTATGGCCAACAGAGAATGGGCCCTCAAGTAGCTCAGCAAGGAGAAGCATTCTAAAAGATCCAGGGTGAAAGAGGAGTGAGTAGGTAGGCAGGGATCACTGAGAACGTGCTGGCATGACTAGGGCTCTTCCGATGGTCTCAGAGTGATTGTCTTAGGCTTTACCTTCCGTGGCCCCCATGGGAAAATTTCATGCATCAGAATAATAGTGATCCTGAGATGCAAATTATAAAGAGTACACTGCATAAGTGCTCCTAATGAGCTTTACAGATTCAGGAGAAACATTTATTTGCTGAGGCAGCCTAGTTGTAAAAATAATGTATAAAGTAATTAACTACTTGATAAGAAGCTAACTTTTACATTAGAAATTTATTTAAAGTAGTAATGATTCTACTGTATGCTAGGAACGTCAGTAATAATTATAAATGATATTCAAACTACATCATCGACACTGGATATACAATTCCTCTAAAATTTGGTACAGCAACTTTCAGCTTGGAGAGCTCTTAAAAATAAGTTGGATAGGGCTTTCCGGGTGGTGCAGTGGTTGAGAGTCCGCCTGCCGATACAGGGGACACGGGTTCGTGCCCCGGTCCGGGAAGATCCCACATGCCGCGGAGCGGCTGGGCCCGTGAGCCGTGGCCGCTGAGCCTGCGCGTCCGGAGCCTGTGCTCCGCAACGGGAGAGGCCACAACAGTGAGAGGCCCGCGTACCGCAAAAAAAAAAAAAAAAGTTGGATAATCATTTGCCTTTATAATACAAAGTAGCACTAAAAGACCACCCTTATATTTTCCCCAAAGAGCTCCCCTGTTTAACAGTCATTTACCTGGAATTCTATCACTAACGATTTAGTCTTGTTGAAATAGATTTCTAGGCCCAAGATGGAGTCACTCCTGCTCAGGGTGCTTCATCAGCAAACCAAAACTTAGGTATCTTTTGCGTCCCTGTAAATACTCCTCCACTTGACCAGAAATGCAGCATATCCAGTTAGCCAGTCTCCAAACACCAGGCCAACTATGGGCTCTATATTTACCTCCTGTTCCTTCTTAGCCTAATCAAGCCCTCTGCCAACATGTTTTCTATGCTTTTTATTTCTATTTTTCTCTTCCTTGTTCTTTATTCTTTATCCTATAAAAGTTTCCTGTCTTCATCCCATTTTGCAGTTTTCTGATCGGAGAATGTCTGCTTCATGATGTGTTAAGTAAAGTTTGAATCACTTATATTACCTTCTTAAACATTTTTAGCAGTCTTTTGGGGGTGACTCTCTAGGTATCCTGGTTTTTGAAAGCATAACCTCTTTCTGGAAGAGTTGGAAGTACTGCTAACATTTAAAGGTCTAAATTCATACTGCAGTGTACTTATTTCACCACTAGATGTTGGTCTTGCCGTTTTGATAATGTTGAAAGGTAGCGCTTCCTAAGGCTGTACTTGTATCTTCATTTAGAGTTCTGTGCATGAGTTTCTTGGATGACCTACTGTGGGTTTAACAGAATCTAAGCCTCTGATTTCAAAACTGAGCCTTGCAGGTTTGCCCAGAAGCTAAGATCTTCTGACTTAGGAGCATGGGGTTTTCAATGAGCTAATTGGCACTTAAGTTATTTGAATTAAATTATTCTCAGTTCATTTAATAAGACTGCCTTTTGATTTTTTTTCTTGCTTCCTTTCAGCAACCAAGTTGAACAACAACAAAAATAAGTGAAATGTAAAATGGATCTGTCTCTTGCCTCTTTATTGACCTGAATGTTTAGTCCATCAGGAAAATACTTGTGCAATTACATGTATATAGCTCCAGGAAAACTTAGCAAGCTGAAGGAAAGCTGGGGAAATTTAGCAGTCCAGTTTAGAAGAGAGCATCAATTAGTCATCTTTGTTTAGAAGATGATGGGCAAGTCTACAGCTTGGAAACTAGCTGAAATCTTATAACCAAAACAACAACAAAAAATGATAGTACACACAAAAAACAACAATATACCCTTACCTACAAAGGAATCAAAACATAAAATCAGGTATAGATAATGAGTCTTTCGGGACTCAAGGTCAAGACGTTGACAATAAATCAACAGAGAAGCTACCAAATATTTATTGTCCACCAATTATTACCCAAGTAACATAATAGATAGTTTACATACATTATCTTATTAAATCCTCCCAACATATCGATAGGCATACTTGACTCTGTGTACAGAAAAGAAAATTAAAACTCAGAAGAGTTATTTCTTCGAGACCCTCCAGTTAGTAAGTTGTGAAACTGAGATGTGAATGCAAGTCTTTGGACTTGAAATCCAGGGTCCCTTCCCCACACTGCAGCTACTCACATGGGAATTTTCATTGAGGAAATGATGTTATTGGGCACGCATACCCACTTGCAGCTGTCTGAGTAGGAATATTACATAATACAATACATACAATGGAATATTATTTAGCCTTAAAAAAAGAAGAAAATCCCATCATATGCTATAACATGGATGAACCTAGAGGACACTATGCTAAATGAGATAGCCAGTCAGGAAAAAAAAAATACTGTATGATTCCACTTATATAAGGTCTCTAAAGTTGTCAGAGTCCTAGAAGCAGAAAGTAGAATGGTGGCTGCCAAGGGAAATGGGGAGCTGTGGTTTAATGGCTATAGAGTTTCAGTTTTGCAAGATGAAAAAAGCTGTAGAGATCTGTTGTAAAACAATGTGAATATACTTAACTGTACGCTGAAAAATTGTTAACATAAATTTTATGTTATGTATTTTTTTTACTATAATTAAATTTTAAAAAATATGCAAAAAAGTCTACAAATAATAAATGCTGGAGAGGGTGTAGAGAAAAGGGAACCCTCTTACGCTGCTGGTGGGAATGTAAATTGGTGCAGCCACTGCGGAAAACAGCATGGAGGTTCCTTAAAAAACTAAAAATAGAGCTACCCTATGACCCAGCCATTTCACTCCTGGGCATATATCCAGAAAAGCTGAAAGTTTTAATTCAGAAAGATACATGCACCCCGATATTCATAGCAGCACTATTTACAATAGTCAAGACATGGAAGCCACCTAATGTCCGTCAACAGATGAATGGATAAAGAAGATGTGGTGTATATATGATGGACTCAGCCATAAAAAAGAATGAAATAATGCCATTTGCAGCAACATGGATGGATCTGGATATTATCATACTAGGTGAAGTAAGTCAGACAAAGAAAGACAAATATTATATGATATCACTTATATGTGAAATCTAAAAAAACACAAACTTATTTACAAAACAGAAATAGACTCACAGACATAGAAAACAAACTTATGGCTATCAAGGGGGGGAGGATAAATTAGGAGTATGGGATTAACAGATACACGCTACTATACATAAAATAGATAAACAACAAGGATTTACTGTATAGCACAGGGAACTATATTGTAATAAACTATAGTGGAAAAGAATCAAAAAAAGAATATAGATATTTACATATATATTTATAACCAAATCACTTTGCTGTACACCTGAAACTAACACAATATTGTAAATCAACTATACTTCAACAAAAAAAGAAAAGATGCAAACAAATAATATGAGTAATGAAAAAGGAGACGTAACTATGGATAAAACAAAGACATCATATTGAGGTGATCATTTTGTAATATACACAGATATTGAAGCATTATGTTGTACACCTGCTACTAATATGATTTTATATGTCAACTATATTCCTCATTAAAAATAATAAAATAAGATAAAATAAGACCCTAAGAACAGAAATAAGCATCATGAAAAGAGTTGGGAGAGAAGCATTTCAGGCAGAGGGAACAGGGCATGCTAAGGGTGTATGTTTAGAAAGTGAGGAAAAGAGAAAAGTATAGATTTGTTTATTTCTGTTTACAAGAAAGAAAACAAACCAGAAAGTGGGTTTATAGAACTTTATAACTTCAAAAAACCCCAAGACATGAAAATAATAAAGGAATATCACCAATACCAATAGTTTTATGTTAACATAACTGAAAACTTAGAATGTACAATTGTCTGTAAAAATATTAAGTCCTAATATTTACTTAAGAAGAAATAGAGAACCTTAATGATTCTGTAACCATTAAGATACTGATTTTTTTCAGTAGTTAAAATTTATACAAAATAAAACACCATACATGGATGATTTTATAAGCAAATTCTATTAAACATCCAAGAAACAGATAACCCAAAGTTATGTAAATCTTTCCAAAAAATAAAACATGAAGAAACTACTAAAGTCAGTTAATTAGGTTAGCCAAGATCAGGCAAAGAATATTGGAGAAAGTAGAGGTCAACCTCACTTTATGAATATATATGCAAAAAATTTAAATACATATAGACAAACTGAACCTAAGAATGAAAGTATGTATGTGTACATGAATATGTATACCTATGTTTATCTATCTAATCGCAAGAATGTAAAGATGAATTAACATTAGAAACCTATTAATCTAATTGATCACTTTTACAGAATAAAGGCAAAGGACATATGATTGTGTTTATTAGTGGCTGATATGTCTGTGTTACTATAGATATACCCATATTATTTATAGATACGTATTTCAAAAGCATGCAAGGGAATGAGTAATACTGAACTCAGTCTGCTGCTTCTCTCTGGGAAAGAAAGATGAGAAAGAGATAGAGGAAAGCTATGTAGGAGTCTTTGTACCCATAATTTTTGTTTTAAGATTCTAAGTAAATCTGATAAAATGTTAAGATTTTAAAGATGAGCAAGAGATATATGGTGTTTATTATAATGTTCTTTACATTTTTTTTACGAGATGTAATAAAAAGAGATCCTTCTGGGGCTGGTCATGCCTACCTAGAAGTTTTTCAATAAAAAACTGTCATTCATATTTTAAAAGGTACATTACTGTTGTTTAATCCTGAAAAGAAACAGATTGAAATATGACCCATGAAATATATATATATATATATATTTAGTTCCTTTGGTGCTTACTATTTTTTTTTCTTTCTTACCGATTTTTTTTAAACATCTTTATTGGAGTATAATTGCTTTACAATGGTGTGTTAGTTTCTGCTGTATAACAAAGTGAATCAGCTATACATACACACACATCCCCAGATGTCCTCCCTCTTGCGTCTCCTTCCCACCCTCCCTGTCCCACCCCTCTAGGTGAACACAAAACACCGAACTGATCTACCTGTGCTATGAGGCTGCTTCCCACTAGCTATCGATTTTACATTTGGTAGTGTATATATGTCCATGCCACTCTCTCACTTTGTCTCAGCTTACCCTTCCCCCTCCCCGTGTCCTCAAGTCCATTCTCTAGTAGGTCTGTGTCTTTATTCCCGTCCTGCCCCTAGGTTCTTCATAACCATTTTTTTTTTTAGATTCCATATATATATGTATTAGCATACGGTATTTGTTTTTTCTCTTTCTAACTTACTTCACTCTGTAAGACAGACTCTAGGTCCATCCACCTCACTACAAATAACTCAATTTCATTTCTTTTCATGGCTGAGTAATATTCCATTGTATATATGTGCCACATCTTCTTTATCCTTTCTTACTGATTTTGATTATCAGCTTATTTGACACTAGTCATTGGATTGGGCCGGTGAAAATGTGGGTAGAGTTGATTTAAACACTTTGTAGGGAATTCCCTGGCAGTCCAGGGGTTAGGACTCAGTGCTCTCACTGCCGAGGGCCCGGGTTCAATCCCTGGCTGGGGAACTAAGATCCCACAAGCCACACAACATGGCCAAACACCCCCCCCACAAAACAAAAACAAACAAAACCCAAAAAAATCCCCCAAAACAAAAACAACAGAAAAACACTTTGTAAAAGTTTTTTTAATATATGAGATGCAATAATAGAATAATAAAACTAATTCAAGATGTTGAACTGAATGTATTCATCCTCTCTGCTGAGACACCATTAAATGATAATTAAGAAACTGAAAAAGATATAATCTCACAACAGCTTACGGGACAGGGGAAAAAAAGAGTTCAACCCATTTCTGAAAGTCAGTTGCAGATAAAAAGGTTTTGATCTGTGAAGCGAAGTGAAGAAGGCAAAGCCCACAGTTTGCATGGAGGGCCCTGCAATAAGCAGGGTGCTGACCTGCTCAGGAACAGCCCTGGAGAGGCTGCAGTGCAGAGACTGCAGACCAACAGAGGAGCAGGGTGGAGAAGGGCACAGAGATCGATGGGTGGTCTTATGGAATGGAGATCACGCACTCTCTTCCCCTAACTCCCCATAACCAGCCCCAAACAGGACTGCATTCAGTCACTTGGACCACTTCTGCTCCCCCCAGTCCCATAGCACCACATAAGTACAGTACTATGGGAAAGGGACAGAGTTTTCTGAAGAAATTGACCAAATTGTGTAGGGAGAACTATGGAAGTGAGGTATTAGTGCCTCAGAATAAAGTCTCCCACATTTAACCATTTGGTGGTAGTGGTACAAGGCTGCTTACAAAGGTCAAATCTCATCCTCTCATACAAAAATCATATAAACAGATCATAGACTGTGTTTTTTGTGACTGGCTTCTTTCACATAATGTTTTCAAGGTTCATCCACACTGCAGCATGTATTGGTACTTCCTTTTTAGTGCCAAATAATATTCCATCACTAAGTCATATTTTATTTATCCAGCTGATGGACATTTGGGTTGTTTTGGCCATTATGAATAATGCTGCTATGAATATTATGTGCAAATCTTTGTGTGGACATAGGTTTTCATTTCTTTTGGGTAGATTCCTAAGAGTAGAATTTCTGGATCATATGGCAACTGTTTTTAATATTTTGAGAAACTGCCAAACTTTTCCAAGGTACCTGCACTACTTAACTTTCCCACCAGCAATGTCTGAGGCTCCAATTTCTCCACATCCTTGCCAACACTTGTTATTGTCTGTCTTCTTTATAATGCTCATTCTAATGGATGTGAGTTGATATCTCACTGTGGTTTTTTTAAATTACTTTTTTATTGAAGTACAGTTGATTTACAATGTTGTGTTAATTTCTGCTGTACAGCAAAGTGACTCAGTTATACACATATATACATTTTTTTATATTCCTTTCCATTATGGTTTATCTTAGGATAATGAATATAGTTCCCTGTGCTATACAGTTAAGATCTTGTTGTTTATCTATTTCATATGTAATAGTTTACATCTACTAACCCCAAACTCCCAGTCCATGCCTTCCCCACATCAGCTCCCCCTTGGCAACCTCAAATCTGTTCTCTATATCCATGAGTCTGTTTCTGTTTCATAGATGGGTTCTTGTGTGTCATAGTTTAGATTCCACATATGAGTGATATCATACAGTATTTGTCTTTCTCTTTCTGACTTCACTTAGTATGATAATCTCTAGGTCCATCCATGTTGCTGCAAATGGCATTATTTTGTTATTTTTTATGGCTGAGTAGTATTCCATTGTATATATGTACCACATCTTCTTGATCCGTTCATCTGTTGATGGACATTTAGGTTGTTTCCATGTCTTGTTATTGTGAATAGTGCTGCTACGAACATAGAGGTGCATGTATCTTTTTGCATTATAGTTTTGTCTGGACATATGCCCAGGAGTGGGATTGCTGGATCATATGTCTCTCTGTGGATTTGATTTGCATTTTGCTAATGAGCTATGATGTCAAACATCTTTTCATGTGCTCATCAACTACTCATGTATCTTCTTTGGGGAAATGTCTGTTAAGACATTTTTTGCCCAAGTGAGAGTTCTTCAAACATTTTCTGCTCACACAGTCCCTAGAAGAATTTTGGAAATCTATGTAACCCTTCTTTTGATTTTAAATTGATATCTAAACATTATCAACTTAAGTTTAAGTAGTTGCTAGTTGCAAAAGATGTAATTTCCAGAGTATTCTAAGTATAAACATTTTAAAACAAAATGAAGTTACTTTTAAAATATATCAAATGGACTCTAGATACAATACCCACATGTTATCCATCATCATTTACATAAAAATGCATGAACAAGCTCCTCTTTACCCTTCACCGATTTTATATTTCATTTTTCACCTTGAACTCTTATTTCCATTACTCTGTCTCACATTATTTTATCCCTAATAAAATATATCTTATGCTTATAAATCTTGTGTTATAATTCTATTGTTCTTCTCTGCAATAAAAGATAAGTGTAAGAATTGTAAATGAAATATTTATTTTATGTAATGACAAGCATTTAAGTATTACAAAGTTTTCTGGGTTGAATTACGATTACAAGTACTATTAGTACACAATTACTTAAAACATGGCTACCTTATAAATTTTAATAAGTAATTATTGCTTTAGCAATATCACTCAATATTTGAAGTCTTTCCAAATTTGAAGCCAGAAAGCACATATTGACCTATTATAAAAATATTGTGGAGGGATAAATTAGGAGTTTGGGATTAAAATATATACATTACCATGTATAAAATAGATAACCAACAAGGACCTACTGTATAGCACAGGGAACTATACTCAATATTTTTTAATAACCTATATGAAAAAGAATCTGAAAAAGAATATATATATAACTGAATCACTTTGCTGTACACCTGAAACTATCACAACATTGTAAATCAATTATGCTTCAATAAAAAATAAAATAAATATTTTAATCTATCAGCTAATTAATTGATTAACTATTCCTTTAATTTTGTTGAAAGCAAAGAATTGGAAAGCACCTAGCTTGCATAAAGATTTATCTCTTCATGGTTAAAGTAATTTACTCACTCTGTTTCTGGGAAGAATACCAAAAGAGGCTTTACCAAGTCTTATCAAATAACTATTAATTATACCTGCTTATTTTTCACTTAGAGGCACCTTGCGTAACTTAGAAAGGGTTGGAATATGTATAATTTTAATTTCAATACATCTTTATCAATACAGTGTTAGAAATGAGATTATCTTATTTTCTATGTGATTTAAATGCATTTTTGTCAAAACCTCGTTGATGCAGATTTAGCTCATTCAATTTATAGCGAAGGTGGGAAAGCAGAATCAGCACAAGTTCGCAAGCAGATAGATTTTACAAAAGACTACATATGGCAATTGGGGATCTGGAAATAGATTCCCTTAGCACTATTTATGCCTGTGAACCCATTAGAAAGTCCTCCAATCCCTTCAGGGGAACAGGTGGCCAGTTCAAAGGCATTTGTGCTTGGTTACCCCCACAGCTAGATCTAGGATCAGACACCTCAGCCTCTCAAATCCAGCGCTTTTCCACTCTTCAGTGTTGTTTCCCAAAACCATGTGGACTTTCAGTATGATCTACAGAGCAACAGCACACCCAAAAAATTTCATTACAGTATCTGGAAAAGATAATATTTGATACATTTAGGTTGGGTTTTTTTTTGTTTTTTTTTAAAGTAACAGCAGGCTCCACTCACCATCTAGGATGGTTACCATAGTTACCTAGAGATTGTTTGCCTGTCCTCTCTTTAACCCCAGGCTCCACAGTCTACTATTCCCTGGGCATTGAGTTCAGATTCTTAGGTTCCTTTCTTCAAAGGGAAACCAGCAATACACGCATTTTAGGAGGAGAGAAAGAACCAAAGATGTAAAAAAGGAGAAAGGAAGAGAGAGTGAGAGAGAAGTTGTTTCTATTCTTCATTCTGGGGTTTGGATCCTAGGAGAGAAATGTCAGTGGCCTTAATCTATGCTCTGTTTCAACACTTAATCTTGAAGCAACAGTAAGAGAAGCATCTGATTTTTCCTCTCTTTTCTTTCATAATCAACCCATGAAAAGAAAAAATCAGAAGAGAGAAAATGAATTCTGTTGCGTTAGGTGAACATCAGAAGAGAGAAAATGAATTCTATTGTCTTAGGTGAATGGGAACCAATTCAACTGATAAAATATTGACAGCTGTTCAGCTGTTTATTATTAGCTCTTCTGTAGGAAAGATGAGTTTAATGCAAATAAGCAAATACATATTCCCTGAGAATTTCCATTAATAATGCTTTCTTTCTTCCCTCAAAAATCTCATCCTATCGACATTTGCTTATATTCTGTCTTTGGCTCATATTTGAACTAAGATACGAGCAAGTCTCCGTTTTTGGAGTAACGCTGTGTGCTTTTAACTCTCATTTATGGTCACTTAAAATATGAGTTCTCCTCGGTCCTAGCTTATCCAACGCTTTTGGCCTTTTCAATACTTTTGAATCAGAGAATCTCAGGTTGTCGGAGGACCCAAGATGCCATCTAGGGTCAAGGCCAGCTCAGAGGTGGAGTGCTTCCCTTCTGAACTGCTGTTACTTTGTGTGGGGAGCAATCTCTTCCACCGAGCCTTGCACCCATCTGTACATTTAAATACATTTAATTGTTAAGACACAGCTGTGTGTCTTACTTAAGTGATCTTTTTAAATTGGGGAATTCATTTGGAAGAAAATTTTAATCTGGATAACTTCTAAAGTAAGTATTAATCAGTGTAATGGGCAAAAAGTTTTTTGGCATAAGAAAAAGAAAACACTTTGCAAATTGAAACATCTCAGGCCTATTCCAAAGCATGTCTGTTGTTGTAATGGGATCTGGTAGTGCAGTTTATTAAATTTGTAGGATAAAGTGATACTGATAGGTGCAGGGAATCTTTTTCAGTGTGCTTATTTCTCTTCCAGATAATATAATAAAAGAAATTGCTAGTTAGCAATAAGGCAGGGAGCCTGTATCTGGAGAGAGAAGCTCCAATGAGTTTGCTTCTTATAAATGATTGTAGTGATGGATGGCTATTTTTAGAACCTGCTAATGAAGCCAAGTGTTGACTTATTTGGTGTGTGTCTGTGGTGCTCTGTCTAAATGACCATTATATGGATTGCTTTACTTGCTTATGATTTGAGCATCCTCAACTCTATTGAAGCATTTTCTTGTAGCAGTCTACAAATTTAAACTGCAGAGGAAAAAAAGAGTGAGAGATTCTATTTGCCTAGCACCTCTAAAGAACATTCTTGCACTTTGGTCATAACAGGAAGTGTGAGAATTCAGACAAACCTTGACCCAGCTGTGTGACCTTGACCAATATTCTTGGGCTTCCCTGGTGGCGCAGTGGTTGAGAGTCTGCCTGCCGATGCAGGGGACGCGGGTTCGTGCCCCGGTCCGGGAGGATCCCACATGCCGCGGAGCGGCTGGGCCCGTGAGCCATGGCCGCCGAGCCTGCGCGTCTGGAGCCTGTGCTCCGCAACGGGAGAGGCCACAACAGTGAGAGGCCCGCGTACTGCAAAACAAAACAAAACAAAACAAAACAAAAAACTTAGGTATAAAAGACTAATACCAGCTTTAACTCTTTCCTCTTCTATTGACATTGGCATTTTAACAGGTGTTCAAGCTAAAGAGTTGAAGCTTTGATTTGAGTAGTTATGTATCGAGAATCTAATCTGAAAGCAAGAGACAACTGGGGCTTCCCCGTCTTTCTGGAAGGGTACCACAAGGGGATCAGGAAAAGGATAGGCCTGGTACATATGAAACTGTAAGATTTAGAGGAACAATTCCCAGTGAATTTGCTGAAAGGTAACCTGAGTGATAGCCCTGGCTCCATTGTTAACAGGAGATATGATCTGGGGGTAAATCCTTCACCTCTGCAGATCTCGCAGCATCCTTATTTAGAAAGTGAGGACGGTAACACCTGTAGATCTGTTTCTGCCTCACAGGATTGCTGCAGAAATCCAGTGATATCATGCAGAAATGCTTGGGAGATCTCTGCTCTCCATGTAAACATCACTGCTGTCATCTCTGTTATGTGAGGATGCCTTAAGAATCAGGTGGAAAAGCAATTTGAGAATAGTGAGAAACAGAAAGTGAAAAACCAAAGCTCATTTTGGGGCACTAATGCCACTGCCTCCCTAGAAATTTCTGCTCTGTTTAGTTGTAATGTTCAATGGCTACTGTGGGGAGGGGCAGTCAGAGAGGATAATTCATTCTGCAAAAAGGAATAAGCAAAGGAAAGGTTAAGAGCTGCTGAAGATGAAGAAGCCGGTGGAGGACTTGAGTGGAAAACATTTAAATTACTTCCCAATCCCAAGAGTCTATGAAGCACAGCACAGAAAACCACATTTCTAATGGCATTAATTTAAAAAATTGGGAAATTCACTCATTATTGAATTTGACATAAAGTTGGAAGATTTGAACAATGGATCCAAAGCATTTATATGAAAGATTAGGTTTTAAATAAAAGTTGTATTTTTAGGTTTTTATAAAAGCTGCAGTATAAATGAATAGCCTTAGCTTTCAAAGTCTTTTTTTTTTTTTTTAAAGGCGATGCAAATTCAATATGAGGCAGCAATGTAAGATGGCTAAAAATTTTGAATGCAATATTGGGATGGACTAATAGAAATACAATACCTATGCATCTTTAGAACCACGATAAGAACATCCACTTCATCGAGCTGCTGTGAAGCTTAAATCTGATACCTGCGCAAAGCATCTGGCATAGTAACCAGCCTCAGAATGTTGGTTCATTTCATTCATGTGACCTCTCTTTTCTCTAAGATCATGGCAATCATTGCTTGTAACTTCCTTCCTTCCCCTGAGACATCACCTAGAATTTTGCCTTTTCTTAATAACTTTTGCATAGTTCTTTGAAATTTCACACGCATGGGCTTTGTCTGCTTAGTTATTTTAAAAGTGGTTTGTTATATATATTTATTTGTAAATTTATGTTATATTGTTTATTTTTACAATTATATATGTATATACAGATATATCGTTTACATTTTTCTCTCTTGAGGTAAAACTTACGTTCAGTGAAATGCACAAATCCTACTATATTCTGAGTTTTGACAAATGCGTACACCTGTACGACCCAAACTTCTCGAGACCTAAAACAATTCCATCGCCCTAGAAAGCTCCTTCGTGCCTTCTCCCTGTCATTCCTCACCTTACGCTCATTGAAGAAACCACTGTTTTGAATTTTTTCCATCATAGATTAGTTCCTCTGTTCTAGAATTTCATATAAATGGAATTATACACTATGTATCCTTTGTCTAAGACTTCTTTCACTCAGTATCAGTGTACTGCTTTTTTTGTTTTGTTTTGTTTTTTTGCGGTACGTGGGTGTCTCACTGTTGTGGCCTCTCCCATTGCAGAGCACAGGCTCTGGACGCGCAGGTTCAGCAGCCATGGCTCACGGGCCCAGCCGCTCTGCGGCATGTGGGATCTTCCCAGACCGGGACATGAACCCGTGTCCCTTGCATCGGCAGGCGAACTCTCAACCACTGCGCCACCAGGGAAGCCCCCCAGTATACTGGTTTTGAGATTCGTCCATGTTGTGTATATCAGTAGCTGGTCTTTTTATTGTGCTCAGGTATTTTTCAAGCCCTTGGAGACAGGACTCTGCTATAAGTCCCTACACTCCCCCACCTCCCCTGGCACTTAGACAGACTTGTGCACATTACAAGTGTTCCAACGGCATTCGGTGACTCGATGGATGAACACCAAGAGTTATTTAATCAATCAATAAGTCATTTAGACACAATCCAGTTTTGCTTTTCTAATCCAGACAGTCTCTTATATGTTCAACTTACCAGACACCAAACGTTATATATCCTGGTGCCAGCAGCCTGTCTGCTGTACTGGAGGAACCCAGGGATCCGCCCAGGATCAGCTCTGCAGCAGCATTTGCTGCATTCCTGCAGCACTGAAGTGAACTGCTGCTCTGGCTGGGCTCTAGCCTGGCTGTGAAAGAGCCAACCTCGGGCCTTTGTCTCTTGCAGACGGAAATGCTTATACACTGTCTTTGCAAACAGTAAACCTCACATTCCTCCGACTGATTTATTAAACCACTGTAAAGGTCAGCAAAGAAATCCAGGTGCCACATGGCATGTTTTTGTGGCTAGTTGGTACTCAAATTGCAGAAGCAGCATGTCTTTCCTCGCAGTCAGGAAAGCACAACTCAACAAACAGGGTTAGTACTATTGGTTGGGACCGATAGGGCTGTGACCTGCCTGAAATGACTGCAAATGAAGCCCCTTAAGGTCTCCACCATACCCTCTAACATCTGTGACTGGTGACTGTGATTAAGGGCAAGGCACTGTGGAACAGGCCTCTGGGGAGAACATACATTACCTTGGCCAGTTCCATGCAGCAAGCATTTAGGAGTTTAAACCTATCACCATCATTTCTCCTTGGACAGCAGCAACTTCCTGTCATTTCTAATATTGCATGTGTTCTAAATATAATTGTGCTTTTCATTTTTAATTTATTCAAATGACATTCTCGTTCCCGTTGCCTTCTACATTTTATATAGCTGCATAGCACACTTTACGATGCATTACTTCAAAATGTGATGCTGTAAAATTAGTCATATTTTATATTACAAGGGGAAAGTTTTCTTTCAAATATATTTCCCAGGAGATGGGGAGATTCATGTATTATGACTCCTATGGTGAGCATAATATATAAAGAAATAAACTGGTTATAAAAAGCAGAGAGGAAATATATTTGTGGTTTCCACACACCATGTATTTTCTGTTGATTTTACTCGTATTTCTTTCTAAAAAGGTAAAGATTTGGAGAAAGCATGATAAACTTCAATGATGAGATGTTGGGTGCCAGCATTTGTTCTTTTATTCTTCAGAGAAATTTTTAAGGTCATTTTGCTAAAGAGAACCTATTTACAGGAGTGGAATATGACGGTATTTTAATTAGTAAAAAGGTGGATGTCATAATATAGTTATTCTAAAGAGTTTAAATCAGCTAAGGTTGCATTTAGGTCATTCATTCCAGAAAGGGTGTTTTGTAAACTGATGTTTAGAGGCGTGTCTAAAAAGTCACATCACCAGTTATGTGTCACGTTCTACTGGTAGCTTCCATTTTATTTTACATTGGCACTCTTAAGAAACCTACAATAATTTTAGTTTATTGCCACCACTAGCTGTCCAAATAAAACACGCTCATTAACAATTTCTTCGTGGTATAAATCAGTTCACATTTGTCTCTCCCCAACATGGGTGGTTTACCACACGCACAGAGACTGCAGCATACAATTATCAAATTCCACAGAAACATATGGAAGCAGCACATGCCATTGGCTGCAGCACGTGTAATGAGTAGAGCCCTACTCAGGCTGGAAGCGAATTGAGCTTAGGTGTGGAGTAGCTGTGTGAGTTGGCACATTACTTAACCTCTCTGGGCCTCAGCTATTTGCTCAGAATAAACAATAACCCCTTTCATGGGGATCTGGGGGTTATTAAATAATAGATATCAAATGCCTGTCACAGGGCAGGCATGCTGCACGTATTTATTTTCTTCATCCCTCCTTGCAAGGACAAACTGATGCCGACTTTGCTGACAATGATGTATCTACCCGATAGGGAAGAGTATAGAGACCCATCTGCTGTTACGGATGAGGGCTCTTCCTGCAGCTCACTGGTGGCAGGAGAACTTTGCTCTCTTGACCCAAGGACTGATGTTCTCACGAGACCTGCCTCATAAGAATTTCAGCCTAGAGCTCAGCTTTTCAAAACAAATGCCGATACAGAATTTCCTGTGTGCCAAAGTGTTTTAGAATAATGAAATGAAAGTCACCAGGTCCTATCCATCTGAAGCTTCTGACTCTCTTGGCACTAGAGGAGGAAGATTTTTTCGGTGGTTCTAAGAGTTATATTTTACGAGCTCTGTGGTAATGTTAATACATTTTACTTTTAAACTGAACTGCTTCAAACAGTCATTTAGGGGAATTACAGAGCTATTAAGGATAACCAGAGTAGTAGAAATTCTATGAATGAGTTTCATCAACATACTTGCCTGTTTATTTTTAAAGTAATTTTTATTTCCTAGGAGTGTGTTTTGTTGGCAGCCCTCAACCAATTTCATGTTGTTGGAGAATGTGTTTAAAGTGGGACAAATGCACAGGTGTGTAACAAGACCCCAAAGCCTTCTAAAGAAATAACGACACCCCTGTGAAAAACACGAATGCAGAAACGTTTGTGGTAAGGGAAGGAAAGTCAAGATTCTTTTTTTAAGCAGATTTTCTAAAGTTGTTCATCTTACCTTTGCTTTGACATGTAGGGCCAGTGCCACATGGGTATTCAGAGCAAAGAGTTAAAAAGGAGGGTGACTGGGCAGAATATTTTAAAAAGCAGCAGGTACCTAGCAGAGGAAGGCTTAAGGTAGGGCCACCAACACTCAGACCTGGGCTGCGCCCGGGAGCTCCTCTAAAGCAAAGCTGTAGTGGAGCTATTGAAAAAGACCAGAGGTCTATATTCTTAAATACAGAAGATCTGCCCCTTTCCCCACCCCCTGTTCACCAGGTTCAACAAAGGCAAGGGTCCCTGCGCTCCCATTCCTACCCTTCACACTCCAGGGTGCCTTTCTTTTCAGCTGCCCAAAGGACAGCAGCGGAGGCCCACAGGTTTCTTCTTCCTGCAGCATCTCACGGCCCCTGCAGCATCTATCAGCCACCTCCCTCTTTCTGAGCAGCTTCCTCTGCAGTCAGTCTTCAGCCAGGAGTCCTGGCCAAAACACTGACGAGCTTAAGATCTCTGAGGGTGACCTGAAACTGAGGGAAGGGAGCTGGCACAAAAGACATGAACTCGTGAATACCTAAGAGTGTGGTGTAGGTGGACTCACACAGAGCGAGTGTGAAACAATGTGGTTTTAATGGGGCAGGTTAAAAAAAAAAATCCATTCTGCCACTTGTCATCCACATATGGGTAACTGGGAGCAGACAAAAATATGGCTTACTTAGGTTCTTCCCACCACCCCGAGAAGCCTTTCCCTCTGCTGAATCCCTGATCAATGCGAAGACCAAAGATGTATAGACTGTAAAAAGTCATCAGAATGAGTGCTGCCCGGGCCAAGCAAAATGCAGGACAGCCTCAGCTTGAAATCCTAGAATGACTGAGTGTGGATGGACCTCTTGATAGTTTTAAACTACCAATGGTAATGTTTCTAAAGTCTCATTATTTGAGACCTTCAAGATTCTTTAGAAACCCCATGCAAGTTCTCTGCTGCAGTCTTTTCCTCTACCACGAAGAAGGAAAGGTTTTTTAGGTACAGAGGACCTCAGGAGTTAAGCCTTATCCCACTCCCACCCTCCTGTCGCGGGGAGGGGATTGCAGTTGCTCCGGGAGCATCTGTGGTATCCGCTCCAAGTCCTTCGCCCTCTCAGCATCACAGGGAAAGCGATGCCGGCTTCTCTGTTTAAAATCTCTCATGTCTCCCCTTCGATTGCCTCTTTTAAAAAAAATCAGTATGCTGCACCTCAAATGCTACTCTTACCCAAAGAAAACAAAAATTAAGTGCTTGCTTAGAAAAATCTTAGGTGTATATCTCTGCAATCCCTCCCTGCAACCGGAGGACTCCCTAACATCATGTGCGTGAAAACGCTCTGTAAACCGCAGGGCTGTATCAATGTGCATTACGGCGTGCACACTGTTTCAGCTCCCTGGGTGTTCCCTAAAAGAAATCCATGGATTTCGGACTGTGCCTGTTATGTGTTTATCAGAGTGACTCGGGGGGAAGAACCACACGGCTATTTTCTGCCCGCCCCAGAACGAGACGTCTCTGGTCCGAGTTCTGCTCCCTGGAGACGCGCTCCGCGCTCCGCGCTCCGGGAGGCAGCAGCAGCTTCCCTCTGAAAATCAGCCACCTGCGTGGCTTGTTGAAATCATCAGGTTGGGCGCTACACGGGTGTAAAAAGAGGCAAAGGGGCTTCTAATGTGATGGAGTTGTCGGTGTCGAGCAGGAATTTATCTTGATGAAGGAGATACAGGCAACGTGTGACAGTCTGAAGCTCCCCGCTGCAGTGCTGGCTGCTGTGTTTTTGCAAATCGGTTTTCTCCGCAGCTAGTTCAAACTCCTCCACCTACACGCTTCAACACGCCCAAAGTATGCGAGGCTTCGTTCCTCGGAAAGAAATGAGGAAATCTAGTAACACTACAAGGCTGATAGGAACTGCTCTAAGGGTTTAGAAATGCTAAAATCAACACCTGCAGTGCCCCAGTTCCACGTGTGTGTGTGCGTGTGTGTGTGTGTAGAAGGAGCGCACTAAAGAAAAAGAAAAATAACCAGGAGAAAGGAACACAAATTAAAGAAAGTGCCAGAAACAGCTACAAAGAAATAGAAAACTTTCCTCCATATATGCCGCATACATGCAACCTGGGACAATCTTTTGTATCTCCAATGCCCTGGAGGCACTGCAATGTCACCGTAAACACCAGGGGGATGATGACCCCTGGTGGGGAAGGAGCGACGGGGAGGGGGAGGGTGTCTCCGAGGTTCCAGGCATATGGAAAACTAAGGTGTCAGTAGGGAATGAGAACTTGTTATTGGGGTCACGATCGAATCCGAGTGATACAGGGATCAAGGAATAAGTAGGATGGGGTGGGGGTAGGGAAAGGAAATGAGTGAGGGGGTACGGGGTCTCACAGAAAACAGAAGCCTTCAGAGAAAAGTGCAGAGGACGAAGCCGCAGCATCCTCGCGGCCTGTGGCTCGCCCCCGCCTTCCTTTTGCGCAGAATCCTCCCCTCGGCTGCAGCAGCGCTCTGCCCCCTCTGGCCCGGCGCGCAGTGATCGATCTAAGGCTGCGTCAGAATCCTCTCCGAGTATAAATAGGGGTGGCAGGACAGAGCCGAGCTGCACACAGCCATCCATCCTCCCCTCTCCCTCTCTTCCCCGTTCTTCTTCTCTCTAGGCCCCCATCTCCGCCGCCGGCCAGAGGGGCACCGACCGCCAACATGAGTTCCTTCAGCTTTGAGCCGTACTACTCGACTTCCTACAAACGGCGCTATGTGGAGACGCCCCGGGTGCACATCTCCAGCGTGCGCAGCGGCTACAGCACCGCGCGCTCCGCTTACTCCAGCTACTCGGCGCCCGTCTCCTCCTCGCTGTCCGTGCGCCGCAGCTACTCCTCCAGCTCCGGCTCCTTGTTGCCCAGTCTCGAGAACCTCGACCTGAGCCAGGTAGCCGCCATCAGCAACGACCTCAAGTCGATCCGCACCCAGGAGAAGGCGCAGCTGCAGGACCTCAACGACCGCTTCGCTAGCTTCATCGAGCGCGTGCACGAGCTGGAGCAGCAGAACAAGGTCCTGGAAGCCGAGCTGCTGGTGCTGCGCCAGAAGCACTCCGAGCCGTCCCGCTTCCGGGTGCTGTACGAGCAGGAGATCCGCGACCTGCGCCTGGCGGCGGAAGACGCCACCAACGAGAAGCAGGCGCTGCAGGGCGAGCGCGAAGGGCTGGAGGAGACTCTGCGCAACCTGCAGGCGCGCTACGAAGAGGAGGTGCTGAGCCGTGAGGACGCAGAGGGCCGGCTGATGGAAGCGCGCAAAGGGGCCGACGAAGCGGCTCTCGCCCGCGCCGAGCTCGAAAAGCGCATCGACAGCCTGATGGACGAAATCGCTTTTCTGAAGAAAGTGCACGAAGAGGAGATCGCCGAGCTGCAGGCGCAGATCCAGTACGCGCAGATCTCCGTGGAGATGGATGTGTCCTCCAAGCCCGACCTCTCCGCCGCGCTCAAGGACATCCGCGCCCAGTATGAGAAGCTGGCCGCCAAGAACATGCAGAATGCGGAAGAGTGGTTCAAGAGCCGCTTCACCGTGCTGACCGAGAGCGCCGCCAAGAACACCGATGCGGTGCGCGCCGCCAAGGACGAGGTGTCCGAGAGCCGCCGCCTGCTAAAGGCCAAGACCCTGGAGATCGAAGCATGCCGGGGCATGAACGAAGCGCTGGAGAAGCAGCTGCAGGAGCTGGAGGACAAGCAGAACGCCGACATTAGTGCTATGCAGGTATGGCACTGGGCAAAACACTGTGGAGGCGGGGAGGGGGCTGCAGAATCGAGTTAGGATGGGCGGGGGGTGGGAGGAGAGTGGAGGGCGCGCCTAGAAAGTGGAGATTAGAAATGAGGCATCTGCATGCAGCTGTTAGGGGGTAGAACTTGGCTCCTTGGAGGCTGTGTGGGAGCGGGTGGGGCAGTTGGAGGGCGGGGTGCGGGCGCCACTGCAGTCTGCGAAGATGTGCAGGGTGCAGTTGAATCTCTGTTGCGCATTAAAGCGGCCCAGCCCTGCGGGGGGTTGGGTGGGGTGGGAGAAGGGATGCGAGCAGGGCGTTGCCTCTGGCCTGCCTCTCTGCTGTCCTGAATTCACCACAAGTTGCTTTGCTGCACAGACTGGACCATCTGATTAATAGACACAGCGACGAACTCCCATTAGTTCTGTGACCAGCATGATTTCAGACTAATTTTACCAACGGCTCCCTTCGCGTAGCAGGTAGACAGGAATACAGTCAAAATTGTAGTAGGTAATGATGGCCATAATAAAACGTTTCTTTTTCTCCATCTTCTGGAGAGAAGAGAAAATAATATAGATACATAGAAAATATTTTAGAGAAAATAAAAAAAATTAAATTTATCTACTTCCTTCTCCTATAAAGAAGTGGATTTCTTGTATGTAACCTGGATAGAGTTAGTCAGTGAATGAAAAACAAAGTTTTCAAAAAAACAAATCTGTTTAGTTCCTTGCAGGCATTTTATGATAATCATTAGACTGTAGTAATTAACAAAAACAAAAAAAATTCTTCTGTTAGTTTTTTAAAATAATTTTTTGCTTTCATCTCATGCTTTATGAAGCTGGATTTTTTTAGGCAAGCAAAGAAAGGTTTAAAAAGAGAAAAGGCCGTTGTTTCAGGGGAGGTTTTATCTAAGGTGTGCACTTTGATTTTAATTAAACCTATGCCCTTGCAGCTATAGTAAAGTAATAGCAGTAAGGATTTACGCTTGCATTTTTTTTTGTCTTCCAACAGGACACAATCAACAAATTGGAAAATGAATTGAGAACCACAAAGGGTGAAATGGCAAGATACCTCAAGGAATACCAAGACCTGCTCAATGTGAAGATGGCTTTGGACATTGAGATTGCAGCTTACAGGTAAAAATGGAGGGGCAAAGGTAGCAGCCCTTCAACCTTAGGAAGGAAATCGGACTTCCTTTCTGTTGAATCAGAAATCTTCAAAAATAGTCCTTTGAAATGATTGTGTTCACCTTTTGGCCTTTTCCAAGAAGAATTTATCCTGTAATAATGAGACCTGTTCTTAGCTTCCCATTACATTTAAAGTCTAACAGACAGGGTTATTTTAAGGTGTTTGGGGGGTTTTTGGTTTTTTCCTGGTCTCAGTCACAACATCCCCAGTTACTAAGTTCTGATAATTTCCAACCCTGCCTTTGGCTTTCAGGGTGGCACTGGGGAAGGTGTTGGGTGTTGGGCTCAGCACACTTCCTGTGTTCATGATTGTTAACCCCACCCTCTCCCTGCCTCCGCCAGGAAACTCTTGGAAGGTGAGGAGACCCGGCTCAGTTTCACCAGCGTGGGCAGCATAACGAGCGGCTACTCCCAGAGCTCCCAGGTCTTTGGCCGATCTGCCTATGGTGGTTTACAGACCAGCTCCTACTTGATGTCCGCCCGCTCCTTCCCATCTTACTACACCAGCCACGTCCAGGAGGAGCAGATCGAGGTGGAGGAGACCATCGAGCCTGCGAAAGCTGAGGAAGCCAAGGAGCAGCCCCCCTCTGAAGGAGAAGCTGAGGCGGAGGAGAAGAAGGAAGAGGCTGAGGTGGAGGCGGAGGCTGAGGCGGAGGCGGAGGCTGAAGCCGAGGCTGAAGAGGAGGGAGCCCAAGAGGAAGAAGGTAGGATTCAAACCAAACCAAACCAAACCCACCCTGCAACTCCAGGTTCAGCCGGGGCATGAATATCTGTTAGGACATTGATAAGATAAATGAAGCCTTGCTTATGCCAAGGAAGTTTTATTCATACATGAGTTTAGAATCTTAAATAATACATTGATCTATTGCTTCAACAGACCTTTAGTAATAAGCACGTCATTTCTCAGATTGGCTGGCCTCCCAGAGCCACACATCTCTAATTAGCTTGGTACTTTTTTGAAAAGAACTTAAAAAAAAAATCCTCCTCCTGCTGTCTTTTTATTCCTAATTAAACATTTTAAAATCCATTCATTTAACTCAGTCATTTGGTGTCTGAGCAGCCTAAAGAACAAAAATGAACACCAAACACACAATAAAAGAAAACCAAGGTCCTGGAGGAGAGCAGAGCATCCAGTACCTAGACATAATCTCATTCTATTTAAATATGTGTTCAGTGGCAAATTATTCCCGGCAGGCATTGTCAGTTGCATGTATTTTGGGAGAAAGGAGCTGAGAGGTTTGGGGGAAGTATTTTGACATTTGTGTTCCTCCACAAAACCTTAGCAGAAATGTTTTGATTGGACTCACGCTGCATTTGGAGTTTGTACATTTGCTTTTTATGTTAAAGCTGCCAAGGAAGAATCTGAGAAGGCAAAGGAGGAAGAAGAAGGAGGTGAAGGCAAAGAAGCAGAAGAAACCAAAGAAGCTGAGGAGGAGGAAAAAAAAGATGAAGGTGCTGGGGAGGAACAAGCCACTAAGAAGAAAGATTGAACCCCCTTTCCTTAACTATTCCAGGAATAATTCTCCTGAAATCAGGTCAATCCCATCACCAACCAACCAATTGAGTTGCAGATACTATATGAATTAAGAAGTCAATACATGTATAATTCTGAGATGACTTAGGTTGGGCATTAAATGTTGTGCTATGACTTTTCTCCTTCCGCAGAGTATCTGTTTGCTTGCAGAGTGGCTTCCTGGCTTGCTGCCAGCCTGTGCATGGTCCACGCTTATGAGTTCAGGATCTATGGCAATGTGAATAATTCAGATGTTTACAATAAAAAAGAAAAAACCCTGAATAAATGAATTCACTAATGTTAATGTTAAACGTCATGGAAAAAAAAATAGTCCTTTGAACCTTTGGTGGTTAGAAATTAAAGGCCTTGAATTATGTGCTATAAATAGTAAATAAAGTTACACTGAATGACATTCCTTGCTGTGGTTGTTGACTTAATTCGAATATCTTAAAGAAGGCACCAATATAAGACACACAGAAGTGGACTATTGACCTCCAAATTTTTTTAAGTCAAAATTTTAACAATTACAATGCATTTCCCCCCCTTAATTGGTAATTCTGAGGATGCAATTAGGTCATGAGCATTCATGAAATCTCTCCCCTCAAAAATTTTACTGATAATAAGCTCGAGTAAATGAGAATCTCTGGGGTTTTCTTTGATAAATAGCTATATACTATGCCCCATAAGTGTCCTATATAATGTTGGGAGTGGCTTTCTTGGAGGCCATTCTGAAATTATGTGATAAATATACGCTCTATGGTAAACAGGTAACTTTAACACTAGTATGTAATAATAAATGCAGTATGGATAGAATATGAATCCCGTAACCCTAACCCACCTAGCACTATAACCACATTTAAAATATATTGTCATGAGCAGCAGTTGAAACCCAAGCAAAGGATACAATCAGAAGGAATAATTTATTATCTCTGTATAATTTTGGATGGAGTAAGAATATCAAAGTTTATTTGCCATTGCAAACATGTTGCCTGCAATCCTGAGCTTATGATTGTGTTGTTAGCTTAATTGTGTTGCCTCAAGTAAATAGCCTTTATGCCACCTATTTTAAACTTTTTAAGCACTACAGATACAGATAATGAAATTGTGATCAGTCGCTAAAGGGGGGATTATATGCTTGTATGTTGCATTGCCATCGCTCTGCATGTCTTTACTGGGAAATATTCGGATTTCAATGATAGCTCTAACTGGTTGGACATTGCATCAAATACACACCCCGTCCGTCCTCCCTGTTCACTGTAAAGTTATGAAAGCTCTCGCACTTGCATTTGATG
Source organism: Pseudorca crassidens (assembly GCF_039906515.1). Lineage (NCBI taxonomy): Eukaryota > Metazoa > Chordata > Mammalia > Artiodactyla > Delphinidae > Pseudorca > Pseudorca crassidens. Next base: position 102,783,128 of record NC_090302.1, on the reverse strand, counting down.
TGGAATGTGGACGAAATTACTGATTATCTGCTGTTCTGCTTCTGTTCTTACACAATTGCTTTGTCAGCTAATTCTTTTCAATATTTCTTGTTTAGACAACTCTTCAAGGTCATGAATTTAATCTGAAAGCAAAGTGGTTTCCATTTAAAGTTACCTGATGACATGACACTATGTATTTCTAGTTAAGTATATCTCACCAAAGCAAATAGGTAAAGTATTTCTTTATCTACCTTGATGCTATGGATTTGAATTACGAAGATTCTCAGTACCTTTACTTCTGTAAACGCTAGGAGTTGCCTCAGAAGCCAAGCTTTTCACATTTATGTTCATTAAACATGGGATGCTGCACATGGTAAAGCTCAGATATGTGCAAATTACATGTAAAACAAAGTAGCCAAATGGAAAGAGCTGGTTGGTTTGAGAATTTCTTGAAGTAAGAACACTGTACCATACTCTATCCTGTGTGCCATAATAAAATATTGAAAAATCTAAACTAAATGGATCTGAAGTCTTTAAAAACAATTTCCTCAAATGTGGTACCTGGGTCAGTCTCCCTCTCTCTCCTGCTCTCCCCAAACTCTAGTTCTCGTTCTGTATTCTCTCCCCTAGCTAATGACCCACTCCTCAGCCATCCAATTCTGCAGACCAGAGACTGGGCATGACGTCATTTTTCCCATTTCCTCTCCCCAATCCCTCTGGTTTAATCTATCACCAAGTCCTATTGATTTTACTGCCTACGTATCTTGGATCCATCCACATTTTCCTGTTTACACTGCCACCACTCTAAGGAACCTCCCAATGTCTTGTCCTCCTTCCGTCAGCACACTAGAGTAAGCTAATCTTTAGAAAAGTGCATTTTGATCATGCCCCTCCAATAGTTTCCCATTTCTTTTAATATAAAAACCAAAATCTTTAAGGGGATCTTCAAGGCCCAGAGCGACCTGACCCCAAACTACCTCTCGAACCTCATCCTATGCATATCCCCTTACCCCTCCCTTACTACTGGTGTTTCAGCCACCCTGGCCCTCTGTTCTCCCACCTGCCTCAAGGTTTCGGCTGATTTCTCTGTCTGGACCACTCATTTTTTTCTATCTTGCCCTCAAACTTGCTCAGATTTCAGCTCAGTTGTCATTCCCTTGGGGAAGCCTTCCCTGACTGAGCCAAATTCCTTTATTCAATGTGTTTATAAGAACATGTAGTGCTTTACACAGTCATAATCGGCATCTATTTCCATGATCATTTAGCGTCTGCGTCCCCTGCTGTAGCGTGATCCTCAGAAGCATGGCGATCAGCCCTCCTGCTCCCCGGCATCCAGCATTGTTCCTACCATGGTAGAGCACAATAAATGTCGACTGAATGAATAACTTCTGGATAGACTAAAATGCCTTCGGGATGACTAGAAAGCCAAGAGTGTTCAGTAATCAGTCCTGGTCTAGTCAACACTTGGTGGAAAGGGCAGAGAACCAAAAATCAAGTGTCTATTCCGATCCTAGTGTTGTTTGTTATGGAGGGCTGGCCATCCCCACCCCCATCCCCATTCTGGCTTCAATCTTCTTAGCTACATAAGGCTTTAGCACTTGATTTCTCAAATCCACTCTAGATTCATGATTCAAAATTTCCTGAAAAACTTTTCGAAGATCAGGCTAAATGGCTGAATAGGAAACACGCGTATCACTATTATGTCCACACTAAAGTCCATCACTTAAAGGGAATTGCTAAACTTCGTGTAAAGTTTCATTCCTGGCATTAAATTGATAAGCAATTAATCTGATTGCTTTTTTCCCTACATGGAGATTCTAGTGCTGTCAGAATAGTTGCTGCGTCCCAGGCACTAATCTAAGTGCATTATACGTATTATCTCATCAATTTCTTTCTTATGACAATGTTATCAGTCCAGTATGATTATCATCCCCATTTTATGGATGAGGAATTTTTAGGTGACTTGACCAAGGTCACATAGCTAGTTTGTGGTAGGCTGAGATTCAAACCTCCCAGGATGGATGGCTCTAAAGTCCATGCTCTTAACCAAATATTGCATTGACTCTCCTTTGCAGTCTAGCTTGGGAGGCATCCTCATGGAATCAGAGGATATTTTCACAGGCTTGTGTTGTGACAGCAGCCTGGGGGTTTTCACACAATTATTGGAATTCTTACAGTCTTTGTACAATTCAAGGGCACTTCTACATTCACAGTGTTCCATTGAAGTTACTTAGAATGCTTAAATTTTTCTTTAGTTCCTTGGATTATTTATGTCCCTATAAATTCCTCTGCAAAAATTTTAAACAGAGATGTATTTGAAATTTACCTTCAACCAACTTTCAGGATGTGCTTCTCAAACTGTGCAGGACCCTGCGGGGCCTTCCTGGGGGACACAGCTTCTTGCCCCCCACCTCTTGTTTGTAGAAAAGCTTTAGCCTCCTTGGTCTCCCCTGAGCTCCAAAGAACAAATTTAATCAGAGAAGTGAGAAAATGCAGAAACAAAGGAAAGCAGTCAAACAGGACAAAATAATAATAGTTTAGCCATAAAACAAAGTCAAAGACCTTAAGTACCTCCTCAAGGAAAACAGATAATATCCTGAGCCATATCCTTAAGTTGTTTTGAAGACACTAAAACTCCCGCCACGTGGAAGAAGTTAACTGCTGACCACCAGTGTGTAGATCCCAGATCAGTTGGAACCAGAAGGTTGATGATTGAGGTTCCCAAAACATCACCCTGTTACCTCACCAGCACCCAATCAAAAGAAGGTCCACGAGGGGATCATGCATCCTATAACCATCTCCCTCACACTGTCTTTAAAAACCATTTCCTGAAAGCCATTGGGGAGTTCAGGTCTTTTGAACATTAGCTGCCCATTCTCCTTTCTTGGCCCTGCAATAAACGCTACACTTTCCTTCACCACAACCTGGTGTGAGTAGACTGGCTTTGCTGCAAAACTTGGGAGAGCAGACCCAAGTTTGGTTTGGTAACAGTTCTCATGGTGTTATTCTTCTACCTGGTTACAATTTTCTAGTTGTGTTCACATTGAACTGGTCCTCAATGGTTTCTTCTTCTCCTTTTCCTTTTCTTCCTCCTCCTTCCTTCTCCTCTTACTCCTTCTTGCATATCTTCTTCTTGTAAGATATTTCAAGTCATTTTGGGAAGGGAGTAAACAGTGACTAAACAAATAAGTGTCTTTGTTTCCTCCCACCATACCTAGCAAAGTGCCTTGCATTTAGTGGGAATCTTAATAAATATTTTAAGAATGGAAAAGGTTTATTATTTGTGAGAACTTTCCATGCACATGGCCAGGATGAACAACTTATTCTTTCTCCCTTGGGTGTAAATGATCAGGATTGCTCCAGCCATGATTCATATTTGAAAGGTCTTCCAGTGCAGAATTCAGGATGTTTTCCTCTTGGGAAAATGTTCATCAGAACTGACATTTTCAGTTTAAGTTCCCCTAGAAAATTCCCAGTGAAGAATCTTATATGAGAGCTAAAAAGATAAAAGGTAAAGCATCATGAGCAGTAAAAAATTTTCAGCAGCCCCAGAAAGTGACTATTGGTAGCCTTTTAATTCTACTTCAACATAGATAATTATTTGTATATGGAGAGTTTTTAAAAAAATAATAAAACATCAACATTAAAAACAAACTTTAAAAGGAAAAAAATCATATTTTCTCCATTCAGTCATCATTATTTTCATTTATATGTTCTTCTTTAGACTTTATTTCTATTTATGTATATTTGACATAGCTTGTCCATTCGTTCCACACGTGTTAATCATGTACTATGTGCCAGGCACTGTTCTAGGCACAAAGAATAAGGCAGACAATATCCCAGCTTTCAGGGACTAAAGTGGTGTGTGTGTGTGTGCGTGTGTGTGTGTGTGTGTGTGTGAGAACAGGCAATGAACAAATAAACAAATAAATAAGTGACATTAGCTCTGAACCAGACATGCAATGATCTGGGGAAAGAGTGCTCCAGGTAGATGGAACAGCAAGTGTGGAAGCTTGGCTTGTTTGAACCCAGGAAAATACCTTAAGCTCATTGGTGAGCATTAAGAATGAGAGAGTAGGAGATAGAACTGAGAAAGGCAGGCAAAGGACATATTATGCAGGGGTTTATAGATCAAGGAGTTTAGGTTCTATTCCTTGTGCAGTTTGAAAGGGTTAAGCAGCAGATGGTGACATGATCTGATTTCTGTTTTATAAATACCACTCTGGCTCCTGTGCAGAGAATGGACTTTAGAGAAGCAAGAATCAGAGAGACTAACTTAAAGGCTGTTTTAGTCCCAATAAGAGAAGATGGTGTGATGACTTAGAGCAGTAGCAGTAGAGATGGCATGATGTGGGATGATTTAGAAAATTTTTGAGGTATTTTTTTTTACTGACAGAATGAATGCATGGAGGGGGGAAGGTGTAAACAGTATTTTTTTTTTGATAACTATGTAACTTCATGAAATTAACATGCAGTATGTGTTAGTTACCTAGTGCTGCATAACAAATAACTCCAAAGCTTAGTGGCTTAAAACAATCTCAATCACTTATTTCTTAGTTTCCACAGATCAGGAATTTGGGGGTGGCTTGGTTGGGATGTTCTGGCTCTGGGTCTCTAAAGGGGTTGCAGTCAGATGCTGTGTGAGACTACTGTTATCTGAAAGCTTGGTTAGGCCTGCAGAAATTACTTCAAGGTGGCTCACCCATTGAACTGGTAATTTCTTCTCCATGTGGAGCTGCTTGAGGATACTTACAACATGACAGCTGGCCTACCCTGGAGCAAGGCATCCAAGAAAGCAAGGCAGACGTTGCAATGTCTCTGATGACCTCGTCTAGAAAGACCCACACCATCAGTACCACTGTATTCTACTTGTCATAGAGACCAGTCTGTCTGATTCTTCGTGGGAGGGAACTACACAGGGACAGGAACATCAAGTATGAAGATCACTGGAGGCTACCATAAGATCGTGGGCATGTGATTATTTCTTTTATGAACAGCAAGAATCCACTCAAAAGATTCTGAAACCATTTCAGCTTCAAATATTCTTCCCCGTTGTTCTCATCTGTGTACTCATTCTTACTTGATCACGTGTCCCAGTTTAAGTTTAAAAATATGTTTGTGAAAATTATAGACAGACTGGCAATGAATATCTTAGTTAATGGATACCTTCGGTCTGTCCTTCTAATGAAGGATTTCTTTAGTAATTTCCCGAGTGGAATTATATGTTCAAAGGGTATTATGTACATTTTAATAGTTCCTGATATGTATCCCCGCATTTTTTTTCTGTAAAGCTTCATAGTGTACTTCAAGGCCTCAGCTTTCCCGCATTAATTCATTTGAAATATGTATTATATTATTCTAGTCAACTGGGATAAATATAATGGCAGCTAATACATGACTTAAGGTAAGTTACGATAGAAAAGTAAAAGTGTTTTCTGTTTTGTAAGATAGTCAAACCCATCCAAGTTGGCACCTTAGATTTTTTTGAATACCTTAGCTTCTAATACACACATGAGTTTAAACGGGACACATCTAATAAACAAAAGTTATAGGGATTACAAGTAGTCTTAAACACGAAATGCCTTTATAAAAAAACTGAAACGCTGTACATGAGGCTCAGGTTTCTGGTAGCTGTTAAAGACATTTTTATTTGTGTATTGATGGCCATTAATCCCTTTGCTTTTAGCTAAGTGTCATTCTTTCAGTCTATAACCGCCCCACAACCGTATTAATTTCATGTGGAGTATAGACCATTTCCTGATATGACTGTTAAAAACAAAAATTAGCGGGATGCTTTGATGCAGCACAATGAATATTCCCTTTTTGCTCTATATCTAGTGCACTAGTAAAGACAGAAACCCTACATTAAAAACTCTAACTGCATCTTACCTAATCATGGCTTGAGAAGAAGGAATAATCTGTTCATTCTGACTTGTTGGTTTGTTTCAAGTCATTTATTCACTTGAGAATCTCACCTTTTTACTTCAGAGGTTAAAAAACACAGGAGAGAGATTGCCCCCCCCTCCTTTTTTTCTCCTCCCCACCTAGACACACACACACACAAGAGAATATGTGTGAGAGAGAATCTCAACTGTAAGTCACAAATCATTCTCAGTTTAAGACAGAAAGATTGGTGTCAGAAGTGTGAAATCAGAGGGCGATTCTGAGATGAGAGTAAAATGCACCACCTTCTCAGGACACAGACGCTCAGTGTTTGTCAGCTGGCCTCCAGGGTTGGCGGGGTTCTGAAGACCAAGAGCCCTGGCAACACTGCACTTGATGTCCTATGCCCACGGGAGGGACCTGAAAAGTGAACCAGGGCCACGTCGGTGACTTAGAGCACCTGGTAAGGACCTTGTTCTGTTTCCCTTCTGTCCTGCCCTCAATTCCTCCCAGCCCCACCTGAATAGCAGAAACTAGGAAGTGTGACTTCTGAAAGTGTTTTCGTTATGATAAATCTTTTAGTGTAAAGTAGATAGTATGAAATTATAAAAAAGCAGATTTGTGTTCTCTATTTTGTGTGCCTGTGATGATGTTCTTTTAGAGTGAATTATAGTATTGATGTGAGTTGATCTGTGTGATATAGGTTCCATAATGTGCTCAAATACTATGATTGATATAACCATATAACCATTTAATATAATTAATTTCATTCCATTTAATATTTGGAAACATGCACTGAAATAAACGTAAAACAAACATTTAGGACAGTTTGTGTTATTTATGTTGGGAAAATGCACTGAATTTGAAATGCTTAACTTACTTCCTTACACAGGACAGGTGAAAGTGATAATTGGACTGTAATATACTATCAACATGAACGCCGTAATGTAACTATCTCTGAAACGAGTAAAGGTTTTTAACTTAAAAAAAAAAAAAAAAAGTGTTTTAACCACTTCTGAAAGTGTTTTAACCACTTCGGAGAAGTCTCCAGAGGATGGGGAGTCAGCTGATTTCAGCTTCCACAGCATCCATGGGGCACTTCTGGGGGTGGGGGCACAGCTGGGGGGCACGGCTCTTCAACAAATGGCCCCTCCTCAGGCAAAGCCGTTTTTATTGGGGGGGGGGTGGATATTATTTGGACCCGGTATCCTCAGCTTGTTATTCTGAGAGGGGCAAGACAGACATCTTGCTGTTGCACTCAGAAGCCTTGCAGCCCTGCACCCCTCCCCTGCCCACCTGTAAAACAACACTGCTCAAACTCAGGGATAATTTAAACAAAATGAGTAGAAGAGTGTTTCCTTTAATCCACTGGCAAAACAATTTCCTGAGGAGATGGAGGTCTGTTTGTAGATTAAGGTGTCTTTCTCATCGTCCCAGGACCGACCCCCTTGGCAGCAAGATGCGCTGACACTCCCACCCCTGACCGCGGTGTGGTGGGAAGAAGAAAGGCCTCCAGGATCGGCCCCCATTTCTTCCTCCCCAGGGACTCCTGCCAGCCCAAGCTGGGGCCCCCTCTGTGGAGAGCTGGGGGTGTTTCCAGATAGGACTGAGAGCATCTGATGGTGTTTTAGGATTACACTGGAAATATGTAACATTAAAACATTTTTATAACAACAACAAACCTTCCTAGCCTGTGAGAATCTAATGAGCTGAGTTGAAGGGCTTTGAAAAATCAAAACGTTCTGCTATCACTTTTTTCTTTCTTTTTTGTTTTTAAGGCATTGATTTTCCTCGGGTTTCTGCACCTTCAGTTCTGCCTTGGAGCCACCGCAGCCTCCTGACGCCGCTGGTCCAGTTTTTTCCCGGCTGGGCTAGAGGCGGGGGAGTTGTAGGGCAAAGGCCTGGAAAGCTGCTTCTACCGCCTTGTGACTAGGCGGAGCCCAAGGATGCTCTTTCTGCGTGAAACTTTGCCCTGCGGGCAGCCTGCATCACCCTGCTGAACGCGATCTCTGCAAAAGTACAAAAAGCCGGGGCGGCCAAGTCTTTCGCAATTAAGACCCTCACCTCCACGCCACCCCTGTAAATAGTAAGGTTCGGAGACTTAAAATACTTTACAGCAGACTGGGTGACACATTTTTTTTCTATCAGGAAGCCTAGTCATTTGGGGATGGAGCGGGGAAAAGAAGGGGGGAGGCGCCCGGAATCCTCTTTTTTGCTAGATCTTTCCCCAGGTCGCCCCGCCCGGAGGACGCGGCAGAAAGGTCCGCTGCGGCACCGCGCCCACTGCGTCCCCGGGCGGGCGCCACCCGGAGCATCGCCAGAAACTCAGCGCGCGCCTCCGGGCTCCGGCCCAGGCAAGGAGGGGCGCGGGGCTGGGTGGAGGGGGGGCGGTTCTTTCGGGAAGCTTCTATCGCCGGTTCTTCTCTGCTAGCGGAGAGATCGTGGGAGGCGGGGGTCTCCGGAAGCCCAGGCGCGAACAAGGAAGGGGGCACTCGCGGTCCTTCTAAGCAGGGGCCCCTCCCCACTGAGGCCTGGCCTGGAGCTCAAAGCGTTCTGAAATCCGATTTTAAGATAAAGAAGCCGGACGCTGAGGCGGTGGCCTTGCTGCAGTAGGTGTGGAAGCTGGGGAGAGGGTACCACGCGGAAGGTACCGCAGCACAGGCGCGCCTGGAGCCGCGTGGTCCAGACTCCTTAGTAGAGCGTGGACCAGCTGCGTTTGCAGCGCTTGGGTGCTTGTGAGAAAGGCAGTCTTAGCCCCGCGCCGGGCCTGCTGAACTAGAATCTACATTTTAACCAGATACTCAAGTGATTCAGGAGCGGGTGGTGAGAAGCTCTAGTAAGGAAAACAGTTTAGGTCTGCAGCTCACCCCCACCCCCTCCCCGCAGCTACCTGCACGTGGGTGTGGAGAGGGGAGGGGGAGAAGGCAGTAGGTCACTGCTGCATAACAAAAGCAAGAAGAGGCTCAGTGTTCTTCCTTTGCTTATAACAAGCGAAGTACTGGGCGAGGGCAAGAGATTCATCCCACGTCCTTGTCTTCTAGACATCCACTCATTACCCCAGACAGACTTTAGGCAGACGAGCCAGTGCGGAATATTGAGGGCCAGCATGCACTACCATCTGAAGGCCTGCTGAGTCAAGGCCTTCCTACCCTGACTGGTAGAGACTGCCCAGGCCCCTGTGGAGGAGAGATGCGAACTCAGAGGGGAACCCAAATAAAAGTTACCAGTAGAGTGTTCTCTTGCCCTCTCTCCAGAATTGGGGGGTGGGGGACAGTGGTGGTTAGAAAATGCACAGGAAATTTCTCTTGTTACAAACAAGACAACAGGGCTTCCCTGGTGGCACAGTGGTTGAGAATCCGCCTGCCAATGCAGGGGACACGGGTTCGAGCCCTGGTCTGGGAAGATCCCACATGCTGCGGAGCAACTAGGCCCGTGAGCCGTGGCCACTGAGCCTGCGTGTCCGGAGCCTGTGCTCCGCAACGGGAGAGGCCACAAGAGTGAGAGGCCTGCATACCGCAAAAAAAAAAAAAAAAAAAGCACAGTTTGAGAAACCACTTGAATTTTTCTTCTTTTTAACTGATACTTGCCTTTGAAATAAACAAGCTGAATTTAACTGCCTAGTTTTCAATTCACTTAACTAAGTTGAGTAAATCAGAACTTACACACTGAGAATTCACTTTGTGCTCTTTCCCCTAGAGAGGGGGAGCCGGCATTCCAGCCTGGAGAGCGAGGTGGTGATACCCATGCAATGCTGTCATCTTGGAAGGACGTAGCTGCCACTCTAGCAACATGGAGTCTGGAGCTCTGTCTGCTGTGAGAGTCCCTTTCCCTCAAGACATGTGGGACATGGAGTTGGAGCATGAGGCTCCCTGGACGATGAAATGAGGTCCATGAAAGGACCATGAAATAAAGCCAGCCATTTCCTTTTAGAGCAGTCAAATAGATGATCACTATTCCTGAGGAATAAAAGCAGATCTTGTTTTGCCGGGAATTACTTGATCATGAAGCATCAGAATAACAAAATGGCTTTGAAAGACTTAACTAATCACTTGGAGATTGCACGCAGCCCAAGCATGTCATCGTCTCCAAGGCCACATCACACCGTTAAAGCCAACACATTCATTTTACATCTTCCCGCAGTCAGTCTTGTTTTCTCCTCTGTTCTCATCCTACTACCCATATGGGGACAAATTCCCCTTCTGTGCATTCCTTTCATTCTTCACTGTTGAGATTTTCATTTCAATGATTATAAAAAATTAGCATCAGTATCAAGTTTTGGTTTGATCATGTGTTTTACTTTCGAAAGCACTCACACCTTTTCTCCTAACACTGAGAGCTGGGACGACGTGTATTCCACACATTTTACAGGTAAAGTAAGAGCACAGGGTTTATAGCAATTGGTTTCCCATGAGCTGCCATCTGCATTTTAATGCCTCACAGCAGCCAACTTCCCATGACACAAACAATGTCCCATTTCCTGTCCTCTTCCTTAACCCCCCTGCACTTTTCTAAAGTCTTCCCCAGTCATTCCCACATCAATAGATGGAACCTCCGTCCTTCGCATTTCCCAGGCCAAACACCCTGGCATCTTTGATTTCTCTTTTCTCCTACTCTCTCTAATTCTCCATCAGCGAATCACATGGAATTTACCTTCAAAATATGGTCAGTGGCCTGACACTTCTCACCATCACCATGCTACTTTTGGATTCTAGGTACCAAAATCTCTTGCCCAGATTATTTATTTTATTTCTTATTTTTGCGGTACGCGGGCCTCTCACTGTTGTGGCCTCTCCCGTTGCGGAGCACAGGTGGACGCACAGGCTCAGCGGCCATGGCTCACGGGCCCAGCCGCTCCGCGGCATGTGGGATCTTCCCGGACCGGGGCACGAACCCGTGTCCCCTACATCGGCAGGCGGGCTCTCAACCACTGCGCCACCAGGGAAGCCCCTGAATTTTTTTTCTCAAACCCATCTTGCCTACATGACGACCTTTGCTGCTTATATTTATTTTGCCTAATGCCAATTTGTAAACGGAAAACAATCTCACCCCAGATTGCTTTACACTGACTCATAGTTAAGTGGGATGAATCGAATATCAACTCATTCACTCCTAGAGCTGATACGTCTCCTGCATAAACTGGACGCTCAGTAAACATCTGTTGATTGTACACTGGTGGCTTGGTCTTCAAGAAAGGGTCAAGTGTAACAATAAGTATCATAGTAAAGATTACTGTTGTCAACCGAACATGTTTATTTTCGTAATCTGAATATTTTGGGGCTGTAGTGTTATGGTTTTGAGACTATTGAATTAACTGGAATAAGTGGGTTACAGTGGCCATAGACGGGGGGAGGTGTTTGCAGAAGGGTGAGGGGATATGATGAATACCAGGGGTCCATGAAATACCTTGTCATGATGATGAACTTAAAATGGGCAAGCATTTATAACATATTGTTACTGAAAATGTGGGTTTCTGAATGGTATTTTCAGAACGATCACAGCCATATCAAATTTGCGCATAGAAAAAGTTAGAAATACATTGAAATAAAACAGTTAGATGGCAGGAAGACGGGTGACTATTCTACAAGGACTATTTGTTACACTTAGAATTTAAAAATTAAAATATCTTTTCATTAAAAAATGTCCTGCATGGCTTCTCTCTCATGGAGATAAATCACTTCTCCGAGCTTCTGTTTTCTGCAAATTGCAGAGAAATCATAACATCTGTTCTACATTTTGTGAGGCTTAAGCAGGGCGATGTATCTGAAACTGCTTTCTAAACTGTAGAGAAAGGTATGCATTTTAGGTGATTTAACCATTGGCCTTGCTGTAGGGATGCACATGAACAGCTATCTTTGGTGTGGCTCTTCCCCAGAATACCTTCTGACCTTCTGTGTTTTTCTGGGGGCAGAAATGCTCAGGCCTCATTTGCCTCTTGGGTGACCACACTACATGTACTCATGTGAAAAAGGAAGGCCTGGAGTAAGAAAACACTATTGGTTTCAACAAGATTCTGGTTTTCCTGGAGTGGAAGTCCTGAAAGGATTCCTGCTTGAGCATCACTTTCAAGTAGGTAAAAAACTGCATTTTAAATCTGTTAACTAGGGACCTTCTGTGCCGACGATCCTGCTGTGTCCTGATTACTTACTGCATTTGCCTCCAGTTCCTACCATTGTTCTAGTTCCAAAGCTGATCAGATGCCCTCACCTTGATTCATGTGGGGAATAGCCTGTGCCTACCCTGGGAGCCTCTGCTTGGCTGGTGGCATTCTGCCTTGGGCCTCTTTTGGTCTGAGAATTGTCCAGAGAGTGAGACACAAACTACTTGAGGTGCGTTACATTTGCCCTCTTTGCTGCACTGTCTCTTCCTTGTAGGGAGGGATGTGACCTTGGCAGAATGACATGACCTTCCCCTTGACCAGCAGTGCCTGCTGACGGGACATAGGCTGAGTAGTTCCAATGTCCATTATTTGTCCTTCATCAGCAGAGGACACCTGCTAATCCCTCATTCCTGAGTTAGGTGAGCCATTTCACAAAGAAGATTATCTACATGGAGAGCCTATGCATTCTCTTCGTCTGAGACTGGAAGTGGGGGAAAATCTGAATAGATGAATGATCCATTGATCCAGCAACGAATGATCTTGACAGTCACACACAGGCACACGTGTTCACAATCATGCAGCCTTTGGACAAGAAGGGAAGAGGAAGACAGGGGCATCAAATGGACGTGTATAAGAAGGAGAGAAGAAGTAGAATGCAGAAGGGAAGCTGGGACAGACACTGTGCAGATGTTTTCACCTTCCTAGAAGTTTTGCTTTACAAATGGCTTGGTTCAAACCAACTTTTGGATCTTTCTGGTTTATTGATCCTGTTCTACTGACCATAGCTGCCTGATTGGTCAGAGTCATTGTTAACACAAGAGCTAAAATAAACGTCCCCTGACTAATGATAAGCAGCATTTATTGAGCTCTTATCGTGGAGAATTTATACTGTCCTAAATACTTTGCAAGAATGATATTCCTCAATCCTCAAAATAACTGTCTTATTATTGACCCCATTTTACAGATGAGAAAACTGATGTTCAGAAAAGTGAGTTGTCCAAGGTCACACAGTGAGTGTGCCATTCCTGCGTCAGTTTGTTCTCAGCTCCATATATGTCCCCTCTATTCTGTATGGCAAGAAAGTACATGTCCCAGGCTCCCTTGATGACTAGATTCCAGGTAGCATTGGCCAGTAGGAGGTACTAGTGAAAAAGTGGAGCATGAGGGGAGGGGAGAATCAGAGAAGTTCTCCCTGCCATCCTGGCCCTGCAGGTGGCTACATCTCCTTCTTGAATCTATCTTCCTTGGACTGCTCCTCCCTCCAGGGTCTCAGTTCTTACCAGGCTGCCTCTGCTGCCATGGTTCTAGCTCCTACTGGATGGCCCTTTTTTCTGGGCTCCTGTAACAATGTTTGCTTCTGGTGTCCCTCCAATCAGACGTGATAATGGCTTCTTTCTGTTGCTAATTTCTGGGTTGCCTCGGTGTCTCCACTGTGGACCAAATTGTGTCCAAATTCTTATGTTGAAGCCCTAACCCCTCAATGTGATTGCATTTGGAGAGAGGGGTTTATGTAAGTAATTAAGGCTGTAAGAGTGGGGCCCTGATCTGGTAGAATTAGAGTCCTTATAACGCATATATATGGAATCAAAAAAAAATGTTTCTGAAGAACCTAGGGGCAGGACAGGAATAAAGACACAGATGTAGAGAATGGACTTGAGGACACGGGGAGGGGAAAGGGTAAGCTGGGACTAAGTGAGAGAGTGGCATGGACATATATACTCTACCAAATGTAAAATAGATAGCTAGTGGGAAGCAGCCATATAGCACAGGGAGATCAGCTCGGTGCTTTGTGACCACCTAGATGGGTGGGATAGGGAGGGAGGGAGGGAGGGAGGCGCAAGAGGGAGGAGATATGGAAACATATGTATATGTATAACTGATTCACTTTGTTATAGAGCAGAAACTAACACACCATTGTAAAGCAATTATACCCCAATAAAGATGTTAGAAAAAAAAAAAAGAAGAGACTGGGAAGAGTTAGCTCTCTCTCCCTGCCATGTAAGGACACAGTGAGAAAGTGTCTGTCTGTAAGGAAGCCAGCAAGGGAGCTTGTACCAGAACCTGAGCACGCTGGCACCCTGATCTTGGATTTCTAGCCTCTAGAACTGTGAGGAAATAAATTTGTTTCTGAAGCTGCCAGTCTATGCTATTTTGTTATATGTAATAACAAGCCGACTAATGTATCACATTTTGTCTCGTCAACTTTTCTTTCGCTTTGTGGTACCATTTCCTGCATTAAATTCCATTCTGTTTGAAACCCTTAGTATATTTTTGTGCTTTTGCTCTCCTGACCGGCCCCTGACTCACTCAGCTACAAGTTCAGAACTGAGATTCCAGCTAAGGTCCGAACAGACACCAAAAACTGTGCTCTCAAAAGTTGTGTTGTACTTCACATATTGTTTTGGTTGTCTGCAGAGATCTGGGGGGAAAGCCAAATAAATAACATGAAGCCAAGGTTCTGTGAGCCAGCGTCTCCAAAAACAATGGAAATGGGAAAAAGCTTCAAGTTTTTGGAGCCTAAATGTGACTTTTCAGACACTGCCTTTATAATTACAAGCGGAGGTTGTGGGGCGGGGTGTTTGGAGGAGGAGGCCTCCAGTTACTGGTCCTGCTCTAAAGTGGCAGCAAAAGGGGCAGGGATACTGTGCCAGTGGGATGTATTCCTCTCCGACTCGTGAAATGTACCGCACAACGGCGTGCCAAGTCCGGCACGGGATGGCGTGTTACCTTGGCATTGAATTATGTATCTTTTTCCTTTCCTGATAACACATGGTATTTTGAACGTTAATGTGGGCAAGGTACAAGTTTTTAATGTTATCCACTATTCTCATTTTTGACAAGTCTTCCTCCTTTTCCTATTAAGAGTTTACTTTTTTCTACTAAATTGGAGGAGAAGATAGATACTTTGGAAGCTCTTTCGCTTTTCCTCCATGGGCCTTGTATGTTGCCTCTCTTAATGAGGATATTAAGAGCCACGTTTCTTCCTGAGAACTGTAAACAAATCTCTCACTAAGAACATGAGCCGAAGCAGCTTGCTAACTGCTAATGAGAAAGTGATAACTTTAGAAACACTGGTGGCTCTTTCATGGGCGGCTGATAAAGAATAAAGATGGGCATCAGCTCTCCAAATGTCATGGACACAGGATTTGCTTCTAGTGTTCATGTTCATTCTAACAGGCCAAGGGAACGAACTCAGTGGGTGGACATGGTTAACTGCTTTCACAGGGGCATGGTGATTATTAAGCTGGGCAATAATGCCCAGCAAAGGAAATTTCATCTCGAGCTATGATAGTAACATTATATTGGGTGGGATGTGGAAGTGATATGTCCAAATTTGTCCAAATTTCTGACATGTTATGTTCAAGGCATGCTTTATTTAAAATGTACAAAACTAACTGATGATGCATAGGGATAATTTCACTTGGTATTTAATCACTTTAATCCAGTTGAAATAGTTTCCTTGTTGCTATCCCTGAGGAACAAATTGTTGGTCAAAGATGATAGGCAGATACACGTTGCTGTACCCTGCAGAGCCAGTTCTATGCTGTAGGTGACTAACTCATAGAAGAAACATTCATTTTGTTTGTTCATTGCCTCCTTAAAAGTCTGAGAAATGGAAAAATAGATGAAGTGCCTCATGCATCAATAAAATATTAACATATTTTATTTAGTGAATATGATTCCACAAAATAAAGTTATGTAATCAGGCACAGACTAATGGAACCCAGATTATAACCCAAGGGAAGCGATGACGAATGTGATATTCCTACCACTTACCAGTGAGTTTTCAGGTAACGCTCCCAGAGGTTAGTTAATTTCCCCATAAGCTAAACAATCGATAACAGGGACTGCTTTGGGCAGGCGAGTCCTCATAGGTAGAAGGCTTATTCCAGGGATAAGTAAATACAGAATATATAGTATTTGCTATCTTTTCTATAAAAGTATGAAGTGGAAACAATGTGGGTCTGATAAGAGAAAGGCCTGAGTTCTCATCTTTATGCCCAAACCTCTGCAAGAAATGGCAATAAAAATAATTCCTGCATATATGTTTGTTATAAGGATTCAATGATTTATTATCGGCAAAGGGTCTGATATGTAATAAACTCAACAATTGTTATTACTGTGATGAACTATTTGGATTCGGACACGGGCCTTCACCTCTCTAAATGTCTGTGCTGGGGAAAAAGGAATAGTGATTCCTAAAACTTCTCAGAATTTGCACCAGTGGGTAAAACTGTAGGGGGTCAGATACTGAAACAGTGAAAAGAAGGCTTTGCCAACAGTCAGAGTTTCCTGATAGATGCGTCAAAACAAAGTAACTTTCCCGTCACTGTAGATGTTCAGTTCTAGGAGAGGCAACTACTTTTCAGGCATGAAAAAGGGGAGTTCAATCTCAGAAGCTAATGCAACCTTCAAGATTCTATGATTCTAAGTAACAAATATTAAGTAAAGTTTAAGTGTATCTAACACTTGTACCTCTTGAAGTTTTGCTATAGATTGAATTTTGTGTGTATCTCTTATAGACACAATCATTTGATATACACTGCATTTAAATTAATACATTTTAAGATATTTATTTATAATTATTATTTAATAATAATAATAATGGCAAGGAGAACTAATCATTCACCAGGCACCTAATATTTGCCAGACGTTGTTATACCATCTCACATTTGTAGTTTTATTTAGGCCATTCAGAAAGCCAGTCCGGAAGCAGCTAGGCAGCCTTGATCAGAATGAAATCTGGAGAAAAGGGAGGGCTGCTGCCTCTTTTTCTTTTGAATATTCACATATTTACGCGGATGTAACTTACTAACTTGTAAGTTTTTATTCTTCTAATTATTAGCACATGATATTTCAAGTGCAAAGTTTCATTTAGCTGAAATATTCTTTCTGGTTACAGGTAAATTTTGGATGTCTAAATAGAGAAATATTTAAAAGCATTGTCTTAGGATTCAAACCATTCTCGAGTTTTCCATGTTAAAATGGGAGGTGTATGGGGTATTGTGACTTACACTGAGGTCCAAGCTTCCCAAGTCTAAGGGCAAAGAAACCTCTTCCTGGTATACTACTCTGTTTCCAACCTGTCTGTGGTTTCCTGGCCGTGATTATAAATAATTAAAATTAGGAATATTCAGGGAGTTCCCTGGTGGTCCATTGGTGAGGACTCTGGAACTTTCACTGCTGTGGCCTGGGTTCAGTCCTGGTCGGGGGAACTAAGATCCCACAAGTTGCGTGGCCAAAAAAAAAAAAAAAACAACGAACATTTAGACGCCCTAGTGTGAACTGGTATTTCACTCTTCTCACCAAAA
Source organism: Pseudorca crassidens (assembly GCF_039906515.1). Lineage (NCBI taxonomy): Eukaryota > Metazoa > Chordata > Mammalia > Artiodactyla > Delphinidae > Pseudorca > Pseudorca crassidens. Next base: position 102,765,857 of record NC_090302.1, on the reverse strand, counting down.
TTCCTTTATGAGATGAGAAACAACTAGACTAAGAGGCTAATTTCATTTCTTTTAGCTGTCATGGCCTGCTCTCTTATGAATGTGAGAATGCCAAAAGATAGCACCTAGGATATTTGCATTTGGCCTTTGACTTGTGATCCTATGATTTTAATTTAGAATCAGGAATCTCCTGTGTCTGCCTTCTGGAGATAATATTGTCGCTCAAGTTCTTGGACCCTGATTCTGTGCTCTCGTCCACTCACCCCCCCGCCCTGATCTCCCCACAACACACCCCCAAACCAGGCTATAGGCATGGAGACCTGTGTAAGTTGTCTAACTTCCTATTCAGGTCTCTAGAACAATTACCCTACCCTTAAGCCCCCCAGAAAGGGCTTTTGATCAAGTCACCTGTTAATTTTTGAAAACTGTGCTTTCTCCTAAGACAAGAAAGCTAACTAGACATACAGAAATGACTCAGTAACTTTTAAAAAAAAATAAATTTATTTATTTATTTTTGGCTGTGTTGGGTCTTCGTTGCTGCACGCAGGCTTTCTCTAGTTGCGGCGAGCGGGGGCTACTCTTTGTTGCGGTACGTGGGCTTCTCACTGCGGTGGCTTCTCTTGTTGCAGAGCATGGGCTCTAGGGGCGCGGGCTTCAGTAGTTGTGGCATGAGGGCTCAGTACTTGTGGCACACGGGCTTAGTTGCTCCGCGGCATGTGGGATCTTCCTGGACCAGGGCTCAAACCTGTGTCCCCTGCATTGGCAGGCGGATTCTTAACCACTGTGCCACCAGGGAAGTCCTCAATAACTTATTGAAGGTATGATGTGATGGTGTTCAAACTACCTTAGATAAGAAATTGAAGACAACTCTGAGAGCCTTGCACGATGGTGTTGAGCACAATCAATATGGATTTGGGGATTTAAAGTTGTCTTCCTAGGGACTTCCCTGGTGGTCCAGTGGTTAAGTCTCCACAATTCCAGTGCAGGGGGTGTGGGTTTGATCCCCGGTTGGGGAACTAAGATCCCACATGATGTGCAGCCAAGAAAAAAAAAAGAAGAAAGAAAAGGAAGTTGTCTTCCTAGGCCTAGTGCAAAACTGCTTCTCTCTCTTATTCTCAATATTGTTTTAAATAATTTGCATTAAGAAAATTTTAAGCCCCATGATTATGTAGGTGGATTATTGGATGTCTAAGTAATTTCAATAGCTTATTGCAGTGCAAAATGCAATTATTTTCCACCCAAGTTCTCTATATGAACAATGAATATATTACAGAGTATGGTACAATGTATACACATATTATAGATATGTATACATATCTATTTATATTGTATACTTATTTTTGTAAACTCATTGCAATGCATTCTGTATTGAAATAATGTATAAGGAAACTAATGTTCTAACTAGTATCTTCAAATTAAGTAAATTCTGTACCCTTTTCAATTCATTCAACAAATGATTTTGATCAGCTACTACATACACGTTACAGTGCTAGGCACTTTCCACAGATGTTATCTCATTTAATGACCTTAGCAGCCTTTTGAAGAATATGTTAGCACCCGTATTTTATAGATAAGGAAGTGGAAGCTGTCTTAGTCAATTTGGGCTGCTGTAACAAAATGTCATAGACGGGGTGGCTTACAAACAACAGAAATTTATTTCTCACAGCTCTGGAGGCTGGGAAGTCCAAGATCAATGTACCATGATTCTGTGTCTGGTGAAAGCCCACATCCTGGTTCACAGATGGCTATCTTCTCAATGTTCTCATGTGGTGGAAGGGGCAAGGGAGCTCTCTGGGGTCTCTTTTACAAGGGCACTAATCTCATTCATGAGGTCCCCACTCTCATGATCTAATCATCTCATAAAGGCCCCACATCCAAATAACATCACATTGGGCATAAAGATTTAACATACAAAGTTAAGGGACACAAACTTCAGTCTGTAGCAGAAGCTACCTATAATGAACCAACAACACAATTTTACTGTCTATAGACCTGGGATTTGAACTCAGATTCAGTGCTTTTGCCAAAGCTTTACACTTCTAAGGGCAGAGGAGTCCTGGAGGTAGATGAATGTTGTGTAGACTCGGTAAAATAATTCACTTAAAAATAGCTCCTCTTTTCCTTTGGACAAATTACCTAAACCACCAAGAAAAAATAACTTGCTCCAAACTGGAACGACCAACCTATTTGTTGTGGAAATGAATATCCCAATGTTTGAATACTGTCTCTGCACTGACTGGCAATAGAAGGCGGTGCTAGAAATAACACTTTCCTTTTCCATTGAATATTAAAGTTACCACGGGAAAGTGGTTGCCACATTTTTGTACACTGCAAGCTGTCGTGGTAGAAGGAACCACCACTTATGTTATATCTGGATGTTTTATTCTTCTCATGATGCAAACTGCCATTGCATCATTTTGTGTGTGTGTGCGAGGAGATTTGTAAGCATATTAAATGAAAGATGCATAGCATAGATCTATTTTCTTTCTTTCAATCTGGAAAGAAAAAAAGTGAATGCAGCAGAACCTCTTTATAAATTGAGGTGGCCAATGATGGATGGATTTGAGGGGCCATGTAGTGCAGGGGGTTAAGAATATATGCTCTGGATCTGGACTATGTGGGTTTTATCTACTAGCTGTGTGACCTAGAGAAAGTTAAAAAAAAATTCTATGACTCAGTTTCCTTATGTTTGAAGAGTGAGAACTAATTAGCTTTAGTACTTCTTACAAGATGTGAAACAAAATAGTATCTTTAAGACAATTTACTGGAAAAGTAGAAATACTATTTTTCAATGGCTTAACGTCACAGCAGCCAGGGGCTGACTGCAGGCAGAGAAAAGGTATTCTAATTTCCTAAACACTTGGAGGTTTGTGCCTAGTCTCTCCCTGTCAACATATTTGGAAACATGAACTGCAAATTGCTCTCTCTTTAAATAGTAGTGCAATAATTGGCATTGACAATAGAATCAGTGAATTCTGGAAGAGAAGATCCTTGTATACCCAAGCCATAGTTCACAGTAAATAGTTCTTAAGTTGATGAACCGATCAAGCAATTTGATATTTAGAAATGTCTGCTTGGCTTATCAAAGGCACGCTGCTCTATTTTACAGAGGGCAAAACAATGGTCTGTCTTTTGGAGTATTTAGAAATATTACTAAATTCTTTCCTTCCCAGGAAAGAAAATGAGATGATTGAAAATAAAATTAGGAGCTGAAGGGATAAGTCTCTAGTGTTGGCCTTTGGGGGTCGGGGTGGTTGCTGATTGATCCTGTCATGTTTAGACACTGTATGTTACAAAAAGGGGTTTCTACACTCAGGAGCCAGCACTGACAATGAGTTTTAGGTGTAGACAGGTGAGTATTCTTATAGTAATGGCTATATATTTAGTAGGTATTTTAAAAGTCAAGTAGCCTATCCTATAAATCCAGCCTCTATTCCTACTTCAGGCAATAGCTCCCAAACTTTTCTTTGGGGAAATGCTGCTGTATCAGTGGTATCAGTCTTGGTGGGACTGTCAATCAAAGTGCTTCTTCCTCTGAGGACTACAGAGTGAGGCAAACGTATGCTCTTTTTCTGAACGGTCAATGAAGTGATACAAAGTTTCAAATTCAGTCAGCCCTGTGACTGCACGAGGATTTCTGTTTTCTTTGTTCCTGGGACTGTCTCTCCCACCAGTGCCTCTTTGGCTGACCCCTCCATCCTAGAATTTATGCTGTATCTTTCCAATATGCTCTTTTCAGATTTTTAAATCCTACATAACTAGAGTAAGTTTTTGCTGATTATATTTAAAATTTTTGTTTCACTTTGGATGTTATGGATATTATTGCTTTAGAAAAATCATGGTATTAACATAAAACATGGTTGTTTTAAAGAAAAAAATGTAACCAAGAGTTTGTACAAATGATATGCAGATCTAGAAAAACTGTGAGGATTGGCAAAGGGCTAATGATAGGGAAACATCATTACAATTATTGACGTTAGCAACAAACTTCCTGGGCATGTTTAGGGATTAAAATTGGAATATCTTGAAAATTCATTAAAAAGAGCATCCAAGATTGTATTACTGGGATGATCCTTATTGATAAAAGAAATACAGACTTGGAACAAATATACTCTTAGTGGTTTTAAAGGTTTAGAACAGATACATTTTGAAAAGGGCATTGTATTATTTCCTTGGTCAAGATCAGGCCTTTAAAAATTTTTTTTTAATTTTAAATTAAAAAATAATTTTAAAAATTTAAAAAATTAAAAATTTTTTCCCAGGCCTTTAAAAAAAAAAATCTAAAAACACTTACTGCTTATATCACAGAATCCTGTTTTTCTAAGTAGAATATTTTGTTTATTTTTAACATTATTTCCCCCAATTAGTAAAACACTGAAAGTCTAAACCTCCATCGACCAAATCAAGACCCAGTGCGGCAGATAAGCCTGTGTGTGGTGTGGGGTGTGTGTGTGTACCAGAACCATGCATCTGAGGCTGGAGGTTTCTTGTTAAGACTGTTAGAGGTTCCAGTCCTGCTTCTTCTGGACACATTGATATAAATGCCATGAGGTCCTTTGTGTCCCAACCCCATAGGAGCAAGTTAAGGCTCCTTTATTGCCCCCTCTCACCTTGAGGTTCTCTGAGTTCCAGTTTGGGATCTAAACACCTGGAGGTTGAAGACTTCCATGCCCCCCCACAATGTTACCTTTTTATCAGATGCCTTTTTTTTTTTGCGGTACGCGGGCCTCTCACTGTTGTGGCCTCTCCCGTTGCGGAGCACAGGCTCCGGACGCGCAGGCTCAGCGGCCGTGGCTCACGGGCCTAGTCGCTTCTCGGCATGTGCGATCTTCCCGGACCGGGGCACGAACCCGCGTCCCCTGCATCGGCAGGCAGACTCTCAAGCACTGTGCCACCAGGGCAGCCCAGATGCTTTTATTTTTATTTCAAATATATAATTTAAAAATTTTGGGATGAAGGTTGGGCTAAGTAAAGATTTTGACACCTGAAAATGTTTTTGTCAATTATGTTTTCCCAGTAACCGCTCTCAGGGAAATAGTGATAAGAAATGCAAGTTGCTTATAATCCCCCAAATAATCTGCTCTGGGGAAAGAAAGGGTCAAGCGGTGGAGAATTCACTTTGAAATGACATGACACCAAGCAACTGACTATGTTTCCAATATGACCTTTATTGAGCAACTACTGCTGTGACGCTTAACATCAATCAATGAAAAGTTGCAAACTGCATGTCAACGAGGTTCTCCCATGAACAAAAGTCCCTTTTAAATGCACCAGTGAGGTAAACATAATTATTCATATATAGCTTTCTTAAGGCTAAGAGAGTTCTGTGTTTCATTTATTATTTTTGGCTCAGTTGGTTCTTTGCATAATATACCTCAAGACATCCCCCCAAGCGCCCCCCTTCCAACAGCTTAGGAAATTGGCCACTTCCCCAGGTACATACAGTATCATGCATTCGAATCGCCCAAACACTGGGGAGGGAGCCCCCTGAGCTTGCATGCAGGTCCCTCATATTGCACAAAGTAAAATACAATGTCTGGAGCCCCCATGGGAGAACCCGTTCTGCTTTGAAGCTGCCAATCACATGCATTTTGAAATTGTCATATGGCTTAACCTTTTGCGATGGACTCGTCTATTAGTCACTCTGGGTGACTTCCTTTACTACGGCGTGTGAAGTGACCTTCTCTACCTTTTTAGTAGACACTGATTTCTCCTCAAAGGTCTCTTCGTGCTGTTCGACCTTTTGAGTGACGGTTACAGATTTGGTGATATACTTGGTAGCACCATCTCCCCCCTCACTGGTGGTTTTTTCTACCATTTTGGTCACTGCCGCTTTCTCCTCACCTCTATCACCACCCTTCTTTTCATCTGCTGGGCTCACGTCTAGCCCATTGGTGACAACCCCTTTCTTCTCTTCTCCCCCACTGCCCTTCTCCTTAGCTTCCGGCTCTACCTCGTCTTTTCCTTCCACCTCCCCATTGACGGCTATGTCTTCCTTCCTGGAATCCTTCAAAGCTCCCTCCTCCTTCTTCCCCACCTCTTCCGCTTTCTCCTTCTCCTTCTCCTTCTCTTTCTCCTTCTCCTGCTGCTGTGGCTTTTCCTCCTCTTTGGCATCCTTCTCCAAGCTCACCTTTGCTGATTTGGCGACCACCTCCTCCACGACTTCCTCCTTCACTGGGGATTCAGCCTTCTTCTTCTCTGGCACCTCCTTTGGCTTCTCCTCCTTTTTCTCTGCCTTCTCTTCCTTGGGAGCTTCCTTTGCTTCTTCCTTCTTTGCTTCCTCCACTTTCCCTTTCTCCTCCTTCTGTTCTCCTTTCTCGGCTGCAGCTTCTGCTTTGGGCTTCACCTCTTCCACTGGTGACTTTGGCACCGGGGACTTGGCTTGCTCCGGCTTCTCCACCTTGGCTTCTGCCACGAGCTCCTCCTTGGGAGCCACTTCTTCACCCTTGGCCTCCATTTTCTTTTCCTCCTTAGCTTCGGCGGCTTCCTCTCCTTCACCTTCAGCCTCTGTTTCTCCTTCCTCTTCCTGCTCACCTTCCTCTTTTTCACTAGAAACTTCCTTCTCAGATCCTCCTTCCTCAGCTTGGTCTGATTTAGCTCCTTCCTCTTCCTCCTCTTCCTCTTTGGCCTCTTCCTCCTCTCCTTTAAGTTCAGGTGCAGTAGCTTTCACTGGAGACTTTTTGGCGGCTACAACTTCTTCTTCGGCTTCTTTTTCCTCTTTCTTTTCTTCCGCCTCTTCTTCCTTGACCTCTTCTTTCATGGAAACTGTCAATTCCTCTGCAATGGCCGTCAGGGCTTCTTCCATTTCTGATTTCTCATCTTCCACCTTGGTTTCCTCTATGATCTCCTCGACAAATTTGTGTTGGACCTTTAGCTTGGGAGCCTCTACCTTGGTTTTCTGAATCTTACTGGATATTGTGATGGAGGGCTGTCGGTGTGTATACAGCGGCCCAGTGATGCTTCCTGCAAATGTGCTAAATCTGGTCTCTTCACCCTCCAGGAGTTTCCTAAGGAGAGAATCAAAGAAGGCAAGACGTCATTAAAATCTCATCGGGTCTTCTGAACTTCATTCCAGTACGTGTAACGTGGTAGGTACCTTTGGATAAATAGAATCACTTGAAGTAACCCTTGGCTATCCTTTCACTAGTATATTGTGTCGTATTCAATGACAGAAACAGATGCTCAGGGACAATCCACCAGTCACCCAATGCAGTAACGAACCACGCCCAACAGTCCACTCACTACACCCAGCTACCAAATCTCAGCTCTGCCGCAATCCATTCGGTGCAACATGAATATGCTGCAAAGCTCCCTGGAGGCCAAAAAGGCCTTAAGTGACGTTCTTGAGCATTTGGACTTTCAAGATGTATACTAAATGTCTTTTAGCGAACATTCAAAAATTTTACAAAGCTATTTAGAATATATTAGAATTCAAGCTAATCTATCACAGCTAGGTACTAATAGGTGCATATCGAGTTAGAAACTGGTCTGCGATTTTAATCATAAAGTGTCTATTTTATATAACTATTCAGCTTTCCGGAAAAGACAGATGGCTCTGAGCTGAGTGCAATTTATTCTTGTAATATGAATGATCTTACTGGTAAAAAAACAAAAATAAAAACAACCCCTCCCCCCCCGACAAAAACTATTTCGTCAAGGATTTTCACCTATGAACTTAGTCAACAGCAAGGTGACATCAGTTAATATATTTATAATCGCTTCTCTTTCTCTGGATGTATATCTAGATCTATAAACATAAATCTAAATTAAAAAAATATATATTGTACCAATCATATTTATTCTCAGCCAGATGATGGCAATAGTAAGCTGTAACTGAGCGAGAAATGGGACGTCCTGGGACGTCCTTGACATTACACAGTTGAAAAGCTGAAAGCACTAGATGAAATATTAAAAACTAAAATTCTTTTTTGTTTCAAATATTTGAAAACAACTGTTTCACTAAAATAAAAAAGTAAGCACTGAAATTAATCGGCGCTCTTCCTCTAAACACTTTATTCAAACATTTTAACTACTATTTACTCTTTTAAAGCTGCATAAAAAGTTGCAATTCTTTAATTACTTTTTAATTAAGAAGAAAACCAGGCACTGATTTAAGACTCCTGCAACCTGCTTGCTTTAACTTAAGTGGTGAAGGTTCCTGCCTAAACGGCCTCTACAGTGCGGCTACCATTTCGGCCACGTCCGCCGCGAGCACGGTACCTGTATGCAGCGATCTCGATATCTAGAGCCATCTTGACGTTGAGGAGATCCTGGTATTCTCTCAAATGGCGAGCCATTTCCCACTTTGTGCCCCGAAGCTCATTTTCCAACTGCTGGATGGTGTCCTGAAAGAGACACAGCCACAGACTTATCCTTCCAAACAGCCACTTCTTTCGCGAACCACTTGCTACCTCCTCCTTCTTCCTCCCCTCCCTCGACTCCCTCCAGCTTTGCAAACCTCGGGTACCGCTCCCAGACCCCGTCCCCCCTTAAAATAAAAATCTAAGGAGTTCACAAACAAACGAACAAACAGAATCAATAAGACAAGTAGACATTTCCTGGGCACACCACGCACTGGGACCAGCGGATCTAGAACAGGTCTCAGCAGGAAACACACATGCATGGGGAAACCCCACGGCTGACCTGGCCCTTCCCATCTGAGCCCTTTGGGCTGAAGCCAGTTTTGGGAGTTCTTCCGATCACGTCTGGAAAAGTTGAGAATACATGAGTTTCTGCACAGCTATCCTAAAGTTGCTGCTTTACCAACTACCCGAATGTATACCTCCTACTTTAAACGCGCAAGCTTGCAAAACTAGAACTCCTAAGGAAAAGAAGCACATTTTGAAAACGGTCAGGGGTCTTCGAGCGGGGGATGGTGCGTGGGGGAGGCGTGTGGAGGGGATGGGGAGGGCGAGGACGCTTTGAGCTTCCAATTTGGGTCTGCGTCGCGCGCGCGCGCGCCGGCCAGCGGCCGCTAGGGAGCGCGGCTGAGAACGCGGCGGGGCGCGGGCCTGAGTGTCGGGGGCGCGCGGCGCTGGCGCTGGCGCAGGCTGGCTGCGCAGCCGCTGTTCCTACCTGGTAGCTGCTAAGGTCGTGGTTGTGCCGCTCCTCGATGTCGCTGAGCTGCCGCTCCAGGGATTCCTTGGTGCCGCGCACCGACTCGAGCTCGATGCTCTTGGACTGCAGCTGGCGCCGGTACTCGGCGATCTCTTCCTTGGCGGAACGGATGGCCTCCTTGTTCTGCTCGGCTGCCTCGGTGAGCTTGGCGTAGCGGCACTTAAACCATTCTTCGGCCTGGTGCATGTTCTGGTCCGAGTGGCATTCGAGCTGGGAGCGGATCTCCTTCAGCGCCGACGAGATGTCTGTCTTCAGGTAGTCTTTGCGCTCCACGGTGATGTGTGACGCCTGGATCTGGGCCAGCAGGTCGGCCACCTCCTCCTCGTGATTGCTCCGCAGGAAGGCCACCTCATCCTGCAGCGACTGCACCTTCTTGTCCAGCTCCACCTTGACCAGCGACGACTCTTCGATGTCTTTGCGCAGCGCGCGGATGGCCGCCTCGGTGTCGTCGCGCAGCCGTGCCTCCTCCTCGAAGCGCTCCTTGAGCCGGTGGATGTCCTCTTCCAGGTGGTCCGAGTCCAGCTGTACTTGAGCCTTCTCGTGGTTCACCAGCTCCAGGGTGGCGCGCAGCTCGCGGATCTCCTGGTCGTACGCGTCGCCCAGCTGGGCGTGCGAGGCCTGCTTCTGCCGTAGCGCCTGGATCTCCGCCTCGATCTCCTTGTTCTGCTGCTCCAGGTAGTGCACTTTCTCGATGTAGCCCGCGAAGCGGTCGTTCAGCCCCTGCAGCTGCTCCTTCTCATTGGAGCGGGACAGCTTGTAGTCGCCGCCCGGCCCAGAGCCGCCGTTAAGCAGTGACGAGGACTGGCTGAAGTCGAGGCTGCTCTCGGCGGAGCTGAGCATGGCCGAGCTGTAGGTGAGGCGCGGGGCCAGAGCGCTGCGCTTGTAGGAGGAGGACACGGTGCTGGGAGAGCCGCGGGACCATGACTGCGAGCGGAAGCCGCTGGACGGGGAGCCGCCGACGCGGCTGAAGCTCGAGCGGGTGTCGGTTACCCGCCGGTAGGCGGACGGGTTGCCCAGCGAGTCCAGCGTGTAGCTCATCTTGGAGGCTTCGGGGCGTGTGGCTGGCACAGCGTTCTGCTGCCCTCGCCGCAGCCCCTTTATAGCCGCGGCGGCTGGTCCTGGGCCAGGGCCCCGCCCAGTGGAGGCGGCGGCCGAGGAGGCGGGGACTGCGGGTACCGGGCCGTGGGGATGGGGGGGGGTGGTGAAGACAGCCCAGCAGTGATTCAGCGCCCGCTCCACGTGGGCTCGCGCCGCATCGGACCCCGGACTTTGCTACCTTGGCCCCGACCCCTGCCCCCCAGCTCTTCTTTCGGTGCCAGACCACCTGTCCCCTCCCAAGCCCCCTCTCTCCATTTCTCTTCACCTTCGGGTTGCATTTTTACACCCCCAGTGGGAGCATTCACCCAACGCCCTTTCTTTGTTCAATCACTCTCCCACCGTTCGGGCCGCTTTTCTAGCGACCCCCTAGCCACTTTGTTCTTGTTCTTTTGTTTTGTTTTGTGTTGTGTGTGTGTGTGTGTGTGTGTGTGTGTGTGTGTTTGTAAGCCCTCTGCACTCTTATCTTCACGTTTTTCTCTTCTTTTGCCCGTTCTCCATTACTTTTTCCTTTACCCATCTTCTGTGCTTAATCACTTCCCCCTCTGTTTGGCATCTCTTCGCCTTCCCACTTTAAAACTTCTTTAGTCCCACTCCTCCCTTCACTCTGAGCCTCTTCCTCCTGGACCTTTTTCTTCTCAGTCTTGTCTTTTCTCTTTCTCCTTCCTCCCCTCCCCCTTCCTCCCGCCCCTCCCCCATCCTCATCTCCCCTTGCCTTCCTCCCCTCCCCCCACTCCCGGTCTTAAAGCAGCCCGAGACGAGCGCAGGCCCCGAGTTGGGCCTAGAAGAAAAAAACAAAAAGACTTTGAAGAACGGTCAGCCTGAAGTCTTCGAGAAGGGGACAGAGAGGCTGGGCCGGGGTATTTATTTGTATTAAAAGTGGGATATGTCGCTGCTTTCTGCTTAACGTTTGGGGGACGTCCGCAGTTTCCGCAGGGGCAGAAGGTAAGGCGCTTGTGCTCGCTATGGCGCCGGCAGCACCAAGGACAGCGCCCAGGCTGGTTTGCTGGAAGATTCAGCCGCCCTGGGGGCTTGTCGCCCAGCATTGCTTGTGTGGTTAGGTTGGCGGGGGTTTCCTTCCCCCCTTCTACCCGAGTAAATACAATTAAAGCCAGTTTGCAGTGACTCTGAAGGAGCCAAGGTGGGATCTCATGCTAAGATTCCTCTGCAATGCAGGGTGGGCACAATGCAGGTTTTGAAAACAAATAAAATTAATTAAAGTCAGGTAACAGAGATAATATACTTGTAGCCCAGTTTCAGTTTTCTAACATATGATGGATGTAGGAAATCAAGAGATACAGGGACTGAAATCTGAAGGTCAAATATTCCTTGGAAAGGGGAATTCGAAATCTGCAGAGATGAAAAGTCCAGGGAAATATAGTTTGTGACAAGTCTGAACAAAAACAATTGCCTTGTCATCTTTCTGTTCAGTACTCCCTGTTTGTGACTGCGATGACTGAAAAGCACCTGAATTAATTTCAAATTAATTTAAAAGTTGCCAAGTTACTCACCATAACTTTGAATAAAACCAGATATTTTTTTTCTTCCACTGAGATTTTAATGACTGAGTTAGAATAGATTTTCTATATCTTTAAACATGTTTATTTAAATAAGGAACCTACACAGACTTCTTGCTGTCTGGTGCACTGCTAACTTTTAAAATGTCCCTTTATTTTGCATTGTGCTTTGGGGACAATTCAGGGTAAAAAATTCAGAATACTGCAAGACAAAGTGAAGAGTAGAATGCCTAACTAATGACCACGTTTGCAAAGACCACAGGCACAAGTGATTGCATGCAAAATGCTTGTTATGGCTGAGAACAAACGATTGCTTGTGAAAAGTAGAGACCCCAGACTGTTTTTCTTCACAGCTTTCTCCTTGTTTTATTAAATGACGAGGTCCTATCAATCAGTACGTAATCAGAAAAGGCTTGGTTTCTAGAGGTATTTATTTTTATAAAATCTCTTGGCCCTTTTGTATTTTAAAACAAAACGGGTTAATTTAGGGAGTTCCTTTTGGCTTATTAATGTGAAACTGCAGCATTGCAGGCTCTGTGGGGAAAGGAAGTTCTAGTTTGCTAAGAGACAGGTTATCTTTCAGGCATGGAGAGTCCATGTCTCAAGCTGTTGGGAGAGACAGGTGACAGAGTGAGGGGATTAACTTGTGCATATTGCAAAAACAGGATTTTCTGGTTTCGGAGGGATACATTTAAAAAAAAGAAAAAAAAGAAAATTGCCTGTTCTTCTGTTAAGTACTGCCAGTCTCCAGGTTGGACTGTGAAAGATATCATCAGATAAGGCCAAGTGCTAATTATGCAGTAATTATGCCTTAGTTACTTAGTACTTTCTGCTTTTATTAAAAAATATACAAACCCTTGTCAGTTTCCGGTTGCACGTGCACTGAAAGCACTTTCTGCCCCTGAGAGCAAACGGTTAAGGAGCAGGCTGCTGCTGTGAGTTATTTATTTTTTTATTTTTTTTAGAAAAAATGCCATATTTTAATAGAAGATCACCATTTATCAGAATGCATACCAAAATACTGCAACAAATTGGTCTTCAACAAAAACAGCACAATGACAGAAAACTCGATATGCTACACCTCTGAGGAGTCTACAACCAGGCTAATTGGAAATCAACACACAACTCCCACTGCCCCACACACAAATATGTACAGGTTATATAAGCCAAGATTTAGAAAACACATTGGAAGAGGAGGGACACACCCACATATGTATTTGTGTGCATGTTTTCCTTGAACACATACAACATTGTTTTCTTTTGTTTTACTCAACTCAAAGAAATTCTTGATCTAAAATTATTTCATGCTTAACACTATACAAAGGAAATACCATAAAGCAAGTTTAAATTTTCCTGGGAGCTGTTTGTTGCAAATAAAAAATGTTTTGCATTTTTTTAGTGTAAAACTCCGCATAAAAACAGGAGTTGTTATACAGTGCTTGCCATTTGCTGTGAGTTTTTTTCAGGGCTTTGAAAATGAGATGACTCTGCAGAGAGACATTTACAAGGAATCACATGTCCAACTTCACAATTAGTTTTGCCTTGTACCTAAGCTGGTTTAGAAATTGTTCAGCTTTTAACTGGTCACGGAAGGAAGAAAGCATTGCATACAAATGAAATAATGGCTAAATACTGAGGCTAAATCCAGTTAGTGCCTACAGCTTAAAATTATAACTTCAGTGTCGCATGAAGTATTGTTCATTCTGGCCACAACAAGATAATGCAGAGAATTATAACTGTCACCTTATGAAGGAGAAAAGTTCTCATGGCGTAAAAAATGATTGCTCCAAGGACCTACTGTGTAGCACAGGAAACCATACTCAATATTTTGTAATAACCTGTAAGGGAAAAGAATCTGAAAAAAAATAGATGTATATGTATGTATAACTGAATCACTTTGCTGTACACCTGAAACTAACACAACATTGTAAATCAACCATACTTCAATAAAAAAAATTAATTAAAAATTTAAAAAGACTGATCCAGTTCCACATTTAGTAAAATATTTTATTTTACGTTAGACTTTTCACTTTAATCACTCTTTCTGAAGGTGACTTGAAGGTTATGCTGGTCAGTGAATTTAGTATACAAACTTTTTAAAAAAGTTATAACATTCTTTTGTCCTTCTTTGTCTCATAGTTTTGAAGAATATTTACTACCCTAATATTTTACATAGAAAGAAATGTAAGCTTTTGCATTTTTAACCTTAATGACACTGAGGCTACAGAATCTTCTGAAAATATTACCGAGAGAAAATAAGCATGAGGAATTATCTGAATTTACAACACGGTTGAGTCTGACTATGATACTTTTATAATTTATTCTAAATAAGGAAGTTACACATGATTTAAATGAAAGACATTTTAAATGAAATTGTCTCTGGGTGTTGTACCATAAGCTACAGTGTGTTTTGAATCGATTTATTTCCATAGGGAAATACACAGCCTGCTGTGTGTTCCTTCAGTAGGTGAAGTGCAAACATTAACTTTGTAGTTAAGAGATAGCTATTGTGAGGTCTTATCTAATGATAATGGAAAAGTATTCTTTGCATAAGGGGTTTATTCTTTGCATCAAAGTAAGTTTAGAAAAATAAGGAGCTGGGCATTTCCTTCCTCCTTTCCATATTTCCTTCCATTTTAAAGAATACTTTTTTGATACACAATAATGCAAGGAGGATGTGAGAACCGGGCAGCAAGCAACTGCTCCATATGGAAGACACCACTGTCAAATTGGTGGGCTGAATCTCTCCCAGATTTGATGACCTGTACATTGTCCCAATCTGCTGTGATGTCTTGAACCTGACCCTTTTGCCTGGGATCAGATATTCTAGAACTCATGATAAGTAATTTTTAAATAAATTGTCCCTTGCTGGTTTTTTTAAGGGATTGTCGATGTAGGAAGCTCGGGACCGAGTCTCCTGGAATGGGAACATGAGAAAATGAACACTGTAATACTTATTTCTACTTGAGCTTCGGGATGTCAAAGTTTAAAAGCAGCCTTGGCTTTTGGTCTTTTTTGATTTGAGATGTTGAAAGCAAAATAAAAGTATCCTCGCAGGAAGAGGCTGTTTCTTGCCAGGAAATCGGGATGTATATATCCCTATTGTCTTCAATTAAAACAAGTCCGTCTGAAACACAGGATCCTTTTTCTAATATTAAGCACTGAAATGGTCTTTGTTTCCCTTGCCAAATATTTTTTGTTGTTGTTGAACATTGCCTTATAGTTCTGTGAGTGACTGTTTTTTATGAAAAGTTAATTGAAGTATTTATGAAATTAAGAACATTTTATGGCTTTATATTGTTCCAAATACAAGCTTAATCAGTTTTGAAATTCTATACCAGAAAATGTCATGTTTTATGGGGGGAAAGTCTTATTTTTCAGCTTTAACATAGCTTGCTGATTTTTTTTTTTTTTTTTTTTGCTGTGTAATGCCTTCACCTCACTGCCGGGAATCAGTTCTGCGAAAGCCAGAGGAGAAGGACTTAGAATTCTTAAAAAGTATTTGAGATAGCCTTGCTAAAAGTGAGTCTAAAAATAAAGTTAAGTAGATGCCTAATAAAACAGCACCGTCATATTGATTTTTAGCATGTTTTTAATTGAACATGTTAGCTTTACCTATAAAGCGGCAGATCTTGATAATATGCACTTGAATTTTTAAAACCCTCCATTGCACATCACTTTGCACCAGTGCAGCCGTGTCATATTTATGGCATATTTTCATCCCTAGCTTACCAAGGCTTAACTTAGCAAGAGACATAATTCTTTTATTAGAAACTCTTAATTAAAATGAACCTTGTAAAACTAGAGCAGATCAATGATCTGTTATCTTTGGAACAAATTTCTGAGACGAGCTAAACCCAGGACATAAAACAAAGGAAAAAGGAAGCCCTACCTAACAAGTCTTATTGTCCCAGGACTGGATTCTTTCTCCACAATCTCAGCGATCCTGAAAAGTAGTATTCTTTCATTATCCTCAGAAAATGGGCTCCCTGTCATAGCCATCTCTTTTCGCTCAGATTGCCAAGAACATCATATATTTTAGAATATTTTTACTCACTTTTTTTGGGTTACAATTCACATATACTTGTAGAAATTTACAAAATTCAGAGAAACAATAATCGAAGTATTTTCTTCTAGCTTTTCCTCTGTACTTTAAATATAGAGGGGAATCTTTCTGTTTATGTAATTCCATACCCCGTTTTGTAAAATAAATGTATCTGAATATGTAATTTGCTATTTTAGAGGAAGGAATGTGGTTCTGTACACCATGAGACCTGGGTTCTAGCCAAAGACTGACTTTCATTGTCCTCTTTAAGAAAGGATTTTTAAGGGCCCTTTAGATCAAGAATGATAACATAATAATAACAATTAATAATATAACAGTAATAATAATAGATCAGGAAAGTCTAATTGGGTCTGAGTATTAATTTCTTTCTCTCTCTGACTGCCTCTCTCTCTCTTGTTTGCTGAGAGGAGTGTCATTGTGAAGTGGAAGGCGGTGATGTGACAGTCAGAAGTGGTGAACTGTAATCTGGCCTCGTCAGGCCTGAATACTGTATTCCTTTACACTTAATGGTACCCTGCATCCCAAAGCCATCATCATCACCACCATGAGGTTTTACATGTGAATAACACGTTACGTCAAAGAAGCAAAACATAACTCTTTTATCTCATCTGGCCTGAGTACCAGGGGTAGACAGGGTAGAACACAAATTATTATTTCCATTTTACATTTGGTAAAGTTGTTGAAGAGATTTGTCCAAGGCCACCTATCTGGTAAGTGGTGGAGCCAATACCAGAACGCAGATCTTCTGATAGTACTGCTAACATAAAAAAAAAAAAAAATTCCTTTAGTAGGGGATCCAATCCTGTCTCCACCAGCATGAAAAAAATAAAGGTAGGCAGATATTAGTAATATTAGTAACAATAACTGGTATTAATTAAGTGCTTACTAGGCGCCCAGCACTGTGCCAAGATTTTACTGAATTACTTAACCATCACAAAAACCCTTTGAGGTGACACGATTATTGTCCCCATTTTGTAGGAAAATGCAATTGAACATGCAGGCACAGAGAGGCTAAGTATCACACACAGCTAGGACATGGTGGGGATGAGATGTGAATCTCTGAATGTCTAACTTTGGAGGGAAGATGACCCTCACTGCGGTGTAACCCTGCTTCAAAGGCCATGCAGTCGGTCTTAAAAATTTCATTTAAAAGCTAATTGTTTAACTGTTAGATCATATTTTAAAAAATCCAGGACATATGCTGTGAATTCTTTTGCTGCCTTTTTTCTGCATTTATATAAATATGAAACATTTGAATATTTTTTCAGATAACATTATTTCTTGGTTTGTGATATTAAAACTATTAAAAATGAAAACTTTGAATTACTTGTCTTTGTTTTTTTTCTTTATCCTAAATTAATTTTCTGTGTAATTTGAAGGACATCTAACTCATTCATTCTAGTTCCTTAATATAGATAGTATCCTTAATCATTTATCTATTAATTTAACTGGTATCTATCATTATGTTTACATGCACTTTTGGTTTAGTTTTTAGGAGGCTTTAATTTGTAATATACATTGATTTATTATATCATTCATTTGCTAATATATCTATATATTTACACTCAAATTAAAAAGAAAATCTTTTAATCATATGTGTTCACAATTTTTTGTAGATGTGAAACTCTTGAAACTAAATCTACTTTGAGAGATCTAATAATACACATTTGAGTCTCGGCAGAAGAAATAGCTTGGTCCCCCAGTCTTCATCAGGGAAGGCTTACAATGGAATGGCTGGCAAGGAAGCAGCTTTATAAATCTATTAGAACAGTGAAGAGACAGCCATGAATAATTTTAAGTGAATCTCTTGATCATCTATCTTATATATTAAAATCAGGGTTATGTGACTGTGTTTATATAGGTTGCCTAGAGACAAGTCAGCCTTAATCCATTTTTGTTATTTATGGGATAAAGTGCTCTGACTCACCGTTATTTTCATTTGTATAAATCTGCTTTGGCTTCTGCTTTATCAGATACGGTCAAGGAAGAGAACTCGTTCCCATTTTTCCTGAACAAAAGTTGACCTTGAAAAGAAACAACATGTATCTTGTATTAGTTATGATAGCAATGAGCTTCTGGATCTGGATTACATAAAATTATTAGGAACTGAATGCCTAGTGATGAAATTCTTCCTTAGCCACTGTGACTCATTTAATACAATTTGCTATGCTTCCTGTTAGTCTATGTGGTCCTTCCCTCCTGTCAGGTCAATATACCTTAGCAATCTGTTGCCTTCTCGGAAACTTCTAAGAGTGACACGTGCGCCTTCTTGAACAAGGGACATGTGCATGTCGTGATCAAGCCTTTAGGTCTTTATGGAAGATCCCACATCAATGATTGCCTTCTGCTTCTGGGTTTCTGGTTTCGTTTGTACTCCTATGACTTGGCTCTCAGAAACTTCTACTTTTCCAAATCTTTTCCAATTTTTCCAGGGAGGAATTCTTCCTCTCCGTCCCTAAAGCTCAGTGTTTGTGGTCTAGTTAGGTACTACCACCTGCTGGACATTTAAATAATATCTCAACTCTCTCACTAAACTTAAAATTCCAAGTAGCAGATACCAAGTCTTGTAGGTATTTGCGCATCCTACAACATTTTACCGATAGTAGGTGCCCGATCAATGTTTGTTGTATTAATGAGTAAATGAAGTTCTACCTTTTTTTTTTCTTTCAAAAAACACCAGTCTGTTCAATACCACGCACTGTGCTGGACATTGGGGAGTGATATGAAAGACACAATCGTAGCTTGGATGAACACATTCTTTTGTTTTGTTTTGTTTTTTCCTTTTTTTTTTTTGTTTTTGTTTTGGCCACTTCACATGCAGGATCTTATTTCCCTGACTAGGGATGGAACTTGTGCCCCCTGCAATGGAAGCGCAGAGTCCTAACGACTCCCCGGCAGGGAATTCCAGTTTGAACACATTCTAATGGAGGATTCAGGCACGTAAAAACCTAGTTACCACGGGGGAACTGTGGACCTTTACCTAAGCTAGAGATAAACAAAGTGCTTCACGGGAGCACGGAGGATGAGCAACTAAACCAATTGGTGATAAAGGTGGAAGAGCCTCAGGGAGAGTCTTCTGGAGGAGGTGACACCTGATGTGACTTTTGAGTTATAAGTAGGAAGTGCCAAAATGTAGAAGGGGAGACAGGCAACCACAGGCACTGAGGCGAGGGTAGACACAGTGCACCCAAAGGACTGTAAGTGAACAGAATAAGGGGGAGAATGCAGCTTTGGCTGGAGCGGAGAGTATGTAGCCGGGGATACAGAGATGGGGTCATGTAGCACAGCCTGGAGAAAGGCAAACACATTCCAGGCTGGAGAGAGGGGGAACACATAGTCCAGGATAGAAAAAGGATATTAGGTGAGGTGGGCAGGATAAGGGACATGCAGCCCAGGCTGGAGGCGGAAGCAGGGAAGAGACCATGGAAGGCTTCCTATGTCGTGACAAGACTTTTGCATTTATCTTAAAGCTAATTAGAATTAGTGAAGCATTTAAGACAAATTTTATTTTATTTATCTATTATTAAAAATTTGTATTGGAGTATAGTTGATTTACAATGTTGTGTTTGTTAGTTTTTGCTGTATAGCAAAGTGAATCTGTTATACATATACATAGATCCACTCATTTTACTTTATTTTATTTTATTAATTTTTTTTTTTGGCTGCACTGGGCTGCATGTGGGATCCTAGTTCCCCCACCAGGGATTGAACCCACATCCCCTGCAGTGGAAGTGTGAACCTTAACTGCTAGAACACCAGGGAAGTCCCTATCCACTCTTTTTTAGATTCTTTTCCCATATAGGTCATTACAGAGTACTGAGTAGAGTTCCCTGTGCTATACAGTAGGTCCTTATTAGTTATCTATTTTACATATAATAGTGTATATATGTAAGACGAATTTTAGAAAAATCACATTGGCAAAAGGGGGCAGAATATTTTGGATGGTGAAAGGGGACTGGAAGCAGGGAAATATGTTTGCAAGCTATTGCAATCATCCAGATGAGATTGGAGGAAGGTGTCAATTCAGAAGGGTGGGTGAGGAGAGGCAGGGATTATGATAACGAGGACAGGATTTGGAGGAACAGGTGAATGGTGGCGTCATCCCCTGTATTCATCTCCGATGGCTGATGTCACAAACTGCCACAAATTTGGCGGCCGAAAAGAACACAAATTTATTATCTTAGAGTTCTGGAGGTCAAAAGTCTAAAATCAGTCTCAGTGGATTAAAATCAACGGGTTGATGGGACAGTGTTCCTTCTGGAAGCTCTAGGGAGAATCTATTTCCTTGCCTTTTCCAGCGTCTAGAGGATGCTACGTTCCTGGGTTCATGGCCCCTTCCTCTATTTTCAGAGCCAGCATTGGCACATCTTTCTCCTCTCTGATCTCTGTTCCACCTCACAATTTCTTCCCCTCACACTGACCCTCCTGCTGTACATGCTGAATGTGGAGTGTCTGTGAGGCAACCACGTGAAGAACCTTCCAGGTGTTTGAACTTCCTTGTCTAGGAAGGAAAGCCCCACTCTCTATAGGACAAGTAGTCCGAGCTACGTCTCACTTTCTTTATTTGTAAAACAGCAATAATAATGGTACCTATTTCATAACGTGGTTTCGAGGATTAAGTGAAATAGCGTATGTGAAATGCTTAGTGCCTTTGGCAGCGCTCAGTCAGTGATGGTTATTCCTACTACTATGATGATGATGACTAACCTCACCTCCGTAGTGCTTGGCACAGTGCTGGGCATGGGTTAGGGGTTCCCCATGTACTAGGAAAGGTTAAAGACAAGTGTGTCACATAACCCTTCCAGTAGGAGTTTAAAGACTTGTCAGAGAGACAAGAATTTTCCCTGGGTAGAAGAGAAGTAAATTGATGTGCTTTAGCTCACCAGCTTTGGCAGTAAAAAGGGCTAAGATGATTATAAACCGATTCAATCAGAATGCTGTTGGGTGCTTGATCTCAGGCATATAGTTCAATGTCAAGATAACAGAAACATTTATTTTCTCAAATGACCGAGTATGTGGATGTATTTAACAGGACACCCTTCCCTTTCCCCCCTAAATTTCTTGCATACAGATATAGCAGACATAGAAAGTTTCCTGTTTGAGGGTAACACATATAATGGATCATACAGGGCAGATTACTTCCACTTTAAAATTTTTATTTATTAATTTTATTAAGAATTTTTTATACTCAATCTATTTTTTTATTGATGTATAGTTGATGTACAATATTATATAAGTTACAGGTGTACAATATAGTGATATACTTTTTTTTTTGGTCAATCCCAAACTCCCTAACTATCCCTCCCCTGCATCCTTCCCCCCTGTAACCGTAAGTTTGTTCTCTGAGTCTGTTTCTGTTTTGTAAATAAGTTCATTTTTATCATTTTTTTAAGATTCTGCATATAAGTGATATACGATATTTCTCTTTCTCTCTCTGACTTACTTCACTCGGTATGACAATCTCTAGGTCCTTCCATGTTGCTGCAAATGGCATTATTTCATTCTTATTAATGACTAATATTTCATTGTATTTATGTACCACAATTTCTTTATCCATTCCTCTGTCGATGGACATTTAGGTTGCTTCCATGTCTTGGCTACTGTAAACAGTACTGCAATGAGTATTGGGGTGCATATATCCTTTCGGACCAGGTTTTTCTCTGGATATATGCCTAGGAGTGGGATTGCAGGATCGTATTACTTCCATTTTGTTTTCTTTTTGATCTCCATTCCTTCTCTTGTTACCAGTTTGAGGAGCTACACGTTGACAAATCAAATGAACAGAACATGTAACTTTGTGTATAAACATTCAACCTTACTAGAGACCAAATCTTTTGTCTCATGGGCACCAATGATATATCTGGCAAAGCACAAATCAGAAGTTCCATCCACTTCCGTTCAGGAGAGGAAGCCTCTTTATGGGATGATGTAATACAGCCTGATAGTTACGTACAAAACCTAGAAAGTCTGGATCCCCGAGTTCAAATCTGACCTTCAGTACTTCCCAGCACTGTGAATTCAGACAGAGCCACCAATTCCTTCCATTCATCAGTGTCTTCATCTGTAATACTGTGGTGACAATATTAGTACCCTCTCATGGAGTTGACTTCAAGCTGTGCTCAATAAATGTTAGTTACTATTAAACTAACCCTTTCCCTATACTTAGGCTTTAACGACTTAGCAAGTATTTATTGAGCTCCTATTGTATGCTCGGCACACTTCTGTAAATATCTTACTTCATATTCACATCAACCAAGTGAGACGATACTACACTTTTTTTTCTACTTTCTTTCTTCCTTCTTTTTTTTTTTTTTTTTTTAACAGGAGACTAAGACACACTGAACTGGAATACCTGACTGAGGTATTTGAGGTATTTCTTTTTTGCAGTGAAAAGGGCATCATCCCATGTCTAGAGCCCTTTTCAAATACAATACAGGTTTTTGATATAATCAATATATATTTTAAAAATCACCCTAAATCCTAATTTCTTTGCCAGCATAACACTTGGATTCTTATCGCTCTGAGTGTTTAGGCTTATGCCCTTCAAATCTTTTACTTATAGGCAGATACTATCAATAGGTGGGGATCAGAGAAATCTTTATAATCTATGGTTTTTATTTTTTATATACAATTCTACAGGGTGTTCAGATAATTCTATATTAGCATGAGCCAAAAATGACACTAAATAATACAATTCATTTTAATCTTTGACAATCTGGAGACAAAATATATTTCTTAGCTTTTCTAATATTAAAATCAAACATTTTTCTTACTTTATTTTTATTGCTTCTTTTTCTTTTTCTTTTTTTTACATCTTTACTGCAGTATAACTGCTTTAAAATGGTGTGTTAGTTTCTGCTTTATAACAAAGTGAATCAGTTATACATATACATATGTTCCCATATCTCTTCCCTCTTGCATCTCCCTCCCTCCCACCCTCCTTATCCCACCCCTCCAGGCGGTCACAAAGCACCGAGCTGATCTCCCTGTGCTACGTGGCTGCTTCCCACTAGCTATCTATTTTACATTTGGTAGTGTATAAATGTTCATGCCACTCTCTCACTTTGTCACAGCTTACCCTTCCCCCTCCCCGTGTCCTCAAGTCCATTCTCTAGTAGGTCTGTGTCTTTATTCCTGTCTTACCCCTAGGTTCTTCATGACATTTTTTTTTCTTAAATTCCATATATATGTGTTACGATACGGTATTTGTCTTTCTCTTTCTGATTTACTTTACTCTGTATGACAGACTCTAGGTCTATCCACCTCATTACAAATAGCTCAATTTCGTTTCTTTTTATGGCTGAGTAATATTCCATTGTATATATGTGCCACATCTTCTTTATCCATTCATCCCATGATGGACAGTTAGGTTGTTTCCATCTCTGGGCTATTGTAAATAGAGCTGCAATGAACATTTTGGCACATGACCCTTTTTGAATTATGGTTTTCTCAGGGTATATACTCAGTAGTGGGATTGCTGGGTCATATGGTAGTTCTATTTGTAGTTTTTAAAGGAAACTCCATACTGTTCTCCACAGTGGCTGTATCAATTTACATTCCCACCAACAGTGCAAGAGGGTTCCCTTTTCTCCACACTCTCTCCAGAATTTACTGTTTCTAGATTTTTTGATGATGGCCATTCTGACTGGTGTGAGATGATATCTCATTGTAGTTTTGATTTGCATTTCTCTAATGATTAATGATGTTGAGCATTCTTTCATGTGTTTGTTGGCAGTCTGTATATCTTCTTTGGAGAAATGTCTACTTAGGTCTTCTACCCATTTTTGGATTGGGTTGTTTGTTTTTTTGTTATTGAGCTGCATGAGCTGCTTATAAATTTTGGAGATTAATCCTTTGTCAGTTGCTTCATTTGCGAATATTTTCTCCCATTCTGAGGGTTGTCTTTAGGTCTTGTTTATGGTTTCCTTTGCTGTGCAAAAGCTTTGAAGTTTCATTAGGTCCCATTTGTTTCTTTTTGTTTTTATTTCCATTTCTCTAGGAGGTGGGTCAAAAAGGATCTTGCTGTGATTTATGTCATAGAGTGTTCTGCCTATGTTTTCCTCTAAGAGTTTAATAGTTTCTGGCCTTACATTTAGGCCTTTAATCCATTTTGAGCTTATTTTTGTGTGTGGTGTTAGGGAGTGATCTAATCTCATAATTTTACATGTACCAGTCCAGTTTTCCCAGCACCACTTATTGAAGAGGCTGTCCTTTCTCTACTGTATATTCCTGCCTCCTTTATCAAAGATAAGGTGACCATATGTGCATGGGTTTATCTCTGGGATTTCTATCCTGTTCCATTGATCTAGCTTTCTGTTTTTGTGCCAGTACCATTCTGTCTTGATTACTGTAGCTTTGTAGTATAGTCTGAAGTCAGGGAGCCAGATTCCTCCAGCTCCGTTTTTAATTCTCAAGATTACTTTGGCTATTCGGGGTCTTTTGTGTTTCCATACAAATTGTGAAATTTTTTGTTCTAGTTCTGTGAAAAATACCAGTGGTAGTTTGATAGGGATTGCATTGAATCTGTAGATTGCTTTGGGTAGTAGAGTCATTTTCACAATGTTGATTCTTCCAATCCAAGAACATGGTATATCTCTCCATCTATTTGTATCATCTTTAATTTCTTTCATCAGTGTCTTATAATTTTCTGCATACAGGTCTTTTGTCTACTTAGGTAGGTTTATCCCTAGATATTTTATTCTTTTTGTTGCAATGGTAAATGGGAATGTTTTCTTCATTTCACTTTCAGATTTTTCATCATTAGTGTATAGGAATGTCAGAGATTTCTGTGCATTAATTTTGTATCCTGCTACTTTACCAAATTCATTGATTAGCTCTAGGAGTTTTCTGGTAGCATCTTTAGGATTCTCTATGTATAGTATCATGTCATCTGCAAACAGTGACAGCTTTACTTCTTCTTTTCCGATTTGGATTCCTTTTATTTCCTTTTCTTCTCTGATTGCTGTGGCTAAAACTTCCAAAACCATGTGGAATAAGAGTGGTGAGAGTGGGCAACCTTGTCTTGTTCCTGATCTTAGTGGAAATGCTTTCAGTTTTTCACCATTGAGGATGATGTTGGCTGTGGGTTTGTCATATATGGCCTTTATTAAGTTGAGGAAAGTTCCCTCTATGCCTACTTTCTGCAGGGTTTTTATCATAAATCGGTGTTGAATTTTGTCGAAAGCTTTCTCTGCATCTATTGAGATGATCATATGATTTTTCTCCTTCAATTTGTTAATATGGTTTATCACATTGATGGTTTTGCATATATTGAAGAATCCTTGCATTCCTGGAATAAACCCCACTTGATCATGGTGTATGATCCTTTTAATGTGCTGTTGGATTCTGTTTGCTAGTACTTTGTTGAGGATTTTTGCATCTGTGTTCATCAGTGATATTGGCCTGTAGTTTTCTTTCTTTGTGACATCCTTGTCTGGTTTTGGTATCAGGGTGATGATGGCCTCATAGAATGAGTTTCGGAGTGTTCCTCCCTCTGCTATATTTTGGAAGACTTTGAGAAGGATAGGTGTTAGCTCTTCTCTAAATGTTTGGTAGATTTCGCCTGTGAAGCCATCTGGTCCTGGGCTTTTGTTTGTTGGAAAATTTTAATCACAGTTTCAATTTCAGTGCTTGTGATTGGTCTGCTCATATTTTCTATTTCTTCCTGATTCAGTCTTGGCAGGTTGTGCATGTCTAAGAATTTGTCCATTTCTTCCAGGTTGTCCATTTTATTGGCATAGAGTTGCTTGTAGTAATCTCTCATGATCTTTTGTATTTCTGCAGTGTCAGTTGTTACTTCTCCTTTTTCATTTCTAATTCTATTGATTTGAGTCTTCTCCCTTTTTTTCTTGATGAGTCTAGCTAATGGTTTATCAAATTTTGTTTATCTTCTCAAAGAACCAGCTTTTAGTTTTATTGATCTTTGCTATCATTTCCTTCACTTCTTTTACATTTATTTCTGATCTGATTTTTATGATTTCTTTCCTTCTGCTAACTTTGGGGTTTTTTGTTCTTCTTTCTCTAATTGCTTTAGGTGCAAGGTTAGGTTCTTTATTCGAGATGTTTCCTGTTTCTTAAGGTAGGATTGTATTGCTATAAACTTCCCTCTTAGAACTGCTTTTGCTGCATCCCATAGATTTTGGGTCGTCATGTCTCCATTGTCATTTGTTTCTAGGTATTTTTTTAATTTCCTCTTTGATTTCTTTAGTGATCGCTTTGTTATTGTGTATTGTTTATCCTCCATGTGTTTGTATTTTTACAGATCTTTTCCTGTAATTGATATCTCATCTCATAGCTTTGTGGTTGGAAAAGATACTTGAAACAATTTCAATTTTCTTAAATTTACCAAGGCTTGATTTGTGACCCAAGATATGATCTGTCCTGGAGAATGTTCCATGAGCACTTGAGAAAAATGTGTATTCTGTTGTTTTTGGATGGAATGTCCTATAAATATCAATTAAGTCCATCTTGTTTAATGTGTCATTTAAAGCTTGTGTTTCCTGATTTATTTTCATTTTGGATGATCTGTCCATTGGTGAAAGTGGGGTGTTAAAGTCCCCTACTATGAATGTGTTACTGTCGATTTCCCCTTTTATGGCTGTTAGTATTTGCCTTATGTATTGAGGTGCTCGTATGTTGGGTGCATAAATATTTACAATTGTTATATCTTCTTGGATCGATCCCTTGATCATTATGTAGTGTCCTTCTTTGTCTCTTCTAATAGTCTTTATTTTTAAGTCTATTTTGTCTGATATGAGAATTGCTACTCCAGCTTTCTTTTGATTTACATTTGCATGGAATATTTTTTCCATCCCCTCTCTTTCAGTCTGTATGTGTCCCTAGGTCTGAAGTGGGTCTCTTGTAGACAGCATATACACGGGTCTTGTTTTTGTATCCATTCAGCCAGTCTATGTCTTTTGATTGGACCATTTAATATATTTACATTTAAGGTAGTTTTCCATATGTATGTTCCTATTACCTTTTTCTTAATTGTTTTGGGTTTGTTATTGTAAGTCTTTTCCTTGTCTTGTGTTTCCTGCCTAGCGAAGTTCCTTTACCATTTGCTGTAGAGCCGCTTTGGTGGTGCTGAATTGTCTTAGCTTTTGCTTGTCTGTAAAGGTTTTAATTTCTCTGTTGAATCTGAATGAGAACCTTGCTGGGTAGAGTAATCTTGGTTGCAGGTTTTTCTCCTTCATCACTTTAAATATGTCCTGCCAGTCCCTTCTGGCTTGCAGAGTTTCTGCTGAAAGATCAGCTGTTAACCTTATGGGGATTCCCTTGTGTGTTATTTGTTGTTTTTCACTTGCTGCTTTTAATATGTTTTCTTTGTATTTAATTTTTGACAGTTTGATTAATATGTGTGTTGGCGTATTTCTCCTTGGATTTATCCTGTATGGGACTTTCTGTGCTTCCTGGATTTGGTTAACTATTTCCTTTCCCATATTAGGGAAGTTTTCAACTATAATCTCTTCAAATATTTTCTCAGTCCCTTTCTTTTTCCCTTCTTCTTCTGGAACCCCTATAATTCGAATGTTGGTGCATTTAATGTTGTCCCAGAGGTCTCTGAGACTGTCCTCAGTTCTTTTCACTCTTTTTTCTTTATTCTGCTCTGCAGTAGTTATTTCCACTATTTTATCTTCCAGGTCACTTATCTGTTCTTCTGCCTCAGTTATTCTGCTATTGATCCCATCTAGAGTATTTTTAATTTCATTTATTGTATTGTTCATCATTGTTTGTTTCACCTTTAGTTATTCTAGGTCTTGTTAAATGTTTCTTGCATTTTGTCCATTCTATTTCCAAGATTTTGGATCATCTTTAGTATCATTATTCTGAATTTTTTTTCAGGTAGACTGCCTATTTCCTCTTCATTCATTAGGTCTGGTGGGTTTTTATTTTGCTCCTTCATCTGCTGTGTGTTTTTCTGTCTTCTCATTTTGCTTATCTTACTGTGTTTGGGGTCTCCTTTTTGCAGGCTGCAGGTTTGTAGTTCCCATTGTTTTTGGTGTCTGTCTCCAGTGGCTAAGTTTGGTTCAGTGGGTTGTGTAAGCTTCCTGGTGGAGGGGACTAGTGCCTGTGTTCTGGTGGATGAGGCTGGATCTTGTCTTTCTGGTGGGCAGGTCCACGTCTGGTGGTGTGTTTTGGGGTGTCTGTGGACTTATTATGATTTTAGGCAGCCTCTCTGCTAATGTGTGGGGTTGTGTTCCTGTCTTACTAGTTGTTTGGCATAGGATGTCCAGCACTGTAGCTTGCTGGTCGTTGAGTGAAGCTGGTTGCTGGTGTTGAGATGGAGATCTCTGGGAGATTTTCGCCGTTTGATAATACGTGGAGCTGGGAGGTTTCTTGTGGACCATTGTCCTGAAGTTGGCTCTCCCACCTCAGAGGCACAGCACTGACTCCTGGCTGCAGCACCAAGAGCCTTTCATCCACACGGCTCAGAATAAAAGGGAGAAAAATTAGAAATAAAGAATTAGTAGAAGAAAGAAAGAAAGAAAGAAAGAAAGAAGGGAGGGAGGAAGGAAAGAAGGAAAGAAAGAAAGAATATAAAGTAAAATAAAATAAATTTATCAAAATAAAAAATAATTATTAAGAAAAAAATTAAAAAAGAAAAGGAAGGCTAGAACCCTAGGACAAATGGTGGAAGCAAAGCAATACAGACAAAATCTCACAACAGAGGCATACACATACACACTCACAAAGACAGGAAAAAATAATAAATCTTTCTCTGAAAGTCTACCTCCTCAATTTGGGATGATTCGTTGACTATTCAGGTATTCCACAGACGCAGGGTACAGCAAGTTGATTGTGGAGCTTTAATCCGCTGCTCCTGAGGCTGCTGGGAGAGATTTCCCTTTCTCTTCTTTGTTCTCACAGCTTCCGGGGCTCAGCTTTGGATTTAGCCACGCCTCTGCATGTAGGTCGCCGGAGGGCGTCTGTTCTTCGCTCAGACAGGACGGGGTTAAAGGAGCCGCTGATTCGCGGGCTCCGGCTCACTCTGGCCGGGGGCGGGGCACGGAGGGCGGGGCGGGCCTGCGGCGGCAGAGGCCACGGTGACGTTGCACCAGCCTGAGGCGCGCCGAGCGTTCTTCCGGGGAAGTTGTCCCTGGATCCCGGGACGCTGGCAGTGGCGGGCTGCACAGGCTCCCCAGAAGGGGGTTGTGGATAGTGACCTGTGCTCGCACACAGGCTTCTTGGTGGCGGCAGCAACAACCTTAGTGTCTCATGCCCGTCTCTGGGGTCCGCGCTTTTAGCCGCGGCTCACGCCCGTCTCTGGAGCTCCTTTAAGCAGCGTTCTTAATCCCCTCTCCTCGCGCACCGGAAACAAAGAGGGAAGAAAAAGTCTCTTGCCTCTTCGGCAGGTCCAGACTTTTCCCCGGACTCCCTCCCGGCCAGCCGTGGCGCACTAGCCCTTGCAGGCTGTGTTCACGCCGCCAACCCCAGTCCTCTCCCGGCGCTCCGACCGAAGCCCGAGCCTCAACTCCACGCCCCACCCGCTCCGGCGGGTGAGGCGACAAGCCTCTCGGACTGGTGAGTGCCGGTCGGCCCTGATCCTCTGTGCGGGAATCTCTCCGCTTTGCCCCCCGCACCCCTGTTGCTGTGCTCTCCTCCGCGGCTCCGAAGCTTTCCCCCTCCGCCACCCGTAGTCTCCGCCCGCGAAGGGGCTTCTAGTGTGTAGAAACCTTTCCTCCTTCACGGCTCCCTCCCAGTGGTGCAGGTCCCGTCCCTATCCTTTTGTCTCTGTTTTTTCTTTATCTTTTCCCTACCCAGGTACGTGGGGAGTTTCTTGCCTTTTGGGAGGTCTGAGGTCTTCTGCCAGCGTTCAGTAGGTGTTCTGTAGGAGTTGTTCCACGTGTAGATGTATTTCTGATGTATCTGTGGGGAGGAAGGTGATTTCCGTGTCTTACTCTTCCGCCATCTTCCCGGAAGCCTCGAAAAATCTTTATTAATACATTTATAGAAAAATAATGTGGGAGTGAAAACAGTTATTTATCACAGCATGTTTCATATTAAAATATCTGACAGACAGCTTATTTCCTTGGCATACTCTAAGACTCCAGAAAAGGATTAGAAAGTCCTTTTTCCCAATGTCATTTGTCTAAAATACTAATTGTCAGAACACTCAGAAACCTCCTAGCTTGGCAAAGCTTTTTTTTTAAAAAAAATTTGTAATCAGAAAAAAATAGTGTAACATGCAAATCTGAATGCAAATTGCCTCCTATTTAATTACATTACGGGTGTAAATTACCCCCAATGCCAAACATTTCTGCCCTGGATTCCAGAACTCTGTGTTGCAATTACATCTTCCAGTGCTTCTTGAAATTTTGCAGTAGCAACACATGTATAATAGCGATAATTACGAAACCATTTGCAATGTGCTGCTTAATTTAAAATCTAGTCTCCTGATTCTATATTTGAAATGTAATATTCAACCCTGTCAAACTTTCATCAACACCTAAATCTAAATGCTTCTTCTGTTCGCAGTCTCAGGCATAAGAAGGGACAAAGTTGTCACGTGCGAAGACTGAGGCTCTGGGAATCAGTGACAGGATAGCATTGACATGGCAGATAGACTTAGACTTCCCTTGGCTTTAGGTTGTTCATCTGTCACATGGGGGATAATATCTGACTTACCTAAAAAGAGACTACTTTTTAAAGGATAAATGAGATCTTGTACTAGTTAGGTGAAAAGTCTAAGTGGAGATATCAAGAGACCCAAGAGGAGAGTGACTAAAAGAGCAAAGAAGTTTATTCCTCTTTTCTGTACTGATCCTGGAGGGTAGGTGGACTGTTCTCTGCATAGTCACTTTGTGGGGAGTGGGGGAATGGTTCTAGGTTCCTTGCAACTTGTTTCTTTGCTGCATGATAAGGTACTACTCATCTGCATGGTCAGAATTGGGTTTCAAGGCAAATCCATCTTCTAACTCACAGGAAGAGGACAAAGTGACAGGCTCTTTTCAAGCCCAGGCCTGGAAGAGATGCACATCCCTTCTGCTTCTGTGCCACTGGCAGGAACAAAGTCACACAGATCAGGTAGCTGCCAGGGTTGCAGGCAAGTGCAGTCTCTGGCTGGGTATGCACAGGCTCAGCCACCACTCTGTTACTATGGAGGAAGGAGAGAGTTTGGTGGATAAATAACACTCTCTACCACAGATATGACTGTTCGTGTGCTCCGACGGTGAAAGTAAACTAGTGCTATTTGAATGTCTAAGAGCTAGCTTGGTACCTACCCACTTTGTTTTATTATCTCAATAGCTCTGCAAGATAGATACCATTATCGCACATAAGAAAATAGAGCTTCATAGATGTTTCACAATTTAGCAGAGTTCAAAGGGCTCATAGTGGCAGAGCTGGGGTTGGAAATACACCTATCGGATGCCAAAGCAAGGTGCTCTCTACCACATCATGGTTCCAAAAGTGAGATTTTAATGAACTGGTGCTGGGGGTGAGGGTGGAACCAGAGGGCGCCATGCTTAGAATTCTCCTGGGATGGCATTCTGTTCTTCCTGAATGTTTCATCCATGACTCAGCTCCTATCCAAGTTCTATCTGCTGGACCACAGTGCAGTCTCTACCTCCTTGTGAAGACTTTCATTCCTCTCCTCTTCTCTAAGTTCCTCCAGCACTACAGTTGGTATGGCGGGATTTAGTGATTATCCTGGCTCCTATCGTTTTATACCAAACACGTGGATAAATCTTGTTCGTGCAGGGAAGCTTTCAGCTTCTAAAGTCAAAGACTACTTCTTAATGCTACTTTATCTTCCCCCACTTCCAGCCGCTCAGTGTGTAGAACAATAGCAAGTAACAGTATGTGCTTTATAAGTAGACACATTGATTTAAACGAAATCAAAGAAAGCATCAGAGTTATGATTTCCTAAACTCAGAGGAAACAGGGTTTTGACCCTTGTCTTTTCCTTGCCTTTTGATTGGCAATTTGGTTAGGTTTCTTTAGTTTAGGTTTTAGCCCCCTGATCTTCTGGGGAGAATCCTTCTGTGACATTCACTTGGGAGTGTCTTCCTCAGGTCCAGAGTGTAGGTCAAGCAAAGTCAAAACCAACAACCAGGAATCATGGTCATCTCAGGTGTCTGGATTGCACTAATGACAACCGGCAGCAATGGAACTCCTGGCTTCTCTCCACACTTCCGCTTATCTCCCATATTTATGAAGACAGTATACAGCTACAACTGTATAAAGTAAATTTTAATTGGGAATAGTGACAGGGATGATTATGTGTGCCAGCATTTTATATCCAGAGTCAATGGCCAATTGATGTTTGGTGATCAGATGGTAAACTTGGGGAAAAGTGAGGGGAGAAAAAATGAGAGAATTTTTTCCCATTGATCTCTTCTAATCAATATGTAGAAACTGTTGATTTTGACCTTTGGGATCCCAAAGGAAAATCCTTACCTTGAGGTGATGTCTATACCACACTACAGGTGCTCATTAATGTCATCAATTGCCCTTTTGACTTTTGCTTGCTGCTGAACTTGTTAGTCATGCATTATATCTACTTTAAGTGAATGTGCATAGCAGGGGAGAAAAGGGAAGAAAGGCCCTTTGGTGATGATGCTTGTTGGAGATAGCTGTCTGGAGTTGGAACCTCTATTTTCAAAGGAGGTCTAAGGGGAGAGGTCTTCCAGATTAGCGAGCTTTTTTTTTTTTTTTTCCCCAAGGAATCTGCTCCATTCTTGGATGGCAAGAACAATTGCAATGGGTCCGAATATGCATTGCCTCTGAAATCAAAGTGCAGCATTCAATATCTTGGCTTGAATTCCTTCTTGGCTTCTAACTCAGCTATTTTAGAAAAGTCTGTGTGGGTTCTTGTTAGACAGGTAGTAAAAATAGCAACTGTGTCACATGTCATTTTTCAAGTAAGCATTTATGTCACATTTTATATTTCCAAAGTGATTTGGAAGCACTCAAATTCCTTGTCAGCAACAATGCTTTTATGAGCCGTATTTGTGAAAGTATTTTAACTCTACTTTGGGAAAGTGAGACAGGGAATTTTTAAACAGTATTTTAAAGTGTTAGTGAATAAGGAATTGGAATCCATTCCTAGACGCTTCATTTTTTTTTAATTAAAAAAAATTTTTTTTAAGACCCTACTTTTTGTTAGCCCCTGATTTGTAGTGGTCCATCTCACTGATGGAACTAAATGGTAAAGTCTGAACTTGAAAAGTTCTTTGAGAGATTAATTGAATCTAGGCATAAGTGCGACAAAATGATTTTAAGTAGATGGAAATTAGCTTGCTCTAAAAAGCCCTACCAAGGGGAGAATCCACATTGAGTTAAAATGAAGTATTTCCTTAAGTGGATGAATAAAAAGCTACTAAAAATGAAGGAGTATCTCTTGGGGTGATGCTACATACCTCATTAAAAATCACAATGTAGAAAAGTCATGCCCAGAAATACTGATACCTTTCTTTCCAGAATCTAATGAAAGGTTCAGAAATATTATGAGTTGTTATTTATCCCACTATTTCCCACACAGCTTATAATAATAATTCCCTTATAAGGTAAATATTTTCTTTAGTGTACTGTTCTTCCGGTTCCACTTTGGTAATTGTTTACCATAATCTGGGATAACCTGTAGTTCTCACAATTAAAAATTTCCTCAATTCTTCCAGTGCCCTAGACTCTTTCTTTGCCTGGTACTGATTAGGTCCTAAAATAAAGAAGAATCACATCACCAATCTTTGATTATTGGTAAGTTGAGCCACATTACTGCTTATACAATTTCTTAGATGATTTTATCAATTTCATTTTCATAAACTGCCTCACAGATGTCTTCACCCATCCATCCATCCATTCATTCATTCATTCATTCATTCATTCATTCAACTAGCTCGTTATCTTTCTTAGGGTTCTACAATGATTAAAATGCTGGGCTAAGAGCTGTGAGCTTTCTCCACAGGCCTCAGAGTGTAAAAGTGACTAGGTACAGAGCCTGCTACAGTTCAAAGCAACTGTTATCCCATTTCCACTTACAATGTGCCAGACTCTGTGGTCTTCCTTGGAAAATCAGAAACAAACAAGACCAGGCTTGTGTCTGGAGAAACCACAGTGGAGACAGACATTAAAATAATGGCAGGTGGAAGATTCTGCAGCTGGGAGCAATCATACAGGAAGGTCAATTCTATTATGTACATTTATGTACATTAGTTTTAATCCCCCAAATGACACTGTAAGCTCAGCATTGTTCTCATTTTACTTTTTTAATTTTAAAATTTTTGTTGGCGTATATTTGCTTTACAGTGTTGTGTTAGTTTCTACTGTATAGCAAAGTGAGTCAGCTATATGTATACATATATCCCCTCTTTTTTGGATTTCCTTCCCATTTAGGTCACCACAGAGCACTTAGTAGAGTTCCCTGTGCTATACAGTAGGTTTTCATTAGTTATCTATTTTATACATTGTATCAATAGTGTATATATGTCAATCCCAATCTCCCAATTCATCCCACCTCCCTACCCCGTTCTCATTTTATAGATTAAAAAAAATGAGGTTCCAAAAAGTGTGTTCCAGCTAGTAAACCAAAGAGCTGGAATTGAAAAACATGTTCTTTCCAGAAAACATGGTTTTTCATACTGATTCCTCAGGTCACACCAATCTGAGTAGTGCCATAGAATTAGTACGGCAGAAATAAAATAAAGGTGGTATTTTCCAGGTGCGTTCTTATGTGGCTGGAGCCGCAGCCTCTTTCGAAGTCCTTCTATCTGAATCAAATGATGTTATCAAATGTGGGAATACGTGTTTGGGGGAGTGGATGTGAGGGTGGGCTGGGAAGAAGTGTGTGGGGATTTTACCTGGTTTGTGAACTGCTACCTTCAGTTGTTCATATATTGGAGAATGTCCTTTCCTCTTCTGATGAGGTCATTTTTTTTTTCATTGAAATGTCAAATTTTACTAAGGCAAACCAATTTTGTTAGTTGAGATGAGTTACTTTGTGGAGAGGTGGCAAATTTTTATCGTTTGGAGTGTAGGTTTTTAAAAAATTAATTAAATTTTTATATCTTTATTGGAGTATAATTGTTTCCAATGTTGTGTTAGTTTCTGCTGTACAACAAAGCGAATCAGCTGTATGTACACATATATCCCCATATCCTCTCCCTCTTGAGCCTCCCTCCCACCCTCCCTATCCCACCCCACTAGGTGGTCACAAAGCACCGAGCTGATCTCCCTGTGCTATGCGGCTGCTTCCCACTAGCTATCTATTTTACGTTTGGTAGAGTATATATGTCAATGCTATTCTCTCACTTCATCCCAGCTTTCCCTTCCCCCACTGTGTCCTCAAGTCTGTTCTCTATGTCTGCGTCTTTATTCCTGCCCTGACGCTAGGTTTATCAATACTGTTTTTTTAGATTCCATATGTGTGTGTTAGCATCCGGCATTTGTTTTTCGATGAGATCATTTTGCCTTTTCACTTCTACAGTCTCTGTGCTGAGGTAGGTGGGTAGAAATACCCTATGCCTAAAAAAGAGAGTGGATATATGTATACGTATAACCGATTCACTTTGCTGTACTTGCAGAAACTAACACAACGTTGTAAATCAACTATACTCCACTAAAAATTAAGTAAAAAAAAAAAAAAGAAATACCCTATGCCTGCAAGGGTGATGTAATCTGGCCAGACCCTCACGTTGCTTTGTACCCTTAGTTTTGTTCTGCAAATCTGGTGGTGCAGCCTTTTATCTGCTGCTTCTCTTGTTCCAGGTTTATGCTGTTTGCCTAAAAGTCACCAGGCTGGGAGATCATCTGAAAATAATAATAAGCTGAACAGTCACTTGATTTGAGTAAACCCGGAAAACTACAAGCCTCGTGCAGCTTGACTTCTCCCTTTCTCAATCTAGGGATTAGGAGTTGAGGGAGGAGAATGAATCAATCAGAGTGAGGACAAATATATACCTATGCTTTGATATACCTGGGTTTATAGAGGACACAGCTTGGCTTCCATTCTGGAACCCACTTCATTCGTTCAAAACCTACTTTTATTGGCTTGAGACTGTGAACTAAAGACAGTGAGTTGTAACAGAGTTTTTACATCTTTATACATACACGGATGGACCCTCAGTACTTGATCTTGACCTTCAGCTGCTTAAGATCCCTCTAGGATGATCTTCTGGCCAGTGACTCTAAAATAACTGAAACCAAAAGTGCTCCTTTATTTGCTCATGTCACCATCATTTCCTCCGTCACCCTTGCTTAAAATCTGAGTGTCACATTTGGTGCTTCACTTCCTATTTTTTCTAATACAAAATCTGTCCTAGAGGCAAGATTTCTTCCTGGACCTCACTAAAGACACGTCTGTCAGTTAATATACATTTCCTCAGCATCGAGGCAGATTTGGGACGAGTGCACTGTGTACAAGGCAGTCCACCCTACAGTATCTGTGGAGGATGGAGAACCGTGTGCCAAATTCTAGTCTCCTCATGCAAAAGACAGCCTGAGTAATCAACTTACTGACATTCTTTTATATTTGCAGAGTTTGTTGTTTATTAGAAAAAAAAAACCACAAACTCTTCTTGATCTTAGCATGGCTTCTTCCATCTACGTATTTGATTGCCGTAGAATCCTAGCCGCTGGACATAAAAAACGTTGGAAAAGAAAGCTGTGGTTAGCTTCATCTTGCTTATTCCCCCAATCGTAGGTTCTTGGCACTAGAAAAAAGTAGATTCAAGGTAATCTGATCTCAGTTTATACACGAGAATATGGAAAATTTGAACGATGTGTTCAAGGTTACTCACCTAGAAAACAGTTACTTTAAACATCCGAATAACTGTTTTCTAGTTCCAGAGGTGGAACTTTATTTTACACACCACGTTTTTGTCTTTTAAGTCGCCATGTGAGGCGCACAAAGTGTAGTATGTGACTGAAGAGTGTCTGCACGTATGCGGTGGGTAAAAGGCAGAAAGCAGGTGCTAAGTGTTTGGAATTCACATTCATCTATATGTCCATTCATCTATAGCCCATGTAAATACAGCCTCTAATACCAGTCTGCTCATTTGTAAAAAAGGGGAGGAGCCAGGTATTCTCAGTTTGCTTTTTGCAATAAATACCAGCTACACTATTGATGGCAATAAATACCATCAAATATTTATTGGATCAGCTCCGTGCCAGGTGCCATGGTAAGCACTGGAGAGGCAGCCTTGAGTAAAATCGAGTGCCAGTCCTAGTTCAAAGATTATTCCACATTCTCCTGTGTCAGACTTATTAAGAAAAGACAAATCTGAATTTGTAAAGAGCCTGATTTATTGAACAGAGCAATGAAAATTGAGACCTGGAAGCAGTCTTCTTATATATTATTTAGACCAACCCTGTAAATTCAGAGATAAGGAAATGTGGCAGAGCAAAGTTCTGGCCTTCCAAAAGGTCCTTTGCTTCTTAGTATTTGAGCCCAAACTAGAATCCAGATTTCTTGGTTTCTTGTCACTACTCTTCCACCACATTCTGCTTAAATTCAGCTGAGAAAATAGCTGAATAGTTGTTCTCAGAAACTGAGAATCACATGGGAAAGTAAAAAACAAACAAACAAAAACAACAACAGCAACAAAAACCTATGCCTGGGCCCTGAGGCAGAGTTGGGTGTGGGCATGGACACAGTTTTTATTTTATTAAAATAAAATCACCAGGAAATTCTAACGCGCAGCTTATCTGAAGCACAATTGTACTAGGAGTTGTAAAGGATCTAAAGATGGATAAGACATCTCTTGACCTCTACTGGCTCCATTCTTATGGGAGGAGGGAGATCCCCTTGACCTAGACTGCCTACACCGTGAATCTAAATAAAATGTCTTAATGTAAAATAGGACCACTCGTATTTTAATCTTCCAGTTGATTCAGTAGGGTTGAAACTTTTTATTTTATTGCTGATTATTTCTTAAATTTGAGTTAGAGCTTACCTATATGCCTGTATTCTGTCAGTTTTAACAGCAGACTCAGATTTCAAAGAGAGAGTTTTTCTGTTTTCCACATGGATTTACTTTCTCTGATTTAATCATAACATTGGAACGTTGGATGGCTCTGGCTGAATATATGCTTACAAACAAACAAACACACGAAAACCACCATCTCCAAACTATGAGGAGGTGAAACCCTAAACATAATCAACAACAAAAACCTTATCTGCTTGTCCCACTCCAATTTAGATAATTCTTTAACTGTCCATTGGCTCTTTCTTCCTTGTAGATAGAGCATGAGTTGGGGTTTTGGGATTGAGATGAGGGGTTACTTGCCTCATTGTAGGACTGTGTCCCACGCATGAAGGAGTGAGCTCCCTTTCCTTGTCATCAACATCTTGGCTCGTTCCATTCACACTGAGCTTTCTCTTTTTTTTTTTTTTTTTTTGCAGTACGCGGGCCTCTCACTGCTGTGGCCTCTCCCAATGCGGAGCACAGGCTCCGGACGCGCAGGCTCAGCGGCCACGGCTCACGGGCCCAGCCGCTCCGCGGCATGTGGGATCTTCCCGGACCGGGGCACGAACCCGTGTCCCCTGCATCGGCAGGCGGACTCAACCACTGCGCCCCCAGGGAAGCCCCTGAGCGTTCTCTTTACCGCCCAGTTTCAGACTCATAACCAGCTGCCTTCTGTCTTTTCAGTACACCTCCATAGTTTACATAATTTTACTGATCTGCCACTAAGCAAATCCAGGGCCAAAAATCTTACTTACAAACCGTCACAATTTAGGAAAAAAACCGTATAAAATATGTAAGCCTTTGCTGTGCTGGTTTCATTAGTTTCTAGGCTAACTGCACATCTTAAAATTAAGTCTAGTTGACTTATTTAAGACAAAGCCAGCTTGTGCGGTTCAGTGGTAAGTCTATGCTATTCAGAGTTTCTTAACAACTCTGCATGTGGTTTGCTATTCCTGAATGGCATGGTTTGTGAAGTCAAGAGCAGAACCTTACTCAGAAACAGTTCTCTGACTGGCTCGGTGGTGATGCCTGAAATTGCACCAGGAAAGATTATTTTTTAAGATTTTTTTTTTTTTTTGCGGCACACGGGCCTCTCACTGCTGTGGCCTCTCCCAATGCGGAGCACAGGCTCCGGACGCGCAGGCTCAGCGGCCACGGCTCACGGGCCCAGCCGCTCCGCGGCATGTGGGATCTTCCCGGACCGGGGCACGAACCCGTGTCCCCTGCATCGGCAGGCGGACTCTCAGCCACTGCACCACCAGGAAAGCCCCAGGAAAGATTATTTACTTTGGGTCTTCAAAAGCCTGCTACTGGAATAGAGGACTTCAGTTAGCTTTAGCATCTTATTAATAGAAAATATTATTAAAGGAAAATAATGGGAGTTTGTGATGATGTAAAATAACTGAATGAAACGGCGGTGAGAGATACGCTGATTTTTTGGAGATATAATGTCAGTGAGTGTTTTAACAGAGTTGGGAATGCATTGGCTGGGGAAGAAAGAGGTGACAAAAGACTTTGGAAACCGGGCAACAGGCTTGAAATGCTAAAAATTAGGAATCTTCTTACAGACGCCACGATAAATATTGAGTCAATTTCAAGGCTGAACTAATTTAAAATAATACTTTAAAAATTATTTAAAAATATTTATGTGGGGCTTCCCTGGTGGCGCAGTGGTTGAGAGTCCGCCTGTTGATGCAGGGGTTGCTGGTTCGTGCCCCGGTCCGGGAAGATCCCACATGCCGCAGAGCGGCTGGGCCCGTGAGTCATGGCCGCTGAGCCTGCGCGTCCGGAGCCTGTGTACCGCAACGGGAGAGGCCACAACAGTGAGAGGCCCGCATACCGCAAAAAAAAAAAAAAAAAAAAAAGTTTATGTGGTATTTCCCCATAATAATCCTTTCCAAATGTGTAACTATTTATAATTTACAAATAACTCGCCTCATCATTTTATTTGGTCCTTCTACCCTCTCTGCGGTAAAAGTGTTGCTGTTTCATAGATAAAGAGACTAAGGCTCAGAGGCCGGAAGTGACTTATTAAGTGATAAACCTAAGCCTACTCTCTCCTAAACTGGGGCCAGTGCTTTCCTCACTAGGCGGCACTCTGGGCTGCTTTGTGCGTAGTCACTGTGTGCCAATCACCTTGTAGTACACATCAGGTTGGAAGGTTCTGTGGACAGGGGCTAGGCCCTGAGGCCCAAGCCTCTTTCTGAGAGGTTCTGATTTAATTTTTCTGAGGTTTGGCTTGGGCATCAACATAATTAAAAAAAAAAATCTCTGGGTGATTTTGATATGCACCCA
Organism: Pseudorca crassidens; assembly: GCF_039906515.1. Taxonomy (NCBI): domain Eukaryota; kingdom Metazoa; phylum Chordata; class Mammalia; order Artiodactyla; family Delphinidae; genus Pseudorca; species Pseudorca crassidens. The sequence goes on along the minus strand of NC_090302.1, from coordinate 102,725,883 downwards.
GGGTGTAGAAGAGCTAGTCCATAGTAATGACTCTCAGTGTGCCGGGGATGGGGGTGGCATGGGGTGCATGCCAGTGAGCATGTGTGTGTATTCATGCCCATTAGAATCACCTGCAGGACTTTTAAACACTCTAAACAAGTCTCTCTTCCCTGTGTGTATCAGAGAGATCTTTGTTTGTTAGAATGTGATAGGGGGAGGGGTGGGGAAGCAGGAGAAAGTGTGTTATAGATATTTTTATTAAAAAATATCTCTAGGTGCGTGGCTTCTGCATTATAAAAATCATAAAAATACTTCTCAGGTTGTACGAATGTGATGTACCCAATGACTAATCAACAAGCTGACTGAGTTTGTTCACACGCCCTCGCGCTCAAAGCTGGTAGAGTTGTCCATCATAAGAGCTGAGGAAATGAGGCTGCAGAGAGGAAAACTGTCCTTTGTCAGGGGCAGAACTAGCAACAGAGTGAATCCTGCAGGAAGACTCGACCGACTTGACTTCAAGGACAAACTTTCAGGAACTCAAGGGAGGCCATTGTTCTTGTCAAGTCATTCCAGTTACCAAAGGATTGGTTCAGTCATTCCCGCAATAATATTTATGACATGTCCTGTCATGGTACCTAGCTATCTGCCTGGCACCTAGCTAGACACTGAAGATGAAGTGGTGAGCAGAAGAGATGGATGGTAACTTGTGGTTCCAGAAAGCTCAAGTCTTATGGATGGAATGTTTCAGAGGGCACCTGAGTGCTTGTGGCCGGCTTCCAGAGCATCTCAGCACCTAAAGCTGCAGCATCGAGGTGGAGCTTGGCTGGTTAGGGTCAAAAGAGCTAGTGACTAGGTTAGCGAAACGACGCCAGTCATAGGGGCACCAGCAGCCAGGAATGTGAGACAGTGGGATCGAACTGCACCGCCCAGCTAAGAAAACATTTTCATGGCTGGCTTGGCCAGTTTGCTCTTTTAGCTCAGCGCCAAGGAGACTGATTTAAATATGCAGAGAGTTCCCTCTAATGGGCAGATGGCATTATTGCATGCCAGAAGCCAGGAGCAGCCCTAGGACCAGGTGGAAAGGGAGAGGTGACATTCAGCTTATCTTTCTCAATATTTCCTGCAGTGTCCATGCATATTTGGTGCTCGATAAATGTTCTGGTAGAAATTTATGGATAAAGATGCTTATTGCAGCATTATTTGGAATTTATTTAAAAATAAAAATGACAAGCACATTCAAATGTAGAAGGATAGGTAAGTAAATAATATTATCTCCATGGTATGGCCACATAGTCAATAAAATTATACTTTCAGGGATTTTCAAATTCACTGTGAAAGGTTTATCATATTATGGTGAATTTAAAAAAGGAAGCTGTTTAGAATTTGATCTAATCTGTGCAAAATAGGTATAGAAAAGAATATTGGGAAGAAATACTGAAAAAATGTTAACAGTAGATGTGTAATTTCCTGTAGCTCTATTTTTTATTCTCTATAATGAGAATATATTACTTCTACAGTCAGAAAAATAGCTAACTAAATTCCATGAGATAATCATCCCGCTTCCATTTTTCAAGGCTTTTAGAATCCCCTGTTGCATATAGGATGAAAAATAAATTGCTTTATTTAGCAAATTAGACCAGGCTCAATAACTACCATTTAGCTTCACCTTTCTTCAGTCTTTTCTTTATTCACACCCCATATTCCAGCCACATTAAATTTCTGAATACAGCTTGTCTTGGAAAAAACCTTGTTAAAAAAACACATACTCAATTGTAGAAAATTTGAAAAACTCTTCAAAGCATAAGAATCAAAAGTAACCATCAGGGGACATCCCTGGTGGCACAGTGGTTAAGAATCCGCCTACCAATGCAGGGGACATGGGTTCGAGCCCTGGTCCGGGAAGATCCCACATGCTGCAGAGCAACTAAGCCTGTGCCCCACGACTACTGAGCCCTCGTGCCACAACTACTGAAGCCCGTGTGCCTAGAGCCCTTGCTCCTCAACAAGAAAAGCCACCTCAATGAGAAGCTGGCGGGCACTGCAACAAAGTGTAGCCCCTGTTCATGGCAACGAGAGAAAGCCCGCGCACAGCAACAAAAACCCAACGCAGCCAAAAATAAATAAATAAATAAATAAATAAATTAATAAAAGAAAAAAAACCCAGGACAGCCACTATCAATATTTGTCAATTTCCTTTCTTCTTCTATATAAAAAAGTATTTGCAGGGCTTCCCTGGTGGCGCGGCGGTTGGGAGTCCGCCTGCTGATGCAGGGGACGCGGGTTCGTGCCCCGGTCCGGGAGGATCCCGCGTGCCGTGGAGCGGCTAGGCCCGTGAGCCATGGCTGCTGAGCCTGCGCGTCCGGAGCCTGTGCTCTGCAATGGGAGGGGCCGCAACAGTGAGAGGCCCGCGTAATGCAAAAAAAAAAAAAAAAAAAAAAAAAAAGTATTTGCATATTTAGAGTCATATATTTTACATAAAACATAATTGGCCACATACACAATTGGCCACAAATGTAACAATTCTGTACATTTCTTCTTTCAGTCAATAAGCATGGTTTCTGATGGCATTAAAATTTGTTGAAAAAATTTTTTGCTTATAGTATTGCATCATGATACTCTGCGTGACAATCTCATTGACTCCCTTGAATTTTAATATCTATCTCCAGCCCAGACTTTTCTTCTTTGCTTAATACTTTCATATTAACTATCAATTTGACATATGCATTCATTGGTATTCCATATGTAACATGCCCCAGACTGGACCCCAAACTGCTTCTCCTTCATTCTTCCCAATTTAGTAAATTGAATATCTCCATTGACTAAGTTGCTCCTGATAGGAACTTGGAAGGTATACTTGATGTCTTTACTTCCTGTAGTGTGTTGAACTCTGTCACTGCAAAGATGTTCAAGTCCTAACCCCTGGTACCTGTGAAGTGACTTTTTTTTGGAAATAGCTTCTTTACTGATGTAACCAAGTTAAGATGAGGTCATAATGGATGAGTGTGGCCCTCAATCCAATAACTGGTGTCTTTATAAGGGAAAAGAGCTGGAGCTTTGGACACAGAGGCACAAAAGAGATACAGAGGGAAGAAAGCCGTGTGAAAATAGAGACAGAGAATGAAGCGATGCATTTACAAACTGAGAAATGCCAAGGACTGCTGGGAGCCATCAGAAGCTAAGAAGAGGAAAAAGCCTTTCCTAGAGCCTTTGGGGGGAGCATAGCCCTGTTGACACGTTGATTTTGCACTTCTAGCCTCCGGAACGGTGAAAGAACAAATTTCTTGTTTTAAGCCATCAAGTTTGTGGCAATTTGTTGGCATGGCAGCCCTGGGAAACGAATACACTTCCCTTCCTTCCATGGAACCAAATGAAGTAGGTTTAGATTTTTTGTCCCCCCACAACCCCGACCCCCATCTTGCCTGTCTCTTTTACACCACTGCAATCGCTTCATAATGACCCTTGACTCAAGTCACACTCCTTACAGCAGCCCTAGTGAGCTTTTTATTTTCTCTTTTTTTTTTTTGGATGTTTGCCATTTTATTTTATTTATTTATTTTTAAAACATCTTTACTGGAGTATAATTGCTTTACAATGGTGTGTTAGTTTCAGCTGAATAACAAAGTGAATCAGCTATACATATACATACATATCCATATCTCCTCCCTCTTGCGTCTCCCTCCCACCTTCCCTATCCCACCCTTCTAGGTGGTCACAAAGCCCTGAGCTGATCTCCCTGTGCTATGCAGCTGCTTCCCACTAGCTATCTATTTTACATTTGGTACTATATATATGTCCCTACCACTCTCTCACTTTGTCCCAGCTTACCCTTCCCGCTCCCCGTGTCCTCAAGTCCATTCTCTACATCTGCGTCTTTATTCCTGTCCTGCCCCTAGGTTCTTCAGAACCTTTTTTTTTTTTTGATTCCATATATATGTGTTAGCATACAGTATTTGTCTTTCTCTTTCTGACTTACTTCACTCTGTATGACAGACGCTAGGTCCATCCACCTCACTACAGATAACTCAGTTTCGTTTCTTTTTACGGCTGAGTAATATTCCATTGTATATATGTGCCACATCTTCTTAATCCATTCATCTGCCGATGGACACGTAGGTTGCTTCCGTGTCCTGGCTATTGTAAAGAGAGCTGCAATGAACATTTTGGTACATGTCTCTTTTTGAATTATGGTTTTCTCAGGGTATATGCCCAGTAGTGGGATTGCTGGGTCATATGGTAGTTCTATTTTTAGTTTTTTAAGGAACCTCCATACTGTTCTCCATAGTGGCTGTATCAATTTACATTCACACCAACAGTGCAGGAGGGTTCCCTTTTCTCCACACCCTCTCCAGCATTTATTGTTTGTAGATTTTTTGATGATGACCATTCTGACTGGTGTGAGGTGATACCTCATTGTAGTTTTGATTTACATTTCTCTGATGATTAGTGATGTTGATCATTCTTTCATGTGTTTGTTGGCAATCTGTATATCTTCTTTGGAGACATGTCTATTTAGGTCTTCTGCCCATTTTTGGATTGGGTTGTTTGTTTTTTTGATATTGAGCTGCATGAGCTGCTTGTATAATTTGAAGATTAATCCTTTGTCAGTTGCTTCATCTGCAAATGTTTTCTCCCATTTTCAGGGTTGTCTTTCAGTCTTGTTTATGTTTTCCTTTGCTGTGCAAAAACTTTTAAGTTCATTAGGTCCCTTTTGTTTATTTTTGTTTTTATTTCCATTTCTCTAGGAGGTGGGTCAAAAAGGATCTTGCTGTGATTTATGTCATAGAGTCTTCTGCTATGTTTTCCTCTAAGAGTTTTATAGTGTTTGGCCTTACATTTAAGTCTTTAGTCCATTTTGAGTGTTTTTTTGTGTATGGTGTTAGGGAGTGTTCTAATTTCATTCTTTTACATGTAGCTGTCCAGTTTTCCCAGCACCATTTATTGAAGAGGCTTCTTTTCTCTATTTATATTCTTGCTTCCTTTATCAAAAATAAGATGAGCATATGTGCGTGGGTTCTATCCTGTTCCATTGATCTATATTTCTGTTTTTGTGCCAGTACCATACTGTCTTGATTACTGTAGCTTTGTAGTATAGTCTGAAGTCCGGGAGCCTGATTCCTACAGCTCTGTTTCTCTTCTCAAGATTGCTTTGGCTATTCAGGGTCTTCTGTGTTTTCACAAACTGTGAAATTTTTTGTTCTAGTTCTATGAAAAATGCCCTTGGTAGTTTGACAAGGATTGCATTGAATCTGTAGATTGCTTTGGGTAGTATAGTCATTTTCACAATGTTGATTCTTCCAGTCTAACACCATGGTATAGCTCTCCATCTGTTTGCATCATCTTTAATTTCTTTCGTGTCTTATAATTTTCTGCATACAGGTCTTTTGTCTCCTTAGGTAGGTTTATTCCTAGGTATTTTATTCTTTTTTTTGCAGTGTTAAATGGGAGTGTTTCCTTAATTTCTCTTTCAGATTTTTCATCATTAGTGTATAGGAATGCAAGAGATTTCTGTGCATTAATTTTGTATCCTGCTACTTTACCAAATTCATTGATTAGCTCTAGGAGTTTTCTGGTAACATCTTTAGGACTCTCTCTATGTAGTATTATGCCATTTGCAAACAGTGACAGCTTTACTTCTTCTTTTCCGATTTGTATGCCTTTTATTTCTTTTTCTTCTCTGATTGCTGTGGCTAAAACTTCCGAAACTATGTTGAATAATGCTGGTGAGAGTGGGCAACCTTGTCTTGTTCCTGATCTTAGTGGAAATGGTTTCAGTTTTTCACCATTGAGAACGACATTGGCTGTGGGTTGTCATATATGGCCTTTCTTATGTTGAGGTAAGTTCCCTCTATGCCTGCTTTCTGGAGGTTTTTTTAAATCATAAATTGGTGTTGAATTTTGTCAAAAGCTTTTTCTGCATCTGAGATTATCATTTGGTTTTTATCCTTCAGTTTGTTACTATGGTGTATCACATTGATTGATATAAGTATATTGAAGAATCTTAGCATTCCTGGGCTAAACCCCACTGGATCATGGTGTATGATCCTTTTAAAGTGCTGTTGGATTCTGTTTGCTAGTATTTTGTTGAGGATTTTTGCATCTGTGTTCATCAGTGATATTAACCTGTAGTTTTCTTTTTTTGTGACATCTTTGTCTAATTCGGTATCAGGGTGATGGTGGCCTTGTGGAATGAGTTTGGGAGTGTTCCTCCCTCTGCTATATTTTGGAAGAGTTTGAGAAGGATAGGTGTTAGCGCTTGTCTAAATCCTTGATAGAATTCACCTGTGAAGCCATCTGGTCCTGAGCCTTTGTGTGTTGGAAGATTTTTAATCACAGTTTCAATTTCATTGCTTGTGATTGGTCTGTTTATATTTTCTGTTTCTTCCTGGTTCAGTCTCAGAAGTTTGTGCATTTCTAAGAATTTGTCCATTTCTTCCAGGTTGTCCATTTTATTGGCATGTAGTTGCTTGTAGTTATGTCTCATGATCCTTTGTATTTCTGCAGTGTCATTTATTACTTCTCCTTTTTCATTTCTAACTCTATTGATTTGAGTTTTCTCCCTTTTTTTCTTGATGAGTCTGGCTAATGGTTTATCAATTTTGTTTATCATCTCAAAGAGCCAGCTTTTAGTTTTATTGATATTTGTTATTTCCTTCATTTCTTTTTCATTTATTTCAGGTCAGATCTTTATGATTTCTTTCCTTCTGCTAACTTCGGGTTTTTTTGTTCTTCTTTCTCTAATTGTTTTAGGTGTAAGGTTAGGTTGTTTATTTGAGATGTTTCTTGTTTCTTGAGGTAGGATTGTATTGTGGTAAAGTTCCCTCTTAGAACTGCTTTTGCTACATCTTGTAGGTTTTTGGTCATCGTGTTTTCATTGTCATTTGTTTCTAGGTATTTTTTGATTTCCTCTTTGATTTCTTCAGTGATCTCTTGGTTATTTAGTAGTGTATTGTTTAGCCTCCATGTGTTTGCATTTTTTATAGTTTTTTCCTATAATTGATATCTAGTCTCATAGCATTGTGGTTGGAAAAGATGCTTGATATGATTTCAATTTTCTTTAATTTACCAAGGCTTGATTTGTGACCCAAGATATGATCTATCCTGGAGAATGTTCCATGAGCACTTGAGAAGAAAGTGTAATCTGCTGTTTTTGGATGGAATGTCCTATAAATATCAATTAAGTCCATCTTGTTTAATGTATCATTTAAAGCTTGTGTTTCCTTATGTATTTTCATTTTGGATGATCTGTCCATTGGTGAAAGTGGGGTGTTAAAGTCTCCTACTATGATTGTGTTACTGTCGATTTCCCTTTTTGTGGCTGTTAGCATTTGCCTTATGTATTGAGGTGCTCCTATGTTGTGTGCATATTCAGAATTGTTATATCTTCTTTCTTGGATTGATCCCTTGATCATTATGCAGTGTCCTTCTTTGTCTTTTGTAATAGTCTTTGTTTTAAAGTCTATTTTGTCTGATATGAGAATTGCTACTCCAGCTTTCTTTTGATTTACATTTGCATGGAATATTTTTTCCATCCCCTCTCTTTCAGTCTGTATGTGTCCCTAGGTCTGAAGTGGGTCTCTTGTAGACAGCATATACACGGGTCTTGTTTTTGTATCCATTCAGCCAGTCTATGTCTTTTGGTTGGAGCATTTAATATATTTACATTTAAGGTAGTTTTCCATATGTATGTTCCTATTACCTTTTTCTTAATTGTTTTGGGTTTGTTATTGTAAGTCTTTTCCTTGTCTTGTGTTTCCTGCCTAGCGAAGTTCCTTTACCATTTGTTGTAGAGCCGCTTTGGTGGTGCTGAATTGTCTTAGCTTTTGCTTGTCTGTAAAGGTTTTAATTTCTCTGTTGAATCTGAATGAGAACCTTGCTGGGTAGAGTAATCTTGGTTGTAGGTTTTCTCCTTTCACCACTTTAAATATGTCCTGCCTCTCCCTTCTGGCTTGCAGAGTTTCTGCTGAAAGATCAGCTGTTAACCTTATGGGGATTCCCTTGTGTGTTATTTGTTGTTTTTCCCTTGCTGCTTTTAATATTTTTTCTTGGTATTTAATTTTTGATAGTTTGATTAATATGTGTCTTGGTGTGTTTTTCCTTGGATTTATCCTGTTTGGGGCTCTCTGCACTTCCTGGACTTGATTGACTATTTCCTTACCCATATTATGGAAGTTTTCAACTATAATCTCTTCAAATATTTTCTCAGTCCCTTTTTTTCTCTTCTTCTTCTGGGACCCCTATCGTTCGAATGTTGGTGCATTTAACATTGCCCAGAGGTCTGTGAGACTGTCCTCAATTCTTTTCATTCTTTTTTCTTTATTCTGCTCTGCAGTAGTTATTTCCACTATTTTTTCTTCCAGGTCACTTATCCGTTCTTCTGCCTCAGTTATTCTGCTTGATTCCTTCTAGAGAATTTTAAATTTCATTTATTGTGTTGTTCATCATTGTTTGTTTGTACTTTAGTTCTTCTAGGTCCTTGTTAAACGTTTCTTGTATTTTCTCCATTCTATTTCCAAGATTTTGGATCATGTTTACTATCATTAGTCTGAATTCTTTTTCAGGTAGACTGCCTACTTCCTCTTCACTTGTTTGTTCTGGAGGGTTTTTACCTTGCTCCTTTATCTGCTGCGTATTTCTCTGTCTTCTCATTTTGCTTAATTTACTGTGTTTGGGGTCTCCTCTTCACAGGCTGCAGATTCATAGTTTCCATTGTTTTTAGTGTCTGCCCCCAGTTGGTGAGGTTGGTTCAGTGGGTTGTGTAGGCTTCCTGGCAGAGGGGACTGGTACCTGTGTTCTGGTGGGTGAGGCTGGATCTTGTCTTTTTGGTGAGCAGCACCACGTCTGGTGGTGTGTTTTGGGGTGTCTGTGAACTTATTATGATTTAGGCAGCCTCTCTGCTAATGGGTGGGTTTGTGTTCCTGTCTTGCTAGTTATTTGGCATAGGGTGTTCAGCACTATAGCTTTCTGGTCATTGAATGGAGCTGGGTCTTAGCATTGAGAAGGAGATCTCTGGGAGAGATTTCGCCATTTGATGTTATGTGGGGCCAGGAGGTCTCTGGTGAAACAATGTCCTGAAGTTGGCTCTCCTACCTCAGAGGCTCAGGCCTGACATTTGGCCAGAGTACCAACACCCTGTCAGCCACACGGCTCAGAAGAAAAGGAAGAAAAAGAAATAAAGAAAAAATAAAATAAAATAAAGTTATTAAAATAGAAAACAATTATTAAAAATAAAAAAGTAATAAAAGAGAGAAAGAAAGAAGAGAGCAACCAAAGCGTAAAACAAATCCACCAATGATAGCAAGCACTAAAAAGTATACTAAAAAAAAAAAAATACACAACAAAAATGACAGAGCCCTAGGACAAATGGCAAAAGTAAAGCTATACAGACAAAAACACACAAAGAAGCATACACATACACACTCACAAAAAGAGAAAAACAAAAGAAAAAAAATATAAAAAAATAGCAAAAGGAAGAGAGCAACCAAATCAATAAACAATCTACCAATTTTAATAAGCTCTAAATACTAAACTAGATAAGCATAAAACCAGAAACAAGTTAGATGCAGAAAGCAAACCCCGAGTTTACAGCTGCTCCCAAAGTCCCCCACCTCAATTTTGGGATGATTCATTGTCTCTTGAGGTATTCCACAAATACAGGTACATCAAGTTGATTGTTGAGAGTTCATCTGCTGCTCCTGAGGCTGCATGGAGAGGTTTCCCCTTCTCTTCTTTGTTTGCACAGCTCCTGGGGCTCAGCTTTGGATTTGGCCCCGCCTCTGCATGTAGGTCACCTGAGGGCGTCTTTTGGGAAACCTGAGGTCTTCTGCCAGCATTCAGTAGGTGTTCTGTAGGAGTTGTTGCACGTGTAGATGTAGTTTTGTTGTATTTGTGGGGAGGAAGGTGATCTCCACGTCTTACTCCTCCGCCGTCTTGAAGGCGCCCCGCAGTGAGCTTTTAACAATGCTCAGGGTAACAATGTCTTTCCCTCACCAGGACTTTTTAATGGCTTCTTTATTTCACCCAGGAGGATACAAGCATCCCATAAGACTCCAAGTGCTTCTCCCCTTGCTCTCTCCCTAGTTGCACTGACTGCCATTCTCCCTGCTTCTCATCATACAGCAGCCACATGGACCTTCTTTCAGTTCTGCAAATGCCTTAATCTCCTGCCCCCTTTAGGGCCTTTGCACATCCTTTTTCCCTGCTCCTCCCCTTCCTGGTTAACTCCTAACTCCTGCTCATCCCTCTGGCCTCAGAGAGGCCTCTCTGGCCCCTTCATGTCAATTAGATTCCTATTACCGTGTCCACAGCATTCGACACTTGTCCTCCACAGCTTTACACCAATTTGTGTTACACCCTTATTTTTGTGTTAGTTGGTCTATGGACCGTCTCCCCACTGCCCTAGCATCCTTCCTCTTTATTTCCATTGCACATTCCTTATACGCAATACATGCTTTTTAATTAAATATTGAATGAAATATGTTCCTTCTGGCTGTGCCTCAAGTTTATCCAGAGTGCTCACTGACACCTGTTCTCCAGGTTTAAATGAACTTGACTGTGAGCAGGAACGGATTAGGTCAAGCCTGACCACTCAGAGGTGGTCAGTGGCTTAGAGTGAGGGCTTTGGAATCCACTGCACTTGGATTTGAATCCCACTCCACTATTCATAAGTGACCAAGGGCAAATGTGCCCCTCATTGGTAAATTGAGGGTAATAGCACCTACCTCCCAGAGTTGTTGTCAGGAGTAGATGAGGGAGCAGGTGCTCACACTAAGTACTCAGTATAACGAAACTGCTTTTATTTTCCTCATCTTCATCATCAGTATCCTCATCACTAGGACGGTGCTTTCACGTTTGGAGTTTTGCAAATGTCCCAGGGTGATCCCTTGTGATAAGTAAGGGTATGCTGTACCTACCGGAACTGTTTCACTGTTCCTTCCTTCCTTCCTTCCTTCCTTTCTGATTTTTATTGGAGTCTAGTTGATTTACAATGTTGTGTTAGTTTCAGGGGTTCAGCAGCATGAATCAGTTATACATATATCCACTCTTGTTTAGAATCTTTTCCCATATAGGCCATTGCAGGGTATTGAGTAGAGTTCCCTGTGCTCTCCAATAGGTCCTTGTGAGTTACCTATTTCATATATCGTAGTATATATATGTCAGTCCCAATCTTCCAGTTTATCCCTCTCCCATCCTTACCCACCCCCCGTAACTAGAAGTTTATTTTCTACATCTGTAACTCTATTTCTTACCTGAACTGTTTTCTGACGATGCCACACCTTTAGACACAATGCTTTGCCCACTTCCCCACCCCCTCCCCCGCCCCTGGCCCTGGCCCTGGTGCAGAGACAGACTTTGCACAGAGGTTTTCCCGACTCTTCCCGGTCTTGTGTTGCCGCCCAGGCCCAGTGCGTGTCATGCTTTAGTCTACACATGTGAGAGTGGGAACCCCAGTGAGAAACTGGTGATGGGAAAAAGTGGGTGTCTGGGAAGAGATAGAAAGGACAGGGTCGGGGTGGAGGCCAGATGAGGAGGAATTAAATCCAGCCTTGGGCTCTGTAAAAATTTCCTGCAGAGAAAGGAGCCATTCAACAAATGGTTCCCAGAATGACACCCTGGGCTAACTTCCTGGAGAAATAGACTAGGGGACCAGCAATGAATAAAAAGCAGCTCCCAGGCAGGTATCTGCATATCACTTCCTTCCTTTTCACATACATTTAAAGCTTCCATTCCAAAGACCCATAAAACAACAGTCACCACCAGTAATGATTTCCTGCAGCCGCCCTGGAAAGCATTAGAAAAATGTTTCCCTTTAATAGGCTATTTGGGGAAGACAAAAATCAATAATTTGTAGGCAGACATTTTGCAGATGTGAATTTATATTGTCCAAATAGTCCTGGTTACTACCCATCTCCTCTAAGAAATGGCCACATAGTAATGTTGCATTTTGTAAAGACATATTGGCTTGCACTTCTGAATGTGCATACGATGAAAGAAATGCTTGTGGTAAGAGATACCTTGCAAAGGCTTTTTATATGGTCTCAGTTGCATCTTGCTGCCTTTGGCTCCTGCAAATAAATTCCAAATGTGATTTACAAATGGAATATCGAATAGAATATTTTTTTATAAAGACAATGACAAATTAAACCAGTACCTAATGTGGATAGCTCTAGATCTAATTGAGGCTTGACTGATGGGTCTGCAGTAAGAGATGCTATATTTCAAGGATCTGGAGATTGAGATATAAACAGAAAATGAGTTTTCTAAGAATGCTCTCTTCCATCAAGTTGTGAGTTGCTTTGAATAATTAAATTCATTAGTGGCCTGCCATCCTTCCACAACCTGTAGACGTGGGTTCCGCTTTTCCCCATCTTTGAATACATTCTTCTAATGATATTCCACCTATTATCAGAAGGGGGACCCCTCCCAGGGCCCGAGAGTGGGCTCTTGTCTAACACTCAAATGAATTGTCCGGAGACACACACACTGACAAAGCAAAAGACTTTATTGGGAAGGGGCACCTGGGTGGAGAGCAGCAGGGTAAGGGAACCCAGGAGAACTGCTCTGCCATGTGGCTCGCAGTCTTAGGTTTTATGGTAATAGGGTTAGTTTCTGGATTGTCTCTGGCCAATCATCTTGCCTGTGCCCATATTTGGTCTGATTCAAGGCCCTTCCTGGTGGCGCGTGCATCTCTCAGTCAAGATGGTTTTCAAGGGACTTCCCGGGTGGTGCAGTGGTTGAGAATCTATCTGCCAATGCAGGGCACACGGGTTCGAGCCCTGGTCTGGGAAGATCCCACATGCTGCGGAGCAACTAAGCCCATGCGCCAGAACTACTGAACCTGAGCTCTAGAGCCCATGAGCCACAACTACTGAGCCCTCAGGGTCTAGAGTCCGCCTGCCGCAACTGCTGACCCCATGTGCTGCAACTACTGAAGCCCACGTACCTAGAGCCCTTGCTCCACAACGAAGAGTAGCCTCCCCCACCGCTGCAACTAAAGAAAGCCTGCACGCAGCAACGAAGACCCAACGCAGACAAAAATAAATTAAAAAAAAAAAAGATGGTTTTCAGTGGGAGAGTTCCTGGGAGATTGGTGGGACATATGGGCTAGCGTCTCCTCCCTCCTGTTGGCCCCTCCCAAATTCTCCCAGTTACTTTTACAAGACATATTATGGGCTGGCATCTCCTCCCTCCTTTCCGCCTCTCCCGAGTTCTCCCAGTTAGTTTTCAGCGGCAGCACTGTGTTCCTTATCAGGAAGGGACCTCGTGTTGTGAGACAACTCACGCAAGCGGTTCATATTGTGCCTGGCCAAGGAGGGTGGTTTCAGTCAACAGTTCCCTCACACAACCGTTTTCATATCACTTGCTATTATTTTCTATTTATTTATTTATTTTTAAAAATTTGATACAATTTTTAAAGCTTACACTCTATTTACAGTTATTACAAAATATTCACTATATTCCCCATGTTGACTAGCCAGTGTGTTTTTTTTTTTTTTTAAAGAAGAGAGACTAGTGGCAAGTGGAAGGAGGGTTTGGAAACTCAGAGGCCCCTCAGAGGTGGGGCAATTCTGTTACTGGTTATGACAAGGATCTCCTTATTGGTAAACCTCAGGGTTTTTCTTTTTATTTTTTTTCCGACCACGCCATGCCGGATCTTAGTTCCCCAGCCGGGGATCAAACCCAGGTCCCCTCTAGTGGAAGCGCAGAGCCCTAACCACTGGACTGCCAGGGAATTCCCAACTAGCCAGTGAAGACATTAAAGGTCACTGGAAAGTAAAAGTGACTTTGGAAGAGGTAGAGGTAACACAGTGTGCCATTATCAGCTACCTGTGCTCTTTTCCAGACCAGCTTAACATGTTTTGACTTTTTCATGTATTTGGCAAGCAGCATGGTCAATGGACTGTGCCTGAAATTCAGAGTAACACAGTCTGGTGTTCAGATCCTGGCTCCACTTACCTTGAAAACTTGGCTAAGCTACCTAACATCTCAGCCTCAGTTCCTTATCCATTAAATGGCAAAAAATACCACTTACCCTACAGAGTTGTTGCGAGAATTCAATGAGATAATTCCTGTCAGCCCCTTGGTCTGGTGCCTCCTCTGGCAGGTGCTTGGTCTACGTTAGCCTTCCTCTCCCCCTCTTTTGGAAATAGGGTCTGGAGGAAACTGACTGATAATTTGGAAATCAAAGAAATATAACAGCAAAAGAGGTGCTGTCAGTGGTGGTACTAAGCATACTGTTTGGGTGATTTCATTCATTACAGCATCAACAAGTCTTTACACATCAGAGCTGGGAGACAATTAATCTTGTCCACTTTACAGACGTTAGACTAGCACCTAAAATGACCTCTAATAGTGTCAGTGTCGTCTTCATTTGCTGTGCGGACACAAAATGAGTACTGCAGTCCTTGCCATTGGGGAGGGCTCCCCCAGCTTTCCCGTAACATCTCAGAAGCTTGGCACTTGCAACCAGACTTTCTCAGTAGTAGTAGAGAGTCAAGTGTATTTGTTGGAGTGAGCAGTGGGTTTGGGGTCAGAAGATCTGGGTTAGTGTCTTGCCCCTGCCACATGGTTGATGTATGTTTTTGAATTAGTCACTGCCCCTCTCAGAGCATATTTTTGTCATCTGTAAAACAGGTGTCCTGAGAACATTCCCTACATACTTATCTTGACAAGGTATTGTGAGGACTAAAAGAAATAAGGGATGGAAAGGTTTGTAGACTGGAGGCATTATGTCATTGCTATCATCCCTGTAGCTTACTATCTCCAAGGAGAAGGTATCAGCTTTCATCACATAGGGTCTGGGATGGTGAGATGCTAGGCGTTTTATAATCCTCTAGGTGTGATCTAGGGCAGGCGCCTTTTAAAAAATTATTTTATCGAAGTATAGTAGATTTACAAAGTGTGTTAATTTCTGATGTACAGCAAAGTGATTCAGTTACACATACATATATATTCTTTTCCATATTCCTTTCCATTATGGTTCATCACAGGATATTGAATATAGTTCCCTGTGCTTTACAGTAGGACCTTGTTGTTTATCCATCCCATATATAATGGTTTGCATCTGCTAATCCCAAACTCTCAATCCATCCCTTCCCCACTCCCCCTCCACTTTGGCAACCACAAGTCTGTTTTCTCTGTCTGTCTTGGCACCTTTTTTGAATTGACTTTTCTAATCTAATCACACCAGTAGGCAGCCACTTGCTCAATTAGCAGGGCAACACTGATTCTCAGGACAATGCTCACTCTGTTACAAACTCAAGCATGTTTAGCGGTTATAGTCACCACTTACCAGGCCTTTAACGCGTGAGAGACATGGCGTCAATCACTTGATTTACATTATTTCATAGAGGACTACTACGTGAATGATTCCAGGTCCATGTGAACGGTCTCCTCTGGAGTTGTGCAGTGTACAACCTGCTCGGCTGTCCATGGTAGACCTGCTCACAAAATCCCTATGAAGTATATCTGCACAGACTTTTTGAATAATCCCAGTTATCCTAATTTATGGATGAAAAAATAAAAGATTTGGAAAAATTAAGTAACATTTTCAAATAATAAAGTCAACGAGTGGTAAAGTCAGAATTCTAAAGTCTGCTTTTCTCATATGCTATATGTTATTTCATGAGTTTAATAAAATTCGAATGTCCTCCACCAAAAAACCCACTAGGAGCACACCTGTAGTTGAACGAGTTGAGATGTTGATATTTTGTGGCTTGGATAATATTCTTATATTTTTTGTATTCAGACATGACTATGGAATGGTCTTGTTTTTGTCTTGGTCCATTGCAGTTCCAGAGTGGTCTTGCCTCATGTTGATGTTTGGAGAAATTGTTTATGTCCATCAGGAGAACACCCGGGCCAGCTCCCAGTGCTTTTTTCTTCCTCAGGGTAAAAGGTCTGGAGAGTGCTGGTGTATATACCATTTGATAAGTGCTTTAAGCCTTCACTGTGTAGCTCAAAACTGAAGTCCCACATTTTGTGATGAAAGAAGTAGAAGGAAATAGAATATGCAGAGGCCATGTGGCGTCATCACCGTGTACCTTATACTAAGTGAATGATTGCTGGTTGTGGGTATTTTATTTCATTTTATTTTTAAAAATTTATTTATTCATTTATTTATTTTTGGCTGTGTTGGGTATTCGTTGCTGCACTTAGTTGCAGTGAGTGGGGGCTACTCTTCGTTGTGGTGCACAGGCTTCTCATTGCGGTGGCTTCTCTTGTCGTGGAGCATGGGCTCTAGGCGCGCGGGCTTCAGTAGTTGTGGCACATGGGCTTAGTTGCTCCGCGGAATGTGGGATCTTCCCGGACCAGGGCTCGAACCTGTGTCCCCTGCGTTGGCAGGCGGATTCTTAACCACTGTGCCACCAGAGAAGCCCCTTCATTTTATTTTTAATTTAATTTATTTTTTTTGGCCGTGCTGCACGGCTTGCAGGATATTAGTTCCCCAACCAGGGATCGAACGTGTTCCCTGCAGTGGAAGTGCAGAGTCTTAACAACTGGACCACCAGGGAATTCCCCTGGTTGTAGGTATTTTAAAAGTAGTTTTGTATAGTTTATTACAACTAATCCTTTTTCTCAAAGTACAGTTTTCTGGTCCAGATGTCAGTTCCTATGATAAGGTGCTGTTTTATTTCTATTGAATGATTCAAATCAGCCTTGATGGGAGAAGGTAGCATGACATAGTGGGAAAACATGTATGATGGGTAATGCAGACATAGGGTTGAGGTCCACCCATAACACAAGGGGATTTTACTGGATCAAGGAAGTATGGGGGAGTGCTCCAGCCAACTTGATTTTAGAAGGTCAAGAATATATGACACTTCCATGCAGAGAGGTTGACAGAACAAGAACTTTTGAGCAGAGAAGCACATTCTAATGATACACAAGAGTGGGTACAATGGTTTTCAAAGTATGGTCATTGTGAAAGATAAAATACATGTAAAAGAAATGTGAGCCATCTGAGCAAGGGTCTGCCCTATTAGGTTAGGGGTTAGGGATGAGGCAATGAGAAATTTTTAAAGACGAGGTTGCCAACAAACTACGGGCTTAATTTATCTGTGGTTTCAGGATACCTTGTCTTAGGAAAGTGGAAGCAGGCAAGCATCGGCTGTAAAATAAATTAAGTGAATTTAGTGAAGTCCCAAAATGTTCCTAAAATGTGGCAGCCAGACTGGAATGTATTTCCCTAGGACCACACTCTAAAATAGTTATCTAGCCTGCCTACTGTGGACACCAAATCCTGACTGCAATTGTCAGGACTCACCTTGCTCTAAAATAATAATTATAACAGTAGTCGAACGTTTTTTAAAAAATTCAGAACTTTAGAAATATGACAGAGGACACCATAGGATAAGTTAACAGGCAGATGACAGACTGGGAGAAGATGTTCACAATGTAAAAGTGACAAGGCGTTAATATCTAGGAATATAAAGGAACTCCAGACAAATCAGTAAGAAAAAGACAGAAACTCCTAGAAAAATGGGTGGTTTAAAGAAGACCAGGCAATTCAAAGAAGAACAAATATGAATTGGATAACACGTGCAGGAAGAAAAGATCAACCTTATTTGTAATCAGGTCACTGCAAATTGAAATGATAAGATACTGCCCAACATGCATAAGTTAGGCAAGAAGGGACTAATTGCAGAAGAGAAAGAGTTGATGAGGGTGTAGGGAAACTGGAAGCACTTGTAGCGGGAATGCAAATTGATGCAGCCATTTAGAAGATGCTCCGGCAGGACTCACTGAAGTGAAGTAGGCATATGCCTGAATATCCAAAATCCCATTTCTGGGTGTTTGCTCCAGAAAAACTCACGCGTTCATAGGGCACCTGTATGAGAGCATCTGTGGAAGTGGGGTAATCTGATTGTCTATCGCTAGTGGGATAGATAAGTGAAAAGAGGAAATGCCTTCTGTGGAGTATCGTGTAGCACTCAGAGGCAGTAATATAATGATATATATGGCTACATGCAGAGATCTTAAAAACATAGTGCTTAGTAAAAAAAAAAAAAAAGAAACTGGAAAAAGCAGAACAGGATATAAAGCATAATACCATTTTAAAATTAAACATATATATATATATATATATATATATACACACACATACACACAGAACTACTTTTTTACAATGACATAAACATTGTAGAATATGTATCAAATTCATTAAAGTGGGTGCCTGTAGGAGGGAGGCAGGATCCTGAGAGCAGGGCTGGGGATGAAAGAGAAAAATAAAACACTATAAGATAGCATGACCCAGTGGTTATGTCAATTGTCTGTATTGGAAGTCCCTCCCTCCTCCATTAAAGACGGTATTTGTTCATTGAGGTTGAATGCTTACATAGTATGAAAAAATTACCATATCCCATTTATTCTGCTGCCACCTTTAGTGCAAGTAAATATTCAACAAACAACATAGATGGATATATAAGAAACAGACCAAGTTATCTTTAAGTAATTATTGAATGTGCTAAATCAGGTCTGACTCAAGGCCTCATTGGACCATATTGTTCCTCCTTTGCCGTCTGTGTTCTGTTGATTCTTCTTCTGTGTTCTTTTTTTTTAAAAATAAATTTATTTATTTACTTATTTATTTTTGGCTGCATTGGGTCTTCGTTGTTGGGTCTTAATTGTTGCGCGCGGACTTTCTCTAGTTGCGACGAGCGGGGCCTACTCTACTTTGTGGTGTGTGGGCTTCTCATTGTGGTGGCTGCTCTTGTTGCAGAGCTTGGGCTCTAGGCACACGGACTTCAGTAGTTGTGGCATGTGGGCTCAGTCGTTGTGGCTTGCGGGCTCTAGAGCGCAGGCTCCATAGTTGTGACCCCCGGGCTTAGTTGCTCTGGGGGCATGTGGGATCTTCCCAGACCAGGGCTCAAACCTGTGTCCCCTGCATTGGCAGGCGGATTCTCAACCACTGTGCCACCAGGGAAGTCCCTTCTTCTTTGTTCTTATTTGCTCTTTTGTTACATCTGTCCTGAGCTTGGGATGGTTGCAGAGAGTGTCTGGTCTGAAATTGCTCAGAGTTCAGTATGTATATAGGATCTGTGTCCACTCTATTTTGAAAGAGGCTTACTTCTTCCCATATGTTCTGCCACCAGGGATCACATAAACAAGAAAGGCACCCCTGTATTGTCCAGCACTGTGGGTCTTTTCTGTTGAGAGTGAATTACTGAAGCTAGTTCCTACTGAAGGTTTAGTGCCTGTTTTTTCCAGGAAGAGTGCCTTCTACATGGGGTCTGAATAAAAAGCTCCCTATTCATGTAGATGTTCTTAGATTATTCTATTCTCTGTGATTATTCTCAAATACTGCTGCTGACTATGGCGTCTGGGATTACACTGCTTAACATGTTCTGTTTGTTATCACTAGAGTTATTCCTCTCATAAATTATAAAACATTCCTGTTGGGGCTTCCCTGGTGGCGCAGTGGTTGAGAGTCCGCCTGCCGCTGCGGGGGACACAGGTTCGTGCCCCGGTCCGGGAGGATCCCACATGCCGCGGAGCGGCTGGGCCCGTGAGCCATGGCCGCTGAGCCTGCGCATCTGGAGCCTGTGCTCCGCAACGGGAGAGGCCACAGCAGTGAGAGGCCCGCATACCGAAAAAAAAACAAAAAAAAACCCATTCCTGTCTTCTAGGTCCCCAGCTATCTGCAGAGAATGAGGTAAGTGAGAAAGTCCCCGGCTTCTTTGGATTAGTTTTAGTTTACCCGATCAACCTTTTAGCATAGATCTCAATAAGGGTAGGGCGGTAGCTTAGGGGCACTAACTAACCATGTGATCTTAAGTGAATTACTTACTCTCTCAGAGTGCAGGTGACTTATCAATAAAATTGGAAAATGTACAGCCTATGAAGGACTTGAGTGAGGATTACAGCTAATATATGCAACACACCTGTTACATAGTAGGCCCTCAGTAAATGCTGGCCAGTATTGTTATGGACCAAAACCATGTTTGGCTTTCCATAACCTGACTAAATTAGATCCATCTGTGGAGTGATGCATTTCCTGACAAAAATACAGAAAATATAATACCTGAGTCATTTTTTTTCCCACCCACTCTGCTGATGAGTTTCTTTCCATGATTGCCCTTTCTAGCTCCTAGGGAAAGGCCTATCATTACCATGGGAAGTGGTGATTTATTCCTGCCTCAAGAAACAGCATCACATTTTTTTTTCTCAAATTGTCATGTGTGTCAAACTTTAATAACTTTACCTCTGGGGTGAAGATTTTGGTTGTGATGGAGGAGTTCCCTGCTACTCATCTCTATTGTTTCTTCAACTCCCAGCATTGTACTTCTTACTTGAAATGAGGGGGAGGTTGACACTTGCACTCTAGACTGAATTGCAAGACTCCATGGAAGAGTAACCCCCATAATCTGGAATGAAAAGGCAGTAAAGATTTCAATGACAATATAACATAATGACTAAGCAAAAACAGCCACTGGGGCCTTCCCTGGTGGCGCAGTGGTTGAGAGCCCGCCTGCCGATGCAGGGGACACGGGTTCGTGCCCCGGTCCGGGAAGATTCCACGTGCCGCGGAGCGGCTGGGTCCGTGAGCCATGGCCGCTGAGCCTTTGAGAGGCCCGCATAACGCAAAAAAAATAAAATAAAATAAAAACAACCAACAAACAACCAGCCACTGGTATCTTAGTGGAGGCGTGGCAGTATTTCAGTGTCATGTATCCAGAGGCCATTCATGTGACAATTTCAATTAGTGCTTTTTTTTTGGGTAGATAGAGTATATAACTTGCAACATGAAAAGAATAATTCTCCCTTTTGTATCCTATTCTTGTGTGGTTTTTTTTTTGTTTTCTTTTTACATCTCACTCTCCCCTTTTTTCTTATTAAATTTGTAATCTTTGTTATATGCAAGTTTTGTTGAATACAGGAAGGAAATTCATGATTTGCCTTCCTGGCCTGCCTAGAGCCACCTCTTTGGGGACAGGCCCCTCTCTCCAGTGTTGACCTCTCTCTCCATGTGGACCCCTCCAGCCACTCACAGAGTGTCCCTTATTTCCTAGTACAGGCCCTACGTTCATAATACAGAACACCTCTGAAATAGGAAGCAGGGACT
The DNA here is from genome assembly GCF_039906515.1 of Pseudorca crassidens. NCBI lineage: Eukaryota > Metazoa > Chordata > Mammalia > Artiodactyla > Delphinidae > Pseudorca > Pseudorca crassidens. Next base: position 102,704,843 of record NC_090302.1, on the reverse strand, counting down.
GACTCCCAGTTCCAGGCCTGCCATTTCCTCACAGATACCCGATAAGATGCTAATGGCCTGTTTCTTTGTTCAGACTGTTATTTACTCCAGTCTGCATTGCCTTAGCATGTGGGGATAAGGGAATCATGCAGGGGCAGGGAGGGGGAACAGCCAGTAAGAAATACGGTTAGTGGTGAGTTAAATCTGTACCAAGACCAAGGAAACATGGACAATCCAGAAAAGAAATAACAGCAGGCAGGTAATTTGCACATCAGGTCTCTGAGAAATTCATAGCCAGTTGTTCTGGGACAGCCTTCTTAGGATTTATAAGTTCCTTAATGAACCCATACCCCAGCCTCCTGAGAAGAGGCATCCAGCTTCTCAAACTTGCTAGACATGGGAGAATATAGAAATGTATGCAAGTTGGTTGCCTTGACTTTTTAATGTGCCACCTGTAGTCATTGAGCGCTGTTGGAAGAAGAGAGAGAGCAATTTAGAGAGAGACTTGCACCTAACTACCAGCTTAATTAATATGGAATGACTGCGGCACGAAAAAGATTGATTTCTTCCTCAATTTGCTAATGTGCATTGTTGCTTCCTCTTCTCCAATCTTAGGCCTGGGCTTCAAGGGTAAGGTGAGTATCACTGTCACAAGGGGGTCACTCCACGGTGCCCTCAGAGGCCCGAGGCTGTCCCTCTCTCCTGGAGATCTGCATCTCTTTCTGCCCCTTTTTGGCTTATGGGCCTGCGGCTCTCATTTGTGTGTTTCCCAATCTGATTCTATCACCTAGATCTCTGGATTCACTTGCCTTGCTTCTTGATTCCTGTGTCTTTCTGTTACCGATGCATCCACCTTGGTGTTGTGACCATCAGTTCCAGACCTTAGCCTGATGAAATGTTCAGAGGACATGGAGGTTCCTCTTCGATAGGATATGTCATTACATGACTGCCACTGAGAGCTCACAAATGATCTTGGCACATGAGAACATGTTCTAGAAGGACTGGCCTTGAGTCTAGTTGTAAGTCAGTGACAGTCACCATTGTACTTTACCATGCATGCTTCCTGTCAGTCTCTTTCAACCTTAGGCTTTCCCACCAAGCTTCTAGACATTTTCTGATGTGTCTTTCATTCTTTTACATTTTTTAAAATAGGCTTTTTTAGAGCAATTTTAGGGTTTTTAGACCAATTTTAGCAAAACTGAGCAGAAGATACAGAAAATTGCCACAAACCCCTGTCCCCCATTGTCAACATCCCCCACCAGGGTGGTACATTTGTTATAACTGATGAACCAACACTGACACATCCTAATCACCCAACGTCCATAGTTTACATTAGGGTTCACTCTTGGTGTTTACATTCTATGTGTTTTGACAAATGTAAAATGACATGTATCCATCGTTACAGTATCATGCAGAATGGTTTTGCTGTCCTAAAAATCCTCTGTGTTTCAACTGTTTATCCCTACCTCCCCTCACCCCTGATAACCACGGATCTTTGTCTCTCTCCAAGTTTTGCCTTTTCCAGAATGTCATATAGTTGGAATTGTATGGTATGTAGCCTTTTCAGATTGGCTTCTTTCACTTAGCAATATGCATTTAAGATCCTTCCATGTCTTTTCATGGCTTGATAGCTCATTAATTTTTAATGCTGAATAATATTCAATTTTATGGATGTACCACAGTTAATTGATCCATTTACTTACTGAAAGTTACTCATGGTTGCTTCCACATTGAATAAATCATCAATAAAGCTGCTATAAATGACTCTGTGCATAGTTTTGTGTGGACATAAGTTTTCGACTCTTTTGGGTAAATACTAGGGAGAGTGATTGGTGGATCGTATGGTGAGAGTAAGTTTAGTTTTGTAAGAAGCTGCCGAGCTGTCTTCCAAAGTGGCTGTTCTGCTTTGCCTTCCCACCAGTTCCCGTTGCTCCACATTCTTGGCAGCATTTGATGTTGTCAGTGCTCTGGGTTTTGGTCACTCTAATATGTCTGTAGTGGTATCTCATTTCAATTTGCATTTCCCCAATGACATATGATGTGGATCATCTTTTCATATGCTTATTTGACATCTTTATATTGAATCATCTTTATGTCATGTTTTCCATTTGTTCAGGATTCTGTTAAGTAACTGAAGGTCCAAATCTTGCCCATTCCTTAAGGCCAAGCTCAGATTTCAATACTTCTGTGATTTTATCTTTCTCTGGTTGCCTTGTGCCTGTGCAACACACACACACACACACACACACATACACACATATATACACATTTCAAGTCCCTACTCTGCACCAGGCAATGTTAGAGGCACTGGGAATACAGAGGTGGATAAAATGGACAAACTTGCAAGCTGGTGGGGAGAGACAGACAATCAAACAGAAATGGGATAATATAACATATTATAAATACTACTATAAATAACAATGAGGTTGCAGTAGAGAGTGAGAGAGGGATTATTTTAGGATGGGACCTCTCAAGATAGGTGACATTTGAGCTGAGTCCTGAGAAATGATAAGAAAATGGCCATGAGAAGCTCTTGGGGCAGAAGAAACAAATGCAAAGATCCTTACGTTGGTATGAACCTGTTGTGTCCAAGGATGGGAAAGAATTCCAATGTAGTTATGGATGGAGCTCAGTAAGGGGAGGCATACTAGTATGAGGAGAGGTTATAGGTTTGGGCAGGGACCAGCTTATGTGGTGCCTTTTATGCCAGGGTAAGAATTTTAGAGGGCTTAAAGCAGGGAATCGATTGATCCACTTGGCATTTTTAGAAGATCAGTCAGTTTGCTGCATGAAAAATAGGCTGCAGAGATAGAAGAGTAGAAGTGAGAGCACCAACTGGGAGGCTGTTGCAGTACATGGTCAAGGTGAAGGATGCTGGTGGCTTGGTCTAAGGTATTATCCATGGAGAGAAGGGGATACATTCTAGGATATGTTTCAGAGATAGATGTGAGAGGATTTGATGACAGATTAGATATGGAGAATAGGGGAAGGAAGGATCAAGGATGACTCCTAGGTGCAGAGCTTGAGCACTTGGGTCAAAGGAGGAGGAGAATCAAGAGTCCTACTTGGCCACTGTGGTGGACATTGGCTGTTTTTTTCAGCGGCTCAGTACCATTGGACATCCTTCCTATACTTGAGGATTTCCTCTACTTATGAATCCATGTTTCTCTAAGACACATCAGAAGCTTGCTTAACCAGTAGCTCTTGTGGCTTCATTGCAGCTTGTGACAATGGCTCAATTAGACACACTTATGAGACTACAAATTGGCATTCATTCTGGCCATGGAGTGAGCAGCCTTATCCAGTTTTTAGAGGCAGCAGAAGCAGAGGTGCCATGGGTCAACAGTGTGGGTTCTGGCATCTGTGCCCAGCCATGGTCGTGGAAGCAACTCCCTTGGGCATTTCCACAATGTGATCTGGGGGTTGTCCCCAGCTGTTAGCCCTCACGTCTGATTCTCTTGGTTCTCCTAGGAATTTTGTCACCTAATACCCTTTCAAATACTATATATATCTAAATCAGAATAAGGTTTTGTTTACTTTTAATAAAACCTTGAGTAGGACTGCCAGGTTGAGTTGAGAAACTTGTCAGATAGGTAAAGGGAGATCTCAAGGGGGCAGTTGGAAATACTGGTGTTCAGTGGAGAGGTCAGAGCTAGGGCTATATAACTGAGAGACACTGGCATAGAGATGGTATTTAAAGTCACAGACAGAGCACCGAGGGAGTGATTGCTTATAGAGAAGAGAACCCATCCTGGGGATGCTACCACACGACTGCACACAAGAGCTGGAGCCCATGGCAGCGTGAGAGGGAGTTACCTGTGAGACAGGACTCTCAGGAGGGAGAGCTACCAGGAAAGTCAAGGGGGACAGGTTCAGGAAGAAGGGAACGGTCAGTTTGTCAAATTCAACCAGGAAGCATTGTCTGGTATTGCTGATTATATTTTTAGGCAGAATGTTAACAATTTCTAAGGCAGTAAGGTAGAGTATGGGTTTAGTGTCAGTCAAACCTGGGTATGAGGGACTTTCCTGGAAGTCCAGCGATTAAGACTTCATCTTCCAATGCAGTGGGTGCAGGTTCGATCCTTGGTCGGGGAGATAAGATCCCACATGCCTCACGGCCAAGAAACCAAAACATAAAACAGAAGCAATATTGTAACAAATTCAGTAAAGACTTTAAAAATGGTCCACATCAAAAAAATCGTAAAAAAAACCCCAAACCAAGAAACAAACAAACAAACAAAAACCCCCTGGGTATGAGCCATAGCTCTCTCATTTACAAACAGCATGACTTGTATGAGCTCCTTAGCCTCTGTAAGACTGAGCATTTACATCTGAAAATGAAAATAATAATTTTCATCTCAAAAATTGATGAGATTAAAATTGTTATGGATTAGATTGTGTCTCTGAAAAAAGTGTTGATGTCCTAATCCTAGGACCTGTGAATGTGATCTTATCTGAAAATAGGGTCTTTGCAGATTTGATCAAGTTGACGTCATTACGGTAGGCCCTAATATAGTTATGACTGGTGTCCTTACAAGAAGAGAGAAACATGGACACAGACACAGACACACAGAATACCACGTGAAGACAGAGACACACAGATACCGAGAGAAGGCCATGTGAAGATTTAGGCAGCTTGGAATGATGCTTCCACAAGCCTAGGGATGCCTGGGGCTACTAGAAGGTGAAAGGGGCAAGGAAAGATCCTCCCCTAGGAGTTTCAGAGGGAGCATAGCCCTGCCAACACCTTGATTTTGGACTTCCAGCCTCCAGAATTGGGAGAGAATAAGTTTTGTTGTTTTAAGTCACCCAGTATGCAGTACTTTGTTTAGACGGCCAAAGGATACTAATACATATTTTGGTACTGAGAAGTGTGCTGTTGCTATAACACATACACAGGAAAGGTGGAAGTGGCTTTGGAACTGGGTAATGGGTATAGGCTGGAAGAATTTTGAGGCATTTGATAGTAAAAATCTAGATTGCCTTGAAGAGATTTCAGATAAAAATATGGACATCGAAGGTAGTTTTGGTGTGGGCTCAGAAAGAGGAGAGGAAAGCTATAGTGAAACTTCTACCGTCTTAGAGAACATATACAATTATGAACAGAATGTTGCTAGAAATAGGAACATTAAAGTGCTTCTGGTGAGGTCCCAGATGGAAACGAAGAACGTGTTATTGGACGCTTGAGGAAAGGAGATCCTTCATGTAAATGTGCAGAGAACTTGTCTGAATTACGCTCTATTGTTGGGTGGGAAGCAGAACGTGTGAATGATGAATTTGGAGATTTAGCTGAGGAGATTTCCAAACAGAATGCGGAAGAGGTGGTCTGGTTTGTCTTTGCTGTTTAAAGTAAAATACTAGAAAAAAAAAAAAAGATAAATTGAGGAAGGAATCCTGCCTCAAGTCTGTAACGGAAATTCAGCTTGAGTTTCTAGCCTGCTGGCCTGCCCTACAAGTTTTAAACTTGCCAGTCACCACAGTCCTATAAGCCAATTTCTTTTCTTTTTTTTTTTCTCACTAAACACCAGCACAATCTATATGAGATATTTCTGAACCTTTGCCAATGAGGGAAGACAAGGCCTTCTCCCTCAGGCCTGTTACTAAAATGTGAGTTAATACAAATGCAAGTCAGACTTACACACTGTTGACAAATCATTCTTATCCCCTGTTTCAGTATGATTGTCAGCGTTTCCTAAGATGCTCAGCCTGCAAAGGGCAGTTGGTATCAGCACCCCTTCTCAGTGGTAAGTGAATTTCTTAAAATAAATCTCTTTATTATATACATATATAAATGTGTGTGCATTATGCATACATATGTGTATATATATATAATAGGTTTGTTTTGTAGACATATGGTGGTGTAGATATATATGTGTGTGTATATATATATATATGTATATATATATATAAACATATGTCTCGTGTTTTACCATATGTTATACAATAGATATGTCCTATATGTTCTTATTGGTTTTGTTCTCCGCAGAACACTGATTGATAAATTGATAGAATGTTAAATGAGACAATGCATGCAAAGCATTTAGCATGGTTCCTGTATATACTAAGAGCTCAACAAATGATAGTATGACTTTATTATTCAAAAGCAAAGACTGAGGAAGGGCCACGAATTTTCCAGAAAGGCTGTGGACAACTTGAACTACAACTTGCCCTCTCAGAAACAAAACAGACAAAACAAAACAAAGCAAAAAACACACAAAACACTCTGCAGGGTCTATTAACCATTCTCGTCAGGGTCACACAAAGTTTTCTTCCTACAGGTCAATGATAGAAAGAAAGAAAAATCTGTGGGAGGATGAGAAGCTTAGGAGCTCTTAGATATTTTATTTGGAAAGCTAAGTTATTATTTTACATTTCTGAGGGAATGTCAAAGCCCTTAGGATAAAAAGACCAGTAAGATAGATTAGGTTCCCGTTTTTTTTTTCTTTTTTCTGTAAATAGTTTTGTTATTTCATATAGTACTGCACTACATTAGTCTTTCTTAAGCATTTCTTTCATAAGTCTTTCTAAGCAAATTACCCTGTAATTTTAAGAAAATCTAGGTAGTAAAAGACATTCCCAGAGATATCTGCATCACCAGTATATTTATTATTCCCTGAAGTTCTAGCCAGTGCAGTAACCCAAGTAACAGAAATGAGAACTCTAAAGTTTTCAGAGGGTGATGAAAGTATTATTTGCAGATATAATTTTCCTCTTAGGTCTAATGTAATCCCATTAAAACACCAGAGGACGTTTACAACGCTTTAAAAAAAAAACCCTAACATGCAGTTCTCAAGGTCATCTAACAGACTAAACAGATGAGAAAATAGGAGTAATGTGTGGGACGGTGTGCCTTATTAGATATTAAAAGGTATCACAGAACATAATATATTAAAATAATGTGACACTGGCGCAATGTGACACTGGTGCCTATTTCATAACCATGAAATATGATATGTGTTATGATCTCAAGAAGTCTCTAGGGGAAACAGACAAGATAAACTTAGAAAATACGAATCCTGTAAGCAGTGTAATGGAGTTATCACAAGGCACCTACAGAAGGACTCTTAACCCAACCTCCAGGGTTTAGAAAGTTTTCTTTGTGGAAGGATATCTAAGCTGGGGCCTGAAGGACAAGCAGGAGGTAATCAACCAAGTGAAGGGATTTTCAAGGGTGATCCAAAATGAGCTAGCAGCACGGGGAACATGGCACACCTGTCCCCTACATAGGAACGAGTTCCGTTTTGAGGGCGCATTCATAAGTCCAATTTGTTCATGAGTCCAACAAAGTTAGCCTGGGTACCTAACTAACACAATCGGCTATATAGTACTGTACTGTAATAAGTTCATAATACTTTTCACGCAAATAATACATAAAAAACAAGCACAAAAAAAACACATTTTTAATCTTACAGTACTGTACCTTGAAAAATACAGTAGTACAGTATAACAGCTGGCAAACGGGCTGGCATGGAGTGAACAGGCAAGAAGAGTTACTGACTGGAGGAGGGAGAGGAGGTGGGAGATGGTAGAGCTGAAGCATCGTCAGTAATAGGAGACGGAGGGCAAGCTGCAATGTCACTCACGCCTGATGTGGATGGAATGCAGGTTCGCATCTTTGAAAGCTCTCAGCTTGAAGGTTTGTATGTAGAGGACTTACTGTAATTGAATCTGGCCCAAGCTGGTACTGGAGAGAAAGTTGGGAGAGTGTGAGAAGACAGGTTTGGAGTCTTTGGAAGGACCACAATTAGGTTTTGTGCTCGCTAAGGAGATCTTAAAGAGGTTTCTGGAGAACTACTGGATGTAATAGGGAACACTGGGAAATGTGAGGATAACTTCTAGGATGCTGACTTGAGTGACAGGGAGAATAGTGATGGGGAGAAGCATGTTTGGAGAAGTAGAAGGAGGCAATGAATTAACCTGGCTATATGTTGAACAATTAACTGACCTTTATGTATTTCATTATTCAATTAATGTTGCTGGTTAACTATTTAAAAGAATTTATTGAACAAATGCAAAAATGGATTCCTGATGAATTGGAAAAACAGACTAAAAAAAACTAGAACACTCTGTGAGTACTGATTTTCAGGTTCCAAAAAAATGTTAGTGAGTACAGTAAGTCCCCTAAATACGAACACATTCCATTCCAAGAGTGCGTTTGTAAGTCCAATTTGTTTGTAAGTCCAACAAAGTTAGCCTAGGTGCCCAACTTTTACAGATAGAGCCAAACACGAGAACTAACGTACGTGACTGGACCTGCAAACTCACGTTCACGTCTTTGAAATTTCACAACTTGAAGGTTCATATGAAGGGGACTTACTGTACAGAATAGCTGTTTAGTTACCACTGCAACTGCGCTGATTGTTATGGTGACCCGGTATTGTTTCCTAGGGAGTCTGGAGGGTCAGAGAAGCTTCTCGGAGAAAATGACACTAAAGCTGAGATCTGAAGGATAGAAGGTGTTAGCTGGGCTGAGTGGGGAAGAGGGTGGATCATTCCAGAAAGAGAAAACAGCATGTGCAAGGGACCTGAGGTGAGAAAGGGCACTGCATATTTTAGTGCCTGAATAACATCCCAAGTAGTTAGTACCTTGACTGGGTGTGAGGGAGGGACCAAATCTTGCAGGACCTTGTGACTCCATTAAAGGATTTTTGGTCTTTATCCTAAAAGCAGTGGGAAGCCAAGCTAAGGGGTAGTATAGATTCGTGTTTTAAAAAGCGTCCTCCTTCTGACTGAGTATAAAGAAAGGGCTCGAGGGAGCTAAGAGGGATCTGGGAGGCCAGTTAGAAGCTTATTTCAGTAGTTGAGGAGACAGCACTAGGATTAGGGTAAGGACAAATGGTGAGAGCAAAGGCAGCCTTAGGATCACTACTGGCCTCAGCTGCATGGCTGGGGGTGTTATTTCCAGAGGGCAGGCACACGAGAAGGAACAGGATTTGGAAGGGATGAGTTCAATTTTTGCTTTGATGTTAAAATGTCTATGTGAAAACATTGTGTGAGAAGAGGAAATGTCCACCAAATTCCCCTCCAAGGAAGGGCACCTTTTCCAGCTGAGAGAAGGCAGCCGGCTGTCAGCAACTTCAGGGTCTGCCTGAGCAGTGAGAGTGGCCTCCTCAGAGGTCATGTCCTTTCTGGGGTCAGCCCCCACCAGGTGAAGGAGTGAGGTGGGACACTCTGATGGGCAGTATTCTTTCCAGAGCAACGTGCTGAGGTGACTGAGGGGATCCTGAATGCAGTTCAACTTCTTCCTGGGACAAGACCTCTCTCCTGCCCCTTTCCTTCACAGGATTTTGATCTCTAAAGAACATCTTACGCCCCAAATGCCATCTCAGTGCGTGCTTCTGTAGACTCCAACCTGCAGCAAATAACCAGGTGGAGATGTCAAGTCAGATACACAGGTGTGATCTAGAGATGTACATTCCTAAGTAGTCAATATACGGATGGTGAGTGAAAATATGCAAGTAGCTGATTCTGTGTAGAAGAAAGAATGGAGAAGAGAAGCAGCTAAGGGACTGAGTCTTGACAAACTCCAATTTTTAGACGTGAGTCAGGGAAGGAGAAACTAAAAGACTGTTCAGAAAAGTAGGAGGATACCCAGGAGTGGAGCATATCAAAAAAGACAAGAGAGCAAAGGAGTTAATTCCATAAAGTGCTGCTGAGAAGCTAGGTAAGCTAAGGTCCAAAGAATACCTATTGGAGGTCATTGGCCACCTTAGTTCAGTAGTCTGGTGGGCTGTTGAGAGCAGAAGCAAGGTTTCAGTGGGTTGTGGAATGAGTGAGAAACGAGGCAAGAGAGACAGTGAGTATAGACAATTCTTTTAAAAAATGTGACTGAGAAAAGGAGAGAAGAGATAGAGGGGGAAATAAAGTTGGAGATTTTCTTGGATAGGATTTGGACCTATTTGAATGACCAGGGGGGAATCGAGAGGAGATGATAATCTAGAAGACAGAGAAGAGAGAGGAGACAATTGATAGGATATGATTCTTGAGGAAATGGGTTACAGAACAGAGAGAGAGGATTTGACCTTAAGCAGGAAGAAGGAAGCTGGCTTTAATGGAATTGACAAGAAGAGGGGAACACATGTAGATACATTGTACATTTGAGAGCAGGTGGTGGGAAGTTGAGAGCTCCTCTCTGATTACTTCCAGTTTCTCTGTGCAGTTAGAGGTGAGGTTGTCTGCTGAGATGGTGGGTAGTGCCTTGGTTGAAGAGAATGCAGATAGTTTAATACAATCACCATGGAGAGTGAGAAAATGAGCTGACTAAAATGTAGCAGTAGTAGTATTAGTAATATTAGTAGTATTAATAGTAGCAGTAGTAGTAGTATAGTAGAAGGGCTGTAGAACAGTGTTGAGAGCCCAGTTGAAAGTCTGAATGCAATGCAGACTTGTTAGCCTAATGAGGTGTCTTTTGGGCATTTTGTAAATTAGGAGCATACATAGGCTAAAATGTCACCATTTCCCCCTTCTGATTATCTTAGAGAACATAGAAAACTGAGCTGAAAGTGCTTGGTCACAAAAGAAGTCAATGTTCCTAAACACAGAAATCTGAGTTCAGCTTTCACACTTCTACCCTTTGATACACCCACTTCCTAGTCTCCAGTTATTTCTTTGATAAAATTCTTCTAGTAAATATGTAATCTTATTTTGAGAGTAAGATTACAGTATATGAAAACTGTTGACATTACCCTTTCTCATTTAATCCTCTAACATCCTTAAGGTAAATAATACTATTCCTACTTGAGGAAATTGAGTGTTAGTGTTAGGGAATGGTCCATGGTCACACATCAAAACAGGGACATGGGTTCAGGTCTTCTCCATTCAACTTATGTGATCTTTCACTGGTCCGTGTTACTGCATCTTAGACATGGACTGGATTTGGGCTCATTTTTACTGATGTATTTAATTAAAGATAATTTAATTTCTTGTTTTGTTTTACTTCATTTATTTAACATTTTCCCCTGAGTTTCAGTTTGTGATCTGTTATGATCAATTCTTTTTCCTTGGCATCCTGAGCAATGGTAGGCTTTGAAGAATAAAGGAAGTAATTGCTATAAAATAGTGAATGATAAGCCTTTTTTCCATGAAGATGTTCTTGTCTGTGCTGTGACTGAGTTATGGCTATGGTAAGGTAACTAACACAGTTTCAACGGCCATAATATCTCTTCAATTTTCAGCTGCCTGAAAATTACTTAAAGTTTCAAATGCTTGATACAGTAAGATAAGGCTGTAGGGAAGAGAGATCAGTCATATGAATGAATGCTTGTGTTTGCAGGCAAGAGGACTTTCCTTGTGCCACTGAAGCTTCAGGAAGAGTTGAGGTTTCTGTAAAGGCAACAAAGAAAGATACACAGGATGACTTAAAACTGATAATTTGGAACAAATCATATATTTCAAAGAGAGTTTTTCAAATTATTGATCTGAAGTCAGTGGTTTCGAAACACAATAAAGCAGTCTTAGTAGAATGGTTAGTTCATTCATTTATTCAATACACATTTATTAAGCACCTATTATGTGCCAGTGACTGTGCTTGACATTGGAAGAAAAAAGGGAAATAAGACACCATTCCCATAATCAAGGCAAGGGTCTTCTAGTGGGCTGTATAGACCCACACATAGATAATTATAATATGAGTGCCAAGATAAGATGCAACACAATACGAGCATCTGTTCCATCATATCCCTCTATGTGTACTCTGGAAGAATATGTATTAAATAAAACACTTAGCATTAAAAAAACTCTTAAAACTCCTTTCCTCCAGGGTGTGATCGAGGGAGATCTTCGCTTTTACTCTGTTTCACAGAAATAATTATTTAAATACTGATATATTTCAATCAGATCAAGAAATGGAGAGGACAAATACTGTATGATTCCACTTTTATGAGATACCTAGATTGGTCAAATTCATAGATGCAAAAAGCAGAATGGCAGTCACCAGGGGTTGGGGGTAGGGAGAAATGGGGAGTTGTTGTTTAATAGGTACAGAGTTTCAGTTTTGCAAGATGAAAGGAATTCTGTGGGTGGGTGGTGGTGATGGTAGCCAACAATGTGAATGTGCTTAATGCCACTGAACTATACAGTTAAAAATGATTAAGATGGTAAATTTTATGCTATGTGTATTTCAGCACAATTAAAATAAACAGAGAAACTAATAAAAGAGGTTATTATGTTCCTGCAAACAGATGCATAGGTTGTCACATACTTTTCAGACTTCTCTCTTTTAAAAGAGATAAAACATTGAAATAAACTTAAACTGTCCCTTCTCTCTACCTCAGACCTTCCTCCTTTTCTCCCTCTTCAGATGTAAGTACTGTCCTAAAGTTTGGGTGCATATCATTACTATGCATTTAAAAAATACTTTTGCTACTGCCAAAGCTTTCCTTCCAAGACTACTAGAAACACACCTGTAGTTGAATGCACCATGGAGAACCATGGAGTGTCTCAGAAAGGACTTGGTATAGGATTTAGGTATGTGTTAGGTGATTGAGGAAAGGGTTTAATAAAGCAGGCTTTGCTCTTGGTTGGATGCTGTGAGGAAGTGAGGTTAATTCTATGATTAGATATCTTAGTAAAGTTCATCTAAAAGGAGAGAAGCCTAGAGCAACACTGAAGTTGTAATTGGTTAAGAAGCCACCGTCTCTTATACTAGCCAGGATAGGGGGATATTTGTTCAGCTTTGTGGTTTAGACAATGCTATTATTTTTGTTAGTGTTTAGATATAATGATGGAGTAGTCTTGTTTTTGTTTGGACCTACCATGGTTCAGAATGTTGATGCTCTGTGAAATTGTTTACCTTCAACAGGAGAATATTATGGCCTAGCTGTGGGTGCCAGGCCAGCTCCTGGATATCAGGAGTTATTCTCTCTTTGCCACCATGTATGTGTTTGTTCATAAAGAAAATATACTATTATTTTGTGGGTCTTAAAGACTCGAATGAACAATAATACACTGCATACATCATTCTGCATCTAGCTTTTTATTTATTTTTTTACATCTTTATTGGAGTATAATTGCTTTAAAATGGTGTGTTAATTTCTGCTTTATAACAAAGTGAATCAGTTATACATATACATATGTTCCCATATCTCTTACCTTCTGTATCTCCCTCCCTCCAACCCTCCCTATCCCACCCCTCTAGGTGGTCACAAAGCACCGAGCTGATCTCCCTGTGCTATGCCGCTGCTTCCCATTAGCTATCTATTTTACGTTTGGTAGTGTATATATGTCCATGCCACTCTCTCACTTCGGCAGAGCTTACCCTTCCCCTCCCCATATCCTCAAGTCCATTCTCTAGTAGGTCTGTGTCTTTATTCCTGTCTTACCCCTAGGTTCTTCATGACATTTTTTTTCTTAAATTCCATGTATATGTGTTAGCATATGGTATTTGTCTTTCTCTTTCTGACTTACTTCACTCTGTATGACAGACTCTAGGTCCATTTACCTCATTACAAATAGCTCAATTTCGTTTCTTTTTATGGCTGAGTAATATTCCACTGTATATATGTGCCACATCTTCTTTATCCATTCATCCGATGATAGACACTTAGGTTGTTTCCATCTCCTGGCTATTGTAAATAGAGCTGCAATGAACATTTTGGTACATGACTCTTTTTGAATTATGGTTTTCTCAGGGTATATACTCAGTAGTGGGATTGCTGGGTCATATGGTAGTTCTATTTGCAGATTTTTAAGGAACCTCCATACTGTTCTCCATAGTGGCTGTACCAATTCACATTCCCACCAGCAGTGCAAGAGTGTTCCCTTTTCTCCACACCCTCTCCAGCATTTATTGTTTCTATATTTTTTGATGATGGCCATTCTGACTGGTGTGAGATGATATCTCATTGTAGTTTTGATTTGCATTTCTCTAATGATTAATGATGTTGAGCATTCTTTCATGTGTTTGTTGGCAGTCTGTATATCTTCTTTGGAGAAATGTCTATTTACGTCTTCTGCCCATTTTTGGATTGGGTTGTTTGTTTTTTTGATATTGAGCTGCATGAGCTGCTTGTAAATTTTGGAAATTAATCCTTTGTCAGTTGCTTCATTTGCAAATATTTTCTCCCATTCTGAGAGTTGTCTTTTCATCTTGTTTATGGTTTCCTTTGCTGTGCAAAAGCTTTGAAGTTTCACTAGGTCCCATTTGTTTATTTTTGTTTTTATTTCCATTTCTCTAGGAGGTGGGTCAAAAAGGATCTTGCTTTGATTGATGTCATAGAGTGTTCTGCCTATGTTTTCCTCTAAGGGTTTGATAGTTTCTGGCCTTACATTTAGGTCTTTAATCCATTTTGAGCTTATTTTTGTGTATGGTGTTAGGGAGTGATCTAATCTCATACTTTTACATGTATCTGTCCAGTTTTCCCAGCACCACTTATTGAAGAGGCTGTCCTTTCTCCACTGTACATTCCTGCCTCCTTTATCAAAGATAATGTGACTGTATGTGCGTGGGTTTATCTCTGGGCTTTCTGTCCTGTTCCATTGATCTAGCTTTCTGTTTTTGTGCCAGTACCATACTGTCTTGATTACTGTAGCTCTGCAGTATAGTCTGAAGTCAGGGAGCCTGATTCCTCCGACTCCGTTTTTCATTCTCAAGATTGCTTTGGCTATTCGGGGTCTTTTGTGTTTCCATACAAATTGTGAAATTTTTTGTTCTAGTTTCGTGAAAAATACCAGTGGTAGTTTGATAGGGATTGCATTGAATCTGTAGATTGCTTTGGGTAGTAGAGTCATTTTCACAATGCTGATTCTTCCAATCCAAGAACATGGTATATCTCTCCATCTATTTGTATCATCTTTAATTTCTTTCATCAGTGTCTTATAATTTTCTGCATACAGGTCTTTTGTCTCCTTAGGTGGGTTTATTCCTAGATATTTTATTCTTTTTGTTGCAATGGTAAATGGGAATGTTTTCTTGATTTCACTTTCAGATTTTTCATCATTAGTATTTAGGAATGCCAGAGATTTCTGTGCATTAATTTTGTATCCTGCTACTTTACCAAATTCACTGATTAGCTCTAGGAATTTTCTGGTAGCATCTTTAGGATTCTCTATGTATAGTATCATGTCGTCTGCAAACAGTGACAGCTTTACTTCTTCTTTTCCGATTTGGATTCCTTTTATTTCCTTTTCTTCTCTGGTTGCTGTGGCTAAAACTTCCAAAACTATATTGAATAAGAGTGGTGAGAGTGGGCAACCTTGTCTTGTTCCTGATCTTAGTGGAAAAGCTTTCAGTTTTTCACCATTGAGGACGATGTTGGCTGTGGGTTTGTCATATATGGCCTTTATTACGTTGAGGAAAGTTCCATCTATGCCTACTTTCTGGAGGGTTTTCATCATAAACGGGTGTTGAATTTTGTCAAAAGCTTTCTATGCCGTACATTTTTTTTCTCCTTCAATTTGTTAATATGATGTATCACATTGATTGATTTGCATATATTGAAGAATCCTTGTATTCCTGGGATAAACCACACTAGATCATGGTGTATGATCCTTTTAATGTGCTTTTGGATTCTGTTTACTAGAATTTTGTTGAGGATTTTTGCATCTGTGTTCATCAGTGATATTGGCCTGTAGTTTTCTTTCTTTGTGACATCCTTGTCTGGTTTTGGTATCAGGGTGATGGTGGCCTCGTAGAATGAGTTTGGGAGTGTTCCTCCCTCTGCTATATTTTGGAAGAGTTTGAGAAGGATAGGTGTTAGCTCTTCTCTAAATGTTTGAAAGAATTCGCCTGTGAAGCCATCTGGTCCTGGGCTTTTGTTTGTGGGAAGATTTTTCATCACAGTTTCAATTTCAGTGCTTGTGATTGGTCTGTTCATATTTTCTATTTCTTCCTGATTCAGTCTTGGCAGGTTGTGCATGTCTAAGAATTTGTCCATTTCTTCCAGGTTGTCCATTTTATTGGCATAGAATTGCTTGTCGTAATCTCTCATGATCTTTTGTATTTCTGCAGTGTCAGTTGTTACTTCTCCTTTTTCATTTCTAATTCTATTGATTTGAGTCTTCTCCCTTTTTTTCTTGATGAGTCTGGCTAATGGTTTATGAATTTTGTTTATCTTCTCAAAGAACCAGCTTTTAGTTTTATTGATCTTTGCTATCATTTCCATCATTTCTTTTTCATTTATTTCTGATCTGATCTTTATGATTTCTTTCCTTCTGCTAACTTTGGGGTGTTTTTGTTCTTCTTTCTCTAATTGCTTTAGGTGCAAGGTTAGGTTGTTTATTTGAGATGTTTCCTGTTACTTAAGGTAGGATTGTATTGCTATAAACTTCCCTCTTAGAACTGCTTTTGCTGCATCCCATAGGTTTTGGGTCGTTGTGTCTCCATTGTCATTTGTTTCTAGGTATTTTTTGATTTCCTCTTTGATTTCTTCAGTGATCACTTCATTATTAAGTAGTGTATTGTTTAGCCTCCATGTGTTTGTATTTTTTACAGATCTTTTCCTGTAATTGGTATCTAGTCTCATAGTGTTGTGGTCGGAAAACACATGAGTTCTCCCGGGGAAGTTGTCCCTGGATCCCGGGACGCTGGCAGTGGCGGGCTGCACAGGTTTCCCGGAAGGTGGGTGTGGAGAGTTACCTGTGCTCGCACACAGGCTTCTTGGTGGCGGCAGCAACAAGCGTTAGTGTCTTATGCCCGTCTCTGGGGTCCGTGCTGTTAGCCGCAGATCGCCCCTGTCTCTGGAGCTCCTTTAAGCAGCGCTCCTAATCCCCTCTCCTCGCGCACCAGGAAACAAAGAGGGAAGAAAAAGTCTCTTGCCTCTTCGGCAGGTCCAGACTTTTCCCCGGACTCCCTCCCGGCTAGCCGGCTAGCCGTGGCGCACTAACCCCCTGCAGGTTGTGTTCGCGCCGCCACTCCTCTCCCTGCCCTCGGACCGAAGCCGGAGCCTCAGCTCCCAGTCCTGCCCGCTCCGGCGGGTGAACAGACAAGCCTCTCGGACTGGTGAGTGCTGGTTGGGACCGATCCTCTGTGCGGAAATCTCCCCGCTTTTCCCTTTGCACCCCTGTTGCTGCACTCTCCTCCGCGGCCCCAAAGCTGCCCGCCTCCGCCACCCGCAGCCTCCGCCCGCGAAGGGGCTTCTAATGTGTGGAAAGCTTTCCTCCTTCACGGCTCCCTCCCACTGGTGCAGGTCCCGTCCCTATTCTTTTGTCTCTGTTTATTCTGTTTTCTTTTGCCCTACCCAGGTACGTGGGGAGTTTCTTGCCTTTTGGGAGGTCTGAGGTCTTCTGCCAGCGTTCAGTAGGTGTTCTATAGGAGTTGTTCCACGTGTAGATGTATTTCTGATGTATCTGTGGGGAGGAAGGTGATGTCTGTGTCTTACTCTTCCGCCATCTTCCCCCTCTGTCTCTGCTTCTAGCTTTTTAACTTAGCGTTATAGTGTGAGATTAACCTAAGTTGATACTAGTAGATCTAGCTCATGTCTTTTACATGTTGTTTTGTATTCAACTGAAGGATGGTTAAGTTGCTTCTATTTTTCTTGTTAAAAATAGTACTAATATACCTAGCATGCAGATCTAAGTTTCTAAATACCAGTCTCCACTGAGAGCAACCGTATCTCAAAACTGATGAATCATAGTGAAAGATGTAGAAGCCAGTGTGAAAGGCTCTCACTGGAAAAATCTGGGAAAATTTGAGCAATAAACGAAAAAAATGATAATAATGGATTATAATACATTAGGTTAAAAATATCCTTGAGTTCACACTGTTGTAAATAATGCTAAATTTTTCATCCAGTTTGTGGCAGGCCTTTTCACTTTGCTCTGGTGCTTGCAGTTGTGCCTTACATTCTAGTTTTTTTTGGCGGTACGCGGACCTCTCACTTTTGCGGAGCACAGGCTCCAGACGCACAGGCTGAGCGGCCATGGCTCACGGGCCCAGCCACTCCGCGGCATGTGGGATCCTCCCGGACTGGGACACAAACCCGTGTCCCCTCCATCGGCAGGCGGACTCTCAACCACTGCGTCACCAGGGAAGCCCCTGCATTCTAGTTTTAATGCGGGCATTTAAATCAAACTTCTCCCTTTACAGTTACGTTTTTGTGATGTAGCTAAGAAACCATTCCTTATCCAGAGAACATAAATACATTTTCCTATGGAAGTTTTAAAGTTTTGTTCTTCACATTTAGGTCTCTAACAAATCTGTAAGTTATTTTTGTGTATGGGATGAGGAAGGGAATTTCGTTATATCTTTTCTACATGATTAATCAACTGTCCCCACATTAATAATGCCACTACTATATTAAAAATAGTTTCTAGGCTCTTTACTCTGATTAATTGATATATTTGTGTCTCCATTAATTACTGTAGCTTTTTAGTAAAGCCTGATATCTAGTTGGCCAAATCCCATCAACATAATTCTTCAATATTGTCTTGGCTCTTTTTAGCCTATCTTTCATATAAATTTAAATTTTCTGTTAGGTTCCATGAAAAATCTTATTGGGGTTTTGGTTGGAATTGCATGCAATTTATAGATTTCAATTGTTGTAGTGTCAAGTATTTTCATTCATTATTTTGGAAATCTCCCCATTTATTCAGGTCTTATTATATTTATTAAGCTATCATTTTCCCCATAAACATTTTGTACATATATTTTTTAGATAGTTACAGTTTAGTATGTAAGAAACTTGGAAGTTGTCACTCTGTCTTAACAAGTAAAAAGCTGAGCAGAATGAATAGTGAGAATAGGGCAAACCATGGCCCCCCAGGGAGCAACTAACAGGAGACTACGGAGAATCACAGCTTACCTGAGCAGAAGCCCACAAGCATTAACCTCTCTGGGAATCAGTGCCAGGTTAGGAAACCTGAAATGTTATTGATGAATTGCTGGGGGGTCAGTGTGGACAAGTCTGAGAGTTAAAAACTCCAGGGGGAGCCAGTCACTGAAGGAGAGATTACCCATACTTTAAAAAAACTTTTTATTGGAGTATAGTTGCTTTACAATATTGTGTTAGTTTATACTGTACAGCAAAGTGAATCAGCTATACGTATACATATATCCCCTCTTGTTTGGATTTCCTTCACATTTAGGTCGCCACAGAGCACTGAGTAGGGTTTCCTGTGCAATACAGTAGATTCTCATTAGTTATCTATTTTATGCATACATCAATAGTGTATATATGTCAATCTCAATCTCCCAATTCCTCCCATTCCCCCCTTTCCCCTTGGTATCCATAAATTTGTTCGCTATGGCTGTGTCTCTATTTCTGCTTTGAAAATAAGGTCATCCATACCATTTTTCCAGATTCCACATATATGCGTTAATATACGATATTTGTTTTTCTCTTTCTGACTTACTTCACTCTGTATGACAGTCTCTAGGTATATCCATGTCTCTACAAATGACCCTATTTCGTTCCTTTTTATGGCTGAGTAATATTCCATTGTATATATGTGCCACATCTTTAACCATTCATCTGTCAGTGGACATATAGGTTGCTTCTGTGTCCTGGCTATTGTAAATAGTGCTGCAATGAACATTGAGGTGCATGTGTCTTTTGGAATTATGGTTTTCTCTGGGTATATGCTCAGTAGTGAGATTGCTGGGTCATACGGGAACCTCCGTACTGTTCTCTTTAGTGGCTGTACCAATTTACATTCCCACCAACAATGCATGACGGTTCCCTTTTCTCCACACCCTCTCCAGCATTTATTGTTTGTAGATTTTTTGATGATGGTGATTCTGACGGGTGTGAGGTGATACCTTATTGTAGTTTTGATTTCTCTAATAATTATTGATGGGGAGCATCTTTTCATGTGTTTGCTGGCCATCTACCCATGCTTTTGTGAGCTTTATCTCCTGGAGCTCTATCAGGTTCTCACAGTAAATATCAGAGGAAAATCCCCTTATGCTTCCAGCAGGGGTAGGGGAAAAGAAACTATTTTGAAACATGCCAGAGCATTCTGTTCTGCCTTAACAAGGTCTGCCATCAGGAGAAACTGTTTAACCAGAGCTTAACGTGCTGGGGTATTATCAGAGCCTAATTGACCTAGAGGAAGGAAAAACACCGAACCCCAAGCTCCTCGAGCCTTTCCTGGGGAATAAGGGAAATACCCAACTCCAGCCCACTCTAGCCATCCTGTCCTATCTAAGAGAGGAAAGGCTGAAAATCCTGTGTGAAGTCTATGGTTCAAAGATACAGTCACTATTTTGTTAGATATATGCTTAGGTGTCTATATTAGTTAAGAATAGCCTAGATGCCTGAAGAGAACCTGCTCTAGTGTCTTACACATATTATGGCTCAACCTCTTAAATAAAAGAAGCCCAGAGAGAGGTAGTAACTTGTGTTTCAATGACACAGCATGTCAAGGTTGAGGTCTTTGTAGTTCTCTATTCTTTTCTTATATGGTTTCTGAAACTTCAGCTATAATGTCTAATTCCTTGCAGCTGGAAGGAGGGAGTGTACAAGGACAAAAAGGGATTTCTGGGAGCTCCTGACCAACATTCTTTTGCTCACATATAACTGGCAATCTCTAGATTCAAGGGAAGCTGGAAAATGGAGTTTTTTGTTGGATATATTGTTACCCTTAATAAAATCAGAGTTCTCTCACTGAGGAAGAAAAGAAAAAAAATCAATATAGAGGTGGGGGTAGTGGGAAATGAGCAGTTGCTGTTGAAGGATCGTTTAATCTTTGTTGTTATTTTAAATATCTTTTAAAAATGGAAAATTCCAGTTCTTTATTGGTATTCATAGCAATATTTCATTTTAAAATTTAAAGCATAATATACAGAAAAATTTACTCTTTTAGTGTAAGTTTCTGCAAATTTGGACAAATACACGCAGTCATTATTTTGTTTGAGGTACACATCAAACAGAGTAAGAAACAGTGAGAATATTATGATGTTTGGTAAGAGAAGCAGGCAGGACCATGTTCTTAAGGGGCATTTTAGGTGATAAAACTAAGTCTGGATTTTCATCTAAGTGCAGTGGGAGCCACTGGAGAGTTTTAAGCAGGGGAGTGATGTGATGTAGTTTATTTTGGAAAATTCACTGTGTATCCTTTCTGGAGAATAGATTGTAAGGAACATGCAAGGAAAAAAGGAGTCTAATTCCAAGGCAATTTCATAGTCCAGGCAAATGTTCATGGTCACTGAGACAAGGATGGTGGGAGGGAGTTAAAACAGATTCAGTATATATGATGGAGCAATAGGATTTGCTCTTGGATTTTCATTTTCAACTGTTTCTATGACTGGGATGTGAGTCCCTCTGGAGTCAGATGTTCAGAATAATCACTGTAATTTGTGAATTTCTTGGCATACATACACTGCTAATTTGGCAAGGCTGTTAATTTTTTTTCATTCCCCATTCATGTACACAAGTGTGATTCACAAGCTGCATGATGTAATTCCTTTTCTGGATTAGAGAAAAGAGAGAAGACAATTTTCTATTTAACAAAAGAGTTTTTTTTAAATTAATTAATTAATTAATTTTTGGCTGTGTTGGGTCTTCGTTTTGCTGCATGTGGGCTTTCTCTAGTTGTGGAGAGCGGGAGCTTCTCTTGTTGCAAAGCACGGGCTCTAGGCATGTGGGCTCAGTAGTTGTGGCTGGCAGGCTCTAGAGCACAGACTCAGTAGTTGTGGTGAATGGGCTTAGTTGCTCCGTGGCATGTGGGATCTTCCCAGACCAGGGCTTGAACCCGTGTTCCCTGCATTGGCAGGCGGATTCTTTTTTTTTTTTTTTTTAACATCTTTATTAGAGTATAATTGCTTTACAATGGCGTGTTAGTTTCTGCTTTATAACAAAGTGAATCAGCTATACTTATACATATATCCCCATATCTCCTCCCTCTTGCATCTCCTTCCCACCCTCCCTATCCCACCCCTCTAGGTGGTCACAAATCACCAAGCTGATTCCCTGTGCTATGCGGCTGCTTCCCACCAGCTATCTATTTTACATTTGGCAGTGTATATATGTCCATGCCACTGTCTCACTTCGTCCCAGCTTACCCCTCCCCCTCCTCGTGTCCTCAAGTCCATTCTCTACGTCTGCGTCTTTATTCCTGTCCTGCCCCTAGGTTCTTCAGAACGTGTTTTTTTGTTTTTTTTTTTACATTCCATATACATGTGTTAGCATACAGTATTTGTTTTTCTCTTTCTGACTTACATCACTCTGTATGTCAGACCCTAGGTCCATCCACCTCACTACAAATAACTCAATTTTGTTTCTTTTTATGGCTGAGTAATATTCTGTTGTATATATATGTACCATATCTTCTTTATCCATTCATCTGTTGATGGACACTTAGGTTGCTTCTATGTCCTGGCTATTGTAAATAGAGCTGCAGTGAACATTGTGGTACATGACTCTTTTTGAATTATGGTTTTCTCAGGGTATGTGCCCAGTAGTGGGATTGCTGGGTTGTATGGTGGTTCTAATTTTAGTTTTTTAAGGAACCTCCATACTGTTCTCCGTAGTGGCTGTATTAATTTACATTCCCACCAACAGTGCAAGAGGGTTCCCTTTTCTCCACACCCTCTCCAGCATTTATTGTTTGTAGATTTTTTGATGATGGCCATTCTGACCGGTGTGAGGTGATACCTTATTGTAGTTTTGATTTGCATTTCTCTAATGATTAATGATGTTGAGCATCCTTTCATGTGTTTGTTGGCAATCTGTATATCTTCTTTGGAGAAATATCTATTTAGGTCTTCTGCTCATTTTTGGATTGGGTTGTTTGTTGTTTTGATATTGAGCTGCATGAGCTGCTTATAAGTTTTGGAGATTAATCCTTTGTCAGTTGCTTCATTTGCGAATATTTTCTCCCATTATGAGGGTTGTGTTTTCATCTTGTTTATGGTTCCCTTTGGTGTGCAAAAGCTTTTAAGTTTCATTAGGTCCCATTTGTTTATTTTTATTTCCATTTCTCCAGGAGGTGGGTCAAAAAGGATATTGCTGTGATTTATGTCATAGAGTGTTCTGTTTATGTTTTCCTCTAAGAGTTTTATAGTGTCTGGCAGGAGGATTCTTAACCACTGCACCACCAAGGAATCCCAACAAAAGAGTTTTGAACATGCTCAGATGATCTTGCTTTTACGTTAGGATTTAGAAGCAAGTTAAGAACACTACTGGTTGGAGATCTCATCTTAGGAGTTTGGGGAAGGTCTTGGATCTGAATGTCTTCCATGAATTGCTTAACCTCCATTAACAATGTTTAAACAATTTTTTGTGTGCTAGCCTTCCTGCAAAGGAATGGTATATGAAATCCCCAACACTGTATTATATATACCTTTATTAATTTATTTTCCCTTTTAAATCATTCTTGATCACGTATAGGAGAAGTAGGTATTTGTAACAATCAGTTTTAATATCTTAAAGTCCTTAAGAGGTGAAGAGGGATTGAATCTATTTTATGGCATAAAGAGATGAGTGAACAGAATGGATGTAATGAATAGACTGAAAGAAGACCTCTAGTCCTGGGTACTTCCTGGCCACTTGGTCTACTGCAGAACTGCAATAATAAAAAAAATGCCATAAAACAGTGATAGACTAAGAAATAGGGAAATGATACCAAGAAAATATAAATAAAAATAGAAAGCAATGGTCATGTTAAAAAAAAGGAACATAATTTTGATTCATGAAGGAGAGCATGGGTACTATATTTGGGCTATAAATTTAGGTTTGGGCTTCCTAGACCAACAGAAAAAAGGGTCACAATGAACTGCTCAATTACCATTAGCAAGATGCCTAATTTGGGCCTAAGAAGTGTTAACTGTAGAACTGAAGTTGTTCTGGGTCCACAGGGCATTGGCTCTGCATCTCGTAGTTCAGGACCAGGCTGCTTCACTGGAGAATTCTTCTAAGTGTTCAGAGAAGAATTAACACCTATCCTTCTCAAGGTCTTCCAAAACTGAAGAGGAGGGAACACTTCTAAACACATTTTATGAAGCCAGCATTACCTTGATACTGAAACCAGACAAGGACACCACAAAGAAAGAAGATTACAGCCCAAAATTTCTGACAAACATAGATGAAAAAATCCTCAACAAAATATTAGCAAACTGAATTAAACAATACATTATAAAAATTATACATCATGATCAAATGAGATTAATTCCAGGGGTGCAAGGGATGGTTCAACATCTGAAAAATCAATCAGCATGATATACCACATTAACAAAATGAAGAATTAAAATCATAAGATCATCTCAATAGGTACAGAAAAAGCATTGGATAAAACTGAACATCTATTTATGATAAAAATAACTCTCAACAAGGTGGGGACAGAGGGAACATATCTCAATGCAATAAAGGCCAAATTTGGCAAGGCCACAGCTAACATCATACTCAACAGTGAAAAGCTGAATGCTTTTCCTCTATGATCAGGAATAAGACATGGATGCCTTTTCTCACCACTTTCATTCAACACAGTATTGGAAGTCTTAGCTAGAGCAATTAGGCAAATAAAATAAAATAAAATAAAATGCATCCAAATTAGAAAAGAAGTAAAATTGTCGCTGTTTGCAGATGACATGATACTATATAGAGAGAACCCTAAAGACTCCATTTAAAAACTGTTAGAACAAATAAATGAATTCAGCAAAATTACATGATACAAAATGAATATACAGAAATCGGTGACAATTCTATATGTTAATAATGAACTACCAGAAAGAGAAATTAAGAAAACAATCACATTTATAATTGCATCAAAAAGAATAAAACCTAGGAATAAATCTAGTCAAGGAAGTAAAAGACCTGTACTTGGAAAAACTGTAAGACATTGATGGAAGAAATTGAACATGATACAAACAAATGGAAAGATATAGCATGCTCATGGATTGGAAGAATTAATGTTGTTGAAATGTCCATACTACCCAAAGCAGTCTACAGATGCAGTGCAGTCCCTATCAGAATTGCAATGGCATATTTCACAGATCTGGAACAAATTTCCTAAAATCTCTATGGAAACACAACATATTCCCAATAGCATAAACAATCTTGAGAAAGAAGAACAAAACTGGAGGTATCATGTTCCCTGAAATCAGTATGGTACTGGCACAAAAACAGACCCATATATCAATGAAACAGAATGGAAAGACCAGAAATACATCCACACATATATGGACAATTAATTTATGACAAAGGAGCAAAGAACATGTGATGGAGAAAGTACTGTCTCTTCAATAAATTGTGTTGGGAAAACTGGACAGTCACATGCAAAAGAATGAAACTACTATCTTACACAATACACAAAAATTAAGTCAAAATGGATGAAAGACTTCAATGTAAAGCATAGGTGTTAATCTCATTGACATCAGTCTTAGTGATGTTTTTGGGGATCTGACTCTTAAGGCAAGGGAAACAAAAGAAAAAATAAAATGGGAGTATATCAAACTAAAAAGCCTATGCACAGCATAGGAAACCATCATCAAAGTGAAAAGGCAGGGCTTCCCTGGTGGCGTAGTGGTTAGAGTCCGCCTGCCGATGCAGGGTCCGGGAGGATCCCACATGCCGCGGAGTGGCTGGGCCCGTGAGCCATGGCCGCTGGGCCTGCGCGTCTGGAGCCTGTGCTCCGCAACGGGAGAGGCCACAACAGTGAGAGGCCCGTGTACCGCAAAAAAAAAAAAAAAAAAAAGTGAAAAGGCAACCTGCTAAATGGGAAAAGATATTTGCAAATCACATATTTGATAAGGAATTAATATTTAAAATATATAAAGAATACATACAATGCAACAAAAAACCAAATGATCCAATTAAAAATTGACAGAGGATCTGAATAGACAGTTTTTCAAAGAAGAAATACAGATGGCCAAGAGGCACATGAAAAGATGTTCAACATCACTAATTATTAGGGAAGTACAAATCAAAGACATGAGATCTCACCTCATACCGGTTAGAATGGCTATTATCAAAACAGGAATTAACAATGCTCGGAGAACATGTGAAGAAAAGGTAGCCCTTATACACTGTCGATGGGAATTCAAATTGGTGCAACCACTATGGAAAAGAGTATAGAGAACTGAAAAACTTAAGACTAGAACTATTATATGATCCAGCAATTCCAGTTCTGAGTATTTATCCAAGGAACATGAATATGCTAATTTGAAAGGTATGTGTACTCTTATGTTCATTGAAGCATTATTTACTAATGGAAGAAATATTCACATACTGAGGTATGGAGAAGTCGTCCTGGCTTGTATATATGATTTACCTTAAACTTCATGCTAACTAGAGCAGCCTGTGTTTTGATCCCTCAAACGTACATTGTACATCTGCTTTAACCATGAAAGAAAAGAATGCATTTAAAAATCAAAATGGAGTAGCTGTGGTTCAGGCATTCAGAATGGAGCCAGATGGCCATTGTGGATGTAGTTTCAGCCACATTCCTGTGTTACTGAGAACTTGAATTTTCTGAACTGTGTAAGACTCAAGGACACCAGCAGCTATTCTCAAAACAATATTTGCTAGCAACTGCCAGCTACAATCTTATGGTCTCAAGGTCTCCTCTTGTAACTATGCAAACATTTCAGACCCCAACCAACTCTTGCTTAACAAGCACCCTTACTTCTTGCCATGTGGAAACAACCTGAGTGTCCCTTGATGGATGAATGAGTAAAGAAAAATGTGATATATATACATATATGTACGTATATATATGTACACACACACAAAATGGAATACTGCTCATCCACAAAAAAGAATGAAGTCTTGACATTTGCAACAACATGGATGGACCTTGAGAGTACTAAGTCAGAAGGAAAAAGAAAAATACCTTATTATTTCACTCTGATGTGAAATTGAAACAAAGGAAAACAAATGAACAAACAAAACAAAAACAAAGTCATAGACACCATAGATTCAGAGAACATATCAGTGGTTACCAGATGGGAGGGAGCTAATGGGTGGGTGAAAAGGGTGGAGGGCGTCAATTTTATGATGATGGGTAGTAACTAGACTTTTGGGAGTAAACACATTGTAGTGAATACAGACGTCAAATTATAATATTATACACCTGAAATTTATATAATGAAAAAAGGAAACCGTCAATAGATTTGACCACATAAAAATACCAAATTCTTATTAAGTCAAAATATCAGAAACAAAGTTTCAATGTTACTTTAAAGAGAGGTTGAAGAGTAACTGAGTTCACAGACTCTAGTACTCTCAGAATCTGTTTTAGAAACAAGAGGTGATGAAAACGATGAATAGTCATTTGGCAATATCTATCAAAATACAAAATGAATTGACCCAATGACCCAGCCATGGTTATGAATTTATTGTACATATACATTTGTAAATGTATTGCAAAGGTCTTAATTGATGTAATATATAACAACAACAATAACTGGAAACAACCTAATTTTCCCTCAGTAGTGAATTTAATAAATTTTGTTACAACCATACTTGGAATGAGATGTAGCCACTAAAGAATGAGGTAGCTACATATATGAATATGAAAAGATTTCAAGAGCCACTAATTGGAAAAATGATCTATATGACAGAATGCTAGCTTTGTTTGTTAAAAACATACGTGTTGGTATTTATATACAGTTTCTTTTTCTAGAATAATATATGAAATCATTGACAGGGGCTACTTTTGGGGAATAGGACTGGAGTTTGGTGGAAGGAACATTTTTGTATCTTTATGTTTATTTTTTCCACATGTGTAGCTACTACGATTATTTAAAAAATAAATGGAAATTTAAAATTTATTTTATAAAAAGTGTATACTGTAGTCTGACAGCTCTGGGACTAACCCTGTTATAAATATGGGAAAATTACTTTATTTCTCAGTCTTATTTTACGCATTTGTAAAATGGGAAAAAATAACAGTGTTGACTTTATAGAATTTTTCTGAAGTTTAAATGAGATGATTGCATACAGAAATCACTCAATAAATATTTGCTATTCTTATTATTAATGATCAAAATGTAATTAGAACTTATCCATTGATTTTTTTTTTTTTTTTTTTTTTTTGCGGTACGCGGGCCTCTCACTGTTGTGGCCTCTCCCGTTGTGGAGCACAGGCTCCGGTCGCGCAGACTCAGCGGCCATGGCTCACGGGCTCAGCTGCTCCGCGGCATGTGGGATCTTCCCGGACCAGGGCACGAACCCGCGTCCCCTGCATCGGCAGGCGGACTCTCAACCACTGCGCCACCAGGGAAGCCCTATCCATTGCTTTTTAAACTATTTTTCTTTGCACTAATATTATTCTGACTGGTAGCTCTAGAAATTACTAAAGTACAATTCTTAGTTTTTCATAGTTACTTAGAATGAAAACTGTACCAATTCACATAAAATACAGAAACTTTGCAACTGTAAGGCCTATTTACCCCCTTTGCCATGTTTTTTATGCTATTGTTGTCATATGTGTTAAATATACATTTATTATAAGACTACAAGATGATATTAAAATGATATAAAATGATGATATTAAGATCATATAAAACAAGGGGATATAATCTACAAAGTGGCCACTAAATATTTTTCTTTAAAAGTTATTAAAATGATGACATTAAGATGATATAAAACTAACAAGATACTATCTTGCTTTAAAGACTCGTATGTATTTTAAAGAAATTAACAGGAAAATAGTCTTTTCTATTTGGCTAGGTATTTACACTTTCGATGCTCCTTATTTTGGGGGAAGATCCGTGTTTCCATGTGTTATAATTTTCCTTCAGACTCCAGAACAACTCTTTGCATTTCTTGTTGCGCAGGTCTGCTTTATTGATCATTGTAGGTCCCACTTACTGTGTATATTGCTTTTTTGCGTAAATATTGATCTGATTGATTATGGAGCCCTATGGCAAATTCTGCTTGGACTGCCATAATGTGTTACTTAGATAGAAGCTACATAAACTGAGGAGCTGAAGCAACAAGGTCCAGTGATGATCCATGACGGCAGGGTCAGTAAGGGAGGAAGAAAGGGGGCAAAGATGATCCCCAGTTTTCTTGCCTGGGGGGTAAGAGTGAGTGTGGTGCCGTTTAATGAAAGATGCGGCACAATAGCCAGTTTGAGGGGAAATTGGGGTGGGGGTGAGAGGAGATGCTGCGTTCAGTTTTTGTACATGTGGTAGTGGCATATCCATGTGGCACATCCGTGTCTGGGAAGTAGATGGACACACAGGTGTGAAGGTCAGAAGGGAGGCCTGCCTTAGAGATGAGGGAGACTTGTGTGTCATCAGCAAATGGGTGATAACTGAAGCATGGAGATTGCTTGAGTTCATGCAAAGAAAATGTACAGAATGAAAAATATCAGACCCAGGGCAATAGTTAGCATTGGCAATCTGCTGGCTTGCCAAGAGACGGCTGAAGTCTTTGCTTTTGTTTTTACCTTCTCTATGTAGGAATGCTGAACGTGTTTTTCCCACAGTGATAAGAAGAAACCAACAAATGGAGAGATTTAGGGATACTTGGTGAAGCACCTTCTCCAAAAGAGGGGATGAGATCTGGAGTACAGGTGGCAGGGTGAGCTTCAGATGGGGAACAGGGCAACTCTTGCATTGCAACAAGAATAAAAAGTGTGGGAATAAATGTTGATAACTAACAACGGGTGGGACAGCACACAGTTGAGAGAATTCCTGCCTAAAGGTTCCTATTTTCTCAGTAAATTGTAAGATGGGTGCTGAGAGCGAAGCAGATAGATGATATAACGAGAGTAGATAAGGTTTGAAATAGCCACTGTGGAGACTTAAAAAGCGAGTGAATTAGGGAAACAGATGGATTGTGGAGGTAGAAATGAGGAGCTGGTGACTGTAATTACACCAGTCAACAGCTCCTTTTGTCCACTATGAAAACAAGCAACATCATTAGGAGGGGTCTGACAGTCTAAACTCTCTGTGAATCTGTATGTGTTTCTGACAGAAATTTCCACTCTTTTTCTCCTTGTGAGTTCTCAGCACCTGGTGACATTCAGCAGCCCCTGACAACCACTGAAGTACTGACAATTTTTCAACCATGTTGGCATTAAAGGTTTCCTCTTGAGTCTTCCTGCATCAATGGTTATGTGAATACAGCATTACGTAGATCTCAGCATATACCTATCTGAGAGAAGATCTAAGTATTAGCTGCATCACATAATTTACTCAATGTCCTTGCCTGAAAGAAAAATACCTTTCCACTTTGGGAAGTGTCTCCATGAGACATCACAGCCAAAGCCCCTTGTGCTCCCCAGAGGCTTCCACTGAGACTAGAAATGCTTCATTCAGGTTGTTTCATGTGGAATATTTTTGCTAGCCATTGATTTCTTGTAAAAACTATGTATTATGCTCCCCTGTTCCTTTCATTCATGTGCTCTTGAAAGCATTTTTGCTGAGCCTTAAAAGGAAAAGAAAGTACCACAGGAGGCTCTGAAAGGACATGAACATAGAGATCTGTTTGAATTTTATGGGAATCCCAAAGCATTGCAGAAGAGGTCTGAATTCAGAGCCTGGCCAACTCCTGGAGGAAGGCGCCATCAACTGGCAGGTGATATGGGGGTAAAGTGTGTTTGCACTGGGGGACAGAGGGCTGTAGCTGACAAGCTGCGGCTGGTAAGGAACGTTACGAAACAATTAGACTCTACGCTAATGGAGGCGTAGGGGAAAATCATGCTCACTTAGAGAGGCAAAGGCAATATAAAAGACCGAGCAATGCTAGCGGGTAAAAATCTAGTCAAATGACAAAAGCAGAGCAGGGGAGGCACCAGAGACTGTTTTATTCGTGCATTAAAACATGTAAAAGACATCAAGGAGTTATAAAGGTGCTGATGGGCTATGACATGACGGTAGACACAGTGTGAGCTGTAGAAAAGGAAGGGTTTCAGGTTACAAAGCTGTGAGGAGGGTGGTACAGTGACCAGCTAGACTAAAATGGTCCCCAGTCGTTCGCCAACATGTCACCCTTGGCAGAGCACTTAGTACTGTCTGATTTTTCAGTTTACTTTGTTTTCTCTTTCTTTCCCCACCAGAAAGGATGCTTCATGTGAACGGAGATATTATCTATCTTCACCAATATATCTCTGCCTCCTATATCACCTGTCCAATAATAGGTGCTCAACAAATATTTGTTGAAGTAATGCAGAATGGGTCCTTTTATAGAAATAGAAAAAATGACAGGAATAATAAGTAGACTAAGAGAAAATAATTACAGAAGTTGTAATAAATTATCTAGCCTAGCTCTGTCACTAACCAGTCATGTGAACTTAGGGACATCACATAGTGCCCCCTTGCCTCACCTTTCTAATATGTAAAATAGGAATAATATTACTTTTCCCTATTCTATGGTTTTGAACATAAAATCATATAATGGGTATGAAAGCACTCTGGAAAATTAAAAGCAATGATTCAAATACAAGATTTTATTAGGAGAGAATTCAGTGTTATTGTTTTTATGTTTTTAATATTTTCTCTAAAAGAGAATAAAATTGTTTTGGGCCGAGTTATCTGTAGAAATTATAAAAGGTACTAAATTCTTGTTCTAATTCTTTTTTCCTCCTTTGACATAGTTTTGTGACTAAGAACATTTGTTGGACGCTGCTGTGATTTACGAGTCTAAGAGGAACCCAGCTAAGTTTTCACCAATTAAATTTCCTTTAAATAAGCCCTCAATCATTTTTAAGTGAGCAAAACAATAGTAGAGAAAGGTATAGTCTTCCTGGAAAATGAACCTAACTTTTGTCAAGGAGAAAGTTGAGCAGTCATGTGTCTCAGGATTTTCATGGAGAGAGATGGGGTTTCCACACACTCAAACTAAATACATTATAATATTTCAGGAGTCCCTGGGTGACTGTATCTCTCAGCATATCATTAATCCATGTTTAAGGATTTTTGACAAAGAGAAAAAACATCCTTTCCTCTGCCGTGGCCTTTACATTGTTCTATCACTGAGAATTTCCTTTTGAAAAGTTGCCATCCTTTCTGTATTATATGAAAAGCTGCCTCTCTGTTCCGGCTGAAAGTTTGTGAGTCAGTGTTTAGTGGTTTCGTGTTGAAATGGCCAAGAAGGAAAGGTTTTGAAATAAGAATATGAAGTAAATAGGCTTTGACAAGACTTGGTATGAAGGGAAAGAGAGGGCGATGCTCCAGGTCCTGGGTGCTGAGGTCCCCCATAGGGAGGACCATGGCTAGAGCTTAGGACTCCAGGCAGCAGAGATCAGAGGAAAAGCAGAGGGCAACAATGCTGGCTAGGCCAGGGGTCCCCAACCCCCAGGCCGTGGACCGGTAGTGGTATGCAGCTCGTTAGGAGCCGGGCCGCACAGCAGGAGGTGAGTGGTGGAGGAGCCAGCGAAGCTTCATCTGCCGCTCCCCACCGCTCCCCATCGCTTGCATTACCGCCTGAACCATCCCCAGCCCATCCCGTGGAAAACTTGTCTTCCATGAAACCAGTCCCTGGTGCCAAAAAGGTTGGGGACCGCTGGGCTAGACTACAGAATACACAATAGAAATAACATGTAACAAAGTAAAAATGAAGATTGTACAAAATAATTATTTAGGTAACATTCACTTTCTTTCTAAAATCACTCCCATCCTTGAGGCTGCTGGTTGTCCTTCTGTCAAACTGGGTGTTTCTTTTCTCCTGATGTTGTGGAAGTCCCCTGGACTTTGGAGCCAGACAGACTTGGGTCCAAATTCTTCCGCCGCCTCATAGCTGTGTGCTCTGGACACATTACATAACTCCTATGTGCAACAGTTTCTTCATCTGCAAGAGAAGAAAAAGCATCCTCCTTAAGAACTGGTGGAAAGGGGACTTCCCTGGTGGTCCAGTGGGTAAGACTCCACGCTCCCAATGCAGGGGGCCTGGGTTTGATCCCTGGTTGGGGAACTAGATCCCGCGGGCATGCTGCAACTAAGAGTTCGCATGCTGAAAATAAGTCTGCATGCCGCAACGAAGGTCCCGCATGCCGCAACTGAGACCCGGCACAGCCAAAATAAATAACAAATAAATAAATAAATATTATAAAAAAAAGAATTGGTGGAAAGATTAAAATTATCCAGCATAGCGTGTGGCTCATGCCTTGTACTTAGCTTACAACTGTTGTTATTCTCCCCACCTCTGCTGCTTCTCTGATCATTGATCATGTCAATATTTGATGATCACTTTTTATTGTAAGTCAACCATATGAAATAGTGAAAGGGAAGAAAGGAGTTAGAGAGCTTCATAGCGGGAAATATTCCAAATGCAGCATCTGTTTTCTCTGAGAAGTCATTCATTTACTTTGTTAAACTATTAACATGGAGTCAGCGAAACCCCCCATGTTTTAGAATAAATGAGGCAATCTTTATACTTATTAGGATGTAGATTTTTCAACGAAGAAAGCGATAGGAGACTTTTCTGTGTTTTTCTTTAGCATATCAGCTGTTAAAGAAAAATTTCTCAGTTGCATTATTTTCTACCCGTATGATTTATATTACTTGTACAACTTGACAGTGGCTTTTTACTCCAGAGAAGACATTACAAAATAGCTATTGGCCACTGGAGAGTATTGACATTTTATGTAAAGTTTCTTTACAAATTAGCTCATTTAATTCTCACAACAAACACATGAGGTAGATATACTGTTTTCTTTGAAAGTTTAGAAGGTTTAGAAAAATCAAGTCCCTTGGATCATGGATACACAGTGAACAGTTAGGATTCACATTTATAGCAGTTTGACTCTAAAATCCATGCCCTGTTGAATAAAACTGTTAAATAAGTCTAATCTAAGTAGGGCTGCTTTCTTTGAGAAGTTTTGTTTGAATAGTTGAGTGATAGCTGGAGAGATCTCTCACACAGAATCTCTTGTTCCTCAGTGATATTGGATAAGTGGAGCCTGGCTGTGTTCTGCTTTGATCCTGTCCTCTTTTCATTAGGCTGCACTCACTTTCACCTTTTTACTTTGGATGCCACTGGCCTGGCAAAAAAACCTAGGGCATTTTGTCCCAGTTTCAGAGGCAAGAAAAAAAGAGGCTGCTTTATTTAAAAATCCTGCTATGTCTGAAGTTTTTCTAGGGAGCTTTAAGCTCTCATTAAAGGCAACTCCATGGAATTTCAAACTATGCCTTACACAAAGATTTTTTTTTTTTTTTTTACAAAATCAGAGTTTAAAGGTTCCATAGCCTTGAAAACCATCTTCTCCCCAGCAAGACATAGAACAAAAGGCATGCATGACTAAATCAGTATAAAAGCCTTAGACTTCCCTTTCTTAGTTGCTCCCAGTCATATTCTGAACTCAATTTGTCCACACCATCTCTTTTACTATCATCCTCGTTCAACCCCCCTCCCCCGTGTCCCATGTTGTGACCCCTACTTAAGTCTCTGGTTTCCCGGTAACAAATATGATTTAGTACACTGTGATTTTTTAGTTATTTGACCAGAGTAAGTTTATTTTTCTTGCTTTAAGATCTGTGCACAAAAGATTCCCTTGGCTCTTCCCTTGACCATTTTATGGATAGCTTCTTAGATCTTAGCTTAATTGCTACTTCTTCAGAGTGGTTTTCCCCAACCATCCCTTCTAAAGTGGCCATCAAGTTATTTTACACCTCATCTGTGTCTTCTACTTTCCCCCCACAGTAAATGTCATAACGATTTGTTTTATTGTTTATTTACTGGTTTATTATTTCTTGATTTTCTCCATGAAAGAAGCAACCTTTTCAACTTGTTTCCTCAACCTCTTCGGCACCATGGACAGTGCTAGGCACCCAGTGGAGACTCGTTGAACGCTTGTGGAGAGAGCTTTTCATTTCTACTGAGTAAGGAATGTTACTCTAAAAGACAAGAAAACAAATAATCAGGAGCATATTTTTATGAAAAAGATAGAAGTGTGCCTGTATAATATATATGATGTCTTTCTATCTGTCTGTAATTGATCAACCAGTTTGGCTCTTTAAAAACATAACCCAGATCGTATCACTCATTCTAAAAACCTTTCAGGGCTTAAAAAGGCCATACGTGATTTGCTTTCCCCACATTCCAGGTATATTATCTCCTATTCTTTCCTACTCACTCTCTTCTAACCATATGGCCTCCGTGCTATTTCTCAAACATGCCAGGTACTTTACTGTTGTAGGTTATTTCAACATCTCTTCCTTTTGCCTGTAATGCTCTTTTCTTAGATGCATCCCTTGCCTTCTTCAAGTCTTTGCTCAAATATTACCTTTTCAATAAAGTAATGCTAGTCTTCCTATTTGAAATTTCAATCTATACCATTGCAGAGTTTTCATATTCTCAATTCCCTATATTTTGCCTGTATTCTCCATAGCATTTATTAACTTCCATTATGCTCTATATTTACTTTTTATATATTTTATGTATTTACTTATTTTTAACTTGTATTTGTTGTTTATTGTCTGCCTCTCTATACTAGAATATAAACTCTAGGACAGGAGGGTATAGATTCTTAACTTTTTTTTTTTTTTTAAAGGCTTTTTTTTTGGATGTTGGGGGTAGGAGTTTATTAATTAATTAATTTATTTTTGCTGTGTTGGGTCTTCGTTTCCGTGCGAGGGCTTTCTCTAGTTGTGGCAAGCGGGGGCCACTCTTCATCGAGGTGTGCGGGCCTCTCACTGTCACGGCTTCTCCTGTTGCGGAGCACAGGCTCCAGATGCACAGGCTCAGTAGTTGTGGCTCATGGGCCTAGTTGCTCCGCGGCATGTGGGATCCTCCCAGACCAGGGCTCGAACCCGTGTCCCCTGCATTAGCAGGCAGATTCTCAATCACTGCGCCACCAGGGAAGGCCCTCTTAACTGTTTTTATTTCAGTCTTGTATCCCAAGTTCCTCAAATAGTCCCTGGGATGTGATAGGTTTTCAATACTCTTTGTTGAAATAAACAAGCAAAGGTTAACAAATTAAATGTTTTATTTCCTGAGAACCTTAAAGTCTGATGGATTCTGTGGCTAGTAGTATTGGTTTCTAGAGACTGTCATACAGAGTGAAATAATTCAGAAAGAGAAAAACAAATATAGTATATTAATGCATGTGTGTGGAACCTAGAAAAATGGTACAGATGAACCGGTTTGCAGTGCAGAAATTGAGACACAGATGTAGAGAACAAACATATGGACACCAAGGGGAGAAAGTGATGGGGGGTGGTGGTGGCGGTGGTTTGATGAATTGGGAGATTGGGATTGACATATATACACTAATATACATAAAATGGATAACTAATAAGAACCTGCTGTATAAAAAATAAAATAAAATTCAAAAATTAAAAAATAATCTGTTTGCTATAACCTCAAATTTGGAATTCAACCTACCTTTTGACCTATCTTAATGAAATTTCAAGTCACCAAGTTTAAAAAGAGGTCTGAAATCTCTTTTTTAAAAAAGGAAGAAAAGACAGTTTACCTACATGTGAATGAAAAATCAGATCTTATTTGTTGTCAAAAATTAAGAAAAAATCTTTAGGATTTAAAGGAAAGTAATCTTGGTAGAACACTATACATTTCTAAACTAGCAATCTACTATAAGAGCAAAATAGAGATGCTTTTCAGAATGCAATGATTTAAAAGGTTTAACTCCCATAAAGTTTCTGAAATGTTGCTTGAGGTTATACTCCAGAAAAATGAAAAAGGAATCTAAGAAAAGTGATGTCTAAGAAACAGTGGGCCTAAAACAGCAGTGCAATAAAAAGAAACCATATGTTGAGAGCTGTGCCACAAGTCTGAAATACAACCGAAGGAAATTAGAAGAGAAGGTCCTGTGATTACTTCATTAGACACTAAAGTGAGTGCCATGACAATTTGTGTGATAAAGAATGTGGGCAATTTTAAAGATGATGAAGGCATAATTTTTTTTTCTTTCTGCAAGAGAAAAAAAAGGCAATGAGAAATGCATCAAAAAACAAAAAGCTGTACAAGAAAGTCATCCAGATTTGAACAAAAAATGGACAAATGGTTTAGAATAATAAATGATGTGAATAAAAAGAGAAACCATATTATTTTAACTTTTTAAAATTGTTATTTTATTAAGGCAAATTTACTTACAGTGAAAATGATAGATCTTAAGGGGATAGGTTGATGTGTTACCCATACTCCATCATTCCAGAAATTTTCCTCATTCCCCTTTCCAAAAGTCCTTGCTCACAGGCTACCAATGTTCTGTGTTTCTTTCATCATAGATTAGTTTTTCTACTTCTAGAACTTTATTTAAATGAAATAACATGGCACTCTTTTGTTTCCATTTTTTGGATCAGCATAAATTTTTTTTGAGATTTAAGCATAGCTGCTAGTATTCCTACTGTGTTGATTTTTGTTGCTTGATAATATTTTTAATATACATATATGACACTTTGTTTCTTCTTTCTCCTATTGATGAACGTTTTGGCTATGTTTAGTTTTGGCTACCTTCTATGAAGCTGCTATGAATATTCTTACACAGATATTTTTGTGAACATTTGTATGTATGTTCTTTGGGTAAATATGCACGGCCAGAATTGCTGAGTCATCGGATATGTATATGTGCAGTCTTTTAAGAAACTGCCTAAGAGTTTTGCAAAGTACCGTTTTACATTCCTAAGGGTAGTGTAAGTGTGAGAGTTCAGGTTATTCCACATCCCTGCCAATATTTAACCACCCACTGTTGGTTAATCAACATCCAACATTAAACCAACATTCAGACCAATTGCTGTTAGTCTTTTAAATTTTAGACATTTTAGTGAGTTTGTAGTGATATTTCATCATGGTTTTAGTTTGAGTTACCCTTGTGACTAATGATGCTGAACACTTCTTCATGTATTTGTTGGCCATTTTCAGATTTTTCTTTTGGAAGTGTCTGTTCAAGGTTTTTGCCCATTTAAAAAACTAGGCTGTCTTTTTACTATTAAGTATAGAGATTCTTCATGTATTCTGAAAAAAAAGTCCTTTATTAGATCTATGTATTGTGAAATTGTCCCTTTGTGGTTTACCTATTCATTCCCTTATAGTTTTTTTTTAATGAGCTGAAATGTTGAATTTTGATGAAATTGAATTTATCAATATATTTTTATGATTAGTGCTTTCTGTGTCCAAGAAATCTCTGCTTAATCCAAGGTCATGAAGGTATTCTCCTATGTTTTCTTATAGAAGCTTTATAGTTTAGTTTTTCCATTGGTCTGTGATCCATCTGAAATTAATTTTTGTGTATGGTGTGAGATAAGGGTTGAGGTTCAATCATATAGATATCTAGTTGTTTCAGTACCATTTGTTGAAAAACTTTTCTTTCCCCCATGAATTGCTTTGATGCCTTTATAAGTATGGGTGCATTTCTGTACTGTTTTCTGTTCCTCTGATTCACTTATTGGCTTTCTCCCAATAGCAAAATACTTTGATTACTGTGGCTTCATGTTAAGTATTAAGGCATGAGAATGTAAACCTTCCAGCTATAACCTCCCAGGATTGTTTTAATTGTTTTAGGTCCTTTGCATTTCCCTATAAGTTTTAGAATCAACTTGTCAATTTCTACAAAAAGCCTACTGTGATTTTTATTGGGAATGTGTTAAATATAGAGGTTAATCTGAAGAGAACTGACATCTTAACAACACTGAATCTTCCAAACCCTAAAGAAGCTATATCTCTCCATTTGTATTTATATTTTAAATTTCTCTCAGCAATGTGATGTGCTTTTTGGTGTAGAAGTATGAAATATCTTTTATTACATTTATGTCCAAGCATTTACGATTTTACATACCATTGCAAATGGTATTACTTAAAAATTTTCCAATTGTTTACTGCTTGTTTTACAAATAAATTGATATTTTGGTATATTATCCTTGTCTTTTATGATCTCACTAAATTTGCTGACTAGCTCTACTAGATATTTTGCATATTTCTAATGATTTTCTCTATATACATCATGTCTGCAAATAAAACCGGTTTTACTTCTTACTTTCCAATCTGTATGGCTTATATATCTTCTTCTTCTCTTGGTGCATTAGCTAGGACCTTCAGTATAATATCGAATAGAATTGTAAGAGCAAATATTCTTGCCCTCTTTCTGATTTTAGAAAGTATTTAGTTTTTTACTATTGAGTATAATGTTAGCTGTAGATTTTTCGTAATTTTGTTAATTTTTTAGCATTTATGTTTCACTCTGTTAATAGTTTTTGACTTTTTTTGTAGTTCCTCATGTAGTTTTGAATATTTATACCTATTTGTCTAGACACTTTAGCACATTATTCATTGTTATTTTAAAGACCATGTATGATAATTCTAACATCTGGTTGCATGTGTTTCTGTTGACATTCTTTATCTCTTAACAATGGGTCATATATATATGTATATATACATATATATGTAAATATATTTATATACATATATAAATGCTGTACAATATATTGTTTTTTTTGGGTGTGTCCTATACTTTTTGATTGAATGTTAGATATTATATATAAAATAACAGTAGAGGCTGAGGTAAATAGTAATTACACTCCAAAATAGGCATGCATTTCCTTTTGCCAGGCCTTTGTTGTGGGTGGTTGAGTCAACGTAGTCTGCAGCTGACCTTCATTTGGGTTTTGTTGTTAGTATAGTACCTTCAGTAGATCACAGATGTCAAATTTCTCCAAATTGTAGGCCACCTGTCTTGTGTGGATCTTGAATGATAGAGTGTTTTCCTCAGTATTTCCATTTCACCCTCAGATTTTAGCAGATCTAGAAAGCCTATGTTGTAGAGTGTGTCTCTCTCCATGCTCTTACCCCTCACCCTGAAGTAGGCTGAAGTTGCTTGCTACTTAGTATGAGCTCCATTGTAGCACAGTGGAACTTTCCTTAGA
The DNA here is from genome assembly GCF_039906515.1 of Pseudorca crassidens. Classification (NCBI taxonomy): domain Eukaryota; kingdom Metazoa; phylum Chordata; class Mammalia; order Artiodactyla; family Delphinidae; genus Pseudorca; species Pseudorca crassidens. Next base: position 102,665,224 of record NC_090302.1, on the reverse strand, counting down.
TCTTCTGGTCTGTCCTCTTTCTCAGGCAGCTACCATGTGCCTAAACTTTAAGGTTGGGACTTTTTTCTAATTCCTGTCGTCCCCCCCCCCCCCCACCGCCTGCAATTTTGGCAGCCAGCGTCTGCATGTTTTAGTGGGAAGTCTTGGGAATAACACTTTTATTTGATTTTTTTCCTTTCACCAATGATAACAAACCTCAACTTTGTATTAGGGGAGCACCTTGGGTCCATGAGGTTTTATGCCCCTCCTCCAATGGCAGGAGGCTTTCCTGTTGCTCCCCCACTGGCTCAAGTGTTTTGCATGAGAGAAGGATCCAGAAAATGGATGAGGTTTTGTGAATGTGCACCTCTAAGAGGGCTCTATGAGGTCCCACATTGTCCTCATCTTTCCTGTGAGTACCTAGTAAAGCCCACGGAAAAGAGCTGGCTAGTAACCATGAACCCCTTGTATAGGAGGCTCTTAGGGATTATAATCATCATTCTAGTCTACATTTGCCTTTAAGAACTTGTTAAACTTTCAGCTGTTTTCTTCTTACCCTTCTTTGTGGTAGATGCCTCTTGTTTTTGTACTCTGCAAAAAGGTGAAACAGTTCAGTGATTTGATGTTTCTTAAAGGGTCTTCTAACCCTTTGGAATTCAAAAGTTGCAATGAGACCTTAGTTCTCTGATGGGCTCAATAAAGGATATGATTTTTGTGGATTGTCTAATTTTTTTATTGTTAAGGAGCAACATTCTAATACCCTATATTCTAAGTTGAAGTGGATTTCAGTTTCTTACATTCTAAATTGAAGTGGAACCTCTAATCTGCTTATTCTTAATGTAATTATTGATGTGGTTAGGTTTACAGCTATCATTTTATTTGCTTTTAATTTGTTTCATCTGTGCTTAAGAAGTGGAAATATGTCACCCACAGTAAAGAAAAACAGATCGATAGAAACAAACCTAGAGATGAAAGAGGTTGGAATTAGTAGACAAAATCTTCTAAACAGCTATTATAATTATGTTCAAGGATTTACAGGAAATGACAGAAAAGATGGGGAATCTCAGTAAGAAACCAAAGCTATAAAAAAGAACCAGATAGGGATTTTAGGATTGAAAAATACAATATCTGAAATGAAAATTTTGCCGATGGGCTTATGAGATGTTTCAGCTGCTGAAGAAACTTTCAGTGATCTTGAAGATAGACAATTGAATCTGAAGCACAGGGAAAAAAATACTAAAAATTAAACTGAACCAACATCAAGTGAGACAACATCAAGTGGTATAACGTGCATAATTTTAACTCAGAAAGAGAGAAGCTTATAATAATTCAGAAAAAATAGAAAATTATGACTTAACAACTTCCAAATTTAATGAAAAAATACAACCCTAAGCAGCATAAATACAAAAAAGGCCACAAGAAGGTACACTAGAGTAAAACACCTAAAAACCAAGTATAAAGAGAAAATCTTAAAAGACGTATTTATTTTATGGGAACAATGGTAAAAATTATCATTACTTCTTATCAGAAACAATGTAAGCCTGATAGCCATGGACTAATATTTTCAAAGTGATTGAAAGAGGAACAAAAACTGTCAACCTTGAGTTCTATATTCATCAAATATTTTTTTCAAAAATGAAGACAAAATAAAGACACTTTCAGATCAAAAGCTGAGAGAATTTATTACTTTAGGCTTATACTATAAGAAATGTTAACAGGAGCTCTTTAGGATAAAGGAAAAGTATATTAGAAGATATTTGGACCTACATGAAGGAATGAAGAGCAATCAAAATGGCAAACATGTGGGCAAATATAAAAGAATTTTTAAATTTGTTAATTTATTTAAAAGATACTTGATTATTCAGAGCAAACAAATAATTAAAATGTATTGTGGGGTTTCTAACACGTGGAGAAGTAAAATGTATGATAATAATGGTGCAAAGTTGGGATGGGAGTCATATCTAAAGGTTATAGCATTATACATGAGGTGGTATAGTATTAATTCATGAAAGAATGTGTTTCAGTTAAAGATACATGTTGTAAGCCTTAGAGCAATCGCTAAATAATAATACAAAATGTTATGGCTAAAACATCCAACAAACGAGATTAAACAAAATTACAAAACATAATCAGTTACTCCAAAAGAGATAGCAGATGTGGGAACCAACTGATTTTTGTTCACTTGGTGACACAGGATTACATATCCTTTTTAAAAAAAAGGTCTAATAATAATATAATCTAGAAATTATAATTACTACTTATTGCTTCTTACTTTTAGCTGTCAGTATTTAGGAAAAACATTTTAATTCTCTTTAATTTTTAATTAATTACATTTCTTTAATTTTTAAATAGTTAAATTCTGTTTAATTTTTAATTAAGAAGTCTTTAATTCTCTGAAAAAAATGTATTCAGTTTCTTCAACTGAAAAACAAGTCATTAGATGACATAATTTCTAAAAGCCCAGTGATTCCTCATTTCTCTAGTTTTTAAGACTTGTCCTCTAATTCAGATTATTATTTGAGCAGAATTTCAACCTGTCCTTCACTGGGAAGCAGAGAGTCTGGGGTAACCCCATGTTGTGTGCGTGTCTTCAGATTTATGTGGGTCCAGGAAAATAGGGATGCTTGAGGTCTCTCTGGCAGCCTCATTATTGATGAGAATCTGCTTTTACCTGGCTTAATGGTTTCCCTAATTGAGCCATGGAGTACAGAAATGATAGTTTCATTCTTCTGAGAGCATCTTATGATCTTAGTGGCATTTGTGGCTTCCTGAATAATTAAGCTGGGACTAGGATAAAATTTCTTACTGTAACCTGTAAGTCCCCTGTGTTACCACTCTGTGGCCACAAAATAGGTTATACTTCTTTTTGTACTGTTTTTTTCCAGCATGAGCCCCCACCAACTTGCTGGAAATTAGCCCCTCCCTGAACTTGGTGATTTCTGCAACTAGGTGTTCATCCTGAAACGAATTCCTCAAATATCTCTTTCTGATCTCCTCAATTTGTCAACATGCTGCTTCTGAAGCTTGTAATATAGCTGATTTTCTGGTTATTTTTCTTTGTCTCCGTTTCTATCTCTTTGTGTGTCTCAGTTTCTTTCTGCGTCTCTCTCACTATCTCACTTTTGCTTTCTTGGCCCAAGGAAAAAACCTGCAACCAAGAATACTTGACAAGGCTATCATCCACATTTGAAGGAGAGATAGAGTTTTAGACAAGCAAAAGCTAAAATAAGTCAGCACCACTAAATGAGCTTTACAAGAAATGTTTTTTCTTAAAGTGATTTTTTTATATATACATTTTGTTGTGGACCATTTTTAAAGTCTTTATTGAATTTGTTAAAATATTGCTTCTGTTTTATGCCTTGGTTCCTTGGCTGCGAGCCATGTGGAATCCTAGCTCCCCGACCAGGGGTTGAACCTGCACCCCCTGCATTAGAAGGTGGAGTCTTAACCATTGGACCATCAGGGAAGTCCCAAGCTTTACAAGAAATGTTAAAGGCACTTCTCTAAATGGAAAAGAAAAATACCACAACTAGAAATATGAAAATTATGAAAGGAAGAATCTCATTGGTAAAAACAAAAACACAGTAAAGGTAGTACGTAAGCTACTTATAAAGCTTGTAGGAAGGTTAACTGACAAAATTAGTAAAATCATCTATATCCATAATAAGTACTTAAGGGATACACAAAACAAAAAATATAACACATGATGTAAAAAACATTAAAGATGAAGGGGGGACGTAAAGGGTGAAGGGTAGTGTTGGAGGGTGGGGTGGGGGAGGAGTGAAGGAGGGTGATCAAAATGTACAAACTTCAAGTGATAATGGGAAGTTAAGTACTGAGGATGTAATGTACAACATGATTAGTATAATTAACACAGTTGTATGTTATACATAAAAATTTTAAGAGAGTAAATTCTAAGAATTCTCATCACAAGGAAAAATACTTTTTTTTCTTTTTAAAAAATTTTGTATCTATACAAGATGATAGAGGTTCACTAAATTTGTTGCAGTCATCATTTCATGATGTATGTAAGTCAAATCATTATGCTGTACACCTTAAACTTGTACAGTGCTATATGTCAATTATATCTCAATTAAACTAGAAAGAAAATCCCAAATTGACAAAGGCAATAAACGATAATCCTCATTGCTGTCATTAGTTTAGAGAAAGTCTTTTACACTGCAGACCCTTTTTTACAAGACTCTTTAGTAATAGATTTCAGGAACCTTAAAATGGTCCTATATTTTGACAAAGCAATTTCATTTTTTAAAACATCTTAATTGGGGTATAATTGCTTTACAATGTTGTGTTAGATTCTGCTGTTTAACACAGTGAATCAGCTATATGTATAATGTATATCCATATCTTCTCCCTCTTGTGCCTCATTCCCACCCTCCTTATCCCACCCCTCTAGGTAGTCACAAAGCACCAAGCTGATCTCCCTGTGCTATGTGGCTGCTTCCCACCAGCTATCTATTTTACATTTGGTAGTGTATGTATATCAGTGCTACTCTCTCACTTCATCCCAGCTTACCCTTCCCCCTCCCCGTGTCCTCAAGTCCATTCTCTACGTCTGCATCTTTATTTGTGTCCTGCCCCTAGGTTCATCAGATCCATATTTTTTTTAGAGTCCACATATACATGTTAGCATATGGTATTTATTTGTCTATTTCTAACTTACTTCATTCTGTATGACAGACTCTAGATCTATCCACCTCGTTATAAATAACTCAATTTTGTTTTTTTTTTTATGGTGGGGTAATATTCCATTGTATATACGTGCCACATCTTCTTTATCCATTCATCTGTCGATGGACACTTTTGTTGCTTCCATGTCCTGTCTATTGTAAATAGTGCTGCAGTGAACATTGGGGCACGTTGTCTCTTTTTGAATTATGGTTTTCTCAGGGTATATGCCCAGTAGTGGTATTGCTGGGTCATATGGTAGTTCTATTTTTAGTTCTTTAAGGAACCTCCATACTGTTCTCCATAGTGGCTGTATCAATTTACATTCCCACCAACAGTGTAGGAGGGTTCCCTTTTCACCACACACTCTCCAGTATTTATTGTTTGTAGATTTTTTGATGATGACCATTCTGACTGGTGTGAGGTGATACCTCATTGTAGTTTTGATTTGCATTTCTCTAATGGTTAGTCATGTTGAGCATCTTTTCATGTATTTGTTGACCATGTGTATGTCTTCTTTGGAGAAATGCCTATTAAGGTCTTCCACCCATTTTTGGATAGGGTGGTTTGTTTTTTTTTGATATTGAGCTGCATGAGCTGCTTGTATATTTTGGAGATTAATCCTTTGTCAGTTGCTTCATTTGCAACTATTTTCTCCCATTCTGAGGGTTGTCTTTTCGTCTGCTTTATGGTTTCCTTTGCTGTGCAAAAGCTTTTAAGTTTCATTAGGTCCCATTTGTTTCTTTTTGTTTTTATTTCCCTTACTGTAGGAGGTGGGTCAAAAAGGATCTTGCTGTAATTTGTGTCATAGTGTTCTGCCTATATTTTCTTCTAAGAGTTTTATAGTGTTTGGCCTTACATTTAGGTCCTTAATCCATTTTGAGTTTATTTTTGTGTATGGTGTTAGGAAGTGTTTTAATTTCATTCTTTTACATGTAGCTGTCCAGTTTTCCCAGCACCACTTATTGAACAGGCTGTCTTTTCTCCATTGTATATTCTTGCCTCCTTTATCAAAGATAAGGTGACCATATGTGTGTGGGTTTATCTCTGGGCTTTCTATCCTGTTCCATTGATCTATATTTTTGTTTTTGTGCCAGTACCAAACTGTCTTGATTACTGTAGGTTTGTAGTATAGTCTGAAGCCAGGGAGCCTGATTCCTCCAGCTCTATTTTTCATTCTGAAGATTGCTTTGGCTATTCGGGGTCTTTTGTGTTTCCATACAAATTGTGAAATGTTTTGTTCTAGTTCTGTGAAAAATGCCAGTGGTAGTTTGATAGGGATTGCATTGAATCTGTAGATTGCTTTGGATAGTAGAGTCATTTTCACAATGTTGATTCTTCCAATCCAAGAACATGGTATATCTCTCCATCTGTTTGTATCATCTTTAATTTCTTTCATCAGGGTCTTATAGTTTTCTGCATACAGGTCTTTTGTCTCCTTAGGAAGGTTTATTCCTAGGTATTTTATTCTTTTTGTTGCACTGGTAAATGGGTGTGTTTCCTTAATTTATCTTTCAGATTTTTTGTCATTAGTGTATAGGAATGCTAGCGATTTCTGTGCATTAATTTTGTCTCCTGCTACTTTACCAAATGCATTGATTAGCTCTAGTAGTTTTCTGATACCATCTTTAGGATTCTCTATGTGTAGTATCATGTCATCTGCAAACAGTGACAGTTTTACATCTTTTCTGATCTGGATTCCTTTTATTTCTTTTTCTTCTTTGGTTTCATGGGTAAAACTTACAAAAGTATGTTGAATAATAGTGGTGAGAGTGGGCGAGCTTGTCTTGTTCCTGATCTTAGAGGAAATGGTTTCAGTTTTTGACCATTGAGAATGATGTTGGATGTGTGTTTGTCATAAATAGCCTTTATTATGTTGAGGTATGTTCCCGCTTTGCCAACTTTCAGGAGACTTTTTATCATAAATGGGTGTTGAATTTTGTCAAAAGTTTTTTCTGCATCTATTGAGATGATCATATGGTTTTTCTCCTTCAATTTGTTAATATGGTGTATCACATTGATTGTTTTGCATATAGTGAAGAATCCTTTCATTTCTGCAATAAACCCCACTTTATCATGGTGTATGATCCTTTTAATGTGCTGCTGGATTTGTTTGCTAGTGTCTTGTTGAGGAATTTTGCATCTATGTTCATCAGTGATATTGGCCTGTAGTTTTCTTCTTTTGTGTCTGGTTTTTATATCAGGGTGATGGTGGCCTCGTAGAATGAGTTTGGGAGTGTTCCTCCCTCTGTATTTTGGAAGAGTTTGAGAAGGATAGGTGTTAGTCTTCTCTAAATGTTTGATATAATTCGCCTGTGAAGCCATCTGGTCCTGGGCTTTTGTATGTTGGAAGATTTTTAATCATGGTTTCAATTTCAGTGCTTGTGATTGGTTTGTTCATATTTTCTATTTCTTCCTGGTTCAGTCTTGCAAGGTTGTGGTTTTCTAAGAATTTTTCAATTTCTCCCAGGTTGTCGATTTTATTGGCATACAGTTGCTTGTAGTAATCTCTCATGATCCTTTGTATTTCTGCAGTGTCAGTTGTTACTTCTCCTTTTTCATTTCTAATTCTGTTGATTGGAGTCTTCTCTCTTTTTTTCTTGATGAGTCTGGCTAATTGTTTATCAATTTTATCTTCTCAAAGACCCAGCTTTTAGTTTTATTGATCTTTGCTATCGTTTCCTTCATTTCTTTTTCATTTATTTCTGATCTGATCTTTATTATTTCTTTCCTTCTGCTAACTTTGGTGTTTTTTTTTGTTGTTGTTGTTCTTCTTTTTCCAATTGCTTTAGGTGTAAGGTTGGGTTGTTTATTTGAGATTTTTCTTGCTATAATCTTCCCTTATAGAACTGCTTTTGCTGCATCGCACAGGGTTTTGGTCATTGTGTTTTCATTGTCATTTGTTTCTACGTGCTTTTTGATTTCCTCTTTCATTTCTTCAGTGATCTCTTGGTTATATAGTAGTGTATTGTTTAGCCTCCATGTGTTTGCATTTTTTACAGTTTTTTTCCTGTAATTGATATCTAGTCTCCTAGCGTTGTGGTCGGAAAAGATACTTGTTACGATTTCAATTTTCTTAAATTTACTGAGGCTTGATTTGTGACCCAAGATATGATCTATCCCGGAGAATGTTCCATGAGCACTTGAGAAGAAAGTGTAATCTGTTGTTTTTGGCTGTTAACATTTGCCTTATGTATTGAGGTGCTCCTATTTTGGGTGCATAAATATTTACAATTGTTATATCTTCTTCTTGGATTGATCCGTTGGTAGGTAGTGTCCTTCTTTGTCTCTTGTAATAGTCTTTGTTTTATCTATTTTGTCTGATATGAGTATTGCTACTCCAGCTTTCTGTTGATTTCCATTTGCATGGAATATCTTTTTCCATCCCCTCACTTTCAGTCTGTATGTGTCCCTAGATCTGAAGTGGGTTTCTTGTATACAGCATATATATGGGTCTTGTTTTTGTATCCATTCAGCCAGTCTGTGTCTTTTGGTTGGAGCATTTAATCCATTTACATTTAAGGTAATTATTGATATGTATGTTCCTATTGCCATTTTCTTAATTATTTTCGGTTTGTTATTGTAGGTCTTTTCCTTCTCTTGTGGTTCCTACCTAGAGAAGTTCCTTTAGCTTTTGTTGTAAAGCTGTTTCGGTGGTGATGATGTCTCTTAACTTTTGCTTTCTGTAAATATTTTAATTTCTCCGTCGAATCTGAATGAGATCCTTGCTGGTTAGAGTAATCTTGGTTGTAGGGTTTTCCCTTTCATCAGTTTAAGTATGTCCTGCCACTGCCTTCTGGCTTGCAGAGTTTCTGCTGAAAGATAAGCTCTTAACCTTATGGGGATTCCCTTGTATGTTCTTTGTTGTTTTTCCCTTTCTGCTTTTAATATTTTTTCTTTAAATTAATTTTTGATAGTTTGATTAATATGTGTCTTGGTATGTTTCTCCTTGGATTTATCCTGTATGGGACTCTCTGCACTTCCTGGACTTGATTGACTATTTCCTTTCCCATGTTAAGGAAGTTTTCAACTATAATCTCTTCAAATATTTTCTCAGACCCTTTCTTCTTCTCTTCTTCTTCTGGGACGTCTATAATTCGAATGTTGGTGCATTTAATTTTGTCCCAGAGGTCTCTGAGACTGTCTTGTTTTTATTCTTTTTTCTTTATTCTGCTCTGCAGCAGTTATTTTCGCTCTTTTATCTTCCAGGTCACTTACCTGTTTTTCTGCCTCAGTTATTCTGCCATTGATCCCTTCTAGAGTATTTTAAATTTTGTTTATTGTGTTGTTCTTCATTGTTTGTTTGCTCTTTAGTTCTTCTAGGTCTTTGTTAAAACGTTTCTTGTATTTTCTCAATTCTATTTCTAAGTTTTTGGATCATCTTTACTATTATTACTCTGAATTCTTTTTCAGGTAGATTGCCTATTTCCTCCTCATTTGTTTGGTCTGGTGGATTTTTACCTTGCCCCTTCATCTGTTGCATATTTCTTTGTCTTTCATTTTATTTAACTTACTGTGTTTGGGGTCTCCTTTTTGCAGCCTGCAGGTTTGTAGTTCCCGTTATTTTTGGTGTCTGCCCCCAGTGGGAAGGGTTGGTTCAGTGGCTTGTGTACGTTTCCTGGTGGAGGGGAGTGGTGCCTGTGTTCTGGTCGTTGGGGCTGTATCTTGTCCTTCTGGTGGGCAGGGCCGTGTCTGGTGGTGTGTTTTGGGGTGTCTATGAACTTATTATGATTTTAGGCAGCCTCTGTGCTAATCGGTGGGGTTGTGTCCTGTCTTGCTAGTTGTTTAGCATGGGGCGTCCAGCACTGGAGCTTGCTGGCCGTTGGGTGGAGCTGGGTCTTAGTGTTGAGATGGTGATCTCTGGGAGAGCTCTCACCAACTGATATTACGTGGGTCCAGGAAGTTTATGGTGGTCCAATGTCCTGGACTTGGACCTCCCACCTCAGAGGCTCAGGCCTGACACCCAGCTGGAGCACAAGATCCTGCCAAGCAATACAGCTTGGAAGAAAAGATGGAAGAAAAAAAGAAAGCCAACAAACAAACAAATGAAGAATGAACCGACAGGACCCTAAGACTAATGGTAAAAGAAAACCTGAACAGACAGAATCACACAAAGAAGCATACACATACACACTCACAAAAAGAGAAAAAGGAAAACAAAATTTAAAAATAAAAAAATAATAATAAAAAAAAATATAAAAAAGGAAGAGAGCAACCAAACCAGTAAACAAATCCACCAAAGATCATAAGCACTAAAAACTAAAGTAAGATAAACAAAACCAGAAACAAATTAGATGCAGAAGGCAAACCCCAATCTACATTTTCTCCCAAAGTCCATTGCCTCAATTTTGGGAACATTCGTTGTAAATTCAGGTATTCTTCAGATGCAGAGTTTATCAAGTTGATTGTGGGGATTTAATCTGCTGCTCCTGATCCTGCACAGAGAAATTTCCCTCTCTCTTCTTTGTTCACATGACTCCTGGGGTTCAGCTTTGCTTTTGGCCCCGCCCCTGCCTGTAGGCCACCCTCAGGAGTCTGTTGCCCACCCAGACAGGACAGGGCTAAAGCAGCAGCTCATTAGGGCTCTCCTGCTCAATCAGGCTGGGGAGAAGAAGGGGTATGGTAGTCATAATTGGAATGCAGGGCGAGCCTGTGGTGGCAGAGGCCGATGTGACATTGCAATAGCCTGAGGTGTGTCATGTGTTCTCCTGGGCAAGTTGTCCCTGGATCACGGGACCCTGGCAGTGGCAGGCTGCACAGGCTCCTGGGGGGTGGGTGGTGACCTGAGCTTGCACACAGGATTCTTGGTGGCAGAGGCAGCAGCGTTAGCAGCAGTTCATGCCCGTCTCTGGCTTGCGCGCCACTCTGGAGCTTGCTTAGGCAGTGCTCTGCCTTCTGTGGGCACAGGGGGAACGAATGCCCTCTCCTCGCACACCCTGAAACAATGGTCTCTTGCCTCTTAGGCAGCTCCAGACTTTTTCCTGGACTCCCTCCCAGCTAGCTGTGGTGCACTAGCCCCCTTCAGGCTGTCTTCACACAGCCAACCCCAGTCCTCTCCCTGGAGTCTGACCTCCGAAGCCTGAAGCTCAGCTCCCAGCCCCCACCCGCCCCAGCACGTGAGCAGAAAAGTGTCTCAGGTTGGTGAGTGCTTGTCGGCACTTATCCTTTGTGCAGGAATCTCTCCACTTTGCCCTCTGCACCCCTGTTGCTGCAGTCTCCTTCGTGGCTCTGAAGCTTCTCCCTCTGCCCACCCCCTGTCCCTGCCAGTGAAGGGCCTCCACAGTGTGTGGAAACCTTTCCTCCTTCACGGCTCCCTCCCAGAGGTGCGGGTTCCTTTCCTATTCTTTTGTTGCTGTTTTTTCTTTTGTTCTACCCAGGTATGTTGGGATTTTCTTGCCTTTTGGGAAGTCTGAGGTCCTCTGCCAGCATTCAGTAGGTGTTCTGTAGGAGCTGTTCCACATGTAGATGTATCTTTGATGTATTTGTGGGGAGGAAGGTGATCTCTACGTCCTACTCCTCTGCCTTCTTGAAGGCCTCCCTCCAATTTCGTGTTTAAGAATTCTAAGATATGCATTTCTGAGGCATATTAACAATTGTACCTGAACATGAAGGATTTTCAGTGATTTAAACAATTTGACAAAATGCTTGCTTAAATAAGGCTTTTAACCAAGAGAATTTCTCAGAATTTTAATGTGCTAATGTATATCGTAAACTTCAAGAGAACACAAACAAATGCTCTTGTCTAAACTTATTTAACCATAGTTTTGTGGGGGGAATACTTCAAGGGATTAGACCTTCGCACAATATGGTTTGAGAAATATTGTCTCAATGACATTATTATGAAAGCCTATATAAAGCTGAGCTGTAAGGATGTTCATAATAACATTGCAGATAAAAGCAAAAGTAGTTATTACTCTTCAAGGGTTTGAGTAGGTACTCTATAAATAAAGCATCCTAGATCTAATTAGTTGCATACTGTAGTCATAAAATATGCTTTAGAAGAATAATTAATGCAGAAAGTGTTCTTGATATTTTATAATGTAAAAAAAATCAGGCTATAAAGCATTAAGTATCTAAGTATCTAAGATACTTCGGGGTACATGTATGCACAGAAATATATATGGAAGGAGAATTATCAAAATGTTAATAGGTGTAATTGCTATCTCTTGTGGTTATTTGTGACTCTAATTTCCTTCTTTTTCTCATTTGTTTTTCCTATAATGAACACAAGTTACCTCTATTGTAAGAAAAATATTTTTTATGTTATTGCAAAAGATGTGTCTTTTATATCTCCGTAAATTAATGTCAGATGTGCCTTCTGCCACCCCTCCATTCCTTTTTTGTTTTTTTTTTGTTTTTTGGTCTCTATTAACTTCTGTTCACAGTGCCAATTGCTTTTACTTGTGGCTTCATTAATAGTGTGTGCAGCTGTCCTCATACTTTCAAGGTGACATTTCATACATGAATTTTTAAGTCACACTTTATCTTTGGTGCAGGAAAAAATACCCTTTTAAAGCATCTGTTGCATTTTAAAATGTGTATTCAGATATCTTCCCCTTTAATTATTAACCTCATAACTGAATAGGTTACATGAAATTTAAACACTTCCTAGTTCTGAGCACATTATGTCATATGAAGAGCAGTCTGACAAGGGTTTTGACTCTTGGGAAAATACATGTTTTGTGGTATTTCTTTCTACTTTCCAACTCTGTTCACAAAAATGTGGACACTCTTTGAAGGAACCACTGTGCAACTGTGCAACCCTTTGAAGGAATCACCAATCTCCTCATTTTCTTTCTGAACTAGGCTCACACTTGTAAAAAGCCTGTCTTCACTGCTTTTGCACTTCTGATGTCAGCTTCCCTGGCCTCATTCTCATCCCAGTTCCTCATATGGTCCCCACCTCCTTATCAGTAGCAACTTGTGTTTCAGACCTTTCCCACCACAATTCTCTTCCCCACATGCAATTCCGTCCTTTCTTTCATTATTTTGAAGAATTTCCCTCAGCTCTTTGATCGTTTGGAAATCAATCTCATAAACTTCTCTGTGTTCTAGCCTTAACTCTCAGGGAAACCATGAGACTCATCTATTTTTAGTGTAAGGGCTAAAAGCTCCTTCCCAGGTACAGAAGAGAGAAGCAGCATGGCATCCAAAACTTTTGGGTATGGCTAAAGTACAATAATTGGTGGGTGGTGAGATATTACAATAAAGGGTCCCAATCAGGAAGGATCCAGTGGCCCAATATGGGGAAGTTTGGACTTAAACCAGAGGGATCCAGTGACATCTTAACTAAGCAAATAAGTTGACTGTATTTATATATCAGAAAGATCTGATGAGATACAATGAAATAAAGGGGACTGAGGTAGGGGGCTGAGTATTGGTGGTGTGAAATGTGAGGAAATTGATTAGAAGGATAATGAGACTTGATGTTTGGACAGAGGAGTGTTATTAGATAAAAATGTTGGTAGGAGCCTTGAGAAATGAGTAGGCAAGGGTCAAAAACCCAACTCAAAAATTTTTTTCCATACAAATATTAGGATTATTTGTTCTAGTTCTGTGAAAACTGCTCTTGGTATTTTGATAGGAATTGCATTGGATCTGCAGATTGCTTTGGGTAGCCTGCCAGTGCCTTTGTACCTGGAGCACGTTCCAACAGATCCCTGCCCTTTGGGTACCTCCCCCCAAATTTGTGTGAATCTCCTTCATGTATGACCCAGGTGCTTTTCAAACTGCTGCCTCTGCACCAGCACTGGGAGTGAAAGAGTCTTTGTGTTCCGTTTAAGGGTGAAGTCTGGGTTTCCTACAGACTTCTGGCTCTCCTGGACATAAGCCCTGCTGGTTTTCAAACCCAGACCATAGGGATCTCGTCTTCCCAGTGCAGGTCAAATGGACTGGGTAGGCCATGGTGGAGTGTGCACCTCTTGTTCCTCAGGAGGACGTCCACAACTGTGATAACACTCCTGCGTGGGTTGCCATGCCAGTACAATGAGCTGAGGCCAGAACTGCCTCTCTGCCGCTCTTATCCATCTCAACTGTACCCATCTCAGGCTATAAAGCATTAAGTATAGTATCTAAGATACCTTGGGGTACATGTATGCACAGAAATATGTATGGAAGGAAAATTATCAAAATTTCTTTTCTTTTTATGCTTAGCTGTAGAAGATCTTTTCTGCTAGGCTTCAGGTCATTCTCAGAGATAGTTGCTCTAATGTAGTTTTGGTAAGTCTGGAAGGTGGCGAACCCAGGATCTTCCCACTCCACCGTCTTGTCCATTTGATTTAAGGACAGATGGATATGTGTTAAAGACTCCAACCGCTCTGGTACTGATCTGTTTCACCTTGCTTTTACTTTACATATTTTGATATTGTTATTCAACGTGCAGTATTTCAGGAGTTTTAGCTTTTGTCAAGTAGAACCGAAAGACAAATAGAAAAAAAATAGTTTCTTCCTTTGTTGATCCTCATTACCAGTTCTGCATCCTAAAGATAATCCATGTTTAACTATTTCTTTTTTGTTAATTAATTTTTTTGTTGGAGTAGAGTTGATTTACAATGTTGTGTTAGTTTCTGTTGTATAGCAAAGTGAGTCAGTTATACATACGCATTTTTTTTTAGATTCTTTTCCCATATAGGTTATTATGGAGTATTGGATAGAGTTCCCTGTGCTATTCAGGAGGTTCTTATTAGTTACCTATTTTATATACAGTAGTGTGGATGTGTCAATCCCAATCCCCCCAGTTTATCCCTGTCCCCCTTCCCCCTCTGGTAACCACAAGTTTATTTTCTACATCTGTGACTCAGCTTCTGTTTTGTAAATATGTTCATTTGTACCATTTCTTTAGATTTCACATATAAGCTATATCATGTCATATCTGTCTCTTTATCTGTCTACTTACTTAACTGTTTCTTTTTGTTTTGGTTTGTCTTTTATTTCTTAAACCAGTCTTCTTTCTAATTTGCAAATGCCCTGAGCGCTCTCTTGCTTCAGATCTCTGGGTTTGTTGTCCCTCTGGCTGGAACCCTTTAACTCAGCTCTTCCCTTGACTGTTTCCTCATGATTTTAGTGTCAGGCCACTTCTTCAGAGACCACTTAATCTGAAACAAGCTCTGCCTTCCTACTTCCTCTTCTCATTTTACCTTGGTTTGTTTTCCTTACAGAACACACCATGATCTAAAGTCACCATGTTTATCTCCTTGTTTACTTGGCTAGTTGATATCTATCCCATTAACATGTAAGCTTCCAGAGAACTAGTACCTTGTCTCTTATAATATCCTGGACACTCAGACCTAGAAGAATAGGAAGCATGTCGTTGGTGATCCATAAATACCTGCTGGATGAATGCAGTGTTATCCAACACTTAACCTCTCTGATATGCTGAAGCCGAACGATCATTTTCAGGTTCCGTGTTCTATCTTCAGACATGTTCCTATGATTAGAATTTGCACTGGCTGCTTCTGTTCCTTGGAATAACTTTTGCACTAGATATTCACAAGGCTCACCCCTTCACCTTTTCCAAGTATTTGTTTAAATCAAATCTTCTCAGTGAGAAGTTACCTGAACACCTCTATTTAAAAGTGCAAGTCCCTTCCTACACCATCATTTCTGATTCATCCTACATTTGCCTTTCCCTCAGAGCATGCATAATCTTCAGACAACTTAGGACAGCATCCTTATTTATTATCAATATATTGTACTGTATGTCTTCTGTTTGTCCTTCCCAATCCACTCTTCACCCTAAACCTCTCTGCTCTATACCCTAAAGGCCAATTTGCATAGATCTGAGCTCTTGGCAAGATCATCATACATGGCCAAGTGCCTTGCCCCAGGTTCACTTATCCTGTATGGTGACCCTCTCCTGATTCCACATTTCTGTAATGGCTCCCTTCCTTAAGCATAGATCTATTGCTTATTATCTGTTTTTCTGCTCTATCATGGAAGCTCCATGAGGGCAAGCAGTCTGTTCATTGATGGGTCTCTTGCAACCAGAACAGTGCTTAATACATAATAAATGTTCAATATTTGCTGAATGTTTAATGAACACTGACCCTGGGCTCAGAAAAATATTTAGGCCACTTACATTATTCCTCATCTCCCCTTTTGCCTATCCCCCACGTTTTGACAATTATAGTGTTATTTTTATTACCCTCCTGATTGCCTTTGTAACTTTAAATAATATGCTTAAAGCTTTATTTCTTCTATAAAATTTAGAGTCATTTGATTTCCTACTGTCTAAAATGAGAGGATTAGAGCTACTGTCATACTCGCTACCTCTTCTCACATCTGTTTCACCTTTTTATTTTATAATATTAAGTTCAATATGTTTTGGTGGATTTTCTTTTCTTTTCTTTTTTTTTTTTTTGCGGTATGCGGGCCTCTCATTGCTGTGGCCTCTCCTGCTGCGGAGCACAGGCTCCGCACGCGCAGGCTCAGCGGCCATGGCCGACGGGCCTAGCCACTCCGCGGCATGTAGGATCTTCCCACACCGGGGCACGAACCTGTGTCCCCTGCGTCGGCAGGCGGACTCTCAACCACTGCGCCACCAGGGAAGCCCGGATTTTCTTTTTTTTAAAAAAATATTTATTTATTTATTTGGTTGCATCAGGTCTTAGTTGCAGGAGGTGGGCTCCTTCGTTGCATCTCGCCAGCTCCTTAGTTGTGGCATGCACGCTCTCAGTTGCAGCATGCATGTGGGATCTGGTTCCCAGACCAGGGATTGAACCCAAGCCCGCTGCATTGGGAGTGTGAAGTCTTATCCACTGCGCCACCAGGGAAGTCCCTTGGTGGATTTTCTTGACCCTATTTCCAATTTTTATATTGAATTTTGTATTTTAGGTGCAATATTTTAAATTTCAAAGAGCCTTTTCTTATATGTTTTCTTATATGTTTCATAGTTACCTTTTCTTAAAAAATTATTTAAAAACTATACTTCTCTAGCAATATCAATAATAAAACTCCCTCCAATTAGTAAACTTTACTACCTCCAATTTTATTTTCTTTTGTCAGAAAAATTTGTAAAGTTTTGTGAGTTTATTACTATTATTTAAAAAATACTTTAAAAAACTATTTAATCCAAGGTTAAGACTAAATATTTTCTTCAAATAGTATTTTTAATATGCACAGTAAAACATTTATATGAGATTTTTGGATTTAATTCTACATTTTACTATTTTGAATGCTAGTCCTTATAACAGTATATATTTTCTGGTTTTTAGTTATTTATGTTGACCTTTTCCTATTACTTTGAGACTAGTTCTTTTTTTCCCAGAAAAATAGTATATAGAGTTTCTTTTCTGCATACTTGCATATATGAGTGGCTTTCTGTTGCTTTCACATGTAAATGATAAGGTGGCTGGCTTTAGAATTCTTGGTCACGGTATTTTTCACTCAATTTTAAAGACCTTAGTACTTTGTTCTTTGGCAATTAGAGTTGCTATAGAGAATTGGGAGTCCAGCTCTCTATTTTTTACTTTGTGGCTGCCTAGATGCTGGCATCATTATTTCTTTAAGCTTGAAGTTAAAAAAAAAATCACTGGTATAAATCTAAACATCAGTTTCTTTCATGAACATTCTTTTTTAATGATCTGTCCTACGAATTTGCAGGTGTACATATAGATATAGGAAAATATTTCTTTTATGCAGTTGATTATTGCTTTTATAATATTGATCCTGACCCCATTGAAACACTATCCATATTTTAAATTATAAGCTATTCTTCATAATCTGATTTCTTCATTCTGATTGCTTTCATAACTTATATTTTTCTTTTCATTTTAGGAGAATTTCTCAAGTTTGTAAGTGTTTTAATCCATTTGGACTGCTATAAAAAACACCATAAACTGTGTGACTTACAAACAACAGAAATTTATTTCTTATAAGCGCACTAAACTCAGTCATGAGGGCACTGCTCTGCCCTCATAACCTAATCACCTCTCAAAGGCCCCATCTCCTCATACCATCATCTTAGGGGTTGGGATCTCAACACATGAATTTTGGGGGACACAAACATTCAGATCATAGCAGTAAGCTTGTAATCTACTACAGAACATAGATTCTGTCCTTTATTGCTACCAATGCCATCTTAAATCTTATCATAGTTTCCCTATGTTCTTTCCTTACAATGACTTCTCAATTTTCATTTGTCTCTTAGTTTTTCACATCATCTTTCACCTTTTGCTTTATGTTTGGTTATTCTTCACTTTCACTGAGATTATAAAACCAATGTTTACTAGAGTAAATAATTTTTAAAAATATGTCCTTTCTCTGCCTTGTATGCTGTGTGTATCTTTCTCTTTTATGCTGCCCCAGTTATTTTTCAGACTTCAGTGTTATTTCTTGTTTATTCAGCGTTCAACAAGAAAAAGTCTACTGTCTTGTGATATTTGTTCTAGCATAGTGACTTCTCTTTGGGTTCCAGAACTAATCTAATAGAAACTGTTACTATTCTCCTCTGGTATCCTATGCCAAAAAGCTGTGACTCATTTTCTGTAAAGTGTGGGTTTTGTGGAAGGACCTGGGCTCTGGGCAGTCCTAGCAGGAACCTCCATCTTTGCACATATTCTTCTCCTCCAGGGTGTTGAAAGTGCTCTACGAGTGTCTCCATTAATCTTGGACACAGTTGATTCTGCAGGTTTTTGGGAAAAATTATGAAGCCTCATCCCTATCTTCTTCAGTGCAGGAGCTGTAGAAGGGGGTCTTATTTTTTCCCACCTGACTGCCCTTTGGATACAGCAAATATTTCTCAGGAAGAGGAATTGGGACTTACTCTTGGCAACATCTGTAAGGTTTGTTTCAAGTAGATGAGAGCTCCCCCTATACTCTCCATCTCTTGTTTCTGAGACTGATGCCTATTTTCTTTACTGCCATGTTTCTTACATATATGACTATGGAGAAGTTTCCAAACTCCTAGGAGTCTCACTATAAGTCAATCAATAAAACATCACCCTCTTAAAAGTGTGACTGGTTTCAGAGATAGACTATAACCCAGGAGAAATGTACAATTGATTTATAAATTGGGAAAATATCAGTATGTGCCTCAAAGATTTTCGTGAGAATCAAATGAGATTAGTCCAGGGCTGCACTTAGTAAATTCCTAGGAAGGTCTAGCTCTTGTTATCCATATTGAGTATTGTTAATGTTTATGTGATTTTAGTCAGCTTTTGTTTGTTTCCATCACCAATGTGCCTGGAAAGCTGTATTTAGGATGTTTATTTGATACGCTGTGGTGTTGCCTGCATTGTTGATGGACCACCTTTAAATGTACATGTCCTGTAAATAAGGCTTCAAAAAGTTTGAGAGGTTATTTTAGACAGCACAGCCTCCATGAAGGAAACCAGTATATTCTTTTATCCGCAACTGCCCTGTCCTACCTATATCACATCAGTAGCAAATCATTTAAGATGGCTGATGACTACAGATTTATTAAATTATATGCAGTCACCCTCAAGGGCATCATAAGAGATTTGGAATCTAAAATAAGTCAGCTCTTATGCAAAATAGTGATGTTCTACTTCAATCTTTTTTTTTTTTTATTTATGAGCTTAAAATATTCTTATGAATAGATCTTTCTCTTATCTACTGTTTGGTTACGCAGTGTTCAGAAAAGACAGATTCAATGCTTGATATTTTCCCTCTATCAGTTTTTAAGTTGGTTCCCTGTCTTCCTCCAAGGTGACTAATTGATTATTTTTTTCCAGTTGTTTTTGTATATCATTATAAACTCCTAGTTTTAAATATAATTTTATGGGCTTCAATCTTTTGTATTTCTTATTCGTATTGATGCTCAAATGGAAAGAACACACTATGTACCTGAAAATATAAATCTAGAATGACCAACACCAAAACTTATTCTAGTAAAACTACTGGACTTTAAAGAGAAACAAAAAAATCCTTTGAACATCTAAATAGAAGAGATGTTTAAGGAGGAAGTTAGATTATAATCAGACTTTTCAACAGTGATCTTTTATGCCTAAAGAAAATGGAGTAATTAAGATACTCAAGGAAAGAAAATGTGAGCTAAGGATTTTAATGGAAACTGACTTTCATTTATAAAGGACACAAACTGTAATTAACATGCAAGAACTAAAGAAATATTGTTTCCATGAGCTTTTCTTGAGGAATCTACTAGAGATGTTCTAGATGAAAATGAGTAGAAAGATATCAATGATGAGCATAAAACATAAAGTTATCCATAGAAATAAGACTAAATGAGGATTAAAAGAGAGCACAGTATGTATCAGCTTATATGCTCTGATAATGTTAATACATTACTTCAAAAAAGGGGGGGGAGAATGGGGCAAGTATATGCAAAAAATTTTAATTGGTTTAAGTGATCAGAATTGTTATATTAGTATCACCTTTCGGAGATTGTTGTTTGTATAATGTGGGATAGAGCAAAGAGGAATTGTGGGATATTCTATTTCTGTTATATTCTGTGCCTTGAGGATTGAGATTCTCAGTGTGGGAAAATATACAGAAGTAATATAGGACAGGGTGAGGGAAATCCCTGTAGTATTAACTTGAAAAGGAAATATCAGTACGTACTCATGGGGCATCTTATTTTTAAAAGCATCTCTCTTGCTCTTTCCTCTTATCTCTATCCTAGCTCTTGTCACTGAACTCAGGTCCTGCTGCTCAGCCTCAAAAATTAATCCCCGAGGGCTTCCCTGGTGGCGCAGTGGTTGGGAGTCCGCCTGCCGATGCAGGGGACACGGGTTTGTGCCCCGGTACGGGAAGATCCCACATGCCGCGGAGCGGCTGGGCCCGTGAGCCACGGCCACTGAGCCTGCGCGTCCGGAGCCTGTGCTCCGCAATGGGAGAGGCCACAACAGTGAGAGGCCCGCGTACTGCAAAAAAAAAAAAAAAAAAAATTAATGCCCGAGAGGCAATTGTTGGTAGAACAACTTTTAATCAGAATGGCAGCAATCTGGGCAGATGGTGGACTCGGTGTCCCTCCAAAACCGTCTCCGAAGATTCTGCTCAGCTGTGAAAAATTTTAAAGGGAAAAAAGGAAGTAATCTCAGTTAATCTTTGAGATAGGGGGGTCAAAGTTGCCGCCATCCCCCATGGCGTGCAGGCCTGTTGACTTCTTGTGGTCTTTCCTTAGATGCTATCGTATTCACAGTTTGTTCAAGAGATTACTGAAGGGGAAGCTAGGGAAGAGATCTGGTCATCTGTTAACTACTTATTCATCATTTCTACTTATTTGATCCATGGAAAGAACCAACAGGTTAGGCAAGGTATTGTATGATCAAAAGATACAATAGTGTGCTAGGGCCAGAGATGAGTAGAGCAAGGGGGGTGCCCGGTTAAGGTTAGTGACAAGGCAAAAGGGGCCTTCTGCAGAGAGCTCTTTCCTGCCAAAGGCTGGTTACAAATCCCCACTTCGCAGAATATCATTCCATTTCTATGGGGATTATGGGCGAAGGTCCGTCTTCTGTACCTTCTTCATGATGACATAGGGTGCCTTATTCTTAGAGTGGAAGACTCGACATGGGTCTGTAGCATCTCTTTGCTGACAGTTATAGATGCCCTTTTACATATACAGGCAGAACAGCTACAATTATTTTGATGCCCGCAAAGATATAGATTATTGTGAGCAATAGTGTTAATCCCATTCTCTTAAGGCCAGTTCTTGGAATTGTGCTAGCTACAGATTCAGAACTGCTCAAGACGGAGCAGCTAATGTCATGGCTGCAGTCTGGTCATCAAGCTTTTTCCCTCCGGTGGCAGTTACAGTATCTGTAAAACAGCCCAAGAATGTGCATCAGACATGGAGTATGTGACTCTCTCGTCCTAATCATTAACTGCTTCAGCGCTTCAGTTTGCTCTTTTGTGACTCAGGGAGGCCTGGGAGACTTTAGCTTTTCTATAAACAAGAGGCAGGGGACATGGAGGGGGCTTTGTCCTCGGGGGGGAAGTGCCCCACAAGGAACATTTGCTCGGTTCCACTCTGTACTCTGAAAAGGCCCATAAAATAATGTCCAGCCCAGTCTCAATGAGTATCCCTAACACTAAGACTGTTGTCTTGAAACACTGTTTTCCACTGTCTGTTTCTAGGTGGGAACAGGAAATAAACAAGATGAGTCTGGAACATCTTGTCATAACAAATAGCAAACAAGCTATTGAAGACACTGGATTCATGTTAACAGGACTCAGGAGCAAAATTGTGGAGGCTCCTGCTGGCTGAATTTGGGCCATTATGCCCACAGTTTCTTCAGCATTTTATTAGGAAAGTTTTCATACATATAGCAAAGTATATACACCCTTCCTCCCGCTACTAGATTCTACTGTTAACATTTTACTGTACTGGCTTTATCACACCTCTATCCAGCTACCCAGCCCCCTTTCCACTTTCATCTATTTTATTATTTTTGTTTGTTTTGCGGTACGCAGGCCTCTCACTGCTATGGCCCCTCCCGCTGCGGAGCACAGGCTCTGGACGCGCAGGCTCTGGACGCGGAGGCTCAGCGGCCATGGCTCACGGGCCCAGCTGCTCTGCGGCATGTGGGATCCTCCCGGACCGGGGCACGAACCCGTGTCCCCTGCATCGGCAGGCGGACTCTCAACCACTGCACCACCAGGGAAGCCCCTTTAGGTGCCCTTTTAAAGTAAAGTGCAGCTATTAGTACCCCTCCTACTAAATACGTCAGCGTGAAAATATTCACTTTTAAAATGTAAAACTGGAAATGAAACATGAAGATGATCCTGGTGACCGTCTGTGAGCACTGAGATAAAGCTAGAAAGCAAAGAGAAAGGAAATCTAACAAAGACAGAGCTTAAGGGCAGCTGGAAAGAAGTTCTGTACTTTGACGGTTTTGCCTGGGGCCATTCATGGGTGGATGGGTTTTTTCCTCCTCCAATCTAAGCCATTCATCTTCATATATACATGTTTTTCCTTGTTATCTGTGACTTTATTGCTATTGGATCCTTTGCATAATCGAGTAGGAAATTCTCCATATTGCATTTTTACCTAGGATAAAGTAACTGCTTTTAGGTGAGGTTTTGAGCTTATAACAATGGAAGGAAAAATAATTAGCAAGTTGTTCATTGAGACCTATTATGTTCACTTAGGGATGTACAAGTCACCAGCTTTGTCTTCCACAGTCCAGACACTCACACCACTTGGAGCTTCCTCCACTGATTACGTTTATTGCCTTTTCAACTAAGAAATTTGGAACATGCTGCTACCCCTGCCTGGTATTGAGGAAAAAATTAGTCGATCTAAGAAAGAAATAGAAAATTTTTTTCAAGCCAAATTGAGGATTATAACCCGGGAACAGCCTCTCAGAAAGCTCCGAGAAATGTTCTCCCTGTTAAAGGTCAAAGCAGCGTTATGTAGATTTTTAGACAGAGGGCTGTACCTTAAATGACATAGATAGTTTGCACAATCCAGATCTGTAGGCACAGACTGGTGGCTTCTCATGACCCCCTCGAGAAGGAATATCTTTTAAGGAGTTGTCTTGTTGGTGCTGGGAGAATGTTACTCTTTATGGTTGAGCAGGTATTTCTCTGATGGGGGAGGTTGGTTGGTGCATAATACAGATATACAATGCACAGGAGAGGGGAGAGAGGAGGCTGAAGGGCAGAGACAAGTTTTTATGTTTAAATTTTTTCTTGTCTTGCCATAAAATATGAATTTTATTCACAGTGGAAAGCCCCCTCTCCCACTGCAAAGTGTGTTCATTGATACAGAGCCATGTGTATCTCAGTTATATATTCACTACACTATGCACTGTATACATATATAAAAAATATTCTCTCTATGTGTTCTTCTATATTTAAATATTATATGCATACACATACATATATTTACACACATGCACACACTCACCATATGAATCAAATGTCAGTCTACTTAAACCATTTTCCACAACAACTACAGCTCAGGAGAGATAGCAGTCAATTCATCCCTGTATATCTCCATTATAGATGTAGGTTCTTCCATTTTTGTTATTGCTTTGATCAAGGATTTGGGAAAGTGACTTCTTAATAACTCAGTGAAAAACCAAAGAGAATGCTGAGACACTAGCCTACTTACTTTACAAATTAACCACGATATAGGGGAATAATTGTAAGTTTCAATTTATAAGGGACATACAAGATTCATAGGGCTAAATTATGTACTACAATCTATGGACCTGCCTGTATGTATCAACCATGATTGAAATCTTTCATTCAGAGCTGGGCACCAGCTTCTGGAGAACTGCATGCTTCTGGCACTTGAAAAAGTTTGAATATCCTTATTATTGAAGATAATGATATTATCTACCCTGTAATGGAAGCTGTGGAGTTACTCTTAGACAAGTCTTAAACTTTTTATCATTGCTGACAATAGCTCATAGGGTACACAATATTTTGACTTAGCCATTTTAATGCAAACATTTTAGTCATATTTTGCCACAGATAAATTTTTAAGACAGTGGTAAATTGTATTAAATCAATTTAATTTTGTGGCTGCTTTTTTTAAAAAAAAAAAGAACCACTAAGCCATTTCTAATTTCCCATTTTCATTTTTATTTCATAAAATTAATATTATCAAAATTAATTCTATTCAATTTAAATTTAAGACTAATATTTAGTTCATCAGTCACATATTAATTATCCTGGCTTTTTGTCACCGGGGGATTTCTTTGGTGGCAATAATTTCCTCTAAGTCCAGTACTCTTTGGTGAATTTTTGTGGCTATAAATGCATCAAAAATATATGATTCTTTGATCAATTTTACTCAGTTTTCATAATTTTAGTTTTAACAGCGAATACATTTATTTTGTGCTTATTTCTCGTGTAATGCTCACCATGAATTAGTTATGAGATTGACTTACAGGTAGGTTATATTAGCCATCTAAGACAAATTTGGAGCAATTTTGTGATGGAGAGGGAGAGAATCACACAAAGAGATATGGGGGAGACTAGGAAAGGGAGTGGTGTGAGGAGAAGAGAAGGTGGCAGTAGGAGCAGAGGAGGAGAAAAAGAGAGGTATGAGAGAAATTATTTTGGTGTATTGAGTGTTACGCAATGGATATCAATGTGGTACATATGCAAAGTAAGCTATTCAAAATATCCTTGGTGTATTTTACACGTTTTACCTGTCAATGCAAACCATTTTTGTAAAGATCACCTTTGGACAAAACTCCTTTATTCACAGAAGCTTGGAATCAGGTGGGTACTGGGCTTGCCCTTCTTGGTTTAGAAGCAAATGTATTTCCCTAGTGTGGAATCCTTTTCTGTTCTTGAGAGACATGGGAAAAAACAACACTGCACAATTCATTATAAGTAATTCAGGAGAAAAAGTAAACATATTAATCACTTGAAAACCACTGCAATTAAAACTTAATTTGAAGTTGCTTATAATTCTCCTTGCTTTTGTGGGGGAAGGATAGAGGAAACATGTCTTTAAGCTCCGTAGCATATTTTATAGGTGGGGCATTTTCAAATGACGCCCCATACTGGGTCCACATGCATTTTTGCTAGAAAGTCATCTGAAATGGCATGATGTGTTGAAAGAGTCATGCCACAGTCAGGACCTAAGGTAAATGGTTTCTCCCTTTCAGGCTCTAACTTCCTCCTGTGTGCAAAAGAGAGCTGAACTGTGAGGTTTTCTAGCATTGGTATCACAATTTGCTGTCTTTGAGATGCTTATATACGTCCCTTTGGACAAATGATGAGAGAGCAGTGCCAACACAGCTTTGTCTTCCCACGTACAATCTGATGACTGGGATGCTTTCCTTATTGAGCAGATGCCATCCCTTTTTCCATTATCGACCTCAGCTTGTGTTAGGTCAGGGGCACGGGCTTGGCTCAGGTTGACCCCTGGTTAATTGGAACTGAGTGTAATCACATTAGCTCAGTTGGGAGTTTTGAAAATCACATTAGCTCATCCAACAAAAGTGAATCTGCCAATAATTTATGTCATGGATTTGCAATTAGAATATAGAGGTCTTTCTTATTCTTCTTCTTTGTGTCTTTTTGATAAACGAAAAGAAAAACCACCCCAAAGAAATTAAAATTTCAAACATCTTACAGGTTATGTTTTAATAAAGTTTCATTCTTTAGCTATAAGTTTGGGCCCCTAAGTGAAGGATGTTTTAGGGAATGATTTTTTTTTAAAGTGTACTTTTTTTAAAATATTTTTTTTGATGTGGACCATTTTTAAAGTCTTTATTGGATTTGTTAAAATATTGCTTCTGTTTTATGTTTTGGTTTCTTGGCCACGAGGCATGTGGGATCTTGGCTCCCCAACCAGGGATCAAACCCACACCCCCTGCATTGGAAGGTGTAGTCTTAACCACTGGACCCCCAGGGAAGTCCCAGGGAATGATTTTTTATTGGTCGTTTTATATAATCTACTAAGGGTTCTTGGTAAAGATCATAGATAAATAAGTTTGAATAGTTATCTTTGTCAGAGCTAAAGATTTCAGGAATATTGGTTTGACAATATTCTCAGAGGAATATTTCATTGCTAGGTCTTTATAATCCAGTTATATGAAAAGTACAATAACTGATATTGTATGAGATACTATTAGTACCCAGATTTGGGAGACTAACTCTGTCTTTGGTGGAGGAAGTGGTTAAGGTAGACCAAAAATGGTGAGAAGGCATTTACTTGCATAGTAGGATTTGCTGAGAGGTAGCTACCATGAATTAAATATAAATTTTATGTCAAATATGGTGCTAAATGTTTTTGAAACACTATATTAAGAACTATATAATAGGCCTAATTTATACTTCATTTCATAGGTGAGAAACTGAAGCTCACATTCCTTAAGCAACTTGCCCGTATCTCATAACTAGTAGATGAGTGAGCAAAACTTCAGAGTCTTTGGTCTCAATAGAAGCTTTAGATAAAAAATCACCCGTGAACTCAAAAATAACATCTACATCAACAACAGCAGTAACAATAAAAACGTATTGAATCAGAATCCTTGGGAGAGGGGCAATTTTTTAAAAGAAATTTAAGAAATTCTGCAGGTAGTTCTTTTGTACAACCAGGACTGACAGGTGTGGATGAGGGTCAGTATGGGGGCACAGCAGGGCAGGCTCTAGTTTTGAAAAAACCCTAGTGCGTTGCTAGTAACCATAAAAGAATGGAGCTTTCAGTGGCCCTTAGGAGATATGACATACTGGTCTGTGGTAGACAATTATCTGCTGTATATGTGTAAACTGAAAGTTAGTCACTGTACTCAGAAGGCTTGGGAAATACATCTCAACTTAGGTTTCCTGGAAGAATTGGAATTACCTTCTTCCTTCCACCAAGAAGAAAGATAAGGAACAGAAACTAGAACACTGGCGTTCCATGAAAGGAAAGGGAAGCTCTTCCCAAGTAGGGTGAGTTGCAACCACCTAGGGAAGAGAAAGCATCACAGGCTCTGGAAAAGGACGAAGATGTAAATGGAGCAAGATGCTGGAGGCAGTGGGATGCAGATGGAGAATGGAGAAATGGGACTGAGATGCTGTATCTGAATCATAGGGAATCTTACTCCTGTTCCTCTCAGGAGGGGTAGACAATACCTGGGGTGGGAGTTGTATCTGGCTCTGCACATCACACTTAAAGAGGAGCATGAAAGAACTGGATGATGTTTTGAAAGAGTGACAGGGACATTAAGGAATTAAAAAAACTCATTTGATAAATTTCTGAAGGAATTTGGATTGCTCCTTATCTCAGAATGGGGAATAGCAGATTTGGAGGGGGACTTCTAAAATCTTTAAAAATACGTGAAGGTGTCATGTGGAAGACGGAGCAGGTAAATTCTGTTTTACTCCAAGACCTACAACTGAAACCAGTGAGGTAGAATTCAGAAGGAGACATAGTTTGTCTAAATATAAGAAAACATTCTCTAACAGCCAGAAATAGCCAGTTTAGTTATGAGATGCAAGTGGGCAGACAGAAGCTATTGAGTACATTTGAACATTGGTTGTATTGTTAAATCAGGTGGCCTTTAATGTCTCCTTTAACATGTTCAGCAACCTCTGACAAGCCCTGGAGGAGGGATGATCAGTCCCAGGTAGTCCAAGCATGTATTCCTCTTATCCGTGTAGCTCATAGATATATAGAGCAAATAACAAAATTATTATGGGGGACGTGGGTGGGTAGGAAATGCTATGCTGCAGGGAAAGCCAATGTTTGGTTGCTAATCACAGAGGCTAGATAAGCAGTCCATAGAGCCAAAATGGGGAGAGGATTGATTAATCAGGAAAGCCAGGATCAAGAAGCAATAAGAGTCAGAGATAACTGGAAAGTGGTCAGATGAATTCCTGAAATAGAGTACTTATAACTATGACAGGCTTTCCTCTGGTCCCAATATACTTTCATGGATGAGCTGGGCTCTTTGAAATTCAGTGGAGTTTTATTTTTGTTAATTTTAAGTGTCATTCAGCATTTTCAAGTTACGTGTTTTATGTTGCCAAATAACCATGCAGTGCTTAACTCTCAAAACCGTTGTAATTATTGTGTCTGGATAAATAAAAATTACATCAGTGTGGCAAAGTAGAGGAGCCTCTGAATTGGAAGTCTGGAAACATAGCTCTGATAGAAGTAACTCTTTGACCTGAAACAAATAATGAAAATTTGTTTGTGCCTCAGTTTTACCACTGGCAAAACGTCCAGCCTAAATATGACTGCCACAGCCAGTTCAAGTTTAAAATTATATAGTTATATTATATATTATCCTTTAAATTTTATTACTGTGGTCACTACTCTTGTTATTGTTCTTGGGGTTATCTCTCAAATAGCCCAGTCTTTGTTCATGAAACTGCCTTGGACCAGGATTATAAATACTGGGTAGAGACAAATTGTCTGAACCCATTATGTTACTAACAGTCTGAAAAACAGAGCTATGTAACCCAAATGACCCCAGAATTTCTTTGAAGTCCTTCCTGCCTTAAGATACTTTGCCATTATGTTTTAAGAACATGGTGTCTAACAGAATTTATCATCCATTTCTACAAGCTGCATGTATTATCATCACCCTACTCTGTATCTTTCTTTCTAATCAATTTTATTATTATGGTAAAATATACCTAATGTAATATGTAACATTTCAATCATTCACAGATGTACAATTCAATACATTCACAACGTCATGTAGCTCTCAACACTATCTATACCTATACTTGTTTTTTTTTTTTTTTTTTTTTTTTGTGGTACGTGGGCCTCTCACTGTTGTGGCCTCTCCCGTTGCGGAGCACAGGCTCCGGACGCGCAGGCTCAGCGGCCATGGCTCACGGGCCCAGCCACTCCGCGGTATGTGGGATCTTCCCGGACCGGGGCACGAACCCGTGTCCGCTGCATCGGCAGGCGGACTCTCAACAACTGCGCCACCAGGGAAGCCCTATACTTGTTATTAATATTAATACTTTTGATTATAGACATCCTAATGGCTGTGAAGTGGTATATCATTGTAGTTTTGATTTCGATTTCCCTAATAACTAATGATGTGGAACATCTTTTCATGTGCTTATTGACCTTTTGTGTATCTTCTTTGAAAAAATGTCTTTTTTGCCTAGTTTTGAATTTAGTGTTTATTTTGTTTGTTTTATTGAGTTTTAGGAGTTTTTTATTCTGGATACTAATCCCTTATGAGACATATAATGTACAATTATTTTCACCCTTTGAGTAGGTTGTCTTTTCGCTTTCTTACTAGTGTCTTTTGATGAACAAAAGTTCTTAATTTTGATAAAGTGAATTTATTTTTGTTTCTTGTTGCCTGTGCTTTTGGTGTCATGTCTATGAAACTATTGCCAAGTCCAAAGTCATGAAGATTTTCCTCAATGTTTTCTTCTAAGTGTTCTGTAGATTTTGCCCTTACATTTAGGTTTTTGATCCATTTTGAGTAAATTTTTGTGTATGGTGTAAGGTAAGAGTCCAGCTTCATTTTTTTGCATATGGATAACCAGTTGTTCCAGAACTATTTGTTGAAAAGACTGTTCTTTCTCCGCCGAATGGCATTGGCATACTTGTTGAAAGTCAATTGATCATGTATGTGTGGGTGTATTTCTGGATTCTCTATTCTATTCCTTTGATCTATATGTCTGCCCTTATGCCTGTACCATACTGTCTTAATTACTGTATCTTTGTAGATAGTTTTAAACTCAGGAGGTGAGTCTACCAACCTTATTCTTCTTTTTAAAGATTGTTTTGGTGATTCATGATCCCTGCAATTCCATATGGTTTTGAGGATTGACTACAAAGGCTGTTAAAATTTTCATAAGAACTGCATTGAATCTGTAGATCACTTTGGTTAACACTGGTATCTTAACAATATTGTCTTCTTATCCAGGAGCACAGAATATCTTTTCATTTGCTTAATTTGGTCTTTAATTTCTTTCAGCAATGCTTTCCAGTTTTCAGTGTACAAGTCTTTTACCTCCTTTGTTAGATTTATTCCTATTTATTTATTTATTTTTAACATCTTTATTGGAGTATAATTGCTTTACAATGGTGTGTTAGTTTCTGCTTTATAACAAAGTGAATCATCTATACATATACATATATCCCTATATCTCCCTCTTGTGTCCCCCTCCCGTCCTCCCTATCCCACCCCTCTAGTGGTCACAAAGCACCGAGCTCATTTCCCTGTGCTATGCAGCTGCTTCCCACTAGCTATCTATTTTACATTTGTAGTGTATATATGTCCGTGCCACTCTCTCACTTCGTCCCAGCTTACCCTTCCCCCTCCTCGTGTCTTCAAGTCCATTCTCTACGTCTGCGTCTTTATTCCTGTCTTGCCCCTAGGTTCTTCAGAACCATTTTTTATTTTTAGATTCCATATATATGTTTTAGCATACGGTATTTGTTTTTCTATGTCTGACTTACTTCACTCTTTATGACAGACTCTAGGTCCATCCACCTCACTAAAAATAACTCAATTTTGTGTCTTTTTATGGCTGAGTAATATTCCATTGTATATATGTGCCACATCTTCTTTATCCATTCATCTGTCAATGGACACTTAGGTTGCTTCCATGTCCTGGCTATTGTAAATAGAGCTGCAATGAACATTGTGGTCCATGACTCTTTTTGAATTATGGTTTTCTCAGGGTGTATGCCCAGTAGTGGGATTGCTGGGTCGTATGGTAGTTCTATTTTTAGTTCTTTTAAGAACCTCCATACCGTTCTCCATAGTGGCTGTATCCATTTCCATTCCCACCAGCAAGTGCAGGAGGGTTCCCTTTGCTCCACACCCTCTCCAGCATTTATTGTTTGTAGATTATTCCTATTTCTTTTTGATGTTATTTTAAATGGGACTGCTTTCTTAATTTCCTTTTCAGGTTGTTCATCACTGGTAAATAGAAACAAAACTAACTTATCAGTGAAATGGTATGAAATATTATGCCATATTTACAGCATGTTTCCTCTATTTGGTATGTTTTCTTTGCTTTTTTTGTATTTCTTTCTGAATGTTTGAAAGCTTTGTTTTTGTTCTAGTCATTACTTTTCCTTATGATAAGATCAATCACTTTTTCCTCATTTAGGCTTCTATTATTCGGCTTTCAGTTTTAAATAATATATGCTAATTCTCACCGATGTCTAGGGTTAATAAGTGAGATGACGGTACTCTTCACTTTCTTCTCCTATTATTTTAGTGCATTATTTATACTGTTTTATAATGTACAAGAGTTAAATGCTATTCTTTCACTTGTCCTTACCTTTGTTTTAATCTTAGATCTCCAGTTAAACACATTAAAACTTTGTTACTAGTCTTTCTGCTAAATACATTAAAACTTTGTTACTAGTCTTTCTGCTAAATATCCTCAAACTTTTAGTTTAATAAAATTTGTCATCTGGAAAATTCCCTGGGAAAGTTTTTTAAACAAAATCTCTGAGTTTTTAAACCTGTCAACTGTAGGGTTTTTTCTTTTAACTTTGATATTTAAAGGAATATTTAACTATATCTAAAACTGTCTCACATTTTTCTCCTTGACATTTAAAAATACTTTTTTACTTTAGTCTTGATTTGTATGGGGTTATCAAGTTGTGTGATAACAAGCTAATTTGATTTCTTTTGTAAGTAACTGGGTCTTTTACCTGAAGGCTCAGACTATATTTTAATTTAAAGTCTAATAGTTTCTAGTACATACTTTGCTGTCAAGCATATCAGATCCATTTTTCCAGTTACAACCTTCAGTACCTTGTACTTTCATTTTATCTTCCATGATGATTTTCTTCACTTCATTGTTTGCATGATCACTTCTGTTATTCATTTCAATTCTGATATTTTGAATATTTGACTCAGGAATTTTTTTTTGAAAATGTTTCTTAAAAGGCATATAGTTTATGTTGGAGAGTTTTTAAAAATAGTTTTCCTCTGCTTTATGTTTGAATGGTTGATTTTTAAGGGGAGACTTTACATTAACTGCAATATTTTTATTCTCATTTAAAGTTTTCTTCATAAAGTGGCTTTGTAAGTATGTAATTTTACATCATTTTCCTCTTCATCTTTAAGTGTTGTATTTTTTTCTGAATCAGCATTAATAGGTGTATGTAAGCAGGAGTTAGGGGCTTCATTGTGTTCTTGGTTTCTTATATCAAAGGTACCTGTACCTTGTTCTGTTAGTAAAGTGCAGTTTCTTATGAATTGGTATGTTTTCTCGTTTTGTGATTTGATAATTGTCAATAATTTAAACTATTATTCTCCTTCTTTTCTTCCCTTTAAGCTTCCAAGGGATGCTTCTCCAGCCCACGTCAAAATTCCCTTCCACAGAAATAATTTCTTCCCAAGCCTGTCACTATTCCAATGCACTTCAAGCCCCTTCCTTCCAAAGGTAATTAAAGAGACATGGCAGTTAAATGCAATATGTAACCTTAAAACAGCTAGACATTGTCATTGGGCAATTGGCAATACTTGATGATGGACTGTGTACTATAGAACAGTATTGTATAGTGTATCAATGTTAAACCTCCTGAGTTTGAAAACTGTAATGTGGTCATGTAGGAAACTTTTTTCCTTAAGAGATACACACTGAACTATCAGGTAAAGGGGCAAAATGTCTCCAACTTCCTCTCAAATAATTCATAAAAATGATATTCATATATATTATGTTCATATACATATTATATTCATATATAACAATATTCATATATGAATTGAATCAACCTAAAGGTAAACAATTGATTAATTTGGAAAAGTGTACATGAGCACTTCTTATACTCTTTCTGCAATATTTTTTTAAAAAAAATCACCGATAACTTTATTATTTTATTTTATTTTATTTTATTTTTTGTACATCTTTATTGGAGTATAATTGCTTTACAATGGTGTGTTAGTTTCTGCTTTATAACAGAGTGAATCAGTTATACATATACATATGTTCCCATATCTCTTCCCTCTTGCGTCTCCCT
Organism: Pseudorca crassidens; assembly: GCF_039906515.1. Classification (NCBI taxonomy): domain Eukaryota; kingdom Metazoa; phylum Chordata; class Mammalia; order Artiodactyla; family Delphinidae; genus Pseudorca; species Pseudorca crassidens. The sequence continues at coordinate 102,632,223 of NC_090302.1, read as the reverse complement.
CCCTCCCACCCTCCCTATCCCACCCCTCTAGGTGGTCACAAAGCACAGAGCTGATCTCCCTGTGCTATGCAGCTGCTTCCTACTAGCTATCTATTTTACGTTTGGTAGGGTATATATGTCCATGCCACTCTCTCACTTTGTCCCAGCTTACCCTTCCCCCTCCCCATATCCTCAAGTCCGTTCTCTAGTAGGTCTGTGTCTTTATTCCTGTCTTACCCCTAGGTTCTTCATGACATTTTTTTTTCTTAAATTCCATATATATGTGTTAGCATACAGTATTTGTCTTTCTCTTTCTGACTTACTTCACTCTGTATGACAGACTGTAGGTCCATCTACCTCATTACAAATAGCTCAATTTCGTTTCTTTTTATGGCTGAGTAATATTCCATTGTATATCTGTGCCACATCTTCTTTATCCATTCATCCGATGATAGACACTTAGGTTGTTTCTATCTCCTGGCTATTGTAAATAGAGCTGCAATGAACATTTTGGTACATGACTCTTTTTGAATTATGGTTTTCTCAGGGTATATGCCCAGTAGTGGGATTGCTGGGTCATATGGTAGTTCTATTTGTAGTTTTTTAAGGAACCTCTATACTGTTCTCCATAGTGGCTGTACCAATTTACATTACACCAGCAGTGCAAGAGTGTTCCCTTTTCTCCACACCCTCTCCAGCATTTATTGTTTCTAGATTTTTTGATGATGGCCATTCTGACTGGTGTGAGATGATATCTCATTCTGCAATATTTTTTTAAGTTTGCACTTATATCGAATGAAAAGTTACAAATAAGAAGGCTTCTTCCTTTCAGTTTTTTTAATAAACAGATCTATCAAGTCATAGAGCTGTTTTCAATATTTCATCACACATGGTGGGATTCTTCATTCAAGGTTTACAATATTTGTTCCTAAAACCCCGATCTCCTGATCTTCTTTGCCAGCAGAAGCTCCTGCAGCCATAAACAGGTAAGACAGTTAAGTGGTTATTTTGATGAATTGTTGGGAACTGAGTGTGGACTAATGTGAGAGAGATACTACTGGGGGCAGCATTCTTGGAGGGTCTTCCACGCTTTTGTGGGCTTCATCTCCGTGAACCCCACTAGATTCTTCTCCTGAAGACCTGAGGAAGAGTTCCTCAAAATTCTGGCTAGGAGAAGGGAAGGGTAATCCTTGTGAAATACACCCACAGCCTTCTTCATAACAAATGCCTTCCCTCCAGAGGAAGAGACTTTGCCAGTCTTAGCTGGGAAAGGACATTCCTGCCACTCTAGAACACTTTAGCATTCCTGTATCATCTAAAGGGGAAAAACACATAGTAAACAGGTTCAGGGCTTCAAGGAAATAGACTGGGGATATTGTGGCCTGAGAAACGAATGGGGAATGGGGAAGAATAAAATCTATACCACTGGAGAGTCACTTGTAAAGGTCATAGACCAGAGACACAGCCCCGCTAAAAGACTGAGATTTAATTATAAGATTATAGAATGCTTCTCTTCCATCACTCCTTATCATCACACTGACTGAGCTCCAGTATTACAGTGAATTACAGTGGAAAGAGCTGCAAGGCATAGATTCTCCCCAAGGTACTTAGGGAAGTCCAAAGTCAACAGGGGAGACAAAAATAAAGACATTAAGAAAACTGATGCCTCTGGCTATGGAAAACATTAAATACAGCCAAGGTTCTTGCCAAGTTAATATAAATCTTCACATGGAAGGCCTATTTACCTCAGTTCCTGTTGCCTAATATGTCAAGTCCAGCTTTCCACAAAAATTACAGTACATGCCAAAGGCAAGAAAAACAGTCTCAAGAGACAAAGTAATCATTGGAAACAAACTCAGGTCACAAAGATGTTGTTATTATCAGAAAGGAGATTTAAAATAACTATATTAATATGTTAAAGACTCTAATAGTGAAAGTAGACAAGATATAAGAACAAATGGGTAATGTAAACAGAAGGATGGAAACTCTAAGCAAAAGCAAATGTTAGATCAAAAACATTGTAATACAATTGAAGAAAGTTTTTGATGGGCCATCAGTAGACTCAACACAACTGAAGAAAGAATTAATGTTCTTAAAGATAGGTCTATAGACACTTCCCAAACTAAAATTCAAAGAGAATAAAGAATGAAGAAAAAATAGAATAGAACATCCAAGAAATGTGGGACAATTTCAAAAGGTGTAATTTTTGCATGATTGGAATACCAGAAGGAGAACAAAGATGACACAGAAGAAATATTTAAAGTAATTATGGCTGTAAGCTTTCCAAAATATAGACAACAAACCACAGATTCAGGAAGCTCGGAGTACACTATGCAAGGTAAATACCCAAAGTAAACCACACCTGGACATGTCATATACAAACTGCAAGAAGGAATGACAAAAGGGTAATCTTGAAAGAACCGGGGCAGGGGGATGGAAATCATCTTACCTGTAGCAAGGATAAGAATTATACCAAACGTCTTGTCAGAAACCGTGCAAGTTAGAAGGGAGTAGTGTGCAATATTAAAAGTGTTGAAAGAGAAAATTCTACATTCAACAAAATTATCTTTCAAAGTGAAGAGGAAAAAAAGACCCTATCAGAAAAACAAGAAAGCTAAGAGAATTCATCACCAGCAGACCTCCACTGCAATAAATGTTAAAAGTTCTTCAAGTAGAGGAAAAATGATATAGGACAGAAAATTGGATCTACATGAAAAGAAAAGCATCAGAGAAGAAATAAAGGTAAAATAATACTTTTATTTTTCATATTCTCCACTGATCTAAAAGATAATTGTTTATTTAAATAAATGAGTAACAAAGTATTGGCTGATTATATCATACTGATGAGTGAAATTCATGACGACACATTTCACAAGGGACAGGAAAGAGGAATTTAGATTACTCTCTATATGTGCACTACATGTGAGGTTGCAGAGTGTTAATGTGAAGGTGAACTTAGATTAGTTAAAAATTTATATTAGTAACTCTACAGCATCACTAAAAACAGCTAAAAAAGAGAAGTATAAGTGATGTGCTAAGAGAGCAGATCAAATGGAATCACAAAATGCTTAATTAAAACCAGAGAAGTCAGAAAAAGAGGTGGGAAAAAAGAAACAAAGAACAAATGCCATGAATGGAAAACAGTTACAAACATGGTAGATATTAACCCAACTATATTACTAATTGCACTAAATGTGAATGTTCTAACTATATCAGTAATTGCACTAAATGTGAATGTTCTAACACCATTTAAAATACAGAGACAGAGGGGCTTTCCTAGTGGCGCAGTGGTTAAGAATCCACCTGCCAACGCAGGGGACACAGGCTTGAGCCCTGGTCCGGGAAGATCCCACATGCTGTGGAGCAACTAAGCCTGTGCACCACAACTACTGAGCCTGGGCTCTAGAGCCCTCGAAGCACAACTGCTGAAGCCCGCATGCCTAGAGCCCATGTTCTGCAATAAGAGAAGCCACCACCAACTAGAGAAAGCCCAGGCAGAGGAACGAAGACCCAACACAGACAAAAATAAATAAATTAATTAATTAAAAGAAAAAATTCTCTTATAAAAAAAATACAGAGACAGAGTAAATATAAAAGACCCAATTATATGTTGTTTACAAGAAACTCACTTAACTCTAAAGACTCAGACAAGTTAAAAAGTAAAGAGAGTGGAGAAGATATATCAGCTTAGTGAAAGCTGGAGTAGCTATGTTAGTTTCAGAGGAAATAGATGTCAGGAATAGGAAGATTCACAGGGTAATAGAGGGGCATTACATAGTGATAAATGAGTCAATTTTCCAAGAAGACAAACCAATCCTAAGTGTTTATGTAACTAACAAGACAGCATCAAAGTATATGAGGCAGCAACTAAAGGAAATGAAAGGAGAAATAGACCAATTCACTATTGTTGTTGGAGAATTCAACATTCTTCTGTTAGTGATTGATAGAACCAATAGCTTGAAAATCAGTAAGGAGATAGATGAACTGAACAGCGCTATCAATCAAATTGACCTAATTGATACTTATAGATTACCTCATGAAATAATGGAAGAATAGGTACTCTTCTCAAACTCTTACAGAAGATTCACCAAGATAGACCATATTCTGGGCCTTAAAACAACAAATTTAAAAGAATAGAAATTATACAAAGTGGATTTTCGGACTACAAAGGAATTAAACTGGAAGAAATTCCCAAAATATTTGGAAATTTAACAACACATTTTAATACAACTATGGACCAAAGGAAAAGTCTCAAAATAAATTTAAATATATTTTTTGTAAAGCAAAATTTAAAAAATAATCAAAATTTGTAGGATGTAGCTTTAGAAAGAGATTTATAATAATTATATAAAATACATATATTAGAAAATAAGGCCAATCTAAATTCAGTGACCTAAATTCCACCTTAGGAAACTAGAGAAAGAAAACTACAGCAAGCAGAAGAAAGATGTAGTAAAAATGAGAGCAGAAATCAATGAAATGCAAAACAGGAAAACAATAACAAAAATCTGCTATGTCAAAACTGGTTATTCAAAAAGATCAGTAAAACAATAAACTTATAGCTAGGTTAATGAGGAAAAAAGAGAAAAGAGAGAAGACATAAATTACCAATAATAAAAATGAAACAGCCCATCACTACTGATCCTGTGGTCATGACAAAGATAATAAAGAAATATTGTGAACAATTTTGTGCCCACAGATTTGATAACTTACATGATAGAGACGAATTCTTTGAAAGAAACAAACTACCAAAACTCACACAAAGAGAAATAGTCCTAGTAGCCTTATGTTTATTTTATTAAAAAAATTAAATTGAGATATAACATTATATTAGTTTCAGGTGTACAAAAATATGATTTGATATTTGTGTATATTGTGAAATGATCACCATAATAAGTCTAGATTGGAAAAGAAGAAACAAACCTGTCTTTGTTCTTAGATAATAGATCGTGTATATAGATAATCCCCAAAATTAGCAAAAAGAAAATTGGAACTACTAAGCAAGTATATCAAGGTTGCAGAATTCAAGGTTACATACAAAATCAATAGTTTTTCTATATGTTAACAATGAACAATTGTAATTTGAAATAAAAAATAATATTTACCATTGCATATAAATCTAAAAAAAGTTATGTATAGGATCTAAATGGGGGAGAACACTGATAAAAGAAATCAAAGGAGATCTAAATAAGTGGAAATATATTGTGTGTTCATGGATTAGAAGACTTAATATTGTTGAGATGTCAATTCTTCCCAGTTTGATCCACAGATTCAGTGCAATCCTAATCAAAATCTCAACAGGCTATTTTGCAGGTATCCATCACTGATGCTAAAGTTTTATGGAAAGGAAAAAATTCACATGGAAAGCTGACACAATACTGAAAGAGCAACATTGAAGGACTCACTACCCAGTTTTAAGACAATATAAAACTATAGTAATCAAACGATGTGGACTTTCCAAAGGATAGATATCTTGAGGTGAAATTACTACATAAAAATCATGTAAATTCAAATGATGACAGACTGTATTACTTTTCTATTGTGGCTGTAACAAATTACTACAAATTTAGCAGGTTAAAGAACACGAATTTATTACCTGATAGTTCTGGAAATTAGAAATACTAAATCAGTTGTATTGGGTTAAAATCAAGGTGTTGGCGGGTGTGCATTCCTTCTGGAGGCTCGAGGGGAGACCCACTCCTTCACCTCTCTCAGCTTTTAGACGTTGGTACAATCCTTGGTTCTGGCTCCTCCCTCCATCTTCAAAGCCGGAAGAATACCATTCTTGTCTCCTCTTTGACCTTTGCTTTTGTCCTCATGTATTCTCTCCCTGACTCTGATCCTCCTTCCTTCTTCTGTTATGGACTATTTTGATTCCACTGGGCCCACACAGATAATCCAGGATAATCTCTGGATTATGTTTGGCATTTTTTTTTAGGCACAAAGGACACAGTTAAGAAAAAAACAGTTGAGGTCCATCATGCAGCCTACATTCCAGCAAAGAGTTAGAGATGGGATGGGTGGAAGAGGGATAAGTAAGTAAGTGAACAAGAGAACTATTTGGAATTTATACCAGGTATGAAAAAAATAAAGTGACTATGTGATGGAGAGTGATCATGGTCTTGTTGTTTTAGATTCGGTGGTCAGAGAAAGTTTTACTAAGAAATGAAATATAGAAAAAGAGATAAAACATTTAAAAAATAGCTATCCAAGTACAGAGATAGGAACAATGTGAAACAGGAATAGAATGGCTCATGGATAGACTCTAAGGCATTTGGTATATTCAAGGGCACATAGATCTGTGCAGCTAGAGCCTATTGGACATAATGATCTTGCAGATATGGGCTGGAGTCAGACAAATGGAAGACCTTTTCATTCTGACACCAATGGAAAGCCATTGCAGAGGATATGATTTATGTTTTAGAGAGATATCTGACTGCTCCATGGAGAGTGGATCTCAAGAGGACAAGACAGAAGACCAATAATCCACCATAATCCATTTAAGAAAGCAGAGTGGCTTGACAAGGGTATTAGTAGTAAAGTGGGAAAAATTAAATAGATTAGAAACATGTTTTAGAGATGAAGGAGATAAGACTTGCTGATTAACTTTTGGTATGATGAAATAGGATACATAAAGAGCAACTACTAGGATTTGGGATTAAGCAAATGATTGTTTTGTGGTGACATTTACTGGAATAGGGATGAGAAAAAATAGCCTTGGATATGGTGTGATATACTAAGAATTCTGCCTTGTCTATATTAATTTTGTAATGACTCTTAGGCTCCCTTGTGGTGTGCAAGAAGGATCTTAGATATACAAAGTTGGAGTTAAGTAGATGTCAGGAATGAAGATGCAGGCTTAGAAGTCACTGGCATCTAGATGGTACTTAAGGACACAGGAATGGAAGAAATCTCTTAAGGAAAATGTATAGACAGAAAAGTGGACAACAGAACACAGTCTTGAATCATTTAACGTATTGATGTCAAGTGAAGAAGGAGAAACCAACCGTGACACTGGGAAAAGTCTAATCATTTGGGGTGACAGAATCCAAGAACAGGAACTATTTTAAATAGGCAGATGAAGTGAACTTTGTTGAATGCTGCTGAGATATCAAATAAGATGAGGACAGGAAAGTCGTTGGCAGCATGGAGTTCATTGATCACTTTAATTTTCATAGTTTCAGTGAAGTGGCGGTGATGGAAGCCCAGTGCCTCAGAGAAGAGGAGATAATGTGATGGGATGAAGTGAAGAAAACCATAATAAATAACTCATAGGGTGGAAGCTTTTCTCAGAAATGGGGTGCTAACTACTGGAAGAGGACGTGTGTGTGTGTGTGTGTGTGTGTGTGTGTGTGTGAAGACGGAAGAGGCTAGATTAGGTTTGCATGCCGATAAAACTGATTCAATAGAGGGAGAAATCAGTGATGATTAATGTAGGATTGAAGTTCTTTTTAAAAAAAGTGGTGGGATTCAGAGAACAAATGAAGGATTGTCCTTAAATTGGACTAGGGACACTTTATCCGTAGTAACAAAAGGCAAAGAAGATGGTATAGTTGCAGATGCAGATAAATTAGTTGATTTAGTGGTGGGAAAATGAGAAATGACTACCTAATTGCTTATTTTTTCTTAATGAAATATCAGACAAGTGTAGCTGTAAAGGAAGTGGCTGTAAAGCAGTGTTGGAAAGATTGAAGCTTTGAAAAAATAGGAGCATAAAGTTAATAATATTTTTGGAGAATGGGCGAGTGAACATGACAGAAAGGGTAATAAGATTGTTGGACAGTGTTGTGGGCTATGAGAAATTTGTGATAGTATGTTTGCAGTTAGACTTTCAGGGTGATTGTGTATTTTTCTTCAGATGGTTCTGGCTGCATATGAGCAGCTAGAGAGTAAACAGAAAGATGAGTTTAAGGGGATAGATGGAATGTATGAGAGATCTCTTTCTCTATAATCTGAGTAATTCTAGGTATTATCAGTTTTAAATTTTTGTTATCATGATAGCTAAAAAGCAAAATCTCACTTTATTTTAGCTTGCATTTCTCTGACCTCTAGGGAGACTGTTTTTTATGCTTATCAGTCATTGTTTTTCCTCTTCTATAAATTACTGGCTCAGATTCTGTGTCTATTTTTTTCTGCTAAGTTATCTGCCTTTTCTCATATTGATTTTTTAAGGTTTATATAAGAGACACTATCTTGCACTATTTTCTCTCAGGCTATTGTTTACACTTGGTTTACAGTGTCTTTCACTATATTCATGATTTGAAAGTTTACACAGTTGAATATATTCATGTTTTCCTTTGGAGCTTCCGGGTTTATGGGCTGCCTAGCCTTCCCCTCTTCTACTCCACTTGAAATTTATAAAGTTAGACTTCTGCATTTTATTATAGTATCTTTCAAATTTTACTTTTTTACATTTGATCCTTTATTTAATTTGAGTTTAGTTTTGTATACAGCATGTGGTAAGAAATCTATTATTTTGATGGATGGATAGCCAATTTGTCCAGTAACCTTTCTCACTGATTTAAAATATCACCTCTTCATATTTTATATTTATATACATAGGTAGATATATAGTCATGTATCTGGATTCTCTTCTCTGTCCCATTGATTTGCTGGTCTTCACTTGTATACTGTTTTAACTATGTAGTTTTGTACCATGTTTTGATATTCTGTAGGGCAAATCCCTCTCTTATTATTCTTCCTATTCTTCATTGAAAAAGTTTGTTGGCTATTCTTGCATATTTACTCCTCTAAACAAATTTTATAATTTGCTTGTCAATTCCACTGGGACTTGCTTGCATTGAATTTGCAGATTAATTTGGGGAAAGAATTAAGTTTTGCTTTGGGAGAGGAAGAGGAAAGCAGAAAGCAAAACATCTTAAGCAGGGCTAGGTGAATTGATCCTGTGGATTTAAAGACATGGTCAGAGACCCTCTGGATAAGAGTTCCAAAGGCAGAAGGAATAAGGGGACAGATATTGAAATCAGCTTCCTTCTATCCCTGCATTTGCCAAAGATTAGGCTTAAAGGTTCCAAATGCAGCAATTTTGATAAAACCTACCTGCTGGAATGACGTCTACTAAATTGTATCACAGCCATTTTTTTTCCCCAAACTGATGCTTACATTTGTTGAAATAAATTAATAGTTGCAAATTACTCAGTTATTTGTTGGGAACAAGTTCAAAAGAAAACAAACAAGTAGTAGGAGAAAAAGGCAAAAATGGTATTGCGTAAGAAGGGAAGTTTATAATAATGAGAATACTTACAAATTAAAAAAATTCTATTATGTGAATGTCTTGGTTGAAAGAAACTTTGCAAGGGAATTAGAGTTTATTCAATAAAAGAAAAGGTTCTAGGTTACCATATTACTTCCTTCTTCACGACCCATGAAAAACAGGCATTACATGCCAACCCTGAAAGTATTGCAACTGAACTCCTATCTAGTTTAATACTGGGATTATTTTCATAGTTGCATGAGTTAAAATTCTTGAGTAAAAGAAGCATTGCAGTCTTGAGCTATACATCTATCAACACGTCCATTTTCTTCCCTGCGGTATTTATCCTTCTTTTTGGCAGAAAGCAAAACCTGCAAGAAAGAATTGGTTAGAATTAAATTTCCTTCAGCAGCACACAGAGCTGCAGTGTTGCAGCAAAATCTCATTTCTGATGGGGCTAATGGCAGGAAGCTATTTATAGAATGGCTCTGAAATTTCCTTAGTAACGAGGGTTGCAAAGAGCTCTCTCCTTGCTGCTGGAAATATCCCCAGCCAGCCCCCTGCCTTGCCCCTGATTCCTTTAACTTTGGAATTCTTCTCAAGTGTTCCTGGGTTCAGTATTATTTTCTTTCATGGTTGAAGACCTTTCATGAATATTTACCAATCCAATTGTGTACTATACTTTGTTTTGATGATAGTGTGTTCTCTTGAAGGAGAGATATTTCATTTTGATGGCTAAGCTTTGTACTGCAACAACTAATGTTTTTGCTTAAGTTTCTCATGCTTTGTGATTTATAAGCTTTCTATTAGATTTCAGATTTCTGGGCACTGGCCAGAATCCTAACATTTTCTTCCTTCTCTTTATGTTTGTTCTCTTTTTCCTTCCCTCCAGCTTGACCATCTGTCTCCCTACTTTTGCTTCTGTAGAACCATGCACTATGTACCTAGGGGTGAAACAGCACATGCTATCAAAGGATTCAGTTTTTGGAAGTCATCTCTGATCTATATAAGTACGGAATGACTTCTGCAAAGTGTTCTACATCTTGTTACCATCTGGACCTATTACTTCACCTAGTTAGAGCACAGCTAACAAGGCCAAGGTCATGGATTTAGACCCCATATGATCCAGTTTGCTTTACACAGGAAAGAAATTTCTTTTATGGCCATGGTCTTAAACTGCAAAGGCTGGTGGGTTCATCTTGAAAGTGAGCCCACACTGGAGGACCTGGTGAGCATTGGGTTGGAGCCAGGGCCTCATCATTATTATAGAAAACTTCAAAGCATATGTTCTACGCCTGGACAGTCAGCAGGATTCCTATCTCAATGCACTCTTTATATTAAGCTTTAGAATAGATAGGACATGAGCAATCATCTGTTTCACACATCCAAGGTCACACAGGAAAATAAGAATCCAAAACTCAGTCCAGTCTTCAATGTCATTCTGCCTATTCACTTTTTCCTAACCACATCCCTGTAAAGTGCAGCTCTGAGGAGTTATGAATTTTACAGATGGAGATGACTGTGACTGGCACAATTAAACCTGGTGAGATGTGCTACCACACGTAACTGGGAAGAGAGTTGCCATTAGATGCATACAATGTCTGAGGACTTTAAGGAGGAGAAATTTTGAGCATCTTCTCCATTTGGCTTTTGCAATACTAATAAAATATTTGCAGAATGATCTAAAATTTATAAACTATTTCCATATCTTCCATCTCATTGGGTCCATCCAACATGAGATTGGCTTGACAGATGTTATTACGTCTTTCTGATTAGACAAATTATGTATAGAAAGATTGCATGACTTGCCCAAGGTCATACAATCTATAAGGTCTTTGGAACCTGATCCAGGGAGCTTTCCATGATATCACAGTGTATTTCATTTCTTGACTTCTACCTACAGAAATATCTCAACAGAAAATTGTACTGTTGAAGCCATTTCTATTTTATTTTTAAGTTGATTTAGAGAGGGCAGATTTCATACAACTTCTGTAGTCACAATTACATACCAAACCAGCTTTGTGAAACTTGAGTATGGCCTCAAAAGGAGATTACATAGATGGTTTTGAAAATCACCTAGAGCCCTTTTAGGACGACCATGTGACATGGCAGCTGATAAAGTTTCTGAAATTAGAGAGACTTGCTTTCAAATTCTGGATCTGCTGTAGTTTATTTTTCAAACCATCCTACCCTACCTGATTAGGAAATGACCTTGGCAACAGTCTTTCTGAAATGAATTTGCCAAATTGTGTAATAGCCCTGCTCAGAACTGAAATCTAAAGTAAGAAAATTATTAAAGGGATTTGAGTTCAGAATCCTGGGAGCTGGAGGAAGCAAGTGTTTTTAGTCTTTTTTTTTCTTTTGCTTGAGACCAGGGCAGTTCAATTGTGTGACATTTCTCTTCCAGTTAAAGCCAGGTCTTGTAACCAAAGTGTCTCATTTACATTTTGCTGCTTTGCAAGCCCTAGCATCATCTTACCTTAGTTTTTACAATATTGCATAATGCATTATGTCTTGATGCAATTTAAGACCTCCTGCTGACTACTTGAAATTACTAAGCAGAAGGTCAGACTAGATCAGTGAACAGCTATTAAAATGCATAGGCAGCAGCACAAAGAGTAGGTAATTAGTACTCAATGCAAGCCAAAGCCATGAGAAATGTGAAGAAAAAAGTAAACCAGATGTTTTCTTAATTTTATGACTGCATCTTCCATTCATATTGATGGCTGTGGATTTAGATCCATCATTAATTTGCCTTTTTGGGGTCGGTTTGTTTTTCTTCTTGTGAAATGTTTTGTACATACAGAGAGGGCATAAAACATATGTACAGGTTAAAAAAACAATTGCAAAGCAACATTTGTGAATCACTCAGACCAGGTGGAAACTGGCCACATGCCTCTCCACAGTCAGAACAGAATCTTCTCTCATCAGACATATCAACCAAAGAAATGTGACCATCTGGCCTTGCTTGTCTTTATAGATTTATTGCCTCTATAGTTGAACCGCTAAGGGCTTCAGTTTGATTTTGTTTGCTTTTGAAATTTATGCAAATTAATTATAGTTTTTTTTTTTCTTTTTTGACTGCTCTCTCACTCAGTAGTATATTGGTAAGGCTCATCCATGTTGATGTATATATACATAGTTTACGTATTTTTTATGGTTGGATAGTACAGTAATGTGTTAATAGTGAACAATTTTTGTATTGATTCTATTTCGATGCACCTTGGATCCTTTCCAGTTTGGAGCTAATTTGAACAATGCTGCTATGGACTCTACAGTACCTAACTTCTGGCTATGTACTAGAGTTTCCCCAGAGTGTGTAATTAGGGGTAGAACGCTACATCATAGAGAATACATACCTTCAAATTTACTAGAAAATGCTGAACTATTTCCAAAGAATTTGTGTCAATTTTCTCTCTCAAGAGAATTCCTATTGTTCCACTTTCTCACCAACACTTGAAATTGTCAGATACTATATTTTTTGTGAATCTAATAGGTCTGTGATGGTTTTCCATCTTGGTCTTCATTTGCATTTCATTGCTTGCTAAGGAGTTGAACGTGTCTTCTTTTTTAGTAGCCATTTGGATTTCCTGTTTTAAGAGAGTTTATTCAAATCTTATGCCCAGGTTCTTTGAATTGGGCTATTTCTCTTATTTATATTTTTTTGGGGTTTATGTTATCTGTATTCTTTGAAGCAATGACCTGAAGAAGATGAGATTAGCTATGTGAATACCTATGGGAAGAGCATTCCAGAAAATGGAAAATGTCCAGTGCAAATATCCTACGCCAGAAGCCTGCCTGGAGTAAATTAGTGAGAGAGAAATTTTAGTAGCAGGGGAAGTCATAGGGATAATGAAAGGAGGCCGTGTAGGCCTTATAGAAACCTTCGGTTTGGACTCTGAATGAAATGGAGAGTGACTATAGCGTTTAGAGCAGAGGAATGACATGACCTGACTCTCTCCTCTTTTTTTAAATTAATATACTTTTATTTATTTATTTAATAGTTTTAGGTTTACAGAAAAATTGAGTGGGATCTAATATCCTTTTGGTAGAGTGTGTGCTTCCCATCTCTGCAATTACAAGCTCTACAAAGTAGAGATTCTGGCCCGCCATACTGTTACTAGGGGACACAATAAAATATTATTGAACTGTATACTATACGTAATGCCAGGGCATTTCAGAGTCCTTTTAACAGGGACCAACAAGTGAGAAGAGGAGTAATTGTACTGGCAGGAGTAATTGATGCCAGGAGTAGAAAGAGGCAGATAGGTCTGTTTTTACACAGTACAAGTAGAGAGGAACATTTATGGTACCCAGGTGATCCACTCAGGTGCCTCTTAGTGTGAACATGTGTAGCAACCTCTGAGGATAGTATGATGAGCATACATTCAGATCCTTCAGAAATGAAGGTTTGGTTTACAGCATCAGGTAAGACACAAAGACCTGCATAGGTACCATCTGAGGGTAGAGAAGTTTATAGTGGATGATGGGGGAGGGCGATGATCAGTACCAACAGTGGCCCTGAAACCAACTGCAGCAGTTGGGGCTAACGTATATTTCGTTATGGAAAAGAGGTCAATGGAACCATGGAAAATGTCTGGCGGCATGCATCTGTGTAGGACAGAGATGGGCTGTGGTGGCTGTGGACGCACATGCTCACTCTCTCTGCAAGCAGATCTTCTGTGGGAAGCATAGTTAGACAAACACCTCCAGTTATACATTCAGATATAACATGGTGCTCACGCTGAAGCCATGCTTCCTCTGGGTTGTTCCCAGCATGACAGAGTTATTAGAGTTGGGACATTCCTGCCTCTAATGGGAAACCTTTTCTCTTGAGAGTTCCTTAACCTGCTGTGAGATTCTCCGAACTGTGAAATGGTCTGAGGCTTGTCCTGCTCAATTTTCCTTTCTTTTGCTTCTTTCACAGATGGCAGACCTATGTGGTGGTCTAAAGGCTCTTGCAGCCTATCCCAGTTGTCTCCCCGTGCTCCTTCACAGGCATGTTCCCCAGTAAATCTCTTGCACATCTAATCTCCTTTTGGCATCTGTTTCTTGGAAGACCTGAGCTGAAATAAGGTATGTTTAACATAATTATCAAAGTGGTTTAGTTTAAATCTACCATCTTTCTATTTCTTGTCTATTTCTTCCATTTGCTCTTTGTTCCTTCTCTCTCTTTCTTTCGGATTGAGTTTTAAAAATATGATTTTCTTATTATCTATACCTTGTTTTATTTTTTAGCATTTAACTTTAGTACCATTTGAAAGTTAAGGGTTAACTTTCAAGTCATACCATACCACTTCACATGTGATGTAAAAAGTGTACAGCAGAATTCACCCAATTCTTCCCTCCTGTCCTTTGAGCTATTTTCAGACATTTTATTTCTGCATATACTATAACCCCTCCGACACATTGTCGTTATTTTCACTTTAAACAGTCAAGTATCTTGTGCATAGATTAAAAATGATAAAAATGTCTTTTATACTCATCCACATATTTACCCTTTGCAGTGTTCTTCATTAATTTATGAAGAGCCAATATCTAACTGGTAATATTTTCCACCTTTCTTTAATATTTCTTATAGTGAAGGTATGCTGCTGATGAATTTTTTCATATTTTGTTTGTCTGAAAAAGTGTTTATTTCTCCTTTTTTTATTGTGGTAAAATACACATAACATAAAATTTACCATTTTAACTACTTAAAAATGTACGGTTCTATGGTATTAAATACATTCACATTATTGTGTACCCTTCACCACTACCCATCTTCAGAACTTCTTCTTCTCCTGCAAATGCAACTTTGTACCCAGTTAAATATTAACTCCCCATTCTCCCCTTTCCCAGTCCCTGACAACCACCGTTCTACTTTCTGTCTCTAGAATTTGACTAACCTAGGATCCTCATGTAAATGGAATCATACAGTTTTGTCCTTTTTTGACTGGCTTATTTCATTTAATGTCTGTAATGTTCATCTATGTTGTAGCATGTGTTAAAACTTCCCTCCTTTTTAAGGCTCAATAATATTTCATTGCATAAGTAGACCACATTTCGTTCATTCATCCATCAATGGACACTTGAGTTGCTTTCACCTTTTTGGCTGTTGTGAATAATGCTGCTATGGACATGGATGTACAAATATCTGTTTGAGTACATATTTTCACTTCTTTGGGGCATAAGCTCAGAAGTAGAATTGCTAGATTGTATGGTATATTTAGTTTTCTAGGGCTGCGATAACAAAGTACTACAGGCTCAGTGGCTTACACAACAGACATTAATTTTCTCATAGTTCTGGAGTCTGGGAGTCTAAGATCAAGGGGTCAGGAGGGTTGGTTCCTTCTGAGCCTTTTCCACTTGGCTTGAAAAAGAGTCTTCTCCCTGTGTCTTCCCTTTGTGCTTTTCTGTGGCCAAATTTCCTCTTCTTATAAGGATATCAGTCATACTGGATTATTGCTCACTCTGATGACCTCATTTTAACTTAATTACCTCTTTAAGATCCTATCTCCAAACACAGCCACATTCTGAGGTACTGGGTGTTAGGACTCAACATATGAATTTTGGAGGGAAACGAATTCAGCTCATAATACTCTGTCATCTGGCTCCCCCAAATCATGTTCTTCTTGCTTGCAAAATGTATTCACCCCATCTTAACAGACCCAAAAGTCTTAACCAATTCCTGCAGCAGCTCTAAGTCCCAAATCTCATCTAAATATCATCTAAATCAGGTATGGGTGGGATGGGACTTGAGGTATGATTCATCCTGAGGCAAAATTTCTCTCCAGCTGTGAAACTGAGAAACAAGACAGCAGGTTGTATACTTCCAAAATACAATGATGAACAGGCATAGAATAGACATTTCCATTCCAAAAGGGATAAATTGTAAAAGTTTCCTAAAAGGATCTTTTTCTAATTGTGGTAAGAACAATTAACATGAGATTATTTTCTTGATAATTTTTAAGTGCAAAATACAGTGTTGTTAAGTATAGACACAGTGTTGTACAGCAGATCTCTAGATAGAAGTATATTTCTTAATTTTAAAATATGTGATTTTCTAGATAGGGTTTTTTTTTAATATCATAATTGTCTATTTTAACGAGACTTTGACTAAAGCATGTGGTTTTAATGTTTTAAAATGTGTTGAGGGTGTCTCTGTGGTCAGTTAGACCAAGTGTGTCAACACTGTTGTTCAGTCCTCTATATAGGCCTCAGAGATGTTGAGGGTTTAGTTCCAGACCACTGCAATAAAACAAATATTGCAATAAAGCAAGTCACTCGAAGTTTTTGGTTTTCCACTATGTATAAAAGTTATGTTTACACTATACTGTAGTTTATTAAGTGTGTAATAGCATTATGTCTAAAAAACAATGTTCATACTTTAATTAGAAAATACTTTATAGCTAAAAAAATGTCAAAACAATTATAATAGTGACATCAAAGGTCTTTGAACACAGATTACCATAACAGATATAATAATAATAATGAAAAAGTTTGAAATATTGCAAGAATTACCAAAGTGTGACACTGAGACACAAAGTGAGCAAATGCAGTTGGAAAATGGTGCTGATAGATTTGCTTGATGTGGGGTTGCCACAAAACTTCAATTATATAAAACACAATATCTGCAAAGTGCAATAAAGTTAAGCACAATAAAATGAGGTATGCCTGTAGCTTGCTCTGTACTTATTCTATGTTCTGTATATTTATTTTTCTGTATACTTACATAATTACTAAGAGAGGAATATTGAGATCTTTAAATATAATTATGGAATTACCTATTTTCCCTTTAAAATTTCTCAGCTTTTGTTTCATATATATATATATATATATATATATATATATATATATATATATATTTTTTTTTTTTTTGCGGCACGCGGGCCTCTCACTGCTGCGGCCTCTCCCGTTGCGGAGCACAGGCTCCGGACGCCGCAGGCCCAGCGGCCACGGCCCACGGGCCCAGCCGCTCCACGGCACGCAGGACCCTCCCGGACCAGGGCACGAACCTGTGCCCCCCGCACTGGCAGGCAGACTCCCAACCACTGCGCCACCAGGGAAGCCCCTGTTTCATATATTTTATAGCTCTGTTATTAGATACAAATGAAATTAGGATTGTCATGTCCTCTTGATAAATTGGCTCTTTATAAATAAAAATGCCATTCTTCATTCCTGCTAATAATTCTTGTTCTAAAATTTACTTTTTCTTATTTTCATATATCTATTCCAGTTTTCTTTTAATAGTGTTTGCATGGTAATTATTTTTCAAGTCTTCCACTGTTAGCTTTTCACTTTTTCTTTATTTCTAAGACAGCATTTTGTTGGATCTTGTTTTTTTATTTAATGTGATAATCTCTGCCTTTTAATGGAAGTATTTAGACCATTTATACCTCATGTAAGTATATATTTGTTGTGATTAAATCTACCATTTTGTTATTCTTTTCTACTTGTGACATATTTTCTTTGTTTATTTTTGTCCTGTTTTCCTATCTCCTTTTGGATTGATTGCATACTTTGAGATGCTGTTTTGTCTTCACTTGGCTTATTTTATGCCCTTCTTTCTTTTGTTATAGTTTTGAGTGGTTACTGTTTATAATATAAACTTTTAACTTATCAGTCTACCTTCAAATACTATCACACCACATCATGTAAGAACTTTACAGCATTCTTTGCAATTTCCCAGGCCAATACATTGTACCTTGTTTGTCATATATTTTACCTTAAATTAGTGTAAGCCACAATACACAGTTATTATTTTGCTTTAATTAGGTTTTGAATAAAATTAGTAATCAGGAAAAATGTTTGATATTTGCCCACATTTATACCGTTTCCAGCACTCTTTATTTCTTTGTGTAGATAAAATTTCTATCTGGTATTATTTTCCTTCTGCCTGAAGAATTTTGTTTAACATCTCTTGTGTTACAGATTTGCTGGCTGTTGATTTTTTTCAACATTTTATAGATCTCTAGGTTAACATTTTTCCTTTTAGTACTTTAAAGATAATTTGTTATCTTCTGGTTTACATAGTTTCTGACAGGATATTTGCCCTTATTCTTACTTTCGATTTTTTTTTTTTTGTGTGTGTGTGTAACATGCTGCCTTTTCCCACTACGCTTAAGGTTTTATTTTTACCACTGAGTTTTAGCAATTTTATTATGATATTCATTGAAGTGATTTTTTTAGTGTGTATTCTGTTTAGGGTTTGTTGAGCTTCTTGGATCTGTAGGTTTATAATTTTCATCAAATTTTGGGAAAAAATTGGCCATTATTTCTTTAAATATTTTTATGTCCCTTTTTTCTATGACTCTAATTCCACATATATGAAGCCACTAGATATTGCCCCACAGATCACCAAAGCTTTATTTTTTAAGTCTTTTTCCTGATTGTGCTTCCAAACAGAAGTGCTTCCATTGAATAGTTTCCATTGCTGTGTCTTCAAGTTCTTTGATCTTTTCTTATAGAGTGTCTAATTGGGTGTTAATCTTTTCTAGTGTGTTTTCATTTTAGAGCTTGTATTTTTCATCAATATAAATTTAATTTGGATATTTTCTACATCTGCCATTTTTGTCTTATGATTTTCATGTTTTTCTTTATATCCCTGAGTATACGGAACATATTTATAATTGCTGTTTTAATGTCTTCTTCTGGCTATTCCATCATCCCTGTTATTTCTGGGTCTGTTTCTATTGATGGTAAAACACTTTTCCTGTTTTCTGTACAGATAGTAATTTTTAATTGGCTGCTGTATATTTTACATTGGATTTTGTTGTGGTCCTTTAAAGAATTCTGGTCTTTTATTTTGTTGCAGGCAGTTAAATTACATGTGCATTAGTTTGAACCTTTTGAAATTTGTTTCTAACCTCTTTTACAGTAGTTCTAGAGCAATATTTATTGTAGAGCTAATTTAGCTTCATTTTTCATTTATTCTTTCTCTCTTTTTGAAGGTTTGGGTCTTCAGAGGTCTCTACTAAATACTACACATGGTCAACAAGATCTCTCTATCCCTGTTAGAGGGAACTCAAGTCATGGTTTGTCCTGGGTAGCCTCCAGAAATTGTTAGTTTCACAGCTTTCTGGTAATAATTCTTCCCTTGAAAGTTGTTTTGGTCCCTTGTTGGGTTTTACCTTACACATGTGTAGCATCATCTTCAACCAAGTCTCACAGGAACTCCTATGCATATTTCTGGAACTCTTTCCTCTGTGTAGCCCCCTCTTTTTAGTCATTCTCCTTTGCAACTATAGCTACCTCAGCCTCACTAAACTTGAATTTCTCAATCTCAAACAAGATTCTTAGACTCTGTTTTCCTCTCCTTGCCCCATATCCAGGATTGCCTTAGGGAGAAAATGTTTCTCTGCTTTTTTAGGGGATCACAGTCCTGTACCGCCTGTTGTTCAGTGTCTGAAAATAGTAATTTCCCATGTTTTGTACTGTTTTCTAATTGTTTCTAGTAGGAGAGGAGTCTTGATTATTTTACTCACTTACGTTTGGAAATGAAGTACCCTGGGTATTTTTAATTTTTCTCTTATTTTTTTCTTCATATGAATAGCCAACTTGAATTTTTGCTATTCTTTCCTGGGCCAACTGTGTTAAAATTTAGGACTTTAAATACATTTCTGTGAATGTATCACAGAAAAAAAAAAAGAGAATAGCATCAATAACAGAATGAAAATAGAAGTTCTTGGTGTGAGTGGGACCTCCCTCTGGTGGAGTAGTCTTTTTGGAAGTGGTAGATTCCTGGTGGATTGAGAGATTGTTGAGACCAATGTGGTCACTCTTCAACTTCAGAGGCAATTGCCTCTGATGGCTTTTAGCGCAGCTTTATTGTAAAGCTTGCCTATTGAATCAGGGGGTGGACATCCTTAAGACAAATACTGTAAACAGCCATAGGATTGGGGGTGGAAGCTGGGGAATGAGAGAATGGAGTAGGGAGGAAGCATGACAGTAATTCCAGGCTGCATGAGCTTCTGAGGCAAGAGCACCAGTACAGAGATCCATCAACCTAAAAACAAAACAAAAACTAAGCTAACAAACAAAAAGACTGGACTTGCAAAAATAACTTCTGATTAAATTATAGAAGACTAAAACAAAACAATGAAACGAAAGCAAGTGTAACTTTTGGAATATCCTCCTGCTTAAGAAATACCCGGATTAAGCCATTATTTGACCTGGTTGCACCAAGCTATACATCTCCTTTGTTAGAACAGCTCGTTCTACTTAGAAGATAAAGAAAATGCCTTGGTTTAAATGTTAAACCACAGGGGATCGATTAATAAATAATGCTATATTTGTAGAATAAAATGCTATACAGTCATAAATCATGGTTTGGAAAAATATTTAATAAGGAAAATTGTGATATATTTTAAGTGAGAAAGCAGGTTGAAAAACAATATGCAGCTCTGTATATGGAATATATTCTTACGCCCACCCTCACCTACCTACCCACCTACCTACTGAATCTTTCTCTAATTTGTCTATTAGGAAGAGATATAGTGTAATGAGAATGTGACCCATGGAGTCAGGGCTCCTTGGTTTAATACCCAAGGTCTACTTTAGAGAAAATTCTTCATTTCTCTTTTACTACTGTTGTCTCACTTTAACATGGAAATAATAATAATATCTACTTCATATGGCTTCGGTAAAGTATAAATGATTTAACCCATTTAAGCCCTTAACAGAGTACATACAATAAATACATATTAAATGCTAATTTTTTATTATATATTACACAAAAGTGTAGAAAATTTGAATATATAGTGATTATATCTTGGTGGTGACATACCATGTGCTTTGATTTCTTTATATCTTTTTATATTTTCTAAACTTTCTACAAAGAGCATGCATTTCCTTTATGCTAACAAAAAATATAATACGTATGTTGAAAAAAGGAAAAATAATTTGTAAATTCTTAGATTAGGTAAAAAATATTATTTATAAGCATAGTCTTTATAAGACATAGCCAAAATTTGTTGACAGAGGGATTAAAAGTAAAAGTTGTAGAAAGACATATAAACTCAATGCAATAAAAAATGCAGTGGTTGGGACTTCCCTGGTAGTGCAGTGGTTAAGAATCTGCCTGCCAATGCAGGAGACATGGGTTCGAGCCCTTGTCCGGGAAGATCCCACATGCCGTGGAGCAACTAAGCCCACGCGCCACAACTACTGAGCCTGCGCTCTAGAGCCTGAGAGCCACAACTAATGAGCCCACGCGCCCCAACTACTGAAGCCCGCACACCTAGAGCTTGTGTTCCGCAACAAGAGAAGCCACTGCAATGAGAAACCTGTGCACCGCAATGAAGAGTAGCCCCCACTCGCCACAACTAGAGAAAGCCCACATGCAGCAACGAAGACCCAACACAGCCAAAAATAAACAAATAAAATTTTAAAAAATATAGTGGTTGCCATATCAATATCATAATTTTCAAAGAAAGGGACACAGAATCTTTTTAATAAATTTTTTATATGATCCAAAAATATGTCAAAATAGTCTTGAAGCTTTGTATTTCAGATAACATATCATCAGACTATATATAAATTAAATCTTTTCTGTACAGAAATATGTGAAGGAATCAAACGTCAGGTAAGAGTAGCTGGATATTTTAACACACCTGTCTCAGCCTTTGACAGAATGATCATGCAAAATATAATCCAAAGGAGGTGCTGGTCTTGGATTTAGAAATCTAGGCATAGAATTTTGACTCAGCCACAGCTCTGCAACTTTCAGGTGGGGAGTTAACTTTTTTTAAGCCTCAGTTGCCCTGCCTGTCAAAGGAGTTGAATATATGTCCCTATATTGCAAAGCTGTTTGTTACAAGGGTACATGAGGGAACGCTGGGTGGGTGGATGGTGATAAATTGAAGAAAAGGCCATCAGAGGCCTTGAGGCTTGAATAATACTTAGGATTATTCCAGGAACATAACAAGGAAGAAAGAATTTTCCCTAGAGTAAGGAAAGATAGCATATGAAAGGCACAGAGGTATGGAAAAGCAGGACGATATTTGTTGCTATTGTTTTTTCTTTAGTCTTAGTTTTCAGGAGAAGAAAAAAGAGCAGTGTTAACAGTGTTGGTGCAGTTGGGACACACCTAGTAGAATGGTGGAGAAAAGCCTGGCGAGATGGAGCTTGTGATGGGAATATCTATAGTGGTTAAGAGCCCTAGATTTTAAGCCACAGCCAGGCTTCAAATCCCATCTTTACCACCTATAACTTGTCTGCCTTTGAAAATATTACTAAACTCCTGCAAACCTCAGTTTTCTTGCCTATAAGATGGGGCTACTAATGGTTCCCAAAATGCGGTTACTAATAAACCCTATATCGTAGGTCCTTTAAAATGTTTAAGGTGGTGTGTAGTGTATTTAACAAGCTTGAAACAATCCTCGGCGTGTGTCATTTATTACCGTTATTGTTTATTGTGTTGTTGTTATTGTTGTTATTACCTCAATGAGGAGCTATGACTTTATCCTGTAAGTTAAAGGAGCCATTAAAGGATGTTAAGCAAAGCAAACCCAGATGGACTTTTTTTTTTTTTGCGGTACGCGGGCCTCTCACTGTTGTGGCCTCTCCCGTTGCGGAGCACAGGCTCCGGACGCGCAGGCTCAGTGGCCATGGCTCACGGGCCCAGCCGCTCCGCGGCATGTGGGATCTTCCCGGACCGGGGCACGAACCCGTGTCCCCTGCATAGGCAGGCGGACTCTCAACCACTGCACCACGAGGGAAGCCCCAGATGGACTTTGTGTTTCATAAAAACAACTCTGGTAGCATTGTGATGAATGGGTCACAGATATATAAGACTGGAGGGTCACTTATGAATCAGTTTCCTTTGTATTTCCTCATGATGGATAATGAGCACGGGGCCAGTCTGAGCTTTAATTTTGTTTTATTTTATTAATTTTCCATCACAGATATGCTGCTACAAAGAGTGGCATGAGGCCCTGATGACTCAGGAGAACTTTAAAGGGTGTGTAAATAGCTCTCAGCTATGTCGAGGTGTTGATACCCCTGTTTTTCTTGTCAATACATTCTCTAGAGAGTGAGCCTGATGAATGCAAACCATCAGCATTATTTCTGGAAGCTTGGTAAACATTTTAATCTTTGTGGCCTGATCTTGATGGAGAGCAGATAAACCAAGTCTCCCGGTCTGCCTGCAAAACAATCAATACCACAGAAGAAAATGAAAAGCACTTAAGCTATGCTTCCTGAATGGACACTTCAAGAAACACAGGAATGATTTTTCCCCAGAAAGGTGATCTTGGGGGTTTGAATCCTTTATTTAGCAATGACGAATGGAAGGGGGAATTTACAGAGTCTCTGAAATGAGGATGATAAGGTCACAGCTGAGGATGACAAAAATAAAAATGTTTCCTTAGAAAATGTCAGTTAGTAGAAACATCGCTACTTATGGAGTGTCCAGGCCTGTAGGCCTAGGGCAATTCTCCTCATAATGTAGCAGCATTGGTCCTTTATTTGATACATGTTTTTGAATGCCTGACAGTGACTCCTCACTCCCTTTAAAATCAGGTATTAAGCAGGTATCTGAAATCCCACAACAAGGCATTTCATTCCTTCCTTCCTTCCTTCCTTCATTCAAAATGCTGGGTGGAAGTCACTGATACCTCCGTGTTACTAAACCTATGTACACTTTTCCATCCTTACCTCCATTGACCTCTCCTTTACCTTAGATATTACTACCTCCTGATAAGCATTCTTGATCCTGCCCTCCAGGGTTGGATTATGGGTCCTAATTATGTGCTCTCATAGAACTGTCTACTTCTTGAGGCACTTATAACACTATTGTAATTGCCTATTAAAATTTTTCTTTCCAAAGACTTGAACTCTTTGAAGAAAGATACTGCTGCCACTCTCTTTGCAGCCCCTAGAACAATGCCAGGCATGTGGTAGGTGCTCAAAAAATTTTCTGGAAGAGAGGGAAAGAGGAAAAGAGAGTTTGTGACATTAAAAGATTAAGTCCTGAGTAATTAAATTTTCAGAGAAGATAGCATTAACTATCCTAACACTCCCTCCTTTTCAACCGTCTTTTTCTTTGACATTCATGACTCAACCCTTTCCTGGAGTTCCTCTTACCTCTCTGCTTTTTCTTTGTTTTTTTTTTTGTGTTACACGGGCCTCTCACTGTTGTGGCCTCTCCCGTTGCGGAGCACAGGCTCCAGATGCACAGGCTCAGCGGCCATGGCTCACGGGCCTAGCTGCTCTGCGGCATGTGGGATCTTCCCGGACCGGGGCATGAACCCGTGTCCCCTGCAATGGCAGGCGGACTCTCAACCACTGCGCCACCAGGGAAGCCCTCTGCTTTTTCTTAATATCCTTTCCAGGCATCACTCCTTGGCTATCTCTTAGTTGTCTCTGTTTTTCAGGCTTTCAACTTAGCCTGCTGTCCTTCTCAACTTTCCCCACACTCTCCCAGTCCATCTCATTCCCTTCCCCTTTCAATTATCATATTTAACTAATGGTGGTCAAATTTATGTCTCTTGCCCTATAGTCTCCTCTTGAGCTTCAGACTCATACATTCCAACTACTTACTAAGCATCTCTATTTGGATGTTCTTCAGACATCCAAAACTCAACATGTCCCAAATCATAAACTTTTCCCAAGAAACTGATCCAACTACTCATTCAGTCCCAAAGCCAGAGTCCCTGTTTTTATCTTGAAAACCTTTTTCTCTCATCTCTCCATCCATCTAATGAATCAACAAGTGCAGTTGATTCTATTTTCCAAATTCTTCTTAAGTCATCTGCTTCTCTTTATTTTTGCTCACCAACTTTCTCTCTTACCTGGATCATTGCAACAGCAGCCCATGTGGTCTCTGCTTCCAATCTTGCTTTCCTCTAATACACAAACCAGAATGATCTTTCTAAAATGCAAACCTAATCATGTTGTCAGCAACCACAACATTCAAAACTTTCATTATTTCCAAGTGTTCTCAGGAAAAAATTCAAACTCCTTCGTGGCCTTATCTCTTGCTATTACTATTATCCAAGCCTACTCTTTTATTAAACTAATTACAAGTCATTGAATATTTCATGGTCTCTCTCTGTCTTCTCTCTTTGCCGGTTTCTCTTTCACTCTCTTCCCTCACCATCCATCTCTCTCTCTCCCCCTTAGTTTCTTCTGTTTGGATCTCTCTTCCTTTCCATGCCTCTCATTTGATGCGCTAATTCTTCCTTATCCTTCCGGTTTTACCTTAGATATTACCACCTCCTGATAAGCATCCTTAATCCCGCCCTCCAAGGCTGGATTATGGATCCTTCATATGTGCTCCCATAGAATTCTCTCTTTTCCCTTTTGAAGCGTTTATAACACTACACTGTAATTGTCTATTTAAAAAAATTTATCCTAAAACTATGAACTCTTTGAAGACAGATGCTGTTGCCACTGTATTTGTACCACCTAGAACCTAGAACAATACCAGGTGTGCAGTAGGTACTCAAAAAATATTTCTCTGTGAGAGAGATAAAAGAAGAAGAGGAAGAAGAAGGAGGAGGAGAAGAATGAATTAGTGACATTAAAATGTTATTAAGTCCTGAGTAATTGAATTTTCAGAGAAGATGGCATTAAGCACATTTTATTTGAGTTTCCAGCTGTGCTTTATTTCGTTCATGCTATGTTTAGCATAGAATTAAACATATTAATTATGTAAATAATTTTTTTTTTTGACTTCTAAGATATGGCTTATATTTACTTCTTATGGGGCCCAAAGGAAAGAGGTTGCACAGGGATTTAGTTCTCTATGGCCAATGCCATTCCACTCTTGTTCCTCCCCTCCTGGGGAGCGCTTTATTTGCCCAAAATTACATCATCTTTCTTAATGTTTGACTCAAAATGTCCCCAAAGTGTCATTGCCTATCACATTTTTAAATATGCTGAGACATTTTATCAGGAAATAGAACTGTCATGGATTCAGTGCTGAGTGCTGAAATTTGAGATGAAGATTCCTCATGGTTCCTAACTACTTCAAAACCTGATGTGCTTAGAGCAGACTTGATCTTCCCCAAGGTACAAGGGATGCCAAGCACTCCTTCTGTACTGATGTGAGCTCATACAGAGACTTTCTGTTCTGAGAAAGTAACAGAGCGCTTCTGATTCTCTTGCCATGGTTCTGATAGCTCCTTTTCTGTATCTCATATATCTGTCATCAGTCATATAAACCCTTTGCCCGTAATCTGGGACAATCCAAATGTGTGAGTACTGATTTGATTTTTTCTTTTCCAGGAGGTCAGTCCAAAGGGAAGGCAGGGTCTCAAACTAAAGAATAAATGTTCAATAGTATTAGGCCAGCTTCAAGTGACCTTTAACTTCAGATTACGTTTGGAGAACGGTTCAGGTCTTGGCAAATTCCACCTTGTTTTAAGGGAACTATTTTATTCCATGTGTCCCTAATGACATTACCTCTTATAAATCCTAATTACTGCTCATTGCTTGGATCAGTCCTGGAACAGTTTGTAGATATTCTAAGTAGGATTCCATATTCTTGGCTGAATGTTGCAACTGCACTTGATTGTTGACCTAATATTGGAAAGAGATTGAGGTATTCCTCAGGCCCAAAGGGAAAACTTTAAGCTCTAACAATAGCAAACGTGTATTGATTTTGTACTGAATGCCAGAAACTAAACATTTTATAAGTATTATATCGATTAATCTTCAGAGTCATCCCTATGAGGTAGATTCTATTATTTTCTCCGTTTCATAGATGGGAAGATGGAGAGCAAGAGACACGATTTCACAAAGTCACACAGTGAGCAGATGTCAGAACTCAGATGGCATTTAAGACTGTCTGATGCTGAAATTTGTGTTCTTAGCCCCTTAGCCACTTAGCATTTCCTTCCAGAATGCTGATAAAGCTGTCTTTGGCTTGGCCTCTTTCTCGGGGCCACTTTTATAGATCAGTACGTCTAACAGGTCTGGGTATAAAATAATTCTTGCAGAACATTTATCATACCAGGAAGTTATCTGATTGGGATGTTGGATTAGCACCTGGAGACTCAGACTTCCCCAATATCCCTCTTAACCTTTAGAGACATAATCCCTTCATCTAGAATGAAGAGGGGCTTTGTGTTCAGAAGCCGCTCCTTCTATCAACTTTGTCTTTGACTATCTTTTTTATCCTGATTCCCAAGAAAATCCAGTCTTGAATTTTGTAAGCACTGAGAGGATTTTTAGCTTTATCATGTGGAACTTCTGTGATCATGGCACTTGGACCATGAGAGAATTTCATTTTATGTGGAGTCAGAATCTCTATTTCCTGTTCTAACTCTCTTGTTCCAAAGCTTTCTACAATTAGCATGGTGTCTTCTTCCTACCTTTCTTAAGGAGTAAGGGTTCCATTATTTTCCTATGGCCCCTGCGTGGGCTTGGCTACTGCATGAGTTACTTGGTACAGTGTATTATCTAATTTTCTTATAACAATTTATTTGATTTTTCTTGTGTCGTATATAAATCAGGCACATATAAAACTGAAACACCACTTTCCTTTATTTTTAATTTCCTTTGCTGGCCCCTATTCCCAATCAGAAAAAGAAAGTTTATCTTTTCATTACTTCCTTTCAATTTGAAAGTCTCTTTTGGATAATATCCACGTTCAGCTATAATCATTTCAATTACTCTTCACAGCTCTTTTTACGAGTGTCCTTTTTTCCTTATAGGTCTTTCTTGTCCTATTTTTAATTTAATAGTAGCATGAAGGACATGCTAATACTTTGTATTATTTTGTTATGCTGTCACTTATCCTGTACTCCAAAAACGCTTATTGCCTTAGAGAAGTAAATATGATATGATTAAGCTGCTTTCCAACATAGGTCTTCTGGTTTCATAATAGGTTTCATAATAGGTCTTCCAGTTTACTATTCCCTGACATCAGCAAAGCTTTGCCTCAGACCTAGCATATAGTACATAACCTATGAGAATTTGCCTCTGTCTGCCAAAGCTTCCTCTCTTTCTTTTTATTCCCCTCCCTTCTCTTTTTTTCCCCTAAACAGGCATTCTCCACATATTAGCTCAAAAATAAAAAACCTGGGGGAATTTTCTAGTAAGCAGTCTATAAATAGGGATACATTTTTCATCCTAGTCATTTTGGTTATTGCTTATAGAAGCTCTCAGTGTTCAAAACACTGCCCAACAGCCTGTTTTTCATAGGGTGATGCCTAGAGCGTTCTAAATTTCCGACAAAAACTTCAAGTTCAGGATCACACCTCTTACGGAGATTCTGCCACTGCACGGCCTTAGAGGCCAGAGGCGGTAGCGTCTGTAGCTGTCAGGACAAGCTAGGCTTTGTTGTAAAAATAAACAAGAAAAAAGAAAGTTCAGTGGCATAAACCAATGAAGGCTTATGTCTCGTTAATGCTGCATGCCCATTCTAGCCCAGCAGGGCTCTGTGCGTTGTTGCCACCCAGGGACCCAGGACGACAGAGTAGCCACCTTCTTGGATAATGCCAGACATGTCCCAGAGGGAGAGAGCGTGGCAAATCATGCAGTGGCTCTCACAGCTTCTAACAGAAGTGACTCTCACATTTCAAATTCAGCTGCATAACCACTCCCAGCCTGCTAGGGTAAAGGAACACTATTCTACTTTGTGCCTGGGAGAAGAACCAGGAACAACTGGAACACAGCAACACTCCATCCATGGTAGGATGTGTCTTTTATCTTCAGATGGTTGATTCAGTTTCAGCTACAATGTCAGTTTCACGAGAAGGGTAGACGGGGGAAGTGCGCACTGCTAAATTTTGGATTCAGACGCCCTTATGGCTGATACGCAGGACCGAATCACTTGTGAACTATGAAAACTTCTTTTGGGACTCTGGCCTAAGACTGTCACCAGAGGGACGCTGGGGAGACCCTAGATCCACAGCTTGTTTTGTCTCACTTATTGGGACAACAAAGAAAGAAATCTAAGCCCAAGTAAAATGGTACCAAAGGAATTTCTTCTTCCTGCAGTCTAGGCTAGAGCCAATAGAAGTATCCCACTGTTAAGATTCTGCTTGGCAGGAAATGCCACCCCACCAGGGACAGCCCCTGGTTCCTCTGAACGTTCCAACTAGATGGGTGCATGGAGAGAGAAGACAATCCAAAGAGTTAAGAATACAAAGCAATTATGGCACAAGTCATGACTTAAAGTCTCTTTACTGTAACTCTAAACGTGTCCAAATACAGCCTAAATGAAAAGGTCTTTGCATCTTTCCTTCTCAAAGTTGGAGTGAAAGGTGAGTGCTTGAATTCCTTCTAAAGGACAGCAGTGACCTTAGGTAGGAATCCAGTTTTACCCATTTTCTTTATGTGGAGAGATTCTATAATAAAGGGAAGAAGTTTCTGGGTAACACTGGCTTTCTATCTCCATAACTGTTGATTAAAAAAAAAAAAACCTTTAGTTGCAAGATTGATAGATTTAGAGGATTATTTTAGCTCCATGTTTCAAACTATAAGACTAAAAGTGGCTTAATAACAAGGGGTTAATTATGTTACCTTTCTGGGGTTAGTTCAGTAGCATAGCCATGTGCTCAAATACTAAGGGTTAATTATGTTACCTTTCTGGGGTTAGTTCAGTAGCATAGCCATGTGCTCAAATACTAAGGTGCTTTCCATTTTCCTGCTGTGCCATCCTTGATATATGGATGGCACTTCTCCTCATGGACACAGTTTGGCTGCCACAGCTCCAAACACTAATCCGGTCCTCACAGAGAAGATCCAAACGCAGAAAAGGGCAAATCCCCATCTATGTCCCTTGTAAGAGTGAAAAAATGGTTTCCGAGACCTGCTGCTGTCTTAGATCTCATTTGCCAGATTTCTTTACGTATCCATGTTTATACTAATCACAGTGAGGGTGATGGAATTACTATAATCAATATTCATCTCCTGGGGCTGAGAAGTAGTCATCTTCCTTGAACTCAGAGGAGGCTGACGATCCAATCAAAATTGGGGTTCTGCCAGCAAGAAGTGTATGGAGAAAGACATGGCTCTTGGCAACCTCAGAGTTAAGACACAGAGAGGTGATGTGGTTCCCTTTGATTCTGTGGAAAGGTGGGGCAGAGCTAGATCTAGAGCACTGGGCTCCTGTTTCCTCAGCACCATGACTTTTCTTCTGTGTCTTTGTCTCTTCCTTTATAAAAGGGATTGGGATATTGCTTGCCTGAGTTCTATGGTGATAAGCATCATCATAATAATTAAAAAAAGAAAACTTGCCTAAGGGATTACTTCCATGTGGAACAATGAAACAATAACCTAAATAGCCACAGCTCAGTTTCACAGATGCTGCTGCTTGGATACAGGAAAACTGCTGACTTATTGCACAGCTCTGCTGGGGCTGTTTCCTCACCCCACCTCTGACCAGATGGTACACCTCATCTCATGATTTTCCTCGTGTTTGCTGGCTCTGATGTATATCCCCTGCAAGAAGGAAGAAAAAACCATCTCTCCTGGGAGCTTGTACTGCAGAGCAGCCATTCAGCCCTTTTGCCCCAATACTTCTGCAGAGCTGACACACACAGTTCTTTCCTATGCACGGAGATGCTGAAACCAAGCGCTTCCTTATTGCACTGACTCAGAGAAAGGGCTGGGGCTGCTCTGGGCTCAAGAGTCATCCATCAGGGCAGATTGATACTCCCTCTGCCTTTTGCCTTCTAGAAGCTTGTGTGCATATTTTTAACTCTTTGGGTTTGCAAAAGAGAGAAGATGAGTAGGCACCCACCCTTTGGTTGGCAATGGGTAAGCTGACATTATCCCATTGGGCAAATGGGGGAGGATTCACAAGGGAAGAGGGAGCCTGCAATTAAGCGAGGACTGCAGAGTTCTGTCTGAGTCAGCATTACCTCCTCCTGGAGCGCTCTCAGGTGATCCCCTGGCCAAGGACACTGCAGGAAGGACAACGTCATGTGGTTGGACACAGAAAATGGATGCTTTGGAAGCAGACTGACATTTGCTTTTAATTACCTCCTCTTTAATTACCTTCTGAAGATGAATTCTTTTTTCATAGAAAAAAGCCAGGAAGAGAAGGAAATGTTCTTCCTACAGAGCTAACCGTGTGTGCACATTAGCCTTCAGCACTGATTAAGATAAATGCCATTTCAACCCCTTTTGCTTTTAGAGAAGATTTGAATTCAGCTGCTTGGCTCTTGACAAGCTTGTATTCCGCTTTTGTTATGTCCCTCAGCCACCTCAGGTTGTCAGTGATGGGGTGAACAGATCAGGTCACCTAGCATTAGTGTGACCAAGACATATGTGGGCTCTGGCGCTCGGGTTCTTTTTCCTGCCTCCTGGGGGGTTACTCAGGCACCACCAGAAAGGTCTTGCGCCCATAAATAGCTGTAAAGCAATCCATGAAACACCACGTGAGCGGGACTGATCATAAATGCAATAGCAATTCAGAGTAGACGTTTCCTTCTGCTGAGGTTATCCTGGAGAGCTTTCTGGAGGAAATTGATATTCAGTGGGGGAAATAACGATGTTTAAAATGTAATCATACCCATACTTTTTTAAAGGGGGGGAGTGAAAAATGAATAATTCATGTAGCTTATTTAATTTAAAAATATATATAGGAAGTTCATCTTTTTCCCATTAAAAGCATCACCTGCTTCCAGTCACTTGGCTGAGTTCTTTGGGGTGGTGGTGGTGAGGGTCCCAGCGTTATGGGTACATGCAAGGGGGTACCCAGTGGTGTTCCTTTTGTCAAAAGAAAGCATGTCCTCCTCAAAAAGATTGACAACTAAAATTCTGAGAACTGCAGCTGGCAGGAAACAAGGAGGCTGAGTTAGATCTTTTCTTAAGCATCCAATCATCTGCCCCCCACCTCCACCTGGGAGAAACTCCTGTGGGTCCTGCGTGAAACAAATCCCAAGATGATTTTTTACAAGTGTTTAGATTTACAGTACTGAGAATTTTTTCCCCTTTTTCTTTTTCCTGAAAGCAGAGGTGTGACGCAGCAATTGAAGTAGCCCACAACTAGAGCAGCCTGGACCACAGAGAGAAAGGTTTTGCAAAAACTGCCTCATTCTCCCTGCAGGGATTTTCTGCTCTCAGAGAGAAGGTGCATTTGTTATCCCCACATGGGTGGTCCAGGCCAGCTACCCTTCAGAGGGGCAGGTGAATGGATAGACCCACTGGAAAAGAGTCCATTCCTGTGAACTCTGACTTTATTTGTTATTCATGGAAGGAGTTCTCTGCGGCTGTTTGTAGCTTGAGTTTTTCATGAAGGAATAGGAAGGTGATTAAAGATGAGCTTTTGCTCCTGTATCTTTTTCCTTTTAAGAATTCGATGGTTGGGGGGCATTATGTATCGGTTACCAATGGTTTAGCTCATCCCACACACAGCTTACTCTTCTGCGAAAAAGAAACCAAACTGAAAGGGAACAGCACAGAGTAAAGGAGAAGACAGGCAAAGGTCAATGCAGCTGGTTGCTCTGGAGCTGAAATCCCAGGAAGGCTCCCTCCCCCTCTTGCCTCCAAATCCGATTTGTACTATGTTTCCTTTGCTCCCCAGCTTGCTGCTCCTCCACTACCTCCCAGGGGAAGTTTAGGGTTGCAGACAGTTTCATTAAAGGTCAGCAGGCTGCCAGGAGCAATTCGTGCACGGGGAGGAAATGAGCAGAATGTATTTTCATAGGAGCCTAGGGCTGGGAGGGACCTGGTGAGACCGAGGCTCTCCAATCCCCTTCAGGAAAGATCGCCTGTAAATCAGGCCATGTGGCTGACCTCTCCTGGATTCTTAGAGGACTTTCATCAGGGAGGAAGGGCATCTTTGATGACGTTTGCGGAGATACTATTTCATATTCTGAGGGCAGATGTATT
This sequence comes from Pseudorca crassidens, assembly GCF_039906515.1. Lineage (NCBI taxonomy): Eukaryota > Metazoa > Chordata > Mammalia > Artiodactyla > Delphinidae > Pseudorca > Pseudorca crassidens. Next base: position 102,599,258 of record NC_090302.1, on the reverse strand, counting down.
ACACAGGGACTCTATTGTTCATTAACGTTCTGAAGCCAGGGCAAACCTGGTTCTCACAGAGCACAGCACTAGTCTGACCAGAATTCTCCTCTACGGAGGCTCCAAAGTCATCACAGGACAAATGGGAGAGTGAATCTCCTGAGGACCAGCCTTGCAGAAAAGCTGACTCCTCTTGAGAGCAGGGGCTATACGTCCCACCCCTTCTCTATTCCTTACCACTGCCTTGTTTCTTTCGCATATCTTAACTCTCCCTTCTTCTCTCCTCCTGCTTCCAAGGGTTCCTGTTACCGCCCCTCACAGGGACTGAGTTTACTTTGCTTTCTGGAGAATGTGTCTTATTTTCCACCAGAATCAGAAGGATACCCATCTTTACTTCCTGCACTGGAATTACTTCTAAAATGATTTGGCTCCGAGAGAGCCATTTCCAGCCCTTCATAAACCGAACCTTAGAGAATTCTGCTTAAAAAAAAAAAAATCCACAAGAACTACCACATTAAAACCTTCTATAATTAAGACAGTAATGCCCCCAATACCATCCAAGGTACCTCCAGAGGAAAATCCATCTGTACATCAAAGATAATATTCCTTTGAATTATTTATACCAATTCAGTTACATAAACATTTACAAACATAGCAGTGGTGATGGTTTAGTGACGTCAAATGAAAGAGGAATTATCGCTAGCCAGAAACCTTTTTATTGTACATCTCTTCTTGTACTTGTACATTAAACATTCTCTTGATGTTTGTCTCCTTGTCACTCTTACATCTTGAATCCATATTGTCTCTTTACTCAGAGCAAGATGACTTGAATATCCTGAAGAGCATTAGTAAGATATTGCCTGTTGAATAAATTTAATATTGTATATTGTATCAGGCCTTAAGTTTGAGGGTATGTTCCTAGGGTATCAGTCTATAAAGGAGAGATCTTGTTGTTTTGTAAGACTATGTAAAGGATGGTATTTCAGAGAGTTTGGTATTTTAGATGTTACTATTTGTCTGTATCTGCAAACAACAACAAGAACAACAACAAAAAACTAAAATAAGGACTAGAAGACCCCCAGGAGCCTAGAGAAAGTTAAAAGAAAGCCCCACATATTTATGGTTACCAGAGGGTAAGTGGGGGGAGGGATAAATTGGGAGATTGGGATTGACATATACATACTACTATATATAAAATAGATAACTAGTAAGGACCTACTGTAGAGCACAGGGAACTCTACTCAATAGTCTATAATGGCCTATATGGGAAAAGAATCGAGAAGAGTGGAGATATATATACACACACACATATATATATCACTTACAATATACAATACTGTAAATCAACTATACTCCAATAAAAGTAAAGAAGGCTACACAATCTCAGCCCTCAACCTCCTTCTTCAGCTGCTCTGCCCTTCTCCACTCTGGTTGCAGGGAAACCCAGTGCCTTCACGCGGTATGCCATTGTCCCGAGGCCTGGACTAGGGTGTCTTTTCTATGGCTGTACACTCTGACATTCCTCTCTCCTTTATTTCGTCAGGATATTTTGATGTGCATTTCAATTGAGCCAAGCACTCAGTTAATTAGTTTCATAGATGGACACCCTCAGGGTATTTGCCAGATGTGCCTGGAGCCACAGTAGGGCTTTACCTTTGACAGACCTTGGGGTGTATGTGGGGGAGGGAATGACAGGATGTGGACTCATTGTTTGGGAAGAAAAAACAAAAGCCGGATGTGGAAGGTTAATGAGCTCTTGCTCATCAGAGTCGTATCTGCCTCCCAAGGCCTAGAGCTTTGCACACAAGTGGGAACTTATTCTGTGTGAGATGATGTCAAATTGCAAGAAGAAAGGAGAGAGAAGGTGATTTGAAGGACCACGATGTCTAGACAATATGTTAACTTTGCCACTATGCATCAGATCTTGTGATACTTAACTAGTCAGGTGTTAGAAATGGAAGTATAAATAGATTTCATAGTCAATCATAATTAGAAAATAGGCTGATGGCAGAATTTCAATGCATAAGAAAGACGTTGCTCCATAAGTAAAGGTATAGGCAAATTACACACTCTGAATTAATAAGAAGAAACAAAGAAACGTTATGAAAGATAGACAGTTATTAAGAGGATAAAGAAGATTAAAAAACCTAGTAGGAAATATTGACAATAAGCATGAAATGGCAATTCACAACAGAAAGAACAAAGGCCCAATTTTGTGAAATGTAATCAAAGATATAGAACAAACGTAATTTTTTTCTGTTAATTTGGCAAAGTATTTTTTAAACACTACTGCCCAGTATTGATGAGGATATGGAAAAAAGGTAAGCAATATACCCTCCTCTAGGAGATATTAGCTCTTTTGACCTGTTTCCTGAATCTTCCTTGAGAAGAATATGGGTGAGGGAAGAGGAGGAATCTTGAGATTACAGTGGAGGCCCAAAATGTTCACACATTACATATGTCTTGGCACATATAATTTGTATAATGTCATAAGATCAAGACATTAAAAGCCATGGACATGAAGAGTAACATCACAAAAAATGTGGAGTTTAGTGGAAAAAAAAAGCTAGCAATAGTATGTACAGTCTGAATTTAATAGTGTAAGAATTATACATATTTATAGAAGAAAGACTATATGATAATGATGGTAGATAACTCAAAGTAGTGAGAATACAGATGAGTCACATTTGCCTCTTCCTATGCAAAAAAAATATTTTTTTTACCATCTTTATTGGAGTATAGTTGCTTTACAATGGTGTGTTAGTTTCTGCTTTATAACAAAGTGAATCAGTTATACATATGTACCCATATCTCTTCCATCTTGCGTCTCCCTGCCTCCCACCCTCCCTATCCCACCCCTCTAGGTGGTCACAAAGCACTGAGCTGATCTCCCTGTGCTATGCGGCTGCTTCCCACTAGCTATCTATTTTACGTTTGGTAGTGTATATATGTCCGTGCCACTCTCTCACTTTGTCACAGCTTACCCTTTCCCCTCCCCGTATCCTCAAGGCCATTCTCTAGTAGGTCTGTGTCTTTATTCCCACCTTGCCCCTAGGTTTTTCATGACCTTTTTTTTTTTTTTACATTGCATATATATGTGTTAGCATATGGTATTTGTTTTTCTCTTTCTGACTTACTTCACTCTGTATGGCAGACTCTAAGTCCATCCACCCCACCACAAATAACTCAATTTCATTTCTTTTTATGGCTGAGTAATATTCCATTGTATACATGTGCCATATCTTCTTTATCCATTCATCTGTTGATGGACACTTAGGTTGCTTCCATGACCTGGCTATTGTAAACAGAGCTGCAATGAACATTTTGGTACATGACTCTTTTTGAATTATGGTTTTCTCAGGGTATATGCCCAGTAGTGGAATTGCTGGGTCATATGGTAGTTCTATTTTTACTTTTTTAAGGAACCTCCTTACTGTTCTCCATATCGGCTGTATCAATTTACATTCCCACCAACAGTGCAAGAGTGTTCCCTTTTCTCCACACCCTCTCCAGCATTTATCGTTTGTAGATTTTGGGATGATGGCCATTCTGACTGGTGTGAGATGATATCTCATTGTAGTTTTGATTTGCGTTTCTCTAATGATTAGTGATGTTGAGCATTCTTTCATGTGTTTGTTGGCAATCTGTATATCTTCTTTGGAGAAATGTCTATTTAGGTCTTCTGCCCATTTTTGGATTGGGTTGCTTGTTTTTTTGATATTGAGCTGCATGAGCTGCTTGTAAATTTTGGAGATTAATCCTTTGTCAGTTGCTTCATTTACAAATATTTTCTCCCATTCTGAAGGTTGTCGTTCCATCTTGTTTATGGTTCCCATTGCTGTGCAAAAGTTTTTAAGCTCCATTAGGTCCCATTTGTTTATTTTTGTTTTTATTTCCATTTCTCCAGGAGGTGGGTCAAAAAGGATCTTGCTATGATTTATGTCATAGAGTGTTCTGTCTATGTTTTCCTCTAAGAGTTTTATAGTGTCTGGCCTTACATTTATGTCTTTAATCCATTTCGAGTCTATTTTTGTGTATGGTGTTAGGGAGTGTTCTAATTTCATTCTTTTACATGTAGCTGTCCAGTTTTCCCAGCATTGAAGAGGCTGTCTTTTCTCCACTGTATTTTCTAGCCTCCTTTATCAAAGATAACGTGACCATATGTGCGTGGGTTTATCTCTGGGCTCTCTATCTGTTCCATTGATCTATATTTCTGTTTTTGTGCCAGTACCATACTATCTTGATTACTGTAGCTTTGTACTATAGTCTGAAGTCAGGGAGCCTGATTCCTCCGGCTCCGTTTTTCATTCTCAAGATTGCTTTGGCTATTCGGGGTCTTTTGTGTTTCCATACAAATTGTGAAATTTTTTGTTCTAGTTTCGTGAAAAATACCAGTGGTAGTTTGATAGGGATTGCATTGAATCTGTAGATTGCTTTGGATAGTAGAGTCATTTTCACAATGTCGATTCTTCCAATCCAAGAACATGGTATATCTCTCATCTATTTGTATCATCTTTAATTTCTTTCGTCAGTGTCTTATAATTTTCTGCGTATAGGTCTTTTGTCTCCTTAGGTAGGTTTATTCCTAGGTATTTTATTCTTTTTGTTGCAATGGTAAATGGGAATGTTTTCTTAATTTCACTTTCAGATTTTGCATCATTAGTGTATAGGAATGCAAGAGATTTCTGTGCATTAATTTTATTTCCTGCTACTTTACCAAATTCTTTGATTAGCTCTAGTGGTTTTCTGGTAGCATCTTTAGGATTCTCTATGCGTAGCATCATGTCATCTGCAAACAGTGACAGCTTTACTTCTTCTTTTCTGATTTGGATTCCTTTCATTTCTTTTTCTTCTCTGATTGCTGTGACGAAAACTTCCAAAACTATGTTGAGTAATAGTGGTGAGAGTGGGCAACCGCAACCTTGTCTTATTCCTGATCTTAGTGGAAATGGTTTCAGTTTTTCACCATTGAGGACGATGTTGGCTGTGGGTTTGTCATATATGGCCTTTATTATGTTGAGGAAAGTTCCCTCTATGCCTACTTTCTGGGGGGGTTTTATCATAAATGGGCGTTGAATTTTGTTGAAAGCTTTCTCTGCATCTATTGAGATGATCATATGGTTTTTCTCCTTCAATTTGTTAATATGGTTTATCACATTGATTGATTTGCATATATTGAAGAATCATTGGATTCCTGGGATAAACCCCACTTGATCATGGCATATGATCCTTTTAAAGTGCTGTTGGATTCTGTTTGCTAGTATTTTGTTGAGGATTTTGCATCTATGTTCATCAGTGATATTGACCTTTAGTTTTCTTTTTTTGTGACATCCTTGTCTGGTTTTGGTATCAGGGTGATGGTGGCATCATAGAATGAGTTTGGTAGTGTTCCTCCCTCTGCTATATTTTAAAGGGCTTGAGAAGGAAAGATGTTAGCTCTTCTCTAAATGTTTGATAGAATTCGCCTGTGAAGCCATCTGGTCCTGGGCTTTTGTTTGTTGGAAGATTTTTAAACAAAGTTTCAATCAGGGCTTGTGATTGGTCTGTTCATAATTTCTATTTCTTCCTGGTTCAGTCTTACAAGGTTGTGCTTTTCTAAAAATTTGTCCATTTCTTCCAGGTTGTCCATTTTATTGGCATATAGTTGCTTGTAGTAATCTCTCATGATCCTTTGTATTCCTTCAGTGTCAGTTGTTACTTCTCCTTTTTCATTTCTAATTCTGTTGATTGGAGTCTTCTCTCTTTTTTTCTTGATGAGTCTGGCTAATTGTTTATCAATTTTATCTTCTCAAAGAACCAGTTTTTAGTTTTATTGATCTTTGCTATCATTTCTTCATTTCTTTTTCATTTGTTTCTGATCTGATCTTTATGACTTCTTTCCTTCTGCTAACTTTAGGTTTTTTTTGTTCTTCTTTCTCTAATTGCTTTAGGTGTAAGGTTAGGTTGTTTATTTGAGATGTTTCTTGTTTCTTGAGGTAGGATTGTATTGCTGTAAATTTCCCTCTTAGAACTGCTTTTGCTGCATCACATAGGTTTTGGGTCCTCGTGTTTTCATTGTCATTTTTTTCTAGGTATTTTTTGTTTTCCTCTTTGATTTCTTCAGTGATCACTTCGTTATTAAGTAGTGTATTGTTTAGCGTCCATGTGTGTGTATTTTTTACAGATTTTTTTCCTGTCATTTATATCTAGTCTCATAAGATTGTGGTCGGAAAAGATACTTGATACGATTTCAATTTTCTTAAATTTACCAAGACTTGATTTGTGACCCAAGATATGATCTATCCTGGAGAATGTTCCAGGAGCACCTGAGAAGAATGTGTATTCTGCTATTTTTGGATGGAATGTCCTATAAATATCAATTAAGTCCATCTTGCTTAATGTGTCATTTAAAGCTTGTGTTTCCTTATTTATTTTCATTTTGGATGATCTGTCCATTGGTGAAAGTGGGGTGTTAAAGTCCCCTACTATGAATGTGTTACTGTCGATTTCCCCTTTTATGGCTGTTAGTATTTGCCTTATGTATTGAGGTGCTCCTTTGTTGGATGCATAAATATTTACAATTGTTATGTCTTCTTCTTTCATTGATCCTTTGATCATTATGCAGTGTCCTTCTTTGTCTCTTGTAATAGTCTTTGTTTTAAAGTCTGTTTTGTCTGATATGAGAATTGCTACTCCAGCTTTCTGTTGATTTCCTTTTGCATGGAATATCCTTTTCCATCCCCTCACTTTCAGTCTGTATGTGTCCCTAGGTCTGAAGTGGATCTCTTGTAGACAGCATATATATGGGTCTTGTTTTTGTATCCATTCAGCCAATCTATGTCTTTTGGTTGGAGCTTTTAACCCATTTACATTTAAGGTAATTATTGATATGTATGTTCCTATTACCATTTTTAAAATTATTTTAGGTTTGTTATTGTAGGTCTTTTCCTTGTCTTGTGTTTCCTGCGTAGAGAAGTTCCTTTAGCATTTGTTGTAAAGCTGGTTTGGTGGTGCTAAATTCTCTTAGGTCTTTCTTGTCTGTAAAGGTTTTAATTTCTCTGTCAAATCTGAGTGAGATCCTTGCTGGATAGAGTAATCTTGGTTGTAGGTTTTTCTCCTTCATCACTTTAAATATGTCCTGCCACTCCCTTCTGGCTTGTAGAGTTTCTGCTGAAAAATCAGCTGTTAACCTTATGGAGATACCGTTGTGTGTTATTTTTCCCTTGCTGCTTTTAATATTTTTTCTCTGTATTTAATTTTTGATGGTTTGATTAATATGTGTCTTGGCGTGTTTCTCCTTGGATTTTTCCTGTATTGCACTCTCTTTGCTTCCTGGACTTGATTAACTATTTCCTTTCCCATATTAGGGAAGTTTTCAACTATAATCTCTTCAAATATTTTCTCAGTCCCTTTCTTTTTCTCTCCTTCTTCTGGGATCCCTATAATTCAAATGTTGGTGCATTTAATGTTGTCCCAGAGGTCTCTAGAGAGACTGTCCTCAATTCTTTTCAGTCTTTTTTCTTTATTCTGCTCTGCAGTAGTTATTTCCACTATTTTATCTTCCAGGTCATTTTTCCATTCTTCTGCCTCAGTTATTCTGCTATTGATTCCTTCTAGAGAATATTTAATTTCATTTATTGTGTTCATCATTGTTTGTTTGCTGTTTAGTTCTTCTAGGTCCTTTTTAAACATTTCTTGTATTTTCTCCATTCTATTTCCAAGATTTTGGATCACCTTTAGTATCATTACTCTGAATTCTTTTTCAGGTAGACTGTTTATTTCCCCTTCATTTGTTTGGTGTGGTGGGGTTTTACACTGCTCCTTTATCTGCTGCATATTTCTCTGACTTCTCATTTCTCAAATCTCATTTTAATTTACTGTGTTTGGGGTCTCCTTTTCACAGTCTGCAGGTTTGTAATTCCCATTGTTTTTATTCTCTGCCCCCAGTTGGTGAGGTTGGTTCAGTGGGTTGTGTAGGCTTCCTGGTGGAGGCGACTGGTGCCTGTGTTCTGCTGGATGAGGCTGGATCTTGTCTTTTTGGTGGGCAGGTCCACGTCTGGTGGTGTGTTTTGGGGTGTCTGTGGCATTATTATGATTTTAGGCAGCCTCTCTGCTAATGGATGGGGTTGTGTTCCTGTCTTGCTAGTTGTTTGGCATAATGTGTTCAGCACTGTAGCTTGCTGGTCGTTGAGTGCAGCTGGGTGCTGGTGTTGAGATGGAGATCTTTGGGAGATTTTCGCCATTTGATATTATGTGGAGCTGGGAGGTCTCTTGTTTACCAGTGTCCTGAACCTTCCTCTCTCACCTCAGAGGCACAGCCCTGATGCCTGGCTGGAGCAGCAGGAACCTGTCATCCACACCACTTTTGGGAGCTCTGAGCTCTTCTGTCAGCATTCAGTAGGTTTTCTGTAGGAGTTGTTCCACATATAGATGTATTTCTGATGTATTTGTGGGGAGGAAGGTGATCTCCCCGTCTTACTCTTCCACCATCTTGAAGCTTCTCTCCCAGTACTTTTAAAATCAAAGTAAATGAATTTGTCTAAGCCACTGCAATAAAGTAAGAATGAGAAACATAATAATTATTTATAATAGATAGGAAAAAGAGCAAGTCAGTCTCTACAGTTGATATGATTTTTTTAATATTGAAAAACCTAAGGTGTCTAAAAAATTACTAGATCTAATAAGCAAATTTAGCAAGGTTGCAGAATGCAATATCAGTATTCAAATATCAATCATTTTTCCATGTAGCAGCAGTAAACAGATTGAAATCTATTTCTAATAGTATAAAATATACAATAGTTAGGAAAAAATGAACATAAAATGTTCAAGACTTTTATGCTGAACTACATAGTATTACTGAAATTAAATATTGCTGGCCTCAATAAATGGAGTGATATATTATGTTCATGAATTGGAAGACTCAGTATTGTTGAGATGTCCATTCTTTCAAAATTGATCTATGGATTTCAATGCATTCCCAATCAAAATCTCAGCAGGCTTATTTGTGGAAAATGACAAGCTGATTCTAAAATTTATATTGAAATGTAAAAGTCTAAAAAAGCTTCAAAATTTTGAAAAAGGAGGAATTTTAGTATCTTCTATTTATGTACACTATAAAAATACAATAATTTACAGTGTGCCATTAGCGAAAGCATAAATGTATACATCAATGGAATAGAATATTCTGTAAGTGGATCTTCACATATACATGGTCAATTGGTTTTTATCAGTAGTGTCAAGTTAATTTATTGGGGGTGGGTAGGTAAGAATGGATAGGTTTTTCAAAAACGATAATGGAACAACTTGTCATCTATATGAAAAAGAACGATCCTCAGCCCTTACCTCACAACATTTATAAAAAACTAACTTGAAATGGATCAGAGAACCAAATTTAAGGGCAAAAGCTCTTTAACTTCTAGGCAAACAAGCAAAAAAATTTGAACCGTCAGGTAGTTTTCTAGTTATCAGCTGCTGTGTAAACCCCTGCTGTCAACCCACATACAGTGGCTTAAAACAACAATTTTTAATTTTGCCCACAAATCTGCAACTTGGACAGGATAGCTAGTGTCTCCTTCACACATCAGGCTAGGATTACTCAGCTGGATCTGGCATATCACCTCCCCAATGGCTGGCCAGTTGATTCTAACTATCAGTGGGGAGCTCAGCCACAGTTACCATTTAGTGACCTCTGTCCCACCCCAGGGGCCATTCCATAGGGCTACTTCAGTAGAACATGGTAGATGGGTTTCAAAAGCCAGGATTCAAAAAGACAGGAAGAGGATGCTGCTAGTCTCTTAAGGCCTGAGCCTCCAAACTGGCATGTCAATAACTCCTACCATGTTCTCTTGGTCAAGCAGTCATAGAGCCATTGCAGATGGCTTGTGGAGGGAGCATAGGCTCTGACTGTTGATCAGAGGAATGTCAAAGAATTTGCTCACATCTTTAATCTACCACAAATGAGCAAAAAATTTTCAAGTAAGACACAAAAGGCACTAAAGATATTTTAAAAATTTGACAAATTATATTTTATTAAAGTTAAAAATTCTTTCTCTTCCCACCCAAGATATCATTAAGAAAATAAAAAGATAAACCAAAATCTGAGAGGAAATATTCAAAATGCATACATCCAACAAAGACCTTGTATCTGGAATAAAGAACTCTTGTGATTCAGTAATATAATGATAAATAATAACAGACTCTTCACAAAAGGCTACATATGAATGGGCAATAAGTATATGAAAAGAAATTCTAAATCATTAGTCATCAGGGAAATGCAAGTTAAAACCACAATGAGTTATCATTGTACATTCACTAGCATGGATAAAATAAAAAATACTGAAAATAATAAATGTTGATGAAGATGGGGAGCAAGTGAACCACTCATATATTACTTGTGGGAGTGTATAATGACACAACTGATTCTAAAAATTGTAAAAATTGCATGTGTATAAAAGTTAAAATCCATGAAATATCCTATTAAAAATTTTTTTATAAGTTAGAATATATGACAGAAGAGCTGGAAGATGAGAAAATGAGTGTGTATGTGTCTGTAAAGAACATTGTAGGAAGTTGAGGAGGAGGTAATACTAGCATCCGTGCTAAGCATCTATTGTCAGGCAGGTCTCATTCCAAGAAATATCATCACTACTGCTGTGTGCACAGATTCCTCTTCCCCCTCGCTCTTTTCTCTTCTCTCTGGGCCAAGACTCAGTGCTTAGTGTTTCCAAAATGCAGCTCCTTTGGTGTCACTGATGACCCTCTGTTGGAGGGAGGGAACCTCTAAGAGTGTAAATGGTTGGCTACAGCTAAATGCATTCCTGGTCCCAGAACTCTTTGCATTTTAACAAGTATGCAAATATCTATGTTTTGTATTTTTAATAATCCATGGACTGTGTTTTTCAGGGTATATTTTCAGTCAGTTTTACAAATCTACAGGGGAAGATGTTTTGGCCTTGATTGTGGTGGCAGTTCTAAAATCTTCCTGATATTTCTTTTTTGTCAGAGTTATCAGATATTCTAACTATGAATATGACTTCATTTACTTCAGAGAGCTATTATATTATAAATCTCACAATGAGAAAGGACCACTAGATGTGGGTCTAGAGTTAAGGTTCTAGGACCTTGGGCCAAATAGAGTGAAGGGATACATTCCAGGTGAATTTTAACCCATTGGAGAGAACTAAAATAAAATCAAGTCCTCAGGAAAAAATAAACAACTTGGAACACTATTTCTTCTTAATCTATCCTATGTTATTTATTCCTTGTTCAAAAGTGACCTAGTTCTGCAAAGTTTTACTATATTAAACCTTTTAAATAGCTATTGATATTATCTACATTCTTCTCAGAGAACCTCTGCTTTTGTTTTAGGGAAAATAAGGAATCAACCTACATTCTTCATTGGCACAGAAATGTGAGTATGAATATAAGATATTGAACATATTATTTTGAAAGGTATTAAATCTACCCAGTTTTTCTGCCATCATATAGATGCTCTTTTCAGGCATTTATTCATTCATTATTTCTTCTTTATGGCGCTACAATATGGGCATACCTAATTTTACTGCACTTTGCTTTATTGCTATTCATAAATATTGCATTTTTACAAGTTGAGAGTTTGTGGCAACCCTGGGTCAAACAAGTCCATCGATGCCATTTTTCCAACAGCATTTGCTCGTTTCATGTCTCGGTGTCACATTTTGGTAATTCTCGCAATATTTCAAACCCTCCACCAGCAAAAAGTCTATGACTTGCTGAAGGCTCAGATGGTGGTTAGCATTTTTTTTAGCAACAAAATATTTTAAAATAAGGTATGTACATGGTTTTTTTTAGACATAATGCTATTGTACACTTAATAGACTACAGTATAGTGTAAACATAACTTTTATATGCACCAGGAAGCCAAGAAAATTCATGTGATTTGCTTCCTTGCAAATTCACTTTATTGTGGTGCTCTGGAACTGAACCGGAAATATCTCCAAAGTCTGCCTGTGTGCCCAAGGCTATGCTGGGCACTGTGATAAACAGTAGAGATATAAAAGCAAATGAAATAAAACCTCTGTCTTCAGTGAGTTCACATTTAATGCACAGTACCACAAATGTTGTCATTGGAAAAGGCACAAACAGCACAGCGGGCGTGAGATACTCAGTGGAAACTTTACAGAGGAGAAGATATTTGAAGAGTATAATCGAGACAGCTTCAGGCAGGAAAGGAAAGAGATGGATTTTCAATGCAGGGATAAAGCCGGTAGAATTTAGATTCTGACCATTTCCTTGTCAACCATTCTTAAGGGCTTATGTGTTCAAACACTAAACAGAGGCTTACTGGATTTGAAAAAAGGAGTAAAAGTTATAGTTTTTATATTTCCATCTGTGAGATTACATTATGTGCAACAAATCACTTAGCAGTCGTGGGTCTGTTTCTTCATTTTTCAATCATCAGATCAGATATATTTTTAGTACACAGTGACTGGTCCTCAGCAGGTGGTGAAGATGAAACTTGTACTTACCCTTTTTACTAAGCTAAATCAACAATAACCACCTCCTAGCTATTTAAAACATTATAAGCAATTTCCTCCCTCTAAGATAGAAATTTTGGAGAAGAGTGACTCACTGACCTGGGGAAAAAAAAACCTAATCCTTGAAAGAATCCTTTTACTTAGGCAAATAAAGACCATGTTCCTGCCCCTTATTCTTGCAGAAGACCTGAATCCAATGAAACACTCCAAATGTTAACACTTCAGCCTGAAAAACATTATTCTGTAGAGTAATGTAAATATGGAAATTTCTTCTAACTCGTCTTTATTTCTGTAGGTTATACTTATAACTGGGATATTTTCCCCTAACTTTAGTTTTGTATCTCCAAACAAAACTAGTGTCGTTATTTTTACGTGATGTAGAGCTGGGATGCAGATTGTGGGAAGTACCTGACAAGTTTGATGAGAAACTAGGAGGAAAAAGACTTCAGGAAAGGAACTGGTCTAGAATTGTTTCAGCATAATGTTGACTGGATTGTGAAATTACAGACCTGGTTTTGTTTACAATTCAATAACTATAACCTTGGGAAATGTAGTGATGCCAGAAAGAGGTTCTGACCAGAGGAGCCTGATGATGGGCAGAAGAACAGCTCAGTGCCAGATGCTGGCCAAGGGGCCAAGCTGTAACAAAATTGTTTTGAAGAACATTTAAATGATCCCCAGTGATAAACTCTCTAGTCGTTCCAAAATGTTAGTGACCTTCAGTGTTTCATTTTCATTTTCAATGAGAGGAAGGATTTCCACTTATGAACTTAACAACAATATTTGAAAAGATGAAGTTGGTCAAACACTGGGTCAAACAGTCTATTGGCTTGGACCACTGTGTCTTGGTCATTAAAGTGAAGTCAAGACTCTATAGACTGGTTAAATTCATGATACTTCTATTGTAGCTGAAAATAGTTATGCACTATGTGTATTATAAGTAATATACAAATAATGGATTATCATTTCATACATAAATATAGTGACAAAATGTCATTTTAATAATGATGATAAGGTAAAATGTGGATAAAGTTGGTAGGTAGAGAAATCTAGGGTTATTAGCAAAGAAACTACATGGTACTTTATTGTGTAAAATGTTTAAATTTTTATATTTGCTAAAATTATATCATTTTTCTGAGGATGATATTTTATCTTAATCATCTAAAAGACAGAGTATTTTCTCCTGACTTTATCTCATTATCCATGAGATAGGTTAACCTCAATTGTAAAACAGTGAAGAAAGGGCAAAAGTACATGGAACCCTATTGAAATTCATGCTTAATCTACTTACAAATTCAGTGCAAAATTCAGTATAGACACATACTTAGACTTCAAGATGCATTTACTTCATCCAATTTAGGGGTGGTTAGGGAGATAAAAATAAAAAATGATATAATAATGTTAGCAACGGCTGTGGGTTCTGAGTTTTACATCCAGTTGACTTTGTATTAGATACCAGGAAGCATACGTAGTACTGAGCTCATATAGAAATATACAGGATTAAGATCCAGAACAAGTGAGTCCAATTCCAAGTTGCTCTAGTAATGTGCTTTGTTGTCAGCTTTCTTCATCTCCTCCTTTGCCTTCTCCTTCCCCTTGCCCTTTTCTTCTTTTCCTCCTTCATCGTCATCATCCTACAGTGAAGGACACTGTTTGCAGCAGCCTCAGGCTTACAAATTAACATAATAACAGTACTTTGTAGCTGTAAAGTAGAACTGATTTCTTAGTTTATATACTTGGGAAGAGGGAACAAATGGAACACTTAACACTTATTAGGTGCTAGATTTTACAGTTTGTAAGAAACATGTTTTCCCATTTTACACAGAAGTCTTTAGAGAGGTTAAATTGCTCAATGACAGAGAGCTGGTGCGTGCCATTGAATCAGAGACCAAAAATAATTCTGCCTAATTCTAAAGCCTGTACATTGCCCATGGTATCACCCAGCTTTCCATCTGATCTCATGGCTGGATAAACCTGCAAATGCTCTCCTACGATCTATTGATAGTGGTGAACAACTTTAATCAGAAAGTAGAAAACAAACCGGGGGGAAATGTTGGGGGAGGGTTAAATTGGGAGATTGGGATTGACACATACACATTGCTGCATAAAAAATAGATAACTAATAAGGACCTACTGTATAGCACAGGGAACTCTTCTCAATACTCTGTAATGACCCATATGGGGAAAGAATTTTAAAAAGAGTGGATATATGTATACGTATAACTGATTCACTTTGCTGTATGTATAGCAGAAACTAACACAGCATTTTAAATCAACTATACTCCAATAAAAATTAAAAAAATAAAGAAACTATGTGAAAGAGATCTAGTGCCTATTTCAAAGACATGCCTGGAGCTACTGTGAAGTGCAAGAAAGAGGATTATGAACCTTGTGTCGACATGAATTGTTGGTAGTAGAGTGTGAAGAGGGCTATGTCTAACGCTGGCTGTATAGAATGGCTCTGAGTGAATGTTCAATCTCATAGATTACTACTCAATGAACCTGGTGAGTTTTCAATGTACTCTATAAATTTCCAAGACATTTTCACTTACGTTATCAAATGTTACTTTTCATAACAATCATTACACCTAATTAGGGCAAATTTATTCATTTTATTTTATCTCTGAAAACAGTAAAATTCAGGAAGTTATGTGGCTAATTAGTTAGTAGCCTTTTAAATGTTTCTGTATAAGTTATTTCCATTATAGCATATAATTCTTATCCCTTAAGGTTTGGGTATCAAATGGGATTAAAGATATAGCCACTATAGAAAACAGTATACAAGATCCTCAAAAAATTAAAAATAGAATTACCATATGATCCAGTAATTCCACTTTTGGGAATACATCCAAAGGAAACAAACACACTAACTTGAAAAGATACCTGAACACCCATGTTTATAGCAACATTATGTACAATAGCCAAGGCATGGAAACAACCTAAGTGTCCATTAATGGATGAATGGATAAAGAAGTTGTGGTATATAGATAATATTCCATTGTTTGTATATACACTAACATTATATAGCATTGTCTATAACCATTAAAATGAGGAAATCTTACCATTTTCTACAACATGGATGAACCTCGAAGGCATTATACTAAGTGAAAGAAGTCAGACAGAGAAAGACAAATACTGCATGATCTCACTAATATGTGGAATCTTAAAAAAACAACAACAAAAAAGACCAAACTTACAAAAAAGGAGATCAGACCTGTGGTTACCAGAGGTGGAGGGTGGGGGAAGGGGAAATTAGAGAAAGGTAGTCTTAAGGTGCAAACTTCCAGTTATAAGATAAGTAAGTACTAGGGATGTAACGTACAGCAGGATGACTATAGCTAACCCTGCTGTAATGATATATAGGAAAGTGTTGAGAGTAAATCCTATGTGTTCTCATCACAGGGAGGAATTCTTTTTCCTTCTTTTTATTGTATCTATTATGAGAACATGGCTGTTAACTGAACTTATTGTGGTAATCATTTCACAGTATATGTGAATCAAACCATCATGCTGTATACTTTAAACTTATACAGAGATGTATGTCAATTATTTCTCAGTAAAACTGGAAAAAAAATAAATGCGAATAGAATTTCTTGCTCTTTGACCACTGCTTTTGAGAGAGAAAGATGAGAAGTTGACTAAGATATGCCTTGAGCTGAATAATCCTTTTTAGTTAATATAGAATTTCTTAGTTATTTTTTTTAATCCCCAACTCCCAAAAGAAGCTGACTGGTTGGCCCTTGGTATTTCTTTTAGTTAGTAATACCAGATTGCACCTTTGATCGGAAAGCATATATACCAATCCATTACTTATTAACATGAATACCTAATGGATGTATTACAGGAAGGAAGTACTAACATGTTGAAGCTTTTCTTTGTTAGGGGTTTTACATATATTACTTTCTTTCACCTTCACAGTCAGTGATTCACAAATGAGTGATATAGGTGTATAATTCCTATTTTACAAATATAGAAGGGAGGCTCGGAGGGATTAAGTAACTGCCCAAGGTCATGTAGCTTGATTTTGTAGGATAGAAACCAGACTGAAGTCTTCTGTTATCAAAGCTCATGATCTTTCCAGATGGGCTTGGAATTTAGAGTATTCTGTGCTACTATTCTATTCTTCCCTATTCTACTACTCGGTTTATGTTGACCTTTCAATGGCTTTTAAATTGCTATGGGCTTTCTCATCTTTCTAAGGACATATTTTGTTGTCCTAAAATATACGAACTCCTTCTTGCTGCCTGTTGAAATCCCCTCTGTCTTTGAAGTACAGCTGATACTTTGTCTCTTCAAGAAAAATCTTGAGAAAACTGAAACTGAAAGTGATCTTTGCCTCTTCTGGACTGTAGTAAAACTTACTTGTATTATTTGAATGTCATTTGTTGCTTGTAGCTGCTAATTATTTTTTCGTGTCATTTTAAATTTTCTCCATTTCATTCAAGGTTTTTGAGGGCAGGGACCACTCCTGTTAAATCTTATCTCAATCAGTGGCACAAAGTAGATGTTCAATAAATACTGTTTAAACTTTATTAGAGAGTGATTAGTGAAAACTAATTTGGTCCAGATATACAGAAGGCCAGAATATACTAATAGGCAATGTTAAGCCATTTAAATTTTTTTTTTTTTTTTTAACTGTACGTGGGCCTCTCACTGTCGTGGCCTCTTCCATTGCGGAGCACAGGGTCCGGACGCGCAGGCCCAGCGGCCATGGCTCACGGGCCTAGCCGCTCCGCGGCATGTGGGATCTTCCTGGACCGGGGCACGAACCTGTGTCCCCTGCATCGGCAGGTGGACTCTCAACCACTGCGCCACCAGAGAAGCCCAAGCCATTTTAATTTTTATCAGCAACATCGATGGAGCTAAAAAGATTGTCAAATGGAAATTCTTCTAGTCTTGCTTGAGTGCCTTAATACTGATGATTTGTACTAGTCCACTAATTTTATTCTATATGTGGATATTAATAAATCCCTTACAATATTTATTTTTTTAAAAAGGTAAGGTAAGTTTTTTTCCTTCTATTTTTGTTAACAGTATTTCTTTGCTTACCACATTTTAATCTTTTTTCCATTGAGCACTAAAGTAAGTGCCAGTCCAGCTTCTGTCAAAATAATCACAAGTGGACCCAGTTTAAACTGATGAGCCTTTACGGGGTCTTTGCAAATCCTCCGGGTGCAGACTTAAGGCATGAACATTTTAGGCTTTGTTTCAGAGGAGATAGAAAACTTGTCTTATAAACTTAAAGCTGAGAGTTGAATTTTCTACAAGCAAATACAGATTAGGTCCTTACCCTCACCTTATGGCCACCTTTCAGAATATGGTATATAATACATGTTTAATACATATTTGTTAGGTTAAATGTAAAAACTTGAGATTTTATAAATGGCCTGTTGAATGTCACATGTACAGAGGACTGACGTGCCCTCAAAATTCTTTTTCTCTTTTCCTATCTCTTTGTAGGCAGATCTTAATATTGAAACTTAGGGCTGGAGGATAACTCACTTTCAAGAGGCCAATCTAAGCATGTGGCATGAAGCCAGTGGTTCAATTACCAAAGAGGAAATTTGCCTGATTAGCCTCATTTGGCCTTCAGGGTCCTCAGTCATCTTAGATGACTTATGACATACTGCAGTTGGAACCTCAGAGTTTCCAAAAGTTAGAAGCACTGATGATGTTTAATTAAAACTTCTCGTGTTTTAAAAATTGAATAATACAAAAATTAAACTTCTTACATAATGCAGTGGTACTAACTTAGGAATTGAGCTGATAAAACTAATTTAAGATCTCCAATAACCTTGAATCCACTGACTTTTGGGGAAGAATCTAAAATTCACAAGTTCAGTGAACAAACTAATACAAGGAGAAATTTAGAATCATCTTTAAGACACCCTTGCTCCTAAGAAACGTTCATTATTATGTAAAACTTGGATAATATTTTTAACTTTGGAAAGTACTTTTTGTCTGTTATCTCATTCAATGCATCATCATTGCAAATACTAGATCTTATTTACTAAAGTGGAGATGAAACAACATTTTCTTTAGATTTATAAGACCAAATTTTAAGTAATAAGCCAACTAAAAATGATTTAATGTATTTCTGTGGTGAAATTCTATGTGCATCTGTAGCTTTCATAAAACAGAAGTTCATACGGAAGATAGTCTAATGCAAAGTTACTTTCTCCTAAACACATTTATATACTCAAAAGGGACCTTATTTCATCGTTATTTATTAATTAGGATAAAGTAGCTTGCTGTAAGATATACTCTAAGATTTCAGTGACTTAGCACATAGTAATCCAAGGAAGTTGTTTCTGATCCACTGCCCTTCCTGTGGGTTAGTCATTCAAAGATCCAGTTTCCTTCCACCTTGTGGCTCTGTTATCCTTTAGTGCCTCAGAAAGAGGCCCTCTGAGGAGCAAAGAGAAGTTAAAGAAGGTCCATTTACTTCTTAACCACATTAGCCTAGAGGTGACATGCATCACTTCCTCTCATAGAACATAATAAAGAACTAATAACATGGAGACTTTCTGGGTGTTGCAGAAGAAGAGAAATTGGGCTTGGTAAACAGCTAGCCCACCTATGCCACATTTTATTTTTGAGTTACTTAAAAATACCTTCAATTCCCCACATACCTTCCTTTATATACTTTCAGATATCTAAAACTTTTACAACTAGAATAAATTTTAAAAATTTTAACCAGAAATTATAGTTGATAATGAGACTTATGGACAAGGAGGAAGATTTAAAGACAAATATGTTGGTGTTAGGGAAATTCTGATGCATCAAAATATTACAGCGTGACTTTGGCTCAATAAGGCAGGCTAGCAGAGACTTTCAGTATGGTGGAGGAGTAAGACATGGATACCACCTTCCTCCCCATAAATACATCAGAAATACATCTACATGTGGAACAACAACTACAGAACACCTACTGAACACTGGCAGAAGACCTCAGACTTCCCAAAAGGCAAGAAACTCCCCACATACCTAGGTAGTGCAAAAGAAAAAAAAAAACAACAAAAGAATAGGGATGGGACCTGCACCACTGGGAGGGAGCTGTGAAGGAGGAAAAGTTTGCACATACTAGGAAGCCCTTTCACTGGCAGAGACAGGGGGTGGGTGGGTGGGGGGAAGCTTCGGAGCCACAGAGGAAAGCGCAGTAACAGGGGTGCAGAGGGCAAAGCGGAGAGATTCCCGCACAGAGGATCGGTGCCGACCAGCACTCACCAGCCCGAGAGGCTTATCTGCTCACCCGCCGTGGTGGGCGGGGGCTGGGAGCTGAGGCTTGGGCTTCGGAGGTCAGATCCCAGGGAGAGGACTGCGGTTGGTTGCGTGAACACAGCCTGAAGGGGGCTAGTGTGCCAGAGCTAGGTGGGAGAGAGTCCGGGAAAAAGTCTGGAACTGCCTAAGAGGCAAGAGACCATTGTTTCGGGGTACACGAGGAGAGGGGATTCAGAGCTCCAACTAAAAGAACTCCAAGGATGGGTGGGAGCCATAGCTATTGGCAGCTGTGTGCAAGCATAGATCGCTATCCACACCTCTCCTCCTGGGAGGCTGTGCAGCCCACCACAGCCGGGGTCCCATGATCCAGGGAGAACTTCCCCGGGAGAACACACGGCATGCCTCAGGCTGTGGCAATGTCATGCTGGCCTCTGCCGCTGCAGGCTCACCCCCCATTCCATACCCCTCCGTCCCCCTGGCCTGAGTGAGCCAGAGCCCCCTAGTCAGCTGCTACTTTAACACTGTCCTGTCTGAGCGAAGAACAGACGCCCTCAGGCGACCTACATGCAGAGGCGGGGCCAAATCCAAAGCTAACCCCCAGGAGTTGTGCAAAAAAGAAGCGAGAGGGAAATTTCTCCCAGCAGCCTCAGGAGCAGCAGATGAAATTTCCACAATCAACTTGATGTACCCTGCCCTGCAACTCTGGAAGACCAGAATAGACAACGAATCATCCCAAAATTGAGGCAGTGGACTTTGGGAGAAACTGTAGACTTGGGATTTGCTTTCTGCATCTAATTTCTTTCTGGTTTTATGTTTATCTTAGTTTAGTATTTAGATTTTATTAATGTTAGATTTGTTTAATGATTTAAACAAATTTTAAAAATATATATATTTTTTTCATTCTTCTCTTTTTGTGATGTGTATGATTCTTTGTGTGATTTTCTCTGTATAGCTTTGCTTTTACCATTTGTCCTAAGGTTCTGTCTTTTTTTTTTTTTTTTAGCATAGTTTTTAGTACTTGTTATCACTGGTGGATTTGTTTTTTCGTTTGGATGCTCTCTTTTCTTTTTTTTATTACTTAAAATTTTTTAAAATTTTTAATAATTTTTATTTATTTATTTTTTTTTGTGATATGTGGGCCTCTCACTGTTGTGGCCTATCCCGTTGTGGAGCACAGGCTCCGGATGCACAGGCCCAGCGGCCATGGCTCACGGGCCCAGCTGCTCTGCGGCATGTGGGATCTTCCTGGACCAGGGCACGAACCCGTGTCCCCTGCATCAGCAGGCGGACTCTCAACCACTGCACCACCAGGGAAGCCCTAATTTTTTATTTTAATAACTATTTTCTTTTCTTTCTTTCTTTCCTTCTTTTTCTTTCTTTCTTTCATCTTTCTTTCGCTCGCTCCCTTTTCTTCTGAGCTGTGTGGCTGACAGGGTCTTGGTGTTCTGGCAGGGTGTCAGGCCTGTGCCGCTGAGGTGGGAGAACCGAGTTCAGGACATTGGTTCACCACAGACCTCCAGGCTCCATGTAATATCAAACGGCGAAAGATCTCCCAGATATCTCCATCTCAACACTAAAACCCAGCTCCATTCAACGACCAGCAAGCTACAGTGCTGGACACCCTATGCCAAACACCTAGCAGGACAGGAACACAAACCCACCCATTAGCAGATAGGCTGCCTAAAAACATAATAAGGTCATAGACACCCCAAAACACACCACAGACAAAGTCCTGCCCACAAGAAAGACAAAATCCAGCCTCATCCACCAGAATACAGGCACCAGTCCAGTCCACAAGTAAGCCTCCACACCCACTGAGCCAACCTTCGCCACTGGGGGCAGACACCAAAAACAACAGGGACTACGAACTTGCAGCCTGCAAAAAGGAGACCCTAAACACAGTATGTTAAGCGAAATGAGAAGACAGAGGAACACACAGCAGATGAAGGAGGACGGTAAAAACCCATTAGACCAAACAAATGAAGAGGAAATAGGCAGTCTACCTTAAAAAGAATTCAGAGTAATGATAGTGAAGATGATCCAAAATCGTGGAAATAGAATGCAGAAAATACAAGAAACGTTTAACGAGGACCTAGAAGAATTAAAGAGCAAACAAACAATTATGAACAACACAATAAATGAAATAAAAAATTCTCTAGAAGGAATCAATAGCAGAATAACTGAGACAGAAGAACGGATAAGTGACCTGGAAGATAAAAGAGAGGAAATAACTACTGCAGAGCAGAATAAAGAAAAAAGAATGAAAAGAATTGAGGACAGGCTCAGAGACCTCTGAGATAACATTAAATGCACCAACATTCGAATTATAGGAGTCCCAGAAGAAGAAGAGAAAAAGAAAGGGACTGTGAAAATATTTGAAGAGATTATAGTTGTAAACTTCCCTAATTTGGGAAAGGAAATAGTCAAGTCCAGGAAGAGCAGAGAGTCCCATACAAGATAAATCCAAGGAGAAACATGCCAAGACACATATTATTCAAACTATCAAAAATTAAACACAGAGAAAAAATATTAAAGGCAGCAAGGGATAAACAACAAATGACGTACAAGGGACTCTCCATAAGGTTAACAGTTGATCTTTCAGCAGAAACTCTGCAAGCCAGAAGAGAGCAGCAGGACATATTTAAAGTGATGAAAGGGAAAAACCTACAACAAAGGTTACTCTACCCAGCAAGGATCTCATTTAGATTTGACAGAGAAATTGAAACCTTTACAGACAAGCAAGAGCTAAGAGAATTTAGCACCACCAAAACAGCTTTACAACAAATGCTAAAGGAACTTCTCTAAGCAGGAAACACAAGACAAGGAAAAGACCTACAATAACAAACCTAAAACAATTAAGAAAATGGTAATAGGAACATACATATTGATAATTACCCTAAATGTAAATGGATTAAATGCTCCCATCAAAAGACATAGACAGGTGGAAATATACAAAAACAAGACCTGTATATATGCTGTCTACAAGAGACCCACTTCAGACCTAGGGACACATACAGACTGAAAGTGAGGGGATGGAAAAAGGCATTCCATGCAAATGGAAATCAAAAGAAAGCTGGAGTAGCAATTCTCATATCAGACAAAACAGACTTTAAAATAAACAGTATTACAGGAGGCAAAGAAGGACACTGCATAATGAACAAGGGATCAATCCAGCAAGATATAACAATTGTAAATATTTATGCATCCAACATAGGAGCACCTCAATACATAAGGCAAAAGCTAACAGCCATAAAAGGGGAAATCGACAGTTACACCATCATAGTAGGGGACTTTAACACCCTACTTTCACCATGGACAGATCATCCAAAATGAATATGAAGAAGGAAAGAAAAGCTTTAAATGACACATTAAACAAGATGTACTTAATTGATATTTATA
This sequence comes from Pseudorca crassidens, assembly GCF_039906515.1. Classification (NCBI taxonomy): domain Eukaryota; kingdom Metazoa; phylum Chordata; class Mammalia; order Artiodactyla; family Delphinidae; genus Pseudorca; species Pseudorca crassidens. The sequence continues at coordinate 102,576,165 of NC_090302.1, read as the reverse complement.
GGACATTCCATCAAAAACAATAGAATACACTTTCTTATAAAGTGCTCGTGGAACAATCTCCAGGATAGATCATATCTTGGGTCACAAATCAAGCCTTGGTAAATTTAAGAAAACTGAAATCGTATGAAGTATCTTTTCACACCACAACACTCTGAGACTACATATCAACTACAGGAAAATTATATAAAAAATATAAACACGTGGAGGCTAAACAATACCCAACTAAATAAGCAATAGATCACTGAATAAGTCAAAGAGGAAATCAAAAAAATACCTAGAAACAGAGTGACTCAAAACCTTTGGGATGCAGCAAAAGCAGTTCTAAGAGGCAAGCTTATAGCAATACAATCCTACCTCATGAAACAAGAAACATCTCAAATTAACAACCTAACCTTAAACCTAAAGCAATTAGAGAAAGAAGCACAAAAACCCCTCAAAGGTTGCACAAGAAATCATAAAGATCAGATCAGACATAAATGAAAAAGAAATGGAGAAAACAATAGCAAAGATCAATAAAACTAAAAGCTGGTTCTTTCAAAAGATAAACAAAATTAATAAACCATTAGCCAGACTCATAATGAAAAAAAGGGAGAATACTCAAATCAATAGATTCAGTAATGAAAAAGGAGAAGAAACAACTGACACTGCAGAAATACAAAGGATCATGAGAGATTACTACAAGCAACTCTATGTCAATAAAATGGACAACCTGGAAGAAATGGACATATTCTTAGAAAAGAACAACCTTCCAGACTGAACCAGGAAGAAATAGAAAATATAAACAGACCAATCCCAAGCACTGAAATTGAAACTGCGATGAAAAATCTTCCCACAAACAAAAGCCCAGGACCAGATGGCTTCACAGGTGAATTCTATCAAACATTTAGAGAAGCGCTAACACCTCTCCTTCTCAAAATCTTCCAAAATATAGCAGAGGGAGGAACACTCCCAAACTCATTCCACAAGACCACCATCACCCTGATACCGAAACCAGACAAAGATGTCACAAAAAAAGAAAACTACAGGTCAATATCACTGATGAACATAGATGCAAAAATCCTCAACAAAATACTAGTAAACAGAATCCAACAGCACTTTAAAAGGATCATACACCATGATTCAGTGGGGTTTATCCCAGGAATGCAAGGATTCTTCAATATATGCAAATCAATCTATGATACACCATATTAACAAATTGAAGGGGAAAACCCATATGATCATCTCAGTAGATGCAGAAAAAGCTTTTGACAAAATTGAACGCCCGTTTATGATAAAAACCCACCAGAAAGTAGGCATAGAGGGAACATTCCTCAACATAATAAAGGCCATATATGACAAACCAACAGTAAACATTGTTCTCAAAGGTAAAAAACTAAAATCATTTCCTCTAAGATTAAGAACAAGACAGGTTGTCCACTCTTACCACTAATATTTAACATAGGTGCGGAAGTTTTAGCCACAGCAATCAGAGAAGAAAAAGAAATAAGTGGAATCCAAATCGGAAAGGAGAATTAAAGCTGTCACTCTTTGCAGATGACATGATACTATACATAGAGAATCCTAAAGATGTTACCAGAAAACTACTGGAGCTAATCAATGAATTTGGTAAAGTAGCAGGATACAAAATTAATGCACAGAAATCTCTGACATTCCTATACACAAATGATGAAAAATCTGAAAGAGAAATTAAGGAAACACTCCATTTGCTATTGCAACAAGAGGAATAAAATACCTAGGAATAAACCTACTTAAGGAGACAAAAGACCTGTATGCAGAAAACTATAAGTCACTGATGAAAGAAATTAAAGATGATACAAACAGATGGAGAGATATATCCATATTCTTGGATTAGAAGAATCAACATTGTGAAAATGACGATACTACCAAAGCAATCTACATATTCAATGCAATCCCTATCAAACTATCAATGGAACTTTTCAGAGAACTAGAACAAAAAATTTCACAATTTGTATGTAAACACAAAAGACCCCGAATAGCCAAAGCCATCTTGAGAAAGAAAAATGGAGCTGGAGGATTCAGGCTCCCTGATTTCAGACTATACTACAAAACTACAGTAATCAAGACCATATGGTACTGGCGCAAAAACAGAAATATAGATCAATGGAACAGGATAGAAAGCCCAGAGATAAACCCAAGCACATATGGTCACCTTATTTTTGATAAATGAGGCAAGAATATACAACGGAGAAAAGACAGCCTTTTCATTAAGTGGTGCTGGAAAAACTGGACAGCTACATGTAAAAGAATGAATTTAAAACACTCCCTAACACCATACACAAAAATAAACTCAAAATGGATTAAAGACCTAAATGTAAGGCCAGACACTATAAAACTCTTAGAGGAAAACATAGACAGAACACTCTATGACATAAATCACAGCAAGATCCTTTTTGACTCATCTCCTAGAGAAATGGAAATAAAAATAAAAAGAAACAAATGGGACCTAATGAAAATTCAAAGCTTTTGCACAGCAAAGGAAACCATAAACAAGACGAAAAGACACCCCCTCAGAATGGGAGAAAAAATTTGCAAATGAGGTAACTGACAAAGGATTAATTTCCCAACATTACAGGCAGCTCATGCAGCTCAATATCAAAAAAACAAACAACCCATTCCTAAAAATGTGCAGAAGACCTAAATAGACATTTCTCCAAAGAAGATATACAGATTGTCAACAAACACATGAAAGGATGCTCAACATCACTAACCATTAGAGTAATGCTAATCAAAACTACAATGAGGTATCACCTCACACCAGTCAGAATGGCCATGATGAAAAAATCTACAAACAATAAATTGGGAGAGGGTGTGGAGAAAAGGGAACACTCTTGCACTGATGGTGTGCATGTAAATTGATACAGCCACTATGGAGAACAGTGTGGAGGTTCCTCAAAAAACTAAAAATAGAACTACCATATCACCCAGCAGTCCCACTACTGGGCATATACCCTGAGAAAACCATAATTCAAAGAGTCACGTGGGCTTCCCTGGTGGCACATTGGTTGATAGTCCGCCTGCCGATGCAGGGGACACGGGTTCGTGCCCCAGTCCAGGAAGATCCCACATGCCGCAGAGGGGCTGGGCCCGTGAGCCATGGCCACTGAGCCTGCACATCCGGAGCCTGTGCTGTACAACGGGAGAGGCCACAACAGTGAGAGGCCTGTGTACTGCAAAAAAAAAAAAAAAAAAAAAAAGCGTCATGTACCACAATGTTCATTGCAGCTCTATTTACAATAGCCAGTACATGGAAGCAATCTAAGTGTCCATCAACAGATGAATAGATAAAGAAGATGTGGCACAAATATACAATGGAATATTACTCAGCCAAAAAAACCCTGAAACTGAGTTATTTGTAGTGAGGTGGATGGACCTAGGGTCTGTCATACAGAGTGAAGTAAGTCAGAAAGAGAAAAACAAATACTGTATGCTAACACATATATATGGAATCTAAAAAAAAAAAAAAAGATTTTGAAGAACCTAGGGGCAGGATAGGAATAAAGAAGCACACATAGAGAATGGACTTGAGGACATGGGGAGTGAGAAGTGTAGGCTGCAACAAAGTGAGGGAGTGGCATGGACGTATACACACTACCAAATGTCAAATAGATAGCTAGTGGGAAGCAGCCGCATAGCACAGGGAGATCAGCTCAGTGCTTTGTGACCACCTAGACGGGTGGGATAGGGAGGGTGGGAGGGAGGGAGACACAAGAGGGAGGAGATTTGGGGATATATGTATATGTATAGCTGATTCACTGTGTTATAAAGCAGAAACTAACACAACATTGTAAAGCAATTGTACTCCAATAAAGATGTTTAAAAAAAAACAATGAGGCAGCCTGACAACATACGTTTATATTCTCTCTTTTCCCAAAAGTCATTAATGTGATAGTAAAGAAAACAAACTAATCAACAGAAGTAAAGCAAAAAAAAAGTATTGCCCCTAACATAGGGTTTGGAGGTGGACCATTAGTAGAAAAGAAATTTTAGCAACTTTGTGCAAGATGGAAATAAGGTAGAGAACAGATGGCCGATGAAGCAGAATGAAGGAAATTGGGTTCAAAAATATCTGAGGCTGATGAGGTCAACTGAGGCACAAGCAGTACTCCCCTGCAGAGCATCATTTTCACTTGAACACTTGTTAGAAATGTTAGCTCCCAGGCCCTACCCAGATCATCTGAATCAGAAACTCTGGGGATGCCAGTATGAATTGTGGCATTACTTAATAAAGACTTTTGCATTCTGCCCCCCGCCCCCCAACCACCTTCCTGGCCACTTCTAATGTGAAGCCTGTTGGCGCAGTGGTTGAGAATCTGCCTGCCAATGCAGGGGACACAGGTTTGAGCCCTGGTCCAGGAAGATCCCACATGCCACGGAGCAACTAAGCCTGTGTGCCACAACTACTGAACCTGCACTCTAGAGCCCGTGAGCCAGAACTACTGAGCCCGTGTGCCACAACTACTGAAGCCCACACAGCTAGAGCCCATGTTCCACAATAAGAAAACCCACCACAATGAGAAGCCTGAGCACCACAAGGTAGCATAGCCCCCACTTGTTGCAAATAGATAAAGCCTGCTAATAGCAATGAAGACCCAATGTAGACAAAAATTTAAAAAATAAATACATTTATAAAAAATAAAGTGAAGCCTGATGATGGTTTCTCTGTTCACATAAACAGGTAATCCAACATGCGGCAGTTTTGCAACATTAAAGGAAAAAGGCAAAGAAAAATTAATAGGAAAAAAAATGACTCTAACAAACTGTAAGATAACCCAGGCACTGTAAAATAACTCAGTACCTTCAGAGAGATTTAAGAAAATATCTCCATAAATAATATCAGAGGAGCCTCGAAAAATTAGTAAGTTAGAGAATAAAAAGTAGTTTTTTGGAAATTCAAAAGATTAGTAAAAAATACACAAATTCCAATTATGCAATTAGAATGTCAGTTTTAGGAAATTTTATTAGCTACTATAAAAAAAGACAAGTAGAGGGAAAAGAGAAGTGAAAAGATGAGAGACATAGAGGACTGAAAATGGAGGTAAACATTTGACTAACAGGCAATACAGAAAAAATAGGTAGAAGGAAATTATAGAATAAAGCTTGAAAGATAATTTCAAGCTGGAGTATAAATGCCCTCAGATTGAAAGGGTATAGAACATCACAAATTATAAAAATGTACAAGACAAATCACTGTGAAATTTTAGAATGACAGAGTAAATGAAAGATTCTGAAATCTTCCAGAGAGCAAAACCAGTTCAAGGATAAAGGAATGAGAATCAGACTAATACTAATTTCACATCTGCAATACTGGATACTGAAAGGAAATGAAGTGCTTTCAAAGTTCTGAGGGAAAATTATTTTCAAAGATACGTAAAATCCAAAGTTAAATCCTCAATCAGGATGAGTAAAGAATCAAGACGTTTACAAAACTAAGGGATATTACTTCCCAGACAAAATTTCCTAGGAACTTACTTAACAATTTTGTTTAGCAAAATGAGGAGAGTAAGAATGAAGAAGACATGGAATCCAAGGCAATGCAGATTCAGGGTAGGTGACAAAGGCAGGAGTCCCAGGATGGCAGCTTTGCAGCATTTCTGGAGGATGGCAGTCCAGACAAAAGTGAGGGAACAGAGAGAGGTTCCAAGACGGAAGCACCAGCAAAAAATGGCATTTCATAAATTTGATATTATTGTTGAGAAGGTAGAACTACTATAGTATTTAATAAGGGCAAGCAATATGAGAAAATAAAAAGGTAGTTAGAAACTCCAGAAAAATGCAAAAGCTATACAAAATAGCAAAATCAATTACATGGTTCTGCAGTGCACAGTACCTACAGAGGAATAACAAACAAAACATGATTAACTGGCTTTCTGTTTTTATAGTCAAACTATAGAACAGTCATAGAAGACATTTATAGCCTTGGAAAAGGATGCAAATATTATTCACCTTGACAGTTTAAAGGCAAGAGATGTAGCTTATGGTTGCTACAAAAAGAAATATAATGGTGGACATTTATTTAAAGTTACAAAAATAATTAAAGGAAAGCAAAAAAGGAGGGTAAGAATCACATTGGCAGGAGGCCTGAGATGATATAAGACTTAAATCTTGTGTCAGAGTAGCAAGTCAACAGATATTATCTCAAATTAATGAATCAAGAAATATAGTAGAAAAGTAGATTAGTTAAAGACTGAAAGTAATCATCAGAAATACAATTTTAGAAATAATTTTTAAGGTTAAAGGGTGTTACTCCTGTAAGAAAAACTGGATATTGGGAAGTATGGAGCAAAAGAGTTTTGTTTTTAATTTAAATCACTCCACTTGGTTTGCTTGTCTCAAATCATACGAATGAATGAATCCATTTGAGTGGATTATGAGTTAAAACTCATAAAAAATAAAACATTTGTTTTTTTTCTTAGTTTAGGGGTTACTGTTGGTTGCTTACTCATTTTTTATTCCCTTTCTTCTTTATTGACAGATCTCCAGGATTCTTTGTACAGCTGTTTCCTCTGTGCAGCTGAGTGTAGGGAAGGTGACTTTACCTCCAACTATGAGGTACATTCGCATTAATTAAATTATCAAGATAATTCCATTTTTCTAATTGAGAGAGTTAGAATTATTTGTGCAATCAGTTCTGACCAAAGAGATAAGAGGTGTGTCTGCTAGAAACTTTTGAAAAAAGGTTCCTTGTTTTTAAAAAGGTACAAAAAAAAGGTGTCACCTTTCCTAGGTGTGACTTCTGGGACTCTGCAGGCCAACCGACAGCCCTGAGGGCAACTAGTCTGGGGACAGAGCAGAGATGCTGAGGATGTTTAAACAGAATGATGGTAAGAACCTGGGTCCTTGGTGAAGTTGCCACTCATTCCAAGGACTTATTGTATGTAATACTTTTCCTTGTGTTAATCTATTTTAAGTTTGATATTTTGCTCCTTGCAGTTGAGGGCATAGGCTCCAAGACCAGGATGTTTTTACAGGATGTTTTCAGGCAGAAGTAGGTTGGAATTGGGCTCTGATGGCTCTCCCAACAGTGCGATTGCTTTCTTTTTAATCTTTATTGACTTTAAAAATTGATTTATTCATCGTTTTTATTGAAGACCATAAGAACTAAAAAAATGGAAGACCAATTCAGTTCTTCATCACAGATATTCAAAATATAGATGTGGATAAACGAAAACATCTATGATTCTGAGCTAATACTGAAATTTAGATATTACTTGTACTCAAATTATTTCTTTTAAATCAACTTGGGAAATTACATAACCATATTTAATTCTTCTGAGAAGAATTGTTCAGTTCCAACCATCTGCTAAATTAAGCAACACTGATAATAATGAACATTTACAACAAACCTGATATAAAAGAAGGTGATAACTTTAGGTATAAAATAAACCTTGGGAGGCTATTGCAATCTCATAATTAGGAGTACAGATTTTTCAGTGTACTGGAACTCTAGGGGTGGTGATGGTCAAAGTGTTACATCACATATCCTTAAATTCTTTATTTCATTTTGGGAAAAATGACCACCAAATTCTATCAAACTCTCAGTTTTCCAGATTGTTCCACCATGTCTCACCAGACTACTATTTTTCTTTTTTCCCTTTCTTTCTCTCTTTGCTTCATTTTTTTTCTGGTGGTAATGTAGATTTTGTTTCTTAACTCTTAAAAAAACTTTTAAAATTCAGTTTCTTTAAACTTAAAAAGAAGTTCACCATTTCTCCCACTGCACCACTCCCTGCCTCTTGCAACCACCAATCTGTTCTCTATACCCATGAGCTTGGTTTTTGTTGTTGAGGTTATTTATTTATTTTTTTGACATTCCATATATAAGAGAGATCATACAGTATTTGTTGTTCCCTGTCTGACACTTTTTACTAAACATAATACCTTCGTCCATTCATTTGTTTTAGATGGCAAGATTTCATTCTTTTTAAGCCTGAATATTATATATATATATATATATATATATATATATATATATCTACACACACACACATATACATATATATATATACACACACACATATACATATATATATATGTATATCTCACAATTTCTTTGTCCACTCATCCGTCAATGGATACTTAGGCTGCTTCCAACTCTTGGCTATTGTAAAGGGGCTGTCCCTTCCCTATTGTATATTCTTGGCTCTTTGGTCATAAATTAATTAATTGGTCATATATGTGTGGGTTTATTTCTGGACTCTCTATTCTGTTTTATTGATCTAGGTGTCTTTTTATGCCAGTACCATATTGCAAAGAATGATGCAGTAAACATAGGAGTGCATAATCTTTTTGAATTAATATTTTTGTTTTCTTCAGGTAGATACCCAGAGGTGGAATTACTAAATCATATGGTAGTTCTATTGTTTTTCGGGAAACTCCATACCATTTTCCACAGGGTTGCACCAATTTACATTTCCACCAACAGAGCACAAGAGTTCCCTTTTCCACATCTTTGCCAACACTTGTTAGTTCTAGTCTTTTTGATAATAGCCATTCTAACAGGTGTGAGGTATAACCTCATTGTGGATTTGATTTGCACTTTCCTGATGATTATGATGTAGAGCATCTTTTCATATACCTGTTTGTCATCTGTATGTCTTCTTTAGAAAAATGTTTAATCAGATTTTTGGCCTATTTTTAAATGCTTTTTTGTTATTGAGTTTTATGAGTTGTATATATTTTCAGTTTTAGCCCTTTATCAGATATACAATTTGCAAATACATTCTCTGTTTGGTAGGTTGTCTTTTCATTTTGTTGATGGTTTCCTGTTCTGTGCAGAAGCTTTTTAGTTTGATGTAGTCCCACTTGTTTATTTTTGTTGCTTTTGCTCTTGGTGTCAGATTTTTAAAAATCATCATCAAGACCTATGTCAAGGAACTTCTTGCCTGTGTTTTCTTATAGGAATTTTATGGTTTCGCGTCTTATCTTTAGGTCCTTAATCCATTTGGTGTTAATTTCTGTGTCTGCTATAAGCTAGTAGTTCAGTTTCATTCTTTTGCATGTGGCTGTCCAGTTTTCCCGGCACCATTTTTGAAGAGACTGTCCCTTGCCTATTGTATATTCTTGGCTCTTTGGTCATAAATTAATTAATTGGCCATATGTGTGTGGGTTTATTTCTGGACTCTCTATTCTGTTTTATTGATCTATGTGTCTTTTTATGCCAATACTGTATTGTTTTAATTACAATGACTTTGTAATATAGTTTGAAATCAGGGAGCATGATGTCTCCAGCTTTGTTCTTCTTTCTCAAGATTGCTTTGGATGTTTGGTGTCTTTTGTAGTTTCATACAAATTTTAGGATTGTTTGTTCTAACTCTATGAAAAGTGCCATTGGAATTTTGATAAGGATTGCATTCAATCTGTAGATTGCTTTGGGTAGTATGGGCATTTAACAATATTAATTTTCCCAATCCATGAGCATAGAATATCTTTCCATTTATTTGTGTCTTCTTCAGTTTCTTTCATTAATGTCTTATAGTTTTCAATATACAGGTCTTTCACATCCTTAAATCCATTTCTAGGTATTTTTTTCTTTCTGATACAATTTAAATAAGATAGTTTTCTTAATTTCTCATTCTGATAATTCATTATTAGTGTATGTAAAATCAACAGGATTTTGTGTATTGATTTTGTATCCTGAAACTTTACTTAATTCATTTATTAGCTCTAACAGTTTTTTCTTTTAACGGAGTCTTTAGAGAATTACACATATGTAATATCAAGTCATCTGGAAATAGTGACAGTTTTACTTCTTCTTTTCCAATTTGGATGCATTTTATTTCTTTTTCTTGCCTGATTTCTCTGGCTAGGACTCCTAATACTATGTTAAATAAAAACAGTGAGAATGGACATCCTGTCTTGTTCCTGATCTTAGAGGAAAAATCACTCAATTTTCACTGTTGAGTATGATGTTAGCTGTGGGCTTGTAATATGGCCTTTCTTATGTTGAAGTACGTTTTCCTGTATAACCATTTTATTGAGAGTTTTTATCATAAATTGATGTTGACTTTTTTCAAATGCTATTTTTTGCATCTTTTGAGATGATTATATGATTTTTATCCTTCATTTTCTTAATGCTGTGTATCAAATTGACTGTGATGTTGAACCATCCTTGCATCCCTGGAATAAATCCCATTTGATCATGGTGTATAATTCTCTTAATGTGTTGTTGAATTTGGTTTGCTATTACTTTGTTGAGGGTTGTTTTTGTATCTATGTTCATCAGGGATATTGACCTGTAATTTTCTCTTTTTCTGTGGCATCCTTGTCTGGTTTTGGAATCAGGGTAATGCTGACCTCATAAAATGTGTTTGGAAGAGTTCCTCTCCTGTTTAAAAAAATTTTGAGAAGGATTGGTATTAATTCTTCTTTGAAAGTTTGGTATAATTCACCAGTAAAGTCATCTGGTCCTGAACTTTTGTTTGCTGGAAAGTTTTTGACTATTGACTCAAACTCCTTGCTAGTAAATGATCTGTTCAGATTTTCTATTTCATCATGGTTCAGTCTTGGTAAGTTGTATGTTTCTAGGAATTTATTCCTTTCTAATAGGTTTTCCAGTTTGTTTGCATATAATTGTAGTAATCTCTTATCTCTTGTGTTTCTGTGGTACCAGTTATAACATCTCTTCTTTCATTTTTTTTTTTTTTTTTTTTTGCGGTACGCGGGCCTCTCACTATTGTGGCCTCTCCCATTGTGGAGCACAGGCTCCGGACGCACAGGCTTAGCGGCCATGGCTCACGGGCCCAGCCTCTCCGCGGCATGTGGGATCTTCCTGGACCAGGGCACGAGCCCATGTCCCCTGCACCGTCAGGCAGACTCTCAACCACTGCGCCACCAGGGAAGCCCTCTTCTTTCATTTTTGATTTTATTTATTTGAGTCTTCCATCCTTCTTTCTTTGCAAGTCTAGCTAAAGTTTTGTCAATTTTGTTTATCTTTTCAAAGAACCAGCTCTTAGTTTCATTGATTTTTTAAATTGTCTTTTTAGTCTTTATTTTATTTCTACTCTAATCTTTATTTCCTTCCTTCAACTAATTTTGAGCTTCATTTTTTCACCTTTTTATGTTCTTGTATGTTTTTCATGATATCTCAAGGCCATGTTCAAGGAAACATTCCTGGGATCATCTACCTAAGACATGAAGTGACAAGCTCAAATTCTAACTCCCTCTTCATGAAAAAACTCAACTTGAACCCAGGTTGTAAGTGTCAGCCTTGAGCCTTCATATTAGCTCATGCTGACTTCATCAGCAGATTAATTGCTCCCAAGTTTGTTAGTGCTGATGGTTCTGTCATTGTAGGAGCAGGGATACTTACCTTTTCAAATGAAAAACAGAGCTATGATCAAAGCTGTCAACTCAGGGACTTTAAGAAATGATTTCTCTTTTGACTTTTTATTGCCTAGGCTATCATAAAATAGTCTACTCTTTCCGCACAGTTGATTGAAGCCTGAATAAAATTCTTCACTCAGATGACAGCCAGAGGAGATATTTGTAATTTGGCACTAGCTTTGATGGAGATATTCTGTAATTTATGGCTTTGACAAGGAAGCCAAGATAAAATTAAGATATTATAGCTTTGGGAACAAAGTTTTTTTTGTAAGTTTTCTTGGGCAGTTAATTTGTGTTTGGCAGATTGTCCTCAGAGTAATGGAGATGAATAGAAATAACTTTACCCTGAATGGCCTTTTGGGGAGCATATTCCTGTTTGTTTTGTTTTGGGTTTTTGTTTTGCTTTTTTTTTTTTGGCGGGACGCGGGCCTCTCACTGTTGTGGCCTCTCCCGTTGCGGAGCACAGGCTCCGGACGCGCAGGCTCAGTGGCCATGGCTCACGGGCCCAGCCGCTCCACGGCATGTGGGATCTTCCTGGACTGGGGCACGAACCCGTGTCCCCTGCATCGGCAGGCGGACTCTCAACCACTGCGCCACCAGGGAAGCCCCATATTCCTTTTAATGTATCGGTTTATAGGGCCTGGAATCTTTAGAATTTGGTAACAGAGACCCAAGCAGAGATGTTCTGCTGAGTATTCAAGACTATTTTTACATAGGGCATCATTTTTCTTGAAGTCAAAATGCATCGACTCTCTGGTCTAATGAGTCTTCATACGCAAGGAGGTGAGAGCATCAATATGTTCCTCAATTTTTGGATGGGCAAACTGAACTCAACATCTCACTAATTGTCAGAATTAGGGTCATGTAGAAGATCCAAATCTTCGAAATTCTGGCTTATACATGGTTACCTGGGATGACTCTTTCTTTGTATTTTCTAAACTAGACAAGGTCATTTATCTGTCATAGCAATAGAAAATTAAATATCTAAGGTCAGTGCACCAGAGTTCTTTGGAAGGTAGTCAGTGAGGAGCCAGGTGGATCTGAGTAATCTTAGGTGCATATGCGCCATGCTTAGCCTACTCTTGAAGCTTTCAACAAGAGTACAAGTTTACCTAAGGGGATTCTTATGAACTTTATTTCATTTCCTAATAGCATCTCCACATCTTCATCAACCTTTCATTTTCCAAGTTACTTCCAGTATAACATGCATTTCTGTCTGGTCAGTTTCCAGGTAGGAAAAATGATAGAGTCATTGCTTTTGCTTTTGACAGCTTTTCTGTTTCCATGGAACTCTGGTCAGCTGGTTTAAACTAAAACTTCTTCTATTTCCTGATATTTCTATCACTGAGTTGGCTGTCCTTCTGTTCTCTGGTTGGAACACTGTGGGTACTAATAGAAATCTTGAGATATTAGTTTGAAAATGTTAAGTTTTTGAAGCTTCTGGTTTTTGGTATATTATTTCCGCTTATTCTTTACACTGCTAAGAAGTTTGAAAGAAAGAAGGATGTTTTGATAAACACAGAGAATTCAAGTGATGACCCCAAAGCTCACAAATTATAAGTGATGCTCACTCTATATTAATTTTCTCACCTATGTAGAATTGATTAGTTGGCTTATAGTTTGCACTCTTTAAGATAATATTATATTAGAAGCTAATGAATAAATTAGGAGTGGTAGTGATTATTCATTTGCTATGGACTGAATGTCTGTTTCCCCACCAAATTCATATGCTCAAATTCTACCTCCCAAGGTGATGATATTAGGAGGTGGGGGGGGGCAGTCCTCGGGAGGTGAATAGGTGATGAGGGCAGAGCCCTTATAAGTGAGATTAGTAAGCTTATGAAAGAGGCCCCAGAGAGTTCCCTCACTCCTTCTATCACATGAGAACAGAGCTAGTGAGAAGGCACTGTCTATGAACCAGAAAGCAGATCCTCACCAGACACAGAATCTGAAGGTGTCTTCATCTTGGACTTCCTAGCCTCCAGGACTGTGTGAAATAAATTTCTGTTGTTTATAAGCTACACAGTCTATGGTATTTTAAAATAGTAGCTTGAATGGACTAAGCCATTATTTTTAATAAGATTGCATTTTTTAAGACTAAGATTTGGGGAAAAAACAGCAAGACTTTGAATAATTTTTTTTCCAAAATGAAATTGTGTTAGTTCATAAATCATTAAATATTCGCGAAGAAAAGGGTAAGTTGATGATGAAGAATGGTAATGTGGCTAAAAAATACAGGCAAATGATGTGGTGACATAAGAAAAATCATGCCTTTTAAGATAAAATTCCTTTGAAAGGGTGATACGAGTAAACTTCCCAAATGTTATTTTGGATAAAAACAACACAACTTTTCAGTACACATTTCAACCAATAAATCAATTAAATATGCTTAGTAAATGTCTCCCATAATTTTGCTCAGTGCTGGTCCATGTATTGAGAAGAACACAGAACAAATGTAAGTTATTGAGCCTTGAGAAGCTTCCATTCTAGTTGAAGAGGCATGATATTGTATAAGCCACAATTAAAGCAAAACACAGGGAGTAGCTGAAGTCCAGGGCTGCAGTGTGCAAAACAATTCTCAAGCACTATTAGTGTTTCATACATGGAAAGATCAAATCAATAAGGACCGCTTTTACCATGACAGCTCCATTGGAGGAGATAGGAAAACTCATCCTTATAATTATGGAGCTTTCCAGTTCTTATATTTATCTTATATTTTGATATATTAAGGTCAGTCAAGTCAAGTGAATGGAAAACTAAAGATTTCTATTATGTTCAAATATTTGAAGTGGAATGATCTTGTAAAGTCTTCTTTGACTTCCAGAGTATGTTTATTTAGTATTAATTTAAAGAATAGAGGAGAAGGAACAGGATGGAAGGGAGACCGAGAAATGGAGGAAGAAAGAAAGACCTTTTAGAAATCCTAAATGAATTCTCTGTTTGTTTGCCTTCAATAATGATCAGATGAAAGTCAAAGGATAACCTTCACTCTGACATTTCCATACATTCTACTGTGCAAATAGCCTGCATTCCCTCTGCACATTAAAGTCAAATTTGGTTAAAGAAGAGGCATCAACTAGTTCACAAAGAGCTGTCCAAAGCATTCTTATGGAACTTTTCCAGTGCATCCCTCGTACACCTCCTCCTATTGTCTAATCCTTCTTGACCTCCAAAAAGAAAAAAATGAATCTTTTTATCAAATGTTCAGGACTGCTTGGGTTTCATGGGCAGTGCATCTTCACTAAATCTACTTTAGTTCTAGAATCTGTGCTTCATTAAACCTCTGTTGCTTCCATAGTTTTCACTTTATCAGGAGCAACTAATTTTCTATACACCTATTATTTGTCTATGGGTCCCCACCTGCCTGAATGGGAAGATGTTTTTCACACATGCTTTGGGATTTTGTATTTTCTGTGCATGCTAAAGATTACATGATGCTTTTTTCTAAACATGCTATTTAAGTCCTTTGCCACCATGATTTTTCTTTAGGTAAAATTTCAAATGAGCTTGTAAGTATTTTACTCTCAGATTGATGGTGCAGTGGAATATGTCCCAGTAGTATGGACAGCTCAGGTTCCATTTTACAGACCCCAAAATAATTCATTTAGAGCAGTGACTTATGTGTGAAGCATTTGACTTTTGAAACCATCTGGCTTATAGTTTCAGGAATAATGCAGCAGCCTTTCAATTGTCCCCTCATCTCCCATTGTTGGAGAGGCCATTCCATTTAATTTCAGAAATGGAGAAGTCTTGATTGGCTGCCAAGTATCAGCTTTCGGTGCATTTTTTATAATTCCATTTACACACCCTCCCAGAGATCAGAGTTGTATGGAAAAGCTTATGGTCTCTTTGTTCTGGCTTTGGTGTTAAAACAAATGAAAGCTGCAATAAAATAAATATCTGTACAGCTTGGGATGTTACAGTATTATTTCCTTCCATTTTCAAAACAGTGAAATATGGCATAAATTCTTCAGATAGCTTCTTGACTTCTAGATAAATATTGATTTCTCTCTTTTTTCTACATGTGTGCTTATTTTTCTTTCTAACCTTTGCTGTTTGCTTTGGCTTGGGTTATGTATTTATTGGAAGGATAAAATTATTTCAGCTTATCATCTAACTATGCAGAGGAAAACCTGGTGCTGCTTTTTAGAATTATACACAAGAAAGTATTAGGGATATAGCAAAATATATTCTTATTTTCAAAAACGTCCTGGGGTTTATTTAGTGATTGTTTTTATAATCCTAGTTAGTTTATGTAAAGAGTTTAGAATTAGTTACACTAAAATGTAGTAGGCAGGAGAAATAAAACATCTGTTTAATTTAAGATTTGTTTCTGATGCTGGTTAGATATGTAACGTTCCCATCTGGGATGCAAATTTTGTTGAATTCCATTGCTAATCTTGTTTCTTGTGTTTCCCGCATATTCTCTGTGCTCCTATCAAACTGAACCATTTATTTTTTCCCTAGATATTTGCACATGTTCCTGTTTTGCAGCCGTTCCTGTTTCTTTCTGCTTCTTCCAGCTCCATCTAACTCTTCAAAAAGAGCACTTCTCATCACCTCATGCCTAAACTCTTTCTCCTTACCTCTTCTGGATCCTAAACCACAACTTCTTTCTGGTGGCCATAGGAAATTTCTTCCTTGACCTCCTATAGCACTTACTTTCCATCATTTCAATTTTCTTCTCTTTCCTTTTATATTATACCTTCTCTCTTTATCTCTCTCTCTATCTATCTCCCTATCTATCATCTCTCCATCCATCCATCCATCCATCCTCCATTTTCTATCTGGTTTCATTGTTTTCTCTTGTAGCTCTGTACACTGATTTATCCTTGTATTCTCTCACTATATGCAGCATGCCTTACTTACAGTCTTATAATAACTACTCATTAAATATTTATTAATAAGAAATGAATGAAAATCCTTGCAGGTTGTTGCTGCATAATAAATGTATGTTTTTTAAAAATTGCGGTAATTACAAATTCCCTAACTGGATCCTTGTAACCTGTTGGTTCTGTTCTTTTTTTTTTCCTTCAGTCACTCTCATTATGTAAAGCAGGTGGGTAGTGGACTAGAAATAGTTAAGACTAAGGACATAAAATGGAA
Source organism: Pseudorca crassidens (assembly GCF_039906515.1). NCBI lineage: Eukaryota > Metazoa > Chordata > Mammalia > Artiodactyla > Delphinidae > Pseudorca > Pseudorca crassidens. The sequence continues at coordinate 102,559,716 of NC_090302.1, read as the reverse complement.
AGAGAAAACAAGGAAACGTCTTTCTTCATTCTCTCCATTATCTGATGTTTATTTTTTCCCCTTTATAGGAGTAAAGGCAGAAAACTTCACTTTTCTTGTGCATTGTGAAACCCATCACATAATCTCTCCAATGCGGAACGTTTTTTTTTTTTTTCTTTTCTAGGTATTTCTTGAATACTTTTTGTGGCAGTTGAGTTTTTTTTTAACCAAAATGTAAATTTTTCAAATTTCCTCTGACACAATCTGTTATGTATCTTTCACCACATACCATTATATTTGGAAAGGAAATTAGAGGTTTCAAAAGTGATTGTAAATTATTTTTTCATAGACTTTGAGAGATATTAAGTAGGACAGCAAGGTGGCATTGACTTCAACAGTGTAGAGCAGCATCATGAAATGCCATAGTTTCCTTTATAAAGGTATTAATATATCAGTCATTGGAAATGAATGTCTACAGTCATCTCTAAATTGTATTTTCAGTTGGCACAATCTTAGAAGAAATGTGTGTTGTAATTTTAGGATTCACTGTATAAGTCTATTTGATGAAAGCTGATTTATGTAGATTGCATCATTCCAGTTAAAGATTCAAGGACATCTCTAGGGATTGCCTAAGTATAGATACTTATGCTGAACTTTGAAAAGTGGATTCTACCGGAAGTATGAGAGTCATAAGATAGTAATGCTCTTCATGCTGTGACCAATGTGGAAGAGACCAGATTGGGAGAAGAAAGTACTGGATACTTGGAGAAACAGCTGGGTCAGGAGCTAAGGGCCATCTGTAATCCAAAATAGACAAGTCTTAGTGAATGCAGCAAGATTTCATTCCATTCCCCAGTACGCAAACAGATTGACATAAAATGAGGTAGATCTTGTTAGTTTGAGAGGAATAGTGCCTGCTTTGAAATTTCTGGACAGTCTCCAATGCTCACTGTTGGTACAATAAGATCTTTTAGCTAGTGAATTGGCTGCAAGGTAGGTTACAGTGAATAGTTAAGATTCCTGAAAAGAAAGTTGCCAGGATCTCCTAATTGGAAAATGCCCTGATGGAGAGTACATTACTAGCATCCCTCTAGATACCAACAACCCAAGCTTACAGATAAACTCTAGAGACTTGGAATGTTTGCCTTCCCATCTTCAACTGGATGGCAAGTAAATTTAAATGCCATTGGTCATTTATTAGTTAGTTTTTCATTTATTCACCCTAACATTTATTGAGCACTTGTTCTGAGTCTTTTAGCACCTTAGGTGCTCGAGATATAGGGAATATCTCTTTGCTCTTAAGGAGCTTACCCTGTGGTGGGAGAGCGGTAGACTGTTTGTATAAATTGCCCCAATTCTTCATGTTATCTGTATAGGTATCCTTTGCCTTGAAATTTTGAGTTTTTCTGACTGAAAAAATAGCTTATTTCTGTGCATCTTGATTCTGAGTTTGGCCATGTGACTTGCTTTGGCCAATGGCATTTTAGCAGAGGTGAGATAATTGAGGCTTGAAAAAGGATTTACACCCTTTTGCTTCCACTTGAACTGTGAGAATATATCAGGGTAAGCCTCTGAGAGGGATATGAAAAACACATGGAACAGATCCAAGTGATCCTAGTTGACAACTTGTCAACTATCAGCCATGTGAAGGGCCCACCTGAGCACAGAAGAACTGTCCCTTCTAAATCACCAATTCATAGACTCATGAGCAAATAAATGTATGTAGGTTTTTTTGAAAAATTAATTTATTTATATATTTATTTTTGCGGTGTTGGGTCTTCGTTTCTGTGGGAGGGCTTTTTCTAATTGTGGCAAGCGGGGGCCACTCTTCATCGCGATGCGCGGGCCTCGCACTATCGCGGCCTCTCGTTGCGGAGCACAGGCTCCAGACGCGCAGGCTCAGTAGTTGTGGCTCACGGGCCCAGTTGCTCCGCGGCATGTGGGATCTTCCCAGACCAGGGCTCGAACCCGTGTCCTCTGCATTAGCAGGAAGATTCTCAACCACTGCGCCACCAGGGAAGCCCCAGGTATGTAGTTTTTGATCACTGAATTTTGAGCTCGTTTGTCTCACAACGATTTTTATGGTAATAAGTATCTAATATGGGAAATATACAAAAGTAAATAATCACAATTTAGAGTGATAAAGGGTATGAGAAAGTGCACACAGGGGAGACTTTTGCTTTGGGAAGATGAAGTAGTACTTATCCCTACTTCCCTTGCTAAGTTCAACTAAGAATTCTGAACATTAAATAGAAAACTAACATAAGAAGACTTGGAAAGGTGTAGAGATGAAGGCAGATAGGTGATGGATCTCACAACCCAAGGAATAATGTGATGGTTAATTGCATGGGTTCCCTTTCTGTCTGATCTATCCCAAACTTGGAGCTGAAAAAACTGGCAACCCAGAAATGTCAACAGGTGCTGAAAAAACAAATCCCCAACCAAAGCCTGCTCTCCATCCAAAGGACCAGAAGAGAGGCAGCTTACCAATACAAATTTTTTTTCCATAATAATTATTCTACTCCAGACAAACACCACAGAAGATGCTGTGGTCCAACCTCCACCCAACCAACAAATTTAAAAGTTTAATTTAAAAAGTGCACGTGGGGTGATGGAGAGCTTGCCACTGCCCTTGAGATTTTCTTTTTATTACTTCCTAGGTATTTTTTTTAACATCTTTATTGGAGTATAATTGCTTTATAATATTCTGTTAGTTTCTGCTGTATAACAAAGTGAATCAGCTATACATATACATATATCCCCACATTCCCTCCCTCTTGTGCCTCCCTCACACGCTCCCTATCCCACCCCTCTAAGTGGTCACAAAGCCCCAAGCTGATCTCTCTGTGCTACGCGGCTGCTTCCTACTAGCTATCTATTTTACATTTGGTAGTGTATATATGTGAATGCTACTCTCTCACTTCGTCCCAGCTTACCCTTCCCTCTCCCTGCATCCTCAAGTCCATTCTCTACGTCTGCATCTTTATTCCTGTCTTGCCCCTAGGTTCTTCAGAACATTTTTTAGGTTCCATACATATGTATTAGCATACAGTATTTGTTTTTCTCTTTCTGACTTACTTCACTCTTTATGACTGACTCTAGGTCCATCCACCTCACTACAAATAACTCAATTTCGTTTCTTCTGATGGCTGAATAATATTCCACATCTTCTTTATCCATTCATCTGTCGATGGTCACTTAGGTTGCTTCCATGTCCTGGCTATTGTAAATAGTGCTGCAATGAACATTGTGGTACATGACTCATTTTGAATTACAGTTTTCTCAACGTATATGCCCAGTAGTGGGATTGCTGTGTCATATGGTAGTACTATTTTCAGTTTTTTAAGGAACTTCCATACTGTTTTCCATAGTGGCAGTATCAATTTACATTCCAACTACAGTGCAAGAGGGTTCCCTTTTCTCCACACCCTCTCCAGCATTTACTGTTTGTAGATTTTTTGATGATAGCCATTCTGACTGGTGTGAGGTGGTACCTCATTGTAGTTTTGATTTGCATTTCTCTAATGATTAATGATGTTGAGCATTCTTTCATGTGTTTGTTGGCAACCTGTATATCTTCTTTGGAGAAATGTCTGTTTAGGTCTTCTGCCTATTTTTGGATTGGGTTTTTTGTTTTTATGATATTGAGCTGCTTGTATATTTTTGAGATTAATCCTTTGTCAGTTGCTTTGTTTTTGAATATTTTCTCCCACTCTGAGGGTTGTCTTCTAGTCTTATTTATGGTTTCCTTTGCTATGCAAAAGCTTTTATGTTTCATTAGGTCCCATTTGTTACTTTTGTTTTTATTTCCATTTCTCTAGGAGGTGGGTCAAAGAGGATCTTGCAGTGATTTATGTCATAGAGTGTTCTGCCTATGTTTTCCTCTAAGAGTTTTATAGTGTCTGGTCTTATGTTTAGGTGTTTAATCCATTTTGAGTTTATTTTTGTGTATGGTGTTAGGGAGTGTTCTAATTTCATTATTTTACATGTGGCAGTCCATTTTTCCCAGCACCACTTATTGCAGAGGCTGTCTTTTCTCCATTGTATATTCTTGCCTCCTTTATCAAAGATAAGGTGACCATATGTGCGTGGGTTTATCTCTGGGCTTTCTATCCTGTTCCACTAATCTATATATATGTATAAATTTGCCAGTACCATACTGTCTTGATCACTGTAGGTTTGTAGTATAGTCTGAAGTCAGGGATCCTGATGCCTCCAGCTCTGTTTTTCTCTCTCAAGATTGCTTTGGCTGTTCAGGGTCTTTTGTGTTTCCATACAAATTGTAAAATTTTTTGTTCTAGTTCTGTGAAAAATGCCATTGGTAGTTTGATAGAGATTGCATTGAACCTGTAGATTGCTTTGAGTAGTATCAGCACTTTTACAATGTTGATTCTTCCAGTCAAAGAACATGGTATATCTCTCCATCTGTTTGTATCATATTTCATTTCATTCATCAGTGTCTTATAGTTTTCTGCGTACAGATCTTTTGTCTCCTTAAGTAGGTTTATTACTAGGTATTTTATTCTTTTTGTTGCAGTGTTAAATGGGAGTGTTTCCTTAGTTTCTCTTTCAGATTTTTCATCATTAGTGTATAAGAATGCAAGGGATTTCTGTGCATTAATTTTGTATCCTACTACTTTACCAAATTCATTGATTAACTCTAGTAGTTTTCTAGTAGCATCTTTAGGATTCTCTGTGCATAGTATCATGTCATCTGCAAACAGTGAAAGTACTTATTCTTTTCTGATTTGGATTCCTTTTATTTCTTTTATTTCTTTGATTGCTGTGGCTAAAACTTCCAAAACTATGTTGAATAATAATGGTGAGAGTGGGCAACCTTGTCTTGTTTCTGATCTTAGAGGAGATGCTTTCAGTTTTTCACCATTGAGAACGATGTTGGCTGTGGGTTTGCCATATATAGCCTTTATTATGTTGAGGTAAGTTCCTTCTATGCCTACTTTATGGAGGGTTTTTATCATAAATTGGTGTTGAATTTTGTCAAAAGCTTTTTCTGCATCTATTGAGATGATCATAAGATTTTCCTCCTTCAATTTTTTAATATAGTTTATCACATTGATTGATTTGCGTATATTGAAGAATCCTTGCATTCCTGGGATAAACCTCTCTTGATCATGGTGTATGATCCTTTTAATGTGCTGTTGAATTCTGTTTGCTAGTATTTTGTTGAGGAATTTTGTATCTATGTTCATCAGTGATATTGCCCTGTAGTTTTCTTTTTTTGTGACATCTTTGTCTGGTTTTGGTATCAGGGTGATGATGGCCTCATAGAATGAGTTTTGGGGTATTCCTCCCTCTGCTATATTTAGGAAGAGTTTGAGAAGGATAGGTGTTTGCCCTTCTCTAAATGTTTGATAGAATTCACTGGTGAAGCCATCTGGTCCTGGGTTTTTGTTTGTTGGAAGTTTTTAATCACAGTTTCAATTTAAGTGCTTGTGATTTGTCTGTTCATATTTTCTATTTCTTCCTGGTTCAGTCTTGGTAGGTTGTGCTTTTTAAAGAATTTGTCCATTTATTCCAGGTTGTCGCTTTTATTGGCATATGGTTGTTTGTAGTAATCTCCCATGATCCTTTGTATTTCTGCATTGTCAGTTAATTCTCTTGTTTCATTTCTAATTCTGTTGATTTGCGTCTTCTCCCTCTTTTTCTTGTTGATTCTGGTTAATGGTTTATCAATTTATCTTCTCAAAGAACCAGGTATTTGTTTTATTATCTTTGCGATCGTTTCCTTCACTTCTTTTTCATTTATTTCTGATCTGATTTTTAATATTTCTTTCCTTCTGCTAACTTTGGTTTTTTTTTTCTTCTTTCTATAATTGCTGTAGGTGTAAGGTTAGGTTGTTTACTTGAGATGTCTCTTGTTTCTTGAGGTAGGATTGTATTGCTATAAACTTCCCTCTTAAAACTGCTTCTGCTGCATCCCATAGGTTTTGGGTCATCATCTTCCATTGTCATTTGTTTATAGGTATTTTTTGATTTCCTTTTTGATTTCTTTAGTGATTTCTTGGTTATTTAGTAGCATATGGTTTAGCTTCCATGTGTGCATTTTTTACATTTTTTTCGTGTAGTTGATATCTACTCTCATAGCGTTATGGTCGGAAAAGATACTTGTTACAATTTCAATTTTCTTAAATTTGCCAAGGCTTGATTTGTGACCCAAGATATGATCTATCCTGGAGAATGTTCCATGAGCACTTGAGAAGAAAGTGTATTCTGTTGTTTTGGATGGAATATCCTGTAACTATCAATTAAGTCCATCTTGTTTAATGTGTCATTTAAAGCTTTTGTTTCATTCTTTATTTTCATTTTGGATGATCTGTCCATGGTGAAAGTGGGGTGTTAAAGTCCCCTACTATGATTGTGTTACTGTTGATTTCCCCTTTTATGGCTGTTAGCGTTTGCCTTGTGTATTGAGGTGCTCCTATGTTGGGTGCATAAATATTTACAATTGTTATATCTTCTTCTTGGATTGATCCCTTGATCATTATGTAGTGTCCTTCTTTGTTTCTTGTAATGGTCTTTATTTTAAAGTCTATATTGTCTGATATGAGAATTGCTACTCCAGCTTTCTTTTGATTTCCATTTGCATGGAATATCTTTTTCCATCCCCTCACTTTCAGTATGTATGTGTCCCTAGGTCTGAAGTGGTCTCTTATAGACAGCATATATACAGGTCTTGTTTTTGTATCCATTCAGCCAGTCTGTGTTTTCTGGTTGGAGCATTTAATCCATTTACATTTAAGGTAGTTATCGATATGTATGTTCCTATGACCATTTTCTTAGTTGTTTTGGCTTTGTTTGTGTAGGTCTTTTCCTTCTCTTGTGTTTCCTGCCTAGAGAAGTTCCTTTAGCATTTGTTTTAAAGCTGGTTTTGTGGTGCTGAATTCTCTTAGATTTTGCTTGTCTGTAAAGGTGTTAATTTCTCTGTCATATCTGAATGAGATCCTTGCTGGGTAGAGTAATCTTTGCTATAGTTTTTTCCCTTTCATTACTTTAAATATGTCCTGCCACACCCTTCTGGCTTACAGAGTTTCCGCTGAAAGATCAGCTGTTAAGTTGATGGGGATTCCCTTGTGTGTTCTTTGTTTCTTTTCCCTTGCTGCTTTTAATATTTTTTTCTTTGTATTTAATTTTTGATAGTTTGATTAATATGTGTCTTGTCATGTTTCTCTATTGATTTATCCTGTAGGGGATTCTTTGTGCTTCCTGCACTTGATTGACTACTTCCTTTTCCATATTAGGGAAGTTTTCAACTATAATCTGTTCAAATATTTTCTCAGTCTCTTTCTTTTTCTCTTCTTCTGGGACCCCTATAATTCAAATGCTGGTGCATTTCATGTTGTTCCAGAGGTCTCTGATACCGTCCTCAGTTCTTTTCATTCTTTTCTCTTTATTCTGCTCTGCGGTAGTTATTTCCACTATTTTATCTTCCAGGTCACTTTTCTGTTCTTCTGCCTCAGTTACTCTGCTATTGATTCCTTCTAGAGAGTTTTTAATTTCATTTATTGTGTTGTTCATCATTGTTTGTTTGCTCTTTAGTTCTTCTAGGTCCTTTTTAAATGTTTCTTATATTTTCTCCATATTATTTCCAAGATTTTGGATTATCTTTACTATCATTATTCTGTTCTTCTTCAGGTAGACTGTCTATTTCCCCTTCATTTGTTTGGTCTGGTGGGTTTTTAACCTGCTCCTTTATCTTTATCCTTTAACCTGCACATTTCTCTGTCTCCTCATTTTGCTTAATTTACTGTGTTTGGGGTCTCCTTTTCACAGGCTGCAGGTTTGCAGGTTTGGGGTCTCCTTTTCACAGGCTGCAGGTTGCAGTGTCTGCCCCCAGTTGGTAAGGTTGTTTCAGTGGGTTGTATAGGCTTCCTGGTGGAGGGGACTGATGCCTGTGTTCTGGTGGATGAGGCTGGATCTTGTCTTTCTGATGGGCAGGACCACATCCAGTGATGTGCTTTGGCGTGCCTGTGACCTTATTATGATTTTAGGCAGCTGCTCTGCTAACGAGTGGGGTTCTGTTCCTGTCTTGCCAGTTGTTTGGCATGCGGTGTTCAACACTGGAGCTTGCTGGTCGTTGACTGTAGCTGGGTCTTAGAGTTGAGACGGAGGTCTCTGGTAGAGGTCTTGCCAATTGATATCACATGGGGCTGGGAGTTCTGTGGTTGTCCAATATTCTGAACTTGGCTCTCTCACCTCAGAGGCTCAGGCCTGACACCCAGTTGGAGCACCAATACCCTGTCAGCCACACAGCTCAGAAGAAAAGGGAGAAAAAATTAAAGAAATTAAATAAAATAAAAAATTAAAAAGTTATTAAAATAAAATAATAAAAAATTATTAAAATAAAAATATTAAAAAGTAATAAAGCAGAGAGTAACCAAACCAATAAACAAATCCACCAATGATAACAAGCACTAAAAACTAAACTAAGATAAACATAAAAGCAGAAACTAGTCAGTCCCTTACAGCATACCCCATGTCTACAGTTGCTCCCAAAGTTCACCACCTCAATTTTGCGATGAATTGTTGTCTATCTAGGTATTCCACAGGTGCATGGTACATCAAGTTGATTGTGGGGATTTAGTCCACTGTTCCTTAGGCTACATGGAGACATTTCCCTTTCTCTTCTTTGTTCGTACAGTTCCGGGGATTCAGCTTTGCATTTGTCCCCGTGTCTGCATGTAGGCCACTGTCTGGTGAATGTTCTTTGCCCAGACAAGAGGGGGTTAAGGGAGTGGCTGATGAGGGGTCTCCAGCTCACTCAGGCCGGGGGAAGCAGTGTGGAATGCAGGGTGAGCCTGCGGCGGCAGAGGCCAGCGTGATTTTGCAACAGCCTGAGGCACGCCGTGTGTTCTCCCAGGGAAATTGTCCGTAGATCATGGGACCTTGTCAGTGGCGGGCTGCACAGGCTCCCAGGAGGGGCTGTGTGGATAGTGACCTGTGCTTGCACACAGGATTCTTGGTGGCTGAAGCAGTGGAGTTAGTGTTTCATGCCCATCTCTTGTGTCCACGCTGATAGCCATGGCTCATGCCGATCTCTGAAGCTCATTTAGGCAGTGCTCTGAATCTCCTCTCCTATGCGCCCCGAAACAATGGTCTCTTGCCTCTTAGGCGGGTCCAGACTTTTTCCCAGACTCCCTCTTGGCTAGCTGTGGCACACTAGCCCCCTTCAGGCTATGTTCACGCAGCCAACCCCAGTTCTCTCCCTGGAATCTGACCTCTGAAGCCCGAGCCTCAGCTCTCAGCCCCCGCCCGCCCCGGCGGGTGAGCAGACAAGCCTCTGAGGCTGGTGAGTGCTGGTTGGCACCGATCCTCTGTGCGGGAATCTCTCCACTTTGCCCTCTGCGCTCCTTTTGCTGTGCTCTCCTTCGTGGTCCCGAAGCTCTGCCACCCCCTGTCTCTGCCAGCGAAGGGGCTTCCTAGTGTGTGGAAACTTTTCCTCCTTCACAGCTCCCTCCCAGAGTTGCAGGTCCCGTCCCTATTCTTTTGTCTTTTTTTTTGCCCTATCCAGGTATGTGGGGAGTTTTTTGCCTTTTGGGAAGTCTCAGGTCTTCTGCCAGAGTTCAGTAGGTGTTCTGTAGGAGTTGTTCCACATGTAGATGTATTTCTGATGTATTTGTGGGGTGGAAGGTGATCTCCACGTCTTACTCCTCTACCATCTTGAAGGTCCTCTCTCACTCTATTTTTGATGCATGTTTTTTTTTCACGAGCTCTGCTGGCTTTGCTCTGTTGACTTGTCTTTCAGAAAAGCTCTCCCACAGCCTGATATCTGACCAGCAGTGTGCCTGGACTGATGCCTCGCCACATTCTTGGAATCCCCTCACATGCTATTCCTCAGAAGGTTGCATTCAGTGAGTCAATGATCTTGCTGTCCAAGGGAGGGGAGGAGGGAGCCAGAATCATACATGAACTGCAGAGACTCTTTTTCCTGATGATGAAGCTGTTGAGTTAGCAGCCAACCTTCTACTTGTAGGTTTTAGTTCATCTTGGTCCATGGTTCAGGTTCAATGGCTCTGAAGCTTGCTTGCACCAATTAAATCAGAATCTCTGGGACAAAGGCACTCAGACATCAGTATATCTTAAAGGTCCTAAATGATCCACCCATGCAGCTGGGCTGGAGAATTCCTGGCTATGGTGCAGCTGTGAATGGGTTCCTTCTGGGAGCTGCTGTATTAGAAGACTCACCACCTTCTGGCTTCTTAGATCTCTCAGAAAATTTCTTTTTGTGTGTTGTTGTTGTTAAGAAGTGGTGAAAGTGGTGTTAAATGGAGTGCTCCCCATTGTTCTCATAGCTTTCATTTGACCTTAGGTTTTTTTTTTTAGATAAGCAGGCATTCATGACTGTTTGCAAATATATTTTCTATTTACCATCTGAGGCATTGTACCAGTTTTTGGGTAATGGACTTTGTGAGTTAGTTGTCTGCAACAGAGCTAGCAGAAATATCTGTCTACTGGATTTTACTTTTAATTTTTTCATTGCCACTGTTGGATTCCCTATATTTTTATATTCCTTTGAGTATTTTACTTATCAGCTAATAGGGAGAAAGATGCTTATGCTTCATAATAATCATGATGATGATGATGATTATAACTGCTGTATAATGAGTACCTAACACTATTAGACACCATAGCTATAAACTGTGCATGAATTATCACATTTAATCTTTGCAATAATTTTGAGAGGTAGTGTATCTCCGTTTTATAAATGATAGTCTAGTTGTCATCTTACCTGGAAATCTTCAGCTAAATTGTGAAAAATGACAAAAGGCAGTCTACCACCTGACATGGTGATGATGGGTTCCAGATGAAAGAGGAGGGTAGAGAGAAGGGTTGATGCAAGGCGTTCTGCTACTGCTAATTCCAGCCTGTTCAGGACCAGGCTCCATGAGAACCAAGTTTCGTGGTACAATTAGAAACCACTCTCCAGCAAATATTATTTAGAAGTAGCCTAATTACTCCAGCTTCCTTCACTCTTCCAGCAGTAATTTCCAGCATTCCTAGTGTAATAAACTTGATGATGAATTTGGAATTTGGTGTCCATAGGAAAACTGAAACTTAACTGATTTAATCTACCTTCACCACGTATGGACTAGGTTTCTTTCTTTTTCATTTTTTTAAATTTATTTATTTTATTTATTTTTGTCTGCGTTGGGTCTTTGTTGCTGCCTGCAGGCTTCCTCTAGTTTCTCTTTGTTGCGGCGCGAGGGCTTCTCACTGCAGTGGCTTCTCTTGTTGCAGAGCACAGGCTCTACGCATGCAGGCTTCAGTAGTTGCAGTGCACGGGCTCAGTAGTTGTGGCTCACAGGCTTAGTTGCTCCGTGGCATGTGGGATCTTCCCAGACCAGGGCTCGAACCTGTGTCCCCTGCATTGGCAGGCGGATTCTTAACCACTGTGTCAGCAGGGAAGCCCCAGACTAGATTTCTTTTCTTTTCTTTTAAAAAACTTTTTATTGGAGTATAGTTGGTTTACAATGTTGTGTTAGTTTCAGGTGTACAGCAAAGTGAATCAGTTCTAAATATACATATGTCCACTCTTTTTGGACTAGTTTTCTTGAAGAGTTCTTGACAACCTGATGCCTTGAATGGTTCCCTTTGGAAAATGCAACCTCATTTTGAATCCCTGAGAGTTGACTAACAGCCATGACCTCCTCATTTTCTGTTTACCCATCTTTTCTGGGGGCTGAATTCTGCCTGAGAGCTCCCTCATCCCATCTTTTAAAGTGTTTTTATTGTTAAAATTTTATTATTTTTTCAGTATATATATATCCAGTATATGTGTGTGTGTGTGTGTGTATACACACAAAAACATTTTCTTTATCCATTCATCTACTGATGGACACTTAGCTTGTTTCCATATCTTCCCTTGTTTCACCGTAAATGAGCTTATCTTACCTGGTGAGAATGGCTCCTGACTCAAAACCTGCATGTGGCCTCACTACATTCTCTGTTTGGGTTCCATCTTGCTCGCTGAGTTTTGCTTACATGATTTCTCCTTCTTACTCTCTTGGTTATTTGTAAGTGTGCTGCTCTTCCCTTCAGGAAGAAAATGCTCTTGCTGCATGGCCAGTTTTCCCAGTTTCTTATCCTGTCTGGTAGAAGCGTGCTCTGCTTTTCTCTGAAATAAAGTGCTCCACGTGCTACGTGTCCAGGAGAGAATTGCCTCTGACACTTGTGTTTATCTGACTTGAATTTCTCATCACTGTTTCTGCAAGGAGACTCCTTTGATTCTCATGCCATTGGGATTTCTAGGGGCCTGCCCTATTTTTTTTCTCCCTGGAGTAGACACAGTCCCTTCAGAACTTTGTGACACAAGCATTAGAGAAACTCCAAAAACATTTAAACTGTCATTGAAGATTTTCTATCTTGAAAAGCAGAAATCTCAGCCACAGTTCAGGATTGCCTATCTCTGGTTATGAAGGCAGAAGAATATAAAGTCTTTGGAGACTGAGAAAGTTTCACTCTACCTGGACATGTCACAGTGAGAGGAGTATATTTGGGTTGGCACTAGGAACCTTGACAAAGTATTAAGCTGTCAATCCTTTTGACTCATTGTGAGCCCATCTCCTGAATGCCAAAGGTTTGCAGTACACAATGAGCCTACTCTATTATTTCTCTGTCTTATCTCACCAGGAGCTTCTCACCCAGGTGTTCAAAAATGTCAATATTTGAAATTTCAACGGTGATCTCAATTCCGGAGAGACAGCACTTAGCTGGGGAATTGATTGGAAGCTTTGAACAAGAAGGTCAGGTTGCAGAGGAATAAAATTCCCCAGCAGGGACAGTAAGGAGAAAAAGAGTGTTTGGAAAAGTTTATTTTGAGTCATTGGCTGACTTTTCTTCTCATGATGTGCAAAGTTCAGTAGAGGGAAGAACTTCCAGCTTAATAACATGGGATGTTAACTCTTCCAAACACACTGGTCTTTTCAGGTGTTTGCTGACCCCTGGCATGAAAACTAGCCCCCACACCATGACAGGCAAGACACAACCCAGCAACAAAGCATTTTTTTTTCTAGATGGATTCTAACAGAAAATTGCCCTTGTCCTGAAAGCTTGGAGGTGGAGGCCCTTGGGAGTAAGTGACAAAAAGGAATTAAGCAGAAGGTCCTTAAGGTCAGTCAGGGGTATAATTTTTTTAGTTTCTCTTTTTCACCCTTAGTAGTTAAAAATGAGTCTTAATCTTCTAAAAATCTTCTGGCCAACTCAATGATCCCCATTAATTATTTCTCTGTTAAGTACTTTCATTTGTCTCTTGACATTTGAACAAGTCAAATATTTTCTGTCTTAGAGGCTAGTATGTTTTTAATCAGGGCATGCTGTAATTGGTACTCTAGGTTTATGAACAGGACTGGTAGAAGGAATTCCATTTATTCCATTCCACTTATGGATCTTGCAGGAGAAATTTGACTTTTTCATGTTTTAACATTAAAAAATTTTTTTTATTTCTTACCAAAAAACCCCCCAAAACAAAAAAACAACCAAAACATCTCTTGGAGCCACCAGACAAGGGGGAAATTTCTTCGCATTCTTCGTTTTCTTCTCTTGCCTTCTAAGCAAACCTTTGTTCTCAGTATGTGGAATAGGTGTTTCTTTCATAATACCAAATTGTACTGGTATTTAACTGCCTTAATAAAGTTAACTCAATAACAAAGAAAAGAAGAAATTGGTACCGAAATTTAGCATAAAATAATAGAAAAGTGAATATTTATTGAGTGTATAAAATAAGCTAAGCCTGGTACTCAATTCTTTTTCTACAGTATATTTTCAGTTGTCTTAGCAATTTTATGAAATATTATTATCCACCTTTTATAGATAAGGAACTATATAGGTTCATAGATATTAGGTAACTTATTCAAGGTCACATAAGTAATAGATGACAGAGGCTGGATTTAAATTTGGGATTGTTTGATTTTAGAATTCTATTTCATATCCATTGTACAATGCTTCCTTTCAGTATGGAATGACTTGTAAAGTTGGTAGAAAGATGTGTTCTATTCCATTATTAAGTTTCAGGGAATCACTCAAGCAGACATAGTAGTTATTTAGTGCCTATAGATTTTGTGACCACCACTGTATCAGACACCTATTGTATTGTGTTAAAATCTAAGCAGAATATAAATTATGGAATTTCTAAGATTTGAAATCACTTAGAGCAATGAGAAGAATGAGTCCTGAATGTGGTATCAGAATATGCCATCAGAGACCTGGGTCTAGAACTTACTAGATGTGTAATGTTCAAAAAGTCACTAATTGCTTTTTTTAGACCTAATTTTTTAGAGTAATTTTTTTTTTTTGCGGTACACGGGCCTCTCACTGTTGTGGCCTCTCCCATTGCGGAACACAGGCTCCGGACGTGCAGGCTCAGCGGCCATGGCTCACGGGCCCAGCTGCTCCGCGGCATGTGGGATCTTCCTGGACCGGGGCACGAACCTGTGTCGCCTGCATCAGCAGGCAGACTCTCATCCACTGCGCCACCAGGGAAGCCCTAGAGTAATTAAAAAAATTTTTTTTATTGGAATATAATTGATCTACAATGTTGTGTTAGTTTTAGGTGTTCAGCAAAGTGAATCGGTTATACATATATCCACTCTTTTTAAAGATTTTTTTCCCATATAAGCCATTACAGAGGATTGAGTAGAGTTCCCTGTGCTATACAGTAGGTGCTTATTACTTATGTATTTCATATATAGTAGTGTGTATATGTCAATCCCAATCTCCCAATTTATCCCTCCTCTAGAGTAGTTTTAGGTTCACAGAAAAATTAAGAGGAAGATTCAGAGATTTCCCATATACATGCATAGCCTCTTTCACTGTAAACATCCTCCACCAGAGTGGTACATGTGTTACAGGTGATGAACCTTCATTGACACACCATTATCTCCCCAAATCCATAGTTTACCTTAGGAGTCACCCTTGGTGTTGTGCATGTCACTAATCTTTTCAAACTTCAGTTTCTACATTTGCAAAATATTTGCTTGTATTTGTAACATGCTTTTTGTTTACAAAAAGTTTTTAATACATTTTCTTATTTAAGTCTCGTCAGAATCGGGTGAAAAACACATAATTATCCTAGTTTCACAGATGAAAAACAGAGGTTAAGTGGCTTGCCTAAAGCCAAATACTAAGTGGCAGAGAGGGAATGCCAATTCTAATGTAAAATCAAGCGCCCTATACCCTTGATAAGATAGTGAGGAACAAGCAACATAAGTAAGTGAAAATGCTTTGCAGTCTATAAAATCTTAGAAATACTGGTCATAATGATGATCAAGTTTTAACTGTTTTTCAGCACATTATTATGGGAGATCTCATTCTTGGCGAAGTTACCCCTTTGATACGCAGGATGTTTGTTTGTAATAGGGGTGGAGGAACAGGACAGAAGTGGACTTTTCTTGACTCAAACATCTACCCAGTGTAACACAGAGATCTATACCACATTCGGCATTCCTTAGAAGCACTGTTTATTCAGGATGGGAGAAGGATATTTCATTAACAGGAAACAGCCTATAAAAAGGTACACTCTACAATGTGCATAATGCCGCTGAAAGTCCTACAATGGCTCAGGCTCTTAGAGGTCACAGAGTATTATTGACTCTGTCTCTTCTAGGCACTTGAGAAGGGGAAGAAGTCCTTTTGACATCTAGATGCCAGCAATTTATGTCATGGCCCTCTGATCCATGCTACATATCTGGATCTACGTAAGCTGGGGGACCCTCCCTTGACTTTCCTGGCAGACAGTCTCAGTGCTTTCTTCTCCTCTGTTATCCTGTTACTGAACCAAACTTGGGTCCACTTGCCCTCATGCAGTAAAGTCAATCTACTGACATTGGGTTGTGGTGAAGGAAAGTACAGTGTTGACTGCAACGTGGGGCCAGGCAAGGAGAATGGACAGCACATTCTCAACAGACCCAAGCTGTCTGATGGCTTTTAGGGAAGGATTTTTAAAGGCAAGGTGAGGGAGGGGTTGCAGGGTGGGTGGTCAGCTCATGGGCATCCTTCTGAATGGTTGATGGTGAGGTAACTGGGTGATGTTTTGGGAATCTCAATCATCAACCTCTGGTTCCAGCAGGTATGGGGTCTACATCTTGGTAGTCAACATTGAAGTTAACTTCTTCCACCTGGTGGGGGTTTTAGTATCTGCAGAACAACTCAAGAATAAGGCTCAAGATGTTATCTATAGTCGTTGAGGAGGAACTAAAGGTCCTTGACTTTGTTTTATGGCTAAACTGTTATTATTTTGTCTTGCTTGACTGTTTTCCTTTGTTTCTGCATTTTCTTGTTTCTCTGATTAAATGCTCTCCTTGGAATTCAGAGAAGGCCAAGGATGCTAAAGCTTTTCTACAAACAACAGGCAGGGGCATGGAGGGTTTGTCCTTGGGAAGGCCCTGTAGGGTCCTGCTCAATTTCAATACCACATACCCCCATCAATTCTGGAGCAAATCCCATCCCTTTTGTCTTCACAGAGAAACTCTCCCTCTTTAGGGATGCCACCACATTTTGTTAATTCATTTTGAAGACCAAACCTTTCAAAGAATTTGAAGAATAGATAACCAAGTCCATAATAAAATATGGAAAATATCCATTCAAAGCATTTCAGTACAAAAATGTGTGTGAATGTATAAGGGAAAAAGAGAGAGAGGGAGGGAGGGGGAGAGGGAACTAACTAAGGATGGGAAAATGAAAAAAAAAAGTTTCTAAGCATAGTTGGAGAGGAGGGCTATAGCAGAGACAAAAAAAGAAGCAGGTACCTCATTCAGTAGAGTGTGTTCACTGATTGCCTGATAATTCCATGTGGAAAATTGGCTACGAGAAGACAAGGGATGAACCAGGAAATTAATTAAAAGTATCAGAGAAACCAGAAATACAATAGGTATGGGAAACCCTAGACTATATTAGGCTTTGTCTAGACCAAGTGTTCTCAATTTTAACACTATTGATATCTTGGGCTGGGTAACTCTTTCTTGTGGCCAGCGGTCCTGTGCACTGTAAAATGTTTAGAAGCATCCCTGGCCTCTACCTACTAGATGTTTGTAGCACACCTCTCCAAGTTGTGGCAACCAAAAATGTCTCCAGAAACTGTCAAATATCTCTTGCAGTGGGAGGGGAGGGGCAGTAAAGTGAGATCATTCCTGATTGAGAACCACTGGTCTAAATCTTCGACCTGAAAGCAGGCTGAGTTAGAAAAAAAAAAGTAGAATCAATATAGAATATTGCAGAATATTAACAGTGAAAATCTCTTTGCAGTAATGAGGATACAGATAACTTTTAAATTTTGTTTGGTTTGCTTCCCTATAGTTTTGAAAATTTCCATGAAGAACATGCATTGCTTGTATAACCATAAAATAAGGACTGTTAATGTTGCCTTAAGAGTAAAGATACTCGAATTAATTTTGTGAGTTCTCTGATGAGTGAAGATGTATTCGGAGAAAAAAAGGACTTACAGTGTTCAAATAAGGTGAAATAGAGACGAAAATCAGATTAGACCAGGGGAAGTAGAACATTCATGAAAAAGAAGAAGGGGGAGAACAAAGAATCAGTAAAATATGAAGCTTCCTAGAATTAAAGACCCTTTTCATCTACTTAGGGATGGAGTTGAGCTCCCAAGCATGGAATGGTGACATTTGATTGTGTCTTATGCAAATGTGTTAAGGAGAGAGTGAACATTAGCAAAATATGAACGAATGCATATGGTCGATGGTGTCTCTAAATGTTTATGTTTGTATTTTCTTCTTGCTTATCATTCAGAAGTACTGTAGTCTTTGTTAGCTGTTGTCATACCAGTTATGTCCTCAGTAGAGACCCCCTTAGCTAGAGAAACCTCCTAAGATCATAAGATGGTAGGAGGAACAAAAAGATCAAGCATCTTATTAAGATGGTGGTTTTCCAGGACACAGCTTCTTTCCTTCATTTCAATTAAGGTTTCCATTATAGCAAGATTAAAGGCTTTAAATGTCAAATGTGGTTCCCTTAGCCAGGGGAATAATACCTATCCATAGACTATTTTACCTAAAGAATGACTTTAATGGGTAGGCATTGCTGGAGAATAAGTATACTGGAGAAATTTTAAATGAGGTCGACAACATTGAGTCTCTCCCTCTAGAAAGGTTTTAAATGATGGCTTGTGAATTCATGTGCGTGATCACCACACAAGTAGGCTAGAGGAATTGGATAAAACCACTGATCTTTCCATTTAAACCACCCAATTTACTTAGCAGGAGGCTGGAGTTCAAAGAAGTTTGGAGATGTCAAGTCATCAGACTTGGCACTGGCCCGGGGATCTTCTGAGCACATACGGGTTATAGGCATGGGCTTTGGAACCAAATCAACTTGAGATTGAGCTTAAGCTCCAACACTACCCAGCTGTATGCTTTTGGGGATGTTTTCTCGTGTCTCACCGACTGTGTCCTTATTCATAAAGAAGGAGTAATAATGGTATTTGTCACCAGTAGCATGCTGGTTAATATTTAACAACCAGTTAAACAAAAACAAAACCCAAACACGGGGAGGGGGAAGGCTAAGCTGGGACAAAGTGAGAGAGTGGCATGGACATACATACACTACAAAATGTAAAACCGATAGCTAGTGGGAAGCAGCCGCATAGCACAGGGAGATCAGCTCGGTGCTTTGTGACCACCTAGAGGGGTGGGATAGGGAGGGTGGGAGGGAGGGAGACGCAAGCGGGAAGAGATATGGGAACGTATGTATATATATAACTGATTCATTTTGTTGTAAAGCAGAAACTAACACACCATTGTAAAGCAATTATACTCCAATAGAGATGTTAAAAAAACAAAACAAAAAACAGAACTGAATTGTTGTCTTTGCTGATTGCTCTTAAGTAGATGGATGGTCCCACTGTGGCTGATTTCAAGCTAGCAGTGTGATGTCATGAACACGGACTTAGGAAGAGATGCAAACAGCAGAGATGCTCTCATAAACTGGTACAAGCTGGCTCCAACACACCACTGCCTGTCACAGAAGGTGCTGGGAGGATTGAACAGCTATTGCTCTTACAGTGCTTAGCACAATATCTGCTAAATAGCAGGTGCTCAGTAATGTTTGCGGGTATTTCCTAGTGCTCCAAACTCCTAGGCGAGTGCCCTTTTCACTGTATCATGCTGCTTTTCTATAATGCTGCACACAGTCTTATGAATCATGTCTGTAGTGGGATTGGGACCAGACTGATTAATGCAAGTGCAGTATTGCTTGTCCCTAGATGCTGACAGCACCCACTTAATGCATTCCTGTTGTTTTGGAATCACAGTTAAAATCATTTATCTAAGTCAGTCTGCCTGAGAGTTTTCTCCCCACTTGAATGGCATCACTCCATTCTTTATCTCCTATACTATGAGGTCAGCCTCTGGGCCTACCCCCTTCTTGGGGAGCTTTAATAGTTTCTGACAAGGAACATCTGTTCCTCTTTCTAATAGTCCTCCAGATATCTGCAGACATTGCCTCCGATGGCTTGGAGGACAGCTTGAGCATGCGTGTGTGGTTCTGATAGGCCTATATTTACAATCAAATGGTACTTCTCTCCTAGCCGAGGGGCTATCTTGTCTAATGTATCTCAGATTATGATACAGAGTGGTTTCCAAATAATCCACTCTAGTTGAGACAGCCTGTGATTCTCTGGTTCCTTGTTGTCTAAATCAGGTTATATCTACACAAATTAAAGTGTATTTAAGTCTTAGGATTATAAAGCAAAATGAATTTGTCTGCCTGCTTCTAGTCTTCCATTTTCCCCCCATGTCCTTTTAGAATACTCATCCTTTTCACATAAGATGCTTAAAGATTGAATGCTGATTTTTCATTCTCAGTCTTGTTGGGTGTTCTCATTATTTCCAAGCTCCTATCTGTTAAGTGAAAAGGATGGTTCTAAGCTAATCAAATAAAATGATTTCTGTTGACTTTAGCCTTTAATACGTAATTCCTTCTAGATCGTGCAATTTAGATGATTGGAAATGTTAATATACATACCGCCAGAAGTTCCCAAGTAATCATACCAATAGATAACGGCAAGCACGGTGGCAGGGGTACACAGGATGGCAGTGGGGTGTGCTGTGGTGGAGGACAGGGATTTGGGGGTACAGGTAGTCCTAAAATAGTGCAAGATAGGCACGATACCATAATGTGACAAAAATGAGTTGTTTCCTAACTCAAGTGGAGTTAACAGTACAACCCAGGCAATGATTTTCTACAAATCTCTCTCAGACCTTTAGGTTTAAAATGGTCAGAACTTTAGCTTCCTTAGTGTGCAGGGCTTACTGAGCTGTGGCTCATTAGGGTCATATAGAGAGAGAAAAGGACTGCGTTTCGCTGGAACAATTTCCCAAACTCTGACTTTAGTAAGATTCTGTATCATATTTTTCTGGGCAAAACTGCTACTAGAACAAACCACCATGTGCCAAGTGGGTAATCATTCCTGAGTTTGGAAGAGTCAGCTGACAGAGGTATTCCATGTATATTCTATCTTCTGTGAAGTTCTAGATTCTTCCCAGTAGCTGGAATTTTGCAGACTCCATAAATACCTGTTAGCGTCCCTGATTTCTTTGGGTGCTCTGTGTCTTTCAGTGTCTCATTTAACTCAGAAGAGAGAAGGCACTTATATCTGAACACTCAGTGGATGTTCTGCTGAATCTGTTTTATTGGGGGTATTTCTGATTGTAGATTTCTCATATGGACACTTTCATTTACTGAACCAATCTATCAACCCAGGGTATTGATCAAGCACCCCTGTTATAAGGCAGCAGGCTGGGGTCGGTTCCAAGAACAATAATGCATTATATATCTGTCAAAGGCCTTTCTGGGAAAAGAAAGCTCTGAGCACACAATCTTATTTTATTCTCTCTGAGAGAGATTAATGGAAAATAGATTCAGTTTCATCTTTGCATCTATTCACACAAGCCCAAAGATGTTTGATGACCTGCTCAAGGTCATGCAGAGAGTGAGTGAAAAACTGACATCTTATATCATAATCAAAGAGGTAAATTAAGTGGTCACAGAGGACTTTCAAGTCATGGGCCAATGGAAGACCTAGGATTTCCTTTATGCATATGCTGGAGAACTGGTTTCAGCAAAAACAATTTGTGCAGGCGGTAATCTGATTATTGACACTATCAATCTTCACAACGCAAGGTCAGCATTGACTTTCCACTTGGCCATTCTCAACAGCTGGGCAAGGTAAGCATAATCACAGGCAAATTTCAACTGTTTGCCTCATTCAAATTGTGCTTACATACACGGGTTCTTCAAATACAAAAAGCTGCTGTTTCAGAACTTCTCAAGCATATCATAATTTTCACTTCTCAGAGCTGAGATCTTCTGATTAGGACTTGACAAGAACAAGACTTTGACCTTCAGTCCACTGGGGGGGACAATGTGTGTTTGCATTTATTTTTAAAATGCTGAAGTAGAGGTTGAGTTGACAGCAACCACTGACCTTGAGAAAGTATTGGGATCTTGTTATCCTAAAGAGAAGAAGTTAAATCATAAGAAACCAAACCAAATCAGATATTGAAGTCATATCTCATAAACACCCATTTAATAATTTACTTTGAAATGCAATAATTGCTAGTTGTCATGATTAAGTGGGAAAGGCTTGTGTGGTAAGGTGGGGAGAGGTGGTATGCTTAGCTGTCTCGCTAAGGGTCATACACTTCCACTTCGTTGCATGTCTGGTGATCTTTGACTGGGTGTGCACATTGCGAATTTTACCTTGTTGGGTGCTGGACATTTTCGTATTGCTTTAAATACTCTTTGCCTTTATTTTGGCGTGCAGTTAAGATACTTGGAAACAGTTTATTCTTTTGGAGTGTCGCTTTTAAGATGGGATCAGAACAGCACCATTCCCCACTGCTGAGGCAAAATGATTCTGAGTACTCTATGCAATGCCCCATGAATGATAAGATTTTCCAGTCTGTGGTGAGAACAGAAACGATCTCCAGACCTGTATGGCTACTGGGTACTGCTTCCTCTAATCCTTCAAATAGTTCTTTCTCCTGGCCTTGGGTAATTTCCTCACATGCATGCCTTGGAGTGATGGATCCAGCAGGACGCTCTGGAGATCTCTGGGGTTCTCTCTGTGTAGAGAATTTTGGTACTCTCTACACAGTCTCCTCATTGGTGTTATATCCCAGGAATTCTGGTTGCCTTATTCTCCCAGACTCCTAGTTCTATCTGCTCAACTCAGGGAGTCTGCAGGTCTCTGCCTGGATTCCCCCTCCCTGCACTGTGGCGTGGAGACTCTGGAGGCAGGAAGCTGGGGCAACAGTAGGGCTCATCTCCTCTGTTCCCTGTCTCCCAGAGGTCCCTATCCTTCTTTGCCTTTTGTACAGTGTTTTGAAACGTTTCGTTTCATATATATATACATATATACGTATATATATATATATATATATATGTTGTGTTTGTGTGCAAGTGTGTATGTGTGTGTGATGTTGTTTCAGATGGCAGGGTAAGTCGGGTCCCTGTTACCACATCTTAGCCAGAAGTAGAAGTCTGTGTTGATTATGAGTAGTAGAAAGTGCAACCAATAAATCAAGTAAAGCTCTTGTCAAAGAACAATAGAGGCTGGGCCAGGGAATATCATTTCGTGACAGCTAGCTCTTGGGAGCAGGCAGATCAGACCAGGGGGATGGGCTGAGGTAAAGAAATAGGGGTCCAGATACTTGAGTGCTCGCTAGAAATGAAGTGTGTTTGTATAACATTGCTCCTTTGGCCATGATTTTTCTTTTCCTTAAAGTGGCAGTGCTCTTGAGTTACCAACCAATATTTATAACCCACTTATTGGAATATTAATACAGTGCGATTCTTGGCAAAATACCAATATCTGGCATAAGAGATATCTGTCATTACAAAAAAGATCTCTCCCAATTTAGAAGAATTACTTTTTTTTTTAATCTGATGCAGGAGCATAGCAGATCCTTACAAGCACAGTTTTGCACTTAATACAGAAGACTGCTTGTCAAGGAGAAGCTTGTGAGAGATTGTTGTAGGCTTCCTTTACTCTTTTTAAGATTTGATCCTGGGATTTCCTTGGTGGCGCAGTGGTTAAGAATCTGCCTGCCAATGCAGTGGACATAGGTTTGAGCCCTGGTCTGGGAAGATCCCACATGCCACGGAGCAATGAAGCCCATGCGCCACAACTACTGAGCCCGCGTGCCACAACTACTGAAGCCCGTGTGCCTAGAGACCAAGCTCCACAATAAGAGAAGCCACAACAATGAGAAGCCCACGCACCACAACAAAGAGTAGCCCCCGCTCGCCACAACTAGAGAAAGCCCACAAGCAGCAACAAAGACCCAAAGCAGCCAAAAAAAAAATAATAATAAATAAATAAAGATTTGATCCTCACTCTTCAGTTGAGAAAATACATCGGTCTTTTTCTTTCACTTCTATTCGTTTTTGCCTCATGGATTTTGATGCTCTGTTTGGTGTATACACATTGAGGATTGCTAAGTGAATTGACCCATTTATTATTGTGTAATGACACTCTTTGTCTCTAATTTTCTTTGCTCTGTGGTCTACTTTATCTGATATGAACATAACCTCTTCCGCTTTTCTTTGATGCTTGCATGATATATCTTTTCCCATCCTTTTACTTCCAACCTACTATGTCATATTTGAAGTGAGTTTCTTTTACACAGCATATAGCTCAGTCATGCTTTTTATAATCCACTCTGACAATCTCTGGTATATTTAAACCATTTACAGTTAAAGTTATGATATGCTAGGGCTTAAATCTGACATTTTATTTTTTGTTTTCTGTTTGTTTCCTCTGTTTCTCATTTCTCTGATCTTTTCTTGTCCTCCTTTGAGTTTCTTGAACTTTTATTTTTAGAGTCCACTTTGTCATGATTGTGAATATACCTCTTTGCATAATTTTCTTAGTGATTGCTCTAGATATTACAATATACATTTATAACTGTATATGTTATATATATACATATACAGTATACATATATAACTGTATATGTCACAGTCTACTGGTAATGAAGTTTTACCACTTCAAGTGAAGTGTAGAAATCATATTTTCATTTAGGTAACTTTACCCTCTCTACTTAAAAAATATAGCATTTTTGGTATTTCCTCTTCATACACTGAGTGCCACATTGGGTGATACTATATTTTTCTTCAACCATCAAATATAGTTTTAAAAACTCATGAGGAGAAGGGTAGCCTATTTTACTGAGCCCTATTTTGATCCATTCTTTTGATCTTTCTTCCTTTATAGATTTCCATGTCTCCTCTGTTATACTTCCTTTCTGTTTGGAGAACTTCCTGTAATCGTTCTTCGTTTGGTGATGACAAATTCTCTTAGCTTTCTCTCCTTTGAGAATGTCTTTATTTCCCCTTCATTACTGAAGAATATTTTTGCTGGATATAGAATTTAAAGGTAGCAGTTCTTTCTGTCAGTGTTTTAAAAGTTGTTCTGCTTCCTGTTGGCTCCATGGTTTCAGATGAGAAACCTACTGCCATTCAAATCAGGGTTCCCCTATATGTGTCCTTAATTTCTAGCTGTTTTCAAGATTTTTTTCTTTGTCTTAAGTTTTTAGAAGTTTGATTATAATGTATCTTGACATGGATTTCTTTGAGTGAATACTGTTTGGGAATTGCTCAGTTTCTTGAATTTGTAGGTTTAGGGTTTTTACAAACTTGGGAAACTTTCAGCTATTATTTCTGTGAATATTTTTCAGCTTCACATTTTCCCCCTGTCATTCTGGAACTCTAATGACATAAATGTTAAATCTCTTGTTACTGTCCCTCAGGTTTCAGAGCCTCTGCTTTTGTTTTGTTTGTTTGTTGCTTTTTTGGTGGTCTACCTTCTTTCTTCTGTTCCAGTCAGGTAAATTCTGTTGATTTGTGCTCAAGTTCAGTGATTCTTCCTTAACATTTCCATCTTACTTTTGGGTCCATCCAGTGAAGTTTTTAAGAAAAACTATTACAGTATTTTTCAGGTCTGCAACTTCCATTTTGGTTCCCTTTTATAACTTTTATTTTTTTGTCTTGAGATTTTCTCCTCATTTACTGGTTGCTTGAGAATCTGTAATTTTTTGTTGAAGTATTTTTACAATGGATCCTTTAAAATCCCTGCCAGTCAACTTCAGCATCTCTGCCATCTCAGGGTTTGTGTCTGTTATTGTCTTTTCTCCTCAAAGTTGTGATTTTCCTGGTTCTTGACATTTATGTCTTTTATTTTAGCAGAAAGTTACCCTGTTTAATTTAGAACACACATCCTGGTCTGCTTTGTGGGCTGCAATACTGATAACACTTTAGTTTTAAGAAAGAACGGACCTAGGGCTCTGCCTTTATTAAGATCTGAGGATGAGGTATCTAGGGTTTCTCAGATTCACTGTCTGATATATGTGGCAGATAGAAAGAAAACCCAAGGAACTTACTACCACGCCCTTTCTTAAGTCCTAAGGTCCTCAGTCAGTCTGCCCTCCTGGCCACCTTTCAGAGGTTTTCTGTTTGTTTTGTTTTTTATGATTGTCTATCAGATTATTTCCAGGATTTTTTTAGTTGAACTTAGAGGAGAGGAACAGGGAGAAATGGGTCTACACTTTCTTTTCCTGAACTGACAGTTTCACCAGTGTCTTTTGCCGTTTAAATTTAGGAAAGAACCCTTGCTTTTTCTCTATTCTTGGCTCGGACTGATGATTTAACAGTTCATTTAAAGGCATAGTCTGAGAAGACAATTTCTAGTTTAGTTCAACAGTTATGGTACACACTGTGTATGCACCAGACATTATGCAGGTTCCTGACATTTCAACATTTAGAGGAAAAACAACCTCAATTCTAGCCAGGGAGACAGACATGGCAACAAATAGCTCAAGGTCACTGAGTTGACTGGACTTTAGTTGAAGTTTGTTTAAAATGTGACAGGAAAATAAATGGAGGAGGTAATAGTGTGTGGTCAGGAAAGCAAGGAGCCAGAGAGAAATCCAGAAAAGAGAAACTATGATGTGGGCCTTGACTGATAGGTAGGGATTCAACGGACAGTAAATTAGGGGATAACATTCCGAGGAGAGAACACAGCATGAGTCAACATGTAGAATGTAATGGTGCCTGGCAGTGTGGAAACAGTTGAGTAGTCTAATTTTTCAGAAGTAAAGGGCTTATGGGCTTAGATCAACTCAAGTTTAGAGAATATCTACCAGATTGTAAAGGGCCTTCCATTCGGGATTAGGAGTTTGAAAGTCATAAAAAAATGGTAGCCACTGGAAGGCTCCTAAGTGGAAACTTAACAGGATCACCCGAGCATTTTAGAAAGATTCTGATACCAATGCGAAAAATAAGTGATTAGAGATGAAATTGGAAGTTTTATTCAAAAAGAGGTTGTACATACACAAGGCAAAGATTCAAATAATGCAGAAAGTATAGAATAAAAACTCCCCCTTCCCCCTCTCTTGGTTAATCCCCAATCTTCTCTTAAGATAACCCTAATTGAGATTGTTGTGTATATTTATTTCCATGCATCTTTCAGCACACATGTGTGCACATATGCACACACACACAAACACATCTTTAAAATTTTTATTCTTTCCATTTTTAAATTATTTTGGACTTCAAAATAATTTGAAGGGTTGAATGAATCATTTCCTTCAGTTTATGGCATACTGTCATTATCACTGGTCTGTATAAGGCACCTTTAGATTTTTCTCCCCTTTGCCATTAAATCCATTATCTCATTTCCTCCCCATGGGCACATGCTCCAAGGACTTTGATATATGGCCTTGAATTTATATGCACTCATAAAATATTTAATGTTGTTTTTCATGTGTCTCCAGTTTACGTAAGGGATACCTATCCGTTTCTTTTTCTTGCAACAAACTACATTCACTATGTATACATCTAGTTTGTATCATTTAACAGTTGCTTGGTATGTTAAATGCATCTACCACATTTTATTTCATTATGGGCACCTGGATTGTCTTCAACTCCCCAGTATAATCAACAACTTTGCAGTAATTCTTCTCATTTTAATTTCTTTATGGATTTATATGAGAATTTGTCTGGGATATATTCCCAAGGCGGAGATGTCTGGTTGTGTGTATATACAGTGTACATATACTTAATTTCACAAAGATTGACAGAGTGCTTTCCCAAATGGCTGCTCCAGTTTATTCTCTCCTTTGCAGCCTAGAAGATTCCTGTCTAAACACTCCTTGCCAACATTTAGTATTACATGATGGACCTAAAGGGTTCTTTTATTTTGGATTTGTCTAATTGCTAGAGAATTCGAACATTTCTTCCCATACTTAATGGAGCTAAAAAAATCAGAGAAAAGCAAACTCATATTTACTGAGCTCCTAATGTGTGTGTGTGTTACATGTTTAATACTTCCTATCAATTTGTGTTGAAGGCACTACTGTTATCCTCATTTTCAAGATGAGAAAGCCAAGTTTTAGATGATTATGTCAATAGTGTAAATTCACACAGCGCTCCCTTTGTGATCTGCCGTCTGACCCCAAAGCTCATAATTCACATAATTCATTACACTGGGCACTAGAACGCTTATTGAAGAGGTTAAATGGGATTTTTTTCCCTCTTAGCGGAAGCAAGGGAATTAGGTGGAGGAAGCGAATGCAACCGCATAGTTTTGCAATTTCCCCTAAGAACACAGAAATTGCCAACGTGATTTTAAGTAATGGGCAAGTAAGCCTGGTCGGGCTGACATGTCACTTTGAGTTCTGAGCCGCTAAAATTCATTCACAAACATTCGCTGTAGCTGCTGTATGCATGGTATTGTGAAGAGACTGTGAATGCTGGTGACATAAATTAGAAATGAACCTTGCTTTCAAGGTACTTTCTATCCAGCCAAGGATTAAGTGAAAATAGCCACAATTCTAAGCAGATGCAGTAAAGTGGAGGCACTGACTCAATCCTCCACAGGCATCCAGTGTCAGACATCAAGGCCCAGTGCGTGCAAGACCAGGTGGGGATCACCTTCAACTATCTGTGTTGTTTTCAGTACATTCTGACTAAAAGAAACTTTCTGGTGTTGTAAGAAACAGAGAACAGATGTTGGAGAGGGTGGAACTTTTATTTTAATAAAAATTCTAGGGCCCTAAAGATGCTGAAAATAAATTTAAAAAGCTAAGACTGTGATGCATTTAAGACTAGCTTGATATTAAGGCAAAAAAAAAAAAAAAATTTTGGATTCCCCCCCTGCTTCCCCGAAGTGTTTGGCCCAGCATACTGCCCTAAGGCAGCTTGAGCGAGTGTTCCATAACAACCTGAAATGGACAAGGCCTCACTGAAAAAGTCCACTTTGCCTGTCAGTTCACCAGCCTGACTCTGACCCCCAAGGCATGCACTTTGGCCAAGACTCCCCCAGCTCAGCCCAGTTGACCTGCTGCAGGAAAGGACTACCGTGGACAGTCCAGAGGGATAAATTATCGCAGACAGGGCTCCTATCAGATCAGCAGACTGCTCTGATATTCAGCACCCCACATCCTTTCTCTCTTTTCTCCAGTGAACTTCAGAGATGTTAAAGCAGTTATCGGGGAGAAAAAAAGATTGTTTCAAAAATTCCCCGAGGAACATGTGCCCTTTTTTAGCAGCTTTCATTGAGAGAGTGTTGCCCAACCTCAGAGATTTTGAACATATTCACACAACTTCGAAAAGTAGGTATTATTCCCATTTTGTGAATGAGAAAACTGAGGCTTAGAGAGGTGAAGTTACTTGATTGAGTTCACCAAGCAACTCAGTGGCACATCTAGCCATTGAACTCAGGCTTCCTAAGTCTAAAACCCATGTTTTTAAGCCCATCACTTTAATATAAAGTATGGAAAGGACGAAAACATTGGACTTTATTACAAAGTCCAGCTCATGAGGCATCTAAACCTGGAAAAATAGAAAATCATACAAGGAAAAAATGTAGTAAAAATGGACCAGAAGAATGGAAACAAAGGATATCACCAACGAGAACATACCCCTCCTCTACATTTTTTTTTTAAGTCTTTAATAAATTGTTCAGGGTTGGTACAGATGGCTTTTCTATTCCAGGGAGACCAAAGCAGGGATTGGTTTTAAAAAAGACTGTTAGATTAATGGATGAAATATACTGCAGTCCTAAATAACTTTCATCATTTCATTATTTACAAATACATTGAGACTATGTATTGCCAGGTCCATGACATAGGCTCTTTGCTGGGAACTGGGGTCTCCTGGGTCAGCCCAGTAATGGTTTTGGGTGCCTCTAAACCAATCCATCTCAGGCACTGATGACATTTATAAGAAAGTTAAATAAACCTTTGGCCTTGTTAAAGAAACTCTCAAAGTAGAAAATATAAATATACTATATTTACATATACAGCTACAAGGGAAAACAGGAACAAGTTAAAAAATGCACATATACCATCCTGGGTGGGGCAGCTACAGGATGGTGCAGTTGAAGAAGAAATTAAAGAATTTTCCAGCACCACTGGTTAAGAACTTTAGAAGTAGAGGTAACCAGAATTTTTGTTTGGGGAACAGACGATGGTTCTGAGTCCAAAGAAAATGAAAATTTAAGGCTGTATTGTATGATCTTGTTGATCACATCAGTGAAAGTTGCAAATGGGAAGAAAAGAGCAAGACAGGTGAAGGGCAGAGGGGTCATAGCTGTAGTCAGCCAAAGGGTGAAATTATTTGCAACTGAAGCCTGTCTCCAAGGCATGAGGTATTTGAACAAGTGAAATGTTTGCTTGCCTCAATCTGTACAAAGGATAAATTTAATAAATAGATGGTGATGCAGTCTTTTGGAAGTGAACCAGTTCCTGTTTTAATCAGCTAAGTATCTCCTTTGGACAAGAGTGGAGGAGAGAGGGAGCTGGCTTTCTTTCCTGTATCTAAGCAGTTTTGAAATATCCTCAAGACTCCTTTGCTTCCTCCCTTATCTTATTCTCTTCTTCCTCTTTCTTCCAGATCACATTTTTTTTTTTACTTTAAAAATATTTTCACACATTGGTGACAAATTTACAGGACTATATCAGACCCTTCACCATCCAGGTTATCTAAATGGAGAGGGGTCCTGAATATTATGCATATTAAAGCACTACCCTGTTTAATATGCAGAAAAGAAATAAAGAAGTGTCAGGTCCATCCTTTTCTTGCTCCTCTCTCTTCTTCCTCTCTCCCATCCTTTCTCTTGCCTTCCTCCCTTCCTCCGTGCTATACACTGGGAGCACAGAGTTATAGTTTCTACCATTAAGGAAGCTTATGTTAAATAGGGAGAGAAAGAGGCAAACTAATATTAAGATCCACTCTAATAAGTGCTGTAATAATAGGAATGTACAAGTTATGTGGGTACACAGAGGGAAGAATGATTATTTCTCCCTGAGGGTAAAGCATCAATTTAAACCGAAAAAGGAATTAGTTACATGGATAAACAACGAGAAAAGGACATAGCAACCAGATTTAAAACTAGGGAAGACTGATGAAGCAACTTCGTTCAATTTTCACTTTTGTTGTGCTTTTCACTTTGCATCTCACACACTAATACATATGTGACAGTAGAGAGTAGTGGTGGAGAGTGTGGATTGGATCCAGTTTGCCTGGCTTCAAATTCCAACTCTGCTCCTTACAGGAGTGTGATTTGGAAAAGTCGTTTAACCTCTCTGTGCCTTGGTTTCCTGATCTATAAGATGAGAGATAATAATGGTAACTACTCACAGGATTATGATTGTCAAAGTTAATAGCAAATATATAGGAAGCACTTAGAAGTGGTACCTGGCACGTAGTAAGCTATTGTTATAAGAGTTTAATCAATAAAATCATTAGTGCTGTGCTAATGATTAAATTTGCTAATTTGCAGTGCTGTGTTGATTAAATTGGATTATTCTTTTTACCATCTGGCCACTTGCTGGAATGAGATCTTATGCATTGCCATTAACCAGTGCCTAATGCATCTGACAAAGTCATCAAGTTGTTTAAGAAAGTATAGAATGCTAAAGAATTTGTACCATCTTCTAAAAAATAATGAATGTGAATTCCATGGGGTTATACTTGTTGTAAAAGTGATTTGACCTCAAGATATTACATCTGTGGACCGTGACATATACAACCAAGAGTGAGGTATTCCCATCCCATACCCTCACCAAACATGGAATTCTCAATCCACCAACGTTGATGTCTTGGCCTCAGGTTTTTGGAAGGTGGACCAAATATAGTGATTCTACTGCAGTCATGCTTTTGAGTGTTTTTGGTCTCTCCAGTGATTGAAGAATGTCCTGTCCTAGCTTTCTATCTTCTTATTTGGCTAAATTCATTCAATTCCTAGCTTTTGTTTACTTAGGTTTCTTTTCTTATACAGAAAGATTAAGTTTGCTTTAATAATTTTTAATACTATCATCCATATGAAACAAGAAAATAATACTACTCCCAAAGTACTTTTATGTATAGAATGCCTTTTTTTGTTTACCACAAACTTGAGAAATGGTAAATTTTATGACTTCTGTTGATCAGATGTTGAGAATTACATGGCTTACATGATTTTACTTTTTGGGTCCTTTTTTTGGGGCTGTGAAATTTGAACCAAATTTCACAGCTAACAGAGTTATTCTTCATGACTAATTAGATTATTATTGATGGAGTTTCAGTATAGTGAAGTGATTAAGACATCAAAGGAGTTTGAACAGTGTCTCGAGTGTAGTGTTTAGCGTGGTAATAGTCAATAAGTATTTTAAATGCAGGAGTTAAAAAAGTAGAAGTAGCTTGTAGTAAAAGACAACTATAAAATGAGATTATTAAAATAAAATATATTAAAAATATTGAGTACAGTGTACCAGGTACGGGGAAATAAATGTTTTACATGGCTTTTCTTATTGAATCTTCACAACATAGGTAGGAGTTATTGTAATCCCTGTTTTATAGATAAAGAAATGGATGGTTAGAACAGCTATATAAATTGTCAGAACTCATATAGCTGGTACATAGCAGGTCTCTGATTTAAAACCAGAAAATAGGTACGTTGGTCAGGGTGTTAATGTTTGATTGGGCATTGACTTTGGCTCAAAGGCCCTGGCTACCAAAATCAAAAAGGGAAATAATCTGTATCACTTTTTTTTTTTTTTGCTGTTTATGGTGTTTCTATAAGATAACTTCCTTACTTGTTTATTTTTCTTTAGATCTATATAGAACTGTATTTCTTTTAAAATAAAATTGTCCTTTCATTTTATACGTGCAAACATTTTACTAAGAGTAAGTAGCTTCAGTTTGCACTAATCAGTGTGTAGATCTGTATACTTACACCCTCTGTGAAGACTTCCTGGTTTTGACATTCCTCAAGGAAGAACCACCCAAAGACCTTCTGTCTTTCAACTGCTGAAAATTCTCTGACTGTAGGTTGAAAAACACATCTGACAACTGTTTCAGAAACTGTCTTCTTTAATTCACCTCACCTTAAATACGAACTCAACTAAGTTGACTGGTCTTATTTCGTCAAAGAAATGTGACCCTCCGATATCCTCTATAGATAGGCGAAAAGACACTAAGCTCCACGAAAGGACACTACAGTCTACATAAACCTGTCTCAGGCTTTAGCCTTTAGTTTAATCCTTCCTTAGCCTTTAAGGTATCTTGTGATCCCTCACTTAATGCCACTTTTCAATTTGACACAATTGGAAAATACTATGTGAATAAGTAATAAGCTTTTCTTTGATGGAAATATAACCTATTTAATATTTCCAACAGGTTTTGGGTGAAAAAGTTCCCTTTGCAAGTAGGGAAAAAAACTAAGTTATTTCCACAAAACTTCAAAATTGAACAAAAGGTGACAGTCTCTTTAAGGAGAAACTTCTAGAATCCACAAGTGTACTTTAATTTTCATTAGTAAGAAAACCCTTGAATAGTCTGTGCGAGAGCTGTGATCTACATAAAAGAGAAAATACAGAATTTTGAAAATGTGACTTGTTTTATTTACTAAGGAAGCATTTGTAGCTCTGAAAAAGAACATCCATCTTTTGTATTCCCAGTAATTTACTAGTGGAAAGTACAAAAGAAGAATTCAATATAAAAAATTAAAGTTGTGTTACAATAATGATTTAGGCTTCTAGTTTGCAGATAACTTCTTCCATTGTTGACACATTTTTATCATTGACCGTTGAGGTCATTATAAGAAATACCATATGGAACATAATGATTTCACTCTAGGGATATGGTTCTAAAGCAGTGGTCAACAGCAGGGACTTAATGGACAAATAGGCCCAGTCAAGTCCCAGCGCCGCCATTTATGCTATACAACCTGGCCAAGTTCTTGAACTTCTTTGAATCTCAGTTGCCTCATCTCAGAAAGGCCTTGTAAAGTTTTTCTGAAATGTGAAGGCAGCAGTGTAGACAAAGAATACTTGGATAATTCCCACTAAGTGCTAGTCATTATATTAGATAATTACATTGTATGGAGTCCACTGTTGAGGATCCATGGAAGAAATTTTTTTACATAATTCTTAGCATACAATAGGAAGACACACATGTTAGATATCTATACCTCAAAGGAGACAAAGTTTTACTAGTTCCAAAAGGAATTTATCGTGTGAAGCTTCATTCAGGGGACATCAAGTAGCATGACGAAAATGTCCCAATGCTACCTCTAAATGAGTGTAAAGTTATTTCCATAGGTCTATTTCCTGTTCAAACCTAAGGCATATGACAAGATCCCCAAATTAGTTGCAAATAATATGGTGAAAATGATTATTAGTCAATAAGCTAAGTTAGTGTGATCTAAGTATGTCATATTTTATGCTCTAACTTGTTATAACTCTTATGTACTTAAAATACCTAGAGTGGTATATAGATAGCACATCCTTTAGGCTGTCTTATTTGGAGATTGTTAATCCAAGCTGGGCTTTGAAAAAGGTAAACAGCAGACAAAATATGGTAATACTCTCTGTCCTGCATTTGTGATATTCCATGGTTCTGGGCTGGGAAAATTGATGAATTATGAATGCTTGACAAAGAGATAGTATGCTGTTCTACTATGATAGTTAAAGTTGTTATTCCTAAATGGAAAACCATCCCATCTTTCTATGGAAGGTGGACCTCAAGGTCCCTGAAGTGGAACTAGAATCATATTACAGTGATTTGTACATGATCAGAAGTAAACAGTGGAAAAGACCTCTGTCCCAAGTTTTTTGACTCTGGTCTAAGATCACTGTTCAACAGCACCACTGTATGTAGCTGACTTAGTTGCTATTAGAGGCATTTAGTTCAAATATTTAGACTTGAATTTTATAACTGTGGTAAATAGGATTCAGGACAGAACTGCTTCTTCTGTTTAATTTGTTAGAGATCTAGTATCATGTGGGTAGTAGATTTCTGAGATAACAGTGTATGGATTTATAAGTAAGCAGTTATAAACCAAGAGATATGATGCCTAATGCATTTGGGGACCATTTTACAGACATGGCCCAACCATTATTCAGATCACTGGTTGATGTCACCTTTCTTACTGGGAAGGGGCAGAGGAAGAAGGTGTCTAGGGGACACATGATCCCATTCTCTTTCTTTTTCTCTTTTTGCTTTTTAAATTGTTATTAGTTTAACAAATCGGGGGCTAATTATTTCTTCTACTCTATTTCCAAATTCAGTAATTTCTACTTTTATCTTCAGTATTGCTTACCTCCTACTTGAATTAAGCTTTCTTTACTGTTTTTTTAAAAATAAATCCTTGAGTTAAATCTTAGTTTTTAAATTTATTTTTTCTTTTACAATTATGAAATAAGTCAAAATCATGATTTTACTATACAGACAATTTTGGCCACATCTCCATGGATTTTGCTATGTCAGTGTTTTATGCCATTCTCTATAGTTTCTGTAAAAGCTGATTTAATTTTCACTTTCATCTAAAAGTTACAGTAGTGCATTTCAATTTTTAGGGGGATTTAAATTTTAGAAAACTTTTATTATTATTAATTCAGATCTATTCTATTCTATTCTATTTTATATTCAGAGAACATGACCTAAATAATTTGTCTTTAGAAATAAATTGACAAAATCGTGAATACCTTTCTAAAGTATGTATGATACATGACACACTTGTGTAATGATTACGTAAATTTTTAAGTCAAACTTTTTATTGAAGTGTAACATATACACATTAAAGTACAGCAGTCATAAGTATACAGCTTAATTAATTTTCACAAAGTAAACACATACCTTGAGAAATAAATAGACCATCCCAGCACATGAGATGCTCTCCTTGCATCTCCTCTTAGTCACAACTCCTTTTAAGGGTAACCACTATCCCATTTTCTATTACTGTTAGGTTTGTCTGATTTGGAACTATGTTCTCTTTGGTAACGGGCTTCTTTGTTCAACATTATGTTTGTGAGATTTATCCAGGTTGCTGTATTTAGTAGTGGTTCATTCATTTACATTCCATTAAATAAGTATTCCAAAATTTATTTATACATTTTACTCAATATATTTTTGGGTTGTCTCCATTTTGAGGCTATTATGAATAGGGCTGTTATTAAAATTCTTATATTTCTCTTTGGGTGCATATTAGTATAATTAAAATTAAATAATGGGCAATGGTTGCATAACTCTATGAATTCTGAATTGCCAATTTCTTCAAAGAAGCCAGTTGGGATTTTGATAGAAATTGAGCTCAATCTGTAGATCAATTTGAAGATTAATGCCATCCTAACAGTATTTACTATTCTAACCCATGAACATGGATGTCATTCTTTTTATTTAGATATTTTAAAGTGTCTTTCAACAATGCTTTGTACTTTTCAATGTATAAATCTTACACTCCTTTTGTTAATTTTATTCCTAACTATATTATTCTTATTGATGCTATTATAAATGGAATTCCTTTCTTAATCTCATTTGCAGATTGCTAGTATATAGAAACGATTGACTTTGTATATCAAAATTGTATTTTGCAACTTTGCTGAATTTATTAGTTCTAGTAGTTTTTTTAATTGATTAGGATTTTTTTGTATGTAAGATCATGTTATCTGCAAATAGAAAAAATTTTATTTCTACCTTTGAAATATGGATGCCTTTTCTTTCCTAATTTCCCTGGCCAAAATCTATAGTACAATGTTGAATAGAGGTGACAAGAGCAAACATCCTTGGCTTGTTCCTGATCTTAGAGAAAGAACATCCAGTCTTTCTCCATTAAGTATGATCTTAGTTGTGAGTTTTTTTGTAGATGCTTTTTATCAGTTTGAGTAAGTTTCCTTCTATTCCTAGTTTGTTTCTAAGATGAAAGTGTGTTGGACTTTGTCAAATGATTTTTTTATACATCATTATTGATATGGTATATTACATTGATTAACTTTTGGATGTTACACTAACCTTGCATTCCTAGAATAAATATCACTATTGCAATTGTTTTTAATCTCTTTACTATGTTGCTGAATTTAGTTTGCTAGTTGTTTCTTTATTGAGAATAAAGAATAAATATTTATGAATAAATAATTATGCATCTATAAGGATTATTGGTTTTCTTTTTCTTGTGATGCCTTTGGCTGGTTTTTCTATCAGGGTAATACTGATCACGTGGTATTAATTAGAAAGTGTTCCCTTCTCTGTTGTTTTCTTTGCAAAAGTTTGTGAAGGATTGGTGATAATTCTTCTTTAGACATTTGTTATTCATTTTATTTCTGTGAGGTTGTAGTGATATTTTCTCTTTCATTCCTGATTTTAGTGGTTTGAACCTTCTCTGTTTTTTAAAAATAATTATTATTAATCAGTGTATTTAAAGGTTTGTCCATTTTGTCGATCTTCTTGAGGAACCAACTTTTGATTTCATCGATTCTCTCTATTGTTTATTTATTCTGTATTTCAGACATTTTCACTCTAATGTTTGTTTCCTTCCTTCTGATCGCTTTTCATTATTTTTTCTCTTACTGTTTCTTTTTTTTTAACATCTTTATTGGAGTATAATTGCTTTACAATTGTGTGTTAGTTTCTGCTTTATAACAAAGTGAATCAGGTGGAAAGTTAGGTTATTAAGGTGAGATCTTTCTTATTTTTTTACAGTATATATTTATAGGTACAAATTTCTCTCTAAGCACTGCTCTAGCTGCATCCCATTAGTATTCATTTTCATTCATGACAAAGTGCTTTCTAATTTCCTTGTGAATTTTTCTTTGACCCATTGGTTATTTAGGAGAGTATTGTTTAATTTCCACCTGTTTTTGAACTCTCCAAATTTCTTTCAGTTACTGTTTTCTAATTTATTTGAAATTAGGGCTTTTGAAGAGCTCTAAACCTAATCTGTTCCCTCTAGTAGTTGCTGTGATGTTGATTTTCATACCTATTATGCTTGTGAAGGTGCTGGTTTTCAAGGCTACCATGAAATAAAAAAGAGGGTGTGGGAATAGGGCCAGTGAAAATGCCACAAACTCATTGTTCTTACCAAGGTGCAGCTAATTTAATTGAATAAAGTCTCAAATTTCCAGAGTTTTGAAAAATCTGTTTTCAAAATTTTTGCCAATGTTGTCATTGCTTTTATAGGAGAAGGGATTTTCAGAGGTCCTTCTTTGACATTTCTGAAGTCCTACCTCTGCCAAGTCATAACGATATTATTCCCATGTTTTCTCTAGAAGCTTTATTGTTTTACTAGTCACATTTAGATCTACAGACTATATTGATTATTTTTAAATAGATGAGTTAGGGATAATGTTTAACAGTTTTTCACATGGACATCCGATCTCCCAATACCATTTATCAAAAAGACCATTCCTTTCTGACTGCATTGCAGTATTATCTTTGTTAAAAAATAAAGTGGCTATGTATGTGTGAGTCTGTTTCTAGAGTCTCTCTTTGCATCACCAACACCCTATTGTCTTCATTGCTGTAGTAAAATTCATGGATATTTATAAAGGATTTTTATTGAGCAGGATACAGAGGCCTTTCTCTCTGTGTCCGTGTCCCTGTCTTTCTCTGTCTCTGTTTTTTTCTCTTCGACAAACAAAATAGTGGGTTAATGTCTCTCTGTGTGTGATCTTTAATGACATCAGGTCTTCCCTTTCTTTCTCTCCCTATTGCTTCCTGTCTCACAGTATGTCATGTTCTTTAAAAGGTTAAGGACAAATGGAAAGATCTAAGAAGGACCCCTATCCTACTCACATTGTCCTGACTCTGAAACTATATTGAATTGGTGCTATGTTGACTGAAGAAAGAGAATAGAATTTAAGCAGAAGGTAACCCCTCCCATAGCAATCGTGTTAAAGACTAACCCCCAATACATGGTACCGCTCTTATACTCTGAGAAATTATGCCAAAACTGGACATAGAGTTAGGTGTGGTCAAGTATTTGTTGGAGTTAGCAAAGATGTTGTAGTGTAGTGCCCAGGTGTTAGGTGTGTTTTGAGACTTTCATTATCTCAAGCAGGAGTGGGGTGGGAATTGAGTAACATTTCCAAAACTTCAGACTAGACACCACCTATCATCCTGTGCTAAGGACATTAGTTCCATTAAGCCAGTGAGTGCATATTGGAAGGGGAAGAATTTGATCTGAGCCCCAACATTAGCTAAGATCTCAGGTTTACCCCTGTGACTTTATAGTAGAAGGTCAGGGAACATCTAAAACAACATGGTAAACAGGTTGTTTCCCTCCTGACTATTGATTATATTTGGACATGTATACGTGAGTGTGAACATGTGTATGAGATAAGAGAAGTTAACCGGGAAGTATAAGACTTTTTTAAAACTTTACAACAAACACAGATATATTATAGAATAAAAAGAAAATTTTGCACAAATTTTAAGATAAACCATGAGGCTTCAGAACACTTTACACTTGTGGTTAACTGTTTTCCTTTTTTTTTCCCCCACCCAGGGATAGGTGCTTACTCTCCTCTGCTGTTAGATTTATATTCGTGGAAGAGTCTAGGGAGTTTTCAAAAACAAGACTAAATTTAGACTCTATCAAAATTTTTTCAAACACTGAAAAGGGGGCTCATTTAATTGATTTAGAGAATTATTGACTGTTTAACTACTGTAGACAAGAGTGCAACACTGATTTTAATCATCACCCTATTTTTTATGCTCCCTGCTTTCCATTATATATATATTTCAAGTACTATATTTCATCTTACTAACATTCTCAGTGTCAATAACATTTGTTTAAATTTGCTTAACCATCTTTCAGTTTTTAACCATTTAAGTATGTTTTTTTTTCTTTCAATGAAGCACTAATTTGTTCATTGTCTTGGCATTACGATTTTCTTGGAAATAAATATTAGTGAAAAACCTTTCATTATCAACAATTATATCTTCTTCTGCTCCAGAAAGTGAATGACTGCATTTCTTCATAATCCAAAAAACAAATAAATAAAAAACCAAACCAAAACAAAATGCAGTCTTTTCTATAGGGTTGAGTGGAAGAAAGTAAATTACAGAAACTTTGGTTATTGAAAGTTTG
Organism: Pseudorca crassidens; assembly: GCF_039906515.1. Lineage (NCBI taxonomy): Eukaryota > Metazoa > Chordata > Mammalia > Artiodactyla > Delphinidae > Pseudorca > Pseudorca crassidens. The sequence goes on along the minus strand of NC_090302.1, from coordinate 102,520,361 downwards.
ATATGGAGTCCAAAGGTTTTGTGTTTTTCACTTTTAATTACCTATGAGGTTCACTGCTCTGAGATTAAGATAATAAATATATTCACTTCTGTATTTGTAGCAGTGTCTTTCAGAGTTACCTTTCAGTGAGGTAGGGAAAAATAACTAATCGTAGACTTTTATCTATGATTATGTTTTTATATGCTTACAAGCTTACATGTTCATATATATTAATACGTGTACAAATTTTTTTTTGCTATATGAATTCTATTTAGGAGCTTATAATGAATTAGAACATCTTCCAGAATCCCCACTTTTTTTAGCCTCATAAATAATGATGGAGGTAAGTCTTATGGTGGCAATAACAGGAAAAGCCGGTTGTCTGGGGATAAGGTCTTAGGCTGAGATAGGCAGTTGGGTTTCATTAGGGAGCATGGCGCACAGAGCACGTGCCTGCTCCCAGGAATGCTTCTCATTTTCGTTTGTTCTCGGGAGGCAGCAGGCAACAGGGGCGAATGGGAAGGCTTTATCATCAGCAGCACTTGAGCTTGACTCTTCACGCTGCTTCTTGCTTGATGTGGGTTTTGGAGAAATTACTTTTATAAGCCACAGTAAGATTATCTGAAAACTGGAACTAATATGATCTACTTCCTAAATAGGGGCAATTAATTGAAATCATGTGTATAAAGCCTAGCACAGAGCAGTCATCATAGGCATTATACTTTGTAGACCAGCAACCCCTTTCCTGGAACAATTACATGTCTTATCCGAGCAAACATGATTTCAAAGATTATCTGAACTAATATGTATCTTTAAAAAATGTATTTTTTAAGGTAATTATTTCCTTTTTAATGCAGAGTAATATGCTGAACACATTACTAAGGTTGATTTACATATTAATGTGGTTATGAGTCTTTTATTGATAAATTAACAAATTAGAAATATTATTTTCATTTTTAGTTGAGGCAGTATGCTCATTGTGTCTATACCCCATGCCCTCTTTCCTCGTCCCTTCTGCGAATCATTTGATATTTAGCTTAGGGTTTATAATATGCACAATGTATCAAAGCCTTCTTTTATTCAATCTAAGTATCAGTGGTCTGACTGTGTTACTTAATCCTTAAAGATTTTCATGCACAATTGCTACTAGAGTTAGTAGAAATCATAACACATTAGAGAGCATCTGTGAAAGTGAAGGACTTCATTTGCTCATAATCCAAAAAACCAACAAACAAAAACCAAACCAGGGCTTCCCTGGTGGCGCAGTGGTTGAGAGTCCGCCTGCCGATGCAGGGGACACGGGTTTGTGACCCGGTCCGGGAGGATCCCACATGCCACGGAGCGGCTGGGCCCGTGGGCCGTGGCCGCTGAGCCTGCGCGTCCGGGGCCTGTGCTCCGCAACGGGAGAGGCCACGACAGTGAGAGGCCCGCGTACCGCAAAAAAAAAAAAAAAAAAAAAAAAAAAAAACCAAACCAAACCAAGACAGAACATGGAGACACGTAATTAGAAGTGTTCAAAATACAAAAAAAGTAAAATGTGTAGAATCTAGTTCTTTAAAAGTAGACTAAATGTTCAGGTGAAATAAGGAGCAAAGAGCTACTTTGGATGCTGAAGAAAGATTTTCAGTTAAGTTTTATGTCTGCTGTAAAAACATAACAGACACACACACATATGAATCTTCCACACTCTTTGGGGCAATAAAGCCACGCTTTCTAATTAGATCTATAAAACTTGGCTTGCTCAGAATCAATTCTGGTTCTGAAGCAACTGATCTGTAGCAGCTGGGAGTTTCTAGCACCCTGTGCTGTTATTAGAACTACTGCTCAGAACCAGGCCCCACGGCATGTTCTCAATCTTTCTTGCTTGGAGGGTTCTAGGTTGGATTCTTGGACAACTGTTTTTTCAGGGAAATACAGGGTGTTCAGAGGGATTCAAATTCAGTATTTATTTAGCACTTGTTTGATGAGTGTTTTAGGGGAGGTAACTCATTTAATGCTCACAAAAGTCATTGGCGTTAGGTACTCTCAGAATCTCCATTTGATAGATTAGGAAACCAGAGCAGCTTTTGCAAGATTATATAGCTTGTTAGTAATGAAAATGAGATCTGAGCTCAGGCAGTTTGTAACAAGCCCATCTATATAATTACTGCCTCCTACCTAAGTAGGGGTTGCTGCCTCATACCCTCCTTCTCTGCCTTAAAGGAGAAAAACATTCCCGTGCAGGCATACCTTGTTTTATTAGACACTGCTTTATTGTGCTTCACAGGTACTGCATTTTTTTTACAAATTGAAGGTTTGTGGCAACCTTGAATTGAGCAAGTCTGTCAGTGTCATTTTTCCAACATTTGTTCACTTCATGTCTCTGTTTCACATTTTGGTAACTCTCTCAATATGTCAAACTTTTCTTTTATTATTATATTTGCTATGGTGATATGTGATCAGTGACCTTTGATGTCGCTATTGAAAAAGATTACAACTAGCTGAAGGCTCAGATGATGGTTAGCAGTTTTTAACAATAAAGTATTTTTGTTTTGTTTTTACGATACGCGGGCTTCTCACTGTTGTGGCCTCTCCTGTTGCAGAGCACAGGCTCCGGACGCGCAGGCTCAGCGGCCATGGCTCACGGGCCCAGCCGCTCCGCGGCATGTGGGATCTTCCCGGACCGGGGCACGAACCCGTGTCCCCTGCATCGGCAGGCGGACTCTCAACCACTGCGCCACCAGGGAAGCCCAATAAAGTATTTTTAAATTAAGCTATGTATATATATTTTAGACATAATACTAATGCATACTTAATTGACTACATTATAGTGTAAACATAACTTTTATATGCATTGGGAAACCAAAAAATTCAGGTGACTCGCTTTTTTGGGTTATTTGCTTGAACCTGCAGTATCTCAGAGCTATACCTGTACTGCTCAGCCCCTGGAAAAGGTGTTTTTTTCATTCTATAGACATGGAAAATGATTATAAATGTGAAATGAGGGTGACATTCTACAATGTATATACTATGGTGTCATTCTAATCTCTTTCCCTTATCTCCCCAAACAAATGGTAAACATTTAGGGAAGGAAATAGTAATTTTAAGACATTTATATTTTCTTTAACATCAAGCTTAATGTCTTGAATATAGTGGGTGCTCAATGAATATTTGCTGATTTGATTTGCAGATGGGGGTGATTTTTTTTTCCCTCAGGAACTATTTTTAGGTTTTTATACCCAGTTTATCTGCACTGGTACATTGGCAGGTACTTTTTTCTCAGGTTGAACTTTTTAATATGTGTTTCCACTCTTTACATTTTGCCTTTCCATTCTAGGAATATATATTTTCAAATGGCAGGTGTGTGTGGGAATTTCTACTCTTTGCAAACTTGAAGATGAGGGAAAGTGAATGAATGAGGTATAATGTATAGAAAAAAAAAGATTGGATTTATGTTTTGGTGAGTGAGAAAAACTAAAGCTGGGATCTGTGTTGATAGATGTGGATAAGATGATGTTGACTAGCTACCAAAATTCTTTGTTTTTTGAGCAGAGAGATGCATGAAAGCTGTTTCAATTCCTTTTATTTGGATGAGATGGAGATTTGATGGGCCTCTGTGGGGAGTTTATATAATCCTGCCTATAGGATGAAGCCAGCATATGGCCAGCTCCTCCTCCACAGTCCAGGGAGGCTCCCTCTCCCTATTATGGGAAGGACCTGATTTTTTTTTTCAAAGCAAGGGAGATAGTCGGTTATATTCCCAAATGCTGGCTGTGCGTTGTGGGCTGCTTAGAAACTATTGCTAAGGTGTTTCCCATCCTTTCGATTCCCTGCTGCCGCGTGGGTTCCTGTGGGACATCCCAGAGCAACAGAAGGATGGGCTGATGGGCGGGCATCTTGATTGCAACTCAGCCTCACCACCTGGCTCCATGACTGCTCCATCTGTCAGTTGTTCCGGGTGGCTGAAGAGTCCAGCAGTTCAAAGCTCTACTCAGGGCTGCTTCTGAGCATTTCTTTATTCCCCAAGGACCTGATATTCTGGCCAGGGAGAGGCGACTGGAGCCAAGTTCTCCTCAGCCCAGCAGCCGAGGGTGTATGGGGTTGGCAGCCACAAGGCCCCATGCTGTTCTGCTCCTTAGGAATTTGCATAAGAATTGTTGTGCTTATTTCTGTTCATTTTACCATCTTCTTTTTTCATGATTCATCTGTGTCAAGTTTGGAATGAATTACAAATTTACAATCCAATAAGGATTGTAAATTTATTTCAGTAATGGCACAGATAAGAAAGCAGAGTGTTTACCTAGTAAATCTGACAAGAAGAAAACATTATCAGTGTGGGAGGATGATTAGCATAGCACATACAGGGAGGTCCCTTTCTAGAGGACTGGGAAACAAAATTGACACTTAGGTTGAAGTGTGTGTTGTCCATTTCCAAATCCACCTTGAACAGTCAAGTGTTAAGGCTTTGGATTACCAATCCGTGTTGTAGCTGCACAGCTCAGGCAGAGGAACAAATGATGTTCCTGTGTTGATTTCCTGTTTGTACATAACAAACTACCACTAACTTGGCTGCTTGACCCACGCACGTTTATGATCTCACAGTCTCTGTGGTTTAGGATTCCAGGCTTGGATTAACTGGATCTTCAGCTCAGGGTCTCACCTGGCTGCAATCCAAGTGTGAGTCAGACGGTGTTTTCATCTGAAGGCTCGACTGGTGAGGCATCTACTTCTGAGCTCACTCATGTTGTTGCAGAATTTATTTCTTTGTAATTATAAGACTTAGGGCCACAATTTCTTGCTGACTGGCAGTCAGAGGCTTCTAAAGGGCCCAGCCTGGCCCTTAAATATCTCCACCATAAATATCACTCCGTCTTTCTACATCCTATTCCTGAATAGAGAGGACTGCAAGAACCCAGAAGGGGGCAGAGCCACAAAAGATGGAAAGAGATCCCTGCATGTAACAGAGCACGACCCTGTCCACCTGTATTGGACAGAGACTTGTTCAAAATATGAACTATGATGGTGTGAAGTAAATTATTAAAACAAACAAACAAAATTCTGTCATTCTGCCTTAATACAAGTTGCTTTTTACATGTTCAAATTCAAAGATCTCTGGGAAGGCCCTCACCTCAAAACACCTGGGTAGAAATGCCTAAAATTCCATTAGTAAGCATTCATTTCTTAAGTGTGATCATTATCTTGTTCATAGCATCTTTCAAAACAAAAATACTCTGTGAAGGAGAAATACATACATCTTTAAATATCAGTGTACCTGACAAGAGAAATGATAGTAACTCCCGAGAGAAAAGAAGGATGAAAGAGAGGCAGAAGAGGGGCAGATAGTAATTTATTTTACAAACGTTTGTTGAGTATCTCCTAGGTGGCAGGCACTATGCTAGGCTTGGAATATAAAGAATGCTGTGCCTCAGTCTCCAGGGGGTTAACCTTTTAATATTTCAGAAGTGAAGCAGCACCTTACACTAAACGTGTACATCTAAGTAGTCATGATTCTTTATCCCCCACAAAGCTGTTGTTAAATAAATGTGTCTTTTTATTCATACCATCCATCTCAAAATCAAGGAAATGTGCCACGTCCTGAGGCTTTTCATACAGTGTTTCAGTTCATCCTCTTGATGACACTGTGATAAGATATCATGAAGCCCATTAACTCTTACTCATCCTTAAACATCCAGTGAATTTTCTGGAAAATTGATCTCACCTCCCACATTAAATTACTTTCCCTTATTAATGACTCTTACAGTGGCATGCATCTTATCTCCCCAGGACCCCAAAAAGTTGCAATTATATTTGTGGGATTATTAAATTTACTTTTATTTTCCTTACCATACTGCAAAATGCATGAGGAAAGGGACCGTGGCTACTTTTGCACTCTTTTAAAATCTGTTACATACAGAACATCATTGACTTATAGTCCATGTTTGTCAAATGGATGAAGAAATATGTAATCGGCTTATTAGCTTTCTAATATTGTGGAAAAAGCAAGGTTATCTCTCAGTGACACCTGAGTTGTTTCCATGGAGTAACTGCTACTTGACTTCGTTTTCTTGTCCTGTAGACCACTGACCATCGACTCAAATCATGGTCTGACCACCCAGACATCATGGAGAAACCCGGGAGAGGAGCTCACACTTCACTTCAGCTACTCATTCCTTTAATCACCATTATATCTCTTGTAGATAAGTCAGGTTTTAAAGAAGGTCTTGAGAGTGAGAGGGTATTTTCATAACAGCAGCAACACAAACAAATTAGAATCAACTAACAGCTCAGATCTTAAAAGTCTTTCCATCACTGTTCCTTAATTTTTCAGTGGCCACATTTTCCCTAAGTGCTTACCACTTGAAAAGTCACACTGTCTCTTCCCACCCACTTCCTCCCTTTCTTGGTCATTGCTCTGGCGTATCAATGTACCTTTTTCTTTCTCTCTATTCCATTATATTTCCAGTTCTCAAGGCCTCTGGGCCTTACCTTCTACTTCCTTAGGGAGCTAATTTCCTAAGAAAACTCTATTGTCCACCCAAGGATGGCTCTGGTTCTGATAATATTTTGATTTCTTCCTCACACACATACGTTATCTCTTTCTACTTCAACAGAGAGCCATCAAGACACTCATGAGGTGCACCTCCAATGCCCATGTTCTCCTCACATGATCCATGACTATTCGTGCAGAATCACTTGAGAGCTTTATAAGTACAGATTTCTGGTCCCCAATGCATTACTACTGAATCCAAGTCTCGGAGAATGATCCTAGACTCTCCATTTTCAACAAGTCCCCTAATGACTATTACATACACTGAAGTTTGATTTAAAAAAACAAACTGACTTCGGAGAGTCCTATCTTGCTGTCACTCCACTACTCACTCCACTGAATTCTGAAGTCAGCCCCATCATTGTATTTACCTTCTTTGTTTCATTTTTATCTTTCAAGCGTCCCCAATATAACATCTTATTATATTGCCCTCTGTATACCACTTCTAAAAGTTTAACTTCTATTCAACTGGCTCCTTCCTATAAATAAGTGAACAAACATAAATCTCTCTCCTCTTAAGAACCGAAACAACCTTCCTGACCTCTGCCAACCACCATCAGCCTTATTTCTCTCCTTCTACTCAAAGAAAAATTTCTCGGGGGAATTGCCTACATTCACCATCTTTTTTTCCCTGCACATCCCATTCCCTCCTCAGCCCACAGTTTTCCAAACTGTTATGAAAAAAAAGCAAAACCTCTAAGCCAGATAAATATTATTTTTCAGTTCACGTTTTAATTGATACTTTAACTTCTTTGCATCTGTGACAACCATTCTTGCCTACTTCTACTTGTATTCATTTGGTTCTATTGTCACTATCTTCTTTATGGTTCCTCTTCCCTTAAGGGGGACTAAATATTTGGACTAATTAAGGCTCAGTCCTGGACCTCTTTCCATTTCCACTCTAAGGTTGGTTTCCCCAGGATTAGCATGTGCTGTATTTGCTAAGGAGTGTTCTTGGGATCAACACCTGTGGACAGGAGAAGGACGTCAGGTTTGGTTGAGGGAAAAGCAGATCTGTGATGAAAGCTGAGACAGGTTGGAACCTGAGACCCTTTGCTGCAGTGCGGCAATGCTAGCACCTGGACAAACTTCTCCTTGAGCAACAAAATACAAAGAAACTATATGGAACTGAAAAGAACTGCATTCATGCGCAGTTGGGTTGCAGTTCTGGGGCAAATATACAGATTGCCAACAAACACATGAAAGAATGCTCAACATCATTAATCTTGGTTTTAGGTTTTTCTCCTTCATCAATTTAAATACGTCCTGCCACTCCCTTCTGGCTTGCAGAGTTTCTGCTGAAAGATCAGCTGTTAACCTTATGGGGATTCCCTTGTGTGTTATTTGTTGTTTTTCCCTTGCTGCTTTTAATATGTTTTCTTTGTATTTAATTTTTGATAGTTTGATTAATATGTGTCTTGATGTGTTTCTCCTTGGATTTATCCTGTATGGGACTCTCTGTGCTTCCTGGACTTGATTAACTATTTCCTTTCCCATATTAGGGAAGTTTTCAACTATAATCTCTTCAAATATTTTCTCAGTCCCTTTCTTTTTCTCTTCTTCTTCTGGAACCCCTATAATTCAAATGTTGGTGCATTTAATGTTGTCCCAGAGGTCTCTAGACTGTCCTCAATTCTTTTCATTGTTCTTCTCTGCAGTATTTTTTCCACTATTTTATCTTCCAGGTCACTTATCTGTTCCTCTGCCTCAGTTATTCTGTTATTGATCCCTTCTAGAGAATTTTTAATTTCATTTATTGTGTTGTTCATCATTGTTTGCTTGCTCTTTAGTTCTTCTAGGTCCTTGTTAAACATTTCTTTTATTTTCTCCATTCTATTTTGAAGATTTTGGATCATCTTTACTGTCATTATTCCGAATTCTTTTTCAGGTAGACGGCCTATTTCTTCTTCATTTGTTAGGTCTGGTGGGTTTTTGACTTATTCCTTCATCTGCTGTGTGTTTCTCTGTCTTCTCATTTTGCTTATCTTACTGTGTTTGGGGTCTCCTTTTCACAGGCTGCAGGTTCGTAGATCTCATTGTTTTTGGTGTCTGTCCCCAGTGACTAAGGTTGGTTCAGTGGGTTGTGTAGGCTTCCTGGTGGAGGCGACTAGTACCTGTGTTCCGGTGGATGAGGCTGGATCTTGTCTTTCTGGTGGGCAGGTCCACGTCTGGTGGTGTGTTTTGGGGTTTCTGTGGCCTTACTGTGATTTTAGGCAGCCTGTTTGCTAATGGATGGGGTTGTGTTCCTGTCTTGCTAGTTGTTTGGCATATGATGTCCCACACTGTAGCTTGCTGGTCGTTGAGTGAAGCTGGGTGCTGGTGTTGAGATGGAGATCTCTGGGAGATTTTCGCTGTTTGATATTACGTGGAGCTGGGAGGTCTCTTGTGGACCAGTGTCCTGAAATTGGCTCTGCCACCTCAGAGGCACAGCCCTTACTCCTGGCTGGAGCACCAAGAGCCTGTCCTCCACACGGCTCAGAATAAAAGGGATAAAAAAAGAAAGAACGAAAGAAGAAGATAAAATAAAATAAAGTAAAATAAAATAAAATGAAGCTATTAAAATAAAAAATAATTATTGAAAAATTTTTTTAAGTAATAAAAATGAAAAAAATAGGAAAAAGAAGAAAGAGAGAAGAGAGCAATCAAACCAAAAAACAAATCCACCAATGATAACAAGTGCTAAAACCTATGCTAAAAAAAACAAAAAACAAACAGAAAAACGGACAGACAGAGCCCTAGGACAAATGCTAAAAGCAAAGCTATACAGACAAAATCACACACAGAAGCATACACATACACACTCAGAAAATGAGAAAAAGGGAAAAATATATATATATATTGTTGCTCCCAAAGTCCACCTCCTGAATTTGGGATGATTCGTTGTCTATTCAGGTATTCCACAGATGCAGGGTACATCAGGTTGATTGTGGAGGTTTAATTCAGTGCTCCTGAGCCTGCTGGGAGAGATTTCCCTTTCTCTTCTTTGTTCGCACAGCTACTGGGGTTCAGCTTTGGATTTGCACCCACCTCTGCGTGTAGGTCGCCTGAGGGCGTCTGTTCTTCACTCAGACAGGACGGGGTTAAAGGAGCAGCTGATTTGGGGGCTCTGGCTCACTCAAGCCATGGGGAGGGAAGGGTACGGAATGTGGGGTGAGCCTGCGGTGGCAGAGGCCGGCATGACGTTGCACCAGCCTGAGGCGCGCCGTGCGTTCTCCCGGGGAAGTCGTCCCTGGATCCCGGGACCCTGGCAGTGGCGGGCTGCACAGGCTCCCCGGAAGTGGGGTGTGGATAGTGACCTGTGCTCGCACACAGGCTTCTTGGTGGCGGCAGCAGCAGCCTTAGCATCTCATGCCCGTCTCTGGGGTCCGTGCTGTCAGGCGCAGCTCGCGCCCGTCTCTGGAGCTCCTTTAAGCAGCAATCTTAATCACCTCTCCTCGTGCACCAGGAAACAAAGAGGGAAGAAAAAGTCCCTTGCCTCTTCGGCTGGTCCAGACTTTTCCCCGGACTCCCTCCCGGCCAGCCGTGGCGCACTAGCCCCCTTCAGGCTGTGTTCATGCCGCCAACCCCAGTCCTCTCCCTGCGCTCTGACCGATGCCCAAGCCTCAACTCCAGGCCCCGCCCGCCCCGGCGGGTGAGCAGACAAGCCTCTCGGGCTGGTGAGTGCCGGTCAGCACAGATCCTCTGTGCAGGAATCTCTCCGCTTTGCCCTCCGCACCGCTGTTGCTATGCTCTCCTCCGTGGCTGCGAAGCTTCCCCCCTCCACCACCCACAGTCTCCGCCCGCGAAAGGGCTTCCTAGTGTGTGGAAACCTTTTCTCCTTCACAGCTCCCTCCCACTGGTGCAGGTCCCGTCCCTACTCTTTCGTCTCTGTTTATTCTTTTTTCTTTTTCTCTACCCAGCTACGTGGGGAGTTTCTTGCCTTTGGGGAGGTCTGAGGTCTTCTGCCAGCGTTCAGTTGGTTTTCTGTAGGAGTTGTTCCACATGTAGATGTATTTATGATGTATTTGTGGGGAGGAAGGTGATCTCCATGTCTTACTCTTCCGCCATCTTGTAGCTCTTCCCCCAACTGCCAATTTTGAAGAGCCTGGAGCAGAACGGCGGGTCGGGAGCAAAAGCAGGGTACTGCACACAACACCACCAGAGGGGTGAGCAAACACCTAAGCCACCCCTCTAGCCCCACCCCTGGACACACGCCTACCCTCACCCCGTATAAGGAACAAGCTCAACTTCCTCACGGAGCAAGTGAGCAGGGGAACCTGTTACTTGTTCTCCTTCTTCTTACTGCAGCAGGGCCCCCAGTAAAGCCTTTTCTGAACTTCTTTTTTGGCCTCTAGTCAATTTCTATTGATTGGGGAAGGCCAAGAACCCTGCTTGGTATCACAGTCCCAGGCTCAGTCAACAATATGGGGGACTCTCTAGCTGATTCAGTTTGTTATAAAGCAGAAACTAACACACCATTGTAATGCAATTATACTCCAATAAAGGTGTTCAAAAAAACAAACAACAAAACAAACAAACAAAAACAATTTGGGGGACTGTGAAACTGGAATGGCTCTTCAGTTTTTCTGGGTTGGGCCATGATTCTCTGGGCTTTATAGTCCTTCAGATATTTTTCGGCCAACCTGGAAATAGGTATGACATGATCTTTGCAGATAAAATAACTCCTGAAGCAGCTGACAGGCTCTCAGCCAATGGTAGTCTTAGCAGTAGGGGCAAAGAGTAGTTCACTAAAAGGGGATCTGGGTGGCTTACTGTAGTGTCCTCCAGATACTTTGTTTTGTGTCCATTGGCAAACTCATCTACAATTGCCATTTTGTTAACCTCTTTTCTGAGCTCTAGCTCTGCATACTCAGCTGTCTACCCAGCATCTACAATTCAATGCATCAAGGACATCCTCAACTCAGCACAGCCAAACTGGACTCACAGCCTTCACTCATTCTTCTCCCCAAACACCATAACCCTGTTTTTTTCTTTTTTTTCCTTCTTAGTAAGTGACACCATCACCTGGTTAATCCCAGAAATCATCATTCTCTCTTCCTTGATCTTTTTAAAATTCCCCTGTGTAATAATAACTCACATCTTGTTGATTTTATCTCCTGACATCTTTTGAATCCATCTGCTGCTTTCTCTTTTCACTGTTAAGTCTTGAGTTCATGTTCCCATTACTTCATGTCAAGGCTACTGCAGTAACATTCTAACTAGTCTCTTTCCATCATTTTTGCATCTTTTCAATCTCTCTCTCATACTGAAATCATGATAATCTTTTTATAACTTACATTAATCAAATCACTATCCTGCTTAAAACACTGAAATAATTTTCCTCTTATTTTAAGGTAAGGACTAATATCTTTAACGTAAACTGCCAGGTTCCTGCCTATTTCACCAGCATAACCTCATGGTCCAGTGTCAGCGATACTGGCCTTCTTCATATTGTTTAAATGTGCCATGCTCCTTCTAACCTAGACCCTCGATACGGTATTCCCTTTACCTGAACAACTCTCTCACCCCATCTCTCTACCATTACCTTTGTCTATATATGTAATTCCTACTCAAGCCTTAGATTTCATGTCAGTGGTTATTTCACTGAGATTTCCCTGAGTTCCCTAAACTGGACTGGGTTTCCTGTTTTAATGGCTCATAGTACACTTTTCCTTCTCCTTATAACAATTGTAACTGCTTCCAAATATACATTTATTTGTATGATAATTAATGCATTTTTTACATTAGAGTATAGTTTCCACAAAAGCGAGGACCCTGTTTTTGCTTATAATTGTATCTTCAGTTCCTGGTATATGGAAGGAAAACAGCTCAACTCCCCATATCAAAAGAGAAACCAAACAATTTCTGGGATAAGTATTCTTCATGGATGGTTTTTCTATAATCATCTAGTAGGTGGAGGTTGCTAATGGTTCTCAAGATACTTATAAACCCATCACTAGATTACATGGCTGCATGGTGGCAGAATGTAGGTAAAGGAATACCATAGAGAAAGTAGAAAATGCAAAGCATCTTATAGAAGTTAGGCATTAAACCCAGAGTGTGGGTGTGAGAGGAGAAGGAAATTACCTGTAATGCCTAAGAATCTAACATTCTCAGATAAAATAAACATTAAGACTGTGTAAATTATCAGGCTATGACTTTTTTAAGCTAAAAATTATTCACTCAGGGTAAGTACCCTTTTAAAAATCTGCCATGATTATAATTTCAGTGTCTTTAATCATTCCTAAATACCTTGAGAAAGGTAGAAATATTGTGTCATTTCAATATATTAAAGATGGTTATAATCAAATCTAGTAAAAACAAGAGGTTGACCAAAGTCAGTAAAAGCTAGCATAAGAGAACAAACTATTACAGAACTGATCTCCTGTTGTGAACATCTGTAAATTAGAGTTACTATAAAAGCATCTGCTTTTATACATAAGATAACAGACAGGACAGGATTACAATCTCTGAGAAAAGGGAAAGGAGGGAAACAAATGAGATGAACCCTACCATTACAAGGAAAATATACATAAAAATTTTTTTGAAGATATTTCTGGACTGCAGGCCAGGGCAATGAACCTCTGATAGACTCTAGCAATCTCCTGTAGCAATAGAAATGACAGAGAGCAAAGTTCAGGGAGGACAGAGTCTGGAATTTCTGAGGAAAAGACCCAAGATGAGGAAGAAATACATAGAAAGAACTCCAGAAATGTGGATAATTGTTTTCATGCCTCTTTGGATGAGAACTCTGCACATGTGTAGGGTAAAACCCAAAAGAGCTAGACAAGAACAACTTCTGAAGAAAGAGCAATTACTGGAAATCTTTAAGGTGAACAATGCCCAGAGCTTGTATAGGTATAGGGAACACTCTAGTTGTTCCAACTAAAGTGGGGAGACCTCATTAAATACATAGGGCATTGGGCAGAGACCATAGAACACATTAAAATGGTTACTTTAGCATTTAATAATACAAAGTTCATAGCATTCAATATCCAATAAAAATTTTTGCTGGTCATGTAAAGAGGAAAATATGACCTGTAACCTGGAGAAAAATAAGTAAAGAGAAACAGACCAAGAATTGATAGAGTTGATGGAATAGGAAGACAAGGACATTAACAAAAAACCTGTCATTAATATACCCTCTATGTTCAAGGATCTAAAGGAAGATGCCATAAATATGTATGATGAAAATTTTAAGGCAGCTACAAAAGCAGATACTAGAACTCACAAGTGAGTGAGTAAAGAACTCAATATAAAAATTTTATTCTATATATGATATAAACTATTAGAAGATAAAAATAAAAATACTGTTAATAGCATACAAATCATGAACTAGTTATAGATAAATTTAATAAAATTTGTACAAGACTTGGTAATGAAAATTTCAAAATATTGTCAAGAGAAATTTTAGAAAGATGTAACTAAATGGAGAGAGAAACCATGTTTGTGAACTGGGAGGCTCAATATTATTAAGATTGTGGTTCTCCCCAGATTGATCTGTAATTTTAATGTAATCCCAATCAAAATCTCTGCAGGCTTCTTAAATTTATTATTTATTTATTTTTATAGAAATTGGGAAGCTGAAAGATGAATATAAAACCTAGATGAATATTCAAAGGAGCTAGAATAGCCAAAACAATTCTGAAAAAGAACAACATTGGAGGATTTCACTAATTAATTTCGAGGCTTAGTATAAATCTAAAGAAATTTTGTTACTGGTATTGGCATAAGGATTGACATATAGATCAATAAACACACATAAGAGAGAACCTAGAAACAAATCCTCAAAATATGGCCAATAGCTTTTTGACAAAAGAGCCAAGGTAATTTAGTGGGGAAAGTAGAGTTTTTTCAAAAAATGATGATGAACCAAAATGAACCTTGACCATTTCCTCATGCCACATAAAATTACTTAAAATGGATCATAAGCCTAAATATTATAATTTATCATAAAAACTAAAACTATAGTTTTTTTCCAGAAGAAATAAGAGAAAAATCTTTACAACATTGGGACGGGCAAATATTTAGATAGAACAAAATAGGTCTAAACCAGGAAAGGGAATTAATAAATTTGACATCACAAAAACTGTAAACTTCTCTTACAAAGACACAGTTAAATGATAAAGCAAATCACAGACTTGGAGAAACTATTTTAATAATACATAGTATCTAGCAAAGGACTTGTATCCAGAAGATATATAGAACTCTTCATTCTCAAAGATAAGACAATAAACTCAATAAAAATGGGAAAAAGATTCACAGAATTTATAAAAGAAGATATATGAATAGGTAATCCACTCATAGCTATATGCTCAATACCATCAATCAGTAGGAAATGCAAATTAAATCCATATTGAAATAATACTACATGCCCATTTAGTTTCTGATGAGAAGTCCATGGCCTTTTGAATTTGTGTTCCCATGTACATAATGTATCCCTTTCTCCAACTTTTTAAAGAATTCATTATTTCTTTGTTTTTCAGCATTTTGACTATGCTCTGCTTATGCGTGTTTCCTCTGCATTTATTCAGTTTGGGGTGTGCAGCATAATCCAGTGAAACCATCTCAGTCAGTGCTTCTTTTCTTTTTTTGAAAGATTATTAATTTGTTACCAAAGACCATCCAATCACAGCCAAAACCATTGCCGAAGGTGTGGGCATCCTCTCAGAAGACAAGGAAACCATAGAAGACATTTCTGCCTACCTCATCATCCCAGTGAGCCAGGTGAACCCAAGAAATGCCAATGCCTGCATGGTACATGGAAGTGATCTGAAGGACTTGACTTTCCAGCAGCTGGATGACATTTTGAAGTACCATACTGAGATTGTGTTTCCCAGGTCCTCTCCTCAACAGAAGCTGATCATTCAGGAAGACTGCCAGAGAGAGGGCACTATCATGGCTGTAACTGGTGATGGTGTCAATGACTCAGCTTTGAAGAAGGTGGACACTGGGGTTGCTATGGGAATTGCAGGCTCAGAAGTGTCTATGTAAGCTACTGACATGATTCTCCTTGGATGAGAATTTTGCCTCAATTGTGACTGGAGTAGAGGAAAGTCATCTAATCTTTGATAACTTGAAGAAATCTATTGCCTACACCATAACCAGAACATTCCAGATATTTATTATCTGGAACACCCCCTTCCTGATATTCATTATTACAAACATTCCACTGCCCCTGAGGACCATCACCATCCTCTGCATTAACTAGGGCATGGACATGGTTCCAGCCACCTCTCTGGCTTATGAGCTAGCTCAGAGTGACATCATGAAGAGACAGCTCGAAAACCCCAAAATGGACAAACGTGAATAAGCAGCTGATCAGCATGGCCTATGGACAGATTGCTATGATCCAGGCCCTGGGGGGCTTCTTCACTTACTTTGTGATCCTAGGCTGAGAAGAGCTTCCTCCCAATTCACCTACTGGGTCTGAGGGGACTGAGATGACCACTGGATCAATGATGTTGAGGACAGCTGCGGAAAGCAGTGGACCTACAAGCAGAGGAAAATCTTGGCTTTTACCTGCCACACAGCCTTCTTTGTCAGTATCTTGGTGGCACAATGGGCCAACTTGGTCATCTGCAAGACCAGGAGGAATTCAGTCTTCCAGCAGGGGATTTGGCCTCTTTGAAGAGATGGCCCTTGCTGCTTTCCTTTTCTACTGCCCTGGAGTGGGTGTTGCCTTGAGGATGTATCCTCTCAAACCTACCTTGTGGCTCAGTGTCTTCTCCTATTCTCTCCTCATCTTCCTATATGACAAGGTCGGAAAAGTCATCATCAGGTGATGCTGATGCCCTGGTGGCTGGTGGAGAAGGAAACCTACTACTAGACCCCATGTTGCACACTGTGGAGCACCATGTCACACACTCTGCTCCCATTATCCACCCCCTTTTTGTGTACTTTATTCTTGGAGTTCATAATTCTACAGTGATAGGAAAGCACTGAAACATGTGGAGGAAGCAAGATGTTCTGAAATGAAACATGTAGCTATATGGGGCGGGTGTGTGGGTGGAGGTGGGGAAAGGGTTCCCAGAGAAGCACCCATCTGTGGAAATCACAGCAGGGAAGGTTATTTTGTGCCTTTTTGTTTTTGTAGAGAGGAAAACTAGGATCTCCTTGCCTGATGCACAGCAAAGCCAATCTGCTGACATGGGGTTGTGGTGAAGGAAAGTATAACATTTATTGCAGGGTGCCAAGCAAGGAGAACAGTCAGCTAAGTGCCAAAAGACCTGAACTCCCTGAGGCTTTCAGGGAAGGGTTTTAAAAGGCAACATTGTGGTGAGGGTTCCAAAGTGTGTGATCAGATAGTGGACTTTCTTCTAATTAGTTGGTGGTGAAGTGACAGCGTGATGTTTCAAGAATCTTAATCATCAGCCTTCTGGTCCCAACCAGTCTAAGGTCTACATGCTTGTGGTCAGCCTGTAGTCACCATCCTCCACTTGGGTGGGGGTCTTATTTTCTGCAGAGCAACCTAAAGATATGTGTCAGATTGTAATGTATATCCCTTGAGGGGGAACTAGGACTCTGTTTTGTCACTGAACTATTGCTTAAGCTATCATTACTTTTCTTGTGTGACTGCTTTTCCTTTGTTCCTGCATTCCCTCATTTCCCTAATTAGTAACTGCTTGAGCTTGCTCTTTGGAACTCAAGGAAAACCTAGAAGCATAAAGCCTTTTTCTACAAACGAGAAATGGGGAATGCAAAAAGGCTTTTGTACCCACTGGGCCCCATAGAGTCTTGCTCAGTTTCAATTATTGATTCAGTTTCCTTAGCACGTCTTATACTTTTTTTCTTGGAAGCCAGACATTGGGTATTGGGAACTGAGATAAATAATCCTTTAGTCTGAGGTTTTGTGTTAATCTGCCTAGGAGTTGGGCTGTGTTTAAAGTTTGCTGTAGGTATAGGTGCTAGAGGTTCCGAGTTCTTCCAAGTCTTTTGTTTCTTATTTTCCCTTGTTTTTCTTTGTGTATCCTGAAGGACTCTTCTTTAAATAGAGTATGTGCTTCGCAGCTTTTCCAGCTGTCATCTACTATTATTATATTGGGTTCCCATTAATGTGGTGGTAAGTTGGGGGGCAGGGGAAACCATTCTACAATTTTATGATTGAATTTCAGTCTTCTAGTGGGCCCTGAGGGGAATTGAGGATAGAAAAAAGAGGTGAGGCATTCTGGGCTTTGGATAAGTGGCCCCCTAGATAGTTAAAATGCATATTTCAAGAAGAATTTCCATGACCCCAGATTCTTGCATCTTCCCATACACAGAAAAGCACTAAAATAATTAACTTGAGATATCTGTTCTTTGTGATTGGCAATAATCTTTTACCGAGATGTATGCTTGACTACATGTATTTCCAAGCCAAAAAATTCATATATCAATATATACTGGCTCTTCCCTTACCACCCCTACCTCTTTGGAGCAGTTCCTCAGAGCTACTGAGTGGCCATCTCCTGGTCTATAGTCCTCTATAAGACCCTGAATAAAACTTAAACTCACAACTCCCATGTTGTACATTTTTCTTTAAGTTGACAGATCTCTGGTCTCTGGTGGGTCCAGTGATTTCCAGTTTGTTCAGCTTCTTGTAAGGATTGGAGTGCTAACTTCTAAGCTCTTTTCATGTGGGAAACTGCTCCTATGTTTTATAATTTATTTGCTAACCAGATTCCATTTTATACTCTAAGTATTTACTATTACTTTTTGAAATGAAAACACTTGTCTTGCAGAAAATAAATGTTCTAAATAAATGTGCATAACAATAGGAATTAAAATTTAAAACTTAATTATATAAATTCATTCGTAGGGAGGTGTTTAAATAAATTATGTATTATTCATACCAAGTGATACCATGAAGCTGTGAAAAATGATATGAGACAGATTTGTATATTGGTCAGGTGATAAGAAAAGATCACAACGTTCACAGTTAAGTAAAAAAATGAAAATTTGATAGTATAATTTGCTGCTCTCATTTGTGTATTATAAAGGGCAATGTATCTATATGTCATTGAGGTAGATAGGATAAATAAGAAAAGAGTAAAATGAGTTGCTTTTGAGAACTGAGGAACTAAGGGTTTAAGGTCGGACAGAGACCTGCTTTTCATGGTGTATTCTTTGGTGTCATTTGATTTTAACATACTGCTTTAAAAAATGCAGTTAATAAAAATATTACAAAACTGGGACTTCCCTGGTGGTGCAGTGGTTAAGAATCCGCCTGCCAACGCAGGGGACATGGATTCGATCCCTGGTCTGGGAAGATCCCACACGCCTCAGAGCAACTAAGTCCATATGGCACAAGTACTGAGCCTGCGCTCTGGAGCCTGCAGGCACAACTACTGAGCCCGTGTGCCACAACTACTGAAGCCCATGCACCTAGAGCCCGAGCTCCGCAACAAGAGAAGCCACCGCAATGAGAAGCCCGCACACTGCAACGAAGACCCAATGCAGCCAAAGATAAAAATAAATAAATACATAAATAAAAAATTTATTTAAAAAAAATTACAAAACCAACTTGTTTAAAATTCCTTTCAATTTTTTATACAGTGTGTCCATTTGGTTAATGAAACTGGGCCCATTGATCATTTCTGGTCTTAAGAGATAAAATAATGAAACCTTTTTTCTAGAAAGGAGAAAGCATCTGTAAAGTGATGAGAGAGAATATGTTTGCAAATAAAAAGAGCTGAGCATAGGCAGTGAGACTTTCAAACACAGATATTGAGAGATTTTAAATATTTATGTTCCTATTTCACTAGCTATAAGAGAGCAATGTTTGCCAGCAACAAAGCACTATTGATTATAGCAGCTGCAGATAAAAGCTAGCTTGTAGGGAGTAGGTGTTAAATGACAAACATAATTAATTAGGAGCCTTGTTTTCCAGTGGGGTGTTTGTTCATCATCCCATAGCTCATTGTAGTTACTAGTTCTCATTGCCTGACTGCAATAGTAGTTTATTTCTGGCATTTTTCAAAATGCTTCTGAATTTTAGTCTTCACTGACATCTTTGGTGATCAGAGTTAATAGGTGGTATTCTCATTTTCAAAATGCATTTGTATTAACAGTATCAAACCCCTAAGAGAAGCTTTAGAAATACCCTTCATACCTTAACAGTCATAAAACTTTCAACTTTGCATCTAACTGAATCCAAATCTCTTATTCATAATCCCTCCAAAACATAAAATTCAACACGAAGTATAATAAAACCATACATTGACTTATGGTTTCAGCATTTCTTCAGTAGGAGACAGAGAATATCATGAACTTCAAGTAACCTCTGAGAAAAATAAACTCCAAATTGCAACAGAGCTGCTAGCCTTCCAGCCTTTGGGTGTAGCAAGTGGGTAATGGAGGCCTTAAGAGATTCCATCAGAAGGAAGCAAGGAGAAAGAGGGATTTAGATGAAACACAGACAAAATCACCCTCTGAAAGAGAAATTTCAACACTGAATGATAAAATATATGTGGTAGGAAAAATAATGGCCTGTAAACGTGTCCATGCCCTAATCACCAAGAATCTGAATATTCTACTTTACTTGACAAAAGAGACTTTGCAGATGTGATAAGTGTAAGACATTTGAGATGGAGAAGTTATCCTGGATTATCTGAGTGGGCACACTGTAATCACGAGTCCTTAAAAGTGGCTGCAGTTCACTATTTACAATAGCCAAGACATGGAAGTGACAGAGGAGTGGATAAAGAAGATGTGGTACATATACACAGTGGAATATTGCTCAGCCATAAAAAGAATGAAACAATGCCGTGTGCAGGAACATGGATTTACTAGAGATTATCATACTAAGTGAAGTAAGTCATAAATAGAAGGACAAATATCATATGATATTGCTTACATGTGGAATCTAAAAAAGTAATCATACAAATAAACTTATTTACAAAATAGAAATAGAGTCACAGATGTAGAAAACAAAATTATGGTTACCAGGAGGGAAAGGGGGAAGAGGGATAAACTGGGAGATTAGGATTGACATATACACACTACTATATATAAAATAGATAACTAATAAGGACCTACTGTATAGCACAGGGAATTCTACTCAATACTCTGAAATAACCTATATGGGAAAAGAATCTAAAACAGAGTGGATATATGTATATGTATAATTGATTCACTTTGCTGTACACCTGAAACTAACACAGCATTGTAAATCAGCTGTACTCCAATAAAAGTTATTTTTTAAAAAGTGGCTGCAGTTATAAAGAGAGAGATGTGAGGGCAGAAGAAGGAAGAGAGGTGTGATGTTGCTGGCCTCTACGATGGGGGAAGAGGGGCATGCATGCTCCAATGAATTCAGGAGATCTCTAGAAGCTGAGAAAGGCAAGAACATGGATTTTCCCCTAGAGCTTCCAGAATGAACACAGCACTCCCTACACTTTGATTTAAGCTCAGTGAAGGCCAGTTTTGGACTTCTGGCCTTCAGAAGTGTAAGATAAGAATTTAACCAAGGTTTTGGTGAGGATGTGGGAAACTAGGCACCTTCGTACATCGCTGATAGGACTGCAAACTGGTACAATCCTTATGGAGGGGAATACGACAATATCTAAGAAATCTACATAGGCATTTTACATTTTGACCCAGAAATACTATTTCTAGGAGTTTGTCCTAAAGATGTATCTCCAACAATGTAAAATTACAGTTGCACAAGGATATTTGTTTCAGTGTTTCTTTTTTGTGATTTACTATACTGAAACATCTTGAATGGCCATACATAGAAGCGTAGTGTGGTAGGACATAGTACTTTGCAGCTACTATAAAAGAATGATGAAGATCTCTATGATCACATATAAAGTGATTTCTAAGAAACAGAGTGCAGAAAAGTATCTGTAGTACTCAAACTTTTGGTTTAGAAAAAAAGGAAAATATAACGTTATAGATTTATCTATTTTACAAAAAACTTGTGTAAAAAGTTAACTAGAAAATAATGATTGGCAACCTACAGGGGAGAATGGGAATGAGGTGGAAGTGGTGAGGATGACCCTTTTCTAAGTGTACCTATCAGATAGTTTTGACTTCTTGGAACCGTGATAATGTTGTACATACTCAAAATAACCATAAAATAAAAATGAACACCTAAAATTGAGTGTAAAAGTATTTCAATGAATAACATTGCTACATTGAATGGAGAGGAAACTTAACTTGATGAGTTCAGTGTTTTGACTCTGTGCCCTCACACTAAAGATTTTTTTAAAGATATAAATAAATATTGAGCTAGTAACTTTGTTTGAAGTGCTATGGGTTAACTATAGTAAACTAGTTTCTGTGTATTTTATGACTGGGCCATCAAATAAATATATTGAGGACAATGTGAGCTAGATTTCTCCCTGTCAGATGCAGAAAGGGGAAAGACTAAAATAAACCCTCTGTGGTTGTCATTGGAAATTTTAGAATGAACTCACTTACGTGTGTGTGTGTGTGTATGTGTGTGTATCTACCACATATATTTGTTATGTATATATATGTATGTATATGTTATTTGAATAACTTTTTACTTCTGTCCATCAAACTTTGATTATTAACTCTGTTGGAATAAAGTAGCAAAAGGTATTTGTATATATAACATATAAATTATGTCTTTTTTCCTAATTGTATTTTCTTTTAAGGCAATATTCATTTTCATTTGTATTCCCTGATTAGGGTGATGTAATCTGAAGTGTGCTCAGAGAAAGGAAGAAACAATTTTAGATTTAAAAAATTAACCATGATGATCTGAGTGAGTAACTGAGAATTGCTTTCATGTATTTGTGATAATTGATATTGCAGAGAATTAGTTAATCTTAGTTATAGTTGCCTAAAATTTATGATTTTAAAATACCCAACAGCATTTATAAAAACCCATTATTCTTAATTTGTTAGGGAAATTAATTATATCTGGTCAAATACGATTATGGCAAGTTGTATGATTAAGAACTAAAAACCATCAAGAAAGGTAATGTTTGCAAGGAGATTGCATTTCTGATAACCATTTGTGAGAACATATTTCATTAGGAAGAGACAAAATGCAATAGTAACTTTATGGATTCTGCCATGAAACAGTAAAATGGGGAAGAACCTTAAGCGTAGAACCAGGAGTCTGCCAGGGGTCTCTGTGTGTCTTTTGTAAAGTCATTTAATCTTTTTTTTAAACATCTTTACTGGAGTATAATTGTTTTACAATGGTGCGTTAGTATAACAAAGTCTGCTGTATAACAAAGTGAATCATCTGTACATATACATATACCCCCATATCTCCTCCCTCTTGCGTCTGCCTCCCACCCCTCTAGGTGGACACAAAGTACGGAGGTGATCTCCCTGAGCTATGCGTCTGCTTCCCACTAGCTATCTATTTTACGTTTGGTATTGTATATATGTCCATGCCACTCTCTCACTTCGTTCCATCTTGCCTTTCTCCCTCCCCATGTCCTCAAGTCCATTCTCTACGTCTGCGTCTTTATTCCTGTCCTGTGCCTAGGTTTTTCAGCACCATCTTTTTTCTTTTTTGATTCCATATATATGTGTTAGCATACGGTATTTGTTTTTCTCTTTCTGACTTACTTCACTCTGCATGACAGTCTCTAGGTCCATCCACCTCACTACAAATAACTCAATTTTGTTTCTTTTTATGGCTGAATAATATTCCATTATATATATGTGCCACATCTTCTTTATCCATTCATCTGTCAATGGACACTTAGGTTGCTTCTATGTCCTGGCTATTGTATATAGAGCTGCAATGAACATTGTGGTACATGACTCTTTTTGAATTATGGTTTATTCAGGGTATGTGCCCAGTGGTGGGATTGCTGGGACATATGGTAGTTCTATTTTTAGTTTTTTAAGGAAACTCCATACTGTCCTCCATAGTGGTTGTATCAATTTACATTCCCACCAACAGTGCAAGAGGGTTCCCTTTTCTCCACACCCTCTCCAGCATTTATTGTTTGTAGATTTTTTGATCAAGGCCTTTCTAACCAGTGTTAGGTGATACCTCATTGTACTTTTGATTTGCATTTCTCTAATGATTAGTAATCAAAGGATGAATCAGTTGAGCATCCTTTCATGTGTTTGTTGGCCATCTGTATATCTTCTTTGGAGAAATGTCTATTTAGGTCTTCTGCCCATTTTTGGATTGGGTTGTTTGTTTTTTGATATTGAGCTGCATGAACTACTTGCATGTTTTGGAGATTAATCCTTTGTCAGTTGCTTCGTTTACAAATATTTTCTCCCACTCTGAGGGTTGTCTTTGGCCTTGTTTATGGTTTCCTTTGCTGTGCAAAAGCTTTTAAGTTTCATTAGGTCCCATTTGTTTCTTTTTGTTATTATTTCCATTCCTCTAGGAGGTGGGTCAAAAAGGATCTTGCTGTGATTTATGTCATAGAGTGTTCTGCCTATGTTTTCCTCTAAGAGTTTGATAGTTTCTGGCCTTATATTTAGGTCTTTAATGCATTTTGAGTTTATTTTTGTGTATGGTGTTAGGGAGTGTTCTAATTTCATTCCTTTAATTGTAGCTGTCCAATTTTCCCAGCACCACTTATTGAAGAAGCTGTCTTTTCTTCACTATATATTCTTGCCTCCTTTATCAAAGAGAAGGTGAGCATATGTGCATGGGTTTATCTCTGGGTTTTCTATCCTGTTCCATTGATCTATATTTCTGTTTTTGTGCCAGTACCATACTGTCTTGATTACTGTAGGTTTGTAGTATAGTCTGAAGTCAGGGAGCCTGATTCCTCCAGCTCCGTTTTTCTTTCTAAGATTGCTTTGGCTATTCGGTGTCTTGTGTTTCCATACAAATTGTGAAATTTTTTGTCCTAGTTCTGTGAAAAATGCCAGTGGTAGTTTGATAGGGATTGCACTGAATCTGTAGATTGCTTTGGGTAGTATAGTCATTTTCACAATGTTGATTCTTCCAATTCGAGAACATGGTATATCTCTCCATCTGTTTGTATCATCTTTAATTTCTTTCATCACTATTGCTTGTAGTAATCTCTCATGATCCTTTGTATTTCTACAGTGTCACTTGTTATTCTCCTGTTTCATTTCTAATTCTATTGATTTGAGTCTTGTCCTTTTCTTTTGTGATGAGTCTGGCTAATGGTTTATCAATTTTGTTTATCTTCTCAAAGAACTAGCTTTTAGTTTTATTGGTCTTTGCTATTGTTTCCTTCAATTCTTTTTCATTTATTTCTGATCTGAACTTTATGATTTCTTTCCATCTTCTAACTTTGGGGATTTTTGTTGTTCTTCCTCTAATTGCTTTAGGTATAAGGTTAGGTTCTTTATTTGAGATGTTTCTTGTTTCTTGAGATAGGATTGTATTGCTATAAATTTCCCTCTTAGAACTGCTTTTGCTCCATCCCATTGGATTTGGGTCATTGTGTTTTCATTGTCATTTGTTTCTAGGTTTTTTTTGATTTCCTCTTTGATTTCTTTAGAGATCTCTTGCTTATTTAGTAGAGTATTGTTTAGCCTCCATGTGTTTGTATTTTTTACAGATTTTTTTTCCTGTAATCGATATCTAGTCTCATAGTGTTGTGGTCAGAAAAGATACTTTATACAATTTCAATTTTCTTAAATTTACCAAGGCTTGATTTGTGACCCAAGATATGATCTATCCTGGAAAATATTCCATGAGCACGTGAGAAGAAAGTGTAATCTGCTGTTTTTGAATGGAATGTCCCATAAATATCAATTAAGTCCATCTTGTTTAATGTATCATTTAAAGCTTGTATTTCCTTATTTATTTTCACTTTGGATGATCAGTCCATTGGTGAAAGTGGGGTATTAAAGTCCCCTACTATGACTGTGTTACTGTCGATTTCCCCTTTTATGCCTGTTAGCATTTGCCTTATGTATTGAGATGCTCCTATGTTGGGTGCATAAATATTTACAATTGTTATATCTTCTTCTTGGATTGATCCCTTGATCATTGTGTAGTTTCCTTTTTCGTCTCTTGTAACTGTCTTTATTTTGAAGTCTATTTTGTCTGATATGAGAATTGCTACTCTAGCTTTCTTTTGATTTCCATGTGCATGGAATATCTTTTTCTGTCCCCTAACTTTCAGTATGTATGTGTCCTTAGTCTGAAGTGGTTCTCTTGTAGACAGCATATATACAGGTCTTGTTTTTCAGCCAGTCTATGTGTTTTGGTTGGAGCATTTAATCCATTTACATTTAAGGTAGTTATCAATATGTATGTTCCTATTACCATTTTCTTAAGTGTTTTGGGTTTGTTATTGTAGTTCTTTTCCTTCTGTTGTATTTCTGCCTAAAGAAGTTCCTTTAGTGTTTGTTGTAAAGATGGTTTGGTGGTGCTGAATTCTCTTAGCTTTTGCTTGTCTGTAAATGTTTTAATATCTCCGTCAAATCTGAATGAGATCCTTGCTGGGTAGAGTAATCTTGGTTGTAGGTGGTTCCCTTTCCTCACTTTAAATATGTCCTGCTACTCCCTTCTGGCTTGCTTAGTTTCTCTGAAAGATCAGCTCTTAATCTTATGGGGATTCCCTTGTATATTATTTGTTGCTTTTCCCTTGCTGCTCTTAATATTTTTTCTTTGAACTTAAATTTTGATAGTTTGGTTAATATGTGTCTTGGCATGTTTCTCCTTGGATTTATCCTGTATGGGACTCTCTGTTTCCTGGACTCGATTAACTATTTCCCTTCCCATATTAGGGAAGTTTTCAACTATAATCTCTTCAAATATTTTCTCAGTCCCTTCCTCTTTCTCCTCTTCTTCTGGGACCCCTATAATTCGAATGTTGGAGCGTTTAATGTTGTCCCAGAGGTCTCTGAGACTGTCGTCATTTCTTTTCATTCTTTTTTCTTTATTCTGCTCTGCAGTAGTTATTTCCACTAATTTATCTTCCAGGTCACTTATCCATTCTTCTGCCTCAGTTATTCTTCTGTTGATTCCTTCTAGGGAATTTTAAATTTCATTTATTGTGTTGTTCATCATTGTTTGTTTGCTCTTTAGTTCTTCTAGGTCCTTGTTAAACATTTCTTTTATTTTCTCCATCCTATTTCCAAGATTTTGGATCATCTTTACTATCATTACTCTGAATTCTTTTTCAGGTAGACTGCCTATTTCCTCTTCATTTGTTTGGTCTGGTGGGTTTTTACCTCGCTCCTTCATCTGCTGTGTGTTTTGCTGTCTTCTCATTTTGCGTAACTTACTGTGTTTGGGGTCTCCTTTTTGCAGACTGCAGCTTCATAGTTCCCGTTGTTTTTGGTGTCCGTCCCCAGTGGGTAAGGTTGGTTCAGTGGGTTGTGTAGGCTTCCTGGTGGAGGAGACTGGTGCCTGTGTTCTGCTGGATGAGGCTGTATCTTGTCTTTCTGGTGGGCAGGACTGCATCCAGTGGTGGGTTTTGAGGTGTCTGTGAAGTTATTATGATTTTAGGCAGCCTCTCTGCTAAGGGCTGTGGTTGTGTTCCTGTCTTGCTAATTGTTTGGCATAGGGTATCCAGCACTGTAGCTTGCTCATCGTTGAGTAGAGCTGGGTCTTAGTGTTGAGATGGAAATCTCTGGGAAAACTCTCACCAATTGATATTATGTGGGTCCGGGAGGTCTCTGGTGGACCAATGTCCTGAACTCGTGTCTCCCACCTCAGAGGCCCAGGCATGACACTGGCTGCAGTGCCATGGCCCTGTCAGCAACACAGCTGCTAGTGTTGGAGTGTCTCCTGCAGAGGTAGGGGTGGCTGTGGCTCACCGTGGGGACAACGACACTGGTAGCAGAATTTCTGGGAAGTACTCCTTGGCGTAAGCCCTCCCAGAGTCTCCATGTAATCTTTTTGTACCTTGAAATCTTCAAGATGGAAATACCTGTTTCAGGTGTTCTGTGATGATTTAAATATGGTAGTGGTTGTGAAAATGCCTGAGAAAGGTAAGATATTTCACAAATACTAATTGCCATGATTGTTTGTCTGCTCCATTTTATTTTTATTTTTTTAATTTTAAAATTATATTTTCTTTTTTATAATGTTATTTATTTTATTGTTTATTTTCTTTTTTATTTTTTTGGCTGTGGCGGGTCTTAGTTGCGGCACTCAGGATCTTTGTGGAGGCATGCGGTATCTTTTTCATTGTGGTGTGTGAGCTCTTTGTTTTGGTTTGCGGCCTTCTCTTTAGCTGTGGCATGCAGGGTTTTCTCTCTCTAGTTGTGGTGCTTGTGCTCCAGAGTGAATGGGCTCTGTAGTTTGAAGCACATGGGCTCTCTCATTGAGGTGCATGAGCTCAGTAGTTGTGGGGTGCAGGCTTTGTTGCCCCAAGGGATCGAACCCGCATCCCCTACATTGTAAGGCAGACTCTTTACCACTGGACCACCGGGGAAGTCCCCGTCTGCTCCACTTTAAATGAGACTTTAGCAGCTTAACTCCCCACATCTCTCAGACATTTTACTGCTTGCATCATGATTCATGATAAAACTGAGCAGCCCCTCACTGCTGGAGCTGCTGATTCATTTCCTGAACATACAAGGAGATAAAAAGATAATTGATTCTACTTTTATTGATTGCTGGATGTCTCAGAGTTTTTACAAAATAAAAATTTAGAAAAGATTAATGCAGGTTTCATTGCCTAGTAAATTTACCCGATCAGCTTAAGTAATCAGTTAAATCCCATTTACTTCAAGCTTGTTTTAGAAATACAGCTATTACCTACCTGATACTGTAACAAAGTATTCGGAAATAATTGAATGCTGGATCATCCTTCTAGGGGTCAGTTAATGTGTCAAAGCCAGTAGTGAAGATGTGATCAAGAAAAGTGTCATAGGACAATATCGTAGAGCAGATCTCTGAAATGTACTCATCTTGTATAACTGTAACTTTATAGCCATTGAACACCAAATTCCCCTTTCCCCTATCCCCTGGTAACCACTATTCTTTTGTCTACTTCTATATCTTTGACTATTTTAGATACCCTATATAAGAGGAATCATGCAGTGTTTGTCCTTCTGTGACTGACTTATTTCACTTAGCATTATATCTTCCAGGTTCATCCCTATTGTCACAAATGGCAGAATTTCCTTCTTTGTTTCAAGGCTGAATAATATTCCATTGTCTGTATGTACCACATCTTCTTTATCATTTGTCTGTTGATGGACATTTAAGTTGCTTTCATGTCTTGGCTATTGTGAATAATGCTGCAATGAACATGGGAGTACGGATCTTGGAGATCCTGATTTCAATTCTCTTGGATATACACCCAGAATTGGGATTGCTGGATCATATGGTAGTTTTATTTTTAATTTTCTGAGGAATCTCCATACTGTTTTCCATACATAGTGCCTGTAGTTAGCAGTAAGGTATTGTGTTCTTAAAAATATGTTAAGCAGGTAGATCTCATGTTGTGTTCTTATCACACACACATAAATAAAATAAAACAAACAAAACCCCATAGGGACACAAGGAAACATTGGAGGTGGTGGGCATGTTTATTACCTGGATTGTGGTGATGTTAATAAGATTATATACGTATGTCCAAACTCACCAGATTAGATACATTAATTACGTGCAAGTTTTTGTGTACTAGTTATATCTCAAAAAAGCTGAAAGAAATGTCATGGGAGTCAACTCAAATTCTAATATTCTCAATATTGATATTTTTGTAGGAATTTCATAAGCGCGGATGTGTGTATTTGTGGATCCCCTGAGTCCTCAGAGGTCATCTTTTAGGGCTGTTATTCAGAGTGGCACTAGTCTCACATTCTCTTACGCTAGGCCTTTTGAGGAGCATTTAGGAATAGGACTATTTACTTTTTATTTACTAAGATCAGCGAGGAGGATGGTTTGGGTTTCAGGACATGATTTTTGTATGGTTTTGAATATATCAGCGTATTAAATCCAGTTATAATGCTTTTTTTTTTTTTGGCTCTACAACTTTGGTGCCACTCTTGATTTTCCTTTGATTAAAAGAGAACAATGCTTACAAAATAATAAAAACTCTATCTAATAACAGGATTAAAAACACACAACTACTGTCTCAGAAGAGTGGAACTTGTTAAACTGAAGATCCTTTGTGCTGAAAATAATGATGGTTTTTATCTAAGAAAATGTAGGGGCATAGCTACATTTGGAATTAGAGCCTGGAAAAAGACACACTGAGATGTACTTGGGGTGGGAGAAGAGTGGAAAGGGAGAGAGGAATGAGGAGCCGTGATACAGGTGCAACGTGAGGTGATTTTATAAATTTGGGGGATGATTTGTTACACGGCAGAAACTAACTGATAAAGGCCCATTAAGAACTAATTATCCTTTCATTTGAATTTTGTTTAAATTCAGTCCTTGAGAATGAGAATTAAGCCATATAAATCTTGTGCTCTTTCAGCTCTTTCCTCAGTTCCTTACACATTATAATCATTATACTTAACATTTATTACACACTTACTTTGTGTCAGGCACTTACTAATGGCTTTCTGTGTAATAATAAACTGAATATTTGGAAAAACCCAACAATGTAGGACCATGATCTACAGTGTTTAGATGAGAAAACTGAGGTCCAGAAAGGAGAAATACCCGCCACCTTCACAAATCCAGTCACTGGCAGAGGGGGTATTTGCACAAGAGTTACCCAGCTCCAAAGCATGCAATTTTAATATCTATAATAGACTTCTTTGGTACACTAAATGGCACCTATAGGTATTATGTAAATTCTTAACTATGGTAACAAGTGTGATTCTGTTAGCTACGTTCTAACTTACTTCATTTTTCAGAAAGTGTCCCCTTTGTGGAAAGCACCTAACATTTTCCAGAGAACCTTTTACTCTGGGAGCTATTGGAGTGAGTCACAGCTAAGTTCATTAAGCGTTAGTGCTTCAGGAATGCCTCTGAGACTGAGTGGCATGTTTTAAGGGATGTTAACCATTGTGTGGAAAAGAAAACAGAAAACACGGAGGCTATGGAAATTTATCTCCCTGAGAATCTTTCCTTCTGGTTTTCTCCTGAGGAGGATGTCCTTAGTTCACTTCTAGCACTGCACTCCATCCAGGAGGATTTGTTACATAATCCCCTCCTGTTTGCTGCTGCTTCTCTCAGGCTCTAATCATCTCAGGACCCTATGAAGCACCAGACACTTGAGGACTATTTTATTTCAGATTAAAAATTATATATAAATAGCTAGTGCCATTTGCAGCAACATGGATGGACCCAGAGATTGTCGTACTGAGTGAAGCGAGTCAGAGAAGGAGAAATATCTTATGATATCAATTATATGTGGAATCTAAAAAAAAATTGATATAAATGAGCTTATTTACAAAACAGAAACAGACTCACAAACTTAGAGAACGAAACTATGGTTATAGGAGTGGGGGACTGGTGGTGGGGAGGGATAGTTAGGGAGTTTGGGATTGACATGTACATACTGCCATATTTAAAATTGATAACCAACAAGGACCTACTGTATAGCACAGGGAACTCTGCTCAATATTATGTAACAACCTAAATGGGAAAAAAGACTTTGAATAGCCGAAGTGAGAAAGTGGCACGGACATATATACACTACCAAATGTAAAATAGATAGCTAGTGGGAAGCAGCTGCATAGCACAGGGAGATCAGCTCGGGGCTTTGTGACCACCTAGAGGGGTGGGATAGGGAGGGTGGGAGGGAGACGCTAGAGGGAGGAGATACGGGGATATATGTATACGTATAGCTGATTCACTTTTTTGTAAAGCAGAAACTAACACACCATTGTAAAGCAATTATACTCTAATAAAGATGTTAAAAAAAAAAGAATGGATACATGTATATGTATAACTGAATCACTTTTCTGTACCCCTGAAACTAACAACATTGGTAATCAACTATACTCCAATATATGGGGGCTTCTCTGCCGGTGCAGTGGTTGAGGGGACCACTATGCAGGGAACATGGGTTTGTGCCCCGGTCCGGGAAGATCCCACATGCCACAGAGCGGCTGGGCCTATGAGCCATGGCCACTGAGCCTGTGCGTACCGCAAAAAAAAAAAAAAAATCCTCAACAGAATACTAGCAGACAGAATCCCAACAGCACATTAAAAGGATCATACACCATGATCAAGTGGGGTTTATCCCAGGAATGCAAGGATACTTCAATATATGCAAATCAATCAATGTGATAAACCACAGTAACAAATTGAAGGAGAAAAACCATATGATCATCTCAATAGATGCAGAAAAAACCTTTCGACAAAACTCAGCACTCATTCATGATAAAAACCCTCCAGAAAATAGGCCTAGAGGGCACTTAATAAAGGCGGTATATTACAAACCCACAGCCGACATCGTTCTCAATGGTGAAAAACTGAAACCACTTCCACTAAAAGCAGGAACAAGACAAGGTTGCCCACTCTCAGCACTATTATTCAACATAGTTTTGGAAGTTTTAGCCACAGGAATCCGAGAAAAAAAAGGAAATAAA
Source organism: Pseudorca crassidens (assembly GCF_039906515.1). Taxonomy (NCBI): domain Eukaryota; kingdom Metazoa; phylum Chordata; class Mammalia; order Artiodactyla; family Delphinidae; genus Pseudorca; species Pseudorca crassidens. The sequence goes on along the minus strand of NC_090302.1, from coordinate 102,488,512 downwards.
GGAATACAAATCGGAAAAGAAGTAAAGCTGTCACTGTTTGTAGATGACATGGTACTATATATAGAGAATCCTAAAGTCTCTACCTGAAAACTACTAGAGCTAATCAATGAATTGGTAAAGTAGCAGGACACAAAATTAATACACAGAAATCTCTTGCATTCCTATACAATAATGATGACAAATCTGAAAGAGAAATTAAGGAAACACTTGCATTTACCATTGCAACAAAAAGAATAAAATACCTAGGAATAAACCTACCTAAGGAGACAAAAGACCTGTATGCAGAAAACTATAAGACACTGATGAAAGAAATTAAAGATGATACAAACAGATGGAGAGATATACTATGTTCTTTGATTGGAGGAATCAACATTGTGAAAATGACTATACCACCCAAAGCAATCTACAGATTTATTGCAGTCCCTATGAAGCTACCACTGGCGTTTTTCACATAACTAGAACAAAAAGTTTCACAATTTGTGTGGAAACACAAAAGACCCTGAATAGTCAAAGCAATCTTGAGAAATAAAAATGAACGTGCAGGAATCAGGCTTCTGGACTTCAGACTATAATACAAAGCTACAGTAATCAAGACTGTATGGTATTGGCACAAAAACAGAAATATAGATCAACGGAACAGGATAGAAAGCCCAGAGATAAACGCACGCACATATGGTCACCTTATTTTTGATAAAGGAGGCAAGAATGTACAATGGAGAAAAGACAGCCTCTTCAATAAGTGGTGCTGGGAAAACTGGACAGCTACATGTAAAAGAAATAACTTAGAACACTCCCTAACACCATACACAAAAATAAACTCAAAATGGATTAAAGACCTAAATGTAAGGTCAGACTCTATAAAACTTAGAGGAAAATATAGGCAGAACACTCTATGATATAAACCACAGCAAGATCCTTTTTTACCTACCTCCTAGAGAAATAGAAATAAAAACAAAAAATAAACAAATGGGACCTAAAGAAACTTAAAAGCTTTTTCACAGCAAGGAAAACCATAAAGAAGATGAAAAGTAAACCCTCAGAATGGGAGAAAATATTTGCAAATGAAGCAACTGACAAAGGATTAATCTCCAAAATATACAAGCAGCTCAATATCAAAAAAACAAACAACCCAATCCAAAAATGGGCAGAAGACCTAAATAGACATTTCTCCAAAGAAGATATATAGATTGCCAACAAACCCATGAAAGGATGCTCAACATCACTAATCATTAGAGAAATGCAAGTCAGAACTACAATGAGGTATCACCTCACAGCAGTCAGAATGGCCATCATGAAAAAATCTACAAACAATAAGTGCTGGAGAGGGTGTGGAGAAAAGGGAACTCTCTTGCACTGTTGGTGGGAATATAAATTGATACAACCACTATGGAAAACAGTATGGAGGTTCCTTAAAGAACTAAAAATAGAACTACCATATGACCCATCAATCTCACTAGTGGGCATATACCCTGAAAAAACCATAATTCAAAAAATCATGTACCACAATGTTCATTGCAGCTCTATTTACCATAGCCAGGACATGGAAGCAACCTAACTGTCCATCGACAGATGAATGGATAAAGAAGATATGGCACATATATACAATGGAATATTACTCAGCCATAAAAAGAAATGAAATTGAGTTTTTTGTAGTGAGGTGGATGGACCTAGAGTCTGTCATCTAGAGTGAAGTAAGTCAGAAAGAGAAAAACAGAAAATGGTTATGAAGAACCTAGGGCCAGGACAGGAATAAAAACGCAGATGTAGAGAGTGGACTTGAGGACACAGGTAGGGGGAAGGGTAGGCTGGGACAAAGTGAGAGAGTGTCATGGATTTACATATTCTACCAAATATAAACTAGATAGCTAGTGGGAAGCAGCCGCATAGCACAGGGAGATCAGCTCAGTGCTTTGTGACCAGCTAGAGGGTTGGGGTAGGGATGGTGGGAGGGAAATGCAAGAGGGAGGAGATATGGGGATACATGTATATGTATCGCTGATTCACTTTGTTATAAAGCAGAAACTAACACACTATTGTAAAGCAATTATACTCCAATAAAGATGTTAAAAAAGAAATACTGGTGGTAAATTCTATTTATGCTATTTTCTGGCTATAATAGTTTAAGGTATAGTCTTAGCTGAGAAGAGTCGAACACATTGAACAACATTTTGATAATTTTGTTTTTCATTTGATTGTCTAGCATTAAAAATTTGAGCAAGAATAACAAAAATAATATATGGATTTAGATATTGTTTTAAGATATGGTAAATGAGATGTGATAATTTATACGATGGAATTAAAATATTTTGTAATATACTGTATAATGATAACAATTTATCACATGTGGTTCCATTACAGTGTTTAATGTGATATGTAAAATACATTTGAATCTAGTGTTGTATAAAAATTTTATTAATACTTACATTTTCTATTTGGTTAGAAAAGCAAATTTTCTCCAGATTGGAATTAATAAAAAGAAAAAATGTGGGAACTACAATGACTCAAGATTGTCTAATTTTGCATTACTTACTCTCGAATGGAACTGAAAAATTATTTCAAAATATGATTATAACAATATAAATAGTGCTTACTGATGATATAATGGTGCAAACATTAAATTGGCAATAATCTATGAAATACCTATGTCTTTATTCAATTCCTTAATGAAACATTTGTCCAGCCCTAAAACACAACATCCAGCCACATACAAGAATAAGTGAATTCAGTCTTTGAACATTGCTGACTTTTAATATTAAAAAAATTATTGCACGTATTTTTAAAGATAAATGATATGGTCAAAGAATTAGATAGTGCAGATGAACTTAGTCACTGAATTTTACTAGATTTCTGGCAACCTGGTCCGGAGCAGTTTCCAGTGGACTGTGGTAGAAGAGGCCAGTTTATAATGGGTTGAGGAGTGAATGAAATCTGAGGATCCTGAGTCTCAGGATGCTTTTTTTAAAAAAAGTATGGCTGTGAAGGAAAGGAGAGATCATAAACACTGATGGGAAGGAAGCAATAGATGAGGGAATTTGAAGATGTAACTGGGCGTGAGAGGCAGAGAGAGAGATTAAGGTTATGTATGTATGTATGTGTTTATGTATGTATGTATCAGTCTTTTTGGAAACAGGTATCCTAACTAGTTTGAACAGAAAAGTTTGATGCCATGTGATTTGGGCAGTATTAAGAGAGACTATAAGCGACAATGAGATACCCCCTGGGTGTAACCATTATACGCTACTGGCAGACTCCTTCAAATGACACCACTGAACCCAGCAACTTGAAGGTTCTTTGCTGGAGGACATGACTCCACCCAGCTGAGAGCTGTTCCAGGCTGATGATGCTGGAGGATCTGTGGGAGCAGAAGGCAACTGCCCACTCATGCTTGTCTCGAGACCCGCTGCTGGACCAGAGATTGCTGCTGGTGCTGAGACATTTCTTTCTTAGACTTCTCCTTGGTGTGGTTCGTTATCCCCTTTGGATGTTCACTACTTTGACTAACCTGTGTTGTGTGCAATAAGCCGAGTGACTTGATGGAAAAACAAAAACAAACAAACAACAACAACAAACAAGAGAGAGAGACTAGTAGGACAGAGGAAGTATGGCAGCCATGAAGTAAATGTGTCTGATCCTTGTCTGAGTTTTTTGGGAGAATGAAAGGATGTGGAAAGGGTGTCAGCCTAATAAAGAAAGCAGAGCCTCCCTAGTAGGGTGTGGGTGTGAATTGGGGGCTTGTGAGGAGGGTATCATCATGATTGGCAGATGGAGAAAAGCACAATCAGGTAAATTGGGATGGGGGAGGTTTTGAGAAAAGAGTAGGCATTCAAGAAACCAAGTCCTAAATAAAGATCTTCCCTGATGTCAGGGACATTTTCATGGTTTGTCTCTTATTTTTGAGAGGTGGAGAGGAGTCTGGGTAAAATCACTATAAAACTTAGGATCTCTCACTGAAAATTGTAGGTTGAAAGATGAGTAACCAAATCACATGGCTTCAGACTCCTCTGTCCAAACTTGTTAGGATGCCTGTTTCCCAAAAGACTGATACATACATACATGCACATATATGAATATAAATGCAGTTGCACAAGCACTTTTTAAATTTCAATATAGCTAGTGAGTGAAATGCCTTTTACTTTTTATTGATGTCTCAGAAGCCTGTCAAGGATTGACTAAAAATGGCCAGATGGTCATTGTTTTCAAGATTTGCTGCAAAATCTTTGAAACGCAGAGGTAGGGAATGATAATGGAAATGGAGGAAGAGGGGATAATTGTCATTCTATAATAATCTTATTTTCACAGGTGAGAGGGCTTTCTAGCAACAAAGGGATTAGATGAGTGGCCAGCTGAAGCATGGATACCTAAGTCCAATACTACCAATTTAAGGAAAATCAGAGGATGGAAGAAACACCCCAGCAATTTCATATTGGAGTATTTAAGAGTAACTGGCAGACTTGATATAAGGTAGGTATGAATTCTAAATTTTAAAATATTTTCTGTCCTTCTTTATTTGTAAGAATGTTTTACTGATCACTCTCTTGGGGCCTTGGGCATATGCCAGTTATCATCTTTTCTGTGCTACGATTTCTCAATCTGCAAAACAGGTGTCAATGTAGTCCTTACAGGGATTCTGGGGTGGTGCGTCTCACGTTACACAATGTCATAACACGTGAGTAAATATTAGGTCTCCTTTTTTATGCTTTATTTTCTTTCTCCAACTTGAAAGCAGGTATGATGCAATTTGCTTCTACGTAACCCTCATGTTGCATGTAGGAGTGCTTAGCTTTGAAAAATAATACAGTATATGTTCATTAACTATTTTGGAAGATCCCTGTTTGAAAAAGGACTGTTGTTCACTTTCTCTTATAGATTAAGAAAAATGAACTTCAGCGTTATGGTAACCATGTTTTTTTTCTGAATTAAAAATTAGTCTGACACACATTGTGGAAATGAGGCATACTATTTCACAATACTTTAACAGTTCTCAGATACATGTGTACCCTCTCCTAAGAGGTTAAATAAGGGGTTCAAGGGTGAAAATCCAGCTGATGGTACTGAAATTAGAAGCCAGAATACATACATTCCTTGAGATGTATTCCAACTAAATCAGGATAAGTGAGTGAAGGAAGGGTATGGAAATGATGTTAAATACAAAGTCTTTTAAGCAGCTTGGGAGAAAATGCAAGGATAGCAATCTAGAATAAGTGATATTTATACAAAAGGCTCTGAGTGCACAAGCTGTCATTTTTCTAATCATCCATGAATAAGTACTCTATAAGTGAGGGTGGGACTGAATCTGTATCTTTTTAAAATTTGAAGACTCTATTATTGTTGTTCATTTTAAAAGAAAATTTTAATGTTATTTACATATATCTGTAAGGAATATCCCTTGAATCTCAATTGAATTTGTGGGAAATGCGTTTTGCATTTGGTTACTCTACTGAGGAATCATTGCATAGAAAAGGGAGAGAGAAGTTGCTGGGACAAAAACATGCATCTCCAATACAAATTTATTTTAACCTATCTCACCACCATTTTTGATCAAGTTCTCCTTATTTTTTATTCAAACCCATTTGTGGGGGAAAAGTTTTAATCAAAGTATTAATTCAGTCAAAATAATTATGCAAAATAAACTGTTAATTTAATTGTAGACTATGTATGGAAGCTTATTTCAAAGCAAATGTTTGGGTTCAATCACTAGTGTTTAAAATCCTATGAAGTAACTGGTAATTTGACTTAATTCAATCTTGTCATTATTACTTTCTATGTGTCATTTAAAATTATTTTATTTTCACAGATTTACTATAGAAAAATAAGAAACTTAGATTCAGTCAGCTTGAGATAATCACTATTACCATTTTGATCAGTAGCCCTGTAAATATATATGTTGTTAGATATAAGATACATAGATTTCCATGAAAATGCAAATTTTGCAGGGCTGTAAATTTGTGATTGAATGAATAAGTGCATAGTAACAGAATTAAATTACAACACATCTACAGTTTTTATTTTTTATTTTAATTTTTTTCTGAAGTACAGTTGCTGTACATTATATGTTACATGTGTACAATATAGTGATTCACAATTTTTAAAGGTTATACTCCATTTATAGTTATTATAAAATATTGGCTATATTCCTCATGTTGCATAATATATCCTTGTAGCTTATTTTATACCTAAGAGTTTGTATCTCTTACTCTTACTTACAATTTTTAAATATGCAATTTTCTCATAAAATACATTTTCTATTATTACGATATTTTTATCATATACTTTTTATGGACTACATATAACTTCATGACTTTTATCAGGCCCTAAGCTTGAACATTTAGATTATTTCTAATTTTTTGCCATTTTACTTATTTAAATTTTTTTAACTGAAAATTTTTTTCCAGCTTTATTGAAATATGACTGGCATATAACATTGTATAAGTTTAAGTTGTACAATGTGGTGATTTGATATATGTATTACTGCAAAATGATTAACACAAGAAGGTTAGTTAACACATACATCACCTCATATAGTTACCATTTGTGTGTGTGTATGTGATATTTTGCAATTTTAAACAGTACTATAATTGAAAGGCTTTGACTACATCTTTGGATATATTTGTACTTATTTTATTAGAATCATTCCCTAGTCATGGGCCTGTAAAAGAGATGTGCCCATTTTAAAGATATTTATTGAATACATATATATTCAAATTGTGCTAAAGAAAGATTGTGTCAATTTATATTCTCATAGGCATGGCAGTGCCCATTTTTCTGACTCTTGCCATTCATGAGTTATAATTTGCATGCAGTCTGTTTGGTATTTAAAAAATTATATTTCAGGGTTTTAGTATTATTTGCTTATGGTATGCTTAAACACTTTATTCATATATTTAAGGGCCATTAGTGTTTTGTTGAAGAGTTCAAAGACTTTATTTTCCTCATGTTAATGTCCTAGCATTCTTTATATAGGATGGATTTGTCATACAGATTTCATTATATCCTCCAATATTTTAATATTTTCTTGAAATTTTAAAATTTAGTTATTTATGGAAATTTTATTTATTTAATATCTGACTATTAAATGGATTTGTGTTTTTGAGCTGCTCTTTTCCTTTAAGATGTTGCCTTTAGGGTTATATTTTAGAAGAATTAATATTATATAAATGATATTATGTAGATAAACACTTCCATTTCCTTCTAATATGTATTTTATAATAAAACTCTTTTATGTATTTGATAAACTATTTAAAAATTTTAAGGCTCAATTTTCTACCTTTTACTCTTGAATTTACCAGAATTTACATTGTTATTGTAAATGAGGTCTTTTTTCCTTTTAGGGTACAATTGACACTTGAATAACAGGGGTTAGATTGAACTGTGTGGGTCCAGTTATAGGCAGATTTTTTTTCAATAAATGCTTACTACAATATAACTAATCTGCAACTGATGGACTCTTCGGATGCTGGAACCCAGGATATGGAGGGCTCTGGACCCTTTGTAAAATTATAGTTGGATTTTCATTTGCATGGGTGTCGGTGCCAATAACTCCCAGTTGTTTAAAGGTCTAACTGTATGTTCTTATTGCTGGCGCATAAGGAAGTGATGGATTTTGATCTTTATTGTTTCTTCACTTGCAACCTGGCTGAATTTTCTCATTGGTTGACTCTTACTGACCCCCACTCTCGTACTGAGCCCAAAGTCCTGCCAGATGAAAGTCAGGAGGGGCAGTGCAGACATGTGTTCTTGTGTCAGCACTGACATGCTTTTCCAGAGACAGTGGTTGGGCCATAGATTGTCCCCTGGTCTAACCTTATTGCCCAGGCTCCCTGCTTCCCCCTCAGTCAAGGCAGGATTTCTCTTCATGCAGTGATCCAGATGCCGGTCAGGAGACTCCCTTCCATGGCCTTGCCAGCACTGTTTCTTGCAAAAATCCCTTGAAATTTTGCACATGTGAACACTGTCGCCTGGGTTTAGGATCTACAGGTGTAGATTTTGAAACCTTTTTTACATTCCTTTTATCATATTAGTAGGATTTGAGAGGCAGGGAGTGTTAAAAAGGTGGGCTCCATTTTTACCTTCAACCAGAATCTTCAAAGTCAGTTTGTTTATTGGTTATCCTGTGCATCTTATAATTTAAAGAGTTTAAAAGAGCAGAAATTAAAACTCTTAAATAGAAATTGCTGTTTCTAGAAGCCACATTTGCTTTTGTCTCTCTCTGCCTGTTCTTTAACATTGCATTTCTAAGCTGTGCTCTGCTATAATTAATGAGTGCTGTCTTTGACTAGTAATTGATGAAGAATCAATGCATGTCATCTACCATTACAACTTCTTGATTGCATGAAGAGGCTCATGATCTGGGGGGAGGGGCTTTGTGATTTTTTTTTTTTTCCTGGTGCAAATGTAAGTTACTGGATCACCTATCCTACGTGCGACTGCAATTCTGATCCTTATTTCCAATTAAAGAGTAAAATTCGGTTGTTCACTTTCAGGAGTTTCCGACAGGAAGGAATTCTAATGTAGAAGGAAGGAAGGAAGGTTTTCCAGTATGTACTGCAGAAATCACAACACACAGATGCTTTAATTATGTTAGTTGCTTCAATGCAATGGATTTTCCAACACCTTTACCACCCACTTATATGTGACCTTGAGAAAAGCTCTTCTTGTTTGAAAGCATGAGTTTCTCAGTAGCCAGCACTGCATTTTTGGAGAAAATGACCACAAGGCACGAGAAGGTCACTAGTCTAATATTCTGTTGTGTAAAGATTGTGATCTATATGGCTTGGCCATAGGACATGCAGACCATTAGAATGGCTGGTTGCTGTGAGTGGCTGAGATTGGGGGTGAAATAGGGTAACTGACGTCCCTCCCTCTGAGAACAGTCATCAAGTCTGGGGGGCTCAGGGACTGCAGGGTGGTTGTTATGCTCTCACCACATTCGTGAGTAAGATGCTCACGTTCACTCACCGAGCTTCTCACTGTACCTAGATTTCAGGTCATGATTTAAGCCCAGCCAAGAGTTTCTTCTCCTCTTTTACCATAAATAGAAATACTAGGCCTGTGTGATAGAGTTTTCTGGGCTCAAGTCTTTGACTGCTGTTCTGTGCCGAGCTGCAGATCTGCTGGGATATTTTCTGCTGCGTGAGCAACTCAGCTTCCATTCTGAATATTTTATACATTCTGTGCACGCTTGGCAGAATAAGGGCTTTCACCAGTGATGAATTCATAGTATACACATTGGCAGCTTTCCTGAACTGGTTACTTTAATGACATTATCAATTAGCCCTAAAAGTTGAAATTTAAATGAAATCCACCAACAAGCCTTTGAATCAGCTAATCACAGGAGATGGGCCTAAACAGGCCCTATATAATTAAGCAGGACAATAGTGAGGGGAAATTAATTGAGGGGTGCAGTATAAAGAGCACTGGGTTCTTTCTCCATAGCTTTGAAAAACTCTATAATGCCAAAGGGAATGGAAAAGATCAGATTATGAAATGGGTAGAATCCATCAAAACTCTTTATCCTGTTTATTGACACATTTAATCTTTACCCAAAAGCTCTGCTGGCCATTGGAGATACAAAAGGGAGGGAGTGAAGAGGAATTACTTACTTAACCCTTTCTGTTTGGCAAATGTGATACTCATTGAAAACCATTTTATTATCTTTAATTTTGACGATATTCTGCAGAGTAGAGACTTCGTAGGTGAAGATGTTATGGATGAAGAATCACTCAAGAGATGGAACAATAATGCACAAAAGAATACGGGTGGGAGTGTTATTGAGAAGGAAATCCCACTATTTGTGGAAATGCAGAATATGGACTGTAACTGCTGTTAGGGTTAAAGGAAGGGAGAGGCCAACAAGGTTGGGACAATCAAGAAAGGCTTCACCCCAATAAAGATGTTAAAAAAAAAAAAAAAAGAAAGGCTTCAAGGAAATTAGAGGAATAAATGTGACTTAACACATGGGTAGGATCTTAAGCAGAGGCCAACAGGATGGGCTTTTAGAAAAAATATTCTCTTTTGCTTCCTTTTTTTTTTTTGCTTCTTTTTTATTAGGTCATTTTTTTTCCTCTTAAAAGAATGATCTTTCTTTGAATTATGCTTAATTTTTGAAAAAAATTTATTGGAGTATAGTTGATTTACAATATTGTGTTAGTTTCAGGTGTATAGCAAAGTGAATCAGTTATACATATATCCACTCATTTTTAGATTTTTTTCCCATATAGGTCATTATAGAGTACTGAGTAGAGTTCCCAAGAATGATCTTTAAAGGAGGGAGGAAGACTAGAAGGAGATTTTGTGTGTGTGTGTGTGTGTGTGTGTGTGTGTGTGTGTGTGTGTGTGTGCGCGCGCGCGCGCACATGTATGAGAGAGGGAGGAAGGGAGAGAGAGAGAGAGAAACAGAGAGACACTGGTGCAGAAAGCACCAGTGAGCACTAGAGAGGAATCCAGAGACAATTTCCTTCATGAATCATTTTTCTATCATAGATGTGTATGTGTTTGAGAGTGAGCTCTACTTGGTAGGGCCGTTTCTAAGGCTGCCCAGCATGCTTGTGACTACGAAGGAGCTGGCTTAGCTGCAACCAAAGAGTATGGAAGGGAGATTCTCCATGTGGAGAAAAATGTCTCCTCTGAGAATTTTTATCATGTTAAGTTTGTTCTGGAGTCAGGCATTAGAAAATTCATGGTATTATTTAACTTTGTTCTGGAAGGCAATGTTATAGTTTACAAAGATCTTTCACAGCATTGTGTCTGTTTTTAGATTTTACCTGTGCAAGGATTCTGATGATAGAAAAGATAGTATATAATATTATATAAAATATAATATGTATTATTGTTTGAGCAGCTATTTTCAATTATTTTGGGTACCTACCCAAGAGCAGAATTGTAGGGTCACTTAATAATTCTACGTTTAACTCTTTGAGGCGCCACCAAACTGTTTTCCACAGTGGCTAAACCATTGCCTTCCCACTAGTGATATGTAAGGGTTTCAATTTCTCCACATCCTCACCAAGACTTGCTATTTTTCACTTTCTTGAGGGTCGCCATCCTAGTGGATGAGAAGTGGTACCTCATAGTGGTTTTTTGTTTTGTTTTTTGTTTTTGTTTTGCAGTATGCGGGCCTCTCACTGTTGTGGTCTCTCCCGTTGAGGAGCACAGGCTCCGGATGCGCAGGCTCAGCGGCCATGGCTCACGGGCCCAGCCGCTCCGCGGCATGTGGGATCTTCCCGGACCGGGGCGCGAACCCGTATCCCCTGCATCGGCAGGCGGACTCTCAACCACTGCACCACCAGGGAAGCCCCTCATAGTGGTTTTGATTTGCATTTTCCTAATGACTATTTATGCTGAGCATCTTTTCATGTGTTTGTTGGCCATTTGGAGAAATGTCCATTCCAGTTTTTTGCCCATCTTAAAAATTGTATTTTTTTCTTGTGGAGTTGTAAAAATTCTTTATATATTCTGGGTACAAGATCTTTATCAGATATGTGATTTGCTAACATTTTTTTTCCATTCTGTGAGTTATTTCACTTTCTTGATAAAGTCCTTTGATTTGAAAAGTTTTTAATGTTGATGAAGTCTAATATATCTACTTTCTCTTTTGTTCCTTGTGCTTTTGGGGCCATACCTAAGAATTCATTGCCAAATTCAAGGTCATGAAGATTTACCCTATGTTTTTTTCTAAGAGTTTTATGGCTTTAGCTCTTATAGTTAGGTTGTTCCATTCTGAATTAATTTTTGTATGTAAAGTAATGTTCAGATTCATTCTTTTGCGTGTGGATATCCAGTTGTCCCAGCACCATTTTTTGAAGAGACTATTCTCTCCTCATTGAATGGCCTTGGCACCCTTACTGCAAATTAATTGGCAGTAAATGTACAAGTTATTTTTGAATTCTCAGTTTTATTCTGTTGGTCTGCATGGCTATCCTTAAGCCAGTACTACATTGTTTTAATTACTGTACGTTTGCACCAGTTTTTGAAATCGGACCTTTGTTATTCTTTTTCAACATTCAGGGCCCTTGGCAATTCTGTATAAATACAACCATCAACTTTTCCAATTCTGCAAAAAAGGTCATAGGAACTTGGAGAGAGATTGCACTGAATCTGTAGATCATTTTAGGTATTATTAACATCTTCACAATGTTAATTCTTACAATTCATGAATACAAATGTCTTTCCTGACTATCCTAAGACAGCCATCTAACTCTTCCCCTTGCTTTCATTCTTAACCTATACCCCTAAAGCTGATTCTTCTCACAGCAGCCAAGATAAGCATTTTTAAAGGAAAATAAGATCATGTCATTCCTGTACTTTCAACCCTCCAATTGCTTCTCCTCACAATTAGAATAAAATCCACAGTCCTCACTGAGCCAATGAGAACCTGCAGGGTTGGTCCTTACTGCTCCCTTTGTTCTCATTTTCTACCACTCTTTCCTTGCTTACTTGGCTCCAGCAATTCCAGCCTTGCCATTCCTTCACTATAGGAAGCATACTTCTCTCTCAGGACATTTGCACTTCCTTTCTCCTTTGCCTGGAGAGCTCTTCCCCCTGATAGTTACTTACCTTGTTCCTCTCCTTATTCGTATCAGCTCAATGCTATGTCTTTGGAGAGGCCTTTCCTGACTGTTTTATTTATAGTAGTATTCCATTAGTATCACCCCATACCCTATTTTATATTTCTTTATAGATTGATTACTAAAATGTGAGAAAGGATTTTGCTTCATTCACTACTGTGATACTAGCATTTAGAGCAGTGTCTGATACATATTAGGCAGCGACTAATTTCTGCATGGAGGAAGGAATGAATGAACTCTCCTCCAGAGAAAGAGAAGTTGAAGTAGCATAACGAACATAAATAAAATAGGATTTGGAATGAGGCAGAATTTGATTTTTTTTTTTAACATCTTTATTGGGGTATAATTGCTTTACAATGGTGTGTTAGTTTCTGCTTTACAACAAAGTGAACCAGTTATACATATACATATGTTCCCATATGTCTTCCCTCTTGCGTCTCCCTCCCTCCCACCCTCCCTATCCCACCCCTCCAGGCTGTCACAAAGCACTGAGCCAATATCCCTGTGCCATGCGGCTGCTGCAGAATTTGATTTTTTAATGCCATTCTGTCACTTACCAACTGTGCAATCTCAGTAAATTATTCGACCTCTCTGGACCTCAGTTTGGAGGACATGAAATGGACAAGGTAGTATTTTACTCCAAAGTTGTGGAGAAGCTTGGCTGTTAGGCATGCGAATCCCCTGGTACAGTGCTTGGCAAGAAGGAAGTACTTAAATAATTGCAGCTGTTGCTACGGAGATTATTTCTTACCCTCAGCTAGGTTAAAACACATGAAAGTCGCGTTCCTTAGAAGACAGTAATATATTTTGGCCTCTGGACTCAGAGCTGCAGTATTGAAATTGCTTGGTGTCTGATTATACAAAAGACCGAGTTTTCCTAAAATTGCTCAGCTAGTTTCCAGGGGTTATTTTCTCTTGTTTCTTGTTTTTCCCCCTCGAAGAAGGTGTATTTTGGTTTCTGAGTCCATTAGGAATTTCAAAAGAGATACATGTATATTGATAATCCAAAGCTAGCTTGTTGCCATGAACGTTATTTTGAACCTTCCAATTTGTAATCAAAGTTTCATTGGTGTCATAGTTAACTTCCTCTCGAAACTCCCACACCATTTTCTTAGTGAACTGTTGAGAATTTAGTAAAATTCTTTAGCCAATCTTAAACTGTACTGCGGATGACTTAGTCACAATGCAGCCGGAAACAAAGAAGAGAGACTACGTACGCCATATCATCCGTTCAACCCCATTATTTTATATTCACTGCTGCCACAGACAAGTCCTTTATTAGGGACTATATTGTATCGTATCTACTTCCAGGGTTGGGAACTGAAGGTGCATTGATGATGCGAGGACTGGCTTGGTACATAGCCAGGTGCAAATGGGGGAAGCTTAGTGTTTGATTCTGCTGATGTGCTCTTTTCGCTCAGATCCTGGAACAGCATCCTCACTGCTCCTCTTGGTTCTTGTCTCTACTGCAGGCTCTCACATGATGTTAAAGAACACTCAGGGATCAGTCTTTCAGACAGACATGAGCTAAAGATTCTGACATAACTGCCCACGGGACTGGCATCAAGATACTAAATTTGTACTGAAAAAAAAAAAAGCAGCAAAATCAATCAGATTCAAGAAACTGCCATACCAGAGGGTGGACGGGCACCTGGAGGATAGATGTTATTTCTATTCTTTTTTTTAAACCAATAATTATGCATTATCTAGAATACTGAGTGGTAGAGGTAAAAATCTATTCAATAACTCCATGATCTGACAGTTGAACCATGCTTGCTGATATTGTTTCACACAGCGCATTACACACAGCTTGTTCTCAATAAATATTTTTCCTGCATAATGGCTCTCATACACTTCTTTTCCCTCTGAGTTTGAATCGGCAGCCATGATACCCAAGGAGTCTTCATCTTGTTAGCAAGGTGCATTATCTCGTTGGCCATCAAAAGATTAGAGCAGAGGAACAGCTGGAAACCAGCAGGGATGGGTGGGGGAAAGAAAACCTGATCTGTAATTATTTCATTTCTCTTCTTTGACAGCATCCTCCTGTTCTAAGACATGGATTCAAAGTGACTGAGTGCCTCCCTCCCTAATCCTGTGTCAAGATGAGCCTTGTATACTAGGGTCACAGAAATTGCTTTACTTTCCTATCACAGTGAAATAATGTGCTAAAGCTCCAAACCTGAAGCATGGAAGAAAAAATAGATGTTAAATGTAGCCATAAATATACTCACAGTTTTCTCTGTATTTTTCTTAGGAACCTGAATGGATACGTAGTCCTAAGCAGTACTTTCCAGGGACATGGGGCCTATTTAAATAACAGCTACTTTTAAAATCTGGATTCCAGTTTTTCACTGTGTTTTAATCAGTGAAAGTTAATTTTACAGAAGATATTTTAAAGAAAGTTAATAAGTTTGGGTGAAAACTCAGTTTAGATTCTATGTTAATTGTGCTTTCTCTTGTTTTCTTGTTCCCACACTTAACTCTAGGCTGAAACAAATCAAAATAAAAGGATCAGACATAAGTAAAGACGATGACAAGCCAGATTTGGCCAGATACGTGTACAATGCATTTAGTGTCTGGAAACATAAAAAAAAATGCACAAACTGTGATGAGACAAAATCAATTGTAATGAATGTGTGCTGAATTTCAACTCTGTGCTAAGCACTTAACATATATTCTTTTATTTATTCTCTAAAACAACTCTGGGAGATGATAGAAATAGTAAAGTAGAAAATGTGGATAGTAATAGCTATTTCACAAAGTTTTTGAAGTGCTTTAATAAGCTAGTTAGCTACACAGATGGCAAATGCCTTCGATATAACGTAATTTATGCATAATAATAATTGATTCCCCTTTGAATTTGACATAAAAGAAAAATCGAAACTCAGTGATGTCAAGTCACTTTCCCTAGGTCTTATATCACTGGCAGATAGTGGCCTAGCTGTTCTAGAACTCAGGTGTTATGAGAGTCCCTTGGAAAAAAGGCGTTTAGGACCCCCAATTCCCCTAACATTGTCATGAAAGTATTTTTTCTAGCTCACAGAAAGCAGGTGGGACAAACAGAATAGTAAGGTAATAGGGTCTGTGCATACCTCTTCAGGATTAACATACATTTGCAACAAAAGAGAAAAAATGTATTAGGATCTGAAAATTCCCTTTTAAAAGTCTCTTTTGGCTTTGAATTCAGACTTGCTCATTTTTTATGTCTATTAATGACTTTCAGAGTGAACTGGGATATGTATAAAAATATTCTCAACAGTGTTATTCATAATGGCCCAAATGAGAAAAAAACACATGCTT
Source organism: Pseudorca crassidens (assembly GCF_039906515.1). Taxonomy (NCBI): domain Eukaryota; kingdom Metazoa; phylum Chordata; class Mammalia; order Artiodactyla; family Delphinidae; genus Pseudorca; species Pseudorca crassidens. The sequence continues at coordinate 102,472,649 of NC_090302.1, read as the reverse complement.
ATCAACAGAAGCACTATACATCAATTAAAATGAATAAATGTCTGCTATGCATTCATTAGTCAAGCGTGTAAAGAGATCTCAAAAATATAATAATGAAAAAATATGTATAATAATGTGTAAAAGAAGCCAAACTAAAAATACATACTGTACAATTCCATTTATATAAAGCTAAAAATAAGCGAAACTAAACCACATTATTTGGAAGTTCATACATAACTATTAAAAGTATAATAAAAAGCAAGGAAATGATCACCATAAAAGTCAGGTCAGGGTTATTCCAGGATATAGGAGGGAGTTTTAATTAGGAACCATATGTTGAGTGCTTTTGGAATGCAAGGATATTCCTTTTTTGTCCTCAGAGGTGGTTTTAGGGATGTTTACTTTACAATAATTCATTAAACTGCACATTTATATTTTATGCCTTTTTCTGTAAGTGTGCTATATTTTTACATTTCACAATAAGAAAGGTTTCAAAAAAAGAATAGAAACTTGTCTTATTGAGAAGATACATTTCTTTGATGAGAGAAGTAATAGAAGGGGTTAGAACACTTGATTCCCATTCTCATGGTGTGACTTGTCCCCTATTGGAACGGATGCCAGGGCAGGCCAGCAGGGTCTGCTGTCTGTCTGCCTGGTCACTAGCCATCTGAGCCAGTGATGGGGCCTGGGCCTCTGGGGAAATGCCTGGGTCTTTCCTTCATGCAGAAGATGGGCGATAAGCTGGAAATGATTTGGATAGTTTTGGACACTGCTTTTATGGATCGTTTTAGTGAGTTTATCTTTGGGGATTCTGCAGTTTCTTCCTCACCTCAATAGAAAGAACCAAACTATACTCAGACCCTAAAGAGAAAACATCCTTATTTTCAGCAGACCCCCAAACATCACGTCAGTTTCACTTCGAAATCTGTTACATCATCGTTAGTAATCATTTTGCATGGTTGCTGAGCTTTTATCAGGGGCCTGCTCATCTGTGAAATTAGGTGTGTCTGCCCCGCCCCGGTTCCCTGAGTGAAATGGTTTCAGGGTGGACGTGCAGTTGAACTAAGTCAGCTTGAGGGTGGAGTGTTCTGAACAAAAGAAACCCAGCATCCAGACGGAAGCAGCTTGAGTGGAAGCAGTCACAGGGGCTGCAGGGCAGAGGCTGGGAGCCTGTATCTGCTAAGGATGTAAGATTATCTCAAAAGTCAGGGCCTGGGCTGCTCGTCTTTGACATGACATTTCTAAGATCCAGAACGAGGCTTGAATGTGAGGAGGATGTAAAGGATGCAAGTGATACTTATTTTAAAAAGAAAAATACAGGGCTTCCCTGGTGGCGCAGTGGTTGAGAGTCCGCCTGCCGATGCAGGGGACACGTGTTCGTGCCCCGGTCCGGGAGGATCCCACATGCCGTGGAGCGGCTGAGCCCTTGAGCCATGGCCGCTGAGCCTGCGCGTCCAGAGCCTGTGCTCCGCGATGGGAGAGGCCACAACAGTGAGGAGCCCACGTACCGCCGGAAAAAAAAAAAAAAAAGAAAAATACAGCAGTCAGCTTGAGTGTCTACACAATCTCCTTGTCTTCCCTGGTCAGTCAATTCTTATAACCAAGGCTGATTCCTGACCGTGGTGCATAATTTAGAGTCGAGACTGTATGCTAAACAGGACAGGAAATAGGTGGGCCCTGGAAGCCTTTAATACAGAGTCTGGGAGGTCCGTGTTCACACAGCCAGTAGGAACCTGAAGGAGAATTCTAAGGCAAATAAGGTTAAAGAATCAGATTTTCCCCCATTCACTCCATATGTCTAGAGTTATGTCTGATTTTTTAGAAAAAGAAGATATCTTCACTGGCTAGTAAACTGCCTGTGACATTTTGGTGATTAATAAATTACTTTTTTTGTTAAAGATTACATAGAAAATTGCAGAGCCACTTGCTCGTTTTAACTTATTGAGCTCCTTGTATCAAAAGAGAAAGATGGGGTCCTCTGCATCTTGTAGTCGTCTGCAGATGCTGCCCCATCTGACTAGTTGCAGTACAAATAATTACAAACTAAATCTAGTTTAACAGGGGGTCATGGAAGGCACATCCACCACTTGTGTGATGCTAAATATTTTCAATGATTCTTGATGCCGGGATTTCCTCATCTCTAAATCAGAGATGATCACATTTTCCCTAAAATTGTTATAAAGGTTAAATAAATAAATAAATATGTATATATAACACACACATATATTATAAATATATATAACCTCTTTAATTTCATTTAATCCCACATATATGTAACTTGCCACATTGTACCATGCTCAGTAATGAAAGTCATGGTGCCATGCTTTTCCCCATATGTTGGTGTTCAATGAAAAACCTCATCTACAGGATAACAAAGTAATACCAATTTGTAACTGAATATTTTGCAATATAAGATCCATGGTTTATGACGTCTGAGTGATTTTAAAGTAAGATGTATAAAAATAACATACATCTTTACTACCTATAAGCAAGTTCTCTTTCGTGGATTAGGAACTCTTTATAATTTACAAAGAGAAAACATCCTTAATTTTGGTGGGCCCGAGAACATCAGGTCAGTTGGACTGAGCAGGTCAGTGCTTCTTATATAATTTTGTTTTTATTTTATCGACTGAAATAAGGGTGCTCTCTTGCCCTTTCTACTTCTAAATACCATGCTTAGATTGCATTTCTTGGTTTTTCTTAATGCTTGGTTTAAGCATTAGTTACTGAATTTCTCCTCTGCCCATCCTCATCACATACATGTCAAAAGCCTGTCACTCTCTCTAGTTTAGATTTTACAACTTTGGTCAGATCAATGATTCTCAAACTTTAGAGTGCCTTAGAATCACTTCGATAGCTTGTGTAAATACAGATTTGTGGGTCCTACTCCCCTCTGATTCAGTAAGGGAGGATCCAGAGAATGTGCATTCCAAACAAATTTCTAGGTGATGTCATGATGTTGTTGGACTGGCCGAGGGACCACACTCTGGGAACCACTGGGTGACATAAACATTTTATCTTCACATTGTAAAACATACGTTATAGCTGAGCCCTGTATATATACCATAGTTGCTTTCTGTTTCTCATCGATATATTTTTGTTCGCCCTAGAGTTAATAATTGTCTTTTCACCATTTGATTTAGTTTGTATGCATCTATCATTAAGTTATACCCAAATTCTCTCTCAGTGATGTAAGTCTCCCAATATGTTCAGATTCATTAGGTATTTTAAAATATCTTTTTAAAAAATAAATATCCCAGGATTTTTTTTGACATGCTCCAACGTGGACTGACACACACAGCTGCTTGGTTGAACATCCTACTTTCCAGATTTTGTAGCTTTTTAAAAAAGTATCTGAGAATGTCTTTTTTTCTCCCCTTTTATTCCATTGAAAGTTGGTTGACTAAAATTCTAGTTGAAAGTAATTTCTTTTTGAAAGCATTGTTCCATGGTCCTCTGACTTCCATTGTTGCTATTGGGTAATCTGACATTATCTGATTTCTTGATCCTTTGCAAGAAACCAGTTTTCTTTCTGGAAGTTTTAGAATCTTTTCTTAATATCCAGTCTTTTGAAAATTTTCAGGGGTTCTAGTGTAGGTCTATTTTCATCTATTGTGCTGAGCACGAAATGGGCTCTTCCAATCTGGAAACTCACATCCTACAAGTCTGAGAAACTTTCTCCAGTTATCTCGTGGATAATTTCTTACCTTCTATTTTCTCTGTCCACTTTTTCTGTGACTCCTTTGTGTGTATGATGGACATTCTGGAAAAGTCCAATTTTCTTATCTTTTCTCTCCATTTTCTAACTCTTTATATTTTGGTCCTACATTCTGGGAGATTTCTTCAAATTTACGGGTTTTTTTCCCCTCATTTTTAATTCTTAACATCTCTTTCTGGCTCTTCTCTTAATATTTTTTTTGAAGCATCCTCGTTTTGCTTCATGGATGTAATATCTTTTATCTCTTGGAAGGTATTAATATAGGTTTAAAAACTTTTTTTCCCCTGTACTATCTCTGTGTCCTTCCTGTTACTTTATGTGATTTCTGTCTTTTATAATACAATTTTCCTCAAATATGTGATAATTGTTGACTGTAAATTCTTATTTAAGAGTGGGCTACTAAAAAGCCGACTGGATGCTTTTGTACCAATAAATAGAGTTGTTTGTCTCTCACTAAACCCTCACTGCCCAGGACCATGGAGCCCTGTCTCCTTCCACCTCTGGAGAAACATGATAACTTATGTGATAGAAAGACAATGAGATTTGATATGAAGATCTGCATGTAGGGTCCTGAATCTCCCCCTTAGAATCTGCATGAGCTTGAACAGATGTCTTGCTTTCTCAGTGTCAATCTGAATGCTTAGAACAGTGTATGGCACGTGTCATACATGTAATACATATTTGTGGAATGAACAGATATCCTCAACTGAGAAATGAAGATCATAACACCCTCCTCCTCACTTTGTGGAGTTATTTAATTAAGAGAGTATGTCAAAAAGTCCCTTGAAATTATCAAGTGCTACTCAAATTTCAGAGGTTATTATCAAAGAGACGCTAACATTTATTGCACAAGTGCAGTACCGTAGGGAGGGTGCTGTACTGGTCAGTTTCACTGCAGGCACATCCTTCATAATACATGTGTAAGTATGAATGCTGTGCTTCTGTAAAATGAGAAGCATTGGGGGTTTTTTTAGGATAAAAAAGACATAATTTAATTGTTTCATAAAGTATAATTTTAAAAAAAGATTAACCCAGGAAATCATGGTCGTTGGTGTTTGCAGATCAGGAAATAAAATATTTCATCATCACACAAACACCTTATGTATAAACCAGCTTACATAAAAAATGAAATTACTGGGCTTCCCTGGTGGAGCAGTGGTTGAGAGTCTGCCTGCCAATGCAGGGGACACGGGTTCGAGCCCTGGTCTGGGAGGATCCCACATGCCGCGGAGCAACTGGGCCTGTGAGCCACAACTATTGAGCCTGCGCGTCTGGAGCCTGTGCTCCGCAACAAGAGAGGCCGCGATAGTGAGAGGCCCGCGCGCCGTGATGAAGAGTGGCACCCGCTCGCCGCAGCTAGAGAAAGCCCTCGCACAGAAACGAAGACCCAAAAATAAATAAATAAATAAATAAAATTTTAAAAATGCCCTTATAAAAAAATGAAATTACTTACAGTGTGAAGCCTAGAGTATACTCCATTCTTTGTTGTTCTGATTAGCATAAGCAAACGTATAAGTTCCTTCTTATATCTTGAGAATGAATGATGGATGTTTGAACCACCAGGGTTTCTCCTCATAGCTGAAGCCGTTTTATAGTGTAGAAATTCCTTTTCCATTATTAAGAATGAAAGTCCATTCTCAAGTATATGTGGTCCAACAACTAGCACTCTCAGGATTTGTTGCTTGTCTCTGATTAATACCAACTCCACCTTCTGTTAGCCAGTACCCTCGTGGACCATGCGAAATGGCATTTGTTTTGCAGCTTATATTTAGGACACTTGTTGCAAGGTTAAGAACTACTTCAGAAAATGAAGCTTCTTTAAACAACTCTTTTAACTCTTGATCAGACGTAACCTCCAGTGCATTTATCCTACTATGGCAAAGGGCTTGTGTATACTTTTTCACAGAATCCAGCCCTTCTGGTCCACGAACAAACTTTGTTACTTCTGCAGCAAGTCGTTTCTGAGGACGCCGATTTTCTGGCTCTGTGACATGCTGCTGCATTATGTCATTAATCTCTGGAAGGGGTGGAAAAGTGAAGAGCTTTTGGTACCTTTCTATTGAATCATCTTGCTGCCTGACAACTGATACAATTCAAAGGGAGGTATCTTAACTCTGTGTAGCCAAACAGCGCTGTCAGATGACTTTCATGGTTTTGATCCACTTGTAATTAGGGGAACGGTGATTCCAACTACGTCTTCTCCAGTCATCTTGTGGATGAAATCATACCCGGACATGAGATTGCTTAGCTCATCAGATCCACCCAGCCGGATCAACAGCCATAACGCTGGAACAGGTACTAGAAGTTATAGGCCTGGAGCATTCAGTATAAGAACTCGTTCATAGGCCTGGAGCATTCAGTATAAGAACTCTTTCGACCTCATGAGCTCAGGGCTCTAGTGCCGACGAGTCTGGATGCTCATGCGCAAGCGTCCGCCCACAGCTGCTCGGAAGGGCATAGAGTGCTGCGCTGTGAAACTGCAGGTCGGCTCATCAGCAAAGAAATGCTGATCAGCTGCTGGAGCCCTCTGCGCAGGCGCAATGGCCCCTCCCGCCTGCGCAATCGCTTTGTAGGTAAAGGGGCGCAGCTGCGCCAGCGGATGGCCCACAAGAGGCAACAAGTCGGCCGTGGGATGAGGCAACAGTAGATGGTCTGGAGAAAGCTTCCCGCCTTGCCACAGTGGAAGAGCTCTGGCAATTCTATCTTCATACCCCTTTTGGGGGAGAACTTCTTTTTTTTTTTTGCGGTACGCGGGCCTCTCACTGTTGCGACCTCTCCCGTTGCGGAGCACAGGTTCCGGAGGCGCGGGCTCGGCGGCCATGGCTCACGGGCCCAGCCGCCCCGCGGCATGTGGGAGCTTCCCGGACTGGGGCAGGAACCCGTGTCCCCTGCATCGGCAGGCGGACTCTCAACCACTGCGCCACCAGGGAAGCCCGGGGGAGAACTTCTTGAACACACCCCCGGACACCTGCACCGCCGGCCGCCCCTGAGCGCTGGAGTGAGCCTCACGCAGCCCCAGGCTCAAGACTCCTGAAGGGCCTGGGGCTCCAGACCACCAGCCTGAGGAAAAGGACCGCAACGTGGGCGCCACCGTTTTGGTGGCAGCCTATCAGAAGCAGCCTTGGAATTTGTGAACACTCTCCTGTAGAAGAGCAGGTAGGATTCAACAGAGTGGCAGGATGGGGGAAGATAGGTCATGTACATGTTGGCTTCCTATGAGGAGGAACTCTGTTAGTTAGAACTTTGAATCAAAGAGATGAGCTGTCTTATAGTGGGTAGGCTTCCTGTCCCTGGACAAAGCAGAATTTTCCAGGAACGCTGCAAAGGAAAATACCTCCTGGAATGCTGTAAAGGAAATTTCCTGGTAGGGATAGATTACGTCACTAGACTCAAAGTGCTCTAAAACCTTTTTTGTCTTTAAGATCTTCGTTATTACAGAATCACAGATTTTAAAGCTACCATCAACATTCCAAATGCTAGAAAATAGACATAAATGTTCTCAGTCAGATTTACTTGGGATGTTTTATAAACATCTTTTGAAATGAATCAGTAGAGAAACAAACATTCCCAATATGTCTAAATCGTTGGAGCTGATTCTGTCTTCAGAAAATGCAGTTTGATAACTGCTTGGAGAGGTCAAAGTCCCCCGCTTGTAGGACAGTGGCTTCTTCGTTGAGGCCAGTCCTTTATTTGATATGTTCTTAAAGAAATGAAAGGCATTTGGGGAATGCAGACAAGGAGGATGGCGCGCTTCCAGGAAAGAGCACAATTTCTTCCTTGAACGGGCTTGCTGCCCAGAAAACAGGTTGATTCCCATTTTATCTGCAGTGCATCACTCATTTATGTGCAGTGCTGTAGGGCTGCCAGCCTCTGCCTGGATACAGTCTTGTCCCCTGAGAAGGGCTGCATTCATTTGTAACCATCCGATGCTGTTTAGCTGACAAGTCAGCATTTTCATCCTCTTTTACCAAGACCCCAAGAAAAGAAAGTACTGTAAGATCTTCTTTAGCCTTTCAAGGTCGCTTCAGAAGAGAGCTAAAATAAGAAAATATCAACTATATTTTCGTTTGAACAGGATTTAAAGGATCAAATAAGCAAGAAATAGAAGAGTGCAGGCTTTAAAGATTGAGTTATATTTTCAGGAAGTGTAAATCAAGGGAGATAATTGCACCTTTTTTCTTCATCTATCTTGTTGAAATCCAGGTAGAATTGGTGATTAAAAAAAAGGTTACCGAGCTGCAATGGCTTTGCAGTGTCATTTTCTGACCAATCTCTTCCAGTACCCTGTAGAATAGATACTGCAGTAAAGGGTTATCTAATGGTTTAAAGTTAAGCTTCTATTAATAACTTTGGCTCAGGCCTAAGGTAAGGGAAGAGGGCCCACATAGTTGCAGGTGTCCAATGAATAGTGGTAGAATCTCTCAAGAGCAACAGCAATGTGTCTGTCACTGGGAGGTTCCCTAGAGCCCTGTCCTAAGTCCTCATCTACCTTCTACCTAGATGGTATCATCCAATGCCTTGTTTTAAATTCCTGTCTGAATATTTCCAAACCTCTGTCTCATGCCCATACTTATTTTAAATTTTAGAAACGTACGTCAACTGAATAATGAACATTTACATATGAATGGATCAAATGAACTAAAAACTAACCTCTCTTTTGGGGAATAGGGCAGAGGATTGAAAATCTTACTCCTCACTTCATCTCCACTGGGGTTCCCTATACACAATGTATAAGATATATACACAAGGTGGAAAACCAAATAGGAATCAAAATACGCTTCTCCTGTGGATCAGCTATTACGTAACACAGCCTTGCCACAGGACTTAACCCAGCCCTCTCTGTTAAAACTGATTTGGAGTGTATGACTCGAGCTTGGATTCCCCAGTGGGATTTCCTGTTCTCTCTCTGTCCTGAAACTAAAATGGCTTAGTCTTCAGATTAGACCCCAGACTAATTACATGGCCTGCCCCTAACAATTAGACTCAGTCCATATTTGTTTTCCACATGGAGGACCAGGACAAAAGTGGAGGACAGGAAGACTGCATAGGGTTCTGAACTTCATTTTGCACATGTTTTTTCTTCCCATTCAATACCTTTCCTCCACTGCCTGATGAATTTCTAATCATTCATCTTGATTAAGCTTAAATTTCACCTTCTCTGAAAATGCCTTGATATAGCAAGCTTTACTTATCCATTGTGCTCCCATAGCATACTGGTGCTGACACTGTGGCTCTTAGAAATATTCTTTGTCCTTGCTGGTTCTTCTCTGCGTGGTGGGGGACTGGCTTTTCCAGGCTGCATTCTCCAAGCTCCTATATAGCAGCTGAAGCTTGTGGCTGGCATCACTGGCAGGAGATGGGGGATGGCCTCTTCCCTTCCCTCCCTTCATTGAGTGACTTTTCTAGTAGAGTATGTTCCTTCAGAGATTCCTCCCTCTGGACATGCTTGCTTCTGCTCCAGCTCCAAGTGGGGAACCCTAGCTTTGGTAACAACATGGTATTAGTTTCCTGGGGCTGCTGTAACAAATTACTACAAATTTGGTGATTCCCAACAATAGAAATGTATTCTCTCCCAGTTCTGGTGGCCAAAAGTCTGAACTTAAGGTTTCAGTAGGGATAAGCTCCTTCCAACAGTTCTTGAAGAGAATTCTTCCTTGTCTCTTCCAGCTTCTGGTGGTTCCAGGTGCTCCTTGGCTTATGGCAGCATTACTCCAATCTATGCCTCTGTCTTTACATGGTCTTCTTCTCTTCTCTTTCTGCATCTTCTACTCTTGTCTCTTGGAAGAAAATTTTTTTGGATTTAGGGTCCACCTGATTAGTTCAAGATACTCTCATCTCAGGATCTTTAATTACATCTGCAAAGACCTTTTTTCCAAATAAGATAATATTCACTGGCTCCAGGTATTAGGATGTGGACATATTTTGGGGGAGGCCTACCATTCAACCCACTACAATCACCTCCTCTCCTTGTTTCTCCCATCTATGATTGGTAGAGGCTGTCTGCTTTAGAAAATCTCTAGGTTATCTTATTGTTCACTCTTTAGCTGCTCAGATCCTGCCTCTTCTGAGTAGCCAGCTACTTACATTTTCTCTGTTATAAATATTTGAAATGGTTATAGTGAGATCCTGATGGATATATGTAGAGATTTTTCTGTGTGTCTATTATACACTCATAATACAACATATTTTCATGCTTTGTTTACATGTCTATGTCCCTTGGTATGCTGTATAACCTTTGTTATTTTTCTTCCTGTCCCCAGGACTCAACACAATCCCTAGTTTGGAAAGTTTTCAACAAATAATGGATTATGAACAATGATCTGAAGATGAAATGAGAAAAATATGCTTAATAGATCTAAAATCTGCAATGAATATATTATAAAGTGTCCATTGAAACTATTCAAAGAAAATGTGTCCTTCAACACAACAGCATCACTTGGAGAGAAAAATATCTTGATGTGGACAGAGAAATTATTGGCTCTTCAGAGTCCAGGATGGATAATCACCACAAAACAGTGAGTCTGGCAGAATTTTATAAATATTTCTTAACACCTTCTTATCTCTCAGAGTTTCACTCGATAAAATGCTCATTCACATCAAACCCTTTCCAAACTTCCTCTTTTTACCCATAGTCAACATTTTCAATAAACAATCTGCTTCTAATTACCACTAATAATTTTAATTGGGGAGTGGGTGTTCTTTATGGATATTATTGTTCAACGTATAATCTTTTCTATAGACTGTTATCTGGACAGTCTTTTAGAATAAGAGTTCTGGTGATTTTACTCCCTTTTTAAAAGTCTTCAGTGGTTTTGCATTTGTCACCAAAAAGGTCCAAAGTGGCATTCAAAGCCCTCTTTCGTCCTTGCGCACTCAAATATTCTCTCCTACTGTGCTTGTGTGGATTACTGACATCGTCTTTGGTTCATATACCTTTGCACTTTAATCCTCCACAGCTGAGGAAATTTGACACCAGTTCTGCTTGTTTCAACTTTCTGTGTTTTTAAAGCCATTATACTGACCTGGTTAAACCTTGGGAACTAGATAGATTTGGGTTTGAACTCAGATTCTATTTATTGACCGCGCGTGAACTTGAGAAATTCAGTAATGTCTTGGAACTTTGGTTTTCTCATTTGTAAAATGGAGATTTTCATACCTCCCTCAGAGTGTTATTTCTAGGATTAAATGAGAAAATAGATGTGATATCCTTGTCACACAAATTCTTAAAAGATGGTATTATTCTAATCTTCTGTCAAAGATAATTTTCTGATTGAAAGCTTTCCTGATTTTTCAAACGTGTTTCTTACTTTAAAATTTGAAAGTACATTTTATTTTAGTCCTCTTTTAGTATTTATATTACTCAAAGTTAAATTTATCTTTTAAATCTAACCCACTCACTATATTGAATAGAGTATTTATGATTTACATTTCTCTGTATCCTTTAGAACAATCCTGTGTCTGGCACATAGTAGGCATTCAAAAAATTGTTGAATTGAATTCATTATCAATCCATTGAGCTGATAAATTGCAGTACGTTCCTGCTCTACGCTCCTTGTTCTGAAGGGCTGTGCTCTACACATTAATCTTAGAATCACAGGGGATGTAGGCCCTGAAGCTGTGGTGTCTCAGTTTCATTATATTAATGAGATAGCTCAGAAGATTGGAAATAGAATGGTATTTAACCATTGATTAGCCATCAGAAGTTTTCTGAGGTGCTGAAGTATATGTTCTATAATTTCAGAAGCACTAATTCATTTTATAAAAGCTGCTTAAGGGTAGGTTTTCCACAAGCATTAATCAGTTGGGTCACTGTTCAGTGTTGAAGCAAACAATAGCCTAAACCACTTGTTTCTTTAGTAAGTCCAGGTGGTTTGGAGTCAGGGAATTTAGTAAGAATGTGTTATCTATTAATTTATTCACACATAAGAATACTTATCATTTACTCCTTTTATTCACTCATCCATATTTTAAGAACTGAAAACATGGTATTTGAAAGAGAAATTATTTCTCTAGTAGAGCCTATACTATTTCTTTGAGGTATTTTGTTAATATTTAGGATTTTTATTGCTTCGAGTATATACATTTATTACAATGTCACATTTTGTTTAATCTTAATATTCTTTTCCTGAAAATTTTGAGTCATTAATATAATACATAAGTTATTCAATTAGTATTAATACTCCTTTTGTACTCAGGCATATTCATTTCTGTCTTGTGATAACTGAATACTTTTAGTGCTGAGACCGCGAGACCCAACCAAATGCCGCAGGGTGCTGATCAGTTGTATAACATCCGATAATATTCCAGCATCCCACACATATAACCTTTGGTTGATGCCCTTGATGTTACCACCAGAGTAAGACTGTGCCAGGTGTCCTCTCAGTGGCTTTACTATGGACCCGTTGATGTCTGATGAAGGGTCTGTTGGGGATGAAAGGTGTTCTCAGTGACTTGAGTTGTCATAACTAAGTCTTAGCCTTTTCCCAAAAATCTATGGGTTATTATCTTGAAGTCGTGTAAATAAGTTGAAATCAGGTCTCAGCAATTGCAGTCACACCCGCACCTTTCTTTTTTACTCTCCTCCAGGGAGAACATTAATGGATTCCCAGAATTTCATTTGCAGAGACACTCAGAATCATCTTAGAGTCATATTTAAGATTTCATTTGATTTACCTTATGGTCATACCTCACTGATAAACTTTAAATGTGATTCATATCGGAAGCTTTTATGCCTTTGAATTCTATCAGTTTGCAGAAATTGATTTTTTTAAACTTAACCAGTGGATTCTTCTTCCTTTTAAAACAGACTTATTGGGATTTGATCTATACACTATAAAATTCAGCCAACGTAAGTGTACAATTCAGTGGTTTAAGTATATCTACATAGTTGTCCAGTCATCAAGTTATAACCTTAGAATATTTTTATAACCCTGGGAAAAAACCTTATACCCATTACCAGTCCCTCCCCATTCTGTTCAATCTCCACTATCCCTAGGCAAATATTAATCTACTTTCTATTTCTGTGGATTTGCCTATACTGGACATTTCATATAAATGGAATAATGCAGTATGTAGTCTTTCATGACTAACTTCTTTCATTTAGCATAATGTTTTCAAGGTTCATCCTTATTTTAGCTAGTCCTGTGTTTTATTCCTTTTTATTGCCAAATAATATTGCATTGTATGGATAAACGGTATTTTGTTTATCCATTAATAAGTTGATGGACATTTGGGTTGTTCCATTTTTGCCTATCATAAATAATGCTACTATGAACATTTGTGTACAAGTCTTTGTGCGGACATATGTCTTCATTTCTCTCTGGGTAGATACCTAGGGGTAGAATTGCTGGTTCATATAGTATCTCTGTGTTTGATATCATGAGAAACTGGGAAAGTATTTGCAAAGTGAATGCACCAATGAATTCTTATTTTTAGTGTTAATATTGGTCTTACTAATTTTTATCATTGATTGCTCTGTACCATTTTGCTGTGATGACCTTCCATTTTCCTTGTAACTTCTTATTTGGGTTTGTGATGCTTTAACATTCTGGTTTCTTTCCCTGTCTTTTCTGTGACTCTTTTCCCCTTCCTGCAAGCAGTTTTGTTCCTGGTTCTTCTCTCTTTCTACCTCAGCGTTTTCATTCAGCAAAGGATACTTCACTTCTCTGCCTTGTGATGATTCAAATCAGTTACCCCATGATTTAGTCTTTCCTAAGTTGCAGTCACACGGTTCTGATTGTTCTTTTAGCACCTCTACATAGCCGTCTGGTTTCAAATGCAGTATGTCAAGAGAGCTCATCATGTGCTCTGCAAAGCTGGTCTTTTTTTCTGATTGCTGTCTTTTGAAAATTCCTCTGCTGTCCTCACAACTCAGACTTGAAATTTCAGTCATCTTTTATTCTTTCTTCTTCTTTGTCTCTTTTGCCTACTATTTGCCAACTCCTGTCTAGTTTATGTGTCTATCACCCTCAGAGGTAGTCCCTTTCTCTGCATTACCCTCCCACTGCTCTGCTTTGCTCAAGCACCCTTATTGCTCAATTTGACTTCCATACATTCTCTTTAATTGGCCCACATAATTGTTGTACTTTTCCTTTTCCTTTTTCCCAACACTTTACATTTACATCTTAATAGTTCAATCTCATTCCTATGACTCCTCTCTTAAAAATCTTCAAAGGTTCTATATTATCCTCTAAGTAAAGAAACGATTCCTTAGGTGTACATTCAAGTCTCTAACATATAGTCTGGTCTCCACTGCATTCCTGCATAGAGCTTATGTTTGAGTCAATCTCAGTTCTCTTTGTTTATCCACCAAGCTTAGTATTTTCCTGCCTCCAGCTTTGCTCATGCCTCTCCTTGGGGTGCCCTGTCACTGAACCTACGGAAGCCAATTCCTCAAGGCCCTAATAAAATGTGTCCTCCTTCACAATGATACCCATGATCTCACTAGACTGAATTTATGACTCTTTACTCTGAACTCT